>NC_139694.1:30447182-31647182 GCF_964106915.1 Podarcis gaigeae | reverse complement strand
TATATTGGATATGTGATTGTAAAACTTTGATTTGAAAACCAAATAAACAATTGTTATTTTTTTTTTTAAATCTCTTTGTTTGATTCAGGATGGGAAAGAGACTCTTGTGAAGGAGGTATTTCCGGGCGACAGCGTGCACAGCCTCCTCAGCATCCTGGATGTCATCACGGTAGGATCCTTGTCCTCCTCAGCTTGTTAGAATCCTAGATACGGAAGGGGCCTGTGAAGCCATCTACTCTGGCCCCTTCCTCCACGCAGGGTCTGAAATGCAGGATGCAACCACAGCATCCCAGACTTCCAGGGGAGGAGAGCCCACCCCTTCCTGAGGCAAGTCTGTTCCCCTGTCAGACAACTCTTGCGGTTACGCCTAAATCTGTTTCCTTGCCATTTCCACCATGTGGCTCAAGGCTCCACATTCTTCTAGTTGTGGGCTCCAGCCTCATTGCTCCTTCTGCCTCCCATGCCACTCCCTCCCCTGGCTTGCCCCACGGGATGAGCTAAAGGTAGGGACTGATCCCTAGGCTAGCAGCAGCCGAGGCACCATGATCTCTTCTGTGTCATGGAATTGGTGGAGCAGAAGGATCCAGATCCGTTTAACCCCAGGGGTGCTGACCCATGAAGGTGCTGCAGCTGTTGCTAGGCTCCACCTCCCATCATCCATGCCCATTGGCCGTGCTGGCTAGGGTTGGAGTTGGAGTCCAACAACGCCCGGTGTTGGAGAGAGCCAGTGTAGTGTAGTGGTTAAGAGCGGTGGACTCGTAATCTGGTGAACCGGGTTCGCTTCCCCGCTCCTCCACATGCAGCTGCCGGGTGACCTTGGGCCAGTCACACTTCTTTGAAGTCTCTCAGCCCCACTCACCTCACAGAGTGTTTGTTGGGGGGAGAAATGGAAAGGAGAATGTTAGCTGCTTTGAGACTCCTTCGGGTAGTGATAAAGCGGGATATCAAATCCAAACTCTTCTTCTTCTCTTCTTCCCATCATCCATGACCATTGGCCGTGCTGGCTAGGGTTGGAGTAGGAGTCCAACAACGCTTGGTGGGGCCCCACAAGTTCCTCTCCCCCCCCCCCCCGGCACTTTCCCGTTTTAAGTGTCTGCCTGTTGATATTTTCACCCCCTCCCATTGCAAGAATCTCCTGATCTGATGTTTTGAGAAAGGAGGAGGCGGAAACTTCTCTTCTTCCGCTCCTGCCTGACTTTGTGTGTGGAGAGAGTCTTATCTATGTAGCGACTAGATGGCTGAGTGGGAGCTGTAACACTCATGCAAGCCAGTTCTTTAATTTGTAGTAGCTCTTAGAAATAAAAGCAGTTATTCTTCACAGCTAGCTTCCATGTTATTTATACTCTGCTGAGTCTGGTGCTCACAATGCACAGTTGTGAGTCCAGTGCACTGAGACCTGCTTTCCAGGATTGGAGGGTCTCTGACAGTGCTCCAGTCGCCTAGCCCAGGTGGGGCAGAACCAGTTATTGAGCCCAGTCGCTGACATCGGTTGAAAGGCATACTGACACTGCCTTCTGACAAAAAAGGCATGGTTGTCTAGGAAGATGGGCTCTTTGGAGTGGCGGGTGTGGGTCGAATCAGGGGCCAGCCTCCTGTTGTTCTAAGATTGGCTTCCCAACAGGGTCACCAACGCCCGTACCGGACAGTCTCTGCACGGGTAGCTGAGGACTCCACAGTCCTGCGTCTGCCAGTGGAGGCCTTCTCGGCTGTCTTTGAGAAGTACCCTGAGAGCCTGGTCCGGGTGGTGCAGGTGAGTGCCCTGCCCATTGCTTCACTGTCTCCAGGGTGGTCTCTCCCTCTCTGTCCCCCGTCCTTCCCTCCCTTCTCTCTCTCTCTCTCTCTCTCTCTCTCTCTCTCTCTCTCTCTCTCTCTCTCTCTCTTTCTCTTTCTCTTTCTCTCTCTCCCTCTCTGTCTCCCCTTACTTCTGGGCCTCCACCATCTCTGTCCTCTATTTTCTGGTTGTCAGGGACTGGGCAGAGGAGGGATGGTGGAGACCACCTCCCCAGATTGAGCAGGGAGGAGGAAAAGGAAGACCATTTAGATTTACAAGCGGGAGGTCACAGCTCAGAGGCAGATGAGGAGAAAAGCTGAGAAATAATGGAAGAGGAGGAGGAAGAGGCACCAAGGGGGTGACAGCCAACGGACACAGTGTCTTTAGAAAGCATTCCAGATCCTCCAGATCCCAGAACCTGACGAGCCTTGAAAGTAGGAGAGCAAAGAGCTCAAAGACAGAGGGAATGTAGAGGAGACTATGAGAATGATGAATGAGGAAGTGGGAGAGACGGGGTGGATATTCACTCGGGACAAGGCCATTATCCCAGAGGCTGGGTTCTATAGCTTCTCTCTGTAAATACTAATAAAAAACGGACGGTAAGAAACATTCCCTTGTCTTTGTACATTCCTGGGCAACCAGCCGGGAGTTGCTGGCAGCAGACTGACACTGGTTCATGTGTTTGGCCTGGCTTACATGCACAACGGTTGACCTCCAGATCATGTTGTTGAGCATATTTCACATACTTTCCATGGGAGAGGGTTGAGCAGGGGCTTCTGGGATGTTTGTGTGTGTTTGTGTAAGTCATTGACTCTCCCCATGATTGGCAGAAGCAGGCCACGAGATGATGATGGGAAAAGGAGGGCTTATCTCCCACTTGTCACAATCTTCAGAACACCGCATCTCTGAAAGTGTTCAGCCAAGGCATGCCCAGGAACTTAACAGCTGCTGGAGGCTTTTATCCTTTTTGGGAGGGGTTTCGTCTTCTAGGCATGCAAATGCCATTTGGATTTAGCCAATCCAAGGCAGAATTGTGGGGCTCAGTCTTTTTGATAAACCGAGCAGCTTCCAAGTCCTTGAAAGATGCAGTGGGGGTGAAGAGAGGTTTCTGAAACCTCCTCTCCAGTCCCTGCTATAGAGAACCCCACAAGCTATGATCAGACTGAAGCAACCCTCGGACTGAGAGAATTGAAAAGCTCCCTTTGCAAGGAAATTGTACAACTGACCTGCCCTTCTGCCTCTTTCCCTTTCAGATCATCATGGTGCGCCTTCAGAGAGTCACCTTCTTGGCTTTGCACAACTACCTTGGCCTGACCAATGAGCTTTTCAGCCACGTGAGTTCCTGTCCTACCCCATTCCACCTTCTCTCCCCCACCCTTGTCCGGCTGGAATCTGTTTTCAGAGTGGGAAGCAACCTTACCTTTCCCTTGAGCATGTGCAGAATGCATCCCACCTTCCCTCCGCTGTGTTAGGGGTTAGGGCTTCTAAGCTAAGCAAAAGGCTTTGGCGGGCAGCATCTCTCCTCCACTACCACCCCCCTTCCCCCCCCTGCTTATGTAACAACAACAACAACAATAATAATAATTATATATTATTTGTACCCCGCCCATCTGGTTGGGTCTCCCCAGCCACTCTGGGCGGCTTCCAACAAAGATTAAAAATACATTAAAATGTCACACATTAAAAAATTCCCAGAACAGGGCTGCCTTCAGATGTCTTCTAAATGTCAGGTAATTGTTTATCTCTTTGAAATCTGATGGGAGGGCGTTCCACAGGGCGGGCACCACTACCGAGAAGGCCCTCTGCCTGGTTCCCTGTAGCTTTGCTTCTCGCAATGAGGGAACCGCCAGAAGGCCCTCGGCGCTGGACCTCAGCATCCAGGCAGAACGATGGGGGTGGAGACGCTCCTTCAGATATACTGGACCGAGGGCCGTTTAGGGCTTCAAAGGTCAACACCAACACTTTGAATTGTGCTCGGAAACGTACTCGGACAAACATGACTGTGTTCTCCATCTCCAGGAGATGCAACCACTCCGGCTATTCCCCCAGTCGGGCCACACCTCTCGTACCAGCCCCGTCCGACACAGCAAGCGTGTCATTAGCGCCTCCTCCATCGAGGATGCCAAGGATAGCTCTGGAAGGCAGGGGGAAGCTTCCTCCAGGGACCAAGGTAAGGGAATTTAACCCGCGTACATCTGACTTATCCATGGGGAGGCTGTGGGTGGGTCCTCTGTTTCCAGAGAGCCTGGTCCTCTGCAGGCCCCAGCTACTAAACATTTAGCTCATCCCCAGCTTGACCTTCAACTTCCCCAACGCAGATGGGGCGAGGGAGGTAAAAACAAAGGATGCCGCCTCGGACGTGGATTTAGCTGTCCGTTCCGGGGGAAGGAAATAAGGGCTGTTCTTGGAATCAAAACTGGAGCTCAGGGGAGACAAGCGTGGGTTGTCAGTTTTCTGAGCAGTGTGAGCCTGCCCTCTTGTCTACTGTGCCCCAGACAGCTGTATTTGACTCCTTCCGAGCAGGCAGAAATTTAAGCCGCTTCTCTTGGGTGCGCCAATGTTTGGGGCAGCAAAGAAGCTTGGCTTCTGCCTCCAGTGGCTTCCCCTCAATATGGCACCACAGGAGCTGGGAGGGAGGCTGTGATGCTATTGGCGGCCTCTGCAGGACTCTGTCCGAGTTACATAGCAGCCGGGAGAGCAGCACCCCACATTGTCTCGGCTGATTCTCCCCTCTTCGCTGTCCTTCCTCCTTTCCCTGCATATCCTTGGCCTTGGCAGGTGTACGTATCTGTCAAGGCTGCAGCCAGATGAAGGTCAGCGCTAAAAGAAGCAGATCTCTGTTTTCAGTGAACTCTTTTCTCAAGGAAACGAACATACACTCAGCCTAGTGGTCTCAGCAACACCTCCCAGTAGGTCTTGCCCCTATGGAGCAGTTGCCAGGACTGAAGGTATCTGCCAACCTTAAGGCTCCTCCTCTTCTGGGTGCTTCCCAAGCAGTCTCAAAATGCTTCTGCGCACCTCTGGCTTCTGCTCCGTTGCCATCATTATCCTGCGCATTCTTGGAGACCAGTGGAGAGGGGAGCTTGTCGCAGCAGGAGAGGGGAGACTCCCTGGAGTCTTCAGCAGCCTCTTGACTGCCCTCCTCTGCTTCAGCCTCGAAGTCTGAACTGCTCTCTATCACAGGTTCTTCCTGCTCACTAAAGCCTATTGCCCCTTCGGCTTCTAACACCACCTCCCACCAAACTTCTCCCTCTGGCTGCTTCCTGCCACCAATCCCCTGGCTCTGAGCCTTCCTCCTCTGGGTGTTCCCTTCATCAAGCCAGTCCCTGACAGTATCTGAGATGGTTATCCCTGGGCAGAAATGTCCCCGGGAATGATTTTGTGGCACATGTGAGTTTGGGGGGGTCTGGGTGTCCCTCTCCTGGATGTGAGCATCCTGCTTGGACTACTGCCATGCTTTCTTTGAAGGTGACCTGGAAACTTCAATTAATCCAGAATGCGGTAGCTAGACTGGTGACTAGGAGTGGCTGCTGAGACCATACAAAACCGGTCCTGAAAGACCTACATTGGCTTCCAGTACGTTTCCGAGCACAAATCAAAGTATTGGTGCTGACCTTTCAAGCCCTAAATGGCCTCGGCCCAGTATACCTGAAGGATATCCCCATCGTTCAGCCCGGACACTGATATCCAGCTCCGAGGGCCTTCTGGCCGTTCACTCACAGCGAGAAATGTACAGTGAACCAGGCAGAGGGCCTTCTCAGTAATGCTGCCCACCCTGTGGAACGCCCTCCTATCAGATGTCAAGGAAATAAACAACTATTTGACTTTTAGAAGACACCTGAAAGCAGCCCTGTTTAGGGAAGTTTTTAACGTTTGAAGTTTTATTCTGTTTTTCGTGTTCTGTTGGGAGCCGCCCAGAGTGGCTTGAGAAACCCAGGAAACGTTTCTCCTGGGCCTGGTGAGTGACAGTCTGTTATACTGCCAGGTGACCCGTTGAAAGCAGGTCTGCTGGAACCTCCTGCTGCCCCGCTGCTGAGTCGCTGCATCTCCATGCCGGTTGATATCTCAGGTATGTGTCTCTCTCTCTCTCTGCCTTGACCACCTTCTGCCTTCCTGCGGAGATGCAGCATCCAAGGGCCTTGGACTCAGTCTGCTCCATTTCTCTGGTGTTCTTTCCTCACCCAGGGATCCAGAGGGGGCCCCGCTCAGACTTCGACATGGCCTACGAACGAGGCCGCATCTCAGTGTCCCTTCAGGAAGACAGCTCCGTCTCACTGGCTGGCTTCGCCCGGGTGAGTCTCAGGCCATTGGGATGCTCCGCTGGTGCCTGTGGGATGCTGCTGCTGCCCTAGATAGATACACAGCAAGGGAGGGAATAATAATAATAATTATTTATTTATTCATACATACATACATACATACATACATACATACTACACCCATCTGGCTGGGTTTCCCCAAGATGGAGCCTGTCAGGTGGTGATGTGTGGTTGTAGTCTCTCAGTCCGATGACTTCAGGTGAGAGGGAATTAGAGCTACCCTGCTTTTGTAGAAACTCTTGCATTGTTTTGTTTTTCTTATTGATTCAATAGCAACAACCAAAGTGCAAGCCTATGACAAAAAGAAGCAAAGAATCAGAAATTTAAACCAGAAAGCGTCAGAGCCTAGAAGGGCAAAATGAGAAATCGGGAAGACCAAATTTTTAACAAGGAATGGGGGGAAATTAACTTAAAAAGCCATTGTAAACAGCTAAAATCATTAGCAGGATTGGAATGACACTTGTAGTTTATTTTTGGATATAATGGAGATGTAAAAGATTTGGATTATTCTAAAAGATGCAGGAGGAAATGGTTAATGAAAGAACCCACAGAGGGGAGGAGGGAAGTTCAGGAGAATCTTTGTAATCTTGTTTTTATGTTGGTTGTTGGATAATTGATTGTAAAACTTTAAATTGAAAAAGTAAAAGAAACCCAAAACCAAGGTTCCAGTGTATTTATACAGTATATAAAAAAACGGGTTGTGCCTGGTGGAGGTGGTGGGTTTTTTTCCTTTCCCTCTCATGGGAGCCTTCCTCTCCCGTAGCTTCTTGCCCCCTCTGCCCCCCACCCCGAGCTTACCTTGTCACCATCCTTGGCAGTCGACATCCCATGAGCCCCGGGAGCGGAAGTCTGTGACGGTGGAGGAGCAGCCGTCTGGGATCTACCACTACAACTACTGTGAGGATGACTCTGCAACGGGCGACTGCCCCTTCGGCCCCTACCAAGGATGCCAGACGAGCGCCATCTTTGAGGCTGCCAAGCGGGAGCTGGTCAAGCTCATGAAGATTGAGGTAGGTGCCGTCTGGGATCCCTTACTTCTCATTCTGCATGGGAATTGGTTGTTTCACTGTACGATACAATACATACCTCTGGTTATGAACTTAATTCGTTCCGGAGGTCCGTTCTTAACCTGAAACCGTTCTTAACCTGAGCTACCACTTTAGCTAAAGGGGCCTGCCACACCGCCGCCACACAATTTTTGTTCTTATCATAGAGTTGGAAGAGACCACAAGGGCCATCGAGTCCAACCCCCTGCCAAGCAGGAAACACCATCAGAGCACTCCTGACATATGGTTGTCAAGCCTCTGCTTAAAGACCTCCAAAGAAGGAGACTCCACCACACTCCTTGGCAGCAAATTCCACTGTCGCACAGCTCTTACTGTCAGGAAGTTCTTCCTAATGTTTAGGTGGAATCTTCTTTCTTGTAGTTTGGATCCATTGCTCCGTGTCCGCTTCTCTGCAGCAGCAGAAAACAACCTTTCTCCCTCCTCTATGTGACATCCTTTTATATATTTGAACATGGCTATCATATCACCCCTTAACTTCCTCTTCTCCAGGCTAAACATGCCCAGCTCCCTTTGCCGTTCCTCATAAGGCATCGTTTCCAGGCCTTTGACCATTTTGGTTGCCCTCCTCTGGACCCGTTCCAGTTTGTCAGTGTCCTTCTTGAACTGTGGTGCCCAGAACTGGACACAGTACTCCAGGTGAGGTCTGACCAGAGCAGAATACAGTGGCACTATGACTTCCCTTGATCTAGATGCTATACTCCTATTGATGCAGCCCAGAATTGCATTGGCTTTTTTAGCTGCCGCTAAAATTCTTAACCTGAGGTACTACTTCCGGGTTAGCAGAGTCTGTAACCCTAAGTGTAACCTGAGGTGTTTGTAACCCGAGGTACCACTGTCAACCAATAATAGCCTCATTTTAACAATGCCAAATGATAATACAGTTCCTAATACCAATCTTTCAGATGCCAAATTATATCATTTAGCCCACCCCTCCACCCCCCGCGCATGCTAGAATTGATGGTTGGATGATTTACTTTATTTCTGCGTTCCAAAATCTTATTAATTTCAATTACACTCCGGTCAAAATGACAATCCCTTATACAACAACTGAAATATTAACGACTTACATTCGTACTGACACATCAGGGGGCAGCAAATTTTTCAGCAGGAGGCCAGTCCACTCAGACCTTGTGGGGGGCCGGACTATATTTTTTTTGGGGGGGGGGGGGAATGAACGAATTCCAGTGCCCCACAAATAACCCAGATATGCACATTAAATAAAAGCACACATTCTACTCATGTGAAAACACCAGTCCGGCCGCACAAATAACCTAGAGATGTGTTTTAAATAAAAAGACACATTCTATTCCTGTAAAAACACGCTGATTCCTGGACCATTGTGGGCCGGATTTAGAAGGCATTCGGGCTGGATCTGGCTCCTGGGCCTTAGTTTGCCTACCCATGCATTAAATGATTTATAAAACGGTGAGGCACTCAAACTGTATCCTTGTTTTTTCCTGTGTGTGGCTATTATTCTGTCCGTGATGTTTCTTCCTGTCCTTGTAAAATATTATGTCTATCTTTTCCCGGTTGTTGCTGTACTCCATCACGCCTTGGGCAGAGCTAATATCTCACTGTTGTTTCAGAAATTCTCGATTGCTCTGTTTTCAAGGCCACATGAGAGGCTTCTGATCATCAGTGGCTAGTTTTGTGCCGTTACGTCCCTGATTTCCAGTTGCTGGAGATCACGTAGTGAGCTCTCTCTACTTGTTTGTGCAGAGGCTTTTTAATATATATTTCATATATATTTCAATGTTCATAGACTGAGGGGTTTTTTTTGGGGGGGGGAATGCAGCAAGGCGTTATACAACGTACAAAATTACAGTAAAAGGAATTTAAAAAATCAATTTTAAAAACTGGTTAGGAAAAAGAACTTAAGGTTTCAAAGGCTATGATTCTCTCCATCAATCAGTTGTTAATTCCACACTGTCTTCTTCCTACCTGTAAGAATTTGGTCGTGGATTTGTTGGCGGCAGGGCCCATTATTTAATCCTCCTTAATTGCGGAAACCTAAATTTCTGACATGCGGTTGAATCACTCCCACAAAATACCGACAGTCTGGAGTCACTCAAGAACCGTGACTGCAAAACTCATAAAAGCCTGATTGCGAAACTCGTAAAAGAATAATTACGTTCTGATCTACACATTAGTCTGGGAGGTGCCGATCAGGTCAATTTGCATTGAAATTAACAGAAATTAAATGCCCTGTAAATTACATAAACAATTGGGGCCTGGAAAGGAGGTAAGTCTTGGTGCCTTGAGACAACTGCGGTTCCCAGGGTCTTTGAGGCGAGCCATGATAGCTAGACTGGTTCCTAATTAGTTTCATTTCTTGGGTTGATGTTTCTTTTACTATGCTTGGGTTGAGAGCCAGTGCACTGTTCACCTGTCACGATCAGGCCAGGGAATTTTCAAGAGTGCTGATTTCCTCACCTGGCCCAGCAGGTTGTTTCCCTTCTGGGAGCTCAGCTACCCCACGTCTGCCGCTGCAGGAGCTGGGCTCTACATGGGCCTTGAAATGCTGAGGACCTGGCTTCTTTGCTGCAGGATTGGTCGCTGGCCCAGGACCCTCGTACCTACGGGACCGTCTCTCCCGGTATGGCCCACGGAGAGCCTCAAGGTCCATAAATAGCAACACCCTAGTGGTCCCGGGCCCTAAGGAAGTTAGATTGGCATCAACCAGAGCCAGGGCCTTTTCAACACTGGCTCTGGCCTGGTGGAAGGCTCTGCCTCATGAGACCAGGGCCCTGCAGGATCTGATTTCTCTCCGCAGGGCCTGTAAGACAGAGTTGTTCCGCCTGGCCTTTGGCTTGGAGCCAATTTGATTCCCTCCCTCTCTTTCTTTTTTCTTTTTCCTTTCTCCTCCTGTGATGAGGCTGCATTTTAATATTTTAATGTTTCAATATTTTAATGTTGTATTTTAATCTTGTTTTTATGTTGTATTCATTCAACTTGTTTTTATTATTGCTTGTTAGCCACCCTGAGCCCGGCCTTGGCTGGGGAGGGCGGGGTATAAATAAAAAAATATTATGGTTATTATTATTTTGCTCCACCAGGTGTTGGAGACCCTGGCTCCTCTTTCAGGGCTTGGACTACAGGCCTGATAGCACAACCTTGTCCCAGAATGCCCTCACCCTTCTTCTCTTTCCACAGGATTCCTCTTTGCTCAATAACCGGGTGTTGCTGCACCATGCCAAGGCTGGGACAGTCATCGCCCGCCAAGGAGATCAAGTAAGTTTTATGGGTGGCACCCGCAAAGTCGTCTGGCCCAGAGGCGGGAGGATGGGGTGCAGTGTTAAATACACACACACACACACACACACACACACACACACACTGTGATGGCCTGGGATTCGGACTCAGATGCTGAACCTGAGGGATCCCAGCCTGCGCAGGATTCCCCGCCTCCAGAACCAGCTGAGCCAGGGCTGGGGCTTGAGCCCAAAGGGTCCTCACCTGTGCTGGATCCTCAGGTGCAGGTACCAGCTGAGTCTGCTCTGGCTCCTGAGGTGATGGAGGACCCATTGCCTGCAGGTACTCCACTCTCAGCCCCATCAGGGGAAGCTGAGGTTGCCTCTGGGTCTGGTAACCCTCCAGCCTCTCCTGAGCTGCTGAGGCTCAGGGCAGAGAGGCGGAGGGAACTAAGTTCCCGCAGGAGGAGTGCTCGCCTCCAGGCCAGGAGAGGCGAGTCACCAGAGGATCGGGGCCACCCTGCGCATCAGGACAGATAAAAGCCAGCTAGCCCGAGTCCCAAGTTGCGGGATCAATATTGTTGGTTCCTGCCTGAACCCTGTCCTGCTTTCCTGCCTGAGCTCTTGAGCCGCCCTGGCTCCTTGCTTGCAAGCCTGTTCCTGACTTCACCCGACTCCCTGCCCTGCACCCAGCTTCAGCTCATACAGACTGCCTCCATGTTGCACCTTTGACCACAGACCGGTCTTGGACCTTGCCTCTCGGGTAACCCACAGGACCAGCACACACACACACACACAAACACACACACACACACACTATATAGTGAGAGGATGCAATGATGAAGCACAGGAAAGAATTGGAAAGTGCACATTCCCCTCTCTTTGTCACCCTCTCTCTCATAAAATAATTGCCTTTACCAGTAGACTACATCTAGTGCTGCCCCCCCAATGTTTGATGGACATGTTTCTTAGAAAATCCTGCCTCCCCAAGCCTTTCTCCACACCCTCTGCTTGCTTTTATTATTGTTTAATTTTTTTATTTATACTTTTCAAGTTTATACGTTTCACTTTATTTACAATCATTTTGACATTTCAAAACTTGACTTCTTTCCGCCTCTTTCTGTGGTTCCTTAAATTTATTTTTAATATCTTCTGCATAGCCAAATTAACTTAATTTGCTCATTTAGTCATCTTCTTTAAATATATACTCTTATAAAACTGCAGGTTATTACAGTAATCCTGCCAATGTTCTTAACTGTCTACAATTTATCTGTAAATATGCAATAGTCCATTTCCATTCTTTTATTTAAAAAATTGTTATCTTGATTTCTTATTTTTCCGGTAAGTTTCACGATTTATGCATATTCCGTAAGTTTTTGTATCCATTCTTCCTTTGCTGCGACTTCTGCTCTCTGGTTCCTTCAGCCTCGTTTTATATTATTTTATATTATTTATTTTATATTATTGTAGGCCCTCGATTGTCTCTTGGATCTTTTGGGGCATCTATGGACAGGACAAGAAGTGATACTATGAAACTGTAGGCAGGCAAATTTAAGTTCAGCATTGGGAAGGGTTTCCAAGCTAAGCAGGGGGCAGGTTGCGTTGGAGCTGGTCAGGTTACCAAGAGGAGGCCAGAAAGGCATTGGAAGGTGTGGTTCTTAAGCACTCATAGGACTTGTGGTTGGGTGACCTTAAAAGACCTTTCTTCGCCATGGAGGGCCAGAAGGACCAAATATTGGATTGGGGAAACTAGCTAACATGTTTTAAAATGTTTTAAACAGTTTTAATTTTGGTTCTTCTGTTTTGTTTTTGTTGGGTTGAGGCTGGTTAAATGTTGTCAGGGAACTGCCATCGGAGGGACAGGTGGTGGAGAGGCTCCAGGAGAATAGGAGAGACTCTACAGCAGAAGAAGGAACCAGTAGGGGGAGAGCAGGAGTTCCAGCGGAAAGGGAATCGGGGGAGAGGCTCTGGGATACTTCTAGTGAGAACAGTGAGGAGGTAACAAGACCCCCTTTAGCAACCCCCACCCCTCGCCGGAAGCTGTCACGCAGAGAGTCCAGGAGGCACATGTCCGTCAAACAACTTTTATGTTGGAGTAAGTTCCGTAGACGCCCACTGTCGGATACTACCAGCGACTGACGGAGTCATGCTTTGGGGGCTTCGTTAGTGCCTAGGTTTGGGTGACCAGCCAAACCCCAGAGGGATCAAGCTTTTACGCACAAGCAGCTCATTATCCCATCACAAATATTTAGTTGGGTTGGCGGTTATTTTAATTTGGGTATAACTGTAAACATTATTAGTATTATTAGTAATCTATATAAGATATTCTTTTTTTTAGCGTTTAATGTTTTATTAAACATTTAGGCTTGACTACTGTAATTCGCTCTATGCGGGGCTGCCCTTGAAGCTGTCCCAGAAACTCCAGTGGGTGCAGAATGCTGCAACGAGGCTCTTCACAGGGTCCCTGCCATGGGAGCATATTCACCCAGTGCTTTTCCAGCTGCATTGACTCCCGGTAGAGTACAGGGTCAGATTTAAGGTGCTGGTTTTGACCTTTAAAGCCCTTCACGGCCTAGGACCCTCGTACCTACCGGACCGCCTCACCCAGG
The DNA here is from genome assembly GCF_964106915.1 of Podarcis gaigeae. NCBI lineage: Eukaryota > Metazoa > Chordata > Lepidosauria > Squamata > Lacertidae > Podarcis > Podarcis gaigeae. The sequence goes on along the minus strand of NC_139694.1, from coordinate 31,634,225 downwards.
ATGCCCCACAGAGAGCGTCAAGGTCCATAAATAGCAACACCCTAGTGGTCCCAGGCCCTAAGGAAGTTAGATTGGCTTCAACCAGAGCCAGGGCCTTCTCTACACTGGCTCCAGCCTGGTGGAACGCTCTGCCTCATGAGACCAGGGCCCTGCGGGATCTGATTTCTTTCCGCAGGGCCTGTAAGACAGAGTTGTTCCGCCTGGCCTTAGGCTTGGAGTCAGTTTGATTCCCTCCCCTTCTTTCTTTTTTCCTTTCTCCTCCTGTGATGAGGCTGCATTTTAATGTTTTAATGTTGCATTTTAATCTTGTTTTTAAGTTGTATGCATTCAACTTGTTTTTATTATTGGTTGTTAGCCGCCCTGAGCCTGGCTTTGGCTGGGGAGGGCGGGGTATAAATAAAACTACTTATTAGTATTATATTTTTATGTATGCTGTAAGCCACCCAGATGGGTGGATATAAATATTATCATCATTATTATCATCATTATTTTTCTAATGCTGGCATGGACTCATTTGCAACCCATTGAACTAAATTGACTCACAGTTAGCAATTAACACAATGAGATGGGCACTTGTGTACAAATTAACAAATCCTTGCACATCATAGTGGTCTAAGTTTACTGGGAGGTGAAAGGATTGAACCCAGAGCCTCAGGGTCCATGATTAGCACTTAACAAGCAAACCAGCTATGGAAGATATTAGGGAGATGTAATATCATAATTCCCTGTAATTGATAGACAGACTACTAATGCTTAGTTACCAAGAACTTGGCCTTCTAACTTTGCCACCTGCCTGATGGCCTCCGAGTTTCAGCTCCAGTTATCTTTCTTGCTTCAGCTCATGCAGAGACCAGGAACTGAAGACCCAATTGCACTCTAGATCTGGTTCCTGGTATATCTCCCCATGGCCTCAGGCTCTTAGCACCAGCAAACCCAAACACAGCAACAAGCAAATAGAACGAGTGTTTACAGATAGTGAGTTGCATGAGTTACTTGTTTTTCATCTTGCTGGAGGTTCCTCTCTGCCTTACATTTCTAATTCTGTGTTTTGCTGTTGCTCTGTGGAATTTAAAGCACAGACCCTTTTTTCTTTTTTTTTACATTTTTTGTCATGGACTAGAAAAGGAGGGGAATAAATCTATCGGGAGAGGGCATGAGAACTGGAGCAACAGAAAAGGAGCGGAATGCCAGGCTGGCTCCAAGAAGTATTTGTTGCCGCCGTCAGAATGCCCGCCCTGGAATTTTGAAATCTTCAGCAGAAACTGCAAACGTGATTTCGGATTGTAAGGGGCAGAATTCGGCTTTAAAAAATGTATAAAATACTGTGCTTTTAACCGCACCTTAGGCCAACCACAATTTCTCTCACCACCAAAGGAACACAAGCGAATAGCTAAGAGAACGTGCTGACACAAAAATCCACACATACATTAAGCAAAATAGAAATATCGCCTCCCGACCCCATCCCCACCCACCAAGGCCCCCTCCACCTCTTTTCCCCTTTTTTCTACCTAATGTAACCCTAATGTCTCAAAAATTAAACTGACCTGTGGAAAATGTAACTTGAAAAAAGAGACATTGCGCATACCTTTGTAAACCAAGAAAACTTTAATAAAATATTTTGTTAAAAAAATAATACTGTGCTTTTTCTAGAGCTCTGCTGTTGGGTTTCATGCTCCAAAGTGAGCCTGTTCCCTGGGGAGACACTGCTCACGCTGATCTCTCTTGCAGGATGTCAGTCTGCACTTTGTGCTTTGGGGCTGCCTGCACATTTACCAGAGGATGATTGACAAGGCCGAAGACGTGTGCCTCTTCCTGACGCAGCCCGGAGAGATGGTGGGCCAGCTGGCCGTGCTTACTGGGGAGCCGCTCATCTTCACCATCAAGGCCAACCGCGACTGCACTTTCCTCAAGATCTCCAAGTCCGACTTTTACGAGTGAGTGGCACGTGAATGCGGTCATGGAACTCCAGCGTATACCATATTTTTCGCTCTATAAGATGCACCAGACCATAAGACGCACCTAGTTTTTGGAGGAGGAAAACAAGAAAAAAAAATATTCTGAATCCCAGAAGCCAGGACAGCAAGAGGGATCACAGCGCAGCAATCCCGCTTGCTGTCCTGGCTTATGGGATTCAGAATATTTTTTTCTTGTTTTCCTGAAGGCTCCTGTTGTCCGGGAGAGGCTGCGCGCTGCTAAAGCTCCCCCAAGAGCCACGCTCCCTTTTAAAGAGCATGTGGAGCATGTGTGTGGCTCTTGGGGGCTTTTCCCCGAGGAGGGAGAAGGGCAGCCCTTCTCCTTCCTCGGGGAAAAGCCCCCAAGAGCCGCACACACACTCCACGCAGCTCTTTAAAGGGAGCGCTGAGCAGAGCATCCCGCCTGCATTCGCTCCATAAGATGCACACATATTTCCCCTTACTTTTTAGGAGGGGAAAAGTGCGTCTTATAGAGCGAAAAATACAGTAGTTAGCAGAGTACAAACACATTGCAAGATTCCCCTCCAAAATAGACCAGAGGCAATTGTATTGCATCCAGCAGAACTTTACTGCTACTGAAGGCAAATGAGCATAATGGTCACAAATCCAATACATTCAGGGTTGGCACTGTCCATAAGGAATCCACTTGCATTAGACTTAACTTACAGTAACTTATAATAAGACTAAGCCTTAACACTATCTATCTGCAGAACACCACACCAGAAGGAAAAGAGATAGAAAGAGAAAGTGAAACCCAGACGCCTTCTGGCCTCTTATTATAGTCTGAACAACCACAAGCAACGCGCACCTAATAATGTATTAACAATAAATTTATAACATTATATTGTTTCTCAGTTCATAAACAACAAACATGTAAACGTGCATAATGATAGGAGTCCAATAAATGTTCTATGAACAGAAATATTTGGCGTAGTCAGTGACTATCAAAGAATACTGAGATGGAGGCAAAAAGCCTTTCAACAGTCAATATCCTGCAAATATGCGGTGGTAAGTGCTCCAAATGTAGAAATACAGTATACCGAGAGCAGCAAAAGACAGCAGCAAACAGAACAGTTTTTCCTGGATAGATGAACTGTTTCAAAGATGATTCTTTATCAGCAAATAGATTGTCCATACAGGTACATCTAATAGCAATGGATCAACAATCACTTAAAAGTGTAGTAAGCTGATGGAACTCGACTCCTATAATTTGTGACTTTATGCATGTTTACATGTTTGTTGTTTATCAATTGTGGAACAATATAATGTTACAAATTTATTGTTAATACATTATTAGCTGCATGTTGCTTGTGGTTGTTCAGAGTTTTCTGTTTTGCAACACAGGGGATTTTCTTTGTTGTATACTCTTATTACAGTCAGCATGACTTTGACAGAAAGAGATAACAGGACCAGTTTAAGCCAGCTGTACTCAGCTTCTCTGAAGGAATAACCCAAACATGAGGAACCTTCTGCTAGTTTCTTTCACCCAGAGAAGCTTCCAGAACCCTCTTGAATTAAGTAGAATAGGAAAGATCACACACATCAGATCAATACGTTCTGCACTAAGAAATGCAAACTGAGAAACACATCTCCACCCACGCCTTGCCATGCGGTACCTGTTTTTTCCCCACCTGCCCACCTGTCATTCCTCACTCCTGGACTCTTGATATTGTTCCTCAAGTCTTGCCTAGTTACTTCCACTCTCTTCGCCTTTGCCATCCTTCCTCCTCTGCTATGTGATCCAGGGAGGGTCAGGTGGGCAGAATGAAAAGCCCAGATTCCATTCATTCTTCATTCTGGTAATGTGGCTACAGTCCGGGGACAGGGGGAGGAGAGGGGCTTTCCTATCCTCCACCACTAAGGATTATTCATTCCTTTCTTGAGTAGCAAAGCAGCCACTGGAAATCTTTTACTTTTTCAGCGTGCTGGCTAATCTCTTTGAAAACAAAAGGATTGGCTGGGATGGTTGAAACTGGTACTATGACAGTCCCCATCTTTTTATTTTAATATTTATTATTCATTTATTATTCAGGGCAATGGATTAAACTGGTTACTATATTTTTTTTAAAAAAAACACACCAAATGTTGTTCTGCAAAACTCAAGCGTACAGTAAAACCATCCGTTTAAGCCAGTAAAAGCCACACCAGTTAATTAAAAATAAATAAATAGACCTGATGATCATGAAGTACAAAAGGTAAAGATGAGCACAATGTCATGAGGTTCAAAAGGGAAAATTTATAACTTACCTTAGAGACCATTCAAAGAGTTAAAATTGTTAGCCGGATTGTAATAACACTTGCAATGTAGCAAGAATTATGGAAACAATTGAGATATTAAAATTTGGATTATTATAAAAGATGCTGGATAAAAGGATTAATAACGAGACCCACAGAGGGGGAAGAGGGAAGTCCAGAGATTTGTGGGAATCTTGTATTTTTGGAAAGTGTTGTGGTATGACTGGAATTTTGCACATGTAAAATCAAATTTTTAAAAATTGAGGGGGGAAATAAAAGTTCAAAAGGGCAGATCAAAGTGTGCGATCATAAAATCCCCGACGTGGGGATCCAGGGCACAGTCCTTCAATGGCTGTGCTCGTTTCTCTCTGGTCGGGGACAGAGGGTGGCGCTTGGGGGGGAATTGTCATCCCGCCACTCTTGGTGTGTGGTGTGCCCCAGGGTGCAATACTCTCCCCGATGCTTTTTAACATCTTTATGCGCCCCCTCGCCCAGCTTGTCCGGAGTTTTGGGCTGGGCTGCCATCAGTATGCTGATGACACCCAACTCTATCTGTTGATGGACGGCCACCCAGACTCGGCCCCAGACACACTGATCAGATGCTTGGAGGCTGTGGCTGGATGGTTACGTGGGAGCCGGTTGAAGTTAAATCCTTCGAAGACAGAGGTCCTCTGGCTGGGACGGGACGACATGGGACTGAGGGGCAACTCCCATCTCTTGCGGGGGTGCAATTAGTGCCAGCACCGTCCGTTAAGAGTTTGGGTGTAATCTTCGATACCTCCCTCTCCATGGAGGCACAGATTGCAGCTATAACAAAAGCGGCATTTTTTCATCTCCGCCAAGCTAAGCAGTTGGCTCCTTACCTCTCTCGCCCTGACCTAGCCACTGTGATCCATGCGACGGTCACCTCCAGACTGGATTATTGTAACTCGCTCTACGTGGGGCTGCCCTTGAGACTGACCCAGAAACTCCAGCGGGTGCAAAATGCCGCAGTGAGACTCCTTACGGGGTCTTCGCTTAGAGATCACATTCATCCGGTGCTATACCAGCTGCACTGGCTCCCGGTGGAGTACAGGATCAGGTTTAAGGTGCTGGTTTTAACCTTCAAAGCCCTATACGGCCTAGGGCCCTCGTACCTACGGGACCGCCTCTCCTGGTATGCCCCACAGAGGAACTTACGATCTTCAAATAAAAACACCTTGAAGGTCCCAAGCCACAGAGAGGTTAGGCTGGCCTCAACTAGAGCCAGGGCTTTTTCAGCTGCGGCTCCAACCTGGTGGAACGCTCTGTCACAAGAGACAAGGACCCTGCAGGATTTGACATCTTTCCGCAGGGCCTGCAAGACAGAGCTGTTTCACCTGGCCTTTGGTCAGGGCGCAGCCTGACTCCCTCCTTTGGCAATCTTTACAAAACTTTAGTTTATGGTTGCCATCAATTTTGATTTTAATTCATTTTTATAATGTTTTATAATGTTGTACTGTTTTAGTGTTTGTTAGCCGCCCTGAGCCTGGCTTCGGCTGGGGAGGGCGGGATATAAATAAAATTTATTATTATTATTATTATTATAAAAGTTCAAAAGGACAGATCTTAAAGCACGATCATAAAATTATTATCCTTACAATCGTAATTAAGATCTTTGTGTTCAAAAGGGCAGGGCCCACTTTTAGCTGTCAGTAAAAGCCTGAGGGAAAAAAACACATCTAAAAGCCTGAGGGAAAAAACACATCTTCAAAAGAGTCCCGCTCCCCGTTTTTGGGGAGGGCTGTTCTGCTGTTAGTAGTGACTCAGTTCTGGTATGTGAATTGGCCCTTGCACTGAGCCCAGGCACTTTTCCAGCTAGCCTTGTACAGTGATCCCTGGCTGGCCTTTCCTGGGTCCCAGTCAGAAGTGCTTCCTGGGGCTGGCCCTGGAAATGCAGGGCTGCGGGGGGAACCAAACTGGGGCAACTTCCTCTACCACTAACCTGCGATTCTTCCCCCCCCCCTCCAGGATTATGCGGGAACAGCCCAGTGTGGTCCTGAGTGTGGCTCACACGGTAGCAGCTCGAATGTCTCCCTTTGTGCGCCAGATGGACTTTGCTATTGACTGGATGGCTGTGGAGGCTGGCCGGGCACTTTACAGGTAAAGGGCAAGCACTGTTGCCCCCCATGCCCAGCCTGTGCCCAGAACCCCCCATTTCTCCTTGGCGCAGGGCTCTGAAGTTATCCTCCCCACGGGGCAGTTTCTCGTCCTTTCCTGCTGCTTCAGTGCGGGGAGTGGATCAGGAGCTTCCAGGACATCACTGAAGGAGGACCCTCTTGCTAGGAAGCCCCAGTGGGTCCTCCCCCCCCCCCATGCGCCCCATGTCACCATGTTTCCATCCAAACCTCTCTCCAAACCACTCTCCAAACAGCCTCAGCCCAGTATGCCTCAAGGAGCACCTCCACCCCCATTGCTCAGCCCTGAGGTCCAGCTCCAAGGGCCTTCTGCGCTCTACATGGGGCTACCTTTGAAGGTGACCTGGAAACTACAAGCTAATCCAGAATGCGGCAGCTAGACTGGAGACTGGGAGTCTCCGGTCTTGAAAGACCTACATTGGCTCCCAGTAAGTTTCCAAGCACAATTCAAAGTATTAGTGCTGACCTTTAAAGCCCTAAACAGCCTCGGTCCAGTATACCTGAAGGAGCGTCTCCACCCCCATTGTTCTGCCTGGACACTGAGGTCCAGCTCTGAGGACCTTCTAGCTGTTCCCTCCCTGCCAGAAGTGAGGTTACAGCGAACCAGGCAGAGGGCCTTCCCGGTAGTAGGGACCATCCTGTGGAACAGCCTCCCATCAGATGTCAATGAAATAAACAACTTTCTGACTTTTAGAAGACATCTGAAGGCAGCCCTGTTTAGGGAATTTCTTAATGTTTGATGCTATATCGCATTATTATTATTATTATTATTCTGTTGGGAGCTGCCCAGAGTGGCTGAGGAAACCCAACCAGATGGGCAGAGTATAAATATATTATTATTGTTGTTGTTGTTATTATTATTATTATTATTATTATATCTCTCTTTGGTGATGGCCTCTGCTGTCCCCTAAAGCCAGCCGTCGAAAGAGATGCCCTGCAGAGAGGGGGAGGGCAATTTGACCAGGGTTTCCTCCTCTTTCCATTTTTCCCAGGCAAGGCGACAGATCCGACTGCACCTACATTGTGCTGAATGGCCGGCTGCGCTCCGTCATCCAGAAGGGCAACGGCAAGAAGGAGCTGGTTGGGGAATATGGCCGTGGAGACCTCATTGGAGTGGTGAGTCGCTATTAAGCGGAGGGTTGCAGAAGGGGGTCTTGGAGAGTGTAATGGCAATTGGGGTTGCTTGTGCGTAAATTCCAAACTGCTCCGAGCTGATTGTATAGCTGGACCTTTCCCTGGTTTGGCAGCCCTAACAGCGCGACTGTCTCAGTCACTGGCAGAATCCGTCAGTGGGCATTTCCTAAACTTCTTCCAACATAAGAATTCCTTAACAGCCAATCTCCTCCTCGCTTCTCTGCGCGGAAGCCTTCTGCGCAGAGTGGGTGTGCCAAGCGGAGGTCCTGCACTCTCCTCACTGATCTCACTGGAAGAGTCTTGGAGCCTCCCCTCCGAAGTACTCTCAGCCTCTCCTTTCTTCCTGGTGTCACCTTGGTTTCCCTCCCCAGCTGAAGCTCTCTCTCTCTCTCCTTGCTGGTTCCCTCTCCGGCATCATTAGGGAGCCTTACCTCTCCACTCGGCTCCGATGTCAGTTCCCTGACAGAGAGGAATGCTAGGCAGCTTGCCTGCTCTGTGTGTCTGGCTAAGTCCCCTCCAACTCTGCAATTCTAATTACAGATAGGTAGCCGTGTTGGTCTGCCATAGTCAAAACAAAAAAAATTCCTTCCAGTAGCACCTTAAAGACCAACTAAGTCAGTTCTTGGTATGAGCTTTCGTGTGCATGCACACTGTGTATCTGAAGAAGTGTGCATGCACACGAAAGCTCATACCAAGAACTGACTTAGTTGGTCTTTAAGGTGCTACTGGAAGGAATTTTTTTTGTTCTGCAGTTCTAAGTCATTGAATGGATGCTTCTGCTCCCGGGTACAGTCTCTCCCTCCCTCTCCCTCTCCCCCAACTTCCCCTATCAAATCAAAGGCATTGGTAACTTCTAGGGTTTACAAGCCATAACTGAGACCCAACTGTGCCCACTTGCTCCTCCCTCCTTGCAAAGTGTTGTGGTTTGGTTGGGCAGATAGTGAGCAGAAAATACAAGTTCAAGGTGGGAAGTTGTCCAGGGGTGAAAGGCTCAGGGAGACAGACCGGAAAACAGAGTGGTTCTACAAGTGATTCTACAAGTAGGGTTGGAGAGACCCCATTAATTGCCGACCGAGAATTTCACAGCACCACCAAACTGCGCTCTCTATCAGCATACCCTCTGTTCCAGCAGAACATTGGGACTTGCAGCAAATGTTAGATTCCTTGCAGATACAGATCCTCCTCTGAGCAGATCCGTGTAGTTGGTGAACTATCTGCAGCAGCCTTGGGACCTGCTCAGGGGAGGTCTTCCTGGAACAGAGGCCTATTTTCTTGTAATTGTGACAAAGAGACCTACCCACCCAATTTGGTCCCAAAGGTTGTTCTTGGGAGAGAGGGTACAGTGGCCCCTTTCTTCCTTTAAGCTGGACTTACAAGCATCACTATCAGACTCTTGCCAAATCATTAATCATTAATCATAAATCATTAATGCCAACATATTATTTGTCAGGCACAGCTCTGACACCATCCGTTTCATGCGAGGAATTCTGCTTAATGTGACCCCGATGTTAGAATTCCTGCTCCATGATTGCAGTCATGGGATTTTTGTCTTTCACATGACAGTATATGTTTTGGCTCCACAGAGTGGGAAGTGACGGAGACAGGATGTTTGAGTTACTGTGTTCCGTGAAGTGGGACTATTGTCCTTTGTTCTTTTTCTCTTTGCTGTCCGATGCTAGAGAGAGAGGGAGCCATGTTGCAGTGCTCCGTGTGTATTTATATGTAAATAAAGTAGATTAGCCAAAATGCTGAGGTTTGTCACACATGATGCACAAACTCTGTGGATCCCTAAGTGTGCCAGTGTCGGTTGGCATCAGTCGCTGTGATGTTCAGGCTAAAGAAAGCTTATGAAGCTCCCAAATGATCAACCAGGAGGGAGGGAACATGTCAGTCGGGCATGTGTCTCTGCCAGGGTCCTACTTGAGTGTAGGCTGAACTCCTGACACCCCTGCCCCTCTTGCCCCTTCAGGTAGAAGCCCTGACTCGCCAAGTCCGAGCTACCACTGTCCACGCTGTAAGGGACACAGAGCTGGCCAAGCTCCCAGAAGGGACCCTCAACAACATCAAGCGACGGTATCCTCAGGTGGGTGGTGAGGAATTCTGTGCTTAAGAAATACCAGATTCTGCCTTCAAAGTAAGTTATGTATGAGGGTTCACAAACAGGTCCCGAACTTGCGTACTTTAATTTGTGCAACTGGTTTGAGGGCTTATTTCAGCATCATTTGTAATATGAAACTCCTGGCATAGTAAACATATGGGATAAGTGTTTGGGACAGAAGATGTACCCAGGCAGAGTAGCTTTATAAACACTCAAAGTAAAGAGAGTAGTGGTAAAAGCGCAAGAGAGCAAAGCTTGGAGCCATAACAAAGCACTTTTCTAACATCTACCACACCATTGTAAGCAGTTACTGCCCAAAATATGTATTAAAATTCCATGAGAATAAATGCACAACGCACAGAAAAAAGAGAGTTGACTTTCCTGGTGATTATAAAACAAATTAGCAATTTCTTTTTCTGCCTGCAAACTCTCTGGACAGTTTTTAATTGGGTGCTGGGCCCTCTGCTTGTTTCAAAATGAACTTAATCCCAAGTTTGTTGAATATGACCAGAGATGTTGCTGAGACCCACACATCTGATTGATGAAGGCAGGCAAATCCTCATATTGCAGTTTCTCCTGGACTGCCGTGAACTTGCTGTGCCATGTAGCAGAAAGACCCTCTGAAACACACGCATATTGCATCACCTTGGTGAGTGAGAGCAGCTACAAGAAGTTGCTACTTCACACTTAACATGATGCCTCCTACAAATATTATTATCAGGCTAGAGTCCATTGCCCCATAAAGGGTAGCTGGAGAGAATCCTACCAAGGGGTACACTTTAGAATTGCTCTTGAGTGCCTGAGTGAAGCTGTAGCCAGAAGTGATGACATTCAGGGAGCTATTTTTAAAAATGTGTGCAGGAAGTTATTGTTGTTTTATTTAGGACCTTGATGCGGGTGGTGCTGTGGTCTAAACCACTGAGCCTCTTGGGCTTGTGGGTCAGAAGGTTGGCAGTTCGAATCCCCACAAACGGTGTGAGCTCCCATTGCTCTGTCCCAGCTTCTGCCACCCAGCAGTTTGAAAGCACACCAGTGCAAGTAGATAAATAGGCACCACTGTGGCGGGAAGGTAAACAGCATTTCTGTGTGCTCTGGTTTCCGTCAGAGTGTCCCGTTGTCAGAAGCGGTTTAGTCATGCTGGCCACATGACCTGGAAAGCTTTCTGTGGACAAACGCTGGCTCCCTCAGCCTGAAAGCGAGATGAGTACCGCAACCCATAGTCGTCTTTGACTGGACTTAACCGTCCAGGGGTCCTTTACCTTTACCTTTTTTGTTTAGGGAAGACTAGAGGAAGGGCTGTCCTGTGAGCTTCAAGCAAGGAAGTGGCCCAGCCAGCCCCTTGCTCATAGTATATCCAATACCTGGCTCAGAGCCCCACATCAGATGAATGTGTGTGTTGCTCAGGAGCTGGCAACAACAGCTCACCCGGCTTTCTGCTTAACCAGGCTGAGCATGCCAGAGATACTCGCTGGTTCCTGTGTTTTCTTGACTTCCTCTGCCTTAAACAGGTTGTCACTCGCCTTATACACCTACTGAGCCAGAAGATCTTGGGTAACTTGCAGCAGCTGCGTGGCCCTTTCCCAGGTAGGAGTGTGTAGAGAGTCCCATTTTCATTCATAGAATGCTTGGGCCAGCCACATGCTCACTGGGTCTCGTCCTCTAGGTTCTGGACTGGGCATGACCTCCAGCTCAGAGTTGACCAATCCAGCCAGCAACCTCTCCACGGTGGCCGTCCTCCCGGTGTGTGACGACGTTCCCATGGCAGCTTTCACCCTGGAACTCAAGCACGCCCTGAACGCCATTGGTGAGCCCAACTACAGCGCTCTTCTCTCTCGCTCTCACGCTCACTCTCTCTGTCTCCCATTCCTTGGCCCTGGCTCCACCAGTCATGACCACTTTTCTTCTGAATTTTTCAGGCCCAACCTTGCTTCTCACCAGTGACATCATCCGGGCCCGTCTTGGGGCCTCCGCCCTGGACAGGTATGTTCTCTGCGTGCTCCTGTGTACCCCTGCACAGGGTCCGAAGGCAGAATTGTCGTGATTGCCAGATTCTTCCAGGGGTTTAGAGGTTTTATTACATTTTCTGTTTTACAATTTCAAAAACTTATTTTACTTCCTTAAGATATCAATGATTTCCCTTCTTCTCTTTCCACGGTTCATTTTGCATATCACAAATCCCTGCGTATTTTACAAAAACTATACCATGCAGTATTCCATTATTGCATCCATCAAAACTTGTTTACACTGTTGAATTTATCTTAATGCTGCCAGCGTTTTCAGCTGTACACAGTTATTTCCCATATATTAGGTTTTCTAGAAGCTCAGCAGTGGTGGTGTAGTGGGTAAGAGCCGTAGTCTCGTTAAGCTGGTGAACCGGGTTTGATTCCCTGCTCCTCCACATGCAGCTGCTGGGTGACCCTGGGCTAGTCACACTTCTCTGAAGTCTCTCAGCCTCACTCACCTCATAGAGTGTTTGTTGTGGGAGAGGAAGGGAAAGGAGATTGTTAGCCGCTTTGAGACTCCTTAGGGTAGTGATAAAGCGGGATATCAAATCCAAACTCTTCTTCAGCAGGGTGGGCACTTTGCGGGGTCAAGAGGGGATAGGAAGGAGAGAGGCGAAAGGTTGACTTCCCTAAATTTATTCTCCCACCTCCGTTCCTCACCTTGAGTACCACCTAGTGAGGAGGATACAGTGAGAACATGAACGGCTGTCCTTTTCTCCCCAATTATAATTAAACATTTTTCTTTGGGTTGAAATAGAATTCAGGCTTTCAATGTTAGAGAAGTCTTGTTTGTGCAAGTCTGAAAGCTTGCCTTTTATTTTTAATATCATTGTTGTAGCTTTTAAAACACATAGTTGAATACTGCTTGTCAACCACCTTGGTAGGGTTCACATCCTGAAAGGTGGGCTATAAAAAATGGCAGTAAATAAAAATAAATTTCCCATGTCCCCAAACACCCTCCAGCATCCATGAATACCGCCTGTCTGGCTGGCTGGCCCAGCAAGAGGACATCCATCGCATTGTGCTGTACCAGACCGACTGCACCCTGACCCCTTGGACTGTGCGCTGCATCCGCCAAGCCGACTGCATCCTCATTGTGGGCCTTGGGGACCAAGAGCCCACCCTGGGCGAGGTGAGCAGGGTCTGGGAAGCGAGGTGTGCTCTGCTGGGATCGGAGGCCCGGGAGGGAGGGATCAGGGAGCCCTTGGCAGAGGCAAGAGGACGTACGTTGAAAATGTCTATAAGAATCAAAGAAAATTACTATAAATTAGTTTGGAGATGGTATTTAACACCAGTCAGATTAAATCAAATAAACAAGGAATATTCAGTGTTATGTTGGAGGGGAGGCCAGGAAACAGGGAATTGTGTTCACATGTGGTGGAGGTGTAAATCTCTACAAATTTTTTGGCAAAGGGTGTTTAAGGAGATAACACAAATCACTGGGTTAAAGCTGAGCGAAAGTCCAGAGGTAGCATTGTTATCAATTTACGATGGGGTGGAAGGTTATGAAGGACTCGCTCACAAATTTATTGACAGCTGCATGAATTATGATAGCTAAGAAGTAGAAGGGGCAAGCAGACTATAAAATGGAAGAATGGTATAAAGAGGTGTGGGATATAGCTATTAATTATAAAGGTGAGGAATATGTAGGAGAAATGATTTTGAGGAGATATGGAGGGAGTTTGTAGAATTTGTACCGTTAAAACAGAAAGTGGTCAAACCATCGCAAGAGGTGTTGAAATATTGGGAGGTTGGATAGTTACAATGGAATGGCCTTGGGGGTGGGGTGCACATTTTTATTCTTATTTATTTATGATTATTAGTTGATGATAAAAAGAGGACCTGCCCACCATGTCCTTCTTCTCTCTGCTTTTCCCCAGCTGGAGCAGATGCTGGAGAGCACGGCCGTCCGAGCCTTGAAGCAGCTCATCCTCTTGCACCGGGAGGACGGCCCCAGCCCTGCCCGCACCGTGGAGTGGCTCAACATGCGCAGCTGGTGCTCGGGACACCTGCACATCAAATGCCCGCGTCGGGTCTTCTCCAGACGCAGCCCAAACAAGCTGGTACCAGCCAATTCCACTTTCCCATGTGTGTTCGCCACCCAAAAGCCTGTCCCTTCATCCCACTGCTCTCCCTGGCAAGGCTTAGTTGCCCGTTCTTAGGAGGATGTTACTGCCTGCCCCTGAATCCATTTTGTTTGAGCTTAGCACCCTGGATCTCCTTGTCGTCTTCCTCGCTAGAACCCCACTCGCTTTTGCATAGTGTTTCCCTTCACTCCAAGCTTCCTTCCCTCCCACACCTACCCCCTCCCCTGCTTATTTGCCGTATTTTTCGCTCTATAAGACACACTTTTCCCCTCCTAAAAAGTAAGGGGAAATGTGTGTGCGTCTTACGGAGCGAATGCAGGCTGGAGGCTCTGCTTAGCGCTCCCTTTAAAGAGCCGCGTGGAGCGTGTGTGTGGTTCTCCCTCCTCGGGGAAAAGCCCCCAAGAGCTGCACACACTGCTGCGCTGCGATCCCGCTGGCTGTCCTGGCTTCTTGCTTAGCCACGCGCAGCCTCTCCTGGGCAAGGGGAGCCTTCATCCTCTGCCCAGGAGAGGCTGCACGCGGCCATCCCATAAGCTAGGACAGAAATTAGGTGCATCTGATGGTCTGGTGCATCTTATAGAGCAAAAAATGCGGTATTTGTTTGTTGTCGCATTTGTACCCTGTCTTCTTCCCTCCAAATAGCTCAAGGTGGCTTATGTGGTTCTCCCATTCAATCCTCGCGACAACCCTGTTGTTGGGGTGTGAGAGGCGGTGACTGTCCCAAGGCAGTGACGACATCAGATTTAGGATGCTGCGGGCAGTTCCACTGCACCGGGCGCCAAGCTAAAGGGCCCAAAACTGAGACGAGCCATAATAGAGATTTGTTTTATTTTATTTATTTATTTGTTGAATTTATATACTGCCCTATATCTGGAGGTCTCAGGGCGGTTCACAGAAAAGATCACACTATATAAAATAAAAACAATAACCTAATAACACCCCCCTAAAAAAGAGCCACATTTTAAAAGAGTGTAGAATGTTGATCGGGTCAACCAAAGGCCAGGTTAAAAAGGAAAATTTTGGCCTTGCGCCTAAAGGTGTATAATGAAGGCACCAGGCGAACTTCCCTGGGGACAGCATTCCACAGACAGGGAGCCACTGCAGAGAAGGCCCCGTTCTCGTGTTGCCACCCTCCAAACCTCTCAAGGAGGATGCACATGAAGGAAGGCCTCAGAAGATGATATCAGGGTCTGGGTAGGTTCATATGGAAAGAGGCAGTCCTTAAGGTATTGTGACCCTGAGTCGTTTAAAGCTTTATAGGTCAAAACCGGCACTTCGAGTTGGGCCCAGATACTAATTGGTGGCCAGGGCAGTCAGACCAGGATCGGTGTAAGATGCTCAAACTGTCTTGCTCCGATGAGCAACTGAATTCTGCACTAGCTGAAGTTTCCGAACCGTCTCCAGAGGCAGCCCTACGTATAACGCATTTGGGGGGGGGGGTGCGCGCCAAATTTTAGTCTTGCTCAAAGTTTACCAAAGTCCACCCCTGCCATTGAGCTTCATGGCCAAGTGCAGATTTGAACCCTAGTCTCCTAGGCTGACTCTCTAACCATTGCACAACCCTACCTCTCAGCTCCTGAAATGGGAAAGTGTGCTTTGTTGTTTGGGCTCTGCTGCTAGGTGAGTGGACCTCCCTCCCCACCGGGTGCCTACTGTATTTTTTGCTCTATAAGACTCACTTTTTCCCTCCTAAAAAGTAAGGGGAAATGTGTGTGCGTCTTATGGAGTGAATGCAGGCTGCGCAGCTATCCCAGAAGCCAAAACAGCAAGAGGGATTGCTGCTTTCACTGAGCAGCGATCCCTCTTGCTGTTCTGGCTTCTGAGATTCAGAATATTTTTTTCCTTGTTTTCCTCCTCCAAAAACTAGGTGCGTCTTGTGGTCTGGTGCATCTTATAGAGCGAAAAATATGGTATTTTGAGTGCCTTTCTCTGGATGGGAAAAGTTGATGCCTTGAAGCAGGCAAACTCTTGAGGACTCCCCTTCACATTCTCCTGCTTCTTTGGAGGCTGGTGGAAATAGCCCCCTTCCCTTCTTTTTCTGCTTCCCCCACTGCAGAGGGAGATGTATGAGAAGGTCTTCGAGAAGAATGCCGATCTCCACAGCGACTTCTCCCGCCTGGCGAGAGTCCTCACAGGCAACACCATCGCTTTAGTGCTGGGGGGCGGCGGAGCCAGGTAATTTGCCCTCAAGCACTCGGGGAAGGTCTGAAAAATTTATACGATTTGAGGAGTAGCGAGGGTGTTTGGGGAAATTATACGTGATGAGATTTTTTTTTTTAATTGTTTAAAATGAGTATATATATATAAAAAAGCCTGAAGCGTTTTTGTTAGGTATTATTGGGGCAGAAATACCCCCAAAAATGTTGAAGTTGTTTATGTATATAACAGCAGCAACTAGGATTCTTTATGCACAGAAAAGGAAAGAAGAAAGAAGTTCCTTTGTACAATCTTTTTTATTCAGTTTTACACTAAACATTTAAATTCAAACATTAGACACCATCACCAGCATTTAGGATTCCCTAATCCTTTGACTCCCCTCCACCCTTCCATGGTTTCCATTTTCAACTGCCTCACATATTTTCTCTAGTTTTCTTAAATAATCCATTTTTACCTTAGTTTTTAGTACATTACACGCGTTACTCAAATCCTGCCCAAGTTTTTAGATGTTTACGGTGTTCTCTTAAGTACATTGTAAAATTTTCCCATTCTTTATTAAAGTTCCTCTCTTCCTGGTTTCTGATTTTCCCGGTCATTTTCGCCATTTCGGCATAGTCTATCATCTTCATCAGCCACTTGTCTCTGGTCAGCAGAAGAATTTCCCACCAAAGAAGAATGGATAAGTAAGATAGTGGGCTGTGCAGAACTGGCAAAATTAACAGCAAAATTAAGAGAACCTAATGATGAATGTTTTATAGAAGAATGGATATCTTTTTTTGGACTACAGTGGTACCTCAGGTTAAGTACTTAATTTGTTCCGGAGGTCTGTTCTTAACCTGAAACTGTTCTTAACCTGAAGCACCACTTTAGCTAATGGGGCTTCCCGCTGCTGCAGCACCGCCAGAACACAATTTCTGTTCTCAGCCTGAAGCAAAGTTCTTAACCTGAAGCACTATTTCTGGGTTAGCGGAGTCTGTAACTTGAAGCGTCTGTAACCTGAGGTACCACTGTACTTGAAGAAATATTATCACAGGATTTGGACTATGAGCAACTGAAGCAATTAGATTATAATTGTAAGGTTATGATTAAGAGCAGGTAGGGTACAGCAGAAGGGGAGAAACAAGAACTCCATGGAAAATGAGGGTGGGAAGTCGACAAAAATAAGAGAAAAGGGAAAATTGTGTTTTGATTGAATATGTTTAAAATATTGAAACTTAATAAAATATAATTGGGGCGGGGCGAAAGGGAGATCCGGAGGGTGCCCGAATGCAGTTTGCCTGGGTCCTGGGAAGGCAGCTATTCGCCCAGCACCCCTGCCCTGAAGAGGAGCCTAGCTCTTTCCCCACCAAGCCTCTGGAGCCCACCCTTCTTCCACTCATGAAATGGGAGGTGGGATGCCTTTGAGCAGCAGGGTTGACCTTCCTTTGACCGTACCTTGCCTCTAGAAGAAGAGGAGAGCCGTCCCGGTTCCCTTGGCCTAGGGAGGAGTGAAGGAGAGGCCCAGACTCTCTTGGAGCAGCCCAGGGCTGGGACATCGCGGCTGCCCTCGGTCCTTGCGCTCTGGCCTGCTTCAGGTGTGGCTCTTCCCTTTGCCGCAGGGGCTGTTCTCACATCGGTGTGATCAAGGCTATGGAGGAAGCCGGTCTCCCCATCGACCTGATTGGTGGCACCTCGATCGGCTCCTTCATCGGCGCCTTGTACGCGGAGGAGAGGAGCGCCGTGCGCACGAAGCAGCGAGCCAGGGAGTGGGCCAAAGTGAGCAAGTATTGGAAGCAGCAGGGTTTGGAATGGGAGGGGAAACTCCAGCTGATTGGAGCCTGCCGAATTTCGGGAAACATAAGGACCTAGGAGGCTGCCCCGACCGATATTGCCTTCACTGTCTGGCCGTGGCTCGCCAAGGTTTCAGACGGGTGGCATTCCCAGTCCAAACCAAAGATCCCAGAGATTGGACCTGGGGCATTCTGCATGCAGTAAGTATCCAAACAAACCCCTGTGTTGCAAAGAGAACGTCAGCAGTGTCTAGGCAACACCATGACCATATACATACATAATAGACAATCTTTATAGAATTCATTCAAACCATAAAAAGTTCAAAATGAAATCTTTAGTCTCAAAGAATGAATGTATGTAAATGAAAATATCAAATGCTGTGAAACAGTGCTCGTGTAATAATGTAGTCGCTGCATTCATTCAAAATAAGATGGGTTTATGAAGCATTCTATATCCACCCACCACGCTGACGAAGAATTCTACGAAACAGTAGTCAATATCCAGAATCACTGTTCAGTGTTGGACATCATATTTGTTGAATACACAAAGCTTCACAGCTTGTCTTTCATCGTACAAAGTTTGGCACCTCGCTTCATTTAAAGATTTTCAGAGGCTTTGAGACTAAAGATTTGATCTTGAACTTTTTATGGTTTGAGGGAATTCCATAAAGATTGTCTATTACGTATGTATATGGTCATCATGTTGCCTAGACATTGTTGATGTTGGCCTTCTGCATGCAAGCAGCTGCCCTTCCGCAGAGCTATGGCGCTCCCCCAAGCTAAGAGAGGTGTTCCAGTGTGCCTTGCGGGAGTTTCCACTTGGAGTCCTGCACGCCGGGTACATCCGCTTCTCTCTTGCATCCCTGGTTCTTGACTGAGGGCTCCTAGGTGGAGCTGGGACAGAGCAACGGGAGCTCATCCCGTCGCAGGGATTCAAACAGCCGACCTTCTCATCAGCAAGCCCTAGAGGCTCAGTGGTTTAGAGCACAGAGCCACTGGCATCTCCCAGTTCGAAAGCATGCCAGTGCAAGTAGATAAATAGGTACCACAACGGCGGGAAGGTAAACGGTGTTTCTGTGCACGCTGGCACTCATCCAAGTGTCCCGTTGTGCCAGAAGCGGTTTAGTCATGCTGGCCACATGACCTGGAAAGCTGTCTGTGGATAAACGCCGGCTCCCTTGCGGCCTGAAAGCGAGATGAGCGTTGCAACCCCATAGTCACCTTTGACTGGACTTAACTGTCCAGGGATCCTTTAACCTTTTTTAGCCCTAGGTGGGTAGAAGGCAGTAGAGCCGGGCAATATTGCAATGCATTGTCTGAAACAGGTTCGAAGTTCAGATCGCAATGCCTACTTCAGATTTCTTGAGCTGGCGATACATCACGGCTCCCCAGCACAGGCAGGCAGCAGGGAAAGGCACGGTTCTGGTGGCGGCCGGGGAGCTGCAATGTACTGGCAGCTTAAATTGCCTGATCGCACATCTGCCTGCACATTTGATTCTCCGAAGCAAGTGGGCTACATCTTTTCTATGTTCACTCCTCCTGCAACCCCCGGGAGGAAAGAGCCAGCCCTGCTTGCTTTGCAAAGGCAAAGCAACAGACCAGCAGGCAGGCAGATGGAGCAGCTTCTCAGGCTCCCTCTGCCAAGGCCAGAACTGAGCTAGAGAGGGAGGGAGCAAGCAGGACCTCCTTCGCCCAAGCAAGCAGGCAATCTCCTTCCCTTTCTCCTGGTTGTTCCCTATCTCCCCAGCCCAGCCACTTTTCCAGCCTTTTCCAGTGTTATTTCAGACATCGTGATCTGTCGCTGTGTCACGATGGTTAGCCGGGAAAACCTCACAATGTTGAAAACCAAGTATCGCCCAGCCTTAGAAGGTAGTAAATAAAATGCGGGAGGGCCAACTGAATTCTTGAATGTTTACTGGAAGGACAGATTCAGAGTTTTAGATGAGGTGGGTTCTGTCTCCCTCATGTGTACGCAACAACACTTTCTTCCCGAAAAGTTAGCATGAATGCAGAAGATGAAATAAGCTGAGAAATGAGAACACGTAAATGAAATTTGATAAAGCTATAAGAAGCATTATGAGTGAGGAAGGAAGCCCATTGTTCTAGATTCGGTGAGGCTGAATCCTTTTTAAATTTTTCACCCGTTTCTGTCTAACATCAAGAGACTTTTCTGTCGCTTCTGCAGATCATGAATTCGGTGTTTGCCACAGTGCTGGACCTCACCTATCCCATAACTTCCATGTTCTCGGGTTCTGCCTTCAACACCAGCATTCACAAGGTGTTCCAGGACAAGCAGATTGAGGTATGCTCCCAGGGCCACCATGAGGGATGCCTGCGCATGTCTCTTCCACTGCCATTTCGATCTGTATCATGGCAGCTTTTGTCTGGCAAAGGGGCTGGGTCAGGGCCGGCTGGTGCGTGAGGCCAGGTGAGGCGGCTGCCTCGGGCAGCAGCATCCACAGAAGCAGCAGATCTGGCCTCCAAGGAACAAAATGCCCGCTGGTGTCTTGGCCTACCCTTTTCTCATGGCAAGGTTCTGCAAGCGCTTTTCCTTGAGAACATATCGGCAGGGTTCAGATCTGCAGTGTGGTGTGTTTTGCCCCCAGCACCGAAACATCCTGTGCTAACCCTTTAACTGCCCAAATGCAGGATGTTGAGATCTGGGGATTGCAGAATCCATAATTTTGGTGGTGCCTGCTTTGTGGCTCATTCTCCTAATTACCACATGTGGAATTCTGGTTCTAGATGCAACATAAGATGTCTCTAGTATACCGTATTTTTTGCACCATAACACTCACTTTTTTCCTCCTAGAAAGTAAGGGGAAATGTCTGTGCGTGTTATGGAGGGAATCCCTACGGGTGGCATGCCTACGGATTTTCCTCCTCTAAAAACTATGTGCGTGTTATGGTCGGGTGCGTGTTATAGAGCGAAAAATACGGTATTTATTTTAAAATGGGGTTTCAGAGTTTTTAGGGTGTTTTGAATGTTTTATGTAGATTTTCAATTTCATTGTTCTGTATGGGACAATGACAATAAAGATATTGTATGGAAGCTGCCGTGTTAAATGTCTGGAGCCACGTGCAGTAGAGATTCATTGGTTTACATCAGTGAGGTTAAACCTGTGGGCCAGGTGTGGCCTGCCAGACCACAGGAAGGAGCTCACCAACCCTGGCAGTGCTCTAACCCCCCAGCCCCCACCCCGGCTGATCTGAGCAGGAGATAAAGCTTTTCTGTTCTTTAAAGAGCAACTTCTAAAGGGCAATCAGCCCTCTTTATTTGGAGTTTACAAATCCCTCTGGCTGCCCTTTTCAAGAGAATCTATAAATAGCAGTCAGAAGGATCTGTTATCCCTGGTTTTAGCACTAAGCACCGCAACACTCGGTCTGGAGATTAACCTCAAAGAGCAGGCAGGAGGCTTTAAGGTAGCATTTCCTTCTGCCAGCACCGAGAATGGACTTGAGCATGTGTGGAAATGCTGCTGTTTGCTTTTCACAAATCCTTCTATGCAAAGTAAAAGGCGAGGTTTTCCTGCAATTCTGCCCCAGTCCTGGAGGGAGGAGCACTGGGAATGCTCAGTACATGGTTTGTTTGTTTGTTTGTTTGTTTGTTTGTTTGTGTGTGTGTGTGTCTGTCTGTGAAAATGTATGTATGAGTGTGTCTTCTTTAGCGATTGCTTGTAGCCAAGTAAGATTGTCTTCCATGAACACAGTCTTAACAGTGAGTCCGTAAGTGACTATGGAGGCCAATTCTGGATCCACATGTCCTTCCACAGTGGGGACATAGATTTTCGGGCAGAAGTTGATCACAGTGAGGGTTTGCCAAGTGTCCCTTCCTCTTAGCACATTTTGACCTGAGTTCAAGTGTCTTCAAAGCCCATAACACCTTTGGTAAAGGCTGTTCTCCAACTGGAGCGCTTGCAGGCCAGTGTTTCCCAGTTGTTGGGGTTTATACTACACTTTTTTAGATTTGCCTCGAGAGAGTCTTTAAACCTCTTTTGTTGACCACCAGCATTACACTTCCCATTTTTAAGTTCGGAAATAGAGCAGTTGCTTTGCAAGACGATAATCAGGCATCTGCAAAACATGACCAGTCCAACCAAGTTGATGTTGAAGAATCATTGCTTCAACACTGGTGATCTTTGCTTCTTCCAGTACACTGGCATTAGTTTGCGTGTCTTCCCCAGTGGGCGTGAGTATGAGTGTGTACGCATATGTGTGTGGGTAAAAGAGCAAGATATTCTATGTCTGGTGGGTGTGCACTGCAAGTGAGTGTGTGTTAAAATACCCAGGGCATGTGAGGCATGTGAGTGTATCAGTATGCTGACCGCATCCCTTGCTGCACCCCTTGTAGGGCTGGCTGACCATCAAAGCAGCTGTCTGGCTGAAGAAAGGTTAGCCATCCCTTCTCTGCAAGGCTCTGCATGTTTCCCTTAAGGCTACCAGGAACAGAGCAAATCAGGTAGAGACAGCAATATGCCTAAATTGTACCAGCTGCAGAATTTGACTGGTATAGAACTCGGGCGAGGGCAAGTGAGTTCACATGTGCAGGTCAGATGTGTCCTCTTGGCGGCTTTCCTCGCCACCCCCTCCTCAGAGCCCTTGAAGAGGGGATTCCTGTGTATGTGATCACTGTCCCACTCTGCTGTGTCCAATGCAGGATCTGTGGCTCCCGTATTTTAACGTGACGACAGACATCACAGCTTCCGCCATGCGAGTCCACAAAGATGGTAAGTGTGCATTTCCTCTTCTGGCCCAGGGGGCTTGGGTTCGAAACACACACACTCACTCACCAGGCCCCTGAAGTTCAGCGACGGCCCATGATGTCCAAACACTTCTGGCCTTGAACCCCCCCAATTGGAAGGAAATGTGGTTTCGGGAATGCCCTAGAGAGAGGCCCCTGGGGTGTTGAAGGTAATGAGACTGAAGGGGAAACGGGTATCTCCGGAGAACCCTAGTTTCCTGCTCAAAATAGGTCTGTTGCACTGCTGTTGTTGTTCCAGGCCTCAGTTTTGGTTCTTGCCCGCATCTCCATTTGAGGATCGTAACACTCAATTCCTGGCACAGGAAGAGGTGTGGTGGTCCCACTGTTGTACCTGTAGAGTCTCCTGCAAAATCCCAGGCCCCTCAGTTTGGGGGGTACAGATGTGAGGGCCTGTTGCTTGCCCAAGCGAGAGCCGACTGTGTCAGCCTGCCCCTGAATACGCACAATTTTCTGTGGCAGATGCTTCCCTTCAGTTCTCAACGCCACTCAACGCCCCTTTCGCAGCCAAGACAAGGCACCCTTCAGAGCAAAGCCTCTTTTAATGGACAACATTTTGGGGAGGAGGGAAACCTTGCGAAGCCACAATAAAACATCTTGACATCATGACACCATGGCAGGAAGGGCCCATGGGGTGATTGAGATAGAGAGAGAAATAGATCTATAAAACAATGATGATTTGGGGGGAGGGAGGGTCCTTGAGAGGGCCACACAAAAAATTGGAGGAGGCAGATGTGGCCCCCAGGCCCCCAGTTAACTTTCCTGCTTTAGAGAGAAGTTTCTTCTTTCCAAAGATCCTGGCCAGGCCTTTATGGCCTCACACTTGTCTCTGGTCAAAGAGCTCCCACATTAGAGCAAGGCCCGAGTTTCTTTCTCTCCTAGCAGCACAATCTGTGAGGTTAGGTCTTCAGCTTGCTGAAAGGCAGGCCAGGAGAAGCTGAGAAGACTTAGGTCGCCACCCAAATCTGGGGTGGCCCCTCAGGGTGGCTAGCCTTTCCTTAATATAGAAGACTTGGCCGGAGATGAGTCCTTCGCATCCTGCCTTTCTCTAGAGCATTCTTTCTCAACCTGTGAGTCCCCAGATGTTGTTGAACTACAACTCCCATCACCCCTAGCTAGCAAGGCCAGAACTCAGGGATGATGGGAGTTGTAGTCCAACAACATCTGGGGACCTACAGGTTGAGAACCGCTGCTCTGGAGGCAACTAGAGAAGGCCAGAAAGAACTAAGGTTGCACCTACTTCCCTTGGATTGCAAAAAGGGGTGTTTTGGGGGGCGGGGAGACGGGGGTTTGTTGAGTCCTGGCATTCATTGGGTCCCATTCCTCCATCTCCAATGGCAGCGCTGGCAGAGTGAAGAGAGCACTTTGTGATCTGTTTCACCACGGCCTCCTCACTCTCCAGCCCAAC
Organism: Podarcis gaigeae; assembly: GCF_964106915.1. Lineage (NCBI taxonomy): Eukaryota > Metazoa > Chordata > Lepidosauria > Squamata > Lacertidae > Podarcis > Podarcis gaigeae. The sequence goes on along the minus strand of NC_139694.1, from coordinate 31,610,446 downwards.
CGTGCGGCCTGCTTTTCCTTGTAACCCTTCTGCTCTGCACTAAACTCACTAACTGTTGCCATATTTGCGCCGGGTTCCCATGTCTTGGGGGATCCAGAAGGCAAGCAGGGGCTAGAGCTCTCCTCTCCCAGCCTTCCCAAGGGGGGAGAGGTAGTGGGTGCCTGCCAGCTGCGTCCTGCCGGGGCAGAGAAGGGTGGGCAAGCGGTCTTAACGCCATGAACTGCAATGAATGAATGAGCTTTGTAACCTGCTTCAGAAGGGGGATGGATCATGTCTGGGGCAGAGAAGGGAGGCGGGGGGTGTTGCCGTGTCCCCTCCGGGCCCCACTGTTGCAAACATCAGATCTCACCTGGGACATTGTCACAGCAGCCGTGCCCGTCTGCAGGGCAGGGGTACTGGGAGGCTATAACTGCCTGGCTTTCTTCATTCTCTGCCCACTTTTCTGTCCTTCCTAACACAGCTAACACCTTCTTCCCCATCCCCAGGTAGTCAGGCTGTGTGTGTGTGCATGCTCTCAGGTTACAGACGTTTCAGGTTACAGTCTCTGCTAACCCAGAAATAGTACCTCAGGTTAAGAACTTTGCTTCAGGATGAGAACAGAAATTGTGCTCTGATGGCGTGGCGGCAGTGGGAGGCCCCATTAGCTAAAGTGGTGCTTCAGGTTAAGAACAGTTTCAGGTTAAGAACGGACCTCCAGAACAAATTAAGTTCTTAACCCAAAGGACCACTGTATATATCTTTTCATACCTAGGGAGTCGGCTCTTCCAAACTAAGGTGGAGGAGGGGGCTTCATTGCAGATCCTGCCATCTGCAAGAGATTGGCTATAGAGCAGCGTTTCCCAAACTCCAGCTGTTTTTAGACCACAACTCCCATCATCCCTAGCTGGCAGGGTCAGTGGTCAGGGATGATGGGAATTGTAGTAAAAAAAAATAACTGGAGAGGAGACCCAAGTTTGGGAAACCGTGCAGAGGAAAGCTTGAGTGTGCTATGTTCTCTTCTTTGGGGGGCTGAAAATTCCAGTGTTTCCTATGAAGTGCTGCTCCTGGTAGCACCCTGCTCTCTTTTTTCTAGTCTGGGAGTGGGGAGCCAACCAAGGCAGGGTAGGTTATCATTGCTGGCAGTCTGTCTGCATCATGGCAGCTGCTAAAGGACTCCAACACTCCTCTTTGCAAAGTCCCCTGGGAGAGTCTCCTACTGGACCCCCCACCCCACTGAAGGGGATGTCCCACCTCTCTCTGGTTGTTGTGTTGTTGGTTTAGTGGCCTTGTGTTTTCTTGAACTGTTTAGATGGTTCGTCACCCAGAGAACTCTGGTTAGGACTGACTGACCTCAAGAAACAAATCAATCTCATTGCATCCCCCATTCCATGAAACATAAGTTCCTCGTCGTTTTTGCCCTAATCCCGCTCATTGTGATCCAGGTAACTATGGTTGCTGCTCCATAGGCAGGGGCTCTCTGGTTTCCCAGTGATTTGGGATCCAGAACCAGCTTCCCTGTTTTGGAACTCTGCCATCTCTTGGCCATGATGGCTGCCCTGAAGACTCTGCCATATCCTTTACTCCAGCGATGGAGAGCTTCTGGCCCTCAGGCCTAATTTGGCCTGCTGTACCGTAGAGGTTGGGACGTGGGTGGCGCTGTGGGTTAAACCACAGAGCCTAGGACTTGCCAATCAGAAGGTCGGCGGTTCGAAACCAGAGCAGCACACAGAAATGTTGTTTACCTTCCCGCTGGAGCGGTACCTATTCATCTACTTGCACTTTGACATGCTTTCGAACTGCTAGATTGGCAGGAGCAGGGACCGAGCAACAGGAGCTCACCCCGTCGCGGGGATTCAGACCGCCGACCTTTTGATCGGCAAGCCCTAGGCTCAGTGGTTTAGACCACAGCGCCACCCGCGTCCCTTCAGATGCTACTTGGAGCTTAAACAGGAGGAGAGGCCAGGAAACAAATTCAGTGACATGGCACAGCAGTGGGTAGGTGGCAGAGTTGTGCAAGAGATAGGAAGCACAGCCGCATTCCCAGAGGGCAGGATTTCAGCAAGAAGCCTGCTCTGTTTCGTGGCCTCTCACATCGAATGGATTGATGGATGCACACCCTGGTCCTCCTCCAGTGAAGAAAGCCTTCCCAGAATCCTTTTCTTCACCCTCACTCCCCCACCACGTGCACGTTGTATTTCTGAAGCTTCTGTCATGATGTCATTTCCTGTCCTGTGCTCCTTCCCCTCTCCCTTCCCCTCCCCTCCCCTCTCTCCCTTTGATTGAATCTCCCGTCTTCCATCCGGCAGGGAGCGTGTGGCGCTACGTCCGAGCCAGTGCATCTTACACCCCTTATTTGCCTCCTCTCTGCGACCCCAAGGACAGTCACTTGCTTGTGGATGGCTGCTATGTTAACAATGTCCCAGGTCAGCATCGCGTTCGCCTCACTACCTTGGCTGCTGGGCGCAGTGGGGATGGAGACAGTCAGATGACTTGGGACACGCTTTTCACCCTTCCGAACCGCTGCCGCCGCCCTTCGTCTGCTACGACAAGCCTGTCTCCTGCCCACGGGCACCCTTTCCCCGGGCTGGCGGTTCTGCATGGCAAGGGAAGCTGGTGCACCGTGGAGGAATAGTTCTTCCCTACTGCTGCTGCTGGGCTTAGAAGGGGAGGCAAATTGGTACTGTATTTTTCACTCTATAGGACGCACTTTTCCCCCTCCAAAACTGAAGGGGGAATGTGTGTACGTCCTATGGAGCGAATGCAGGCTCCTTGGCTTCAGCGATATCAACCCGCAGCCTCCAAAGCACAGAGGGAGAGCTCCCCCCCGTGCTCCAGAGGCTTCGCGTTGCTTTCACTGAAGCCGTCTGAACTCCCGCTGCGCTCCGGGGGCTTCAGGCAGCTATCCGCAAGCCTTCGGACCACAGCGGGAGTTGTGGTGCACACCGATCCCTCTTGCTCTCCAGGCTTCGCTTCGCTGAAGAGGCACTGCACAGTTTTCCCTCTCTGCGCAGCGCCCCTTCAGCGAAGCGGGAGGAGAAATGGAAGGGGCTCTGTTTCTCCTGCTGCTTCGCTGAAGGGGCGCTGAGCAGAGAGGGGGAGAATTATTTTTTCCTGTTCTCCCCCTCCTATGGTCTGGTGCGTCCTATAGAGTGAAAAATACGGTAGGTTTGGGGCCAGAAGCGTTTGCCCTAAGAGAGCCATGCAGAATTCTCCCGCCAGGGGAAAGGTGGCCTTGGGAGCCGTGCTTTGGGCCTCTCTCTCCATCCCTCTTCCGAAGGGCTCGTTGCTGCTCTGGGTTTCTCTCTGTTCTACTGATTGCATTTGTTCCCACATTGGTTAGGCTCGCTGTGGCGGTACGTGCGAGCTAGCATGACCCTTTCCGGGTACCTACCGCCACTCTGCGACCCCAAGGACGGCAATTTGCTGATGGACGGCGGCTACATCAACAACCTCCCAGGCAAGTATCAGCCGGGCACGGAGGAAAAGGAGCAGGGTTGCGGAAACCCCACCTTGCCTCCCGACCCCATGAAACATCTCATTTTCAGCAGCGGGCACCCACCTTGAGCAGCCCACGCGAGGAGGACACGGGCTGGGATTGGGGAACCGACTAAAGCCCCGCCTTGCCCAAAGTTCTGGAAGTGAACAAACAGTAATGGCCTGGGAACTCTGTGTGTGCCTTATGTTGGCTGCCGCTCACACAAAGGGATTCACCCTAATAAACTAATGTCTGCTGTTGGGAAGAGCATGCAGAAAAATTCAGCGCTGAATTCCGCATCCCGTGAGCTGAGAGAGGGCAGGACTGCTAGCCATTATTTATTTACTTATTGAAATTATATACCGCCCTATACCCGGGGACAATTCACAGAATAAAGGGCGGTTCGCAGAATAATGGGTATGCTGTGCCTCTGCGGCCAGAGGCAGCCCTGCTTCTGAATTCCCGTTGATTGGAATCACTAGCAGAGTGCTCTCACGCTTGAATCCTGCTTGCAGGTTTCTAACAGGCCATTTTGAGAGCAGGAGGCTGGACTGAGCTGGCCATCCAGGAGTCCCTTTTAATAGTGCAGTCATAAGAAGAGGAAGGCATCGTATGGTCACAGTTCATACCTGCTTGTGACTTCATCTCCCGCAGGTCTCCTGCCTGCCCCGTCGCTCCTCAGTGTCAGTGAGGGGAAAACCTGTGGGGGATTTCCACTTTGGGCCCCTGTGGACTAAGGCCCACATGTTCATTTCTATTTATTCAGAGAGAGAGAGGAGAGGAATTGTTGAGTTAGAAGGGACCCCAAGCGTCATCCAGTCCAAGCCCCTGCAATGCAGGAATCTCAGCTAAAGCATCCATGACAGATGGCAATCCAACTGGGCTATCGAGAGGGAGACTGTTCCGCTGTTGAGCCGCTCTTACCCTCAGAAACTTCTTCCTGATGCTTAGTCAGAATCTCCTTTATTGCGACTTTAATAATAATAATAATAATAATAATAATAATAATAATAATAATAATAATACAGTGGTACCTCAGGTTACGGATGCTTCAGGTTACAGACGCTTAAGGATACAGAAGTAGTACCTTGGGTTAAGAACTTTACCTCAGGATGAAAACAGAAATCGTGTGGTGGCAGCGGGAGGCCCCATTAGCTAAAGTGGTACCTCAGGTTAAGAACAGTTTCAGGTTAAGAACGGACCTGCAGAACGAATTAAGTCCTTAACCTGAGGTACCACTGTAATAATAATAATAATAGTAGTGATAGTAATAGTAATAATATTTTTTTATTTATACCCCGCCCTTCCCGGTTTAAAAACCGGGCTCAGCAAATATAAAACATTGATTAAAATGAGACTTAGAAACAGCATAAAATACAACATAAATTCCAGCATCAATATCAATAAAATACAAAAATTCAGGGGTGATTTTTTTTTGGGGGGGGTGCCCAGTCAGTAGACATCAAATGATCACCAGGGCTAACTGGCCAAGTTGGTCCTATTAGGGCCAGCGAGGAGACCAGGGAAGAATTTAAATGTGGGATCCCAGAAAGGGTTTCTTCGCAGAAAAGGAAAGGGAAAAGGGAATAGAGGGTCAGGCTAATTCAAATTGAAGGCCAGGCGGAATAGCTCTGTCTTACAGGCCCTGCGGAAGGAGATCAAGTCCTGCAGGGCCCTAGTCCCGTGGGACAGAGCACCAGGTCGGAGCCGTCACTGAAGCCATTGGCTCGAGTCCTACCCTCCGGAGCAGGAGAAAACCAGCTTTCTCCATCTTCCACGGGACAGCCCTTGAGATATTTGAAGATAGCTATTAGCTCTCAGTTTCCTCTTTTCTCATCTTGTCCCACTGCTTCAGGTGGTTTGCTTCTCTGAATGAACAACAACAGTTTGTTTTTGTTTTAAAAATCATGTCACATCAGTGACAGGAGAAACTTCCAGCCAGCATACAACCAAAAGGTCTGAAAGGGCTGAGAAAATACAAGGGGGTTTCACTCACACACAAAAAAACCCCAAGCAGAACAGCATTGGCACCAGCAGAGTCTCCCAGGGGAGCACATTCTAAATCTGGGGCACCACAACCAGGAAAGCCTTGTGCCAGATTGTTCATTTTACATTTCCAAATACAATGTTTTCATTTTATCTCTGCAGCTAATTAGGACTAACATTTTTGTACACCATCCACCTATGAGCATCTGCTGTTCAAGTCCCATTCGGTGTTCCAGGAAAATGATGCCCCTACGCCAATCATGATTTCTTTTTAAAAAGCGTTGGATGTCTCTTAGGAACTAATAGTCATGCCACAGAAAAATCCCTTTGGAGCCTTTGCACATCTCAGATTTGGGACACCTCAACCAGGAGGGCCCTATCCTGAATTGCTAGGCATTGCCCATTGCTTTTAAAAAAAACAAAAAACAATCACAATCCTTGGCTGTAATAGTGGAGGAATAAAACCCAGAACAAGACATGGGTCTTGCTCAAAAGCTGTCACACAGTTCAGAACAAAGAGGCTGCCTGATTATGGTCCCTCGTTCCCCTGTGTACTGGTCCAGGGGGGAGGTTACTGTGGGGCGAGGTCCAGGACCTGAGTTGAGGGTCGGCAGACAGTCCTCCTCGGGCGAAGCGGGGTCCACAGCGGGAAGCCGGGCAAGGACAGGAACTCTGGGGAAAACAGGACTGGATGCTGGCCGAAACAGCTCATCAACGACGTTACTCCCGCAACCTGGGACCGGGCTGACTGCTCTTTATCTTCTCTGAGGCCAGGGGCGGTCCCGGCCCCCAGGAGACCCGCCTCTCCTGGCCTTAAGGCGAGCACTCCTCCTGGGAGAAACCAGTTCCCTTCGCCTCTCTGCCCTGAGCCTCTGCAGTTCAGGAGAGGCCGAAGGGTTACTGGGCCCAGGGGGAGACTCACCTGTAGGCACTGAGTCCTCAACCACCTCTGGAGCCAGAGTGCACTCACCTGGTGCCTGCTCCTGAGGATCCGGCACAGGTGCAGGCGCTTCAGAATCAAGGCCCTGCCCCAGTTCAGCCAGCCCTGGAGGCGGGGACTCCTGTGCAGGCTGGGATTCCTCCGGTTCAGCCTCTGAATCGGATTCCCAGGCCATCATACCCTGTGCCAATTTTCTGATGCAAATTCTCCCCAATCACTCTGGAACTGTTGTTGATCACAGAGCAAAAAACATAGGGCACAAGATTATATATATATATAATATATATAATATATATTATATATATTATATATATTATATAATATATATAATATATAATATTATATATATTATATATATATATATATATATATATATATATATATATATATATGCCTTTATGTTTTCCCCTCTGTCACTGATGGGAGCCCAGGTGGGCAGGATTTTCGTTTGGGAAAGGGTTAAAAGAACCTTTCTGCCTCAGTCTCAGTTCATATCAGCCCTGTCCGAAAGCGTGACTACTTTTAGCAAAAGGAAGACGACGCTAGAAGATCGGATGGTGACTCTTCCGCACTGCAGTTAGTTTGGCTCTGAGCATTCACCAAACTATAATTCCCAGGTTTCCTCCCAAGTTTGCACTGCAGGTGGACTTATGATGGGTCACTTCCTATTTCGCCCAATGCCTGCACTGCAAGAGGCAGGTATGTAACACGGTAGAAGGAAAATGTGGGCGTCCTTTTGTTCTCAAGATCTCGTGCAGCAATGCCCACTCCAGAGCAACGGCTGGGCCGCAAGGCAGCCCTTTCAAAAGTCATTTCCCGTAGGCTACTGCATGTTGCTGGACATGTGTGCTTCTGCTTCTGGTCTATTGCTGAACTCTCTCTTAACACTTATCCTTTCCCAGCCTTTGTAAAATTCAGACTCGTGGTTTTTCTTCCTCTGATCAGTGGAGCTGACGCACACTCGTATTTTCTTCCTTTCGTATCTCAGGAAGGGCTGTTGATGTGTTCCGGGTCTTCTGTTATCTGTGTAGCCTTTGTCTGATCTTCCCCCTGCCCTGTTCCCCCATTCTCAGCTTCCCTCCAGATTTGTGATAACGAAATTGCAACCTCCTGGACGAGGTCATCTCAGTGCTGATGCTTCCCCCAAGCTGCCTTGGTTTTGTCTGATGCTTCTGTCCTTGCAGCCTTAGTTTTCAGTGCTTGCAGCACCCGATTGGCCTGATTGACTGGTGCCCAGCTGCAACCAGAGCTCTTGTGATGGCTGAGCAATAAAAAGCCATGTTCTGATACCAGAACAGATTATGCATTATTTCAATATATTCTGCTTCTGATGATTACACAGGAGTCGCAAAGAATCTCCCCCTGATCTAAAACATTTCCCTCTCCTTAGCCACTCAGCACCTTCAGAGATGTCACCATTCACTGCCCATGTGGTTGTTTTTCTAAATGTATTCAACACCATATGGGCTAGAAACATTTTAAAGAAAGTTCAGAATGCTGAATCCAATTCTATACTAGACATTAAACTCAGTGGATGCCAGTTTAGACTTTTCTTCAAACCACAAGTGAGCAAGATGTTGAATCCGAATCATGACTTAAAAAAAAAAAAAAAAATGGTTGAAAACCATTTTGCAAACCTGATTAACTAATGATTTAGCATCCCTGGATGTTAAATTTCAGGTTCTTTCATTTCCTAGAGCTTATAGGAAGGGAGTCTAGGTGAGGGGCTTGGCTCGGCTACCTTAACTGCCCCTCTGCAAGCTATGCTGCCGTCCCTCCAATTCAGGCTGGCCGGTAAGCTCAAGCTGTCTTGCTAAGCGAAGCCGAGGGAGAAGTTGGCCTTGTTTTCTGGCTCGCTTTTCCCTTCTCCAAAAACCAGTGGAGAAAAGAGATGGAGCTGTCTTGTGAGGCTGCTTAGCTACTGGCCCAAATTTTCGGCATCTTTAATAGCTGTGTGGCAAAAAGGAGATTTGGCAGGTGACTCCAGCGACTCTTCCATCCACTCACAGAGAGGTTTGAGATGAGAGAGATTCCCCTTCTGCAGCTCGGGGTACCGGCAATGCTCTGCCCTCTCCCACCGCAGCTCTCTGATATTGTTGTGATGCTCTTAGGCATCTTCTGTGGCCCATCCCTTCCGAAATCCAGGTTGCTTCCATCTCCCTGAGGCATCTCTCTCTCTTTCTCCTCTTGATGCAGCTGACATTGCCCGCAACATGGGAGCCAAGACGGTGATTGCCATCGATGTGGGTAGTCAGGATGAAACAGACCTGTGCAACTACGGAGACTGCCTGTCCGGTTGGTGGCTGCTTTGGAAGCGCCTCAACCCCTGGGCTGAAAAGGTCAAGGTAAGGCCACCCCACAACTTCCTGGTGAAGATTCCTGTCTGGGTGGGGCTCATTCAGTGGCGTAGCGTGGGTTGTCAGCACCTGGGGCAAGGCAAGTAATTTGCACCCCCTAACCCGTGGATTTGCGCCCACTAACCCGTGGATTTGCGCCCACTAACCCTAACCCCCAGATGTTGCGCCCGGTGCGGCCGGCCCCCCCTGCACCCCCCACGCTACGCCACTGGGCTCATTAGTTACCAATCTGCCACAACATTCTTCTTTCTAGGCTTTCAAAAGTTGTTGAATCTCTTGTTTGTTGTCTAGAAAGCACAAATCAAGAAGAAGTCCTCCCCCTTAGCATCGCTTCCAAGATAATAACTCTAATAATGCATTTTAGGACCTTTTCAAATATTGTTGGAGGGGTGGTCCTCTAAATGCGTAGATCTTTTCTTTGTGAGGAATCCAGTGACTTTTTTGCACAGGAATGCCAATGTAAATAGCGAAACATTAATAACTCACATTACTGCTTTTATATGTGGCGATTTAGAACTAGATGATTAGGGACTCAGGTGGCGCTGTGGTCTAAACCACTGAGCCTCTTGGGCCTGTGGATCAGAAGGTTGGCGGTTCAAATCCCCACCACGGGTGAGCTCCCGTTGCTCTGTCCCAGCTCCTGCCAACCTAGCAGTTCAAAAGCACACCAGTACAAGTAGATAAATAGGTACCGCTGTGACAGGAAAGTAAACAGTGTTTCCGTGTGCTCTGGTTTCCATCACGGTGTGACAAAATGTGGCAGCTAGACTGGTGACTGGGAGTGGCCACCGATTGGGTCTGCGTTGCTCGGGGACAGGAGGAAGGAAGTCGAATGACACCGAGTTGGTTCAAAGAAAGAGTTTATTCTGCTCTCCGGATAGCAGAAGGCACTTGCATGATCAAGTCCACAGCAAGTCCAAAGAAATGACAAGTTTCATGCAGTATATATATCCTCCAGGCACCTCTCCCCCTTCCCCAGCCCCGTCAGCTTGTACACGCAGGTTGACATCACAGATGTTCTTGCTCCGGCACTCTTAACCATAAAAAGGATTTCCTTTCTGCACTCCTGACCATAAAAGGATATTCCTGTTCCTACTCTTATCTTGGAGGCAGAGGTCACCATTTCCGAGAACACACTCTGGCATTATTCCCAGACATGGGTCTGCGCATCTTTGTGGTCAGCACATAAGATAAGGCACACACGCATCATCCCTGCTGTACTGGAACTTGGCAAGGTCACTCATTGCCACCACGGACTGATAAGGGAGAGAGCTTTATTCTTGTTATGGATTTGCTCAACGGCTCGAGTTTATGCATTTTAGCTAAGGAAAAATAAGGATTTTGGTGCAGTTTAAAACTGCCTGCACAGTCAGTTTTTGGGTTTTGGGAAACCCATTCCTTCAAGACCACATAACACCAGTCCTAAAAGACCTACATTAGCTTCCAGTACATTTCCAAGCACAAATCAAAGTGTTGGTGCTGACCTTTAAAGCCCTAAACGGCCTCGGCCCAGTATACCTGAAGGATATCCCCATCGTTCAGCCCAGACACTAAGGTCCAGCGCTGATGGCCTTCTGGCGGTTCCCTCACTTTGAGAAGTGAAGTTACAGGGAACCAGGCAGAGGGCCTTCTCGGTAGTGGTGCCCACCCTGTGGAACACCCTCCCATCAGATGTCAAATAAATAAACAACTACCTGACTTAGGAAACATCTGAAGGCAGCCCTGTTTAGGGAAGTTTTTAATGTTTGGTGTTTTATTGTGTTTTTAATATTCTGTGCCCAGAGTGGCTGGGAAACCCAGCCAGATGGGTGGGGTATAAATAAATAAATTATTATTGTTGTTACTATTATTATTATTCCTTGCACTACAGAAGGTTTGGGGGGAAACAGGGAATTGGGAAATGGCCAGAGGGAAAACACACACACACACACACACACACACAGGCACCTTGTCTCTTTGTGGCCACAGAGTGCCTTTGCCCTTTCCTTCCAGGTGCCCGACATGGCCGAAATCCAGTCTCGCCTGGCCTATGTCTCTTGCGTGAGGCAGCTGGAGGTGGTGAAGAGCAGTTCGTACTGTGAGTACATCCGCCCTCCCATCGATCGCTTCAAAACCATGGACTTCGGCAAGTTTGATGAAATCTACGTGAGTTCTGGGACCCCAGCTGGGCCTGTAAACATCCTTAGATATCAGGAGGGTCGTCCAATCATAATGGCTGCCAAGGGCAGGAGGACAGCCTCGTCCTGCTGACCCACAGAGCTGGAAGGGGCCAACTCTCTGATCAGGAGAGAGGGATAGTTACAGTGTTCCTGGCGAGAAATCTGTTCTTCCTTTTCGGAAGGCTAAACCTCTCCAGACCACGCATACCTCCTTAGGAGAGCAGTTGAGCCTTGGAAGGTTCAATCTAAACCTGTTGTAAGCTGTGTTTTCACAGTGCCCAAATTCTTGAAAGAAAGAGATGTCAGGCCTCCTTGCCGCTGACAAAAGATTGGCAGCATCTCCAGTTGCCGGGTGGGGTGCAAATTAATCGCCAGCCCCGGAAATTGTGCTCATCTCCTTGAAACTCTTTTGGAGTCCTTTCATTTATTTATTTGGTTTTTCGAATTACAGTCTTACAATCACATAGCCAACATACACCAAACAAGATTCCTCGGAATCTCCTGGACTTCCCTCCTCCCCTTTGTGGGTCCTATTGCTAGTCATTTCCTCCTGCATCTTTTATAATACACCACATCTTTTACATCTCCATTATATCCAAAATTCACCATTAAACTACAAGTATTGTTCCAATCCTGCTAACATATTTAAGTGTTTACAATGGTTTTTAAGATAAATTATAAATTTCCCCCATTCTTTATTTAAAAATCTAAGTTAAGTTATAAATTTTCCCCATTCTTTATTAAAATTTTGGTCTTCCTGGTTTCTGATTCTTCCGGTCATTTAAGCCATTTCGGCATAATCCATCGATTTAATCTTCCATTCTTCTCTATAGTATTTGGGACTTTATCTTCTTTCCACCCCTGGGCCAATAACCTCCGAGTCCTTGGATGCTCTTTAAAGTTTCTTCACTGTTTTGTATGACAAGGGACCCCCCCACCCCACCCACATGTTTGTTTCAAATTCTGTGTGATGTGTCATTTCTATGGCAACTGTAATCTCCAGTCAAAAGGTCTTGGGGTCTGCTGCAAAACCCCCAGAAGGAACCCTCTTGAAACTTCCCTATAAACCCAGGAAACTCTGAATTGACTTTCCTCTGCCCTTCTCCCATAGGACGTAGGGTACCAGCATGGGAAGGTGGTGTTTGACGGCTGGTGCCGTGGCGACATCATCGAAAAAATGGTCAAGGATCGGCATTCGGCAGACTTCTATGAGAGTAAACGCATGGATGTAAGTGTGGGGATGGGGGATGGGGGATTGGGAAGGAGCCAAAACAGCCCTCACCTGGGGCCCTTTCTGCTGGGCCCAGTTCTGGTTGCCTCGACTCAAAAAGGGTACAGAAGAGCTGGAAAATTCAGGAAAGGGCAGCCGAGAAGTTTTTAATGTTTGATGTTTTATCATGTTTTTAATATTCTGTTGGGAGCCACCCAGAGCAGCTGGAACAGAAGCCCCGTGAAGGAAGGTTGCAGCGTTTGGGATTTTTCAGTTTAGGGAAAAGACGAGTCAGCGATTACACAATATAAGTTTGTAAAATGATACACAGTACAGTCATACATTGGGTTGAAGTAGCTTGGGGATAAGTATTTTCGGGTTGTGTGCTGTGCATGCATGAGTGCATGCGCAGACAGTCAAAATGACGTCACACGCATGCACAGAAGCAGTGAATCGCAACCCACGCGAACGCATGTTGCATTCGCTTCTGGGTGAGGGCAGGGCTCCGGAATGGATCCCATTCGCATCCAGAGGTACCACTGTACGGAGAAGGCGGATAGAGAAAAAATTCTCTCATAATTAATGCTCAAACTCGTGGACGTCAAACGAAGCCAAACATTGGAAGATCCAGGACGGATAAAAGAAAGGACTTCTTCATGCAGCATTTAGTTAAATTATGGAAATGATTCCCACAGGAGTCACTAATGGCCCCCAACATAGATGGCTTTAAAAGAGGATTAGGCCGATTCGTGGAGGAGAGGGCTGTCAGTGGCTACTTGCCAGGGTGGCTATGGTCTGCTCTCCACAGGTGGAGGCAATAAATGCTTCTGAATACCAGTGTATTCAGTGTATTCTTGTACTCAAGCCCTGCCTGTGGGTTTCCCACAAGCCACTGTGAGTATAGCATTCTGGACTCGATAGGCTGTTGGCCTGATCCGACAGGCTCTTCCTATAGACTTCAGTTCTTAGCTCCAGGCCCCGCTTTATGCAAAATAAGAAAGTGTCACTTAAAATATTGGACGTACGTAGGACCTTTTGTGACAGGGCAGAAAATAAATCCAAATATGTAAATAAACAAATATTCCTGACTGGAATGATTTGCTTCCAAACTAGGGAACGTTTTGCAGGCAGAACACCAACCACCCTGATGTTGTACCTGCTAATTACAGTTGTACTTTGGAAGTCAAACAGCTTAGTTCTCGAATGTTTTGTCTCCCGAATACCACACCCCCGGAAGTGACTTGCGGTTTGCGAACTAATTTTGGAAGCCAAACATCTGATGGGGCTTCCGTGGCTTCCAATTGGCTGCAGGAGTTTCCTGCAACCAATCGGACGCCGTGCTTTGGTTTCCGAATTTTTGGAAGTGGAACGGACTTCTGGAACAGATTCCGTTCCACTTCCAAGGTACGGCTGTACTGGCACACACAACTTCTCCTCCACCTCTGTGTTGTGCGAAGACAGTCTCAGCTGCTCTGGCAACTTCCTTTCCTTTCCTCAGGTACTGATGTGTCCCAGCGCAGGATTCACAGACCTGGCTGAGATTGTGTCCCGTATCGAGCCAGCCAAGAGCTACCTGTCAGACAGCTATGCCGATGGTGAGTACTTATCGCTTAGCAGGTTCAACTTAGTTCAGGTCCCGCTTTTAGCAATGGACTCGGGATGCTTCCAGCTGGAGGTATTTGTGAGCAGAATGTGGCATGCCTGGCACCACAGTTCCCATGTACATCAAGTTAGCAAGTATATCTTTTAGAAGACATCTGAAGGCAGCTCTGTTTAGGGAAGCTTTTAATGTTGGATGCATTACTGTATTTTAATATTTTGTTGGAATCCGCCCAAAGTGGCTGGGGAAGCCCAGCCAGATGGGCGGGCTATAAATAATAATAATAATAATAATAATTATTATTATTATTATTATTATTATTATTATTATTATTATTTATCATCTCTATGTACATCAAGTAACCAGTGGCAAGACTTAGCAAGGTTTGCTGATGTTTGTTTTATCTCGCTCTTTCGTGCACGCAAGCACACACACACACACACACAAATAGGATGTGTGAGCACACCTGGAAATTTACAAATATCCCACACTAGGGGATTAGGAGCTGCGGTGGCAGCAGTGGGAGGTTGGGCTGAGGGAAGGGTACTGCTTTTTGTACAGCAACCAAAACCACAGCAATGAAGCTTCTTCTGTGTGCCTGCAAACCAGGGGAAGAGTCAGACTACTTGACTGAGTACGAGGACGAAGGAATGGACACCGTGCGAGAAGAAGAAGGGCAGGAGCTGCTCTTTGCCCCAGCAGAGCCGAATGCTGTCTTTGAAACAGTAAGTTGCCAAAGTACTCTGAGTATGTGAAAGTACTATGAAAATGTTCGTCTGTAGCTATAGATAAACGAAATAGGTTTCCTCTGACTGTAAGGGCCGGCCTGTGCAGGGGAGCCAAATTCTAGCCTTGAATGCTAGAGGGGGACATGGCCTTCCTTTTCCTGGGTCAGGGGAATCCAAGGCTGCCCAACTGCTCATTTCTTGCTTGGGGCATCTTCACCAGCAAAACTGTCCTGCTGGTGCAGAGCATCTTTCAGGGCCTGGACGGAGGAGGAATGGTGGGGACTGACCTCTCCTCTTCCTGAACCTTCCCGAGAAGAGGAGGACAGTATAGGTTTAGAACAGCGGTTTGCAGAAGGGCATAGTTCAGAGGCTGCAGTGGGGAGAAGCTGGGAAATATTGGGAGAGGAACAGCAGGAAGAAGAAGCAGACCAGGGGAGAGACAGCTGACAGACTCTGTCTTTGGAAAGCCTTCCTGACCCCCCCTTCTCCCAGGAGCTGGCGTGCATTGAGAGTAGTAGAACAGAAAGCTCAGAGGCAGAAAGCACAGATCAACCGGCACAGGGATGACGTAGAATAGGACAGACAGAGGGGTGGGGCTTTACTCCGAGCAACGCCATTACTGCAATATAGAGACACTTTCCAAGCCTCTCTCTGTGTTTATTGAATAAAGGACTTGGTAAGAACGCTTCTAGAGGGACGCGGGTGGCGCTTTGGGTTAAACCACAGAGCCTAGGACTTGCCGATCAGAAGGTCGGCGGTTTGAATCCCCGTGACGGGGTGAGCTCCCGTTGCTCGGTCCCTGCTCCTGCCAACCTAGCAGTTTGAAAGCACGTCAAAGTGCAAGTAGATAAATAGGTACCGCTCCTGCGGGAAGGTAAACAGCGTTTCTGTGCGCTGCTCTGGTTCACCAGAAGCGGCTTGGTCATGCTGGTCACATGACCCAGAAGCTGTATGTTGGCTCCCTCGGCCAATAAAGCGAGATGAGCACCGCAACCCCAGAGTCAGCCACAACTGGACCTAATGGTCAGGGGTCCCTTTACCCTTTAAGAACTCTTCTTGTTGTCTACTCCTTGGCTGCCCACTGTGGGAGAGATCAGATTCCCTTGAAGCCTGACAGCATCCCACTGGTGCGTCTGCCATGATGGTAAGGTTTCTGTTCTCCTGCCAGATTGCCCCGCAGTTGCCATGCCTTCGATACCTGATCGTGTCCTGAATGTCACATCAAGTCAATGCCTCTCTGCGGTTCTCTTCCATAAACGCTGGTTTCACAGCAGCATTTCCCCCTTCTTTCAGGATGAGGAAAAGAGCCTACGATATCGCCGTGGAACTCATCAGGAAGCCGCTGCCCTTCCGACTACCCCCACCCCCTGAGAGGGGTGCCGCTACTTGAGCTAGAGAAACTGAGACCAAACCTTGCACTTGCCCTCCTGGAAGTTGCAGCATGGAGCCCTACAGATCACACCGTTTGTAACTTTTGCCGCCTGGCTGGCAGCCACACTGGCATCCCTGCAGGGCCCTGGTGTGCTCCTTGATCCTCTTGTGCCACGCCAGAAGGTGACCCGCTGGACGGAACTGTAGACCTCCCAGCACAAACTGAAGGATGCTGCCAAGCAGATGTTGATCACAGTTACCTGCCCAGGTGTGAGGATGGAGCCGGCCACTCTGGCACCTGGGTGCATTCAGGGTTCCTTGGCTGGACCGCTGCCTTTCTCCTCCAACTTTCCCCTACTTGAAACAGCCCTGAAGTGGGCCGGAGAGTGGGGAAGGGGAGGAGAGGGCAGCATTTTACTTACACTACACTCCATTTTTAGGAAGGGGCCAGGGAAAAGACGTTGCAGATTCCTCCTGCATTGGCCTAGTACCACAAGGGACCGGTTTCGAATCCTGCCCGTCCCCAGGCAGTGCCCTTTTTAGCCAACCAGCTTAGGGAGGGATCTTGCACAGTGACCTGACAAAAGGAGGCTCTCTCCGATGCTGAGTGTTCCTAGTCAAAGCATTAACAGTTATGGAAGAACCACCGCTGTGAATAGGGTACAGAAACATACCTTGTTCCTATGTTGACTTAACTTAATCCTGCTTTGAGCTGAGCCCTGACACTCCTTGGCATTTATGTTCCTAGCCTGCCTGAGGTTTCAGGCTGTGGCCACACAGACTGTTCTTTATTTTATATTTAAAAAGGGAAAAAAAGAAATGAATGAAAAACCCACTTTTTCTTTGTTTCGGATTTACAGGGAAGAAATACAGAGCTTATGTTTGGCGAGGAGGGGGGTGTTTATCATGCACTGTATTTATTCATTCCCTTTCCCCTTGGGATGCAAAAGTGCTGCCCATGTGGTTGTCTGGCCATCCAGGCCTTGGCCAGACCCAAGTCTGCTCATCTGCATTCAAACCATACATATCCTGGGACCATAAAGTATTACAAGAAAACAGAGGCGCCAAGTTGCCCCCAAGATTGAGGGGGCCTAGCGTGAATGGCTCCCCTAGATTTGGCATGCCTGCAAGGAAAACTCTGTGGGGGGGAGGGGGGAAGCACAGCGATTATCGCCTTCAAAGCCACCCTTCAAAGATCATGCAAAAGCATTCTGCAAAAAAGGAGCTTTCAAGGTAGGCAGCTGACAGGGAGGGCAATAGAAAGGGCAATTGATTTCTTATGCTGCTGACATCATCATCATCATTATTAGAATTAGAATTTATATACCACCCTATACCTGAGGGTCTCAGGGTGGTTCACAGAATAAAATCAAGATATAAAACCACAAAATATCTAATAAAAACAACAACCCAAACCACATTTTTAAAGGGCGTAGGATGTAAATTGGATCAACCAAAGGCCTGCTTAAAAAGGAACGTTTTTGCCTGGTGCCTAAAGGTGTCTAATGAAGGCGCCAGGCGAACTTCCCTGGGGAGAGCATTCCACAGACGGGGAGCCACTGCAGAGAAGACCCTGTTCTCATGTTGCCGACCTCTCAAGGAGGCGGCACACAAAGGAGGGCCTCGGAAGATGATCTCAAAGTCCGGGTAGGTTCATATGGAAAGAGGCGGTCCTTGAGATATTGCAGTCCCGAGCTGCTTAGAAATGCAATAAATAGAAATGCATACTAGAAAAGCAATACCAGTGGGCAGTGGAGATAAAGATCAGGCTGCCAGGTGGCAGGAATAGAGCCTGAAAAGGTTGGATGTCGAAGCTTGGCTCCAGCCTCTGGGATTCAGTGCTTGGATGGCACTTTGTGTATGTATGCCTGTGTGTGACTGATTGTCAGCAGTGCAGCCAGCTGGGTGGAAAGGGGGACAGGACACAGGGCTGGAGAAGTGATAAGAGGCACACGGCCACCGGGGCAGCTGGCTGTTTCCGCCACCTCTTCTGATTCTGGGCTTGCCTTCTTGGCATCGGGCAAGAACCAGGCTGCTGATTAGACAGAGGCAGCTTCCTGTGCAGGCCCAAGACAGGGTGTGCAATGTGCTTTTCCTGCCCATCTTGTGCACCCAGGATCTTCCCTTCCGGCCTGGCACTCAAATAAACACTTAGCAGCCTCTCCTCCTATTGCTGACCCCCAACCTCTAGTGCAGGGGGTGGGTATCTAACCTTTGTCTTTCCAGATGTCCCTGAACTACCATTTCCATTGTCCCTGACCATTGACCATGCAGGCCTGGGCTCCTGGGGTGGAAACGAGGGGGCTCATATGAACCACCCCTACCCAGGAAGCAACATGGACTGATTTTTTAAAAATCCATTCATGTTGGATGTGTGCTGTATTGACGCAGATGAGTGACCCAGGTGAGTCTGTGGTTTCTCGGGGTGGCAGGTGAGATCTTGCCGCACCTTGCCTCCTCTCCTTGGCACAGCTTTTTTGTCGATATCCTACAGGGCTCATCTGGGTGTTTCACAGGGCAGGCGCCACTACTGAGAAGGCCCTCTGCCTGGTTCCCTGTAACCTCACTTCTCGCAGTGAGAGAACTGCCAGAAGGCCCTCAGTGCTGGACCTCAGTGTCCGGGCTGAACAATGGGGGTGGAGGCGCTCCTTCAGGTATATTGGGCCGAGGCCATTTAGGGCATGGGTAGGCAAACTAAGGCCCAGGGGCTGGATCCGGCCCAATCTCCTCCTAAATCGAGCCTGCGGACGGTCTGGGAATCAGCGTGTTTTTACATTTGTAGAATGTGTGCTTTTATTTAAACTGCATCTCTGGGTTATTTGTGGGGCATAGGAATTCGTTCTTTTTTCTTTTTTTCAAAATATCGTCAGGCCCCCCACAAGGTCTGAGGGACAGTGGACCGGCCCCCTGCTGAAAAAGTTTTCTGACCCCTGGTTTAGGGATTTAAAGGTCAGCACAAACACTTTGTCCAATGTGATCAGCACAGCAGCAACTTGATAGGCAAACGTTTAATCCAAAGAAAACTGTTTTGCTGCCTGAGTGTGTACCTCTTTGCCAGAAGGTTAAAAACATAGCAAGACTTGACCGCCGAACTAATCCTCTGCCAGGACCTCTACAGCTGCTGGCACTGCTTCCAACTGGGAAAGGATGGTTGTCAACCCATAAAAGAGATTGCCTAGAACTATTGTATGCACCTGAGCATTTAATTGTTTACATTTCTATCCTAAGCTGCACTTAAAAATGGCAATGAATATTGTAAAATGGTTATGCACTCAGCTGCCATATATATCTCACAAAGGCAGAAATCTGTGCAGATTGCTGCTGTTATGCAGGTAGGATTCTTCCACACGCCAGCAATTTCAGGTTTGGCATTCTTGTGCAATGAACCTGGTGCTGCTGCTGGAAAAGAACAACAACAGACTTCTACCTGTAAGAAAAGTGACTGGAAAATGCATTGGTCTAACAGTTGCTTGACACAATGTCTTTTAACGAAACCGGAAATAATTTCAATAAGCATCTGACATTGTGAACCCTTCCTGCAAACTTTGTGCAAGCAAATCGGGATGAATGCTCAAGAAACGCGTTGTCCGGAAGACGCCTAACAGTTCCAGTCCCAGCTTAAAAGCAAGCCCATGTTCAAGATGGTTTAACACTTTCAGAGAAAGCCTTTAGCTTTAAATTTCACGGAAAACATCCACCCTCATCCAGAGAGCCTTGTTTGCAGCAGTGAACTGCAAGGCTGCTGCATGCAAATATATCCCTTGCAAACAGAGATAGTGCCATAGGATGGAGTCATTTGGGAGGAAGAAAGCAGATTCACTCAGGGTTGAATGCAGATTAGGCAGGCCCATGAATAAACTGGGCTGATGTGAAGAAATGGACTTTTGCTGTGTGAGCTAAAACCATTCTGTGAAATGCTGATATGTGGTTATTGGCTGGTTGATAATACATTACCAAAAGTGTTCATTTGGTTTTTTGGTTTTTTGGTTCTTTGCGTACATACACACACAACACCCTTTAATTTTTAATTAAATTTGAAGCTCTGTCTGGGTTTCCTCTCTCAAGATCTCAGCTTTCGCCCATCAGATGGTGGCAGCCAGCATTTGCCCACCAAACAGCCACTGTCTAGTTTAGGGCACCATGGGAGAGGTCTCATTGGTTGCACTTTGCAGCGAGGACCTGAGAGCCACCCTTTGAATGCATCATTTCCTTCCTGGAAGCCAGCCATGGTCTTTGTGGCATCCTCCTGCTCCTTGCCTTTTGGCCCCACAGCTCTCTGCTTATCAGCCTGCAAGCATCCTCTGTTGCGCTTTCCGAGGAGCCTTCTGCTGTGATGGCATCGTGGAAGGGACTCTACAGAAATGTTGACCTTGAGCTAGAAGACCCAAAGGTCCCTGAGCAGAGGAGTCAATCAGGTATGTGGCACAGAGTGAGGTACATTAGATTAGCCATATTGATTTGTAAGCTGTTGGTGGATTATTGTCATTGTCTTGTTGGGCTGTGTATGTGATAAAGGGGAGTCATACCGGGATGAAGGTGTCTTCTATTTGTCCCCGTGTCAGTTTCAGTTTATTGGTTAATTTTTCTAGTAGGGCTGTTTCCCATACTATTTGGTACCATTGGTCCATGCTTACTCCTGACAGGTCTCTCCAGTGTCTGGTTATGATGCTTCTGGCTGCTGAAAGTAGCTGGGTTATGAGTTCTTTGTGGTGTAAATGGGCATTGCTGTCTTGGAGGATGTTTAGTAAGGCCAATTCTGGGGTAATTTCCACCCTACTCACACATGAAAACAAAGACCACCACAACCAACCACAAATGAATAATCACACCCTAAGCCAACCCTGACCTCTCTCACCACCAAAGGAACACAAGTGAACAGCAAAGAACCTGCACAAGCAACACTGACACCAAACCCCACATATAGTAAGTAAAATAGAAATATCGCCACCCCCACCCATCTCCCACCCACCCACCTCCCCCCTTTTCTTTCTAATGTCTCAACAAATGGAACTGATTTGTAAAAATGTTACATGGGGGGGGATACGAGAGAGAGAGAGAGAGAGAGAGAGAGATTGCACACACTTTTGTAAATCAAGAAAATCTTTAATAAATAAACAGAGTGAGGCACATAGTAAAAGGGTCCACTGCTGGGAATTCTTAGGAGATGGCAAGGTCCTGGTGGAGCAATCCTAGAGTTGGTGATCATATTCCTGCCTCCATTCCTAGCTCCCTACAGGATACAGCTTCAACCAAAGCTGTTGTGTTTTTATCTCTCTCTCCCCCTTCCCCCAATTGTGCCCACTTATTTTCTCCCAACGGCGCACAACTTCTGTAGGCATAGCAGATCCCTGATAATGGTCTAGTCCTAAAGCAGAGCTTTCCAAACTTTTTCATGTCAGTGACACACTTTTTGGACACGCACCATTTCATGACACGGGACCGTATTTTTCTGTGTATAAGATGAGGTTATTTTATTTTAAAATTATGCTAAAAATTGGGGGGGTCGTCTTATACATGGATAGTGGAGAGGTGAGACTGGCGTTTGGTGGCTGCCGGTAACAGGAGGTTGTAAGCGGCGTTTTTGTGGGTGATTGGTGAGTGTGGCAAAGTCCACTGGCTATTGACTGCTGCAGCAAATGGACGGGGTGATTGGCACTTGCTTTTGTTAGGGGGGGCGCTGATGATTGGTGGTTTCGTTGATGTGGTTGTGGTGGTCCTGTGGGTGAGTGATATTCCGCAAACCCTCCCCCCAAAAAAGCTCAACAACTCTGGGCACTCTCCCCCCATTTTCTCAGTTTGGAGTCCCACAAAAGAGTCTTATACACGGGGGGTGTTATACACAGGAAAATATGGCAATTCAGTTTTGTTGGCAAACAAGAGGTTAATCTAACCCCTTTCCAGCCCTGGGAGGATCGCAGGGAGCATTCACACACACACCTACACGAGCGACACACAGTTTGGAAAGCTTTGCCTCAAAAGGTTTATGGCTCCAGTTGGATTCAAAAATGTTTCTTTGCCCATGAAAGCCAACAACCGCTCTTGCCCAATGGGTTAGGTTTTGGGATTCGGGTATCAATAGGCATCGTCTGCTTCCACACCAAAAGCAAAATGCTCCCAGGTTTCCAGAGAAGCCCAAAGCCTTGAAGGAGTTGGACAGGCAGCTGAAGCACAGCTGGCAAAACACGGAACTCACACTCCATTTTCCATGGCAGAGAAGTCTCTTGACTGCTCTACATTTGAATTACACTGTTTGGCTGAAATAGCTGCAAAGCAGACACGGGGCAGGGTATGGGAGTGAGAGGGGGTTTAACTTAACGTGTAGCAAAAGCACAAAAAACTAAACGGATTAAACAATACACAGTTTTTGCTTGGTTTGCATAATTTGTCTCCCCCCCCCCCATGGAATTTCAGCTTCCATCTTCACACAAATGTTAGGTTAACTTGATGCAGAGTGCTTTTTTCAGTTAGTTTTTTGTGCAGACCATGATAAAGTTCACCGTCAGACCCTCCAAATGTCCCTATTTTCCAGGGACAGTTCTAGATTTACAGAATCTGTCCTGGTTTCTCATTTGATCCTGGAATGTCCCACTTTTCCTTAGGACATCCGTATTTTCATTGGTGAACTGAGTTATCTGACCCCAGAGCCATCTGAAGGCAGCCCTGTGCAGGGAAGGGTTTTTAAATGTTTTATTATTTATATATATATGTTGGAAGCCATCCAGAGTGGCTGGGGAAAGCCAGTCAGATGGGTGGGGTATAAATAGTAAAATTATTATTATTATTATTAAGGAATAGGGTGTCCCATTTTTCATTGGAGAAATGTTGGAGGGTATGCTATGGAGGTCACAGGGACCACACTTACCGATGCATTTCCTTGTCCTTTTTCCTTATCACGAAAAGATTGATTCTGGCAGGGAAGTGAGTTTGTCAAGCACACCACCAACAATACATGCACAACCTGGCTTGAGCCTGTATGTGGCCAGATGATACCCCAAAATAGTGACAGTCTGGAAATGCCCTAACTTGGTTCGTCCATTCCTCCATGCAGGCACCAAGGAGTACCCCAAGGAAGAGAGTATCTATGAGCCCTTTGATGCTGTGGCCAGTTTGGAGGGCAAGCAAGCAGGACAGGTGGCTGCGCCATGGAGCCCAGGTATGTTTGGTCTGAGCTTCAGTGGGATCCTGGGGGGGGGGGTCTGGAGTTCACCCACAAGTCACCGTGTATTGCCCTGGGGCTGTTCTTTAGGCAGTGGACCATGGGGGGAAAGTCCCATTGGCAGTGGAGAATATTGGAGCCTCGTCACTAAGAAGGCCATGCAAAGGACCTCCATCTTTATTCCAGCCTGGGGAAGAAAAGATAAGAAAATGGAGAGTAGGAAATGGGAAGCCGCCTATATTGTGCAAGCCAGTGACGGCCAAACGTGGCCCTCCAGCTGTTTTGGGACAACAATTCCCATAATCCCTGACCACTGGTCCTGTTAGCTAGGGATGATGGGAGTTGTAGTCCCAAAACAGCTGGAGGGCCAAGTTTGGCCATCACTGGTGTAGGGAGATGATTTCTTGAACCTGGTGTTCATTTCCCTCCATTCGTCCCCCACCCCACCTTGCAGGGGCTCAAGGGTCTTGTGGTTTGTATTTTACAATGAACCCCCATGTTCTAGACTCCCCCCATTGTTAAATTGTATTTTTGGGGGTTGCTTCCTTTTTAGTTTGCTTACTACTGCCTTTTTTGTGTCGTAAAATCTGATGATGATGATGATGATGATGATGATGATGATGAAACAAATAAATAGCAAATGGCCCCAAAGCAATAAACTTATAGAGTTAAGACTGCATTGCAGAGGGTTGGGCTCAAGGACCGTTTGAGTCCATTCCAGCTATACTGCCTGAAACCCCAAAAAGCTGTACAAGACATTGATGCTGAAATCTAGCATCGCCTGAGCTCTGTGAGTGCAGCTTTCTCGCGATTGAAGTGCAGAGTGTTTGAGGACCAGGACATTTGCAGGGAAACCAAAATGCTTGTTTACAAAACTATTGTACTACTAACCTTACTGTATGCTTGTGAAACATGGACCACTTGTAAAAGCCATTTCCACCTCCTCGAAAGATTCCATCAACAGTGTCACTGAAATATTTTACACGTACTTGGGAAGACAGGCAAACTAATGCCAGCGTACTGGAAGAAGCAAAGATTACCAGTGTCGAAGCAATGATTCTTCAACATCAACTTGCTTGGACTGGTCATGTTTTGCAGATGCCAGATTATTGTCTTCCAAAGCAACTACTCTATTCCAAACTTAAAAATGGAAAGCGTAATGCTGGTGTTCAACAAAAGAGGTTGAAAGACTCTCTCGAGGCAAATCTTTAAAAATGTAGTATAAACCCCGACAACTGGGAAACACGGGCCTGCAAGCGCTCCAATTGGAGAACAGCCTTTACCAAAGGTGTCATGGGCTTTGAAGACACTCAAACTCAGGACGAAAGGGAGAAAAAACGTGCTAAGAGGAAGGCACACTTGGCAAATCCACCCTGTGATCAACTCCTGCCTGGGAACCTATGCCCCCACAGTGGAAGGTCGTGTGGATCCAGAATTGGCCTCCACAGTCACTTATGGGCTAACTGTTAAAACCTTGTTTATGGAAGACAATTTTACTTGGCTATGAGTGATGATGATGATGAAAGAATTCTGTGATACCACAGGGATTGGTGTGGCAGGTGAGGGGAAGCTGGTGGCAGAGCGGAGGTGGGGAACAGGCAGAATGACTCTCTCTCTCTCTCTCTCTCTCTCTCTCTCTCTCTCCCTCTCTCCCTTTCTCAGCCGGGAAGCCATCTTGGACACGCAAGGTGGTTTTAGTAGCTGTTGCTACTCTGCTGGCTACCTCGGTGTTCCTGAACGTGCTGCTGCTTGCGGTGGGAATTATGCGCTGTAAGTGGTCTGCTGGGTCTCTAAGGGCTGCTGGGGTGCCAGATAGGAGTTTGCTAGACTGATATACTTTCTTCCTGTATCATTCAGAAGACATGCATGGGTCTCTGGATGTCTGCCTGGATTCTCAGCTGGGGAAAAGGCATAGTTTAGTGGTCGGGCGCATGCTTTGCATGCCATAGGTTCCTCCCACGTTTCGCCCCTCACACCACCTCCATGTGCGGCTGACAAAGACCCCTGCCTGAAACCCCAAAAAGCTGCTGGCAGCTAGTGTAGACAATACCAAGGTAGGCTGTCAGTGGTCTAAGCCAGTGGTTCCCAGCCTTTTTTTTTGGCCATGCCCCACCTAAAATCCTGATGCCCCCACCACCGTGACATATAATTCTTATTATTCAAAAAGTGAACTCCTATTCATGGGAGGAAGCCGAAAAGGCTATTGACTTGGTCTAAACAAGCTTCCAAATTGCCCCCCTTAAAAATCAAATTGCCCTCCTGTGGGGCATGTGGGAACCACTGGTCTAAGCTCAGTATACAGCAGGTTCCTCTGCTCCCCAAGGTGGAGCTTCATTCAAAGTGCATTATAGTCAATTGTACAACATTGAAGTGCATTGAAGCAGTGTGCGTGAGAGAGAGTGAGGAAGAGTTTAGGGAGAGTTAACTCTATGCAACAATTTTCCTGGCATACACCGATTAAAAAAAAAACAGCAGCCAAGAAAGGGGGCACTAAAATGGTCCGAAAAGTGATTGTTGACACTTTCAGATGTTAATTCCATATGGTCACTTGGTCAATGAGGCTTGGTGAGCACCACGCTCCCTTTTCAAGCCAGTGGTAGGATATCACTTTTAGGTAACGATGCTAAGACTGTGACACATGCACCCCGGGGCCTTCAAAGCTTCTTTTTCACCAGTTGTTCTGTGAAGGTAGCCTCTGGGACTGATCCTTCAGCCAGCCTGTAATGATGATGATGATAATAATAATAATAATAATAATAATAATAATAATAATAATAATAATAAATACCCCACCCATCTGGCTGTGTTTCATCACCCACTCTGGGCAGCTCCCAAGAGAATACAGTGGTACCTCTGGTTACATACTTAATTCATTCTGGAGGTCCATTCTTAACCTGAAACCATTCTTAACCTGAGGGACCACTTTAGCATATGGGGCCTCCCGCTGCTGCCACTACACAGCTGCCACACAATTTTTGTTCTCATCCTGAGGTAAAATTCTTAACCCAAGGTACTACTTCCAGGTTAGCGGAGGTGTAACCCGAAGTGTTTGTAACCCGAGGTACCACTGTATTAAAAACACAATAAAACACCAAACATTAAAAACTTCCCTAAACAGGGCTGCCTTCAGATGCCTTCTAAAAGTCAGATAGTTGTTTATTTCCTTGACATCTGATGGGAGGGCGTTCCACAGGGCAGGTGCCACTACCGAGAAGGCCCTCTGCCTGGTTCCCTGTAATCTCACTTTTCGCAGTGAGGGAACCGCCAGAAGGCCCTCGGTGCTGGACCTCAGGGAGTTGAGATACTCCTTCAGGTATACTGGGCCGAGGCCGTTTAGGGCTTTAAAGGTCAGCACCAACTTCTTCTTGTTGGCTCCCTGCACAGATTCTAAGATGTCTGCTGCTTTGGAGCAAGCGCGTGCTGAGAACAGGAAGCTCCAAGAGGCAGGTGAGTGTCTGTGGGAGTTGTGGTGGACCTTGTGGAGGAGCTCAAGACCCCCTGGCTCTGCCCTCACTGCCCCAAGGCTGGAAGGTGGTGCTCAGCTCCACATTTCAGGCTAGGAGCATGAATGGAGGTTTTCTGGAGAGCAAAATAAAAGTTCTGTCTTGGTACTTCTGGAAAGCTCTGCAGAACAGTGATGCGCTTGGCTGTGAAATATCTTTTACTTCTCGTTTGAAAACGATATACCTGCTGATAGCCAGCCTAGGTGGCTGACTGGAACCAGAGCCAGCCCACCCATGAGGCAGGGTGAAGCAGCTGCCTCAGGCGGCAGAAGTGGTGATGCAGGCAGGGCGGCAGAAGGCACCTCGGGTGGCAAAATGGGCTGGGCTGCCCCTGACTGGAACCAACAGGGGACCACTAATAAACAAGAGGGAAAAAGATGGGCTTGCTGAGAAGAATCCAGAAGTATGCAGATGTTTAAAGTGTCAAAATGGGTGGGAAATTAAAGACTCCAGGGAGGACCAAATAATTCTGTAAAGCATTATCTCTGCAATTCTCAGGTGCAGCGGGGAAGTCTATCCCATCATGAGTGCTGAAGTAAGAGTCATCCGTCAGCCCAGTCAGCTTCTGGAAAGGGAAGGGTGCCATTTTGTCATTTGCCTCAGTCGGCAAAATGTTTTGGGCCAGCCCTATTTACCCCAATCACAAATCATTGTGTTTCTCAATTAAATGACCAGTTGTCTCAGTTAATATTAAACAGAAATTAGTCTCTTCAGTCCAACAGAGCTGCTTTTTACTGTCTCTGTCAGAAGCTCCATGTTCCAAAAACGCCTCTCGGGGTTGTTCCGTGTTTCTAGATGTTAGCAGGACTTTTCCTTCTGCCTGCTGGTGAGAGCTTCAGATCTCATGAGCTCCTTCAAACCAAACTATAATGACCTCCAGCTCAGTTTTGGAGCAGTTCAAACACCCCGACAGCTTGACCAGATTATCCATAGATGTATCTGGGACTGCTTTATTCAAATTCTAGACTAGATGCTCAGATGGAACATGGACAAGAGTCTAAGCTCTATTATTACAGTAGGTTTCTATTCCACATAGTTGCAGTGAAGATAATAGTACTCACTAAATATTGTTTTAGTGGCAAGCACGTCACTATTTTGCCAGAACCAAACGCCTCTAGAGTAGTTGACAAGGAATTGTACGTTTCCTTACAGCCTCTCCATCTATCTCATCCTTCTCACTCTGCAGATCTATTGTTCTTTCGAAGGACTCCATGCTTCCATTCCTTTTCCCCAGCTGGGAGTAGGGGAAAGAGGAAGCTCCCTTTGCAAAGCCACCTTGGACATTCCCTAGTCACTGGGGACCATTTGCCTGCAAAAGAGAGAATATCCCAACAGGGCATGTCATTTTAGGGGGTGAAACTTAATTTTTGCAAATTTTGTCAGCGAGGGGGTGTTAAAAACATGTTTTTGGGTGTGAGGAAATCAAAACTGCTATTATTTTTGTGACTGGACAACATTTAGCTTACCAAGTCTACATCTGAATAAGAAGCAAATAAACTGCTTTGAGAAAACCAAATAATTTAAATTTTTACCTTCTGAAAGTGTCAGGTAATATAAAATATGTATAACATATAAATCAAACTAATATAAATATGTAACGTAATTGCAAGTACTTGGGATTCATTTTTAATGATTTCTGTGTGATTTTACACACATTTTATTTACCAAGCAGAACTAAGTTATATCAGTTTAACCAAAATATCTTTTAGATTCCTGAGTCATTTTACAACTTTTTATCACCCCTCATTTTTTGGAATTGGAAAGTTGACAAATTTGAAATGCCCTGCTTCCCCAGGCTAGGATAGGATAATTTCCAGCAGTCCTATAAAAAATGGAGCGACCAGCTCAGCAAAACCCACTCCTACAATCACAGAATCACAAGTATGGTAACGACCCCAAGACATCATCCAGCCCCAAGCCCTAACTCAGAATATTGCTAAGGAATATAGCAACATCTGAGCTGGCAATTAGTCCCAAACTTATTAGTTAGGTGCAAGATTAATAGCGCCAATAACATCTCACTGGAAATCCACAAAATCTCCAAGAATCATAGACTGGGTTTGAATGTTCTGGAAGATAGCTTCCCACAAAATTAACACATTTTGTCATGCCCTCCTCAAACCAATACACATACGGGAAAAGGGGCTCCCTTAATCCATTTTTGGAACACATTTCGAAGATAAAATTAAGCCCCGTATTTGTTTCTCATCGTTACTCTCTGCCTACTAAAAATATTATAATATGTTGTCAGGGCCAGTCATTATTTTTGTCAAAATGTCTATATTTTAAGCCTTGCCGTACTTAAAAAACATATGTTTAATGCTAATTTAAAATGGCTATATTGAAATTGAAATGTTGAGTGAATTCTGAACATTGGCAGATGCTGTTCTAAATAGTCTTCACTGGCTACAGGGACATGGGTGGTGCTGTGGTCTAAACCACTGAGCCTCTTGCGCCCGTTGCTGTCCCAGCTCCTGCCAACCTAGCAGTTCGAAAGCACGCCAGTGCAAGTAGATAAATAGGTACTGTTGTGGCGGGAAAGTAAACGGCTTTTCCGTGCGCTCTGGCTTCCGTCAGTGTGTCCTGTTGTGCCAGAAGCGGTTTAGTCCTGCTGGCCACGTGACCTGGAAAGCTGTTTGTGGACAAATGCCTGCTCCCTCGGCCTGAAAGCAAGATGAGCGCCGCAATCCCATAGTTGCCTTGGACTGGACTCAACCATCCGGGGGTCCTTTTTATCTTTACCTTTTTACTGGCTATCAATGCCTAGCCTGGACTGTTGCATTGTCTTGCACTTGATATGCAGTAGACGCTCGGGTTGCGAATGTGATCCGTGCGGGATGCATGTGACTCGGCGCTTCTGTGCATGTGCAAAGCTTGATTTAGCGCTTCTGTGTATGCACGACCGCCAAAACCCAGAAGTAACCTGTTCCGGTACTTCTGGGTTTCGGCGGTCCAAGAAAACACAACCTGAAGTGGCTATAACCCGAGGTATGACTGCACTTTACTGTCTCAGTCCTGTTCTCTGGTAAGAAGCTGCAGAGACCTGACTACATTTGTTCTCTCACTCTCAGTCCCTTTCCTCGTCTTGTCCATTCACTCCCTGCCTGCCTCTGGCTGCTGTGGTTCCTCCATGCTAACTCTGTTCCCCTTGCCAGTCCCCAGCAACTTCTTGCTGTACAATGAGAACCGCAGTCATTGTGTGACGAGGAAGGAGCCCAGCTCTCTCACACAAGCGCCCTGTGACCCTAGGAACTGGCTGCAGCATTTTCGCTGGTTCTCCAGAGGCGTCCTCCTTCACGTGGATTCACTGCTCTGCGTGGCAGCACCCAGGGCCAAAAAAAGGGAGACCGTCCGTCTGGAACCCTGCAATGGGACGAACCCGCTCCAGCGGTGGGAATGCCGCGATCACGATCTGCTGGCCCTGGAGGGCAAGGATCTGTATTTCAACTACGGCAACAGTCTTGACCGGGTGGTGATGCTGTTTGACGGCAACGGGCCCTGGAGTCGCTGGGTCACCTACGGCACCCGCCAAAACATCTGCAGCAGTGAGTCCTGACAGGCACCCAAGGAGGACGGCATGCCCTCCAACATTTCTCCAATGAAAATAAGTGGTGGTTAAACTACAGAGCCTAGGACTTGCCGATCAGAAGGTCGGCGGTTTGAATCCCTGCGACAGGGTGAGCTCCCGTTGCTCGGTCCCTGCTCCTGCCCACCTAGCACTTTGAAAGCACGTCAAAACGCAAGTAGATAAATAGGTACCGCTCCAACGGGAAGGTAAACGGCATTTCCGTGCGCTGCTCTGGTTCGCCAGAAGCGGCTTAGTCATGCTGGCCACATGACCCGGAAGCTGTATGCCGGCTCCCTCGGCCAATAAAGAGAGATGAGCGCCGCAACCCCAGAGTCGGTCTCGACTGGACCTAACAGTCAGGGGTCCTTTACCTTTTTATTCCATAATAATAATAATAATAATAACCCTTCTACCTGGGTTGCCCCAGCCACTCTGGGTGGCTTCCAATATATATAAAAGCACAATAAAACATGAAACATGGGGGGAAAACTTCCCAATACAGGGCTGCCTTCAGATGTCTTCTGAAGGCCATGTAGTTACTTATCTCTTTGGCTTGGCGGTCGCATAACTCCATTCCCTCCAATATTTCTCTGATGGAAATTGGGACATCCGAAGGGTAAGCGGGACTTTCCGGGATCAAATCAGAAACTGGGGTAGCATTTGTAATTCCGGGACCGTCCCTGGAAAATAGGGACACTGGGAGTGTCTGGGGTGGGTGTGTTGGGGGTGAAAGCCCGTGCCAAAGGGATGGCTATGGGATGCTAAGAACTGACAGCTAAACATGCTATTTGTCTCCTTCCCATCCCCAGACATGTTCCTGTTGTACTGCAACCATTTCTGTCTGCAGACACTCTGGCTCTCAAAAAGCTCAGCAAAGAAGGATGCTAAAACTCATCAGCATCTGTTTTGGGTTTGGCACGGCTCAGACAAACAGCTGCCCTGGACACATAATTGACCTGCACCTCCATGGAAAGCTATGAGTCCAAAATGACTCCCAGGCTGCGCACCTGGTCCTTCAGGGGCACAGTTTCCCCATTCAGGACCAGAGAGCCCCCCACACCTGCCTGCCCCCTGTCCCCCCAAAACAGTACTTCTATCTTTTCAGAATTCAATCTCAATCTGTTAGCCGCCATCCATCCTCCAACCGCCTCCAGACACACACAGGACATTCACCGTCTTCACCGGTTCTGATTTAAAAGAGAGGTAGAGCTGGGTCTCAGTGTTATGAATGTGTTATAAACATGCAACACCAGATGGCGCTGTAGAGCACAAAACTTTTCTATGTGATTTTACATAGCATTTCCCCCCTTTGCTATAACGATTTATGACTTGTTTTTCCCCCTGTGTGTAGATCCACCCTTGGTTTCCCTGCCTTCTGCCCCACCAGTCCAAAGGGCCGTAAGCACCACTGGGCATGGAGGACACCCTGTAGCATGAGAGGGAAGAAAGGTAGGCAACCTAGTCAAACCGAGTCTTTCTTCTTCCCAGTTTCCCAGTGCCGGGTTTACATATAAGCTAAACAAGCTCTCGCTTAGGGTGCCACTCTCTTGGGGGGGCCCAAAAAAATTTAAGGAAAAAAAACCTGGATGTACATTTCCAAAATATAAGATAAAAAAACAAATAAAATAAAACCTACATACAGCAACAGTGTTTTGTGTTGTGTAGGCTCCTATGTTGTAAGTAATGGGCCCCGCCTGCTAGCCTGCTCCCCGAAATATCACTGGTTTGCTCATTTCTATATACAGTATAGGGTGCCTACATTCTGCTATTTATAATATAGTTTGCACCATATATTTACACCTATTATTATTTCATGCTATGGCAAGTTTCTAGAGACTAGATTATGAGTAAATTGTGTTTCTAAAGGAACTTTTGTTATTGCCAAAATCATTTTAAGTTAGAGCTTAATCATTTCACTATTAATGTACTTCTTCTTAATTGTATTTCACTATTAATATTCTTACGGGACACGGGTGGCGCTGTGGGTTAAACCACAGAGCCTAGGGCTTGCTGATCAGAAGGTCAGCCGGGTGAGCTCCCATTGCCCGGTCCCTGTTCCTGCCCACCTAGCAGTTCAAAAGCACATCAAAGTGCAAGTAGATAAATAGGTACTGCTCCGGCAGGAAGGAAAACGGCGTTTCCGTGCGCTGCTCTGGTTCACCAGAAGCAGCTCAATCATGCTGGCCACATGACCCGGAAGCTGTACGCCGGCTCCCTTGGCCAATAAAGCGAGATGAGCGCCGCAAACCCAGAGTCGGCCACGACTGGACCTAATGATCAGGGGTCCCTTTACCTTTACCTATTAATATACTTCTTAATTGTATTTCAGTTCAACAATTACTTTGATAAAATACATATGTTATTATATGCAAATGGCTTTATAAGAAGTCGGTAAGATGGCGGCGCGCAGAGACGCTGCGGCTCAGTGCTCTCCTTTTGTTTTTTATTTTTACTTGTTCTTTGTTTTTTATTTTTACTTGTTCTGAGTATGTTTGGCCGGGCAAGAAAGATTTATAGCAGGCAGGAACTCCTGAAGGTCGGGTTACAGTGTGAACAAGCTGTGAGAGCTGATTATTTTCGCCTAGATAACGCTCCTGTGGGAGTAGCCAGGCCACCGGGTTCTCCATGGATTACTATGCCGCCAGGGAGGAGGCGAAGGCGGCGTAGAGACAGGAGGCAAAGGCGGGGTTGTCGGGCCGGCGTCCTGGTAAGATTGCAGAGGAGTCCATCTAAACCACCACTCCCTAGCATATTTCTTGCTAATGTGAGATCTCTTGCCAACAAGATGGATGAATTGAGGCTGCTGGCGGCAAAGAACAGTCTTGTAAAAGATTGCTGCGTTTTATTTGTCATTGAGACATGGCTTCAACCGTCCATACCAGACACGGCTATTCAGTTGGAAGGCTGTGTGGTACATCGTCATGACCGAGGCATGGACTTCGGAAAAACCAGAGGAGGGGGGCTGTGTGTATATGTGAACAAATGCTGGTCCAATAATTCTAAGACCGTTGGCAGTTACTGTTCACCGGATTTGGAATATGTGACTGTTAAATGTAGACCAGCCTATCTCCCTAGGGAGTTTACAGCTGTTATGCTAACTGGTGTGTACGTGCCACCAGATGCCAATGCCAACTTGGCGCTGGGATGCCTGCAGAGCCTTATCAGCAGCCAGCAAGACAAGCATCCTGAAGCTGTGCACATCATTGCGGGAGACTTTAATCATGTTGAACTTAAAAAAGTGCTCCCAACGCTCTATCAGCATGTGAAATGTCCCACAAGAGGGGACAAGACACTGGACAAAGTTTATTCGAATGTAAATCACGGCTATAGGGCTTTACAGCTGCCACATTTGGGCCAGTCCGACCATATGTCTCTGTTCCTGGTACCAGCATATATCCCACTCAGGAAACGGGCTCCCACAATATCAAGGACTGTTAAAATCTGGCCTGAAGGTGCTATCCATCAGCTGCAGGACTGTTTTGAGAGAACCAATTGGGACATTTTTGATCGTTCAGACCTGGAGGAGCACACGGCGGCAGTTCTGTGCTATATCAATCACTGCACAGACACTGTCACAGTAAATAAATCCATCCGGTTTTACCCCAATCAGAAACCCTGGATGAATAGAGAGGTCCAGTGCCTGTTGCGGGAAAGGAACAGGGCTTTTAGGTCGGGCGAGGTGCAGCTTTACAGTGTGGCAAGAGCAAACTTGAAGAGGGGTATTCGACGGGCAAAACTGGTCTATAGGCAGAGGATTGAGGATAATTTAAGGAGTAACAACACAAGACAGATGTGGCAGGGGATTCAGCATATTACCAACTACAAACCTAACCTTGGTGCTGTCGACGGTGACCCTTTGCTGGCGGAGGAGCTTAACTTCTTCTTTGCT
Source organism: Podarcis gaigeae (assembly GCF_964106915.1). Classification (NCBI taxonomy): domain Eukaryota; kingdom Metazoa; phylum Chordata; class Lepidosauria; order Squamata; family Lacertidae; genus Podarcis; species Podarcis gaigeae. The sequence continues at coordinate 31,576,525 of NC_139694.1, read as the reverse complement.
CGCTTCGAGAAGGAGCCACCTGAGACGCCGGTATTACAGCCACCAGCCCATAGGGGCCCCTCATTCACTGTAGAGGAGCATGAGGTGAGACAGGTATTGAGGATGGTGAATCCGAGGAAGGCTGCTGGACCTGATGGCATCACGGGAAAGGTGTTGAAGGGCTGTGCGGATCAGCTGGCGAGGGTCTTTACTAAGATCTTCAACAAGTCCTTACACCAGTCTATTGTCCCACCCTGCCTGAAGTCGTCAACTATTGTTCCTCTGCCTAAAAAATCCACAATCAGTAGTCTGAACGACTACAGACCAGTTGCACTGACTCCAATCATCATGAAGTGTTTTGAGAAACTGGTGCGCCGTCACATTATTTCCTGTCTTCCATCAACTTTTGACAACTACCAGTTTGCATACAGGGCAAATAGATCCACGGAAGACGCTATCACTACCACTCTCCATGCTGCTCTGTTCCATCTGGAGCAGCCGGGGAGTTATGTGAGGCTGCTGTTTGTGGATTTTAGCTCTGCTTTTAACACTATCCTCCCCCATAGACTGGTGTCCAAGCTAGAGGCGATTGGACTCTCCAACTCCACCTGTCTCTGGGTTTTGGACTTTTTGTCAGAACGTTCTCAGAGGGTTAGAGTAGGGTCACATATGTCCACAGCCCTTAGCCTTAACACCGGCTCACCACAGGGTTGTGTGTTGAGTCCCCTGCTCTATACTCTCTATACGTATGATTGTACAGCCATTTATTCCAGCAACAAAATCATCAAGTTTGCTGATGACACTACGGTGGTGGGGCTCATTTCAGGAGGGGATGAGTCCGCCTATCGGGACGAGGTGGAGCGGCTTTGTGCTTGGTGTGGAGAGAACAATCTGGCTCTTAATACGACTAAGACCAAGGAATTGGTGGTGGATTACAGGGAAAAAAAGGCGGACATTCAGCCCTTGTATATCAACGGGGAACGGGTGGAGAGGGTGGCGGAATTCAGGTTTTTGGGAGTGACTATCGATCAGGGCATGACTTGGAGCGCAAATACCACTGCTCTGGTGAAGAAGGCCCAGCAGAGAATTTATTTCCTCAGACTTTTAAAGAAGAACAATCTGAGTGAGAGACTGCTGGTGTCCTTCTACCGAGGCTCCATAGAGAGCATTCTCACATACTGTATTTGTGCCTAGTTCTCCAGCTGTACAGCTAGGAAGAGGAAGGTGCTCCAGAAGGTCATAACCACAGCCCAAAGGATTATTGGTCATCCCCTCCCATCTTTGGAAGAACTGTACGGTTCCCGTTGTCTTAGGAAAGCAAACAATATCCTGCAGGATGCATCTCATCCGGGACACAGTCTGTTTGTACTACTGCCTTCTGGCAGGAGATACAGAAACATCAAGTCAAGGACAAATAGACTGAAAAATAGTTTCTATCCAAGAGCTGTGGCCTTCTTAAATGCAGTAACTCGATAGTGTGACCTGGGAGTTTGATGGGTGTGGGTGTGGGTGTGGCTGGAATGTGGTTTGTTTGGTTGTTGTTGTTGTGTTGCTTTTGTTGTTTTTAAGGGATGGCATCCAATTTCGTTGCACTTGTGCAATGTTGCACTTGTGTAATGACAATAAAGAATCTATCTATCTATCTATCTATCTATCTATCTATCTATCTATCTATCTATCTATCTTTAGATACCTATTAGCTTCCTACATTACCATATAGCATATATTCAAAACAGCGACAATTTGTTGTTGACAAAGGGCTGCTGGACATATAAAAGGCCCCATTATCTTCAGTAACTTAGGGCCTCATCAAACATAAATCCAGCCCTGGTCCTGCCACCAAGTGGATATTTCTGGCTCAAGCAAACAGTCCTCTAACGTTTGGGACTTTAAGTGGCCTGGTACACTCCCTACACGGGCAAAGTGATATGGTGCTTGGTCATGGGCAGAAAAACAAGTTCTCAGGCTATTCCCCCCCAAAAAGCACACACACAATAATTTCACTTGATTAAACTATTTGACTTGTTGCTTTACTGAAACCTTAATAGTTTTGAGGAATCGTTGGGGTATCTGGTATGTGATGCTGTTTTGCTTGGGTTTTTGTAGCTCTTGGCAACAAAACGAGTCCAGTCGTGGAGATATGAAGAATTGTGGCCTGATAGGAAACATCTGGATCTGTGAGGGACAGCTTCTGTTCAGTGAGGTGCAGTCGCCAACTTTGCCATCCTGCCCCCAGCTTTTTCGGCACCACCAAAATCACTTCCCAGCTCACTTCATCCCCTGAATGAGGGGTGCTAAAAATTTGTAACATGACTTGGGAATTCAAAATATATTTGGGTAAAATTAATATCTTTTATTGTGTGTAAAATTGCATAGAAATCTATGAAAACGATTGCCCAGTACTTGCAATTAAATTAATATTATTTCTATATATTATATATTGTTTTTATTGTTTCTTCTTATGTAGCATTACAGGACACTTTCAGAAGGTAAATTCTTTGGTTTTCCAAAACAGTTTATGTGCTTCTTCGCCAGCTGTAGACTTTACCAAGCTAAATGTTGTCCAGTCACAAAAATAAGATGATTGGAATTCCTCACACCCAAAAACATATTTTTAGGATTCCTCAATGAAGAAATCTGCTAAAATTAAATTTCACCCCCCCCCCCCCAAAATGACACACCCTATTCTCTCAGTCAAAACGGAATGCAAAGAAAACGAAAGTTTTCAGGCAAAACAAGTTCTGAAGCAGTCTGGGAAATGAATGTGAGCTTGCTTATTTCACTGAAACATGCTCAGTGTGCTGTTATTGTCCTGTTTGTTCTTCTTCTACAATCTGCACATAGCACAGCTTTATTTTATTGGTATGAAGCTTCAGAAATTTCTGAATCTAGGGATGTGTAAAATGCTTCATTTTGCTTATTTGCACGTCACCATCAACTGTGGAAATTGTGCTTTAGGACAGATCCTGTCCCCCGACTCAGCTACACAGCTGCAAATAAATTGTTTTAAATGTGCTGTAAAGGGCTATATACAAATGTATATAGATGTATATGTATAGACAAATACATATATAAATAGATAAATATATATAAATATATAAATATATACATATATAAATAAATATATAAATATATAAATACATATATATAGACAAATGTATATATAGACACTAGATGGCGATGGTAAGCTATACAAAATTCAATGTATTTTTCAAAATGTTTTTTTGTAAAAGCATTTTCACAGCGTTTTTTATATGCGTGTAGATTTCACTTCCATGACATCTAATATAAAGGATAAGTCATTATTTTGTGAATGCAAAGTACACTTTTTCCCCACGTTTTGACCATCCGCACAATGGAATGGTAGCGATGTGTATTCTACCACATCACGGTGTGTGTGTGTGTGTGTGTGTTTACTTTTTAATTGGGTTAAGAAAGAAACACTGGACTTCCCTATTAGAGAATTAAGGGTTTTGTGGAGGTTGGGTGGTTTCATATTTACTTCAGCCAAGTGCTGGAATGGCGGAAAACGACTGTTGCGCCAAACAGGATCGAGGCCCCAAGACACGTCATACGCACAAGAATACCATATGCCTTCTCCCACACGGACGTAAACAAAAACAGCCAGACTCGTACATTCACAGATATTTAATTGTCCATAAGGACATACCATTTTTTAAAAAAAACGCCCACATCTTCCGTACCGCATTTCTTCATTAGGCTGACTATGGCTTTGCACTCCCGAGTTGTAGAACGTGGTCTCTTATCAGCTGAAAACTGCATCGCAAAGGCAGCATTAAGGGGAAACGATGGAAACCGAAAAGGATGTGCAAATAACCAACACACGCACTCAGCATTCTGGGGATTGTGAAATGGAGTTCAGATTTCTCGCTCGATTATGGCCTGGCACCCTAAGGGTCTAAAAATCTATTGCAGGGGACATATACTGCTGGCACGTATCTTCTGGCATTATTTGGTCAAAGGAGCACATGAGCTGCTCTCACACCCCTCTGCAGTTCTGTGGCAGCTGCTGGCAAGGGAGGTGCCAACTGTACTGGCATCTCAGCAAGTGGGGAGGCGGGCACAGGCTGGGGCTGCCTCAGTCACATGTAGTTAGGCCCTCTGAGACACACCTTGACCCATGGCATGCTTGCCCCACTTGAATGATGAAAGGTTTAACCAGGCCTATGGGGAGAGTGTCTTGGCCCAGCCCAATATGGCGGACTAAGATGAAGCGAGTGGCGGCCATTCTCCACTGGAGAACTTCCTCCTGTTATGAAAGGGAGGAGTTAGCCAACTAGCCGGTGCCGCAAAGGACGGCCAGAAGCTTCCGGTGCCGCAAAGGACGGCCAGATGCTTCCGAAAAAGGTGTGCTCAGGTAGAGTCAGACTCACACTTCCTGTCACACAGGGGCACATCCCATGTTGAGGGGGCGGAATCATTGGAAAAGGACTTGAATATAATACTGCCAATATCGCCGTGCCATCACAGAAGGCCTAAGGTGCAGCCACACTTGAAACACTATGTAAAAAGTCCTGGTTGCTGTGCTTCAGAAAAGATATTGTAGAGCTGGGGGAAAGTTCAGGAAAAGGGCAACCAGAATGAGCAAAGCCTCCACGAGGCTGCAACTTGGGAGGGGGGGGTATATAAGATTGTGCATGGAGAAAATGGACAGGGAGGGGTTTTTCTCCCTCTCCTGTAAGACAGTCGTACCTTGGAAGTCAAACGGAATCTGTTCCAGAAGTCCGTTCGCCTTCCAAAACTATCGGAAATCGAAGCGCGGTTTCTGATTGGCTGCAGGAAGCACAAGCAGCCAATCAGAAGCCGCACTGGACGTTCGGGTTCCAAAGAGTGTTCGCCAACTGGAACAATTACTTCTGGGTTTGTGGCGTTCGGGAGCCAAAACGTTCAACTTGCAAGGCGTTTGAGATCCAAGGTACGACTGCACTAGGAGCTGGGGCTACCCAATGAAGCTGACCATTGAAAGATTCAGGACAGACCAAAGTAAGTCTAGTGAACAGCTAATCGTGTGGAGCTTGTTGCCATAGGAGGTAGCGATGCCCGCCCACCCTGGTGGCTTTCAAAGGATATTAGACAAATTAATGCAACATGAGGCTATCAATGGCTTCTATATCCATGATGGCTACATTCTGGCTCCACCGCCAGAGGCAACAGGCCAGTCGCTGGGAATCACAGCCAGGGAGAGAGATGTTGTAACTCAGGTCCTCGTTCGCCACTGTGAGGGCAGGATGCTGACCTAAATGGGATAGTGGGCTGATCCTGCAAGGGCATGTTCTGATGCAAATGGGGGAAGGGTTATTTGTTTTTCTGGCAAGGTGGCACAATTCTCCTTTTCTCCCATCCCACTTAGCAGTAGGCTATTTCTGCATTTTAGCAGAAATTTAGCAGTCAGGGGGCGCTAATGATGCCGTAGAAAGGTCTTGGCACCAGAGGGGGAATCTCAGCTGCACAGCAATGCAGAACGAGAGGGAGGATCACACTGATGCCCCTGTCACAGACGGGGCTGCGAGAATTTTCAGAGAAGGAACTGGGATCCCAGCCCTTGCACTTTTAGTGTCTTCCAGGGCAGAAGAACAGACTGGGTTTGGGGTTTCTTGCCTTGCCCCTCCCCCCAAGACTTGGGCATTTAATAGAGTTTAGCCTTTCACTTTCAGGTAGGGTTGCCATAAATCCAGAATTTCCGGGAATACTGTAGCCGCAAAGCAATGTCTGGGTGGAAATCGGCTAAATGTCTTGGAAAATCTGGATGAACGGCAGCTGATGTCGGCAGTGTCGTTTTTGCTCAGAAATAGCTCAGAAGCATCCAATTTTGCAAAGGAAAAACCTCAATAACTTTTCTGCCTGGATTTTCACTTTTTGAAATATGGCAACCCTACTTTCAGGCAGGAAGAAAGTGAAAATGAACTGCTCACCCAGTTCCACAGTCAAAACAAAAGCTGCACCATTTTAAAAACCGTAAATTAGAATTAGGGGAACACGGTTAGGCCTGGCCTCAGCAGGCAGACCCCTTGAACCAACTGGTCAGCCTCCTCACCCAGCAGCATAGCGTGGTTTGCTGGTGCCTGAAGCAGGCTGGGGTGCACCAGGGGGCTGAGGCATGGAGGGTGAATGGAGCCTGCTGCGCCAGCCTAGCCCTTGCCACCAACACTGCCAGAGTGCCCCCTGCCTGCCCTCCTGCACAGTGGGGAGCCTGGCCAGCCAACACGGCCCTGGGGCCATCTTGGGACCTCCAGGGGGCTATGACAAGCCAAATGTGCATCACCCTCTTAAAAAATGTACCCAGGGCCATCGCCCTGGCAGCCCCCCCTTCCATACTATGCCCCTGCTCTCCCCTGCATTGATGCCTGCCTTTGCCCCCCACCCCAAACATATTTTCAGTGCTCCAATCAGCACCAGGTGGCTTGGAGTTCTTGTTTTAATTTCCCAGAAAGCTCCAGTTTGATGCTCCTTCAGGGGCATTGTGGGAAATTGAAATGGAAGTTCTTGGCTGGCCAGACCACTGCCTCTGACAGATAAGCCCACCCAGAGAGGGCCTGGAGGACACTTTGCCAAGGGCATCCTGTTGGTTTGTAAGCCCCCTCCATAGAGGCTGGCTCCTCTCACTGTCCTCGGAGCTTGCTTACCGGTAACCTCCTCTGGCTGATATCCAGACAAAACCAGATATGGCTTTGATGTCCCTAAAAGCCACATCATCCGTGGAGAACTCATTTATTGTAGACACGGGAGCGACCCAACACATGACATCACGTCGGGAACTGTTTTCAACGTTTGAGAAGCAATGCTTCACTGTGAAACTGGTCAATGGTCAGGAAATGGAAGCGACCGGGATCGGAACTGTGTATCTAGAAAGCCTGAACTTGACTATAAACAATGGTAGCAGAGCCCGATGGTTGCTACAATAAGACTTGCTGGAAGAACTGAACTGAAAGGACGTGTTTTTCTCTAGTGTTGTAATGTCAGAAATAAACATCATGTAAATAGATTTCTCACTTATTTTTCTTATTTTTCTTTCCCCTGCAGAAGCAGGAGAGAGGGGTTGTGCATTTTACCCACGCTTGGGACAAATGTCGCCTATCAAAATCTCCCTGGTCTGTCTGGATATCAGCCAGAGGAGATTACCGGTAAGCAAGCTCCGAGGACAGGGAGAGGGGCCAGCCTCCATGGAGGGGGCTTGCAAACCAACACATCCCTCAAACCTGAGCTCAGGCACAAACTCGCAGAGGAGTTTGCCTTTGGCAAGCGACAGCTTCACAAACTTGGCTCCCATCTATAATAAAGGGAGGGTAATAATACTGACCCACTTTCGAGGGTTTGTTGGAAGTGCTCTGGGTGATGAGGAGAAACGTGCTACTTAAATACTACCGGTTCAACATTATCAAGCAAAGAAAACAAAATCTTGGTCAGCTCCTCTCTTCCTCGAAACCGCCGACACGCAGGAACAAGAAACGCTTCCTTCCTGTCCCCGCACAATAAATTTCATGGTGGGAATTTAGGAGTTTGAAAGTGCTCTACAAACTGCACTCTGGTAGCCAGAGTCACAGCGAAAGCACCTCCCTTTGGGAAAAGACATATGAAAACAACGAAAGACGGACCACTTGGTTTGAAGTACCGTGATCCGAAAGAATACTGATAAGAAGGCAGGATCAACCACCTGAGCTTGGCTTGGTCACAGCCTGGATGTCCGAAGGGCCCGGCAGGCGCACTCGGCCCTTCCTTAGGCCTCGCAATGTTCTGCCCCGAGAGAACGGCTCACAGGCAGACATTGATTTGCTTGGAAAGCTCTCGCTCGAGGTCCAAGATGAGGGCGTCAAAGTCCTTCAGGTTGAGCCTCGCGCTGAAGGGAGCCTCGGAGTCTTCCACCAAGGCGAAGTCCCCTGCGAAGACGGCTCGGTTGTGGTGCGGCAGAGTCACCTCTCTGTTGTCCTCTTCGTTGTCGCTCTCGCTGCCAGCCACCTCGTCGTAGTCTGTGTCGCCGCCCGGCCTGGGCCCCGCCGAAAACTGCTGCTCACACACACTCCAGTCCCCAGCATAGCGGTTGCTGGGAGGGCTTTCCAGGCCTCGAGGGCGGCTCCGAGCCACGACGGTGGTCTGCAGCAGCGGCAGGTCCAAGGGAGGGCAGCAGTGGCGCTGGGGTGGCTTGATGGGCAGGGGGCATTCGCCCTCCTCTTCGGTTACCCTGCGTGGGGCTGAAGGGAAAGGGAAAGCAAGTTATGAAAACCAAATGCATCTGGTTCACTAAGGCCTGAGGCACAGACCCTCCAAGTGTCCCTGTTTTCCAGGGACAGTCTTGGATTTATAGAAGCCATTCCAGTTTCTTTTATTTTTGGAGAGCCAGTGTGGTGTAGTGGTTAAGAGCAGTGGACTCGTAATCTGGTGAACCGGGTTTGCTTCCCTGCTCCTCCATGTGCAGCTGCTGGGTGACCTTGGGCTAGTCACACTTCTCTGAAGTCTCTCAGCCTCACTCACCTCACAGAGTGTTTGTTGTGGGGCAAGAAGGGAAAGGAGATTGTTAGCCGCTTTGAGACTCCTTAGGGTAGTGATAAAGTGGGATATCAAATCCAAACTCCTCTTCCTCTTATTATTATTATTATTAATCATTTCTCTTTGATTTCACAAATATAAATTTATAACCATATAAAATACACATCCATATAAAGGGATTACCCTGAATCTCAAGACTCCCCCCCATCCCCTCCATAGATCCTATTGTCAACATTTTCAACTGCATATTATTTTGTAATCTATATTTTGTATCTATCCATATTGTCCAAAGTACAGTGGTACCTCGGGTTAAGTACTTAATTTGTTCTGGAGGTCCATTCTTAACCTGAAACTGTTCTTAACCTGAAGCACCACTTTAGCTAATGAGGCCTCCTCCTGCTGCTGCTGCGCCGCCAGAGCATAATTTCTGTTCTCATCCTGAAGCAAAGTTCTTAACCTGAGGTACTATTTCTGGGTTAGCGGAGTCTGTAACCTGAAGCGTATATAACCCAAGGTACCACTGTATTTGTTACATTATAAGTGAGATTAAAATCCTGCTAATGTTTCAGAGTGGCTGGGGCAACCAGTCAGATGGGCGACATATATACAATAACATTACAGTCGTACCTTGGAAGTCGAACGGAATCTGTTTGGGAAGTCTGTTTGACTTCCAAAACGTTCGGAAGCTCCTGCAGCCAATTGGAAGCCACGGAAGCCGTGCCGGACGTTCGACTTCCGAAATTTGTTCGAAAACTGGAACACTCACTTCTGGGTTTCGATTGTTCGGGAGCCGATTTCTTCAGGAGCCAAGGCGTTTGAGATCCAAGGTATGACTGTATTGTTATTATTAAATTATTATTACTGCAGGGTGAGCGCTGGCAGGTGCCGGGCCCTCCATGTCACTGAAACCCAGAGCACCGCCTGCCTCCAGCCAGCCAGCCCCTTCCTGGGCACCAGCCCTCTCTTGCCCACTGGCCTCCCCACTTGGCACTCACCTGGCCAGGCCTGCAGCAGGTAATGCAACACTTCGATGTGGTGCTTGAAGTCCATGGTGCTGGCAATGGTGCGGTGGTGGTAGCCGGGGCCACAGGGGCCCGGCCCCGCTGCTCCCTGGCTCAGCAACACAGGACCAAAACACACAGCCAGGTTCTGGGCGTTCATGCGGTTGAAGGCATGGAAAGCAGCTACCTGGCTGAGGTGATCCAACAGCATTGTCAGGGTGGCCTAGAAAATGGAAGAAGGGAAAATTGCCAAAATGTATAGAAAAAGTTCTAATAAGTGCTGGAAGTGCAAAGAGAAAGTTTTACCATATGTGGTGGAACTGCAAAGTAATCAAGAACTAGTGGGAAATGGTTTGCAACAAAATGAAAAAGATGTTTAAAATAACGTTTGTTTAAAAAAAACCCAGAAGTTTTTTGTTAGGCATTACAGGACAGGCCTTGCCAAAAGAGCGGAATAAGCTATTCATGTATGCCAGAACAGTGGCTAGGATTTCACTAGCCCAAAAATGAAAGGATGATAGGAAAGAAGAATGGCAAGCAAAACTTATGGACTACGCTGAAATGGCGAAGCTTACGGGAAAACTCAGAGACAAGGACAATAAAGACTTTAAAAAAGAATGGGAACCATTTATGACTCACTAGCAGGTTTTGAGTAAACATTTACAATTAAGGAAAAAAGTGTATAAGGAGCAATAGTTGGGAAAACAACAAATCGTAAGATGCAATTGGGAAAGATATGGTATAAAAATGATAAGACTATAAGAACAGTTAGTAGAAAGATTTTAAAATCAGGGTAAACAAAATTAGCAGAAGTAGCAAATATTTAAAGAACCAGAAGAGGAGGTTGGGGGAAGTCAAGGGGGGGGTGAGATTTGGTTTTATGAATTTCTCATTGTATGATTGTTGTTTTAAGGGTTGTTTTTAAAAGTCTGGAACAGATTAATCTGTTTTGCATGACTTTCTATGGGAAAGCACGCCTTGGTTTTGGAACACTTTGGTTTTGGAATGGACTTCCGGAAGGGATTAAGTTTGTGAAACAAGGTACCACTATATATAGAAAGACCTCCAATATTTGATGTTCGTCAAAATGGCACTAGCTGCTGCAGGAAGATAACTGTTTTGAATGGAATGGTTCGTGCACTTATTAAACGAACAACAAGGACCCAGTCCTGGCACTCCGACCCTTGGAGCCTGGTACCCATTTGCCCATCATGCACAAATCTTTTGAGTTCATGCTACTTGCTTAGCCAGAATGCCAGTGGCTTCCTATTGCAATTCCAACTCACCTCCTTCCCAAAAGAAAGGGATGTGGCACTGTCAGGACACTTGACACAAAAACGGAGAGTCCTTAATAGACCACTTTTATTTGACTAGGTATACATTTTTCTACAATGTTAACTCATCTGCATAGCCCACTAAACCCCCTGCTCCACAATAAATATGTGGCAAGGCTTTAGTGAGAACTAATTTGGCTCACCTTTTCCTTCTTATATGTGACAAGCCTATGCAGCACTGCACTCTCAGTGGTCTCCGTGTTTTCCCCTCCCCTCTGTATTCTCATTTTGTTTTTCTATTTGCATTTTTTTACATTCATTACTCTTACTACATTTTGCATGTACTTATGTCAATAACTATTCTGTATAAAAAATGATGATGACAATAATAATGATGATGATGCTTCTTTTCAAAACAACAACAGTGACAACAACCTGGGGGGAATTTGATGGGCCTGGTTCCGATGGGAAGGAAAGTCCGTTTCTTCCAATGGAGAGTCCAAAACTCCTTCAAGGGCCACATTGTGGTCAGCCTGTTGAGGATACTACACTACTGGGTATAATGGGATGCAGGTGGCGCTGTGGTCTAAACCACTGAGCCTCTTGGGCTTGCCGATCGGAAGGTCGGCGGTTCGAATCCCCGCAACAGGGTGAGCTCCCGTTGCTCGGTCCCTGCTCCTGCCAACCTAGCAGTTTGAAAGCATGCCAGTGCAAGTTGATAAATAGGTACCACTGTGGTGGGAAGGTAAACAGCGTTTCTATGCACTCTGGTTTCTGTCACAGTGTCCCGTTGCGCCAGAAGCGGTTTAGTCCTGCTGGCCACATGACCCAGAAAGCTGTCTGTGGACAAACACCAGCTCCCTCGGCCTGAAAGCGAGATGAGCGCCACAACCCCACAGTTGAGCTGCCATTCTGGGGGGTCCTCACCTTCTCGGCCTCTGGCAAGCAATCCAGGAGAGCTGTCGTGGTCGCCTCTTTCACCTCCTGCCCAGCCGCCCGATTGGACATGGCTTCCAGGACCACTTGGTACAGTGGGTCAGTGATGAGAGGTGTGGGGAGCTCACGCAAGTAATCTTTCAGGATTCCTGGAGGGGGGGACAAGTGGGGAGGAGGAAAGGAGAAAATACCTCAGTCCATTTAGCCATCACCACGGGTCCCCTCCCATACTCAGTCCTTACTAGAGAGGGCTCCTGTCATCATGGTACTGACTTGTTCTTGCCACACCTTAAACTGCCCTATCCCATCATAAGGGACATTTTCAGGCAAAAGCTTCCTTCACAGAGGGAGGACTGTGAGGGTGACGGATGCAAAGACACAGGGCCAGGCACAGGGCCAGGTGGGGGGAGGCAGGAGGGCTGGAAAGGGGCCAGGCCAGACCCCTTTATTGCTACAGACCTACACAGCTGCTCCTCCAGACGGAAACAGATGGACGATATGGTTTTGATTTATTTTTATTAAAACTATTTTTATATATGCATTTCACTGAGTTTCTTTTTTAAAAAAGTTTTTTTATTCAAAATTAAAACAAGACACATTATCCAAAAACATATCATCCTTGTTTTCCCCCCATTTTTCCTCCCTCCCCCCACCCTCCCACACAAACACCCGCCACCCACCCCCTGACTTCCCTCAGTTCCAGTCTTGGTTTCTCTGAGACTGCTGTTTTCTGCATGTTACAAAGTTGCATAGATCCTCAAACTATTTAGCTGATTATTATCAATAAAAAGTTTGTGAATGTTTATTCAAAACCTGCCGAGGAGTCCAGTTCACTTTGTTGTGTCTTCAGATACTTTGTAAAGGGTTCCCATTCATCTTTAAAGTTCCTGGCCCTCTGCTTATAATCTCTCAATCTCTCCCTCTCCCCCTGTGCTGGGGAGATTTTTGCCCCACCTCTCACCTCACCATCTCTGGAGCTCCAGAAAGCGGAAGGAGAACCAGCGGGTGGAAATGGCAAGGTAGCAAAACCGTCGGAGAAACATAGAAACCGTCCAAAACGGGCAGGGTTGCTTGACACAGGGGGGCAGACGGCCGCAGGAGGTGGATGGGCTCCCCTTTGCTCGAGGCATTTAAGTAACGCCTGGGATGACGTAGTTGCATCCTGCACTTCGGGGCTGGGCTGGATGACCTCCGAGTTCCTTTCCAATGGCTATGATTTGGAGCTTGCCTCCCCCTTCCCCTTCCCAGGATCCGAACAATTGGCAGATTCTGCCTTCTCAGAAAAGCCCCGCCATACTCCAGGCTTGCCAACAGGCCACTTCTCCAACATCACATGCGCAAAGCCTTCGGCACTTGAGGTTCTGTCAGAAGTATTAAGGTCTGCAGAGGACTGCGATGCCCTGGAGGACTCCCTCATTGTCCCTTCAAAAACACCTGCCCCTCAGAAGTCAAAATGCATGCAAATAGGGAGCAAGGCAATTCCTAAAGGACCACTATTGACTTTGGAAGCAGTATAAAACCAGGAGTGCCTGTCAGTATCTCCAGCCAGGAGCAGACAGGAAGCACAGCTGCATAGATGTGTCTCTACCTGTCCCCAAAGACTCCGTGGAGCAACCAGAGTTTGGTTTCTGCAGGGCCCACAGGGAAGAATACAAAGCTGGGGGTCAAGGACACTGACCTGTGACGACATTGATGTCTGGATAGAGGTCCTCAGAGAGAACCACAGCAGTGCTGTCCCGCTCAAAAGCATCGCGCAACTCCTTTTTCACCGCCGCCGAGCCGCACAAGCGATACAGGCCCACAACCTACAAGCAGGACACAGCCGGTCACTTGGGCAAAAGGGCCCCTGTTCCATAGGCCGGGTGACCTGGCTGCAGGAAAACCTGGGAGAGAGGGAGGAGGTCTGGCCCAAAACCTGAGGCCCATTGGCTTAAGGCATTTCCCTGGCAGGTTCAGTAGTGCATTAGGGCATGCTGAGTTTTTCATCCTTCAAATTCCAAATGTGAGGGGTGCTAACAAGTTGTAACGTGACTTGGGAATCCAAAAGATATTTTGGTTAAATCAATTTAGTTTCATTTGGTCAACAAAATGTGTATCGAAGTACAGTCGTACCTTGGATTTCGAACAGCTTAGTTCCCAAATGTTTTGGCTCCTGAACGCTGCAAACCCGGAAGTGACTGTTCTGGTTTGTGAATTATTTTTGAAAGCCGAACATCAGACAGGGCTTCCGCAGCTTCCGAATGGCTGCAGGAACCTCCTGCAGCCAGTCAAAAGCCATGCTTTGGTTTCTGAATGTTTTGGAAGTTGAACGGACTTCTGAAATAGATTCCGTTTGACTTCCAAGGTATGACTGTGTTACAAAAGAGGGAGAAAAAAACCCTCCCTGTCCATTTTCTCCATGGACAATCTTATACACCCCCACTCCCAAGGTACAACTGTACACAGAAATCATTAAAATTGCCCAATACTTGGAGATATTTTATATTAGTATTAGTATTATTTATAAATCATACTGTATTTTACATTACCTGGCACTTTCAGAAGGTAAAATCAAAATCCTTCGGTTTTCCAAGAGCAATTTATCTGCTTCTTAATCAAATGTAGACCTACCAAGCTAAATGTTGTCCAATCACAAAAATAATAGCAGATTTGATTTCCTTACACCCAAAAATGTATTTTTAAGACTCCTCACTGACAAAAAAATTGCAAAGATTAGGTTTCACCCCCTTAATAGCCATGCCATGGCTTCTGGGAAGAGCCTAGGTTCAAGTGGAGATGGGTGGATGGAGAGAAAGAGAGATAGAGAGATAGAGAGAGTGCATTTACCTTTAATCCCCGCTTCTCAATCTGGGCAACACACTTCTGGATCAGCAATGGCACTTTGATGGCAGCCCCTTCCCTCTCCACCAGCTGGCTCAGCTTCACTCCAAAGACTTGGGGCTCCTGTTGGTTGCTGGCTGGATCCCACTGGTCTACCAAGGTGAGTTTGATGTAGAGGAGGCCCTGTGGCTCCAGCTGCATGGCAAGCTGTTGGCTCCTGCAACCTGGAAGGAGGGGGCAGCCGAGAGAGATGCTGTGAGGATGGCCTGGTCCCTCAACTCCACCCCACGCCCTTCCCCTTGGCAAAGCCACACTATCAGGTCAGCTCCAGTGACATCTGTCTTTGTCAAGTGACAACCATGGAAGAGGCCTGTCTGGGCACTTCAGCACCTTGGACAGAAAACCGGGTCTGTGCTCACATCTGAATCTGTCTTCGCACCCTCCTCCTGCCACATAATCTTCCACCACTCCCCACCTGGTCATGTTTGGCCCAAACGTGGAGCTTCTGTGACCCAAGCTATTCATTCCCTCCGGCCAGCAAGGGGATCTCAGCCCACATACAGGGGCAACACATTACCTGGTCTGGCTTCACCAGTTCAAATCCACTCTTCCCCAAGCCCCAGAGCCAAGATGTCAGGCTTCGGGGAATCCTATCCCTCCCACGGTGGCAGCAAAGAAGCAGATAAACAAGAAGAGTTCTTACCAAGTACATTATTCAATATTCACAGAGAGAGGCGAAGGAATGCAGTCTCTCTTAGATAATGTGTTGCTCTGAGTAAGTCCCACCCCCTCAGTCTCCCTTATCCTATGTCATCCCTGCTCTGGCTGATCTGTGTTTTCTGCCTCTGAGCCTTCTGTTCTACCACTCTCAATGCGCGCCAGGTCCTGGGAGAAGGGGGGGTCAGGAAGGCTTTCCAAAGACACTGAGTCTGTCAGCTGTCTCTCCCCTGGTGCTTCTTCTTCTTCCTGCTGTTCCTCTCCCAATATTTCCCAGCTTCTCCCCTCTGCAGCCTTTGAACTATGCCCTTCTGCAAACCGCTGTTCTAAATCTATACTGTCCTCCTGTTTTCAGGAAGGTTCAGGAGAAAGGGATGCAGTCCCCACCATTCCTCTTCAATCTAGCCCTGAATTTTCTTTTTCTGTTTTGTTATTGTCTTATTGTCCTTTTTTTGGTGGGGGGGGGGTTATGCTGTCACTGTTGAAAATACAATGGATAGTTATTTGCAGGAATTATTTCACTGGCCTTTGTTGAGGATTCTGCTCTGCAGTATATCAATGCCCATGGAGGTGCAAGTAATAATACAGTGGTACCTCGGGTTAAGTACTTAATTCGTTCCAGGGGTCTTTCTTAACCTGAAACTGTTCTTAACCTGAAGCACCACCACCACTCAAACCTCTCTGCTTGCCCCCCTAGAAACAGACTTATCCACCTGCTGCTTAATAATAATAATAATTTAGGCCAGGTTTCCTCAGCCACTCTGGGCAGCTCCCAACAGAATATTAAAAACATGATAAAACATCAAACATTAAAGATTTCCCTAAACAGAAAGAACCATTGTGATGTAGTGGTTAAAATGCTAGACATGGAAGACCAGGGAGGGTTGGACCCCCCCTCAGTCGTGAAACTCACTGGGTGAACCTGGACCAGTTGCTGCCTCTCTGCCTGACCTACCTCACAGTTGTGGAAGTTAAATAAGGAGACGGAAGAACCACACAAGCCACTTTGAGCTCCTTGGAGAAAAAAGGCTGGTTTTTCAATGGTGAGGGGTGGGAGAAGATAATAAATCACCTTGGAAAACATGGGGCAGAAGGATGGAGCCATGGCAGCAGACTCGGTTCTTGCCCACCGCAGGGTCACACGAGAAGACCACGATTTTGAGGAGCTGGGCGTCCTCAAGCTCCAGCTGGAAGGAATGGTTGAGACTGAGGAAGGCTGCTTGGCAAGGCAGCAGGGCTGTGCGGGCCTTGTTGACCGAGTCCACCTGTAGGACACAGAAGACCTCCTTCGCTTCAGCCTTGGGGGGCCTGAAGTCCTGCACCCCCAGAAGGTGGATGCTGACCAGGCCGGACAGGTGCTGAAGGCAGCCGGGCTGCTCGGCGAAGCTGTACGGTCGGAAGGACCCCCCTTCGAGACCCAGGCAGGCCTCAGGCTTCGCCAGGAGGTCTGGGGAGTCGCCGTCACTCAGGTAGCCCCCTTTGCTGGCGGCCTTGGCCCGCGCCAGGGTCTGCCGGGAAGCCACGGTGCTGTCGAGGTGGTAGCGGCTGATGACGTTGCCCGACTCCTTGGGAGAGGGGCCTCCGTCCGGCTCTCTGGTCCGGGAGCTGCGCAGGCTCAGCTTCCGCCTCAATTCCGGAAGCTTCTTCATCTTCATCGAGAGGCTGCGCACGGGGCCCGGGGACTTGGCCTTGGAGTGGCCCTTCTTGGGGGCACTGGGGCTCTGGGCCGCGGACACGGCGCCCGCAGCCCTCTCCTCAGGCTCCACACTAGCGACTGCCGCTTTCCCTGCGGAGAGAAACTGTATAAGATAGGTCATACCAAGTGCCACTCACCCAGTGGGTATCATGCCCGAGGCGGGGGAAAGAGTGGCAGCTGGGCTCTGGGGTTCTGTTCCGACTGGGGCTGGTGGAAGCCGTAGACCAAGACCCCTGGAGGGCACAACGCGGGCAAAGTCTCCGTTACAACGGCACTGCAAAGAAGAATACGCCAAAGCCAAACAAAACGCACACTAGAGAACCCACAATTCAGCATTGCAAGACCATTTTCACGGGCAACGGTTATTATTGACAGGTGTATCAGCTGCTTCTCAATAAAGATTCAGTAAAGAAATGCACAAATACAGTGGTGCCTTGGTACTCAAACGCCTTGGTTCCCAAACGCCAAGAACCCAGAAGTGTTCCGGTTTTTGAATGTTTTTCGGAAGCTGAACGTCCAATGCGGCTGTCGGCTATTGTTTCCGGGGCACCTGCACCAACCAGAAGCTGCGCCTTGGTTTTCAAACCAAGTCCGTTTGACTTCCGAAATGGATTAAGTTTGGCACTTTTGTTTTTGCTATTTATTTTGCCTTTTTGCTTTTGAGGCTTTTTCAGTTAATTTGTTTTTGTGACTGTGTGGAACCCAGTTCAGCTACAGATGATAGATGATAGATAGATAGATGATAGCTAGATAGATAGATAGATAGATAGATAGATAGATAGATAGATGATAGATAGATGATAGATAGATAGAGATGATAGATAGATGATAGATAGATAGATAGATAGATAGATAGATAGATAGATGATAGATAGATAGATAGATAGATAGATAGAAGCCCCCCATCCAAACAATGACTATCATCAGTGCAGGTAAGGGAAAAATAATAATTTTAATTTTTATCACCTACAATACTGTCTTATTTCTTTTATAGTACAGTATATTGCTTATTGCTTTCATTTTATGGACCAATGGTCTCGTTAGATAGTAATATTCATGCTAAATTGCTGTTTTAGGGGTTGTTTTTAAAAGTCTGGAATGGATTAATCCATTTTGCGTGACTTTCTATGGAAAAGCGCACCTTGGTTTTGGAACGCTTTGGTTTTGGAACGGACTTCCGGAACGGATTAAGTTTGCGAACCAAGGTACCACTGTAATCCAAACCAGAGACTCCCAAAACTTTTTGAGCCACCGCCCCCTTGGTTCCATAAACTCATCCCCAGGGCCTTCTCTGCTACACCACAAGAAACATTATTCAGAAAAGAGGTCTGCATGCACAATCCACTATGGAATAAAGCAACACAATACAACAGCAACAACAAATTGCACATTTGTTCAAAATACGATCAAAACAAATTAATTCAGCAGAACTGAAGGAACCTGACCCAGTGGTACCAGCTTTTCGAAGTCTGATAGTCATTTACACCTCCAGTGCCCCCCAGCAATTCCCTTGCTTCTTAGTGCCCCCCAATTAACCCCCCCTCCCCGCAGGAGGCAGTGCCAGCCACTCAGTGAGCCACTGATCTAAATGGACAATAAAGCAGCCTATTAAAATCTGCTTTAGACTGAGTTGGCCTGTAGTGCAATGGGTGCTGTAAGATGCAAACGGGCAGCTGCCAGGCTGGGACTGTGGGGAAGACGAGGGCAGAAGGGCAGCTCCCTGGCAATGAGACATCAAGCCGAAAGGAAGGCTGGGAAAGGGCCAGAGGGGCTGAGCAGCAAAGCCTTCCTGGCAAGTGGTTCATCCAAGAGCAGTTCCACGTCAAAACCCTGATGTGAGATACGTGCAACGTCAGAGGAATAAAACTCACATGACGCCCCAAGGCAACCTGGCTTGCTGCCCTGGGACAGCTGTGCCAGAGGGGCAGTTAATTTGGCCCTGATATTATTATTCTTTTAATGTATTTTTATTAAAGATTTGTTTACAAAAGTATGTGCAATGTCTCCCTCCCTCCCTCTCTCTTTTTCTTCAAGTAACATTTTTTACAGATCAGTGTCATTTGTCGAGACATTAGAAAGAATTTTTTTTTTGCCTCCAGGTAAAGGTAAAGGGACCCCTTACCATTAGGTCCAGTCGTGACCGACTCTGGGGTTGCGGCGCTCATCTCGCTTTATTGGCCGAGGGAGCCGGCGTACAGCTTCCGGGTCATGTGGCCAGCATGACTAAGCCGCTTCTGGCGAACCAGAGCAGCGCACGGAAACACTGTTTACCTTCCCGCTGCAGCGATACCTATTTATCTACTTGCACTTTGATGTGCTTTCAAACTGCTAGGTTGGCAGGGACCGAGCAACGGGAGCTCACCCCATCACGGGGATTCAAATGGCGACCTTCTGATCGGCAAGTCCTAGGCTCTGTGGTTTAACCCACAGCACCACCCGCGTCCCCTTCCACAGGCTGCTAGACTAGAACTCCCATCATCCCTGACCATTGGCCAATGCTTGCAGGCTCCGACGGGGGTTGGAATCTGACAACATCTGGCCACAGCTCTCCCACCCCTATGGTAAAAACGTGGGGTCGTTTTAGAAAAATGATCTCTCACCAAAGGCCCGGGACTGGTGGCTGCTGCTCGGCTCCTCCACTTGCTTCGCTGGCCTTGCATGGCTCGGCGAAGTCCGCACACCATCGCCACCTGCCTGCTGCGAGTCAGCCAGGTGGAGACCTTCGCCTGCAGCCTTGGCCTCCCTTGGCTTCCCCTTCCTGGTCCTGTTCTCAGCACCACTGCCCCACCTCTTGTCAAGGTTGGGGAGCTGCAGGTCCTCATCCTCCGGGATGGGATTGTACCAGATATCCCCTTCGCTGCTGCAGAGCGTACTGGGCTCCTGCTCCGTACTGGAGCTGGCTGCAGGTTCTTCTGCCCCCTGGGTCTTCCCCGAGGAGAGCACCCAGTGGCGGCTGCTCCTCTCCAGGCTCTGCAGGTAGGCCCCCTGGCTGCTGCACTTGGCACCAATGCCAGAGGTGCGGGTCTCTGCTGGGCCGACCAATGGTTCAGCGGCATCCTTGGGCCCAGTTGCCGCTGAGCCAATGTGGGGATGGCTCTCTGGGGACAGCGTTTCGCCGAGGTCAGCGGGTGTCTGTGCAGCATTTGGAGAGCTCAGCTTCCTGTTGCGAGGGTCTTCCTGGCTGCTCCAAGCAAACTTGGCCCAGGTTTGCTTCCTCGACACGGTGACAGTGGCCCCTTTGGCGCGTCCATCACCCGGTGGGAGAAGCCCACACTCCGTGGGGGACTCCAAAGCTGATGGCGCCTCGGAAGGAGAATCTGCGGAGAACAGAAACCAGCATGTTGTGTTTGTGCCTGGTTGTAACGCCCGAGTTCAGAACACACTGAAGTTGTTGCAGTAAACATTAGGCAAGGCCTTGTTGAACAATAAGGCAGTTCGCAAGTGGAAGGGAACAGAGACTTGGCACAGGAAGCTCTTAGGGAAGCTTTAGGTGCCAGCTATCCTGTTTGGGATGGAGCAGAACAGCTGGCCTGTGGACCAGGTGCAACAGACGGGGTCTCCTCATCTCCCCTTTTCAGGCTACCCCCCATGCAGACTGTTTTGAAGCCTATCTGCCACATGGGGGCATTTCCAGGGCACTGAAGCAGATGTGGGGAGGGTCAACCTCTCCCCATGCACTGTGAAACCCTCCACGCACATAGACACATAGGAATGAGGCTTGAAAACAGCCTCACATTGGAGCTACCCAATAAGAAAGGGTTGTGCCAACTGAACTCTGGGTCTCTCTTCAAAGTCCACTATAGTGGTACCTTGGTTCTCAAGTGTCTTGCTACTCAAACGCCTTGGTTCCCAAACTTGGTTTTTGAACATTTTTCGGAAGCCGAACGTCAGATGCGGCTGTCAGCTATTGTTTCCAGGGTGCCTGCACCGAACAGAATCTGTGCCTTGGTTTTCAAACATTTCGGAAGTCAAATGGACTTCCAGAACAGATTAAGTTTGGCTCCTTTGCTTTTGCTATTTATTCTGCATTTTTGTTTTTGAGGGTTTTTCAGTTAATTTGTTTTTGTGACTGTGTGGAAACTAGTTCAGCTAGTGATGGATTGAGTGACTGCAGAAATGGGTAAAAGCCTCCATCCAAACAATGACTATCATTAGTGCAGGTAAGAATTTTTTAATTAAACATCTACAATACTGCCTTATTTATTTTATAGTACAGTACATTGATTATTGCTTTCATTTTATGGATCAATGGTCTCTTTAGATGGAAAAATTCATGTTAAATTGCTGTTTCGGGGGTAGTTTTTAAAAGTCTGGAATGGATTAATCCGTTTTGCATGACTTTCTATGGGAAAGCGTGCCTTGGTTTTGGAACACTTTGGTTTTGGAACGGACTTCCGGAACGGATTAAGTCTGAGAACCAAGGTACCACTGTACTCTGTTCCCTTCCAGCACTCAGCCTTTCTTCACAGACTGATACTATTAAGGGATTCAGGGCTGCTGAGGCGAACTGGCTAATATGCACGAATGTTCCTAGGGATGAGCTCACTGAGCCTTGAGGGCTTCTGTTTAAACTCTGGAGAAAACTTCTGAAACCATCCAGACAGCAAATGAGCCCCCAGCAGAAGAAAGCAGCAGGCACAAGCAGATTTCGGAGTATTGCATCCATGCTCTGGATCGAAGCAACCCGCAGAAGCCTTGGGTGAGGACCAAATTTGGGGGGGGGCAGAGGAAAGGTGAAGGGGGAAAGGGTCCTGGAGGGGTTCAAGCCCACTCCTACCCGGGCTTGGCCTGAAGACATGCAGCCAAGGCCTGCAATGCAGCTGAGGCCAGGAGGTCCCTCCCATCTCCCAGCTGCTCAGACCCGGTGCCAAGTTGGATTTCCTGTTGTTTACTGCACAGTCCCCTCCCCGGCCAAGACACAGAGCTCCCTTTGTAGGTCCACGAGTAACTCGGCACACGAAGAGCTCCATTGATCAGGGAGCAGCCCAAGAACGAACATACAAGCCACAGAGAAGGCAGCTGGGGAGCAAAGGGGGACGTGGAAGGAGCAGCAAATGATCACAGAACCCAAGACTCATAGAGTTAGAAGGCGCCCTGAGGCTCACCTCGTACAACCCCTGTAATCCAGGAATATGAAGTTGTCCCACACAGGGATCGAACCTGCAGCCTTGGTGTTATTAGCATCATTCTCTGACCAAATGAGCTACCCAGATGCTGCTTTGGGGCGCGTTGCTCCCAGGAGATGCATTAGAGAACCTTATTTCAATGAAACCTTATTTTCAATGAAACCTATATTCAATGAAACCTTATTTCATTTCCTATAACCTTATATCTGAATACTTCTTTTTCTTTTCCCCAGAGTTTTTACCTGCCACTGAAAGACACACTCAGATGCACAACTGGGAGTAAGAAGGACTACTATGCCACATAATCAACAACCCGAGGGAAAGATTCCAGGAAACCTACTTTTTAAATAAAATAATAAAATAATGATTATTATAGGGTGTTTGGTTTTTTTAAAATGTTATTATCCAGCCCCTCAGTTCCATTAGAATTTTCAGGGAGGTTTACAGTCATAAAATAAAACAATAAAAACATAAAACTACAGTACAAAGTTAGAAACAGCAATTAACTTAAAGGGGAAGGGAGAAATTGGCAACTATTACAAGAACTTCAGAAAGAGATTCCCAGTGCCTGGGTAAGATCTTTGCCTGGCACTGAAAGGGTAGCAGACCCAGGTCCAAGCAGAGCTCTGCAAGCAGACTGCCATCGCTGAAAATACGTTTCCCCAGAATGCCTTTGTATCTCAGCCCTGCAAGTCTGATTATTGTTCTCATTTTACAGGAGGAGAACTGAGGCTGAGAAAGTGTGGCTTCCCCCACAGGCTTTTCCAGAAAGAAACAAGGTGAACACAGATCTCCCAGGATTTTGAGCCCGTGGGACTGAATATTGCAGGGACACCAAATGAAGGTTGTTCTCATCTGTATGGTTTGCCTATAAATCCAATTAAAGGAAACGGCAGCTGACATCTCTGGGGCTTGAATAGCTTAATGGTACATTTCATACAGCCGTGGGCTTATGCTTCTGCCAGGCAGCTACAAAAACAGTTTGTGAAAAAATGCATTTGTGGTAACAAAACTACACCATGGCCTGGCTAGATTGGCATCATGTGGCGCTCTTGTGTCCATCAGGTGACCAGCAGTTGCATGCACCATCCGCTCCCTGTCTGCCACATGCTCACCTGGATTGGGGCTGCACAACTCTGTCCTTGGGGTAAAGACACAATACTTCAGGGACAAAGCACTTCTTGTATCCCCCAGGCTGCTTGGCCTTTGCCTGAGTTGCCGGCCTCCCCGTTTTCTGCCGCCCCAGCCCCTGCCCTCTAGTTGCCACCTTGGGCCAGCCCCTCCACTTTGCTGATGGAATGTGCTACACAAGGCCAGCAGGACCACTGGGTAGAGGGAGCCAAGCACCTCAGGCAGCAGTTGCTGAGGAGCAGCTCCGCCTCTTCTGCTGGAGGGCACACAAGCGGGTGTGCCAGGCGGCCAGTCCTGCACCCACTAAACCAGCCAGCAGCCCTCAGGGGTGTGCCAGGGGTACTGCTGCCGTCCTGTTGCCTGTGCTGAAGACGGAATCATCTCTCAGCCCAGTCACCTTCAGAAGCAAGGAGGGGACTATCTTTTTCCCCCATATAATTTTATTTTTATTTTGACAAAGTAATAATCATAATAAGAATATGAATGTGCACCCCACTCCCAAGACCATTCCATGGTAACTATCCAACCTCCCAAAATTTCAACTCCTCTTGGGATGGTTTGGCCCCTTTCCATTTTAACAGTACAAATTCTACAAACACCTTCCTCAAAATCATTTCTCCGGCATATTCCCCGTCTTACCTTAATAGCGCAGCTTAATTTATCATTAATAGCTATATCTCACACCTCTTTAAAACATTCTTCCATTTTATATTCACCTTGCCCCTTCCACTTCCTAGCTAGAAGAACTCCTACAGCTGTCAATAAAATTGTGAGCAAGTCCTTCATAACCTTCCTAAATTGATAATAATGCTATCTCGGGACTTTCAGTCAGATTTAACCCAGCAATTTCTATTACCTCCTTAAACACCCTTTGCAAAAAAAAGAAGAAGTACATTTTACAGCCCCACCACATGTGAACATAATTCCTGGTTTCCTGGACCCTCTCCTGGGGACCATCTTGCCCTTAGCCTCAGGCGGAAAATGCCTCAGGCGGCACTGCTGAGCCCAAACAGGCAAATGAGAAGTTGGCGGGCGAGTTTGTGACATGGGGGACCAAACTCTGACCAGGGCCTGTCAAGATGGGATCTGGAGGGATCCGTGACCTGTTTTTTTGGGTAGGTGGGGGAGATCCCGGCAGAAGTGTCCCTCCACCTGGAGAGGAAAGAGCCCCCCTCCAAGGAAAGACGGGATCCGCCGCCCATCCATCCATCCTTGGCAGCTCCTTCCCCTCGCTTCCTTTTGCCTATTTTAGCAGCAACGGCAGAGGAAATGCCGGAGATGCCTTCTGGCCCCAGCCTTCCAGCGGACCCCCCGCCTCTCGCCCGCGCAGGGTGGGGTGGGCTCCCTGGCGGGGGGCGCACCCACCCCACCCCACCCCCGTCTCCCCGGGGCGCCGTTACCTGGCTCTTTGCGCTGCGCCGCCTTTTTGCGCCCCAGGCGCTCCTTGCCCCGCAGGCGGGAGAAAGTTTTCCGCAGCAGAGGCTGGGCCATCACTCGACGGGGCGGCGGCGGCGGCGGCGTCCTCCCCCCTCTTCCTCCGGCCCCGTCGCCCCGCCTCGCCCGGACCCCGCGCCGCCCTCGGCGGGAGCGAATTCCTCGGATGCCTGCCGAGCCCTGAGCTGCTCCGGCGGCCGCGACTCGGGGGAGGCGGAGAGGAGAGAGGAGGGCCGCCCTCCCGCCCCGTCGGACTCAGCCCGGAGCCCGCCCAGCCTGGAGGGTCACGCAGGCCTTTTTTTCGGGCTTCTAGCCGCCCCGAGGAGCGGGCGAGGGGAAGCCACTTCCGCTGGCGTCCCGAGGGGCGCCCGGTTCCTTCCCAGGCTCCATGCGAGGCGGGAGGGTGGCCCGCCGTCCTGGGCCGGGGAGGAGGAGGAGAGGAGGGCGGTCGCAGGACTCAGGACCATCCCTCCGCCAGCCCCGCTGCAGCCCACCCACAGTTGCAGAGGCAGCAGCGCCCAGTGGGCGGATCCAAGCTGCCCTCGGAGAACGGCGGCGATCGCCGTCGCACCGCATGCCCGGAGCCCAAGCGGGACAGACGGCGCCGCCAGGGGCAAAGCGTGCCCAGTTGGCATCACCTCCGACCGTGCAGCTCGAAGGGGCTGCCGCGCCGGCGACCCATCCGTGGGCTCACCCCGGGCCCCCCGTCCGCTTGCTACTTGGGCCGACGCTTGTGGGTTTCTTCCCGAGGGGCTGGTGCGATGCGGCCGCCCGCAAGGGTAGATCTGCAGGCTAGATCCGGGTGGAGCAGGGAATCCGCAGAGAAAAGTGTGGGGAGGGGGCAATGCTGGGGGAGGGGGCAGACGGGGAAGCGGAGAAAACCCACCGTGGAGACTGGAGGAGACACACAGAAGCAATTGGGCGGAGAAGTAATTTGTATGGTTTTAATAGATCAACAGATAGAAATAAAACTATCAATGTTTACTTATTTTAATATTTTTAGTTCATATTTTAATCTGTAACTGGCTCTGAGTCCTGCCACCTAAAAAGGTGGCATATAATTAATTAGTTGTTGATATTATTATTATTAAAAATAAGAGGACTTGTTCAAACAGGCACAACACTTTCCTTAACTTTTGCAAGCAACCCCAGGTATCTCCAAGTGCGACTGTATAATTTCGAATCGGCCACAGAAAATCTGCAGGGCAAATCCACACTTGTCTCAGTTCATATATACTTAGTGGATCATTTTCATGCCAGCAACACCCCTCGCCAAACACCTGGGTGGTGTGGGGACTTACCTACCTCAAACATTACCCAAAGTGCAATGGATGAACACACCGGCATTGAAGGAGCCCACAATGTGGTGCCTTTCTCTGCCGGTTGTTCAGAGGCACAATTCTGGTGTAGGAAATTCATGTTATGGACTCCGCCTATGTACCCCAAAAATTTTTGCCTCCAGGTAAAGATAAAGGGACCCCTTACCATTAGGTCCAGTCGTGACTGACTCTGGGGTTGCGGTGCTCATCTTGCTTTATTGGCCAAGGGAGCCGGCACACAGCTTCCGGGTCATGTGGCCAGCATGACTAAGCCGCTTCTGGCGAACCAGAGCAGCACACGGAAACGCCGTTAACCTTCCCGCTGGAGTGGTACCTATTTATCTACTTGCACTTTGAAGTGTTTTCGAACTGCTAGGTTGGCAGGAGCAGGGACCGAGCAACGGGAGCTCACCCCCGTCGCGGGGATTCAAACTGCCGACCTTCTGATCGGCAAGTCCTAGGCTCTGTGGTTTAACCCACAGTGCCACCCGGGGCACACCCGTATCTCCATGCCATTGCACAAGCTTCAGTCATACCCCTGGTGTGGCAGAGTTAACTCTTTTCCATGGCAAAACCCTACAGCACACAAACTTCTTTCCTGGGATGCACATTATGGAAAGTCCATGCTTTCCACTGATGCTCCCCTAAAAAAGCTCGGCTGATATGAAAAGTGAACCCATTTCACAGAATTCAGATGGCATCGATACTAACTGGGATCCAGTCATAGGAAAGCGACCACCACCACTGTTCTGGTAAACGTGAACTGGGCCACATGGTTCCTTCTGTAATAAAAAGCAAGTAAACGAGCCTACACAAAGACCCACTGATATGCACTCTGGCCCACTTAGCTGCTCTGGGATGTGGCCAAACATTGCACACACCACAGCCATATTATCAGCACTCCACTCAGCAGTCATGAGAATTTTTGCAGGAATGATGCCCAGATTTGGCATGCAGCAACTGATGAGGCTGTGTTTGGGGGACATAATGAAAGTTTATAAAAAAAAAATTAGGCAGAGTGTGGAGAAAGGAGATACTGTAGAAAGTTGTTCTCCCTCTCAATTTTCAAGCACAGCGTCCTCCAAGGACTGCTGACAGGCAGGAGAGTTAAAATGATAGGCTTCTGGCTGGCATCTGTCTCAGGAGACAACGGAAGAGTGTGCCTTCAGGACTGAAGTCAGACCTTTGCAGAGTTACAGCGCCTGCTGTGGCTGTAGAGACCGATATGGGAGAGACATGTTTTGTTGCAGAAGAGGCAGTTGAAGGTATCTGGTTGTGCTGATGCAGATGCATTCTCTCTGCACTCCTCCCAGTGGCCATTCTTCCACTGCTCACTGCTGCAGATACACAACCAGGTGCTGTGATCATCTGCAAGGGATCCCCAGCTGGCAGGGTTAATGTTGCCAGCCTTCATGTCACATCTGCAGACATCTTTGTAATGCAGAGTTGGTCCGCCAACAGGTCTGGTCCCCGTAGAGCACATCCTTGGGGGTCCTGACATCTTCCATACTGTGGACATGACCCAAGCCAACGTTGACGCTTCTGAGGAGTGCAAACAAGGCGGGAATGTGGGCTTGGGCGAGCACATCTTTGAGACTCTGGCTTGCATGTGATGCCCAAAATCTTCCTGACGCAGTGCATGTGGCATCACTCCTGGCAGATAGATAATAAATTTATTTATACCCTGCCCATCTGGCTGGGTTTCCCCAGCCACTCTGGGCGGCTTCCAACAAAGTATTAAAATACAATAATGTATTAAACATTAAAAGCTTCCCTAAACAGGGCTGCCTTCAGAGGTCTTCTAAAAGTCTGGTAGTTGTTTTGCTCTTTGACATCTGGTGGGAGGGCATTCCACAGGGTGGGTGCCAATACGGAGAAGGCCCTCTGCCTGGTTCCCTGTAACTTGGCTTCTTGCAGTGAGGAAACCACCAGAAGGCCCTCGGCACTGGACCTCAGTGTCCGGGCAGAATGATGGGGGTGGAGACGCTCCTTCAGGTATACTGAACCAAGGCCGTTTAGGGTTTTTAAGGTCAGCACCAACACTTTGACTTTTGCTCGGAAATGTACTAGGAGCCAGTGTAGGTCTTTCAAGACCGGTGTTATGTGGTCTCGGTGGCCGCTCCCAATCACCAGTCTAGCTGCCGCATTCTGGATTAGTTGTAGTTTCCAGGTCACCTTCAAAGGTAGCCCCACATAGAGCGCATTGCAGTAGTCCAAGTGAGAGATAAGTTGTGCATGTCTCGCTAGAGGAAAGCAGCATGTTCAACATGCAAGCCTGCTAGACCTTCATTTTGGTACGCCTGTAATGAAATTCACAGCTACGAGATGGTGACTGTCACTAGTTTAAATTAAAGGGGAACTGGATAAATACATGTAGGAGAGATCTGATAAATGGCTACTTGTCATGATGCTTATATATTACCTCCAGTATCAAAGGCAACAAGCTACTCCCAGTTGCAGGACAAGTTATGTTCCTACAGGCTCTCTTGGAAGCATCAACTTAACGACTAAAGGAAACAGAATGCAGGGCTAGACAGACTGTTTGGGACCGATGGTTGGAATTGGATAAAGCCCACGTCACCTCCTGCCAGCCTTTCTGCACCCACTCCACAAGGTGAAGCTGACAGACTGCAAGAATTAAGCAGAAGAATTCCTTTCCGTGATTTGTAAACTATGTCCTATTAATACACATTAGCATATTTGCAGCTGCATCACACTGCTGGCTTCTGTTCGACTTTTCATCACCTACAATCTAGAGATCCTCTTCACATGTATGACTGCCAAGCTATGTCTCCCACGTCCTATAGCTATGCAGTTGTACATGCATACACAGAGAGCCAAATGCTAACAAGGCTAGGATTGTGCTACAATAAATATATTTGAACCTGTATAGACTAGCCACCGAGTGAACCTTAGCTCATGTTGCTTGTGGGCTAAGTTGCCTACCGCTGAAAAAACGTTTTGCTCTTTGCTGGGAAGACACTTGCGACTGACACATTTTACTTTTCATATGGGATAGATGTTTTTCAGAAAACACTATCTCCTGAACTCTCGGTGTGTTTTTTAATCACATAAACACCCCTGTGGCAAGCTTCCCTGCCCATTAGTAGGGCATGATCTTTCATGCATTTCCCTGAATTCGAGCCTCTGAGACAGTTTACATTTGCTTTTCACATTTCAACGGATTCTCCCTCTCTGGACATTAAAAGGTAAGTAGCTGTTTGTGAATGCTGTAATCTCACAATTATGAGAAACCAGCCAGAGGCCAGAAGGAAACATAAGTGCTTCCTACATTTCAACCAAATGCTCTCCACGGAGAACTAGCTGGTATAGCAGCAGCTGAGAATTGCCTCTTCATCCTCCTCAAAGACTGTATTTGCATGGAAACCAACCTCATAGCATTCAGAGGATTATAGACTCTCCTGGCACATTTCCATTACATTCTCTTGGCTTCAGTGTGTCTGGTTTGTGGCTGCCTCAGAGAGGTATTTTAATAGTACGTTTTGGCCTCTACCCAGCTGCTGCATGTGCATTAGCGCTGTAAAAAAATTCAACAATTGTACCAAACAGCTGTTCAGGGGGAAGGAAGCAGGGGGTGGGGGGAGAGAGGAGACAAATACACTAAGCCCCAGCAATCTGCCTCAGTAAATACTAGATCAGAAACCCCAGCATCATATTTTCATATTGATTCCGTTGATTTGGAAGAACACTAAGCAAGTTACAGGATTCAATTCCCCTGCAACTAAGTCATTGGCGGGAAGAATTTCAGGGTCGTTATAAGGTTGTTCTTGCTCTCTCCTTATCCCAGTAAGAGGACCTATTTGGAATTAAATTCTACTGAGTTTGACACGGTTTGCTTCTGAGTAAGCATACACAAGATCATTGCTGTAAGACAAACCCATAATAATAATAAAATAATAATAATAATAATAATAATAATAATAATAATAATTTATTATTTATACCCCGCCCATCTGGCTGGGTTTCCCCAGCCACTCTGGGCGGCTTCCAACAAAATATTAAAATACAATAGTCTATAGTTTATTGACCTCTAATGGGAGGGCATTCCACAGGGCGGGTGCCAGTAACGAGAAGGCCCTCTGCCTGGTTCCCTGTAACTTGGCTTCTCGCAGCGAGGGAACTGTCAGAAGGCCCTCGGCACTCAACATCAGTGTCTGGGCAGAATGATGGGGGTGGAGACGCTCTTTCAGGTATACTGCACCGAGGCCGTTTAGGGCTTTAAATGTCAGCACCAACACTGTGAATTGTGCTCGGAAACGTACTAGGAGCCAGTGTAGGTCTTTCAGGACCGGTGCTATGTGGTCTTGGCGGCCACTCCCAGTCACCAGTCCAACAGCCGCATTCTGGATTAGTTGTAGTTTCCGGGTCACCTGCAAAGGTAGCCCCATGTAGAGCGCATTGCAGTAGTCCAAGCGAGAGATAACTAGAGCATGCACCACTCTTGTGAGACAGTCTACGGGCAGGTAGGGTCTCAACCTGCGTACCAGATGGAGCTGATAAACAGCTGCCCTGGACACAGAATTGACCTGCGCCTCCATGGACAGCTGGGAGTCCAAAATGACTCCCAGGCTGCGCACCAGGTCCTTTAGGGGCACAGTTACCCCATTCAGAACCAGGGAGTCCTCCACACCTGCCCACCTCCTGTTCCCCCGAAAACAGTACATCTGTCTTGTCAGGATTCAACCTCAATCTGGTCCTGATTTGAAAGAGAGGTAGAGCTGGGTATCATCTGCATACTGATGAACACCAACCCCAAACTCCCTGATGATCTCTCCCAGGGGCTGCATGTAGATGTTGCATGGGGGAGAGGACAGAACCCTGAGGCACCCCACAAGTGAGAGATCAGGGGTCTGAACACTCATCCCCCACACCACTTTCTGAACACTGCCCAGGAGGAAGGAGCGGAACCACTGTATAACAGTGCCCCCAGCCCCTCTACACGGTCCAGAAGGATGTTATGGTCGATGGTGTCAAAAGCTGCTGAGAGATCCAGCAGAACTAGGAAACAGCTCTCACCTTTGTCCCTAGCCCACCAGAGATCATTGACCAGTGCGACCAAGGCAGTTTCAGTCCTTTCCCAAGGACATGCAGGCATCAGGCCTGGCACATGTTCCAGAGAGATGGTGAGCACTTGTGAATTCACTGATGGAAGAACAGCTCCCTAGCGTTGATGCAAAGCTGGAACAGACAACACTCCAAAGGCAGCAAGAATTATATCCCTTTATTGTATGCACTGCAAAACGCTGCATTGTAGCTTCTGCAGGGACAGAGGCAAATATAGCAGTCCACAAAGTATTACTGGACACTCACTCATGTGTTGCCTGCTGCCCCCTCCCCTGAGAATGTTTGCCAAAGTGGCAGGGAAAATTAGACTTAAATAGATTTGGGGGTACAGTCTAAGAGAAAATTGACCACAGGACTAACACTGCCCTGTAACAGAACATGAGCAACTGCTGAGGCATTAAAGTAGTTGTGAGGATGGGACTAGGATTACAGGCCTATACGGCCCTAGGGAATGTAAGGTTGGGACTTAGAAACCTGTATTATCAACTGAATTAGCATGGCTAGATGGTCACATGAACCGAAGATGCATGAGCAAAAGGACCCTTCTGAGGTCCAAGGTGGAAATCGAGGTCCTCATCTGTGGTGGGGTAGGGGGACGATAGAAAGGTATAGTTTCTGTTTCAAACCAAATAGTATAGATTCACTTTTGCACTTCCTTTGGGAATGGTAAGTATCTACCGGTGTTGAAAAAGGGTGCACCGATTAATTAATGTAATATGATTGGATTGTTAAATGCAAAACTTAATAAAATTATTTATAAAAGAAAAGAAAAAGGGTGCACCTAAATCCTCAGACGAAGGAATGGCAAACTAGAGAGGCGTGTGTTCTTTCGTCCCAACTATGGTTATTAATGTATTAGCTGCGTCAATTAGTGAAGCCAACCTGTTAGACATGATAACCAAAAGGGACAAGTCAAAGTGATTCACGAAGAACTGCTTTGCTGCTCCCACTTCAGACAACAGCCATGGTGTGATGGGTGGAGGTGGAACACGAGCTAGTGCTTCAGCAGCAAAACAAGAGTTGGAAAGTGGAGGAAACCAGCTATCTGAAGAACTACCCCAAGGAAGCCCAATGAGGGAGGACATGAGACCTCAGGACTGCCAAGGCCCCATCCCTTTGCTTGAGATCAATTCAGATGAACCATATCTTCCATGCAAAGCAGTCACTTTGCTGTCCAGCCAAATCCCACATACTTGTATCTGCAAGCTAACCCCTACACGGCGATGGAGCCTTCACGGAAGTCTGTTTTCCCAATGAGGACATTGAGAAGGACAGGGTGCCCTTGCCTGCATTCAGACTGTGCTGTCCTGATAAGTTCCTCCGTTTGATCCTCATTCTCGCGGCTGAGCAGGAAGCCTTTCCCTCCTAAGCCTTTTGCCACCACATGGTAATCTGCAAAGAAAAACAGCACATGAGCAAGGAGGAAAAACATACGGAAGGGAAGATGGACTTTCTTCCTAAAATGAAAGGGGCTGGAGTTCAAGGCTGCTGCTGCTGCTGCTGCCCCTAGAAACCCTTCTGGATTTACCCTTCAACAAGGAGTATGCAAAAGCTCTCTTCTACTTTTTATATTCCAGAGCATGTGACAGAACACTTCCAAGGTCAGGCAATGGTTCACTCAAATTAATAAGCTAAGTTACCTACCCTGAGCTTCATGGGCTTGTGGCAGCTGACCTCCTTGCCTGCTCCTTCAGTTGGACTCAAAATTCCTGAATGCTAACAAAATGTGTGTCTCCTTTTCTTATCTCTTATCATTACAGAAAATATAAATTAGGCCTGTGATATTTCTAAAGGCTTTCGCTTTTCATACATCCCCTTTTTATTGTAGTAACTGCGTTACGCAGGCTAGCAAATGCGTATTACAGGTGCAGTTTGCAAATCATGCGGGTAAAAAAAGTAAAGGTAAAGGACCCCTGGATGGTTAAGTCCAGTCAAATTTGACTATGGGATGCAGTGCTCATCTTTGTTTTCAGGCCAAAGGAGCCGGCGTTTGACCACAGACAGCTTTTCCAGGTCATGCGGCCAGCATGACTAAACCACAACGGGACACCGTGATGGAAGCCCGTGCGCATGGAAATGCCATTTACCTTCCTGCCGCAGCGTACCTATTTATCAACTTGCAATGGTATGCTTTCAAACTGCTAGGTTGGCAAGAGCTGGAACAAAGCAACGGGAGCTCACCCCATCACGGGGATTCGAACTTTACCACCGAGACTCGTGGTTTACACTACAGCGCCACCCACATCCCAATAAATCATCTGCTGGACACAGATGAAGCAGCTAAGCCAGAAATCAGTAAAATTACTTGTGAGTAAATTTAATGAGTTTTATATTAAAAGGCTAACTGTTGATGTGGATGTCTCCAAATTCAGCTTCTGGGAAAGGGATATACCAAGTTAAAACTAATGCATGTGTCAATACTTTCTACTGGTCCAAATACGCAATGGTTCAAATATGCCTATATTTGGACCAATGCATGCATTCTGACTTTCAGTACAGTATAGGAATAAAGTTCGTCTAGAGGTTAACTATTTATTTATGGCATTTTATATAAAATGTTCTCTGGGCAGCTCACATACAGAAATGGAAAATACAGTATTAAAAAAATAATCAATTTGCAGCATAAGAATTGTTGACAGATGAAACCAGTTATGCTGACATTTGAAGGTGATGCCTTCATAGACATCTCATATGCCATTGTAAACGATCGATGATGGGTTCTGTCTAGCTTGCACAGCAAAGAGGTTTAGGAACAGATATGTTTGATTAATATTCCCCCTGTATGATTGATCTTTTACCATAAGGATGCAACTGTGCAAATTAACTCACAAGTAACCCTAATGACAACGCTAATGTAGGATATGAGAAAGTGTATCACATGGATGATTTGCAAACTAATTTACACTTGCAATACGCAGCTGTTCGGCAGAAAAGCACATACATGCACTTTAAGTACAATGAACCACATTATACTGTGTTCTGTTCAAATGAGCCATGTTTGCCACTTGTTTGGTGGAGCTTAAACCCAGTTTTGAAAAGGGAGATAGTGGGGGCAGCCTGTGGATCTGAGGTGCAAGTGTGAAAGTCTAATCAGATTATGATCCGTTTAAATTCCAATTGGGTGTGCTCACAAGAGCGGAGCAATTGCATCTCTCTGACACAGAGCATGAGGGGGAATTGCCCTACAAGCAGAATTTCCTCTGTCTCAGAGGCCAGGCAAGACACTATCTTCCTGACCCTGCTTAAAAGAACAGCCAAGCCAAGCTTCTTTGCTTCAACTGTGCCAAGATCCACTTATGAATTTGTGTATAGGATGCCATATCCGGCACTAATAAGGCTGTTAACTCACCTAGATAACCCAGGCCGCAGGCTACATTGCTGCCAAGCATGGGAACTTGCTCCCGGGAAATCTGGCTCCAGCAAGCGTCGTTCCCCACCAGGGCGATGACAGGTGTCTGACAGAGCAGAACAAAATGTTATAGACCTAAACAGGAATTAAGAAAGGGTACTCACAGTCTTCTACCCTACCTTTTTATATATTAGGATGAACAGTGACAAAAGGACAGTAAGAAATTATGGATGAGGCCATTATCGAGAGCCCCTACTATGAGAGAGAAGGAAGAGAGACTATACTGCCATCTTGGATGTCAGAACTAAGCCCTCTCCACCTGTTGCCCAAATACGTAAAGAGAGGGAATTCTCTGTCATGTGGCTCACAGGCCCTATTCAGCCTGTTATCCTCATCTCTCCACACTACCTAAAACAGGAGAGCTGAGAAGGATGAAGAAACAGAAGCAAGAGGAAAGGAAGACCTGTCTATCTATCCTATTCCTGAGACATATTGGGGGTGGGGTGGGAGGACAGAAGGGGGGAAATATCTCTGCCAAAAAGCAAGGAGGCAGTCACTTATCACTCAGTCTTGCTCCAGCAGCCTCCCAGACAGGTTTTAGGAAATGCACAGGTTAACCTCTCCTGTGACTTGGGAGGGGGAAGTTGGGTAGAAAATGTGCCTGGCTGGATTTGCTGGCAGGCTACAATAGGTAACGGAAGAAGACGCTTTGACTCTACTGTTGCCTCTCAAAGCAGCTCACCCCCAAAACTGTCTGCCAGACAAAATCTAGTTAAACAAGGTGATTCTGACCAGTGAAGTGATCTCTTGGCAAAGCTGCCAGCAGCCACAGCTTTCCAACCCTGACCATCTCCAGCTGCTTTCAATAACCCCACCCACAGATGCAGAGAGAACACAAATTGGGCAGAGCTAGGGTTACCTTGTGTCGCACGAAGGTGTCAAATTCCATGATGCTGAACCCAAGGGAGCCATCTCCATATATGATCCAGACCTGGCAAGGATTTTTTTATTAAAGAGTGAGTGAGAGTAGATGCAGCAGCCGGTGAGGTGAAATGCAACATCACATGTTCTCATCACCCTATTGATTTTCCTACAAGTAAGCAGCCATCACTGAGAAGGAGGGCTTATCGATCAGAACCCTCCGAACTTGAAGCATGGGAAGTCCTATTAAAAAACTTATAATTTCGCAGAAGATTCAGATTATTTGATATGTATATGTATAATTTGGAATATTTAATGTGATTTGATTGGATTGTTAAAGTGGAAAATTTAATAAAAATGATTTTTTTAAAAAAGAGGAGGGCTTATCAATCTGAAGGAGGGTCATATAAGCAAAAATTATTAATTATTCTTATTTATTACATTTGCATCCCACCATTCAGCTGAAGACCTTAGGGCAGTTCACAACATAAAAATACAAAATGAGAACACAAAATACGTAATAAAACAAAAGCAAACCAAAACCCCCTTCCACAAACACATTTAAAAGGCCTGGTTATAGAGGCACGTTTTCACCTGGCACCTAAATATATGCAATGAAGGCACCAGGCAAGCCTCCCTGGGGAGAGCATTCCACAAATGGGATGCCACAACAGAAACGCCCATTCTTGTGTAGCCACCCTCTGGACCTCTCGTGGAGGAGGCACACAAAGAAGGGCCTCAGATGATGATCACAGGATCCGTATCGGTTTATTTGAGAGGCAGTCCTTGAGGGCTGGCTGATAGGACAACCGCAATTCCCCAAGTTGGAGGAGGGGCTGGCACACAGCACAGTCACTAACTGCCTGTGTCGTGTGACCCTTACCTGGCCTGCCCCCCTCCCCTGAACCACTGTGATTTGGGCTCCCCTTGTAATCCCCAGTTCCTCTCTTCCCAGGCACACCTTTCAGTTAAAAACAACAACAACCCAAATTTAAAAACACACAAATAAAAAAGGAGTTGAAAAAATTTAAATCGATTGGGGCAGTAATAAAAGGAACAAAACCCACTTTGCAATAACCCAATGGGGACTCAGGCAATCAGCCCAATGACCTCTTTGGGGCAACAGGAGTTGTTTAACACAGCTTCTATCCTTGGCCTCCCAATACTGTGCACTAACCTCTGAGTCCGGCCTGCAGAGCTTGGCTCCCAGCGCGAAGCCTCCACCAACCCCTAAGGTCCCAAAGGCTCCTGAAACGAGCAGAAATAGAAGAACAGTGATTGAAGGAAGCTAGTAGGTTGTCTTGCTATCCCAGCAGCCCACAGTCTGACCCGTTCCTGCATTGATATCCTCTAGCTTTTTCAAAAGCAGAATTTGTTGGTTCCTTTTTTATTATATGGTTGTTATTAAACTTTGCTGGGATTAGTCACCTTGGGCATCTCAGACATGAGACAGAAAGGCTGAACGTTAATATTTTTCATAAAACAAAGACAAGGAGCTGTGTGCCAAGAAAAGAAACACAAAATCCAAGCAGTCCTGATGATAAGAACTTGTTCCAGCTTTTTTTTTATTTAAAAAAAGGGGAGAGCCACCTAAAGGAGACAAGCAGAACTCGTAAAGGCATCTTAGGTCAATGCAAAACAATTCTTGAAGTTAGGAAACTCCTTCTGGTATTTTCCTCAATTTTAATTTCTGGAGGAAATTGCTCTTTCCAAAACCTTTTTAAAATTATGTTCTCCAGATGACGCCTTCTACCATGGTTAATACAGGAAAGCAAAACAGCACAGCCTTCCTTAGACGTATCCATCCCACAGCCTCTATGAAGATGGGGCGGAGTGTCTATTCCACAAGGCTCATTCCTATGGAATTGTGAAATTGGATGTGTGTTTAGCAAAACGACAGGTATCTGCTCAAAGGAAGGAGACATTTTTGCTGCTTCATATCGCAGCAGAACAGCAGTTCAGAAGCTGTATAAGACAAGTAGATACCAGAATCAGCAAAATCAACCCCCCTACCCCCAGAATACATTACACTTCCCAACATCTCGCTAATGTCGTGTTACCTGGATCCAACCAGGTCAGTGGCCCCCTGGGCTTTACAATGTAGGCGGCACTTGCAACAAAGTCACCCCCGTCAGCAATCAACAAGCTGTCTTCAGGAAGCAAACTATCCAAATGGTGCAGCAGCTTCAGTGGGTTGAGGTGCTGCTCTGTCGGTTTTTCTGCCTTCTCCCTGGGGAGGAACATGGCCCACAGACTAATTCAAGACATGCCCAAGGCCAGCATTACTCTCTGAATATCAGTTATACAAGGACGAGAAAAAGGAACAGTGCACATATGTGTTTCTCACCTGTTTGCCTTCTCCTTTATGCGATCAACCTCCTTCAGGCCTGTTACCCAGTCCTGGGGACACGAATAGCCCTTCAACGCTTGGCACAAGGACACCAGGAAGCAGGCAGCATCCCCTGTAGGAAAGGAGTTGCAGGAGGCCTGAAAAGCGCAAGGCTCTGACCAGGAACGGATGCACATGCAGCCAATGTATCCTCTTCCTCAGGGTCATTGGCTTCACCGAGCCACGCCACGAAGCACATCCTCTCTCCCTCCAGCAATAGGGCCACCCCCTCACAACCCCCATATTGCAGACCCTGGCAGGCCCCTCACCCTGAATGGCCACGGTGGGTTTCCACAACACATGTGCGTTCTTTAGCAGCTGCTCCCGGTTCCTGTTGACGGCAATGATTTTGCTGCATTTACTTAGGATCCCCCCGAATGACAGGCGAAAATCACAGACTGTGCCTAGAGATCAGAACAGAAATTATGGGAATGAGACAAACTGCTTGCTTGCTTGCTATCTACCTACCTACCTACCTACCTACCTACCTACCTATTTACCGCCCTTCATCACAAGATCTTAGGGCTGTTCACATATAACTAAAGACACCCATCACACACCCAAATAGGCCACCTACTTCCAGGCAGCCCCCCTTTAGCAACAGGTTAGCACTGGCAACTACAATGAGCATATCTACCTGCTAGAATGACCACATCTGCCTCCTTGAGTGCGTCACGCCGGTTTTGACGGATGTGCAGTGGGCTATTTTTCCCCAGCATGCCGCGAGCCATGCCTCCAAGAAAACACGGGATCCCCAGTTCTTCTAAGGTATCTCTGAAAGGATAGGAGAATCTCACTGCAGAGACTTCAGCAACAATGTTCCATTATCGGCCAGCAACAGCACAGCTTTATCCAGCTGTGGCCCATAGCCTCAGTCCCCTCCAGAGCCCCAGCTTTACCCATTACACCAGACTCCTGCCCAATCCCAATCCCAGTTCTCACGTTCTTACTGGTTTGGCTACCCCATCACCTAAGAAACGATGGCACTCCTCAGCTTTAGGGGTAGCCTCGCTAATGGCCGAGACTGATTAGTGTGCCACAGACAAATGTAAATGGGATCTGAGGGGAGCCAAAATTGCAAGGTACCACCCCTCACCTGAGTATCTTTACTGGTGTTGGTGGTAGGGTCACCTGACTACCAAGGATGATGACTGGCTTCTTAGCTCGGCTGATGAGCTCCACACACTGTTGCACCTGCACAGAGGCATGCCCAGGTGAGGGTCAGTCTGAGAAAAATGACCAAGTTTTCAAAGCAACAACACAGCTATTACTGGGGGGAGGGGGAGAGAGAATAGCTTCAAAAGAGGAAAACAGCAGCTCCTCATTGGGGTGGGGGGGGGGACGGTGACTGTGAAAAGGCAGTAAATCTAGGACTTTACAGGTAAGAGGATGAAAGCTACGTCATTCAGTCTCAATTTGCCCCCCTTTCCAGAGGAATAGTGAGTTGCCCTCTTTACAGAAGACAGTAAAGGCCAGAGGAAGTCAGAAGGTATAGGAAGTCATGAAACACAATAGGGATACATCTAAATTTGCAGTTCAGTATAACAGGGACAGTACAAATATAGCAGCAATTAAAATATATAAATTAGATCTTACTCACTAAAATATAACCTGAAGTTGTCATTTAAAACCTTAATCATGATGATATCAAAGCTTGTTCCCTATGTTTTATGGCAATCACACAGACTTTGGCCATAAAAGGAAGGTAATATTTGTCTGAAATGTAGGACTTAATTATAATTGAGAAGTAAGATGCTCCCAGCTCCACACATTAACTTTGCTAGCTACGTTCAGTTGGAGCTGGGACTCTATGGATTCTCACCTGTCCCCTTGAAGCCTTTGGCAAGTTCACTGGCAGAGGTGAAAGGTCCTGCATCTCCCATGCCCCGGCAAAGAGGCTCCCTATGTAACTCCGCAGATACCTAGGTGACAACAAAAAGAATGTGGTCTTGAAGGCCAAGATCTTGCCATGGTAGTGATGAGGAGGAGGCTGTAGCCTATACCACAGAAGGCAAGGTGTCAGTTTGCTACCCAAAATATGAGCACCAACCAGCTACCAAGAAGCTCAAGGTCTTCATGGTGGCAATCTGTCAAATACAGCAGAAGAGCAAGAGAAATCTTCCTCCCCGATATAGAGGACCAGATCGAAGAATTGGGGCATCTTGTAATTAAGGAGCAGGTGAATCAGTTTAAAAAGAGGGGGGAGGGTAAGAGAGAGACCTATAAAATTCTCCAGGGCTCCATCACTAGGCCCTCCACAGAACCGCTCACCAGTTAATACCTTTGCTGATGTGGGGGGGTGGAAGGCAGCTCACTCACCAGTTAACAATCTTTCCCAAAAAGCTTTTAGAAGTGAAGTTCTTGAAAATCTCTCTCTCTACTAGATGATAGGGATACAGGATATCCAAGGGGAACTCTACAAACACAGGCCCTACAAGACAAAGAGGAAGTTCCATAACCACCTCACTCTGTAAAGAAAATCCCTGTTCCAAGGAACTGTCCAAAGAAAAATCTAGTTAGAAGCATGCACCGAGACCAACCCACTTGCTCACTCATGGACCTTGCAACCTTTTTTGGCACAAAACCGCGAACATCTTGAGCTCTACCTCCCACGTGGCAGCACCCAATTAGAAGGATCTCCCATATCAGAAGTGTCGGCCCTGGATTCCTGTATCCACCATTCCTCATCCACCCAAAAATAAGTGTCCTAGCATGCTCAGAAGAGAGCCACAGTGCTTCTCTAAAGTCAGCCTAGGAGCCTTTGAAACTCAGACATACGGCTGCCAGGTGGGCAGGTAAGAGCCAATAAGATACTCGAAGAATAAGCTGTTATTCCCACACTCCCAGCCCTGAGATCTTGCACATGGGCATTAGGACGCTGGGCAGATGCCTTCAGGGGGTGAGGCTGGAAGAGATGTCTCCGTGACAAAATACTGTTCTACTGTGGTGAAAGCATTTTGTTCCAAAGTGTAGGCAAATAGCCTACTGGGTGTTGAGAAAATTCAGAGAGAACTTTTTGCTCTTCCATTCACAGTAAAAAATACTGTAAATAGTAAAAAAAGAAAGAAAAGCCTGACATTTTTTACTCAAACCTAACCAACCTTTCAAGGCTTATTGGACAATAAAAGAAAGACATCTATAGCCCACACTGAGCCCTTGAACTTTTTTACTTCCTTGGCTTAAGTACAAAAACAGCCACAACCTAACAGCCACAATCCTCTGTGGGTGGAAGATACTTGTTGCAAGCCAACGGCACGGCAGCATACCTGGAGTGTCACACTGGGCAATGGCAATGGCCTTTCGCAACACAGGGGCAATCTCTCGGACAGACGTCACGGAAGCACAGAATTTGCAGAGTGGTTTAAAGAGGGACAGCTGATCAATGTCTTGGAGAGCTCCTCTGCCCTGGGGATGGAGAAAGGAGAAAGCTCGTTCACAATTCCACACAACTGCAGCTCAATTGCCCTCAAAAATACACATGCAGAAAAATTGCCTGCTAAGCTGCTGCTAGAGAGAGTCAGTGTCCGTGAACACATAAAGGCCAAAGCCCTACTTAAATCAAACAGGAGCAGCATGAAATTCTAGTTACTCTGTCATTGTCCTTTGATTCTAGGGCCACCAGACTGAGCAGCCTACCTTCTGCAACCTGGCTGCTGACCCTCCAATCAACAACACGGGAGATTCTGCCATCTGGGCATTTTTCATAGCTGTCACAGTGTTAGTCACTCCTGGTCCTGCTGTCGTTACAGCAACTCCCACTGTTCCTGCAACAGAAAAATGCAGAGGCAAGTGTCACTTTGTGCTCCTCCCTCTTCAGCAAGCAACAAACGGGGAGAAATGTGGTACCTGATAGCCTGGCCACTGCATCTGCTGCAAATACAGCCGTTGCCTCATGCCTCGTGTCCACAACACGAATGCCCAGCTTCTCGCAAGCCACCAAAATGGGAGAAATATGTCCACCCGGCAGCGTGAACACAAAGCGCACACCATGAGCTTTCAGAACTTCTGCCACAGTTTCTCCGCCATGCCGAGTGCTCTTCGTGTCCACCTGGAACAGACAGGTCTGTCTTTTGGTCCTGGCTTCCCATGAACAATGCAATAAAAGGTCAGGGGCTTAGAAACAAGGAAGATGCTAGGCCCTCAGCTCCTGGTACCCAGTCCTACCTCAAACTGCTTCTGAAGAATAAATCTTTAGCATTCGGTGTCCACAACCAATGAATTCTTCTCCCAGAAACAATACTCTTTTCAAGATGAGAAGCTGAGGTGCTCAAATGCAAAATCCACTCTCATCCTAAGTTTTGTGCACAGGAAACTGCTTGATGCAGAGTCAGACCGCTAGTCCAGGATTTTTGATAGGGTTTTTGCCTCAACCCTCCCTGAAAATGCCAGGGTTTGAACCTGCGACTTTTTTCCATGCAAAGCATAAGCTCTACTGGTTAACTACAGTCCTTCCTCTACTACTTCTTACTGTGCCTTTGATACAGAGCCAATGGGACTGAGGCGCAGGAAAGCAAAGGGCATCGACAGGACTAACTGTTGTTTAACATCCAGATGTCTGGTGAAATACACCTGCAACGAATGTTTCACCACCAAGATTGTCTGAACAGAAATCAATCAATATTGGGGCCCGAAAGCAATACAGTATACATCCCTGCAAAGGGAGGGTGGGAGACATAATTCCATTTTGGACCTAAGCTGTTCATACCCTGCCTACTCTCTCTTAAGGCCTTTGGCTCCCCTATAACAGAGGTGGAGAACCTGTAGCCCTTCAAATGTTGTAGGACTCCAACCCCCACCAGCCCCAGCCAGCACGGTGAATATTGAAGGATGGAATTTGTAATCCAGCAGCATCCAGAGGGTTGTGAGTTTCCCATCACTGCCCTACGGATAAAGAAGCCACATCTAAAGGCAGCCACTGATTTATGCTTTACCTGATGCCACAGCTGATAGATGAGCCCCAGTTTGTGAGCTACCCCAAGAAGAGTCACTGTAAGGCTTCCCAGCAGTGCCAACAGCCATGTCGAGGAGCCTTCTAGAGCCGAGGCGGCAGCAGGCACGTCAGGATTCATTTGTGTCAGCTACAGATGCACTCCTGTCCCAAAAGGAAGACAAAACACAGAAGTACCATTCTAACTTGTTTTCCTCAGCTGCACGCCAGCAATGCTGTAGCAGTTCTATTCTGTAACACAAATACTTAGTTTATTTCTAGTTTTCTTGAGGTGACAGACAAGGGATTTTTTTTAATCTAAAAAATGCAGGGCAAATTCTCTCAAACTATGATTCAGTTTTATCTAACATACATAGTTATGCACCAAGAATTTGTGGCAGTTCAGTCTCTGGCAAGGCAGCAGAGAAAGCCAGGTGGAGTTTTTAATAAAAATGAAAATTGGAAGAGAAGCTTCAGAGATAAGAGAAACACGTTCACATGTTGCTTTGAATAACATACCCAATCTTTGGCTGCAGCCATCAGTTCTGTAACTTTGCAGCATGATTAGTGTGCAGGGAGCTTCCTTGCTATCTAGCCGAAGCCCAGAAACGAGATGTGTACTTCTATTTACTGATATCTTACTGGGCACTAGACCTGGACAATTTTTTAACATATCGTTCAA
Source organism: Podarcis gaigeae (assembly GCF_964106915.1). Classification (NCBI taxonomy): domain Eukaryota; kingdom Metazoa; phylum Chordata; class Lepidosauria; order Squamata; family Lacertidae; genus Podarcis; species Podarcis gaigeae. The sequence continues at coordinate 31,533,237 of NC_139694.1, read as the reverse complement.
AACTAGTTATGAAGTCTACACACAATAAGAGTTTCATAAAATGTTGTCCGTCAAGCATCGCGATTTTGAGAAAACTGTGTAGCCGGCTAGTATGTACTTCTTAGGGCTTCCGCTGCCTCCTGCACGAGCAGTGAGAGACTGACACACAAGAGCAGGCATAGCCGAAGTCACTACGATTCTTTTGATTGTGCAACTGCCTCTACAAACACAAGTGACGATTATGAAAAAAGCTGCGAAAGCAGCAGCCAGCCAGCTTATCAGCCCTTATACTTCTTTTGATTTTGCAGAAAGCCCCAGTTCAGCAGTCTAGTAGCTGGTGGAACAAGTTGGTAGGTTCTGGTCTGGCCTGACTCAGGGCTTCTTGCTGGGAGCCCTATTTCCCCTTCCTTACCCCCATGAAAAAAGAAACAGGTTGTTTTCTTCAGAGTAAGAACAAAAAACGTTGCCCTGTTTTTTAACTCTTTTTCTTTACTCCCATCTCCTCTTCTGCTTGTGTTTGTGTGCACATGCGAGAAGCCTTTCTTTAACCTCTCTGATGCCTTTACTGCCCATCTGAGGATGGGACAGGGAGCACTATTCCCCTTTTAAAATAAGAGCAAAAAAACCAAGTTGCCCTGTTGGCTCTGTTTATTCCCATCTCCCCTTCCTCCTTTCCTTTGATAAAAAGGGAAAGATTGGTAGGATAGGGGCTTTGGGGGGGGGCCTTCTGTGTCACAATATGAGGAAATGAAGGGGGGAGATTTAACTGTTGCTGCTTTATGATTAAATGGGAGATTGGGTGGTTGTTGTAAGGTGAGAATGATGGGGAGGGTGAGTGCTTGTCGTTAAGCAGAGCAAGGAAATGCACGTCAAGTCAGAAATAAGCCCTGCTGAATTCAACGGGGCTGACTCTCAAGAAAGCAGAAGTAAGTTTAGGGTTTTTTTCCTGTTTGTATCTCAAAACATTTATTTAGAAGCTAACATTGCAGTTGACACCTGCATTTTCCCTCACCTTGTGGTACTATGCAAAGGTGAGAAGTAGCAGTAGCTAAACACACTGTTGAGATTGAATGAAGGAATTTGCTTTGAGGTACCGACTACGAGTAGCGGAACTTGGCCTCGGTCAAAAGGCAAAAAAATATAAATATATCCACTCTAAATATCACAAAAACCATTTAACACTACAGTAGCTCAGGTGGGGCAACAGGGGACCAGCCAACATCAGATAAACTGCAGACTCTACAAGACAAGAGCCATTTTAACATTGCTGTAAATCTTCCAGATTACTTTATCTGACCCTTCTGCCAGTACAAATACAGAAGTGGTTACTTTAAAGGCTGTGCACAGGAACATGTCTGGGAGGCGCTCTTATTCATCCCATGATCTACTGCTAAACATTGCTCAGAGCAGCCACACCAGGAAGAACTTTACCTTCCAGGAATTCCAAGCCGGCACCAACCTCCAGTACTAACATGACTTTCTCCTCTGTGCCCCATTTGGCACAGCATGTAGCAGTGTCTTCACCTCCAATGATGGTACCTTTGGATGTAACTTCCACAGCTTTATCCATCAAAGCTTTGGTTCCTTTGGAAAACTTGCCCCACTCAAAGACACTGACTGGATCATTCCACACAATCAGCTTGGCCCTGCCCACAGCTTCCACCAACAGCTTAATGCTTTCAGAACCACAATCCAAACCCATCCATGCATCAGGGACCCCAGAGTCCACAGTGGCTTCTCCAGTGTTAGCATTCTCATCAAATTTACCTGCAGTGATGAGGTCAACAGGCAAAGTGATGTGTACACAATTATTCTCTGCTTTTGCCATCAGGTCCTTGACTATTTTTTATCCTTCCTCATCATACAAAGAGTTGCCAATTTTCATGTTTTTGAGCACTTTAAGGAAGGTAAAAGCCGTCCCACAATAGATAACCATCTCATTGACTTGATCCAGCATGTTTTTGAACAGCTGAATCTTATCCTGAACTTTGGCGCCTCCCAGGATTGTTGGGAAGGGCTGCTCTGGGTTCTCAAGAGCTTTTGCAAAATACTCCAGTTTTTTCTTCATCAGGAAACCAGCAGCTTTGTGAGGCAGATTGACACTGTGAGCTCTGTGTGCAGTTTCAAATGCATCATAGATATAAACATTTCCAAGTTTAGAAAGCAACACTCTGAAAGCATCCACCTTTGCAGAATTGGCCTTGATCTTGTTCTTGAAGCGTCCTTTCCCTTTCCTTCCTCTTCCATGTGGAATCAGAAGTTTTCCAGAAGAAAGACTGAGCCCGTTGCGCAAGCAGCTTCCACATCTATACCCACACACTCATTCAGGAATGTGACATCCCTGCTTAGCAAAGCTCTGAGCTCTGCTGCTACTGGTTTCAGGGAGTATTTGTCAGGCATAGGAACCCCACCAGGCCGACCCAGGTGGCTCATGAGCACCACAGACTTGGCTCCATCGTCCAAGCAATGCTTAATGCTTAGGACAGCTGCCTTGATTCTTTGGTTGTTGGTTATTTTGTTGTCCTTCATTGGAACGTTGAAGTCAACCCGCATGACCACGCGCTTGCCCTTCACATCCACTTCACATCTGGACAGTGTAAGCTTGGTGGAGACAGACATTTCACAGCAGGAGCAAATGGACTGCAACCTCTTCCTTGTTCACCGGCAGCAAGAGCAGAAGTAAGTTTAGTTGAACTGAGTGGGGCTTACTCATGCATAGAATTGGAGCTGGCCCTCTGGGTGGGGAAGGTGATGCACCTGACATTAGCAAATTACATTAACTACTCATAAATTAGTAGAAAACAGATTAAATTGTTAATCATATGCATGTTTAATTAATATTTTTACTAAATCTACTACTTTTGTAAATTTGCCCCCAAAACTGCATAGAATATTAATATATTCTCCAGAAATATTTAATGGTTTAATTGAAGCATGCTATCATTGAGTTAATTTTCATGTAATTATATTACATGAAATCCCCCCCCCCCGCCCCAGTATTTTCCCAGATTATTTGTGTTCACTATGACTCATTACTGTATTTTGGATTGTCCTGGACCTGAATACCACCATTTGGTATCCAAGCCCCAAACCAAAGTCCTGTTTGGATGCATTTTGGCTTGCCTGCTGATGAAAGTGATGATTTCATCAGTGTGTGGTGATTCAGACCCGCGACTTGGTAACAGTTGCCAAGACATTACCATGTTCACCTCTACGTAGCTCCATCTTATTTCAGATATCATGATATATCAGTATATTTCAATGTTTAGCTGATGATATATTGTGATACTGAAAACCAGATATCACCCACCCCTACTGAGCATGCCTACACCTTTGCTATAAATGAAAATTATAAGTCATTGCTGATAGACAGCATCCACTCCACCATCCCCTTCCTTGATCCTTCCTTCCCACCTGTTGAGCAGCAGGTTTATCCCATTCTCACTCCATCACCACAAATGCACACTGCTGCTCAACTGTGGAACTGTGTTGGAAGAAACCAGAAATAATGAAATCCCAGCACCAGATATATTAAATATTGTAGATTTGTTAAAAACATGGAGGCTGAATCATATACTAAATGGGGAGTAAGTCCTGTTGAATTAAAATGTGCTTAAGTAGACTTGCATAGAATTGTACTGCTGTGGAAGAGAGAGTCCTTCTGTTACTTCAGCAGTGCCATTTGCTCAAGTGCCATTTGCTCAATATGTCTACCACACAAGTGGTAAGAGCCCCCATTTTTCCACCCTATTTTTGTCTTAATTGAGTTTTGCACTTTTATTCCTGAAATTCTGTATTACGTACTAGGTAGCTGGTTTTATATAGATTTACCTTTCTACCACATTAGAACCCTACAGCATCCTCATACTTGTCCAAAATGTTGGTGCCAAAAATTCGTGATTCAGTTTCTAAAGAATAAGGCAAAGAAAAGAACTAGGAGGATCTTAACAGAAGGTGAAGCAACATAACCAAATCAGTTGTATCTGTAATCATAATGGTGAGTCCAGAGTACACTCAGGGAACTTTCTCCCTGATAGGATCTGGAACAAATCCTAGTGGCAATACTCAAACATTGCTTAATGTGGTTTAACCTTGGAACTAATTTAAACTAGAATCATTCCAAACAGAGACTTACTTCAATCTCAATATACGCCCACAGACCTGTTTTACAGGTACACCTTTGTACACCTTTGCACCCTAAAAAAAGCTTTGGGCAACCCAAATTCTGCACTCCACTTACCACGAGAAAGTCCCCTATGAGCTGTCTCAGCATCAGCTACAGCCCATAGCTTCATTTTAGCACAACACACTAAATGGATGAATGAAACCCCTGTCTAATACATATGACTAAGGAAATGGCATTTCCTGTCCTTCTAGTCCCCATTTATAGATTTTTATTAATATACAAATATTAACCTTTTATCTCACTTTCTTTCCCTGGAGAGGAAGATCCTTCCGCTCCCTACCCCCAACCCCCCCTTCTTTGTCTCCAATCCACCTTTACTCTTCCTCCTAACGTGCAAAGAGGAAGGCACGTCTGGCAAACCCTCACCGTGATCAACTTCCACCCGGATACCTATGTCCCCACTATGGAAGGACGTGTAGCTCCAGAATTGGCCTCCACAGTCATTTACGGACTCACTACTGAGACCGTGTTCACGGAAGACAATCTTACCTGGCTAAGAGTGATCGCCAAAGAAGAAGGTGGTGGGTAGGCGGGGCTGAGGGGCGCCGACTGCCCGATCCCACCCCCACCCCCCCGTTGCACGAGCTCACCCGCCCAGCAAGCTTCCCTGCGGCTCCTGAGCGGTGAGGATTCGAACCCTGGTCCTAGCCCAGATCTCTAACCACTGCGCCGCACCACCGCTACCCATCCCTGGCCGCCACCAAAGTTTGCCAAAGCGACCCCCCAAACTTACAAAACCAGAGCGAAACGTCACCGGCACCGTCGGGAAGCCAGGAGAGAGTAGGGCCAGGATGGAAGGGGGAGAGGCAAGGCAGGCAGGCAGGCTGGAAGCGGCCCCGCCTCCACCGTCGGGCCCGCCTCCCGCCAGGGAAGGGCTGCTGAGGGGTGGCTCCGGCAAATTTTGCCTCAGGGCCAGGGCGGGGCACTGGGGCAGAGGCCGCATTCACACGAACACGTAACACGCAACCCGCCTCAGGCGCCCCTCGGGCCGGTGAAGGCCGCCAGAGAGGGAGGGGGGAGAAGAGGGCTCTGTGCGCGCGCATCCCCCCACCCCTCCTCACGGGCTCGAGGCCTTGCTTCTAGGAAGCAGAAAACGGGCTGGCTCCTCCACACAGACACGGGACTGCGCGTGCAGACGAGCGCTCCCCCCCCAAAAAAAATTCCCCCACTCCCTTTCCCCCCCCCCACATATACATACATATACATACAGGCCCCGCCGGCTGTTACCTAGCAACCCGCGCCGTGTCACTGGGGGCGCGACGGCGTGACGTCACGCGGCGAGCGAACGATTCCTCGAGAGGGCGGCGGGCAGCGGGTGGCGAAAGCCGCCAGGTTGCTTGTCCCAAGTCGCGACTCGTAGCAAAACGCAGTCTGGTAATGCACGGAGGTTGAAAGGGAGGGAAATAAGAGTAATGTTTGGGTAGAGATCTTCCGGGTTCGCATTTTTTAAATTCCCTCTGAAGAAGTGAGATGTATTTGTATTATATATAGATTAGATAAATTTATTGTCATTGTCCGTATATACACAGTATACACAACAACGAAAATCAAACACCCGAGACCGGATTCACATACACATTCGCACGTATCTCCAACACTCTCATCCTATTCAGACATAATCTATTAGAACATAACATAATCCAGAATATAACATAACCTATTAGAAGCATAGCATAACCTAAAACCTATCTCATTCCTTACTACTCACTGCTTGCTATTTCTTACAACTGGCCCTGAGATCATTATTTAGTGCAATCAGAGCTCTTGGATAGAAACTATTCAGAAGGCGTGTGGTTCGTGTTTTCATTGTCCTGTATCTTCTGCCCGAAGGCAACAGTTCAAAGAGGTTGTGAGCAGGATGGGTGGGATCTCTCAGGATATTGTGTGACTTCTTCAAGCTGCAAGACGTGAAGATCTCATCCAGGGTTGGTAGTTGGTAGTTTATATGAGCTTCTTTATTGCTTAACTGGTTGCACAAGCATTTACTATTATATTCAAGTTATTGTATATTTCTTCATCTTTATTTAAAAAAAAATTCATTAAGAACATCCAAATAATATCAAAGCAAATCATAATTCAAGAAAAAAAACCCAAATTACAATCCAAATTATTAATTATTAAATTTCAAACGGACTTTCCATATTCTAGACCTCTGAAGAATCATCTCACATAATTATATTTCTGCCTCCTTGTTGATTCATAATTTCCACATTCCGATCTTAAACTCTCAAAGTCCCCAGTCCCTGGCTAATCAATTCTAAATCATGTATCCTTTCATCTGACAAGCACAGCTGTGTGTGTGTGTGTGTGTATGTTCCCTTGTCTGTTTGCTAGCGCAGCTTTTCTTTTACTGTTATCTTCCAGTCTGGGCTGTTGTCCAAGTCTGCCGTTTGAAGTTTTATGATGCCTAATTCCAGAGTTATGTTATTATGCATACTGTTTGCAAATATACTGTATTTTTCGCTCTATAGGACGCACCGGACCATAGGACTTATCAGACCATAGGAGGGGGAGAACAAGGGGGGGGGAATTCTCCCCCTCTCTGCTCAGCGCCCCTTCAGCGAAGCGGCAGGAGAAACGGAGCCCCTTCCATTTCTCCTCCTGCTTCGCTGAAGGGGTGCTGCACAGCTCTCCCTCTCTGCTGAAGCCAGGAGAGTTTTGCTCTCCCGGCTTCAGCAAAAGGAACCCGAAGCCTTTGGAGCGCAACACGAGGTCCCTCTGCGCTCCAAAGGCTTCAGGGATAGCCACCTAAAGCCTTTGGAGTGCAGCGGGAACTCGTGCTGCGCTCCAAAAGTTTCGGGTTCCTTTCACTGAAGCCAGGAGAGTCTTGCTTATTTTATTCCAGAGCCTCTCCCATAACCCAGCTTGTACAAAAAGTACCAGGGAGGACGGAGGAATACTACTTAAATCACCTCTTGACCGACTAGAATTCGTATGTCACTAGAAATGTCCCGTAAATTCCGGCGTATAAGACGACTTTTTAACCCGGGAAAAGAGGTTAAAAAGTCGGGGGTCGTCTTATACTCCGGGTATCCGCTCCCTGCTGCAGCACCTGGTGGGTCGGAAGCAGCAGAGGCGGCGGCAGGCTCCGCTCCACTCCAGGTGGCTTTCTCCCAGCGCAGAGGCCCCCCCCCTCCCGCTGCTGCTTTGGAAGCAGCTGGGCGGCTGGCTCCACTCTATGCCAGGAGAAAGCCGCCTGGCGTGGAGCCTGCCCCTCACGCTGCTTCAGAAGCAGCAGCAGGGGCGGCGGGCTCCACTCCGCGTCGGGAGGCTTTCTCCCGTTGCAGAGCTGCCCAGCATATTAGGCAACTGGGCTTATAAGACGAACCCCCAAATTGCAGCTGCCGATTTGGGGGGTCGTCTAATATGCCCAATCGCCTAATACGCCAGAATCTACGGTAGCTAGATTTTGTGCAACAGCCGTAAGTCAAAGAAAGCAAAAGATTACACAGCTGCATAATGGCAGGCGCCATTTTGCAAGCAGTAACAGAGTGCTGGGGTGGGAGTGGGGCTTGCTAGGTCATTTCTGTTACAAACAAACAAACAAACAAGCTTGCCCATCCTTGCAGAGTACCTTAGCATCACTAAGGATTTAGGCAAAAGAGAAGTGCTGCTTTTTTTTTGCATATTTCAGAGAGTCCAGCGAATGCTTTCTGATGTTTATCTCTTTAATAGTGGGTTGTAGTTTTATATACAAGGTTAGGATACCAGACTTGGAGGTTTCCTTCCTTCCTTTTTGCTGCATTCTGTGTGCCCCTTAAGCAAATGGAGGTGGAAGAAGAATGGGATATTTCTTCCTTAGTTCTTTGGGGTAGGAGATAGAACAGCCAAGACAACAACAGGGCAACTTACAACCATTTCATAGCCACTTAACGTGGCCCAAACCAGCAGGACAACTTTTTTTATTAAACAGCTTTATTTTGAAGAGAGGGGGGGGGGAATCGGTTTTTGCCCCAAAGAGACATAATTTAATGGCGTCATCAACATAAGCTCACATACAAGGATATACAGTGCACTTGTATGTCTATCTAAAGACACTGAACTTTATACATGTACATGTAGACCTCCATTTCATGGGGGCTGGATTCCAGGCTAGGTTAGTCTCTGCCCTCAATAGCGCTATAATGAATTAGATCTGTCTTTCCACCACTTTTTATCAGCATCATGAAGGACTAAGTGGTCAGTATGAAGGTATTAGGAGGACCAGCCCCCAGGGGTGGAGGCTGGGACATAGAAATGGGCAGGTTGGAGTGAGCACCACAGAGAGATAAAACAGCACAAAGGTGGTGTTTTCCTTCAAAAAGAAGCCACTGACGTTCTCCAAAAGAGCTCTTGCCTATCTCTATCTTCATATCTCTCCAGGGCACTCAGTCTAGTTCTAGCAAGACCTTGGTGGAGGGAAGGGTTGTTTCTATGGGTTTGGGGACCTTGATTTTGCACAGGAGCAACAAGGACTAGAAGGGTGGGCCTCCTGATCTTGTGATGAACTACTTTAGGCTACAGGGTAGAAGTAACTGGACTTTGTTATCATTCTAGGTGCTCAAGAAGATCCAGCCACTCAAGCAGCTTGGCCTAGCCACCAGGTTTCCAAATCAGTCTTTGCCTGGGCAAGAACCAGATTCGGTTCGGGTGCCAAGTCCTTGTCCACTCCTCAAGTCTCCTGGTTTACCTGCTAGCCCTGCCTAGGTTTCCTCCCAAGATCTGCCACAGCATTTTCCTTCAGGACCTAGTCCCACTCTGCTGGGACTTGGCCCCTCAGCCCCCTTCTTGACCCCTGGCTGCTCATACCGCACTACTGGCCCCTGGGGCAAGATAACCAAAGGACTTCAGTAGACGGCCTTCAGCACCATTGCCTTGATGGCTTTGGGGGTGCTGTTCCCAAGTGACATGCTAACATTAGGCCCCTCATGCTGGTGCGACGAGCGCTCCGATTTGCTGGTGCTGCCCTCCAGTATGGGCAGACCAAAGCGCTTGGCACGGCTCTCCTCCGTGCCAGGAGTGACCACCAGCAGGCAGCAGAGCAACTTGAGAATGGCCCGTCTCATGTCCTTACTGGTCAGGGTGTAAATGATGGGATTCAGGAGGGAGTTAATCATCGCCAGGCCCAGGAAATAGTCTGCTTTGTAGAGCACGCTGCAGGCCTGGGCCTGGCAGGCAACGTCCAACAACAGGAGGAGGAAGAGGGGTAGCCAGCAGGCGATGAAAGTGCCCACCACAATGGTCACCGTCTTCAGCAGGGCCATATACTTCTGGGACTTCTTGAGCATGCCTTTGCGGAGGCTGCCCAGCCGCTGCCCGTTGAACTTGACCATGCGGTAGATGCGGGCATAGAGCACCACAATGGAGACCAGGATGGCCAGGAAAACAGTGATGCAGAAGAGGACATAATGCTTAGAATAGAGGGGCAACACTGTGGAACACTCGGGGAGGTTTTCGATGCAGTTCCAGCCCAGGATCGGCAGCACCCCGAGCAAGATGGAGGCCAGCCAGCTGGCCCCCACGAGAAGGAACATCCGCCCTTTCTTGTCCCCGTGGTAGAGTCTCATGCGGACCATCGTGACATGGCGCTCGATGGCAATTGCAAGGAGGCTGAGGACGGAGGCAGCCAGCGTGACAAAGACCCCACCTTCCCGCAGAAACCACTGCACAGGGGTGAGCTTAAGGGTGTTGGGCCCGGACATGACGATATTGGCAGAATAGGCCACGCCAGCAAGCAGGTCTGACAGGGTCAAGTTCCCAATCAGGTAGTACATGGGCAAGTGAAACTTCTTGTTCCTCCAGATAGCCAGCAGGACCACGAGGTTCTCCACCACAATGAAGGCGCACACCACCAGGAACACAATGGCATCCGCCTTGAGACTGCCCTTGTATTTGCTGCCATGGAGCTTGCCTGTGTAGTTGTAGTGCAAAGAAATCACATTGTTGTTGTGGTACTCTCGGTAGATCAGGCCCAGAGAGCGTGGGGTCTCCATGCTGGCAAATTCCATCCCACAGACACCTCTCCACCTTCAGTTTCATTGGTTCACATAGCACGGCATAGTCCTTTCCATCATGCTGTGCCAGTCTTGCGCATGCCGCACACCGAAGAAGTTGGCATTTCACAAATGAGATTAATTTTCGTCAGTAGTTAACACGTCCACAGGGGGCCATTTTGGAGAAGCCATCACAGCACTAGCAGACTCTTTCCATTCTGACCAACCAAGAGGGAGCCTAGAAATTCAAGAGAAAGACTTGTGAGTGGAACGCTTGAAAAGCATGAAACCAACCCAGCTTTCCAGTGGGAAGGGAGGTCTAGTAGTGTGAGGAGGACCAGGCAGGTCCTGGGGGCATGATTTCAAGGGGGTGCAAGCCAGGCGCCCCTTGGCAGGGATCCCCATCCTACCTGCCACTAGGGGCCTTGCGGCCATGCCCCTGGCCCCCTTACTGAATGTCACAGTTGGGGGATGCACCCGCCATGGGCCACATCTAGCCAGGCTCCTCACTGTGTTGCCCCATGAACCCTCTGTGCCCCACGCCTACCCAGAGGCAGCAGTGGCAAGGGTTGGGCTGGCATGGCAGGTTTCATTTACCCTCCATGCCCAGCTCCTTGTCCTGCCTGATGCACATGTGTATGCACATGCGCAGCCTGAGCACCAGCGAATGATGCAGCGCCACTGTTTTCAGGTGATGCCCAGTGAATTGAAAAGGGTCTATCATAACAGAAGCTGGGCAATAGGAGTTTTCTTAATCAAAGTCCATATTGCCCCCCCCCCCTACTGATCACAGATCTCCAGAATTTTCTGCCAGTGCCTTTTGTACACACAGCACAAGGTTTATGAGCTATATCAGGGGTTCCTGCAGTGAAGGAAGCCGCTCGGGCGCATGGGGCAGGGCAAGCCGGGGCAAGACACTCCGCGGAGTCTCTGAGGAGTCTGCCTGCCTCCTCCCACTCGGGCACCCGACAGCTGGGGGGGGGGAGAGGCAGCAGGTGGACAGTTTGGGCAGCATGGAGCCTGCGCACGCTTAAGCCACCACGTCACTCCCAGGAGAGACGCGTGGCTCGGGTGCGCTGCAGGCCCCGTGGCGAGTGCTGCACAGCATTTTGTAACCTCTCCCCTTAGTGGTGACACCCGGGGCAACCCACATCCACCACACACCCCTTCCTCTGCCCCTGGGGGGGTTCCAGAACTGTAGCCACCACTGATCCGCAAACTTCATTTAGGTGGCTCATGACATTTCTGTAAAAGCACCATTAAAAAAAAACCTTTCTAGCACAACACATGACAGTTGCTACAGCAGGCAGAAAAATAATTATGTGGCCTGCCAAGATCCTCAGCAATTGTCAAGTAGAGGAAAATGTTTGAGGACCACTGAAGACATGACTCATTCTCGTAGTCCTTTGCCTGATGCAGAAAGGAAGCACAAGCCATGAGAAGCCTATGGCCTGGTCAAGGAGGCTCTTCCTGCATTAAGAGGTTCCTGCTCATGCCCAGCTGAAGCAAATTCCTCCAAGCAATTCCTGCCCCCAAAAGCTAGCAAAGCAAAGTATATTTCAGTCTACTTTTGCCTTCTCCTTCATATGGAAACTCTTCCGCAAGCTAACCATTTCTTTCCTTCTTGGCTTATATTACTGCTCCAGCTAAGGTTTGTTGGTTCTCTCTCTACAATGTTTCTTAAGTTCAGCTTTTAAAATCTATTAAACCTACTAAAAATCCTTATCTCAGCTCTCACTCTGTCTCACATTAGCTATTGCTTGCCAATCTTCCTATCTCCCGGTACATTTCTGAGCACAATTCAAAGGGTTGTTGCTGGCCTTGAAAGTCCTATACGACCTCGACCCAGTATACCATCGGTCAGCCCAGACACTGAAATCCAGTGCCAAGGGCCTTCTGGCAGTTCCCTCACTGCAAGAAGCAAAGTTATAAGGAACCAGGCGGAGGGCCTTCTTGCTAGTGGCACCCATCCTGTGGAATGCCCTCCCATCAGATGTCAAGGAGATAAGTAACTAAACAACCTTTAGCAGACATCTGAAGGCAGCCCTGTACAGGGGCAGAGGAAGGGGTGTGTGGTGGGGGTGATACGCCTCAGGTGTCACCACTGAGGGGGGGGTGACAAAATGGCAGGCGGCACTCACCGCGGGGCCTTCAGTGTGCCCGAGCCATGCGTCTCTCCTGGGAGTGACATGGTGGCTTGGGTGCCCACAAGCTCCACGCTGCCCCAAACGTTCCACCCACCGCCTACCCTTCAGTTGTAGGGCGGCTGAGTGGGAGGAAGCGGTCAGACTCCTCAGAGGCCCCCCACAGCATCCTGCCCCAGTTCACCCCACCCCACGGGCAGCTGGTTCCACCCCCCCGTGGGCGGCTGGCCCTGGGCGCTGCCCCAGGCACCCAAACGGCTTGCTCCACCACCGGCCCCGTATAAAGGAGGTTTCAATGTTTGATATTTTATTATGCTTTTATATTTGTTGGAAGGCACCCAGAGTGGCTGAGGCAACCCATTCGGATGAGCGGGGTACAAATAATGTCCCAGCTCCTATCATCTGTGTCCAAACACCTTTGGCTTATTCCGCTGCCCCCCCCCCCCCGCCAATTCCTTTCTTCACACTTTAATCCTATTAAAACTCTAACTTGCCCTCTTCTAACCATTGCATCTCCCTAACCACAGCTCTCTTTTTACGAATGTGCCCTTTGACATTCACTTTGGTAGTCAGTATCTTTTTGTTTTAGGAATGACTGAGTCACTCGCTTCTCCTGCCTCGAAGGCACATCTCATCTTGCCCCATTGTCCTGGTGACCTGAGTTTACATTTACCCTCTCAGTTTGGAGGTAGCGAAGGCTGTCTTTGCTACTGCTGTTTCCCTGATGGCTATCAGAACGTTGGTGTTTTGCAAGAATCCTGCTTGCTGGTTTCCCCATAGGCAACCGGTTGGCCACACTGAGAACGGGATGTCAGACTAAATGGGCCACTGCTCTGATCCAGCAAGCTTTTCTTACATTCCTATGCGCAGTCCGAGGAGAGCAGTACATCTTTGCAAATACAACAGAGCTCCAAATGTCTCAAGCAAGGCTGCCGTTATTGGCCCACGAGTTACTAGCCCACCTGCCCACACCTAAAGAAATTAGTCATTTGTAGCACGTCAGTGGTCTAAGAACACTGGTATCCCTGTGTTTCCCTGCATAGAGGATATCCTTATTCACCACAGGCAATCGGCAGGTGGCTGTTTATAAGACCAGGGACAATTTTGGGAGCCAAGATTGTAGAACTAGGTTGTAGGAGAGAAAAAGAGAGGAAGAGAAGGGAAGCAGCTCTGGTGAAAAGCTAGCTGCCTTTTGTATTATGTTCTTTATATTGTAAGCCTGAGAGCAGGAATTGTCTTCTTTTTAACTGATCCGGGAGCCTTTTCAAAGTGGAGAGCGAGGTTGAAATGGTTTAAATTAATACATTAATTTGACACAAACGTGAGCATCCGTCTTGCATGCAAGTTACAGATGTCCCTTTTAAAGGCTGAATGAGGGTCTCACCAATTTAGCAAAGGGGTGAGACATGACCAGAGAGCAACTTAGCACAGAATCCGAGACCAGGGAGAAGAGTCGATGGAAGAAGATTGAAAAAAATTTAAAGTATATTTTAAAAAGTATTATAAAATTAATGAATGTTAGAAAGATGCTGGAATGAACCTACATGGTCTTAGCAGAAAGATTATAAAGAATTAAGTTAAAATGGATTGTTAATGGGTTAAAGTGTAAAATTGAAGGTTAAATTGCGTTAAGATAAATTATGGAATAAAATTTGAGAAAGAGGGAAAGGACTTGCTGAAACAATTATGAATTAAGAATACAAAAAGGGAGGTGTGAGGAAGTCATGGAAATAAGTAAATGAAAGATAAAGATATGAAAATACTGGATGTTATTGTTTTTAAATGTTATTGCTTAGCTGTATTGTTTTTGGGTTTTCTCTTTTTTCTTTTTTCTTTTTTTCCTTTTTTAGCATTGTATTTTCCTGTATTTTTGAAGTATTGTAATCTTTTCTATTATTATTACTGTTTGTTTTTCTTTCTTTGTAATTGTTAAACGTCAATAAATATTTTTTTTTTAAAAAAAGGGAACCACTTAGCACAATATCAGTCATATCGTCAAGATATCCTGCCATTTATGGGACTTGCCATTTTATACCGATGCAGTGCAGGATACTCAGAACCCGAGCATCCAGTTCCAAGGTGTTCCCAGTTTAATCCCTGCAGAATGGAGGTGGGAAAGAATCTTGAAAATGTTATGTGGACGCAATTCACACTCCACCCTCCCAAGACAGCTACAGACATCACCAGTCCGTAAAGCGAAAAGACTGGGAGAGCACTCTGACGAAAGGGTCATATAGAGCCAAGCCACAAGGAAGTTTGGAAAGGTTTGTTGCTGCTGCTTTTGCAACTCCGAAAGGCCTCCAAAAGTCAAGAGTACAGTAATGAGATAAAACAATTGCAATCAAGAAACTTTTTGTAATAAAGTCCTGTTCATCTGCCCAATTTCCTCCCCCTTCGCCTGCATTCCTAAGAATTCTGCTCTGCTCTGTTCAATATCTCCCCCCCCCCCGCCTCTCTCTCACACATGCAACAATAGTCTTCTGCTGAGCACACAAAACATTCCAGACAGGCCCCCAAATGACCTCTCACACTCCGGAGAATGTATTGCATGCACACATGCGCACACAGACACTTCATTGCCTTTAACGTAGTGTTATAAGAATTTCGGTCCCAACTCCTGCCCACCTAGCAGTTCGAAAGCCCCTAAGTGCAAGTAGATAAATAGGTACCGCTTTATAGCGGGAAGGTAAACAGCGTTTCCGTGTGCTGCGCTGGTGCCGGCTTGCCAGAGCAGCTTCGTCACGCTGGTCACGTGACCCAGAAGTGTCTCCGGACAGCGCTGGCCCCCGGCCTCTTAAGTGAGATGGGCGCACAACCCTAGAGTCGGACACAACTGGCCTGTACGGGCGGGGGTACCTTTATAAGATCTCAAATATAGAATAAATATTCATAAATGCACACATATCTAAATATATAAGTCATGTGTCTGAAACAGTACAGAAGAGCAATCCTGAAGTCATTTTGACTCTCCCGATGGCCTCAAATATTCCTCTGTGGTAAGGGAGGCAAATATTCCTCTGTGGTAAGGGAGAAAGCCTTCCCATGTCTTTCCGCTTATAAATCCTCTCTTAAGGGCATGTTTGTGCAAGAATAGGGTGAGCCTGTGACCTGGATTCAGGAACAACCATCACAAAAGAATGGCCAGGCTGCCTAAGTAATGTAATCAGTGACCATTATAAGGTATCCCGGGAGACCACCTCCTAAGATGTATTTATGATGGTTTTGGGCTGGTCTTTGGCTAAGGGGGTTGGGCAATGTCAAAAGTCTTTAAAGGTTCTTGCACACTTTTGTTCAGGGTCTCTTTCTCCTTAGAATGAGGGGAGGGAACTCTTTTGCAACAGAAAAATAAATATCTGCCTTGCTTTCCACTGGATGCTGCCTCCATCGATCCTTCTCTGACCGATCATGAACTTAGGGGACTTTGTTGC
Source organism: Podarcis gaigeae (assembly GCF_964106915.1). Lineage (NCBI taxonomy): Eukaryota > Metazoa > Chordata > Lepidosauria > Squamata > Lacertidae > Podarcis > Podarcis gaigeae. The sequence continues at coordinate 31,517,528 of NC_139694.1, read as the reverse complement.
CTACCAGACAGTATCTAAAATAAACTCTGCCCTGCTGGTAGGACTGGGGTGTTTAAAAGCGAGCTGGTGGAGAAAAGCAGGGAAAGCAGGGCTGTCTGGGACCATGAAGGACAACAGCCCTGGAAGAACTTTTGTAGAGACAAGATGCATCATCCCCAAAGCATTCACACACACTCTCTGTCACACCCGAACCTCTATCATCTGAACCTGAGCCAAGACTTCATTAGAGAGACAGCCCACCATTATCCAGCCTCAGAACATCTTATCAGTTGTCAGGACTTGACCCTGAAGCATATGGCTAGAGCACCTTTGCGCATGTGTAGAGTTCCTTTTAGAAGTAGCTCTAGCATACCTCTGGCGAGAGCCTGTCAGCTAAAAAACAAGCCCCAGGGTTTCTCGTTTTGGAAATTAGGCACTGAGCCATGGAGCAGTCTCAATAACAAAAATTAAAATCTGTCCGCCTTGTCTGAACCAACAATCCCACACAAATGCCCGGCCATTAGCAGCATTAGTTAGGACAGGGTTGAAAGGTGCCCTTTTCTTTCAAACTGCTGTTGTCTCCGTACTTAGTTTCTGAAATCCGGAACCCTTCATGCTCGCACACATTGTTCTGCATCGGGGGAAATTCACCCTCCCTTTTGACAAGTTCTTGCAAGCCTCACATGCACACTATCTCGGCTAGCTTCTCACAGTGCTCGCTCTGATGCCATCAGTGGAACATCTACCCGTGGTGTCCTGGGGATTTCTACACCCACACAGCCAGAAATCGTCTCACTTTGAATTTCAGCTGGAATAAACTTAATTGGCACAACAGCTTCCACAACTGTTACACTAATGAGCAAAAAAGTCCCCTGGCAGAGACTTCTTTTGCCCCTCCCTGCCACATAAAAGGCAGATAAGTTCCCAGGCTGTGTGCAGCAACCCTCCCCCCCCCCCAAAAAAAAACCCAGCAGCATGCAAGCTTTTGTTTCCACTCTGCCTCGGCAGAGCTCTCTACAGCATGACTCTCAAAAGTAAGCAACTGATTCAAAAATTCAGAAAAGCAATACTCAACCCCTTTCCCTGCCTTCCAAATTTGAATAGTGAATCTACTCCCTAGGCTCAGTTGTCTTGTGCAGGGACGGCCAACGTTTTAACACTGAGGGTCTGGATTTCCTCCCTCTGCAAGCTGCTATGGGGGCAGAACCTCAGATAATGGCATCATCACCCCCCCCCACCAGACTGAAGGAGCTTGTGAGCTGCTTCTCACCCAATCAAACCATGAACTGGTGATAGATCTGGCCATTGCAATGACTTCTGGATTCCTCCATTTCTCTGTTGAAAAAGGTTCACTGCAAAGGTTCAGGTTCAGGTGCAAAGCAGCAAAGCACGGTGATTTTCAGCCGGAGAGAGCTGCTCCCCACATCACTCTGGGAGGAGGTGGGCTGCTTCAAAAGCAACAGGTGAGGAAGAGGTGCAAAATCTGCTCAGAAGGGGTTCGTGCAATCTTTCGTGATAATAATGCCCACTCACATCATAAAGAGCTCATAACCCATCTACTCTCAGCGGCCAGAAACATCTTAGACACTGGAGAGACCTGACAGGAATGAGCATGGACTGATGGTATCGAATAGCATGGGAAAACATCCTTATTAGAAAAACTAACCAATAAACTGAAACTGATACGGGGACAAATAGAAGAAGACACCTTCACCCTGGTATGGTTCCCCTTTATCACATACACAGCCCAACAAGACAATAATAAGAATCCGCTGACAGCATACGAATCAATCTGGCTAACGTAATCCAAACACACACACACACACACACACTACTCAGACACAAAAACAAAATCTCACTACAGATAACCAAAGACAGACAACCACACCCTAGGCCACCCCCAACCTCTTTCACCACCAAGGAATTACAACAAGTGAATAGTAAGAGAACCCACATGAGTGACACTGATACAAAACCCCACACATATACTAAGCATAAGAATAAAAGCATTGCCACTCCACCCCACTCATTATCCCCCCTCTTTCCCCCTCTTTTCTTCCTAACCTAACACTGCATGCAACACTAATGTCTCACAACAAATGAAACTGATCAGTAGAAAACACAACTTGAAAAAAGAGACAATGCGCATGTCAGAGCTGCCCGAAGTCCCAGCTCACAGAGGACCAACGCCAGGTCGTTGTTATATACAAAAGTCTTTATTGAAGTTCAGTCTCTATTTCAAAACCGTGGCGCGCAGCTCTACGTCTTAAACCCTAGACCACCAAAGCTCCGTCTGAATCTCCTCCCCTCTGACACCAGTTTAAGACTCTAGCCCTGCTCCACCTCTTCCTCTGCTCTCTCCTCCTCTGGGTCCTCCTGTCCGCTGGGGCATTCCCCTTTCTGGACTCTTCTGACGCTGAGTCCCCTGACTCCTCCCCCTGCCTCCGGCGGGCTTTCGGACCTGGTTCCCAATCCGGGTTCTCTGCTGTCCCGCGCGCCTGTACATTTGAACTTGGCGCTCGCGCCAACCCAGTGACTTCCTCCTGACCGTTACACTGCTTTTGTCGCTGCTTCCCTCTTCCGGGAGGCTAGCTGGACCTGACCTCCCCTCCGTTCCCTGACTCTCCGATGGAGGCGTGGTCAGCCCTGACTCATCTTCTCTCCCCACTGGGGAAGACGCTGGCCCCGATACCTGGGACTCTTCCCCCCCACTACGCTCTGGTGGGGAAGCTGGTCCTGATCTCCAACTGCTGCTCTGGGAGTCCCCGCTGGCCCCTTGCTTCTGGAGTGTCCCCCTTGGGACCCCCCTTGCCCTGGCCACCGCGCCCCCTTCTGTGAATCTTCTGATTCGCTGGAGAGGCTCATGGAATCTCTCGGGCCACTGTCATCTTCTCCTACGCTGCCCTCAGATTCTTCCCCTTCGCTCTCCATTTCCTCTCTTCCCTGTGCCTCTGCTCCTGAGCCCCTGACAGCACATATTTCTCTAAACTAAAAAATCTGTAATAAAAATATATTAGAAGAGGAAGAGGAAGAAGAAGAAGAAGGGCTTTGTGCATGCATATGGTGCTTCCCAGTAACTCATTCTCGGCTGCTTCTACAAAGCAACGATCAAGATAATACTGGTTGGACAGGGAAAGGAGTTGGATTCACCGGACAAAGTCTTTGATCCTCGATAGATTATGAATTGCAGGCTGTTTCTCAACACCACTTCTCCAGCAAAACTTTCTCAAGGAATGGTGCTGGCGAAGCCAAAAGCAGCACAGTATGTGCTGTTTCTCACCTAGAAGGCAATTCTCTTCTGCCAGAGTGACACAAGATCTTGCCATTCATTTTTGCAATGGTACCTATTTATCTACTTGCACTGGTGTGCTTTCGAACTGCTAGGTTGGCAGGCGCTGGGACAGAGCAACGGGAGCTCACCCGTTGTGGGGATTTGAACCGCCGACCTTCTGATTGGCAAGCCCAAGCGTCTCAGTAGTTTAGACCACAGTGCCACCCACGTCCCCAAGGACTGTGGCGCCTCCAAGGCTCTGCACCCAGTACGACCAAACTGGTTGCTCTCCCCTAAATCCACCTCTGCTCTCTGCCTTCCCTCCCCAAGGGGCCCCTGTCATTGTGGGTCTAGGTCAGCAGGCTTTTCCTAGTGCAGTCCACAAGTTCCATGCAACATTTGCAATGTGCTTTTTTTGACCCCCAATCTATCAACCACTTGTTTTCAGAATGATTAGAGACATCTTGGAAGTTGGTCATGGAGATGAAGCATTCTTTCTTTCATTTTATCTGGTTATCCAAACACACACACACACACACACACACACACTGCGGCTTGCCAGTCACAGCTTCCCAATGCTGGGCAAACAGACGTGGGTGTGTGATCATTGAGCATTGTGAGGTCTGGGGTTTTCTTCCTCCATGTAGAGGAAGCAGAGTTTGTGAAATAATTCTCCCCACATTGGCCTCATGGAAGGGAGGGGGTGAGGCAGCAATGTAATCAATCTGAGGGTGATCCTCCTGTTCATAAGCCCAGAAACTGGGTTCAGGATGGGGTCATTTCTGAGGGATGAGAGACAAAGAAGTTTCAGAGAGGGGTGTGAGAGGAGCGGCAAGAAGAGATTCCCAGGGTGGGAACTGTAACCTGCAAAGCCTGATGGCTTCAAACAGATCAACAGGCGCTCTCTGCTCAAAAGTACGGGGAAGATGCCCCACAGAGCATGAACATTTGCAGTGATTTATGGGGGAAAGCTGCAAAGGCCAGGCTGTGAGGAATTGCCCTTGACTTTGCACAATTTGATATACAACGGCTGAATGGGGGAGGGAGGGAGGTGGAGGGAACACAATCGGTACACAAAACTGCCACCCAGTAGTTAAATGCATGGAACTAGGGCAGACTCTCACCAAGTGCCATTAGTGATCACAAACTGAAAGTTGAAATGGGGAGGCACAGACCTACCATTGACCCCCCCCCCCAAAAAAATCAATTGTACAGTGTGTGCAGCTTAATTCGGCAGCATAGTACCCCTTTTGCATGTCTAGGATCCTAGGTTCATCTCCCATTGGGCTCTCAGGAAATAGCCAGGAACGCCTTTTGTCAAAACCTTGGAGAGTCATAGCTAGCATTGGGCTAGTAGAAGGGGATATCTCTATGTCCTGATATCCTTAGACACTGGACATGGAAATTCAACCTATGGCTGCTATTCTTCTGCACTCATAATGTAAGCCCAAGTGGGACTGACTTCCAAGAAACATGCTCAAAACTGGGATCCGGGCTAGCTGAGCCTTTTCACACCATCAGAGGGAGGTGCAACAACTTCTCCACCCAAAGGTCAGTGAGGAACAACTGACCCAGATCCTGGCAGGACAGAAGCAGGGCATCACACTATATCATGGGTAGGCAAACTAAGGCCCGGGGGCTAGATCCGGCCCTGTCGCCTTCTCAATCCAGCCTGCGGACGGTTCGGGAATCAGCATGTTTTTACATGAGTAGAATGTGCCCTTTTCTTTCAAATGCATCTCTGGGTTATTTGTGGGGCATAGGAATTTGTTCATTATTATTATTATTATTATTCAAAATATAGTCCGGCCCCCCACAAGGTCTGAGGAACAGTGGACCGGCCCCCTGCTAAAAAAGTTGGCTGACCCCTGCACTATATGATATGCACACACACACAGAGGATTGTCAATCATGGACAATGAAGGCCAAGATATTCAAGAGAAGCCGATGCCAGCCTCGCAATCAGGGACATAATCCCAGGCAGATTGATTCACCTGGCTTGGCAAACTTCTCCGTTTTGTCCCTACATACATTGAACATTGGTTGCCTACCTTGCCATGCCCACAATGGAGCCTGAACTGGATGGAACATGCAAAGGCAGGGCAAAGAGAAGGCTGGAATTCCTGAGCTTGCAGGGCTGCTAGCAGGAAAGGCAGGCAGGCATTGGGAAGGGTTAAAGGCCCTTGCTGCTCCTCACCCTCTTCTCTCTGCTCTCCATTGTCCCCCTCCTGAAGCTGCTTTTCTCTTAGAGAATGGGAAAAAAAGAGCCCCTGCAGGAAAGCAGGTATGGTAGGAGGAGAGAAGGCAGAAGGGGACCGACTTATTTTGCTTTCCCATCTGCTGGCTGCAACTCCCTCTCGATCTCAATTCCTGCAAATCTCTCTTCAAAGCTCTCCTCTCCCACGAAGTCCATTTGCTGAATTTCCCAGTCCCTTCCCAACGGCATCTGTTTCCATTCTTCCCATGCTACACATTCTTTCTTTCCCCAGCTAACCGCTTATTCCTGACACTGTCCAACTTTATAGCCTGTAAGCTCAACACAGCAGAGACCAATATTTCCCTCCCTTCTCCCTCCTTTTCTTTTTCTTTCACTTGTGCTGTGTAAAGCATAGCTGCAGGGGGTTGTGATCAGTTACCAGCAAACGTTAAACCTATAAGAGGGGGAAATGGTGTGTGTGTGGAGAGAACACCCCACTATCATTTTTTCCCCAAACAGTTAAATGAGCTGTGCCTCAAGGTTGACCCCCACCCATTGCCCCACACTCCCAACCGGGAGATTTACTGCTCAGACTTATGTATATCTATACGGAAACAAAGCCGCATTGAGTTCCTTTGGCTTTAACTTCCAGATAAGCGTTTATAGGGTTGCAGCCTTACTGCCAGATTGCAGAGGACCCTTTCCCAGATAACCAGGGAAGTTTAAAGAAACACTTTTCCTATGATGTGTTTAAGATGAGGCTACTCTAAAAGAAGCCATCCTGGAACAGAAATGGAGCACTTCCATTCAGAACTCATGATTCCAAATTCTGCATTGCTACCTTGGAGCAGTGGCGTAGCGTGGGTTATCAGCACCCGGGGCAAGGCAAGTAATTTGCGCCCCCTAACCCGTGGATTTCCCTAACCCCCAGATGTTGCACCCGGTGCGGCCGGCCCCCCCTGCACCCCCCACGCTACGCCACTGCCTTGGAGGTAGGTAATATTATTACACTGATGACCGCCTTTTAAAGTGCCCAACCCATGGAGAAGATGCCTCCCTTGCTCTCTGTTGGTTTTCCAGAAAATAGGGGATATTATTATTATTATTATTATTATTATTATTATTATTATTATTATTATTATTAAATTTCTATACTACCCTTCATCTGAGGATCACAGGGCAGTTTACAACATAAAAGCAGAAAAATACATAACCTAGGGTGACCAGACGTCCCCGGTTCCTGGGGACACTCCCCGGATTTGCAAATCTGTCCCCGGACAAATTCCGTCCCCAGAATGTCCCCATATTTTCAAATCTGTCCCCAGGAAATGTGGCAGCGGCAGCCTCAGCAGCCCGGAGCCAGCCTGGTAGCACAGTTGGCTCTGGCTGGCTTCAGGAGCTGCTCGCTGCCATGGTGCCCGCCATTTTTCCTCACTAGAAGTCCCCATATGATGTGTCTTGTGCGCATATGATGTGTCTTGTGGGATCTCCTATCCCCTTCCCCCCTTTGTTTTGACTGATGGGGGAGGCTCGGGAGTCGCGGGCGGACAGCCATTGCCCATTTTTAAAAAAACTCTGCGCATTTATGTTTCACAGGGTGCAAAAGAAGGCCTTTGCACCTTATACAATGTGCATGTACAGTGGTACCTCGGGTTACAGACACTTCAGGTTACAGACTCTGCTAACCCAGAAATAGTACCTCGGGTTAAGAACTTTGCTTCAGGATGAGAACAGAAATTGTGTGGCGGCGGCATGACGGCAGCAGGAGGCCCAACTAGCTAAAGTGGTGCTTCAGGTTAAGAACAGTTTCAGGTTAAGAACGGACCTCCAGAATGAACTAAGTTCTTAACCCGAGGTACCACTATATGCTTGGGTCCAGGGTCTTTTGCCTCACCATCCCCACTACTGACTCTCGTTGCTACTCAGCTTAAAAAAATAAAATTAAAAAAGTCTCCCCAGATTCATTGAAAAAAATCTGGTAACCATAACATAACCTAGTAAGAAAGAAAAATAATAAGCCCCCCACCCTGAAGCAGAATGTTGGGAAGTTCAGGACAGAGAAAAGAAAATACTTTTCAATTAAACTGTGGAACTCACTCCCACAAGAGGCGGCAAGCTTGGGTGGCTTGAAAAGGTTTAGGCAAATGCATGAAGGCTTTCGATGTTCTTGCTATAACTGCTATTTATTAAATTTGGCTACAGCCTTTCATCTGAAGAACACAGGGTACCTAATGAAGAAAGAGCAAATCAAAACCAATAAACTTCCCTCACACATACGGATTTAGAAGAACACGGAATGCTAACCAGCCCAAGTCCTGGATTGTGAAAGGTTTTCCGTGACCTACCTGGCGGGGTTGTGGGAAGCGCAAGAAGGAGGGTTGCGAATCCTGCCCACGGGGAGCGCAACGCGTCCGCCCCGTCTAAGTCCTGCTTGAGTTGCTCTTCTTGCTGGTCTGTGACCGTCAGAAATGGCCGGCTACTACCCGAGTTGCTCTTGAGGCGGGACGGGGAGCCCAGGGAGCAGCAGCAGCAGCAGCTTGCTCTCGTCCGTCGGCGCGCCCCTGGGTCTTGGCTCCTGACCGCGCCCCGGAGAGGCGGCCCCGGCTGGGCTCCCTTGCGTTTTCTCCCCCAACCCAGAAGAGCTGCGGAGAACTTCGGGTCGCAGCAAGAGCTCCCCGTCCCCGCTGAGATTCGAGGGGGCGGCGGCCGCTGGCAGCACCTCCCGCTCCCAGCGCCGACAGCTCGGGGCAGCCAGCAAACTGCGGGTGGAGCCGGGACCCTCCGCGATCCGGGGTGGGGTATAGAGAGCTGGCTGTGAGCCGCCGAGCGCTCCCACTCCGTCGGGCCGTCTGTCCCGGGCTTAGCGCGCGAGAGAGGCGCTCCCTCGCAGCTGCCCGAGGAGAGACGTCTCTGCCAGCCCAGCGGGCCGGGGCCAGCCGGGACACGTCTGATGCCGCGCAGGAATGGGCAGGCCGGGGACAAGGATCTGGTTCGAGGGCTTGGTCTGACCGGGCTGGGAGGGGGGGGATGTTCAAGGCCCCCCGGATATCCCGGCCCCTGGTGCCACCGGCTGCAGCGAGGGACAGACACTCTGCGCGCTCTCAGGGGCGCTCTTGCTATACCCCAGCTCGCGGGCTGGTTTCTGAGAGACAGACGGCTGAGCCTGTGGCCTGAGCCAGCTTCAGGGTTCGTCTGTTCTGGGACAGGGGTGCCAACTTGGATAAAATATTGGGGGAGTTGCAGGTAACCCCCTCCCTGCATAATCGATCACAAGACAATGCACACAATTTGAATGGCAATGCCCTTCAACTGGGGGGGGGGAGGAGCTGGCCCCTTCAAATATTTTATGGGGGGGACCTTGGCCCCTAGGAGTTAGCTCTTATGTTTTGGGATTAAATCCCTGCACTGCAAAGCTTAAGTCTTTGAGGCAGGGCAGCGGGGAGGAAAGTGAGTTCTGCTGCACATTTTCTGGGTCTCCCTCCCCACTCAAATCCCTTCTACCCTGCCAGACGCCAAGCTCAGTCCCTCTCCTTCCCAGAAGTAGCTGTGCTGGCCCAGGACACTTCACCCTGCACCTCCTTCTCAGGGGTACAGTATGAGTCAAGAGATCATTTGCACTGTTGCAGGGGGTGTTTTCCTGCATCGCCCTGCAAGAGATCTCTTGGGGTGCAATGCTTTCTGGGCTGGCACATGGTAGCTTCACTGGTGACCATTGGAAACATGACTTCTCCAGGTGGTTTTGTGTGATTTAGGGCAGCTTAGCAAATGAATTCGGAATTCCTGGTGGGCAGCTGCCTGTGGCTGAATCACTAAAGCCCACTCCTTTCCCAGAACTGGCAATGGGAGAATGCAGAAGTCCTCTCCCTTCCCCCTAAAGAGCTGGGAATAATTATTAATAGTCTAGCAAGGAGGGTCATCAGTCCCAGGAGGCTGATGAAATGTCTGGAGGAAGCCTTGCTCAACTCAGCGGTTAAGGGAAGAAAAGGCCACCGCTAGAGAAGGGAAAACATGGAAAGTTGGGAAGAAAAGCAAAAACCCTTGCAGCACAGGAGGCTGATGAAATGTTAATTTCTTCACTTGTGAGTATTTATGGCAGATATCCAAGGATCTCTTCAGCTTCAGGGTGCGGTGCCTGGCTAGAGGCAATCTCTGAATTACTAGTCAAAAGCCTCATGGATGATGCTATTTCCAAAATGTTGTTCAGCGTAGGAAAGAACTAGCTATAAAAGCAGAGCTGAGTTGCTGCAGGATCTGCAATATTACAGCAGGAGATTGACTTTGTGATATCATGTTAATGCAACAGAACAGATCTGGGCAGGAGACTTTTTGGGCTTCATCCTCAAATCCTTTTTTTAAAAAACATGTGGTGCAAACCTATGCATATGTACTCAGAAGTAAGCCCTGCTGACTTCAAGGGGTTTTACTCCTTCTGGTTAAATGTGAAACCTTTAAAGAGAACCTGGGCTTAGAATTCTTTGATCCAGGTAACAAAAGCAGGTTTGCCATCCAAGCTGATGGCCTTCACACTAACAGGCACCGGGAATATTATACCATCTGAGAGAGCAATTACTTTGTGCAAGAAGCGTATTGTGCCTGTTGCCATTTATCATCCTCAACATGAAGTTGTAAGTTCTCTCCCGGGCCCGTTTTGACTTATGTGAGAACACAGGGAAGCAGGGACACCCCGGACTTGGATCTGTTTATTCGTTTAGTTTCAACCAAGTTCTCCTCAAAGCAGATCCGCTTAATTTCCATTAATTTCAGGGGGTCTGCTTTGAGTAGAACGAACACTGGGAAGGACCCTTTATTTATTTATCTGTGGGTTAAACCACAGAGCCTAGGACTTGCCGATTAGAAGGTCGGCGGTTCAAATCCCTGCGACAGGGTGAGCTCCCATTTCTTGGTCCCTGCTCCTGCCAACCTAGCAGTTCGAAAGCATGTCAAAGTGCAAGTAGATAAATAGGTACCGCTCCGGCGGGAAGGTAAACGGCGTTTCCATGCGCTGCTGTGGTTCCCCAGAAGAGGCTTAGTCATGCTGGCCACATGACCCGGAAGCTGTACGCTGGCTCCCTCGGCCAATAAAGCGAGATGAGTGCCACAACCCCAGAGTCGGTCACGACTGGACCTAATGGTCAGGGGTCCCTTTACCTTTACCTATATAAAAAGAATTATATGCCACCTTTTGGTAGTATAGCCCACCCAAGGCAGCTTACAGCATCATAAAAACAATGCAACATATTTACATTGGGATGTTCATAATGATTCAACATAACCCTCATCATTTTCAGGGTCAAACTGAAAAAGGCTATTGGACTAGCCTCTCTAGGGAGGAAGTATCATAAGTGACTGGACATCTGGTATTTGCTCTGCATGGCAGGTGACTCTCAGGTGCTGTCCCAATGTCTCCAAGCGCATATCAGCTCTGCCCCACCTGGCAACCCCCTTCTGCTTAAACCCAGTTTCAGCCAGGGCTGGATGGGCTTTTGGTTCATTCCCTGCAGTTGTGCCAGTCCTCAGTTTTGTCGGTGACTTTCAGTCCCCATTCCCAGCTCAGCGCTTAGGGATGGTCTGCTGCTTCCACAGAGGCATTCCCTTGGCTTCCCTTCGGCATGACGAACAATGCCCCATTGAGGCAGGCAGAGGGACCAGCAGCCATGCCTAATGCGGAGACAATGAAAGGCCAACTCCAATGCTGGGACCCACAAGCAACATGGGCTGGAGGACATGGCAGGACGTGGCTGAGAGCCACCCTGGGCTCCTCCTGTGGCCCAGCTCCTTAGCGGCTTTGAGAAGGCAGAAGACTTGAGCCAGAGGCCTAACAATGTGCTGGGTACTTGCTAGAGGCACCCCTAAGACATATACAGATTTGCCCTGTGTTGCTTGCCTCTGTCCACATTCTGCATCTGCCAGAGGGGGCAGGGCAGAGAAATTCAGTTTGACCTAATTTGCACTTCTCAAAGCAATACACAAACAAAAAAAGCAGTTATCCTTTGAAATTCACACCTGTCCAAACTTTGCAGTGATGCTCGCCAATCACAAAATGTGCACAAAAATACAGTGGTACCTCAGGTTACAGATGCTTCAGATTACAGACGCTTCAGGTTACAGACTGCACTAACCCAGGAATAGAATCTCGGCTTAAGAACTTTGCTTCAGGATGAGAACAGAAATCGCATGGTGGCAGTGGGAGGCCCCATTAGCTAAAGTGGTACCTCAGGTTAAGAACAGTTTCAGGTTAAGAACAGACCTCCAGAACGAATTAAATTCTTAACCCGAGTTACCACTGAATGTACATTAGGAGAACGTGCGAAAATGCATATCTTGGTGAAACCACCTTAAAGGTGCATTGTATTAGGAGAAATGGCTTGCAAATAATGTGGATATCAGGGGGAACAGCATAAAAACATGTGTCGCAGGAGAAATGGGCACCACTATTCTGATGACTGTTTATAGCAAAATTTGCAGGTGGCTGCAGAAATGTGACAAAGTGTGCTTAAGAGTGGGAAAATGAGAAACCAAAAATCGACATATTCATCAATTCCAAGCAGCCATGTTAGCCCGTTGTGGCAAAAACAAAATAGTGTTTTGTAGCGCAGGATGCCTTTGGAGCGCATTTGAAGAACATTCTTTCCCTTGAAAAATTCTGGACACTGGAGTTTGTCAAATGTTGCTGGGAATTGTGAATCTGTGAGGAGTAAACAGCAGTGCCCAGAGTCCTTTGAAGGAAGGAACATACTTCAAATGTGCTTCAAATGTGCTACAGTGTACAACACATATTATGACATCAACTCTCATGGACTTCATTCCGTACCCTATAAGTCAAATAGTTTGGATCCCCCCCAAAACCATCCCATAAATTATGCCACCCAATGCAGTTATGCAAGGATGTGTTGCAAATGCTCACTCGATATTCATGGTTTATTTTGAACCATACTTTGGGGTTTTGCAGAATTCGGGGCGTCTTGGTAGGAAGAGAGCTCTGGCTATGTTTGGGGTGATGTGTGACTAAAGTCATGAAGGAGGTTTGACTAAACCCTGGCAGCACCAGGATGCTCTGACTCCTTTTGCAGACACCAGCTATACGAAGTGTATAGGGCCCTCTGGGATTCCAGATACAGCCTCTTACCATCTGCCAAATTGTTCACACTTCAAATATTTCAGAGCCAGAAAGCCAGTGCCCTTAAGGCAGAGATGATCTGCCAGTGGCTAATAACTGGTGCCATAGATTCCGTCTCTCTTTCGCAATCCCTTTTACATTGGCAAGACTTCAGTGCTTGCAAGTGCTTCAGTAACCATAAAGGTAAAGGGACCCCTAACCATTAGGTCCAGTCGTGGCCGACTCTGGGGTTGTGGCGCTCATCTCGCTTTACTGGCCGAGGGAGCCAGTGTACAGCTTCAGGTCATGTGGCAAACCAGAGCAGCGCACAGAAACGCCGTTTACCTTCCCGCCGGAGTGGTATATATCTACATGCACTTTGACATGCTTTTGAACTGCTAGATTAGCAGGAGCAGGGACCGAGCAACGGGAGCTCACCCCGTCAAGGGGAATTGAACCACTGACCTTCTGATCAGCAAGTCCTAGGCTTTGTGGTTTAACCCAAAGCGCCACCCACGTCCCTTATTCAGTAAGCATAATAGACTGTAAAACCTGCAGGCGAAGGAAGGCTAGCAGCTCCACAAAACTTCTGTTTTAACGCTCATGCAGTCAGATTCTGCAAGAAGGCACTTGCTGAGTGTGTACTTAAAATGCTGTGAGTCTTGGAAAAACAAACCCCCACCCCTCTTCTTCAGGCATCAACAGTGTTCCCTTGCGGGAAAAGGAAAGGTTTTCTAGATCCCAGCAATAATGGCACAATAATTGTCCATTTATGATGCAGTTATAATCACTCCCTGGAATGGCTCTTAGAAATGAATCCCTTGACTGACTGCAGACAGATTAATAAGAGCAACAGGGGAACTGCAAGACGCCCAGAGCAGAGGTGGTCCAGCCAAGATCTATGGCTTGGGTAGTCAGGAGAGGCCCGAGCCATTTTGCTGCCTGAGGCAAAGCACAGGATGGCGTGTTTCCCATTCTCTGCACACAAAATCTGACCAGACAGGTAGGTGGATCTTACTTCAGCGCTGTTGATGGAGCAGAGGCCTCCACCAGACCCTAGGGCAGCAAGCCAGCTTAGGAACTGCCCTGGTACACATTTCCAGCCACCTTCTGCCCCACAGAATTTGCCACCTGTGGCTGCTGCCTCACTCTGCCTCATGGACTACCCTGTTGGTCGTCCTCACAACTGGGACACTAGAAGATGGGGTATGGCGAAGAAAAGCAGACTCTTCAGTATACCTGAAGGAGCGTCTCCACCCCCATCGTTCAGCTCGGACACCGAGGTCCACCTCTGAGGGGCTTCTGGCAGTTCCCTCACTGTGAAAAGTGATGTTACAGGGAACCAGGCACAGGGCCTTCTTGGTAGTGGTGCCCACCCTGTGGAATGCCCTTCCATCAGAGGTCAAGGAAATAAACAGCTATCTGACTTTTAATGACATCTGAAGGCAGCTCTGTTTAGGGAAGATTTAATGTTTGATGTTTTATCAGTTTATTATTATTATTATTATTATTATTATTATTCTGTTGGGAGCTGCCCAGAGTGGCTCGGGAAACCCAGCCAGATGGGTGGGGTATAAAATATTATCATCATCATCATCATCCCCCAAGCCACCCCAGTGCTTGCTGTGGAAGCTGGTGGTTTCTGCTGCACAGCTTAATGTCTGCAACGCAGAGTAGCCATAATACTGAATGGGATTTCCATCTCTTCACCAGTCTACTCACTGCTGCAGAGTGAATGTTGCCGACATTTGCATACATGCTTCCGTTTTCCGGCTTGCAGTTGCCTTCCTTGACATTTGATTTGCCCCTGGCCGAATTCCACAAGGCTAAGCGGTGCTGCTGATTCAAAATGGTCTTTCTGTCAGGAGCAATGCTGCCGCTTTCTGCATCCTACAGGCGCTGCCAAGGACCCTGCTCCTCATCCACAGTCTCCAAACGCTGTGATTGGCCTGTTGCTGAACTGGTTCTGCTTGTCCCAATCCCCAGGGCAGCTCCCTCAGCTTGGTCCTCACCCGCTTTCTCATGCAAGCCTAGCCTGCAAGTTCAGACCAGCTCTTTGATCCAGCCACACCCTTGCCTTGGCATTGCCCCTAAGCTTACCTCTGCTCTCCCTCTTTGCAGCACCCACACCAAGGGAGCCTCCTAACTCCATGGTAGGTCGTGTTAGCTTCAGCAAATTTGGGCTTCCTGGGCCTGCCAACCTAGAAGGCTGCTGGCAGCCTGCAAGACAATTAGCCAAGCTTAAGGAAGGGATGTGTGTTAGCATTACCTTTGTCTGCGATGGAGCTTGCTTCCCACCTTCTCCTGTTCTGATGGTGTATCTCTCAGTGTATCAGTGCTTCTGCAGCCCACTGGAGGCATATAGGGATGCTTTGGGAATTTCTTGCTGGGTAGACATGTTACGGACCTCAGATGGAGATGCCAGGAAGAGCAGGACCGAGGGACCACCCGATGGGCTGTTGAGAGGAGGAGAAGACAGAGGGGGAATGAATCTTTGGATGCTGTTGCTGCTGCTGCTGCTGTTGCTCTCTGGAGAGGGGAAGTTTCTCAGCCTCCATTTAAAAAGGACATCACATGTGGCTGTCCAACCAAACTAGTTTCCTCTTAATGAAATGGCCACAAAATGAACTTAAATTGCTCCGTTAATTAGCTGGGCCCTCCCTAAACAATTGAAGACTTCAAGAGGAGATGGTGAAGGTTCCCACACTATTCACAGCAGAGGTGAGCTGTCCAGGCCCGTAGCAATTCCCCGCCCCCTTCCCTTTGCCTGCTAGAAGACACGATTCCTGGAGCAGGTGATGCTCAAACTGCTGCCTAGCACTGGGATGAGGAGAAGGGAGGTCGGTGGACCACTGGATGGTCTCAGGGAGCTGCTGGCTGTTAGGACCCATGCAATAATGTGAGACAAGGTGACACTTGGACCAGGCAAAACACGTCGCTGTGTTTTTGAGCAAGAGTGTGCCCTCAGGAACACCAAGCACAGATCAGTTATACCTCTTCTTTTTAAATTTTTATTTATGGTTTTCAATTTTATACATTTAATTAATTTAGCAATCATTTTAACATTTCGAAACTCGACTTCCTTCCCCCTCTTTCTACGGTTCCTTAAATTAATTTTTTTATATTTTCTGCATATTCCAAATTAACTAAATCATTTATTCATCTCCATTAAATGTAACTCTTTCAATGTAGCTCTTAATAAAATTGCAGGTTATTACAATAATCCTTCCCATGTTCTTATCTGTTTACAATTTGTTTGTAAATATTCAAGAAACCATTTCCATTCTTTTTTATATAAAAAGTTTGTTATCTTGATTTCTTATTTTTTCTGGTAAGTTTCGCCATTTCTGCATATTCCATAAGTTTTTGTATCCATTCTTCTTTCGTCGGGACTCCTTCTTCTTTCCATTTTTGGGCAAATAGCATTCTTGCCGCTGTAGTTGCATACATTAATAAATTTCTGTATAGTTCTGCCCCTACAATTCCCAAAAGAAAAGCTTCTGGTGATTAGTTCTACCTCTTAACTGTTACAGGATTCTGTGTGTGCTTCTTTTGTCAGTGTGAAATAAATCAGGGGACCATGGGAGTTGTAGGGAAAAGAGAAGAAAAGACTGGATGAAGAACCTTCTGAGCAAAAATATAACAATATACCATATTTTTCACTCTATAAGACGCACCAGACCACAAGACGCACCTAGTTTTTGGAGGAGGAAAACAAGAAAAAAAATATTCTGAATCTCAGAAGCCAGAACAGCAAGAGGGATCAATGTGCAGTGAAAGCAGCAATCCCTCTTGCTGTTCTGGCTTCTGTGATAGCTGTGCAGCCTGCATTTGCTCCATAAGACGCACAGACATTTCCCCTTACTTTTTTGGAGGGAAAAAGTGAGTCTTATAGAGCAAAAAATACGGTACTTTTTGGCAGATTACCCAAATTACTATTAAAAAGGGGGGGGGGAAATAATAGAAAAAAGCCTCCTGTGTTTTATATACAAGATTCCGTTTTATCCAAGAAAGAGGATTTAAAAAAACAAAAACTTTTCTGTTTTCATGCATTCCACACCATAGTGTATGCTGAAGGAACCTTCCCACCATCAGCCTCCACATTCACATTTGAAATGAAATTGCCCCACATTGCAATAAATGTATCCTCCTTACTATATCCCCCTTAAGTTTATGGGAATTCTTCTCAAGCAAGGCTGTCTGCCAGACTTTCAAATGCTAATAATGTAAATTATTCAGATCAAAGGTTTCGAAAATTTTGCCACAGATGCTCTTGATGCTGTCCAAAAAAAAAAAAAGGCGAGGTGAGTTCCTTCCTTTTTCCAATTCTCTAACTCAGAGGTGGATTTATGGGAGCGCAACTGTATGAAAACACTGGTTCAATTTCAATTTCCTTTATTCGACCAATAGTCAGAAATAAAACACAATACAGAATTAGAAACTAAAACATCATAGGGGTACATAAATAAGGTAGGGCCACAGTACTAAACCTCTCACAGATAACCCACATCAAGGCATTCAATTATACGTTTCAGTGGTTCAGTTGCACTGGTTCAGTTGCACTGGGCACAGAGTCTCGGGGGCGCCTCAGGGAGTGCTGCAGCTATGAGAGAGAAGGGAAGCCAGGAGGTGGAAGGCATTGATTTTAGCAGGGCACTGCTGAAATTTGAGACCCCCAAGGTCCACCACTGTCCATGTGACTCCAAAAATAGACATAGAAGAGCTAAATATGGAGAAGCCATGACTGTCTGTGTCATTATTAAGGTGATTTCCTTAAACCATTTCATCCTAAAGTCTGCAACTTGAGGGCAGCTCCACCACATGTGTTTGTAGGTGCCAACAGATTGGCAACCCCTTCAACAAAGGGCTGAGCTGCTTGGCTGTATAAATAAAAGTTGCCTCAGTGTTAAGCAGAAGAGCTTTGTTGTTGCTGACACAGCGGCAAGAAGAGGAAGAGAAGGAAGAAGGAAAGGAGAAAAAAAGACGATGAGGGTGACCCCCATAGGTCATGTAGCTCTCAAAGAGGAGAGCATATTATATCATTTTAAAGGATGATGAATGTAGTTGGCTGGTTGCTTGGCTGAGAGCTTTCTATCAGTACGCCAAGTGAATATGTTTGGCTGCTTCGGATTCCTCTAGACATGTTTCCTTCTTCCCACCTGCTTTGGAAGCTGGGATAATTACACTTGCAAATTCAAGCTCTATTCCTAAAATTACAACTGAGTCTTTCTATGGAGAGAGCATGGGTAGGCAACTTAAGGCCCGGGGGCCGGATCCAGCCCAATTGCCTTCTCAATCCGGCCCGTGGATGGTCCAGGAATCAGCGTGTTTTTACATGAGTAGAATGTGTCCTTTTATTTAAAATGCCTCTCTGGGTTATTTGTGGGGCATAGGAATTCGTTCATTATTTTTTTTCCAAAATATAGTCCGACCCCCCCCCCCCACAAGGTCTGAGGGACAGTGGACCGGCCCCTTGCTGAAAAAGTTTGCTGACCACTGGGAGAGAGGCATGACTTACTTTCTTGTTCCTATTTTGAACCCGTGTGTGTGTGTGTGTGTGTGTGTGTGAGAGAGAGAGAGAGAGAGAGAGAGAGAGAGAGATTTTCAACCCCTGAAAAAGGCAACAACAAAAAAGCACAGGGAGACAACTTCAAGGAACAAAGGACTTCCCAGTGCCCTGATGAAGTCATCTGGTAATTTTATTAATGCTTATTTGCAGCTACCTTGAATGCTGATGATTTTATCACAGTAGAAGGAGAATGGCTAAGAGCTTTGTTCTCTCCTGGGAATGCAGCCTGGCTGAATGATTATGTCCTGGGAATGGGATGTTCCCACCCTGAAGCGGCCTTGGCTCCTGTGGTGCATCCCATTGGAGAAGGCTTGGTGGTGTGTTTGGGAGCAGGTCCAGAGCCCCAGGGTACAGCAGGCAGGTTTCTCCACCCTCTTATTAGTCAAAATGTTTTTCTTTGTATGCAAACACTCTCAGAAGGCTTAAGGCAGCTTTCCCCAACATGGTGACCTCCCATAATCCCATGGTGCAACTCCTATAATCCCTCACCATGCTGCCTGGGGCTAATGAGAGTTATAGTCAAAAAAATCTGGAGGGCACCAGCTTGGTGAAGGCTGGTCTAAGGTAGGCTTGCCATGTGTCCTCTTTTTCTAGGACACACCCTCTTTTTCAGGTCTGGTTGCTATTTTTCCCCAGCTACACCCTCTTTTTCAGGATTAAAATTTCTGTCCAGGTAGATTTTTAAAATTTGGCAAAATGTCCAGGTTTTCTGTTTGTTTACAGTAACCCAATAATTTTTTTTCTGGTGCATTAGACACAGATCTAAGGCACCTGACTAAGCTAGTCTGCAGCATAGAATCACAACAAAGCAGCATCTTAAACCAGCTACATACAGTATTGTATAAATCCCTTCTCTTGTGGCTGAACTAAAAGGATGCTGGCTCAGCTACAATATCTTCGATAAGGAGTCTGGGAGGGCAAGAGTTAACATCCCCCTGCCCTTAAGGAGAGTCCATATGTACATGTTAAACTGAGGCACCTAATCATAAGCCTGCATTTTTATCAAAGCTTATATATTGCAATCAAGGCTTGTATTTAAAAATGAGCTTAAAAAAAAGGATTTTCAAATGTTTCATGCCAGGCAGAAAGAACCTTGGCAAGAGGTTTTTCTCCTAAGACAAGGGGGGCCCCATTGATTTATAGTAGAAAAACAATTCTCAAAGTCATAAAAAGGGGGAATTACAGACAACTGACCTTGCAGATTGCAAAACACAATTAGGAATGGGCAAATAGTAAAATGATACCATGGGCCTCTCGTTAAACCTTGAGCTGTATTTTCTAAGGCCAAGAGCAGTGAAAAAAAAAGGCAACTGGCTTGGCTGGAGAAGAAGCTTCTTTCTATTTTATTTTGAGGCTGGAAAGGAGGGTGAAAGGGGGGAGGTGTACACTGAAGAGGCTTCTTTTTAAAAGCTGTTTTTACTGAGTTCCTTCCTTTTTACTTTGATAAGCTTTATTTTTTTAAGAGGCTACCTATGATAATGTATGAAATATATTAGCTTAAATATATTGGCTTAAATGTAATTATGCAAAGGATTTAAGGAATGCTAGATTCTTATTTCATATGGTTGTAAGAGTTGTATTTATCCTGAAATTAAGTCAGCCACCAGTCTAGCCCCCCTGCCAGACAGAAGACGCCATCCAAGCACTCTTGATATATAGTTGTCAGGCATTTGTTTAGAAACCTTAAATGAAGGAAATCTTTCAATGTTGATGTGAACTCAAGATCCTTGACATCTGTTGAACATAAAAATGTAAGATTAAACATTTGTTTTAGAAGGCAATAGGGCAAGGAGGGCAAGAGGTGAGCTGGTAATTAAGATTCCATGTAAGATATATTATTACTTATTTGTCATATATATAGCTCTTTGTCTCCCTTATAAGGACAGGAGGATATGGGTGTATCTTTTGTGATTGGTTCTAGCAAACAGCCAATAGGAATATTCAACCAGGCTGATTGGACAGAGGCAGCCACAGGAGGAGCAAAGGGGGCTGGATTAAGGGAATATAAGTGCTGGCCAGGATGGCAAGAGGCCAGGCCAGAGCTTGGTAACCATATACCACTGAGCCTCTCATTTATTTGTCTGACAAATAAATTATTATTTTAATTTCTCTATTGCTGCGTTGAATATTTCATTCCAGCTAAGCGTTAACCACAAGCAGGGTGCTACAAAACAGTGTAATAAATTGTTCTGTGCACAATTATGTTCACAAAGATGTGAACATGAGCCCAAATACTTTCATGTGGCAAGTCAGGGAGCAATATCTATTATTATTATTTTGTTGTTGAAAGTTAAGAACATTACTACTAGCAATATAACACAGCTTTTCTAGCCTACATATAGTAGGGGCATTTAAAATGAGAGTTGTCATAGCGATCAGTAGATAAAAGTAAAAGGTAAAGGTAAAGGACCCCTGACAGTTAAGTCCAGTCGCGAACGACTCTGGGGTTTCAGCACTCATCTCGCTTTACAGGCTGAGGGAGCCAACGTTTATCCGCAGACAGTTTTTCTGGGTCATGTGGCCAGCATGACTAAGCCGCTTCTGGCGAAACCAGAGCAGCTCACGGAAACGCCGTTTACCTTCCTTTCCTGCCAGAGTGATACCTATTTATCTACAGTGGTACCTCAGGATAAGAACTTAATTTGTTCTGGAGGTCCATTCTTAACCTGAAACTGTTCTTAACCTGAGGTACCACTTTAGCTAATGGGGCCTCCCACTGCTGCCACGCCACTGCCACCCAATTTCTGTTCTCAACCTGAAGCAAAGTTCTTAACCTGAGGTACTATTTCTGGGTTAGTGGAGTCTGTAATCTGAAGCATCTGTAACCTGAAGTGTCTGTAACCTGAAGCATCTGTAACCCAAGGTACCACTGTAATTGCACTTTGACGTGCTTTTGAACTGCTAGGTTGGCAGGAGTTGGGACTGAGCTACGGGAGCTCACGCCATTGCAGGGATTCAAACCGCTGATCTTCCAATTGGCAAGCCCTAGTCTCTGGGGTTTAGGCCACAGCATCCCCTGCGTCCCTAGTTAAAAGTAGAAGTTGGCAAATGTGTCCTCTTTTTTGCTCTTCAAAATATGGCAATCCTAGATTTCGCAGAAGACTGTAAAAGCAGGTTCCGACACACAAACACACCTCTGTGGTACATAACTATGCCTTTCACAAAGTTTGGAAGGCACGAGAATGCACGATTTTAATTCGCACCTGAAGGAAGATGGGCTGATATTTGTATCATCAGCTGGTATTACTCAGCATGTTTGCCGGGGAGTAAGCCCCTTTTAAATTTGGTGCCAATTGCTTCTGAATAAAGCTTTCTAAGACTGTACTGCTTGAAGTTCCTGATTCAAATCTTTGTTTTTGCGGGAAATCATTGGGGGCTAGGTTGGCCACCCGTCCCCAGGAAAACAGGATCACCCCATTTTTGAACATAAGTGTCCCCTATCCCATTTGGACTTCAGACAGGATGCCTTTTTTCCATATTCAAGCTCAACCAGCCCCAAATGGTCACTGTTGGTGTGGCTGAGATGACAATAGAGCGTCAATAGACAATAGACAAGCCTGAGCGACAATAGAGAGAAGGGAGCAAGAACGATCTTCTCCTCTCTCTCCCTTATCCCCTCCTTCCTTCCCTCTCGCTAGTGCTCCACCTCAGGGAACCAGGCAGAGGGCCTTCTCGGTAGTGGCACCCGCCCTGTGGAACGCCCTCCCACCAGATGTCAAAGAGAACAACAACTACCAGACTTTTAGAAGACATCTGAAGGCAGCCCTGTTTAGAGAAGCTTTTAATGTTTGATGCATTATTGTATTTTAATATTTTGTTGAAAGCTGCCCAGAGTGGCTGGGGAAGCCCAGCCAGATGGGCGGGGCATAAATAATAAATAATAATAATAATAATATTCTCCTCTGCCACCCTGACCTGACCTCTCCTCCTCCCCCTTCTCTCCTCCTTCTATACACTCAAGTCTCTTCCAATGCCAAATGGGTGAGAGGCTGGCGCTATGGCTCAAGTCTCCCAAGGGAGCTGGCCATCTAACCCTAGCCCCTGCCCACCTATGTGAGTCAAGGGGAAAAGCAGGGCCAGGGTGGCGAGGGAGGTAGAAGGCTGAATGTGGGAGCCCCCCTCCACAAACGGGCGGGGGAGGTTTTGTTGTCATGAGAGTGCGTGTGCCCCCCATCCCCACCCACCCCAACCTGTCCTCCCCCCCCCCACTTGTTCCATATTTTGCCCTACCAAAGGTGGCAACCCTATCGGATGCCCTTTTGCAATGTTTGGGCAATTGTCCCATGCACACATTGGCCAGGTCATGTGCAATACGGGGATAATAATACTGGCCTACTTTACAGAGTCCGTGTAGAGATTACTGAGATAAATATCTCTGTAATCTCTACAACAGGCATAGGCAAACTCGGCCCTCCAGATGTTTTGGGACTACAGCTCCCACCATCCCTAGCTAACAGGACCAGTGGTCAGGGATGATGGGAGTTGTAGTCCCAAAACATCTGGAGGGCCAAGTTTGCCTATGCCTGCTCTACAACAAAACTGTAAGCTAAGCCAGTATTATAATACATCAAATGACTTTCTTTGGTGATCACTCGTAACCGAGTAAGATTGTCTTCCATAAACACAGTTTTAACAATGAGTCTGTAAATGACTGTGGATCCACACATCCTTCCACAGTGGGGACATAGGTTTCCGGGCAGGAGTTGATCACAGGGTGGATTTGCCAAATGTGCCTTCCTCTTAGCACATTGCTCCCTTTCGTCCTGAGTTTGAGTGTCTTCAAAGCCCATGACACCTTTGGTAAAGGCTGTTCTCCAACTGGAGCACTCGCAGGCAAGTGTTTCCCAATTGTTGGTATTTGTACTACATTTTTTAAAATTTGCCTTGAGACAGTCTTTAAACCTCTTTTGTTGACCACTAGCATTACACTTTCCATTTTTAAGTTCGGAATAGAGTAGTTGCTTTGGAAGACGATAATCAGGCACCCGCAGAACATGACCAGTCCAGCAAAGTTGATGTTGAAGAATCATTGCTTCGACACTGGTGACCTTTGCTTCTTCCAGTACACTGGCATTAGTTCGCCATATTTTGCCCAACCAAAGGTGGCAACCCTATTGGGTTCCCCTTTTGCCATGTCAGGATCCTTGGACAATTGTGTCACGCACACATTGGCCAGGTCATGTGCAATACAGGGATTATAATACTGGCCTACTTTACAAATTCCTTGTAAAAATTACTGAGATAAATATTTCTGTAATCTCTACAACAAATCTGTAAAGTAAACCAGTATAATAATATATCAAATGTATGTATGTAGGAGTTGTAATCTTGTTTTTCTCTTCCCCATGCACTGCTCCTGGGTCAGCCTACTGGTTCAAACTCTCTTGCTTCACTTTATACAGAGAACTAACGCTTCAATAGTTCACCGCCCTTGCCCCCCTGCCTTCAGATATTGACCATTCATGAACCTCACTAGGGTCAGCGGTTCACTTGTTTTTTTGGCTTCTGTGTATCTTCTGAACAATGCTGGGAGTCTTGCAACGGAATCATGCCACAATGCCATTCCCTCTGCGGTTGATGCTGTCGTAGCAAATTGCAAAGTGTTTGAGGTTAGCACGTGTAAAGTCCCAGCCTCCATTTATAGATTGCTGCAGCGTGAGAAATTATTTCCCACCTTTGTTACATCTCCAATATATTCTGCTTTCGAGACCCTTGCAAATTAGCCCACATCCGGTTATAGATAGAGCAATCAATGCTGTGGATCTTCTGGGTGTGACAGTGCATGTTAGGTGGCAATTTCCTAACCACGTGTGAATTTGCACTAAGCTCATGGTTGTTGTTTTTTTGAGAAACACAAACACAGGCAGTGCCACTTAGCATTTCGCAAAATATGTATAGTGTTCTCTCTCTCTCTCTCTCTCTCTCTCTCTCTCTCTCTCTCTCTCTCTCTCTCTCTCCTCAAGCATTTGCCTCTGGGTCAAGCTAATGATTCAAGACTCTCTTGCTATCTTTCCAAGAAACCTTGCATGATTTCTTGGCTTAGCATAGCAATTCCCTGAGCTCTGTTTGCACTGCATGCAATTCTCCTAAAATTTCCGTCCACAGCTGGTGCATCTGCATGTCTGCAAGAATCGAGAAAGGAGTAAGGTTGAAGATGGGATGTAATAACCAGAAACACAGACTAAAATAAGTGCAAGATGCAAAGTGGGCAAGGGATATTTTTGCACTGCTCCAGATTCTGCTGAATGCACTCCATCTGCCCATCTGCCTGTGGGTGATGAGTGGAGGAGAGATGCAGTCCTACCCTGAGTAAATGGATCCATGCTTTCTACAACTTTGCCATGAATTGGAGCACCCAGCTAAGTGTCTCTGAAGAGTGGCTGTGTCCTCAACAATGTGGAATGAGTTGCCAGGGACTTTGGGGGAAGAGAGTATCTGGAGATTTTCAGGGGGGTACAGAGGGATAAGGAATGGGAAACATCCAACCATTAACTTCCTCCAGTGTTTACTCAGAAGTAAAGTGCCACAATGTTTAGTGGGCATGGAGCAGGTTACTGCTGTTATGTTACGACTACAGCCTAAATGAGTGAAGAACCTAAATCTCCCTTTCCCACAAGATGTGCAGTACGGACCAAGTTTGGCATAATATCCCCTCTGAAAGTATTCACAACCCCAAAGGGGAATGTATATAATTTCAGTGTATTCAAAACCAGCAAATGTGCAAATTGCACCTTGTAAATTTTTGGAGATGAAAAAAGAATCCATCCGATTTCATGCATATATGGTGATTCTGCAAGATTACAGTCTTCTTTAAAAGGGTGTTGCATATTCCCAAGATACCCAATAGTGATGAATTTAAAATATTTGTAGTGTTGGGTTCATTTGTGGGATATGAAACATGTTACAAACATTTTAGGTGCCAGGAGAATGTGTACAGTAGCAATTCTGAGCCATCATCTTTGAACTGGTGCCTGGGAAAGATCTGTCAAATTGCAGAAATAGGTAAAGATAACTAAAGAATAAGGAAAGGGGGAAATAAATTTATTGAAAGTATTGAGAAGCAAACAGGCTGATTCATTTGTTTTCTTTATTGTAAGAGTTCTGATTGTCCTACATCTGCATTGTAGTCTAGCAGTGTTTAAGCAAATTCTTCTTTTTCTTGTATAGGACAATGACAAAACCACAACTCTTTGTTTAAAACGGGAGCAGTTTGAAACATGCAGCAAAACCAGCTAAAAGTTTCAAGACATTTTAGGTCTGAAAGAACAGCAACTCAAATCCATCACTGACATTTTTAGAAAGGGGTCCCCACAAAATAAATAGGGACAGTGATTAACAACTCTGAGACCCCTCATTCTTTGGAATGACCCCAAGGGGATGACTCCTTGTTGTTGGGGGTCATTGGAATAAAAAGTACATCGCTCAGAATGACCTTCATGAGGTCTAAACCTCCACAACACCAGGTGGCATAAATGGTAGGAAGAGAGAATAGTGAAACTGTCTAGTGGTAAATTTTCCCCAAACACAACATCAGCTTATGGAACTCACTGCCACAAGATTTTGTGATATCAACCTATATAAAAAAGAAAACAAAAACTTCAGACTTTTTTCTTCCTTTCTTTTTTGACACACTGGTGCATTTCAGCGCCATAATGGCTGGAATAGTTTTCTTTTCTTTTTTTTAAAAAAGAAGGAAACACGGAAAGGATTGAGAGTCGCCGTTTGGTGCCAGTAATGAATTTTCGGTGCTGAATTTCAGAAACTGAATGCAGGTTATGAATGAAGATTTTCTTGTCCGTCCAGATTTCGACAAGTTTGGCAGCTACAGCACAGCAGATAGAAGGTACGCTTCAGTGTCTCTTTCTGTTTCCTCTCTCTCCGTTTTTTATTTTTTTTAAAGTTGAAAGTTCTCAGGTCCCTAAATGACACCACACATTTGTGGCCTACATTCTGAGTGTCAGCATTTCCCCATTCCAGCATTGCCTCACCTTGTGGTTACACCATCTTAGTCCAGTTTTGTTAATCTCAGCAAGCAGCTTCAGCAGTAACCTCCACATCTTATCACTTTCTTTGCTTAGACACTACCTCATCTTAGAGTCCCAGAGTGAGAAACTATATTTTCTTAGCTTGTTTCATCTTTGCAACAGCTCTGAGGTATTTCCTATTTGAGCTCTCTGGGGTCTGAACTCGGGATTATCAGGTTTAAAGTAAGCACTGTCTGACACTCTGAAACTTCACAGAAGCAGTAAGTTTCCTGAAGGACAGGCTTGCCAATTTTTTCAGCAATATGTGTGGACAGGGCCAGACCACCCTCCAAGGGTCTGCTGCTGAGAAGCAAAGTTACAGGGAACCAGGCAGAGGGCCTTCTCGGTAGTGGCACCCGCCCTGTAGAACACCCTCCGAGCAGTTGTCAAGGAGATAAAGAATTACACAACTTTTAGAAGACATCTGAAGGCAGCCCTGTATCAGGAGGTTTTTAATGCTTGGTGTTTTTATTATGTTTCTAGATATGCTATACGCTGCCCAGAGTGGCTGGGAAAACCTAGCAAGATGGATGGGGTATAAATACTACTACTACTACTACTACTACTACTACTACTACTACTACTACTATTATTATTATTCAGTGAGGTGACCACCTCAGGTTGTGACAGGATCCTTAGGGGTAGCATATCCATCCTTGCTCCTGGTGTGGATCTTCGCTCACCCCTTCTTCCCTAGTGGACAGGGGGCGCCATTTTGTGGCTCACCTCAGGTGCCAAAATGTGTGCAGGTATTAGTAGGTGATCACGTTTATTTTCAAAAGTTTCACAGTCTGTAGTTGGCTAATGTTAAAAGGCACAAGAAAAGGCTGGGATTCTTTTGACCAGTTACCCAAACCACTGAAGGACTTTCCTGTGAGGAATTATTCTTTGCTGGGGGGTTTTCTAGAAAAGACACAGCTACCTTCCTGGAACCTGAGACAACAGCTCCATATAACTGCTGTGGACCTCATATTTTCTAGGGACCATTGCACAGCTTGGTTCAGCAGAGAGGTCCAGCAGCAGACAGAAAACAGCTTGCATTTTCATTACGGAGCTGCCTTTGTGTACATTAAGGGCAGAGGTTTGTGCGGTGGGTTGCAGCTCCTATGTGTGTTTGCGTTTGAGAAAGAGATTTATTGCATACTTGTATCAGAGGGGAGTGAGAGGGTCTGTTTTGTGTTCTGTTTTTTATTTGAGTGGTTTTGGAGAAGGGAGAGCATGCCATAGAACATATTTTGCAGCACTCAGGATGATGACAGCAGGACTTTGCGTGCCTTTTTATCACTGCTGCCGACAGGGCTAAAAATGAGTGCCTGAGCAACTGACACGCTAAACCCCCATCAGTTCACATCAAATCCAGAGAAACAGGATTTATTGGGAGCGGGGAGAGAAATCTTCCCAGGCTGCATCTGTGCTACATTGAAGGCCATCATGTGGGTCTTGGGTCAGGAAACACAGAGTTTCCTACTGTGGATGTAACAGACCATATTTTTGGCTGCCCACTCAGTTGTTGTCCTTTTAGGGGCATCTTAGAAGATCTCTGGCCCCATGTGGAAGAAATTAAATAATGTTGCGAGATGAAATCCCAGATTGCCTCACAGATGC
The DNA here is from genome assembly GCF_964106915.1 of Podarcis gaigeae. Taxonomy (NCBI): domain Eukaryota; kingdom Metazoa; phylum Chordata; class Lepidosauria; order Squamata; family Lacertidae; genus Podarcis; species Podarcis gaigeae. The sequence continues at coordinate 31,489,787 of NC_139694.1, read as the reverse complement.
AGTCCCAGAATGCTTCACAGGCAGAAGCAGTAAAAGGTAAAGGGACCCCTGACCATTAGGTCCAGTCGTGACCAACTCTGGGGTTGTGGTGCTCATCTCGCTTTATTGGCCGAGGGAGCTGGCATACTGTCATGTGGCCAGCATGACAAAGCTGCTTCTGGCGAACCAGAGCAGCGCACAAAAACGCCGTTTACCTTCCCACCGGAGTGGTACCTATTTATCTACTTGCACTTTGACGTGCTTTCAAACTGCTAGGTGGGCAGGAGCAGGGACTGAGCAACGGGAGCTCACCCCGTCGCAGGGATTCGAACCGCCGACCTTCTGATCGGCAAATCATAGGCTCTGTGGTTTAACTCACAGCGCCACGCAAATAGGCGTCGAACCCAGGAGCCCTGTCCCATTTCTCAAAGCACCACTCCTTTACAGAAAAGGAGGGAATATGTGCTTCCCATGGTTTCTCTCTGGGATTCCAGATAGAGATAATGGTTAGGGTTGCCGTATTTCAATAAGTAAAAACCAGGACACCCTCAAAGTAGTTGTGCTCCCCCCTTTTTTTTAACAAAAATGCCCCCCAAAAGAAGAAGCAGCAATTTTTCAATTGACTTGCCTAAGATCCAGGTCAAAGCGCCGCCTTTCAGAAATTCCACCCAGACGTCAATTCTGCCTTTGAAATCTTGATAATGTCCGGGAAAATCTGGACATATGGGAACCCTAAAAATGGTGTTATGTACTGAGTTAAATAGGATCCAAACTGCAGCAGTCTGATTGGTCCTAGAACAATAGGATCCAAATTGCAGCAGTCTGATTGGTCCTAGAACAATAGGATTCAGAATGCAGCAGTCTGATTGGTCCTAGAACAATGCAGCAATATGATTGGTTGGCAGGAACCACCCAATCATGCTCCAGATATAAGTGAATCCACAACCTGTTTGGCTTACAGTAGAATTCCAGAATTAGCCAATCATGTGCAGCCCATTGTGTAAATAATGTATATAAAGCAGATACTTTGAAGGGACATTCATTCATTCCTCCTCACCACTATGAGCTGAATAAAGAGCATGAAATCACTTTGCGACTCTGAGTATATTTCACTGGCGACGAAGGTGGGATCCCGCTGAGCTGACTGCCACACACAGCACCGCAGCACCGCCACCTGCCGCACCGCTGCCTCGCACTGTGTATCCAGGCTTCAGCTCCGGGACACAAGGAACTCAGAATGGCAACCGACAGCAGCTTCTCGCTGTTCAACCCAGCAACGGGAGACTGGGAAGCGTACGCCTCCCGTTTTACCTTCCTCCTAGAAGCCAAAGGGGTCACCGATGAAGAAGACGCCAAGAAGAGGGCAATATTCTTCAGCGTCTGCGGAGAGGAGACATTTGAAATCGCCCGGGCTCTCCTTGCGCCTGAAGACGTCGCTACTGTTCCATACAAAACAATAATGGAACAGCTTAAGGGGCACTTTTCACCACAGCCCTCAGTGGTGGCTCGTCGAAATGCCTTCTACGCAAAGCGGCAAGCCCCTGGGGAAACCATAACTGGGTTTGTGACCTCTCTCCGCCAAGCCGCCCGGTTCTGCAACTTCTCAGAGCTGGAGAACATGCTTCGGGACCGCCTCATCGGTGGCCTGAAGGATGAGAAGCTGCAACGACGCCTCTACGCTAAGAAGGACCTAACGTTCCAGGTCGCTCTGGAGGAGGCCCTGGCAACGGAAGCTGCCAAGAGGTCGACACAAGAGGCACGGCCGAGCCTGCCATCCCAACCGAGGGTTCACCACGAAGACCTCACCGATGACTCAGGATCTGACAGGGAGGAGGTGCACCGAGTACAGCAGCACACTCAAGTAGCCCACATACCACAGCTGCCTCGACAAGAAGGAGGGAACTGCGCAAGCTGCGGGGAAAGTCACGAGAGGAGGACCTGCCGTTTCCGCAACGTAGAGTGCAGGCAGTGCAGAAAATTGGGACACATCGCCCGGGTGTGTCGGGCTCGGCCCACCCGACGCCAGGCATCAGATGAGCAATCCAAGAGCCCCAGGTCCCGGGGCCCAACGCACCAAGGCAACTCAACGGAGCTCACGGACGTCCAGGTATACCAGTTGCCCTACCCCAACATAGAGAAAATTTATGTAGAGGTACGGATAGAGGGGGCCCCATGCCGCATGGAGCTTGACACAGGTTCAAATCTATCCATAATCTCAGCAAGGACCTTAAGGAAACTGTGTCCTACTGGGGGTCCCAAACTCAGGCCGGCCCCATTCACCCTCCGGGACTTCCAGAAACGTAAGGTCCCCACAATGGGGGTGGGGACCTTCAGGGTGCAATACAGAGGGCGGACGCGGCAACTGGACTTGCTTGTGGTCAAGGGCCCCTACATTAGCTTACTGGGATTGGCATGGTTTGGACCACTGGGGCTAGCTATCACCGGGGTGAACCACACTACCTTACAAGTGGACGTGGATGCCATATGCAAGGAATTTCCAGAGGTTTTCGATGGGAAATTGGGACAGTATACGGCCCCCCCCATTGCTCTACAGCTTGACCCCGCAGTACGACCGGTCAGGGTAAAGGCCCGCCGGGTCCCGTTCGCCCTGAAACCCCGTATAGACGAGGAATTGGACCGGCTTGTGGAGCAAGGAGTGCTGGAGCCGGTGCCTAATGCCCCCTGGGAAACCCCAATCGTCACACCCGTCAAGCCTAATGGTTCAGTCCGCATCTGCACAGACTACAAATGTACCATAAACAAGGCCCTCACGGCCCATGCATACCCAGTGCCAGTGGTCAGCCATGTCCTTGCCACCCTGGCTGGGTCGAAAATTTTTGGCAAGCTGGACTTGGCCCAAGCATATCAACAGCTTCCAGTAGATGAGGCCACAGCAGAGGCACAGACAATTGTGACGCACAGAGGAGCGTTCAGGGTAAAGCGGCTGCAATTCGGTGTCAGTGTGGCACCAGGCATATTCCAGAATCTAATGGACTCACTCCTTAAAGGGATTCCTGGCGTCACCCCCTTCTTCGATGATGTGTTGATTGCCGGGCCCACACCAGAGGAGTTTGAGGACCGCCTCTGCACCGTTCTGCACCGTTTCCAGATGGCGGGTCTCAAGGTGAAGCGGGAAAAATGTCTACTAGGAGTGCCTCAGGTGGACTTTCTGGGATTTATGGTGGACGCAGAAGGGGTCCACCCAACTGGGGACAAGGTACGGGCCATTTGTGATGCCCCAGCACCCAAGAGCAAGACTGAACTTCAGGCCTTCTTGGGACTATTGAACTTTTACCATTCCTTCCTTCCCCACAAGGCGGCGGTAGCGGAGCCCCTACACAGACTCCTGGACAAGCGGGCCCCTTGGGTGTGGGGCCAGCGCCAGGAGGCTGCATTCCAGGCAGTCAAGGACCTGCTTGTCTCAAACTCGGTCTTGGCACACTTCGACGAGAGGCTGCCGGTGGTGCTAGCATGCGACGCCTCGCCCTATGGCATTGGCGCTATCCTGGGACACCAACTCCCGGATGGGAGAGAGGTACCGGTAGCATACTTTTCCCAGACACTCAACGCAACCGAGCGGAACTACTCGCAAATAGACAAGGAGGGGCTCGCAATCGTGAAGGGAGTAAAAAAATTCCATGATTTCTTGTACGGGCGGCCCTTCACCGTGGTGACTGACCACAAGCCATTGCTTGGCTTGTTTGCTCCCGAAAAGCAGACCCCCCAAGTGCTGTCTCCTCGTGTCCTCAGGTGGTCAATTTTCCTTGCCAGCTACCAGTATGCACTGATTCACCGCCCGGGGAAGGCGATGGGCCATGCGGACGCCCTCAGCAGGCTACCACTACCAGAAACAGGCCCCGACCCAGCACCTGCACAAGAGGTTATGAGCCTGGAGCTGCTTCCTGACCACCCCATTCAGGCACAAGAAGTTGCACACCATTCCAAGAAAGATAGGGTCATCTCCCGGGTCCTGGACTGGGTGTGGAGGGGATGGCCCAGCAGCAGTCCTGGGCCAGAATTCGCTGGCTACACAACCCGCAAACATGAACTGTCGGCCCACAAGGGGTGCCTGTTATGGGGAAGAGGGTCGTTGTTCCCCAGCCCCTCCGCAAAAGGGTCCTCACAGCCCTACATGAGACACACCCAGGGGTAGTAAGAATGAAGGCCCTTGCCAGGAGTTATGTGTGGTGGCCAGGGATCGACGGAGAGATAGAGGCCTGGGTCAAACACTGCCAGGCCTGCCAAGAATCCCGCCCAGATCCCCCAAGAGCCCCAGTCCAGTCCTGGGAGTCCGCCCGAGCACCATGGTCACGCCTGCATGTGGACTTCGCTGGCCCCTTTCAGGGGAAAACATTCTTCATAGTGGTGGACTCCTACACCAAATGGCTGGAAGTTGCACTGGTACCGTCCACTTCTACATCCGCAGCCATCCAGGTACTACGCAGGCTCTTTGCAACCCACGGGCTCCCTGACACTCTCGTCTCAGACAATGGGACTGCATTTACATCAGGAGAATTCCAAACCTTCACAGCGCAGAACGCCATCCGCCACATCCGTTCGGCGCCATTCCACCCTGCCACCAATGGCCAAGCAGAACGCATGGTGCGGACCACCAAGGACACCCTTCGCCGCATGACGCAAGGGGATTGGGAGTACCGCCTTGCCACATTCCTCCTAGCACAGCACAGCACCCCCAGCTCAACAACTGGCCGGAGCCCCGCTGAACTACTAATGGGTCGGCGCCTTGCAATCCGATTGGACCGCCTTCACCCCGATAGAGCTCAGGATGAGGTAGTGGTGGGGGAAGGCAGGAACCCCCGGATCTTCAAGGCCCAGGACCCAGTGTATGCAAAGAATTTTGGGGCAGGCCCAGCATGGGTACCTGCCACAGTCACCAGGGTCACTGGCCCCGTGTCGTACGAGGTGCTAACGGATGGGGGGCAATGCTGGCGCCGCCACTGCGACCAGATACGGCGACGATTCCCGGGAGAAAACCAGGAGGAGGAAAGGTCAGAGGAGTCCCAAGGGAACAGCGCGGCAGTGAGGCCCATAGAGCAGGAGGGGGCAGCAGGAAAGGCAGAATCAGTAAAAACAGAGAGGACCTGCGAGGCCGAAAGGACACCGGAGCCAGAACCACGACTGAGCGAGCCGGTTGCGCCAGACCAAACAGGCCCATCACAGCCAGCATCCTTGGAACACGAGCCAGAACCTGAACCCCGGACCAGGGAACACCCCAGGCCACAACGCACACATAGGCCGCCGGCGTACCTTGAGGACTATGAATGCGACCTCCCGGCAGGACTGGAACTTAGAGGGGAGGGGTGTTATGTACTGAGTTAAATAGGATCCAAACTGCAGCAGTCTGATTGGTCCTAGAACAATAGGATCCAAATTGCAGCAGTCTGATTGGTCCTAGAACAATAGGATTCAGAATGCAGAAGTCTGATTGGTCCTAGAACAATGCAGCAATATGATTGGTTGGCAGGAACCACCCAATCATGCTCCAGATATAAGTGAATCCACAACCTGATTGGCTTACAGTAGAATTCCAGAATTAGCCAATCCTGTGCAGCCCATTGTGTAAATAATGTATATAAAGCAGATACTTTGAGGGGACATTCATTCATTCCTCCTCACCACTATGAGCTGAATAAAGAGCATGAAATCACTTTGCACTCTGAGTATATTTCAAATGGGAAGAACAGTTCCTCTTATTTTCTGGTGTTCCAGACCTCTCTTGGGACTGCCCAGGTTAGCTTCTTGCCCTGTCACATCACTACATCAGAGAACACTGTGCGCCCCCTGAACGATCAGGAAACAGCACAATTCAAACCTTATTATGTCCCCGGTTACATCATCAGTGGTGTTTCAAGGTCTGAATTCCTACCCCAAAGTAAGGCACCAATCCCCTTTGTCTGGCTGCTTTTGTGGCATTGGCTCCTCCTCCTTTGCAAGTACAGTGGTACCTCGAGCTACAACCCCCTCAGGTGATAAAAGCTTCAGGTTACAAACTCCGCTAACCTGGAAGAGTTACCTCGAGTTGAGAACTTCGTCTCAGGATGAGAACGGAAATTGTGTGCTGGCGGTGCAGCAGCAGCAAAAGTCTCCATTAGCGAAAGCACGCCTCTAGTTAAGCACAGTTTCAGGTTAAGAACGGACCTCCGGAATGAATTAAGTTCGTAACTAGAGGTACCACTGTAATGGGAATGGCAGGCAGGGAGGGAGGGAAGGAAGGAAGGAAGGTTCTTTCCCTAACTCTTTGCTCCTTCCTCTTTTCATCATCTGCCTTCGCCTTTCACCTACTTTCTTGTCACAAAGCGCGCACACACACACACTCTTGCCAACCCCCATTCTTGGAAGATTGCTATTGTGAGCTGTGCCAGAGAACTTCCATTGAGGGCGAAGGCCCAGTTCATAACACTGGGGCAGTTTGCAAATGTGTCATATTTGTATTTTGGATTAAGCAATTACAGGGTTCAGCGGGATCACTAGTGTGAACCGGCAAAGCACTACGGAGGCTTCTCTCTGCTTTTACGCCCTTTGATGCAGCATTCCATCCTTGCCCTTTCTAAAATCAGCATCTGTTTCTCAGCTGCTTCATGCTATGGTTTGTTAAGGGTTGTTGGGAATTGCAACTCTGTGAAGGGTAAACTGCAGTGCCCAAAATTCTTTGAGGGAAGGGCTATGCTAGTTTAAAAGTGTACACATCTTAATTCTCAGATGAGTTGCTTCCATTCAGTCTTGGCCTGGGGATTCCTGGTTTGGCTTGTCATTGCTGGTGGGCTTTTTAATTACAGTGGTACCTCGGGTTAAGAACTTAATTCGTTCCGGAGGTCTGTTCTTAACCTGAAACTGTTCTTAACCTGAAGCACCACTTTAGCTAATGGGGCCTCCTGCTGCCGCCGCACTGCTGGAGCACGATTTCTGTTCTCATCCTGAAGCAAAGTTCTTAACCCGAGGTACTATTTCTGGGGTAGCGGAGTCTGTAACCTGAAGTGAATGTAACCTGAAGCGTATGTAACCCGAGGTACCACTGTATGTACTTTTCTCTTTGTAGCCGGAGCTACATTATCATCATCGCAATTGTATTATCACAATAAAACAAATGAACAAAGACCGAGCAACTAATTAAAGGGCTGAAAGCTAAGTGAACTGAGACTTTTGCTGAACATGACTTCTGAGTAAATGCGTGTTTGGCTCTTGCCCTTAGGCTTTGCAGGATTGTTATAGGGAATAAAATGCCCAGTGGAACTATTGTTTGAATTCTGCTTCTGTCAAGCAGTAAAACGCCCTGAGATGGAAGCAAACTATTTCAAATTCTGAACGTGACAACTGAATTTTGACTGATGCTGATTGGGAACTGTGCCTTTTTCAGTCTTTGTGCCATTTTCAGTAGCTGGGTGGTTCAGTTTTGGATGCCAAGTGATGACCTGCCAGCCTCCCATTTAAGGATGGATTGCCAATCATTGAATTGCTATGTTTGTATCCTCAACTGATGTGATAGTGATGAGAACCAGCAGCTGTCATAATTTCCTTTGTTTTTCTGTGATCTCTTCTTGGGGTACCTAATCTTAATTGCTTATAGTAATCTGTCCTTTTGATAAACCTGAAGGCAATTATTAAACTATGGATCCAAAATATCTCATTAAAGACACATTTAAAAACTCCCCACAAATAATAACATACTAATCCCTAGCTTTCCTGATTCAGCTTTAAAAGAAGTTGTTGTAACACTTCCAAACAAGGCTCAGAGACATGTTTGTCAAGTAAGAGGTGCCACAAAGAACACCTCTCTGTCTATGAACTGTTGGACGTGGGGTGCAACTCAGTTTGCTGAGATATAGGGTTTGTAAGAGGTTAAGACAGACTGCATAGGGCAGGCTTCCTCAACCTTGGCCCTCCAGATGTTTTGAGGCTACAATTCCCATTGATCCCTGACCACTGATCCTGCTAGCTAGGGATCATGGGAATTGTAGGCCAGAAACATCTGGAGGGCCGAGATGGAGGAAGCCTGGAGTAGGAGACCTCCAGCTTCCTAGACTGTCTCAGTATATTTGATCTTGTGCTGTGCAGAATGGAAATCTCAGGTTGCATCACCCCCCACTTCCACTCTCCCTCCTCTCTTTGGACCTCAACACAAGGTCATCTGGGATCTAGCTCTCCTGAGAACAAAGGGGGAAGTGTGGGTGCCTTTGTTTCTCCAACTAAGTTAGTTAGCTAGGCTAGGGATCTCCTCTATTCAAAATATCTATATCCAGTAACGAAACCATCTTTCTTAAAAGTCTCGGTGTGATTGCTTGTTCCTCCAAGGTATTTCTCTACAGAAGTTCACCCTTCTGTTGATGCACATAAAGTGGATATGCTGTCATGCACCTCCCTCTCCAAATGCATCATATAGCTTGAATAGGCAAGAAGATGCTATTGATAGCAAGGGGAAATAACAGAACAGGCAGGGACAGTTGGAGAACCTCCCATAGCTGATCCAGATGGGGAATAGACCTAACTCAGTGCAGTTGGTGACAGCAGCCACGAAATTAAAAGACGCCTGCTTCTTGGGAGAAAAGCAATGACAAACCTAGACAGCATCTTAAAAAGTAGAAACATCAACTTGCCAACAAAGGTCCGTATAGTAAAAGCTATGGTTTTCGCAGTAGTGATGTATGAAAGTGGGAGCTGGACCATAAAGAAGGCTGATCGCCAAAGAATTGATGCTTTTGAATTATGGTGCTGGAGGAGACTCTTGAGAGTCCCATGGACTGCAAGAAGATCAAACCTATCCATTCTGAAGGAAATCAGCCCTGAGTGCTCACTGGAAGGACAGATCCTGAAGCTGAGGCTCCAATACTTTGGCCACCTCATGAGAAGAGAAGACTCCCTGGAAAAGACCCTGATGTTGGGAAAGATGGAGGCACAAAGAGAAGGGGACGACAGAGAACGAGATGGTTGGATAGTGTTCTCAAAGCTACCATCATGAGTTTGACCAAACTGCGGGAGGCAGTGAAAGACAGAAGTGCCTGGTGTGCTCTGGTCCATGGGGTCACGAAGAGTCGGACACGACTAAATGACTAAACAACAACAAGTGGCAGAACATCTGGTTTGGCTGTAGAAGGTCCTGGTTTGATCCCTGGTATCTCCAGATACCCCTGGAAAAGACTCCCTATCTGAAATGCTGGACAGTCAGTGTAGAGTCTATTGAGGGAGAGGAACCCATCGGTCTCCTTTGGCAGAAGACAGCTTCCTTTGTAACTATCTCAGATGACTGCCCTCTCCCTTCCTTAAATTCAATGATGGATTTGGAAGCCAAAGTATTTCTCAGGGTTTGGGTTTGTTTTTGTTTTTGCTTAATTTCTTTCCCCAAGTTTTACTTCTTTGGCAGAACAGTTAAGAGAGCCCAATGCAACAAGACCTTTCCAAGACTGCATGATGCGCCAAAATAAACAGGGCTGTGAGCCAGCAGGATGAAGCTTATGGAACAGAACCAAAAGCTCTGGACTGGGCAATGGGAACAAAGGCTTTTCCTCGGTGCAAGAGAATCAGCCTCAGCCGACAATCCCACTTCACTCCGCCCGGAAGTCTGAAGGGAATGGGAGGCAGCAATGTTATACAGACACCTGGTGGCTTGTGACACAACTTGGACAGCTGCTGCCACCAGAAAGATGGGGACAGAGAAACCGCTTTCTATTCCAATTAGAAAAGCAAAAAATAGCAAGCAAAAAAAGGGATTATGGAAGGCAAAGGGGAACTGGAAGGGCCGGCCATTCAATTGCCTTATAGTTTTCTTCCTTTACAGTGGTTGAAAGGATTCCCTCTCTCCTCTTTCTTGTATCTGCCTTCCCAAAAACCTAGAGGTGGATAACACTACTTATGCAGGACTGCTGCAATGGCCTCAAACAACAAGGAACAAGACTCCAAAGACAAGAGATGCCAAATGTGGAAATCTGTACAAAGTTGTTGAGCTTCTCCTCGGACATTTTGCCAATTCAGCAAAAATCCGCCCAGAAGCCATTTCACACCCTGATTCCCAGACGTATGGCAGCCCTACCAAAGGCACCCCAAAATGTTTTGCTTCATGAACCCACATTTCAAGACTTGCAGATCCTTTCCTAGATCTAGCCCTAGGCACATTAAAAAATAAATTACAGGAAAACGCGTTCCAAAGCTCATAAATGTAAAATCCTAGAGGCAATTTGGGCTGCTCTATGGTGCCACCTGTTGCCACATGTTTATAACACAGTTATAAAAATATAATTGCAGGTAGCTAGCTGGTTGTTGATATTTCTTTCGGAATTAAGATAGCCGGAAGAAATATCAACAACCTCAGATATGCAGATGACACAACCTTGATGGCAGAAAGGAGGAATTAAAGAACCTTTTAATGAGGGTGAAAGAGGAGAGTGCAAAATATGGTCTGAAGCTCAACATCAAAAAAACTAAGATCATGGCCACTGGGCCCATCACCTCCTGGCAAATAGAAGGGGAAGAAATGGAGGCAGTGAGAGATTTTGCTTTCTTGGGCTCTATGATCACTGCAGATGGTGACAGCAGCCACGAAATTAAAAGACGCCTGCTTCTTGGGAGAAAAGCAATGACCAACCTATACAGTATCTTAAAAAGCAGAGACATCACCTTGCCAACAAAGGTCCATATAGTAAAAGCTATGGTTTTCCCAGTAGTGATGTATGAGAGCTGGACCATAAAGAAGGCTGATTGCCGAAGAATTGATGCTTTTGAATTATGGTGCTGGATGAGACTCTTGAGAGTCCCATGGACTGCAAGAAGATCAAACCTATCCATTCTTAAGGAAATCAGCCCTGAGTGCTCACTGGAAGGACAGATCCTGAAGCTGAGTCTCCAATACTTTGGCCACCTCATGAGAAGAGAAGACTCCCTGAAAAGACCCTGATGTTGGGAAAGATTGAGGGCACAAGGAGAAGGGGACGACAGAGGATGAGATGGTTGGACAGTGTTCTCGAAGCTACCATCATGAGTTTGACCAAACTGCGGGAGGCAGTGGAAGACAGGATTGCCTGGCGTGCTCTGGTCCATGGGGTCACGAAGAGTCGGACACAACTAAACGACTAAACAACAACAACAGCCATGTTGGTCTGCTATATCTGAAGAAGTGTGCATGCACACGAAAACTCATACCAATAACTAACTTGGTTGGTCTCTAAGGTGCTACTGGAAGGATTTTAAATTTTGTTAAAAATATAATTGACAGTCTAGCTGAGTCTGGGGACTCAAAATCAGAGAGTGTACAAACTGTGTAAGTGGATCTCAAGCATCCCAGCCTGCTTCCTTTTGAGATCCCTTCATATTCCCTTTAACTAGGAATGGATCTTGACTCTCCTGTACTTTTAAGAGGCAGAAATTGTACACACATGATACACATCCACAAAAGCAGTTTCCCCCAGAGTTCCATGAAACACAGCTTCAGAGTCCCTCTCTCGTTCGTTCGCTCTGAAAAACTCTCAGATAGTTTCCTGGGGCCTTTGCTGTTTCTAGAATTCTGGGCTTAATTATAGTCTCCTACTTTCTGGCAGATGTCATCCTGTTTGTTTTGCTGGGCTCAATATCTGGCTGTAGCCATGATGGTATGAAAGCATTTCAGCCCTCTCATTTTTCATCTCTTCTACCCTACCAAACCACATGCTGGGCAGAAAAAGAATATTATGGCAAAACTTGATCCACACGATTGTGGGAGACAAACATTTCCAGATCAAGGGATGGGGAAGGAAAAATATCAGAGGACCTCAGCAGATCGTTAGCTAACAGGACTGATTTAGAGTTGCAACATGTTTTACTGCCCTAAGAAATAATACTAACAATACCCCTCCTACTACTACTACTAATAATAATAATAGTAACAATATATTATTGTGCTCTTTTACTAAAAGCACTCAGAGAGGCATGTAGCATAATAATAAAGCCTGCATAATATCTATAAGAGTACAAGGAACAAACAATTTCTAAAAGCAATAGAAAAACCATTTCTGAATCCTGGCTGGAATGAGATGACCCAGTTTGTTTTGGAATGAATCATTTCAGTCCTCCAGAGAGGCTCACTTTCAACTGCATATGACTCAGAACCTGATAGATAACCACAGACATTTTAGGACTTTGGGGCCCTCAAAGAATGGATACTGGGTGGGAAGTCTCTGGGTCAGGGACGACAACGAGTCCCCCACACTGAGGGGACCTGAGGTCACATGACATCACATACAAGTCATGCACCCCTCTGCATGTTCCATCCCTGCCCAGTGGCAGCGGACTGTGGGGGATGGCAGCCCCTTCAATAATGGGGGGCTCACCCCCCCACCCACAAATATTGAAGGAGCTGAAGCCCCTTCTGCACCCTATAGTTGGCGCCCCTGCTGTGGCTCAATTCAGACTTTAGCTGAAGGACAGTCCTTTGCAGTGACTGCTACATGCATGAAGATGAGAGAAAACTGTTATGTGCTGAAGTTCTCAGCCTGGGCCAGCAGGGGGGATACTGTAGATAGTTTTCACTCAGGTCCACATATGCAAATAAGGAATTCAAAGTGATGTTCAGTGATTGGATAATTACAGAAAGTTGTTACTGTTGCTTTGTAGTTGAGCTCTATATAAGCAGGTTGGCCGAACCCTTCAGCCCAGTTCTGTTCTGGCCTGTGAATAAACAAGAGCTGTTTGAAGAATCGCTGTGTCGTCTGATATGTTCACCCACAACTTAACAAAAACAAAGAGGGTCACAGGCGGAAAGAACACTGTCAGACCCGCTCAGAAATGAAATAAGCTGAAATTCCTTGAAACAGGACCCAAGTGCCTTACGAGGAAGGACTGACTTGGGTTGCTATTGGCTGATGTTGAAGTCAGCGGGTGTCTAACTAGAAAGCCCTTAGAGCTTTTTCTGTCTCTAAGACGTGTTGATACAAAGAAAGTGCAAGGAAGAAAAACAAGCAGATATTTAGCAAAGGTAATGACAACCGCCTGTCGAGGAAGAAGCAAAGGAAGGGCTTAGCAGAGAACAAGTCTGTGCTGCTCTCAGATACTATCAGGAAGTTATCCTGATAACAGGGTAGTGTTCAATTCCTCTCTACCAGCTAAGGATGCAGATTACATCTCTATAAAGCTATCTAATTGGGACCAAGCCATATACAGCTATTTAGGACACAAATAACATGTCTCTGATCTTTCCCCCCACTGATATATATCTCTGTTTTAATTGTTTATCCAGCACTAATAGTTAGCTCTTCCAGGCTAACCTGTTCAGGAGACTTCACTGCCCTTCTGTGACGCAGAGCTTTCCCAGGCTTAGCAAGCAAAACCCAAGCAGTGTACCACTAAGAGGGCAAAAAAGGTAATGGCTGCTATAGCAATCCTATGCATATTTACTCAAGGATAAATCCTACCGAACTCAATGGGACTATACTATTAAAATGACTACCATTTACCCCTGTTCAAGCACCAATAATTATCCTATTTTATACAGCCTATAGTATGTGTTATTGCCCCAGCTCTATTAATTATTTTCATTGCCATGATCCTACACTTTGTCAAAGGGAAACTCCCCACCGGAGTAGAAATCATATATCGAACAGATGGAAAGCTCTTCAATCTGAGCAGGCTGAAAGCAAAGAGTAAGGTTACCGTAACTTCCATCTTAGAGCTTCAGTATGCTGATGACAACGTAGTGTGCACATGCTCAGAGGATGACCTCCAAACCATCCTAAATATCTTTGCAGAAGCTTAAAAAAAGCTTGGCCTATCACTCAACATCCAAAAAACCAAAGCGCTGCACCAAAAAGTACAAAATAACTCCTCTGCAGCACCACAAATTCAACTCAGTTGTGTAGCATTGGAAAATGTCGATCACTTCTCCTACCTAGGAAGTTATCTCTCCAGAAGGGCCAACATTGATGCCAAAATCCAGCATCGCCTGAGCTCTGCAAGTGCAGCTTTTTCCTGATTGAAGTGCAGAGTGTTTGAGGATCGGGAAATTTGCAGGGAAACCAAAATGCTTGTTTACAAAGCTATTGTACTGTATGCTTGTGAAACATGGACCACTTATAAACGCCATCTCCAACTCCTCGAAAGATTCCATCAACAGTGTCTCCGGAAAATTTTACACATGCTTGGGAAGACAGGCGAACTAATATCAGTGTACTGGAAGAAGCAAAGATCACCAGTTTTGAAGCAATGATTCTTCAACATCAACTTCGTTGGACTGGTCATGTTCTTCAGGTGCCTGATTATCGTCTTCCAAAGCAACTACTCTATTCCGAACTTTAAAATGGAAATCATAATGCTGGTGGTCAACAAAAGAGGTTTAAATACTATCTCAAGGCAAATCTTAAAAAAATGTAGTATAAACACTGACAACTGGGAAACACTGGCCTGCAAGCGCTCCAGTTGGAGAACAGCCGTTACCAAAGGTGTCATGGGCTTTGAAGACACTCAAACTCAGGACGCAAGGAAGAAACGTGCTAGGAGGAAGGCACGCTTGGCAAATCCACACTGTGATCAACACCTGCCCGGAAACCAATGTCCCCACTGTGGAAGGACGTGTGGATCCAGAATTGGCTTCCACAGTCAATTATGGACTCATTGTTAAAACCGTGTTCATGGAAGACAATCTTACTCGGCTATGAGTGATCGCCAAAAAAGAAAGAAACACAAGGAAGAATGAAATAAGCCATGGGGTGGGTGGGCTATCAAAAAGGCATAGCTGGCTTACTAGAACTCTGACAAGGCGCGTCCCATACTGCAACATGTTGTTGCAGGTCCCACTTCTAAATCTGAATTGTTAATCAACTCCCAAATTCCCATCTTCTCTCTGAGATAAGAACACAGTATTTCAGCAACGTGATGGCTGTGGTATTCTTACTGGGGACTTGTGCCTCAGTTCCACAATTTTGACTGTACAGTGCTCCTCGGGTTACATACGCTTCAGGTTACAGACTCCGCTAATCCAGAAATACTACCTCGGGTTAAGAACTTTGCTTCAGGATGAGAACAGAAATCGTACTCCGGCGGTGCGGCGGCAGTGGGAGGCCCCATTAGCTAAAGTGGTGTTTCAAGTTAAGAACAGTTTCAGGTTAAGAACGGACCTCCAGAACAAATTAAGTTCTTAACCTGAGGTACCACTGTACACTGACTGAACTACAAGAAATCAGCAACCGTATTCCCAGCAGAGGAAAGCCTTCTGACTTTGCACTGCAACCACAGTGTGATAGTCACTCTTCTGGAAATACTGCAATGCAAGCCTGTCCTCAGCTGTCCTTTTCGAGAAGCGAGAGGGAAGATCCAAAGGCCGTGTTCAGAACTTCCTTATCCAACCCCGACAATGGAGCCAAGGATTTCATTTCCCTATTACTAAATTGAAGAACTCCGGTCATTGAGAAAGGGTTGAAGAGCTCCACACAGACTTCCCATTTACAGTTCATGGACTTTTCTGTGCACTGGTGAAAGCAATGATGTGTCCGAGGCTGGCTCTACCATTAGGCAGAGCGGGGCAGTTGCCTCAGGCAGCAGATGGAGGAGGGTGACAGTAGCAGCATCAGGCAGATCCACCTCCTGGCCATTCCCCTTGAGGCCTTCTTTGGCCATTCACCCCTGTTCCAGACATGAGCTTATGGTGTGCCACAGCCTGGGCCAGCCCCAGCCCCCATGCGAAAATATATACAGACGTACCTTGGTTCTCAAACAGAATGCATTCTGGGAGTCTGTTCGACTCCTGGAACCGTTTGGAAACCAAGGCACGGCTTCCGATTGGCTGCAGGAGTGTCCTGCAGCCAATCAGAAGCCACAGAAGGTGCGCTGGACGTTTGGCTTCCGAAAGTCATTCGAAAACTCACTTCTGGGTTTCCGTCGTTCAGGAACTGATTTGTTTGGGAGCCAAGGGGTTTGAGGTATGACTGCAGAGAGAGAGAGAGGTTTCAAATTGAACAGGGTACACTGTGAGTCTGGTTTGTGTGTCGATTTCATCCTTTAGTGCAGCTGTCTCTCTGTCATGGATGCATCAGCTTAGATTTCTGAAATATGTAATGAAATGAAAAAGATGTTTAAAAGAACCTTTGCCAAAAAAAAAAAAATCCAGAAGCTTTTCTTTTGAGAATTATAGGGACAGAACTACCTAAAATGTATAGAAACGTATTCATGTATGGTACTACAGCAGCAAGAATGTTACTTGCCCCAAAATGGAAAGAAGCAGAAGTCCCAGCAAAAGAAGAATGGATACAAAAACTTATGGATATGCAGAAATGGTGAAACTTACAGGAAGAATAAAAAATCAAGATAATAATTTTTAAATAAAAGAATGGAAATGTTTTATTAAATATTTACAGATAAATGATAAACAGATAAAAACATTGGCAGCATTTTTGCAATAACCAGCAATTTCATAAGAGTATATATTTAAAGTTGAATAAATGAGCAAATTAAGTTAATATGGATATGCAGATGCTATTAAAAACAAATTTAAGGAACGGCAGAAAGAGGGGGAAGGAAGTCAAGTTTTGAAATGTTAAAATGATTGCAAAATTAGTGCAATGTATAAAATTAGTGAAACATATAAACTTGAAAAGTATAAATAAATAAGCTATATATATATGATTTCTGAAATTGCAGGAGGTTGGTGGATCCCTTCCAATTCTATGATTTTTGCTCAACCTTGAGCCTCCCAAGATATTGTTGGACTACAACTCCCATCATCCTTGACCCCTAGTCCTTCCCGCTAGGGATGGTGGGAGTTGTAGTT
Source organism: Podarcis gaigeae (assembly GCF_964106915.1). NCBI lineage: Eukaryota > Metazoa > Chordata > Lepidosauria > Squamata > Lacertidae > Podarcis > Podarcis gaigeae. The sequence goes on along the minus strand of NC_139694.1, from coordinate 31,473,070 downwards.
TTGTGGTGGTGAGGCTCGCCAAGGTTGAGCTTTTCCTCCTCTACATTTCTATCTCTAGGTTCGCCAAGGAGAGAGCAGCCACTTCCGGCAGCCGTCTGAGGGCGAAGGACCATTTCCGCCCGGACGTCGGGTGCTTCTCAGCTGCTTCCGGGGATCTAAGATGGCGGTGGCGCTGTCGCTGCCGCTCGGGGCGGAAGGGTCTCCCCAAGTCATGGCGGACTGAACGGCAGCGGCTCGCCCCGGGGAAACGGGCTACCTCGTCCCATGCCCACCCAGGTTGGGTGTGAGGGGGTCCGGGGAGAAGCGGGGCTCGCCTGGGCCGTGTGTCGCTGCAGGAGGGAGAGGGGAAGGTTTCCGTGGCGGTGGAATGGGCGCTGGTTGCTGGGGGCGAGCTGGGTTGCTAGGGCCGCGCTTGCTGGGTTGGGAGGGGGAGAGGGTTCCTCGGCCGCTCCCGCATCTGCGAGGACTCGGCCGCTTAGAGGGGCATCGCCTGCATTTGGGAGCTCCCTGTCTATGGAGATCAAGCAGGCGCCTTTCCCTTCACTCTTCCTGCCTGCTGAAATAATAATAATATTAATAGTAAAAATAATAAGAAGAAGATTTATACCTCGCCCATCTGGCCGGGTTTCCCCAGCCATTCTGGGCGGCTCCCAGCAGAATATTAAAAGCACGATAAAACATTAGACATTAAAGACTTCCCAATACAGTGGTACCTCGAGTTACATACGCTTCAGGTTACAGAATCCGCTAACCCAGAAATAGTGCTTCAGGTTAAGAACTTTGCTTCAGGATGAGAACAGAAATTGTGCTCCAGCGGCCCCATTAGCTAAAGTGGTGCTTCAGGTTAAGAATGGACCTCCAGAACGAATTAAGTACTTAACCCGAGGTACCACTGTATACTGCTTGAAATATGGTGCCTTTCACTTTCTCCCCGCCCCCCACCCTGTTGTTACTGGTTCAGAATATTGTATGCTGCTCTAAAAGGTTCAGCTGGGGAGATGGTGGTGGTCAGTCTCTGGACTGATAAAAACCATGATTTACACCAGGGGTAGGCAACCTAAGGCCCATGGACCGGATACGGCCCAATCACCTCAATCCAGCCCGCGGACAATCCGGAATCAGCGTGTTTTTACATGAGTAGAATGTGTCCTTTTATTTAAAATGCATCTCTGGGTTATTTCTGGGGCATAGGAATTCAGTCATTCCTCCCCCCCCCAAAAAAAAAGATATAGTCCAGCCCACCATATGGTCTGAGGGACAGTGGACCGGCCCACGGCTGAAAAAGGTTGTGACCCCTGGTTTACACAGCTTTCATTTAAAGGAGGCAGAGGGTGCTGGGTGGGGGGTGGGAGCTGTAGGATTTTCTCTGATTCCTTTCCACTCTCTTAGTCCAGTCTAAGGCACAGTTGTTCTTAGTCCTGGTGAAAGAGATCCTTTAAACTGGAAATGCCAGGGATTCACAGCCATTGTTTGAAAAAGAGGCAGACGTTGGATGAATTCTCCCATTTGCTCTTTACAGCTTAGCGTCCCTTAAATGTTTTTCCTTGACACATCTCATACTGCTGACCATGAAGGTTTGAGTCAGACAGACAGACAGAGCAGGAGGTGGGGGTAACATGAGTCTTGTTTGCAAATGCATTGATTTGTACTTTAAAATGTTTGGGGCCTTTGAGCTTCCTTAGTTGCTTTTTTAGTGAGATTCTCACCCTTGTTTCTGATGCTTCTGCAGTTCTGCTTCCCTGGCGAGGCACATGGAAGTTTCATCCCAACCCCCCACAGAAGACGCAGCCTGCACTGGTCCCAGTTGTTAAATGAATTCCGTGTCACCCACCTCAGTGCAGTACTTAAGCCAGGATGAGCTGCGCCACTCAGACGGAAGGCAACTCTTCAATCCCAGGTCCAGCAGTCAAGGGGGGAACTACCCAGGGCTATTCCCCGGAGGGGGTGCCGCACGCAGCCAGCATAGCGAGCCTGACGAAGTGGACAAGATCAAAAGCAAACTCTTCTCTGTCTGGAACAATGTGAAATATGGTGAGTCAGACTTACGGTTGTTGCATGGAAATTAAGGGAAATTATCCTTCTTCTGCTTAGTCCTCCACTTGACAAGTTTAAATAATGTTTGTGCTTCCTTTAAGAGGGAAAACCCCACCAAAGGTGGCATACAATTAAATTACAGAATCGTACAATTATAAAAATATTTAATATTATAAAAATATTAAAAGCTAGAAAAAATGAACCATAAACTTCTAGCTCCAATATTCCAAAATATAGTAGCAGTTTATGGTTTTAAGTCAGAACAAAAAGGGGGATAGTGGTTGGATTCTCTTTTTCAACAATGCATCCTTATCTTAAAAAATGAACAATTGAAAATTGTTTATTGGGAAAGCTTTGTTAGCCACTAATCATCTATGTCTAGAATCTTAAACCAGAAATTAAACATATATGCATCTCAATTGTGTTTTAATCAGGTTTTTAACTGAATGTTTAATTTATTTTTAAAATATTTTAAATAGTTGTTTTGAACTAATTTTGTTTTATTGTTTTTAAACCACTTTGAAGGTGTTTGTTTTTTGCAATCAAGTGGTATATAAATTTTAATGAATTAAATACTAAATTGGCAGTGTGCTAGTTTTAGCCTACAGTGACGTAGAAGGTATGGCTCTGGGAGTACTCAGTAGAATTATTAGCATTTGGCTTTGTATGATTTTGGGAGACCCAGGATATCCCCAGATTTCAGTGTCATAAGGCTTGTGGGTAGATGTTGTCTTTGAGAATCAAGATGGCCCCAAACTTCAATACAATTTGGAGCCTGCACTCTTGAGAGGCCTGATTCTCATGTTGGCCTTTGTCTTGTTGTGCCATGAAGTGACTTCCTTTATTTGGCACGACTCGTCGTGCCATGGAGTGACTTCCTTTGTTTGTGCTGCAAGAGCTCCTCTGAAATTCCTCCATATGTTGAGATCTGGAATTCTGCCATGTCCTCTGGGATATGGCAAATCTCCAGGTCTTGCAACAAAAGCATTCATTCATTGACAAAAGGCACTTTCATGCCAAGCTGACCCAAAATCCCTGTTAGATTTGGAGGCTGAGCACAGGCTTTTGATATGTCAGTATTTGTTTCTGAGAACAGCTGCCAAGTGTGTTTTTACGAAAAGAGCAGAGAGCAAATGTGTGTAGGAGGCTTACACACCTTGAACAAATATGGCTAGCCTTACTGATCATGGGGTGGGGAAGATAATATGATTTGGAGAGCAGGTTCTACTTCTGTTTTCTTGTCATCTTGTCATTAGCCTCTGCTGGGCTAATAAAGCTGTCACCTCTTGCATGCTTTTCTGGTTGGTTTGAGAACACCTCCTCTGCCAACTTCTGCTTCTGCATTAGCTCCTTGAATCATGGCTGTGGAGAGTGAATGTGAGCACAGATCTATCTGGGTTGGTGAAAATGTCCTATTAAATTCTACTTACAACACTGATTGTGTGTTTTGTGCTTACAGATAAGGATTTCGTATCTTACCCCATGGCATTTAAAAACTAATCCAAGAGGCAGGGGTGGGGTTGGAGAGATTTAGTTCTGCTTTCTTTTTGTGTAATGTTTAACTTGATTGCTTTATTCTGGCGATGGGAGCAGAAATCCACCGTATCTTCCCTCCCTGTATTTTTTCCTGCACTAAGAGCACCTGCTTTGTATGATTCCAGGTAGCTTCTCTTGTCAGGAATGAACAGGGGCAATTTGGACGGGGTTGCTTTTAATCTGTAGTTGAGGGGCTGAAAAAAATAAAACATTTATAGTGCTCTTTCTACACCTGAGCACTGAGCTTCAGCACATTGTAGAATTCCCCATTGCAGGCACATGCTGGTGGATACTTTATCTGTTCATTTAAGTATTTATAAACCACACTTCAGAGGGTGTTAAAGAAGGACCGAACATTCTTTATGTATGCAACAACAGCAGCAAGGATACTTGTCGCCAAACATTGGAAAACCCAAGACTTGCCCACACTGGAAGAATGGCAGATGCAACTGATAGACTATATGGAACTAGCAGAAATGACTGGCAGAATCCGAGACCTGGAAGAGGAAGCAGTGGAAGAGGATTGGAAGAAATTTAAGGACTATTTACAAAAATATTGCAAATTGTATGAGTGTTAAGAAGGATGCAAGAGTGAAAATAACATGGCACCACTAAGCTAGTTGAAAAGAGTATGAGTTGAAAAGAGTACAAGTTGAAAAGAGCTAGTTGAAAAGAGTACAAGTGAAATTTAAGAAAAGATAAATTTTAGATAAATTTTATGTCTAAATTAAGTATTTAAGTTTTAGATAAAAGTATCTAAAGTTAGGGACACAATATTGGAAAATTACAAAATAAGAATTGAAACAAGGTGATAAATTGCTGGTTAAAGTTTTATAAATCAGGAACGCAGGAACGAGAGATGTGAGGAAGTCCAAAAAGCGAAGAAAATATGGTTATTATCTAATTGATTCTGTTGTGGTATGCTTTTTGTATAAGGTGTAAGTGTTTTTTCTTTTTTTCTTTTTTGTTCTTCTTTTTTCTTTATTGTATTAATAAAATCTTTAATAAATATTTTAAAAATATATATATAAACCACACTTCAGTAGTAGTAGTAGTAGTAGTAGTAGTAATAATAATAATTACAAGCCAGTGTTCACCATACAAAAGATACAATCATAAGAATGTCAATAAAGCATTAGTAAAAACTTCCATAAGTTGTGGTTGGTTAAAAGAAAATTCCCATTTCCAAGGCCTGTCTAAATAACACCAGGTGAGATTTAACATAGTTGTTGCATGTGCAGAACGAGATCTGTTCATGCAGGCTATTCTTGGATAGATGCTCCCAACTACAGCCATGCATTCACGCACGTGAGGACTGAGGTGAATGTGAGAACGCAAACTGCAATAAATGACATTTGAGGGGTGGCTTCTAGTCCATTGGTGGATGTTTATTGGTGGGTAAGCTCTATGGAAGGCAACATCTTAAGCAGAAATGTGCAGGGAAAGGTGTTCCCTCTGCAGAGTGTTATGCAGTCAGGCTGGGTGTGGGGAGTTCTGCCACTGGAGGCCACTGGTTTGGAGGTTAAGTCAAGCCTGGATCTCCGTACCAATCTGCAGGAAGGAAGTGGAGGCCCAGTGTTGAATGCCACATGGTTTGTAACAAACCTACCTGTCTCCTTTTCCTCCCGAGGTTGGACGGTCAAGACCAAAACTAATTTCAGCAAGCTTTCCCCAGTCTACCTCTTTGGACACATCTACCGCTTTGAACGTGAAGGTGAGCGGCTTGGGAGGCAGGGTGGAGGGGATTCCCAGAATTTGGGTTCATTTTCGTTTTGCAGTGGTATTGTGCAGTTCCTTCATGCACTCTCTGCCTGCCTCCTCCTCTGACCCCCAACAAGACACTATTGATTTGGTGTAAAATCCCTCAGTCGATAACAATAGATGCATTTCTGAAAGAGGCTGCCAATTCTCTTAGCAGTGCAGGAGTACGGATAGGAGATGGTGACTTTGAAGATCAAGGCCAAGAAGTCCTTTCATGCCGGCCCTTTGTTGCTTTTCTCTCTCTGCCTCTTCTTTGTCTTGGATAGCCAAGGAGGGATTACAAGCTCATACTTGCCCTTTATTTCCTTAACGTTTGAGATGTATAGCATTAGTTCAGTTTGTTCTGATCCTTATTCATTTATCCTAACTACTTGGATCAGGCTTCCTCAACCTCGGCCCTCCAGGTGTTTTTGGCCTACAACTCCCATGTTCCCTAGCTAGCAGGACCAGTGGTCAAGGATGATGGGAATTGTAGTCTCAAAACATCTGGAGGGCTGAGTTTGAGGAAGCCTGACTTAGATGAAGAGGATTATCTTGACAGTACAGCTAGAGAAAGGGGGTGGGGGACTGGATCTGCCAACAGATCCTTTGTGGGCCAGATTTGACAAGTGGACATGGTCACCCACCTGATGATCATCTGATGTCGCAATGACATTAGGGCAATGTTTCATTAGTCCAGCTGTTGTTGGACTACAGCTTCCATCATCCCTGACCACAGGTTTGTGAAAAACCGCATTAGGGGACGGGTACTCTGAATTGTCGGCACTTGGTGAGAGCCCTGTTGGGAACTGGCTGACTGCCAGTAGCACAGCCAGCCTAGCCAATGCACAATCAGGACTTTGGGACTTACATTTGTGCACTGGCAGCCACAGCTCCACCTGCCCATAAGATGTCAGGTGAGCATGGTTTGCATGGTTTGGGGAAAACAGCCTCACAGGCCAAACAGACCTGTGCCGGGCCTGAACTCCCCCGTCTGTGAGCTAGAGGATCTCCCAGTAAATATGGCTGGGGGCGTTGTGATGCAGAAAGGAAAAGTTCTGCCTCTGGACTTGTTTGTGTGCTGCTGTTGGCTAGGCCTCTTCCTTACCGGTCTCTGTTCTGCCTTACAGAGGATGTGGAGTGCTTTCAGAAGGACTTTGCCTCACGCATCTGGCTAACCTACCGACGGGAATTTCAGCAGTTAGAAGGCACTATGTGGACCACGGACTGTGGCTGGGGCTGCATGCTGCGCAGTGGTCAGATGCTGCTGGCTCAGGGTCTCGTCGTCCATTTCCTTGGCAGAGGTGAGGGGCACAGCTCTGTGTGTGACATGTCGTGAGGGGATCCCTCTTGCCCGCCCCTTCCCATTCCCCTGTCCCATCTTAAAGCATGCATTCACGCATGCAGGTATCTGCAGTGTGCCCCAGAATCACGTAGTGTCCCAAAGAGCCATCTAGTCTGAACAGCCCCTCCTCCCATTGCACCTGCCACCCTACCCCAAAATCGATAATTGAAAGAGAGTTGAGCAGTGGAAAAGTTTTTTGCAGAACAAATAGCACTACGAGTTGTGCATAGTTGATTTTACTTGCAAAGCCAAATGGCTCAGCCCACCAGATTCAACTGCCATCCCAATCAAAATGTAGGCTATAATTATTTGCAATCTTGAGCAAGTGAAACGGCGTTACATTTGGGATGCTTCAATGTTTGGGTGGTTAATGGGAATGAAGGGTGCCCTAGTCCTTAGCCTGCTTTTTGGTTTTCTATTCCGCTTTTCAGATTGGACCTGGTCAGATGCCCTTTATACCCCCAGTTTGGCGGAGATGGAGCCCATGAAAGCCACCCCTCTGCCCTGCCCCAGCACAGCTAACCTGCGCCAGGTCCCACCTATCCCTACTGACAGGAGCAGGGGACCCTGGGAGCTGCAGGCCCCTAGGCGCACCTGCAGTCCTGATGAACTGGAAAAGGAGCGTTACCACCGGAAGATTATCTCATGGTTTGCTGATCGGCCTCAAGCACCCTTTGGAATTCACCGTTTGGTTGATCTGGGGCGCAGTTCAGGGAAGAAAGCAGGGGACTGGTATGGGCCTTCTATTGTAGCCCACATAATCAGGTGAGAGGTGATAAGACACAAGAAATGATTTGACTTCCAGGAAATAAGTGGGGGTAGGGGTGTTAGATTTTGACCAGGAATATTTGTGCAATGGGGTGGGGCGAATTGCCAGCTCTGATCAGGAGACCTATATTTGTTGTAAAAGCTCATTTGCCGTGTGTTTTTGCCAATTATTGCATGACTATGCTTAGTGCACAAGTCAAATCAAGCTGCTCGGCCAAGAATATTTAGTGTTTCGAGATTTGGCAGTGCAAAGGCTTTCCAATCTACAGAACATCCAGAACTGGCCTGCCTCTGCCACCCCATTTTGACTGGGGTGTGGATCATCTCACTGCATATGGCATCAGGCGATTCAAAGTTTAAGCCATGAGAACAGGCAAAGGTTTTATATCGTGAATGGGGCTGAGACCACAGTGTTAAAATTAAGAGACAAGTCTTGGCCTGCTGCCAAGGTTTGCAATCAAAGAAGAATGTGTGTCCCTCCAGAATATTAAATTGCATATTTCTGTACTGTGTGTGTATGTGGTCCTGACCCAGAAGTTTCAGCAAAAGGAACAGTCAGTCTTTTCTGCCCCCTTCCTTCCTTCCTTCCTTCCTTCCTTCCTTCCTTCCTTCCTTCCTTCCTTCCTTCTTTTGTGTGTTGATCCAGCAGTGTTTAGTCAGTGGGAGGGGCACAGATTCCAGCCTGCCTTCTGCTTTGAGTCTTTAGCACTTTGGTGTTGTTGTTGTTGTTGTTTGTATTGGCGGGGGGGGGGGGAGTTTGAGGGAATTTTGCCAAGCATCAAAAGCAAAGGAGCCCTGAAGCTGATAGACGGGCTGTTCTGCTGCTCCACTTCCTTTGCTGACCTCGGAAGCTAGAAATCTATAGCTTCTTCCTTTTGTCCTCAATCCTCTGGTGGTGGTCTTGCAGGGATGAGGCTGGCTGGAGAGTGGGGTTGGGAAGCAACGCTGTGTCCAACTGTGTCCAACTGAAGTGCACCTTCTCCCCCCTGCAGGAAAGCAGTGGATTGCTGTTCGGAAGCAGGCAACCTGGCGGTGTATGTGTCTCAGGACTGCACAGGTAAAAGGAGCTGAAGGAGGGTGGGGGGTAAGCAGCCCTGCCTGTGGTTCATGAAGCACCTGGGAGGTCATAGCCCAGGTAGCTGGGCTGAGATCCCCTTGGTTGCAGGACCTGAATTCCTTGCTCTGCTGCTTCCCATAGTGTACAAAGATGATGTGGCAAACCTGGCCAATAGAAGCAAAGACAGGACTGCGTGGGACCCTGGCGCCGAATGGAAAGCAGTCATCATCCTGGTGCCCATGCGGCTAGGGGGAGAGACGTTTAACCCCGCCTACGTGGACTGTGTTAAGGTGACTTGGGAATAGGTGTGAGATGGACTCTGGGACTCAAATGGGCACATCCTTGTTGGAATCCAGGCTGATGGCTCTATGGGACGCGGGTGGCGCTGTGGTCTAAACCACTGATCCCCTTGGGCTTGCTGATTGGAAGGTGGGCAGTTCGAATCCCCATGACAGGGTGAGTTCCCTTTGCTGTGTCCCAGCTCCTGCCAACCTAGCAGCTCAAAAGCATGCCAGTGCAAGTAGATAAATAGGTACCACTGCAACGGGAAGCTAAACAGCATTTCTGTGCACTCTGGTTTCCATCACGGTGTCCCGTTGCACCAGAAGTGGTTCAGTCATGCTGGCCACATGACCCGGAAAGCTGTCTGTGGACAAACGCCAGCTTCCTCGTCCTGAAAGCGAGATGAGCGCCACAACCCCATAGTCACCTTTAACTGGACCTAACCATCCATGGGTCCTTTATGTCTTTGGCTCTATGGGATAGAATGAAAATGTAACAGTTCTTTAACGAGGATTGTGCCCATTCTGTGGAAGGAGGGGTGGGGTGGGAGATTCCTTTGCTGCGTAACGATGGCCAAGTTGTGTAGCCACGACAGAGAAACTGGCTCTCATGAATGCAACTACTCAAGAAGAGCAGTGAATTAAACATGTTTGACTACTTCCCTGCCCACCCAAGTGCACTTACCAGTTGCATTCTTCTTGCCCTGCGTAACGCTCAAAGTGGGTGGTGGTGTTTGGTGTGTCTCCTGGTCATTCTGCGTCAGGGCATACCACAGAGTAGAATCACAGACTCATGGAGTTGGAAGGAACCACCAGGGTCATCTAGTCCAACCCCCTGCAATGCAAGAATCTTTTGCCCAACATGGGGCTCAAACCGATGACCCTGAGATTAAGAGTATCATGCTCTACCAACTGAGCTATTTGTTTCCTTATATCACTGGGCGATCCCTTGGAAAGGGAGCTGGTCAAAGGTGGTGTGATTTAAGTTGCTTTCTTGTGCAGGAACTTCTGAGGCTGGATTTCTGTATTGGGATCATTGGAGGAAAACCAAGGCATTCCCTGTACTTCGTTGGATATCAAGGTAAGAGACTTCATTGCTGAGGTGCAGAAATGTCTGGTCTCCCCTCTCCTCCTCCAGATGTTGGGTTATTATGTGCTGCTTTGCTTTTCCCCAACAAGGGCAGGCACCCCAAATTCTCCACCAAAATGCTTCACCAAAATTGTTGACATGACATTCATCCATTTCTGTAATTTGCATACATTTTCATCCATACTTGGTCACTCATATGCTCAGTATGGACCAAAATGCAATTGCAGAAGTTACTGAATGTAAGTTAACATGCAGAACTTTGCCATTTTTGTTATTGGTCATTGTTTCAAACATTGGAACTTGAACATCGCCAACCCAGAAGTAGGTGTTCTGGTTTGCGAACTTTGCCTCAGAAGCCAAACGTCTGGTGCGGCTTCTGATTGGCTGCAGGACATTCCTTAAGCCAATCGGAAGCCGTGCCTTGGTTTCCCAACGTTTCGGAAGTCAAACAGACTTCTGGAACGCATTCTGTTTGAAAACCAAGGTACGTAAACATTCGTAAACATTTCCTAGTGGTGCACAGTTTAAAGGTGTCCCTTCCTCCCTCATACCCCCACCACACTCATTCATAAGACAAAATGTTGTTGTTATTTAGTCGTTTAGTCGTGTCCGGCTCTTCGTGACCCTATGCACGCCAGGCACTCCTGTCTTCCACTGCTTCCCACAGTTTGGTCAAACTCATGCTGGTAGCTTCGAGAACACTGTCCAACCATCTTGTCCTCTGTCGTCCCCTTCTCCTTGTGCCCTCCATCTTTCCCAACATCAGGGTCTTTTCCAGGGAGTCTTCTCTTCTCATGAAGTGGCCAAAGTATTGGAGCCTCAGCTTCAGGATCTGTCCTCCCATAAGACAAAATAGGATCCATAATTGATCTCCCACTTCTCTTGTCTTCCAGATGACACACTTCTGTTCCTGGACCCGCATTATTGCCAGCTCTTTGTGGACACCACTAAGGAGAATTTCCCCCTGGAGGTAAGCAGCTGCTTAGAGCTCCAGGATGGCATGGGAGCCAGTATGTACCATTGCACCTTAGGCACAACTGTGACAAAATAGTTAACCTTGCATCCGGTGTGGAGACTTTACAGCTTAACTGCCAAAACATAAATGTGTTTTGTTGCTAAAAATTGAGGAAGCATAATAGCCCTTTTAAGAGAAGTATGGTAAAAAGTAAGTAGTCAAAGCAAGAGCTGGTGTTACATTTCTGACACTTACAGAAAGAACAAAACTGGGCAAGGCATATTTTCATCAGTGGAGTAAAAAACTAAAGGTATTTTAATTTTCCCTCAAGGTAACTTGTGATACTTATAAATTCTCTACGTGGAGGAGAAACAGGAGAATAATTGGGTCTATATGCTACAGATGCATTTTTAAAACATGTTTTGAGATGCAGGGTGATATTGAAGGCTTTACTTGTGCAAGATAAATTCTCCGCTAGATTTTCCTTCTTGGCTGAGATCAGACAGGCCACACACACACACACACACACACCCTGGTTGAACTTCAGGCACTTGGTGAATACTCTCTGAAATTCCAGCAGGCATTTTGAACAAGATTTTCTGACTTCATGGGTGATTTTAACTGATCTTTTGCAACCTCATTGTACACCACTTAGAAGCTACGGTGCTCAGTGGTGTATAAATTGGCGGTACTAAATACATAGTCTCTGGGTCATCTTGATGTGAGACAGCTCTGTGAATGTCACGTTTTGCTGTATCCCCTTTTTCCAGTCCTTCCACTGCAACTCACCCCGGAAAACAGCGTTCAGCAAGGTGGATCCCAGCTGCACCATTGGCTTCTACGTCAGCCACAGAAGAGAGTTTGAGGGCCTGTGCGTGGAATTGACACAGGTGAGGGTTATGCTTGCCTTGAGGCAACTCCAAGCCCTGCCAGTGGGGCCAGCTTTGAATTGATTTGTGGATCTGAAAAAACTACACTCCCAGGGTTTACTGGGAGCGGGGTTTGCAGAATTCTGAAATGTGGAAATGTTGATGGTGAGGATCTGGTTGAGGTGATTTGAGGGAATGATGGAAGTACAGTCATACCTTGGAAGCCGAACGCCTTGGCACTCGTACATTTTGGCTCCCGAATGCTGCAAACCCAGAAGTGAGTGTTCTGGTTTGCGAACGTTCTTTGGAACCCGAACGTCCAGCGCGGTTCCCGTGGCTTCTGATTGGCTGCAGGAGCTTCCCTGTTCCCTGTACATGGGAATTGTGAGCTATGTTTTTTTTTCTAATGATAACTCACAAATGGAGAGGAAGATGTGCAAATTCTTTTGTACAGGGGTTCTACCACAAGGTGTTAGATCCCTGTAATTCTACCCTGTACTTGGACTATCACAAAACAGAGAAGAAATAGACTCTAGCTATATTTTGTTCCGGCATAGAGACCTTCTCATGTTGTCTCTGCCTCAAGTATTCGGATTGTGCCAATTGTCCTCCTTTGTGTCTACTGCAGGTCCTCAATTCTGCGGCTGCCAAAGAGAAATACCCCATGTTTTCCATTGTAGATGGCTGCGCTCAGGACTATGGTTTAGAAGAGCTCTGTTCCCGATTCTCCCAGCAAACTGTGCAAGGGCAGCGGCCCAGCAAGAGGGGCAGGGCGAAAAAGGCAACCACAGAGGATTTTGTCGTCTTATGATCGCTGGCGAGGCAGCCCCAACACCACTGACATATTTATTTTTATTTATGTAGATGTCTATGGCAGCCCTCTCCCTTTTTGATCCAGGAGAGAGGGAGAGTCCCTGTGTCGCTCTTGCAGAGACTTGTCTTCTGCTACTCCAGCCTGTAGCAGTCAGGTAGCACTCCATGTCAGAGGCTGCAATTTAAATGTCTTGTGGGGGTTACCAAACTCCTCGATCATTAGGATGCTGCTAAAAGGAAGTCAAGACACTGGAATAACCCGCAGAACATGGGCAAGCGATATTGAGCACTGAAATGACTGTAAAATGGCGAGAGCCAAGGCAGTTCACAGTGAGGAGAGGGAAACCTTTGGCAAAGGTGGTTCTGGGTTGATTTTCTAAAAGTAGGTTTCTGTCTCTGCGACTGAGAGTTCAAGGCAACTTCATTAAGTACACAGAGAACTCAGTCCTGAACTCAGGGCCAGGCTATTAACCCGTGCATTATTGCGCTCAAATTGAGGTTCTTTGCTTGTGTGGTTGCTTCTCCCCATCAATTTGTTTCAGTGCACTCCATAGGCCCATAAAAGAAAGAAGAGGGAGGGGCACAGCTTGTCTTGTCTATTTTTTAACTGAGGTGTATGTATAGAGACAAATCTGTATTCACTTAAATTGAGGGATGAAGACTTTACAAGATAGAGGTTGTTCACTGGTTAACAGGTGGCTGGGGAAGAACAAAAGAGACACAAGGCCTGTTTGGTTAATGATGTATTGGGTGGGCTTGAATAATTAGTATTATGACATGGTTTCAAAGTGTAGAGGAAGGTCTCCCATTGGAAGGAGGCTAAAGAAGAGTGGAGGGGACAGTTCAGGTTAGTTATCGGTGGAGAATAGGATTCCCTACAGAGATACATCCCTGGGATAGATAGAGCCTTGCATATTGGTTGAGAGATCCATGGCAAAGGGGTATTAAACAACCACCTGTATACTTTACCCTGGAGGCAGTTGCTTGAATTCTCTTTCCCCTCCCTGCACTTCCTCCTGCCTTATCAGTCTTCAGCAGCTGCTAAAGCAAAGGTTAGACTGACAACTCTCAGAAGTGGGCTTGGGTGCTCTTCTGCTTTTCTTAACTCAGGTGTGTTTGTGGTCAGCCAAGTTTGCTGTGTGGATGACTCTGCTGGCAACCCAGACTCCCCCCTTCAGAGGCAACACTCCTCCTTCCAGATCTGTTTGATCAATAAAAGCTCTGCTCCAACAGGTGTACTTTTACGGTGTAGCTTTTCATTGACCTGGCTATGACTCAGGAACCAGTTTACTGGCAAAAATCCTTGCTTCTCCAAACCAGAGACTGCCTGGTCCAACCCCCTGTTCTTGTAGTGGATTTGGATTTGATATCCTGCTTTATCACTACCCTAAGGAGTCTCAAAGCGGCTAACAATCTCCTTATCTCTTCCTCTCCCACCTCCCACTGTGAGGTGAGTGGGGCTGAGAGACTTCAAAGAAGTGTGACTAGCCCAATGTCACCCACCAGCTGCATGTGGAGGTGCAGGGAAGCGAACCAGGTTCACCAGATTACGAGTCCACCGCTCTTAACCACTACACAATAGATGCCCATAAACAGGGTACAAGCCAGCAGTGGAGCTAGCCGCTCGGACACCCTGAGCGTCACACATGCTGTTCACCCAGGGGTGGGGCAAACTACCCACGGGGGCAGATCAGTGCGGCAGCAATCCGCCCGGGGGGATTTTGTCATCCCCCCTCTGGGATGACACCTGGGGCGGACCGTCCCCCCTTCCTACGCCCCTGGTACAAGCACAACAGCTGCTCCCCTGCCCTCCCCCCAAACTCCCAGCCTGTAGAGTTCAGACCATGACCAAACTCGTGGTACCTGCAAAGCAAATTATCGGCTATATTACCTGTGAAAGAGAAGAGCTCTTTGGCTACTTGCCTCCATATTAGGGTGGTTCATAGGCCGCAGCTGAAGCCTGCAATGAAGAAGTGTTTACGCCAGGTTGTATTCAGCATAGCACTAAGGTGAACATTCTCTCCCACCCACGGTGCCAGTTTGGAAAGAGCATGGGACCAGCTAGTGCAGAAGCCTAATTGAATCCTGCCCCTTGTTAGGTTCCTAATGGGATCGACTCCTTGTAATCGGAAATACCATTAAGAGGAGCCTCAAGATCTCCTCCTACTCATAGACTTTGCCCATCTTCCTGAATGCACTTCTTTGTCCTTGAAAGTTCTCCAAGGCAGGCAAGCCAATCGCTTTGGAATTGGCATGATGGTCCCTTCCTTTCTGAATCTAGGTGAATAGGCTGGGAAGGCAAAGAGGAAGCAAATGCATTGCATCGCAGGCTGGATTGGGGGTGATAGAGTTTGGACTTAAACATTAGAACTTCAGATTTTTCACAGTTAGTTTCTGTGCTGGTGAACAAGAGACTAGTGTTAAAGGGTTCTTAACCAGAGGTGGCAGAAGACAACTTCAGGTCAGTGGTTCTCAAACTTTTTTCATCTGGACCACACTTTCAGAATAAAAATTTGCTTGCAGCACTCCAATTTTTTAATTGATAAAAAATACATTGGAAAACAAAAATAGACAACTAGCAGTGCTTGATTTATAACATAGAACACAACTACTTTATAATACGATCATGGGACATCCAGGGAGTATAAAACAGTGCAGCTACATAATAACATGAATATAATATAATAATAAACAAGCCTCTTACAAATGTCCCTCAAGTAGGTATACAAACTCAATCAGAGGCGTGAGCTTGCTTTTGTCAGGTAATCATTTGTCAGGTAATCTCAATTTGAGACAAACACTCATCAGCACAAAGAAGCCTTTCTCTTTTCTGATCTTTCATATCTGAAAATCCCTGTTCACAACAGTATGTTGTGGAGAACTGTAGAAGAAAAGCCAATTCTCTTTGGTCGTCCAAGAAAGGCTTGGATTCTGTCTCTGTATAGCAGGGCACTAGATTGAAATGGATCGAGTGTTTTATCCAGGAGAATCTTTGACATTTGCTTAGTTGTAGAGTCTACACCAAATCCAGAATGTGGCATAGAATCATAGAGTTGGAAGAGACCACAAGGGCCATCGAGTCCAGCTAGACTGGTGGCTGGAAGTGTCCGCCAGGACCATATAACACTGGTCCTGAAAAACCTACAGTACATTGGCTCCCAGTACATTTCCGAGCAAAATTCAAAGTGTTGGTGTTGACCTTTAAATCCCTAAATGGCCTCGGCCCAGTATACCTGAAGGAGCATCTCCACCCTCATCATTCAGCCCGGCCACTGAGATCCAGCTCCAAGGGCCTTCTGGCCGTTCCCTACCTGCAATAAGTGAAGCTACAGGGAACCAGGCAGAGGGCCTTCTTGGTAGTGGCACCCACCCTGTGGAATACCCTCTCATCAGATATCAAGTAGCTATATAACCTTTAGAAAGCAGTCCTGTCTAGGGAAGCTTTTTAAAGTGTAATGATTTATTATGTTTTTATATAGGTTGGAAGCTGCCCAAAGTGGCTCAGGCAACCCAGTCATATGGGTGGGGTATAATTGGTGTTAAGTCAGAAAGGATCCCTAGGATCATTTAGTCCAAACCCCTGCAATGCAGGAATCGTACCCAAGAGAACCAATGGAAAACAAATGAGTAAGACAGGTGAGGTCAAGGGATAGAGAGGAGAGCAGAATTGCACCCAATATCCCCCAAATAATAGCCAGGAACCCACTAAGGGCGCATGTCCCTCCCATATTGTCTGTAATAGAGGTAAGTGTGATACTGGAGCTCAGGCAGGATGATACGGAAGCAGCCGTTGTACTGGGCATAGGTGAGGTTCTGTTTGAGGCTGTAGCCCAGAATGGTGACACTGCCCGGCTGCCAAGGCCGCAGCTCATCGGTCATGCGCTCAGGTCCTACAGGCTCCCCTGACAGGCACCTGGCCCCCGTCTCCCTGAGCAGCGCATGGAAGGCGTCCAACTCCCTCTTCATGCGCATGTAGCCATAGCGCTCCACCTTGTGCCAGAAAACGCCCTGGAAAAACCTGTAGATCTGCATGTCCAACCAGTTCCAGGCCTGGATCTTCTGCACCAGTGCCTTGGGCAGAGGCTCACCCTCTTTGTGGCGCACGTTGAGCCTGACGTACACCAGCTCTTCCATGTCCAGCCCCAGCAGCTCTCTCGCCAGGAGGAGCGACTCGTCAAAGTGCTCTGCGATCATCACCAGCTGAAAAGTCCGATTCAGCCTTTCCAGCTCTCCCAGCCACCAGCCGCTCAGCGCTTCTTCCTGACTGGCGTTCAGGCCTAGGTCAAAGGCCATGGGGTTTTTGGCCAGCCCATTGCTGGCATCCCTGGCATCGTAATAGCGATCCGATGCCTCCAGGAAAGCCACCAGCGGCCTGGAGTGGTTGGCCAGCATCTGGAAGGCAGGCACGACATTGAGGTAGTAGTAGAAGACGGACTCAAACGTTTGAATGGGGTGGCGCAGGATCGTGAGGAAGATGCTGTGTGGCGGCATGACCGCCTGGACTTCGCCAACTGCCAGCCGCATATGGCTGCAGAGCAGGTTGAAATGGGTGGCCCCGGTGGGGAGGTCCTCCACAAATGTCCTGGAGAAGGCCTCTGGGTAGGCAAACTGGTAGGAATAGAGCGGAAAGGCCACGGTCAGGTTCCGCCGCTCTCCAGCCCGGAAGAGGATGTTCTGCACCGTGCTGCCACCTGTTTTGTGGGTCTTCAGAAAGACAACATTAAGGCCCACCAGCTCTTCCAAGCCCGGCTTCCCTTGCAGCTGCTGAACAGCCAGAGAGCGAGTGGATGCGTTTTTCCGATGCAGACTCAGCAGTTCTTCTGCAGGGCTGATCCGCAATATTTCTCTGCAAGGTAAGGTTTAAGAAAAGGTAAAGGACCCCTGGATGGTTAAGTCCAGTCAAGGCTGACTATGGGGTTGCGGTGCTCATTTCGCTTTCAGGCCGAGGGAGCCGGTGTTTGTCCACAGACAGCTTTCCGGGTCATGTGGCCAGCAGCGGAACACTGTGACAGAAGTCAGAGCACATGGAAACACCGTTGGATAGCCACATGCTTCCTACCACTGATCTACTGGGTATCTAGAAGTTGGAAGCCAGGCAAACTGGGTTTCACATGAAGAAATTGCTCCTGACAGCAAGCTGCTATTGCTCTCCTCCACAGACAGAAATTTGAGCCCAGGAACAGAGCTGGCATGAACTACAATGCTCTCCAGGAGTTTACTAGCAAAGGTAAGAAAAGGTAAATGGCCCCTGGACAGTTGAGTCCAATCAAAGGCAACTATGGGGTTGTGGCGCTCATCTCGCTTTCAGGCTGAGGGAGCTGGTGTTTGTCCACAGACAGCTTTCCTGGTCATGTGGCCAGCAGGACTAAACAGCTTCTGGCGCAACAGAGCACTGTGACGGAAACCAGAGCGCACGGAAATGCCTTTTACCTTCCCGCTGCAGCAGTACCTATTTATCTACTTGCACTGCTAGGTTGGCAGGAGCTGGGACAGAGTAACAGGCGCTCACCCCATTGCAGATTCGAACTGCCGACCTTCTGATCAGCAAGCTCAAGAGGCTCAGTGGTTTAGACCGGAGTGCCACAGCAAGAGGCACACAGCAGCACAGTTACTTTGGCACAGCTTGGGGTAGGGGTCTTTGGGGTATTAGGATATTTTTGTAATCATCTGTCTAGTCACTTTAAGGATAATGTATAAGTAGGACCAGCCTTGGGATTACTTTATACTACTCTGCCCCTCGGTGATGGCTGAATGGCCAAACTCCTTGCTGTACATACCAGAAATGATCTGAAGCTTGTCTTGAGTGGGTTAGAGAGAAAACTTTAAAATGGAAAGTGTAATGCTGGTGATCAACACAGTGGTGAAGCTTCAAGCTCTGGTACCGGGGGGGGGGGGAGGGGCAGAGAGCAGGCAGGGGCATGGTGTGCTGCCCGCAGGGGCGTGACGCATGTCCTGTGGAGGTGTGGCACCCAGTGTGGGAGGGGAGGCAGCCACAATGGCACCCACCCCCCCGGGATCGCGCTGCCGGGGGCAGTGCGCTCTCCCCCCCACTCCTCTTTCTCCGCCAGTGGATTAACGAAAGAGGTTTAAAGACTCTTTTCAAGGCAAATCTTTAAAAATGTAGTATAAACACCAACAACTGGGAAACACTGGCCTGCAAGCGCTCCAGTTGGAGACCAGCCTTTACCAAAGGTGTCATGGGCTGATGCTCAAACTCAGGACGAAAGGGAAAAACACGCTAAGAGGAGACATGTTTGGCAAACCCTCACCGTGATCAACTCCCGCCCAGAAACCTATGTTCCCCACTGTGGAAGGGCATGTGGATCCAGAATTGGCCTCCACAGTCACTTACGGACTCACTGTTAAGACTGTGTTCATGGAAGACAATCTTACTGTGCATGAATTATTGCCAAAGAAAGACAGAGAGAAAATGTTTCTGGCTTCTTGGTCAGGACTGAACAATGCCACGTGTTAAGTTCTGTGCTCTGCTAGTAACTGGGAAATGCCTTCAGGAGGGTGTGTGCTAAATGCTCATAAACTAGTCCCTTGTGTACATTACAGGCCTTTGACAATCCTACCTGGATACTTCCCATTCCCCATATCCATGACAACAGATACCCTGTGCAGCTGCATTGCTATTCCTGAAAAGCCTGACAGTCCAAAGAGAGCTGGAGACCCAAGTTTGGGAATGCCTGGGTTCATCAATCTCTTGGTTAAGTAAACCCTAAGGCAGAGGATTTTGGAAGGCTTATCACACAGCATGATTTTCATCTATTACAACTCTTTGGCCATGGTGGGGAGGGGGCTGACGGGAGATGGAGCTTACCAACATTTGGATGGCCACACATTTCCTACCACTGATCTACTGGGTATCTAGAAGTTGGAAGCCAGATAAACTGGTTTCACACAAAGAAATTGCTCCTGACAGCAAGCTTCTATTGCTCTCCTCCACAGACAGAAATTTGAGCCCAGGAGCAGAGCTGGGGTGAACTACACTGCTCTCTAGTATTGTAATTTACCCTAAGGGGAAAGGGTAAAAATAACATCTCTTTAAAAAGAACCATTTTACGCCACTTTAAGCTAAATGGGGAAGTAATCTGCAAAACTTTATAGCTTCCGACACTGCCCTCTCCCCATATTCAGATGGCCCAATCCAGGCAGGGAGCTGTGTTGCAGAGAGAATGGTGGCACACCCAACACAAGGCTGCTTGTGCTCATTACAATAGCTGCTGGGTGCATCTTCATTTCAATTAACTTGAGACTGCTACTTGCGTCGGCAGCACATATACTAAAACTGGAACTATACAAAGAAGTTCAGCATGGCCCTTGCACAAGGATGACACGCAAATATCACTGATCTATGTATCAGTGGTTTTCAACCAGTGTGCCATGGCACCCTGGGGTGTCTTGAATGATGGTCAGGGGTGCTGTGGGCAACACTGGCCTCTGTCCCTCTTCCCTTCCCTCCCTCCTTTGATGCCCTCTTGCGTCTCTCTCTCCCAAAGCTTGCAGAGCTGTTGGTTGCAGCGGCCCTGACTACAAGCTCCCCAGGTGAATGGTGCCTCTGAGGCTGGCCAGGGGGTGCTTCCCAGGCCCCTGTGGGGCAGTGTGAGAAGGCACCTCTCTTTGGGGCAGGGGGGCAGCTCAGAGATTGGGGCGGCAGCAGCGGCTGCCCAGAAGACTCCCAAGGAGAGGGGAGAGGAGGCTGAGGGAACCTTAGACAAGGGTGTTCAAAAAGGTGTGACAGGCTGCCAGCTCTGTGGGAAAGGGGTGACATAACTGGGCTCCTGAGCCCCACAGGGGTGCTGCAGAAAGAATGGAGTTGGTCAAGGGAGCTGTGGACCCTTTTAGATATCCATCATCTATCTATCTATCTATCTATCTATCTATCTATCTATCTATCTATCATCTATCTATATCTATCTATATCTATCTATCTATCTATCTATCTATCTATCTATCTATCTATCTATCTATCTATCATCTATCTATCTATCTATCTATCTATCTATCTATCTATCTATCTCTATCTATCTATCATCTATCTATCTATCATCTATCTATCTATCTATCTATCTATCTATCTATCTATCATCTATCTATCTATCTATCTATCTATCTATCTATCATCTATCTATCTCTATAATCTATCCATATTGTCTGAAAGTTCAGAGTTTTATTTGGCACTTTTAAAAAAAGAAATAATACATTGCTCAAGGAAAGATGGAGGGGGTAATGAATCGACCTAGTGATAAATTGCAGAGCCTTTTACAGAACTGCTGGGCCAACAACCAGCTCCACACATGGACCAGAAAGAGACCATCTGGATGCTTGGAACAGAAAATTACAGAGTGCCATCTCTAGAGCTATCCAAAAGAACCAACAAACCCAAAAGGCAGTTTTGCAGAGAGCAACTGTTAAGGATACCTCAGTACCAAGGACTAATTTATTTCTCGGTCTTCTTACACAAGGCTTAATTTCTAATCGTGCCCTGAGCTGCTTTGTGAGGAAGAGCAGGATAGGGGTGTATTTATTAAACACACACACACACACACAAAAGTGAGGATGGAATACATTTCTTGCAGACTGGCAACCCTTCCCTCTGGGACCAGATTCAAGGAGCTGGCTGTGGTTATTCCGCAACACCTGCTCAAAAACACATCTCTTCTGCGTTGGCTCTGAACCCCTTTTTCAGAAATCAAGCAGAGAGGTGAGCAATGGTCTTTCAAGGTCAGGATCGTACCAGTACCAAGACAGTTCTCTCTACAAAGCTCCCTTGTACCCCACATACCAATACTCACTGCTTGGTCAGTTGCCTGAGGAGCAGAAGCAGAAGCAGGAAAATGGCACCCAGGAGCAAGGAGCGGTGTCTCCAGATGGCAACTGAGAGGCAAAAGCAGTTCATCTTCAGAGCAGTGGTTAGGCAAGGCAGCACCCCTCTGGAATTTCAGGGCCCGGGGTAGAGGCTCCCCACGCTCAGCGCAGCTCAGCTCCGAATAGTCACCAAATCACGCTTTTTGCCCAGTGGCCAAGTTAAGCCTCTCAGTCAATGGGTGTCTTACCTCGCCTCACCTCCCTAAAGCGGCTCAGAACTTCCACAGACTATTACGAGATACGAAGCAGCCAAACAAGCAGATGGAAGATCTGACGCGTCAAAGTCTCCCGGCCTCAAGAGCGCAGCTGTTGGGCACAGGGGGCTGAGGCTTCTTAAGGAGGGGGACCCAAAGGACAGGAAAGCAGCTTGACCCCCTTCGTGAGAGGCTAAGGAATGACACATCTTACCTGACCCGGTGCAAGGCGGTACCCAAAACCTATTAAATAACCCAGCCGCTTGCCCCAAGTTTTGAATAAAATGCAGACTGAGTTGCAAAGGAGTAACGCAGCCTCCCTGGGTGCGGAGGGTTTCGTGTTATCTGAAAGGCATCAGAAAAGGGAGATGGGCAGTTTAGGGAACAGGCGCCCCAGGTCCTGGAAAAGGTGCCCTGAAAATTGTTGTTTTTGCAGAGTCTTTTACGCAGTGGAATAATGAGCAGTACGTGCCACATACTCTACATTACTTTATTTACACTTCAAAGCTGAGAGATTACATACATGCATCTTGCTTCTGCTGCGAGCAGAGAAGCTTCCTCTCTCTTCGGAAACACAGAGAGAACTGTAAAAAAACAGGAAACCAGTGTACGTCACATCCAGTCTCCCTTTCCCGTGGGAAGCCCAACAGTACGCTGACTGTGGAATGTAAACACCTGTCTCGTGACAAGCACTTCGCTGCACAGTGAAGGAAGCAGAAACCAATACCTGCAAGGCTGCAAGCGACAGAAATGATTTCAGTAAAAAAAAAAAAAAAAAACCAGAGTGCTGAGATTTGGTGGGAATCAAAAAAGGTTATGTATGCTAAACCAACTACCTTGGTTTCCGAACAGCTTAGTTCTCGAACATTTTGGCTCCTGAATGCCACAAACTTGGAAGTGACTGTTCTAGTTTGAGAACTATTTTTGGAAGCCAAACATCCGGCAGGGCTTCCCTGGCTTCCAATTGGCTGCAGGAGCTTCAGAAGCTGCGCTTTGGTTTCCAAACGTTTTGGAAGTCAAACGGACTTTCGGAATGTATTCCGTTCGGCTTCCAAGATACGACTGTACTGCGGCCCGTGTTTTGTTAGCCCCAAAGTGGAAAACGAATGAGATCCCAATGAGTTGACAGAATATGCACAACTCAGATACTTAAACATATAGAATAAGAAATCAAGAAGAACACACGTTTAGAGAAGATTGGAAAACGTTTATTGAATATATGGGAAATAACAGTGTACAGCTGAAAACGCTGGCAGCATGAAGATAAATTCATCAGCGTAAACAAGTTTTGATGGATGCTGTAATGGAATAATGGGACGCAGGTGGCGCTGTGGGTTAAAGCCTCAGCGCCTAGGACTTGCCGATCGAAAGGTCGGCGGTTCGAATCCCTGCGGCGGGGTGCGCTCCCGCTGCTCAGTCCCAGCGCCTGCCAACCTAGCAGTTCGAAAGCACCTCTGGGTGCAAGTAGATAAATAGGGACCGCTTACCAGCGGGAAGGTAAACGGCGTTTCCGTGTGCGGCTCTGGCTCGCCAGAGCAGCGATGTCACGCTGGCCACGTGACCCGGAAGTGTCTCCGGACAGCGCTGGCACCTGGCCTCTTGAGTGAGATGGGCGCACAACCCCAGAGTCTGTCAAGACTGGCCCATACGGGCAGGGGTACCTTTACCTTTACCTTTTTATAATGGAATACTGAATGGTATAAAGGTAAAAGGACGCCTGACCATTAGGTCCAGTCGTGACCGACTCTGCGGTTGCGGCGCTCATCTCGCTTTATTGGCTGAGGGAGCCAACGTACAGCTTCCGGGTCATGTGGCCAGCATGACTAAGCCGCTTCTGGCAAACCAGAGCAGCCCACGGAAACACCGTTTACCTTCCCGCTGGAGCGGTACCTATTTATCTACTTGCACTTTGACGTGCTTTTGAACTTCTAGGTTGGCAGGAGCTGGGACTGAGCAAAGGGGGCTCACCCCGTTGAACTGCTGACCTTCTGATCCGCAAGTTCTAGACTCTGTGGTTTAACCCACAGCGCCACCTGCGTCCCACTGAATGGTATAGTTTTTGTAAAATATGCAGGGATTTATGGTATGTAAAATGAACCGTGGAAAGAGAAGGGAAGTCATTGATATCTTAAGGATGTAAAACGAGTACGGTATTTTAAATTGTAAAATGAAAAATTTAATAAATATATATAAAAAAGAGAGATTTGGTGGGAATTGTGTGGTCCTCCAGACTCCCAACAGTCCTAGCTAGCATGGTCTGGGAGAATAGGGCCTGGAGCCCAACAGCAGCTGGGTGGGGGGAAGGTTCTTGTCACCAGTTCCCCATTCCTGCTGCCAAACCCAAGCACCACACCCAGTTTCCACCTTCATGTCAGCACAAGCTCCAGGATCCCACAGCTGCCCAGCTCCCTGGAAGCAGAACTGATTCCGATGCACATTCTCAAAGCGCTTCAGAAGTTGGTAGGCTAAAGCTGACCAAAAGTCCAGAGGTAGCATTATCATCAGTTTACGATGGGGTGGAAGGTTCACAGGCTATGAAGGACTTGCTCACAAACTTATTCACAGCTGCATGGATTATGATAGCTAGGAAGGGGCAAGCAAAATATAACAGGGAAGAATGGTATAAAGAGGTGGGGAATATAGTTATTAATGATAAGTTAACATGTGCCATTAAGGTAAGATGGGGGAATATGCAGGAGAAATTATTTTCAGGAGGTATAGAGGGCGTTTGTAGGATTTGTACCGTTAAAATGGAAAGGGGTAAAACTATTGCAAGAGGTGTTGAAATTTTGGGAGGTTGGTTACAATGGAATGGTCTTGGGGGTGGGGTGCACATTTTTATTCTAATTTATGATTATTACTTTGTCAAAATAAATCTAAGAATAAAAAAGAAGCTTGTCGGTTGTTTAGTCCCGACACACATTTCTAGATGTTGTTCTTCTTATTTATTAAAATTGTATACCGCCCTGTACCTGCAGGCCTCAGGGTGGTGCACAAGAGCACATCTCAATATAAAAAACACAAAATGCATAGCTGTAGGCAAGTTAAAAGACTTAGTGGCCTCACCACAGCATAAGAACGCACTCAGGGAAAAGCGGCGCACAGCAGCCCTCCGATAAAAGATGCTACGTGTTGAATTTCAAGAACCAAACTGACCTGTTCTGGGTCCCATCTACGTGGCATTTTCCTCTCTGCATTCTGCCCTGGCCTCCCCCTGTGGAGCAATACACCCACTTCAGGATTACAGATCCCAAGGACATGTTTAATGCCAGCATCAAGCTGCCTTAGCAAGTTCTCTCGAGGTCACAAACTAGAGAAGCCAGCGGGAGAGGCCTGCCTTCTGTGGTTTGTTAAGAAAAGATTTCTTTTGATTTCATGTAGTCCAGCCAACCAGATGGGCTGAACAGAGTCTAGATTGAATCCCACCTTTGTTTTGCAGATTGTATGTGTGAATGAGTGATCGAGTGTCCAGGGCACACAGCTCCTGATCTGCTCGCCTCTCATTAACTATATTTTCTTTTCCTTGGTGACCACTTGTGGCCGAGTAAGATTGTCTTCCGTGATCACAGTCTTAACAGGGAGTCTTCAAGTGACTGTGGAAGCCAATTCTGGACCCTCCTGCCCTTCCCGCAAAGAAAATATGTACATCTTATTTTGAGCATAGCCTCTTGAATGGTTTTTGATTTTTTAAACAAATTTTATTTTTGCCTTTTCTATTTTGCATAAACAAATGAGTTAAACACATAAACATATAAGCCCTTCTGACTCACCCCCCCCAACTGTGGATCTTAATGTAACAATTTTCCCCTCTGCACCTCTACCATAAATCTATATCTTATAAATCCTTTGTCAATCCATAGTTCAATTCTTTACTACAAGTTTTCTGCCAATCCTACCAACATATGTAATTGTTTACAACAGCTTTTCAAATGAATTATAAATTTCCCCATTCTTTATTAAAGACCTCCTCTTCCTGGTTTCTAATTTTTCCTGTAAGCTTTGCCATCTCGGCATAGTTCAGCAATTTTGTCTTGCCACTCTTCTTTGCTCAGAGTTGTACCATCTTTCCATTTCTGGGCTAAGAGAGTCCATGCAGCCGTGGTTGCGTACGTAAATAGTTTCGTCCTGAATGGTTTTTGGAACAAATTACAAAAGGAGAACAGCTTGCAGGACTTGCTTGCAACTTGAAACTAGATATCTAATACTATCTGCTTCACTTTTGCACTGCCCATGATTTTCTATAATTAGGTGAAGGCAAAATTAAAATGAAGGCTCCACATAGTACTCATTTTAGCAGATCATCCAGCAATGCCCTTCCCTCACAACCATGAGCCTTCTGTAATTTTAACTCTCAAGCAAGCCTTGGTGATGTTCACAGCCTGGTTTTATTGCTTCCCAACAAGTAGCTAGGTAGCCAATTGGTGACAGCCTCTCCGTTGCCCCAATGTCAGCATCAGTTTCTGTGGGTTTTAATTCACGATTCCTTCCCCCACTTTTAAAAATACTGCTATTCAGCTATCCAAAAAATAAAATGGAAAAAGAAACCAGGAATTAAAGGCCCCCACGTCCCTGCAGAAAGAGATAGTGGAATTCAAGAGATATTAAAGGACAAATTAATGAGCTATTCACCAACAACCTCCTACCCATACTGATGAGGAAGAAGAAGAAGAGGAAGAAGAGAAAAAGAGAGGAATGCTTCATTATTGTCACAGGAGCACTGAAAGGTTTTGAGAGCATTTTGCCAATCCACATGGGACCCAGCTGGTTCTGCAACTGCATTTTACAGGAAACTAACCAAGCCCAATCAGGTCTTGGAAAGAAATGGTCTGGATGCTGTATAAGGACTGACGAGAAAACAGACACTGTGATGGGCCCAGACTTACAAGGCTACAATAAGGTTTCCCAAATATTGGGTCTCTAGCTGCTTTTGGACTGCAACTCCCATCATCCCTAGCCAGCAGGGCCAGCGATCAGGGATGATGGGAACTGTAGTCCAAAACAGCTGGAGATCCATTTGGGAAACACTGGGGTAGACGAACAGAAGGACGCAATTGAGCCGATACAAAATGCCAAGAGGGACAAAGGTATCAACCGGCAATGTATTTGAATCATTCTTCCGCACAAATCCTGCCCTGAAGCCCAGAGGTACCAAGCGCTACCTTCTGGGCCATCGCTTGCAGCCATCAAACAGGTCGCTTGTCCAAGGAAAGAAAACCTTTGCTCCGAAGGTGAGCCGCAGCAGGATAGCTCAGGCCTGAGCTGCTTTCTTGGCCTGGTCTTGAGTGCCCTCCTTAGGCTTCCTCCGCCTTTTCTCGCGGAGAAGCTGGCAGAAGTGCAGGCGCTTTGCGTTGAGGCCGTAGGCCTGGAGTCG
The DNA here is from genome assembly GCF_964106915.1 of Podarcis gaigeae. NCBI lineage: Eukaryota > Metazoa > Chordata > Lepidosauria > Squamata > Lacertidae > Podarcis > Podarcis gaigeae. The sequence goes on along the minus strand of NC_139694.1, from coordinate 31,446,143 downwards.
CTGGCGGCTGAACTCCAAGCAGCCCACCCGCACCCGCGCCACCCCCTTCCTGCTTCTCTTCTTCGGCCTCTGGACTCTGGGGAGGGCAGGAGAGGGGTCCTGTGGAGTGGCAGTCTCCACCCGGCTGCTTGTGGCTGGCGCTGGTTTCGGTCCGGGTTCTCCCTTGGGAAGCAGGAGCCGTTCTTCCTCGCATTCGGCGCTGGGCGGCTGCAGCTCTTTAGAAGGCAGCTCCTGGCGCTTGGCCTCGTCCCTGCCCTTCTTTCCTTTCTTGCCTGGTGTTTTCTTTTCGCTTTCTGGCTCCTCCGGCCTGAAAGGGGAGCAAACGGATGAATGGAACAGGACAAAAACACTTCGTGCGGATATCGGAGGGCTATTGCTGCCTTGCAGAGTGAAAGAGATGGCCTCAGGAGGGAATGTACCGTATTTTTTGTTCTATAGGACGCACCTTTTCCCCTCCCAAAATGAAGGGGAAATGTGTGTGCGTCCTAAGGAGCGAATGCAGGCTTTCGCTGAAGCCTGGAGAGCGAGAGGGGTCGGTGCGCACCGACCCCTCTCACTCTCCAGGCTTCAGGCAGCTATCAACAAGCCTTTGGAGCACGGCGGGAGTTCCCGCCGGGCTCCGAAGGCTTGCGGAGAGCAGCCTGCAGCCTGAAGCCCAGGGAGCACAGAACCAACTCCCGCTGCACTCCCCGGGCTTCAGGCAGCTATCCGCAAGCCTTCGGGCTCTGAAGGCTTGCGGATAGCAGCCTGTTCTGGGGGCTGGGGTTGGGGGAAGCTCGGGCTTCCCCCGCCCCAGCCCCGTGGGTGGGGAAGGGGGATAATTTTCCCCCCTTTATTCCCCCCCCCTAAAAACTAGGTGCGCCCTATGGAGCGAGAAATACAGTAATCACAGTGGCAAGAAATCTTTATGCTCGTAAGGGGGAGGAGGAAATAATACCATCCAAGGAAGAATGGCTGACAAAAATCAAAGAATACGCAGATATGACCAAACTGATGGCACCGATAAGAGACTCAAGCTTAGATCCTTGCAAAGAGGACAGGAAAACCCTTGCCAAATTTACTTAAAACGGTGGTGTCCCAACTTTTTTCAAAGAGGGCCAGATTTGATGATGCGAAGGGCTGTGAGGGCCGAGCAAAGTTGTTGGCCTTTTTTAGGCTTTTACCTCAGGAAATAAACTGCCACAGGGACTGGATTAAACCAACCGGTGGACGGGATTAGGCCCCCAAAACGGACTTTAGACATGCCTGACTTAAAAAGTAATTCTTTATACATGAAGTCCACAGTGGGGTTTGAAGTTTAAGGGGAAAAATAGTAGATTATATTAAGAAACCTGTTAAAGAGGATGAAGCTTGACATGAGGGTACTTTAAAATGCAGTTATGTGAAATTATATTTATGAACTTTGAGGATGGACAAGCAGAAAGTCATTAGCATTGAAAGAGTATAATTATTGAGTGTTAAAATGCAATCTTGAAACCAAATAAAATAGTAATATAGATAGATATAGAATAGAGAACGTACTCTGACTGAAGGGATTTGAGAACCTGCTTCTTCTTCCAAGTATTCTGGCCTTTCTGCTCATAGGCCATCTTGTCTCGCAGTTCCTCCTTCTCAGACCTGCATGGAGAATACACCTGTCAGGTGTCACATGAAAGGTGCCCTCCTCCCCTGCCTTCCCACCCTGATGGGGGGGGAGGGGAAGAGCAAGGAACAAAACCATCTCATTGTAGACAATAGCATGGCAGCTGCCTTGTGCAGGTGCAGAACCCCCCAAAAACCAAGAGGTCTGCAAAGATTCCTCTTAGCTAGAGACTGGAGCTGCGGTGGAGCTGCTCTGTGACTCAGAAGCCGACACCTCCGCCCCATTCCCAAACTCGCAGGCCCCTTTGTTCATTGTCGCTTGCCAGAAAATCTTGAATTCTTCGAAAAAACTGAAGCACGAGTCGCGGCGACCAGCACAACCAGAACTGGGCTAGTTCCCAGGAGTCCTGGTCCCCAAGCCACACTGCACACAGCAGGATCCCCACTTTTATTCACTTTTGCAGTATAGACAGACACAGCATCCTTCCCGTGCCTCACCTGTACATACAGGTCTTACGCAAAGAACACCAGCGATTCAGCTCCTTGTCATCAGCTGCCAGGATCTAGGGAGAAAGAATCATTCATTTCTTATTTGAATAATAATAATAATAATTTATTATTTATACCCCGCCCATCTGGCTGGGCTTCCCCAGCCACTCTGGGAGGCTTCCAACAAAATATTAATACAGTAATGCATCAAACATTAAAAGTTTCCCTAAACAGGGCTGCCTTCAGATGTCTTCTAAAAGTCTGGAAGTAGTTGCTCTCTTTGACATCTGGTGGGACAGCATTCCACAGGGCGGGTGCCACTACCAAGAAGTCCCTCTGCCTGGTTCCCTGTAACCTCACTTCTCGCAGGGAGGGAACTGCCAGAAGGCCCTCGGTGCTGGACCTCAGTGTCCGGGCAGAACGTTGGGGGTGGAGATGCTCCTTCACGTATACTGGACTGAGGCCGTTTAGGGCTTTCAAGGTCAGCACCAACACTTTGAATTGTGCTCAGAAACTTACTGGGAGCCAATGTAGGTCTTTCAAGACCGGTGTTATGTGGTCTTGGCGGCCACTCCCAGTCACCAGTCTAACTGCCGCATTCTGGATTAGTTGTAGTTTCCGGGTCACCTTCAAAGGTAGCCCCACACAGAGAGCATTGCAGTAGTCCAAGTGAGAGATAACCAGAGCATGCACCACTCTGGTGAGGCAGTCCGAATGTTGCACCAATCAGCGTGTTTTTACATGAGTAGAATGTGCCCTTTTATTTAAAATGTATCCCTGGGTTATTTGTGGGGCCTGCTTGGTGTTTTTACATGAGTAGAATGTGTGCTTTTATTTAAAATGCATCTCTGGGTTATTTGTGGGGCCTAGGAATTCGTTCATTTTTTCCTTCAAAATATAGCCCGGCCCACCACATGGTCTGAGGGACAGTGGACTGGCCCACAGCTGAAAAAGGTTGCTGACCCCTGGTCTTGAGCAACTTGGCTGCAGCATTCTGTACCAGCTGAAATTTCTGAATCGTCTTCAGAGGCAGCCCTATGTAGAACGTATTGCAATAATCTAGCCCGGAGGTTACGTGAGCTTAGATGACAGATGTTAGGCAATCCCTGTCCAAAGAGGGGCATCTGTGGGCCACCTGCCGAAACAGACACTTCGTGCCACTGAGGCCACCTCAGCAATGGGTCCAGAAGTATCCCCAAGCTTACATACCAGCTCCTTCAAAAGGAATGTAACCCCATTAAGAGCAGGTCATCTTCCATCCATCCAGTCTACCAAACCGCCCACAAACAGTGCCTCAATCTTCTCTGGATTGAGCTTCAGTTTGTTGGATCTCATCTAATATACAGTGGTACCTCAGGTTAAGAACTTAATTCGTTCCGGAGGTCCGTACTTAACTACTTAACCTGAAGCACCACTTTAGTCAATGGGACCTCCTGTTGCTGCTGTAGCACGATTTCTGTTCTCATCCTGAAGCAAAGTTCTTAACCTGAAGCACTATTTCTGGGTTAGCGGAGTCTGTAACCTGAAGCGTATGTAACCTGAAGTGAATGTAACCCGAGGTACCGCTGTATTACCAAAACAGACAACAGTCCTCCCCACCCCAGTGGGAGAAAAGAAATCCGCCTCAGTCTCTGCAAAAAGGTAAAGTGACCCACCTCCTCGGTCGAGAGGCCATAGCTGCAGGGGACCACGGTTCGGTACTTGAAACGGCAAGGCAGGTCCCCTATCAGGTCTTCATAGTCCAGGCGGTAGAATTCATCTAGGTATTGCTCAAAGGTCTTTGTCTCTGCAAAGAGAAAGAGAGAGAGTTTTAAATAATTTTTGTAAAAAACGAAACAAACACACCAGAAGCTTTTCTTTGGGGAATTATAAGGACAGAAATACCTAAATTGTATAGAAACTTATTGATGCATATTTTTCCCCAATGTAAAAAATCTACAATGTATTTAAGAGAACACTGTTAACAATTAAAAACTTTGGCAGGATTGCAGTAATGCTTGTAATATACGAAAAGCTATGGTAAAAATGGATTATTTCTTTTAAAAAATAATAATATATTCTCTAAAAAAAATTAAGAATATAAGGGACGCAGTTGGAAAAAAGATTGATAATTGTAACCATGGAAGGGCGGAGGGGAGTTGAAGGATTCAGAGAAGCTTAAATGATGGTGTGGATGTTTAATGTTTGAATTTAAATTTGTTAAATAAAATTTAAGAAAAATATTTTAAAAAATAAAATAAAAAGAAACTTATTTATGTATGCTACTACAGCAGCAGGAATGTTACCCGCCCCAAAATGGAAAGAAGCAGAAGTCCCAGCAAAGGAAGAATGGATGCAAAAACTTATGGAATATGCAGAAATGGCAAAACTTACCAGAATAATAAGAAATCAAGATAGCAAACTTCTTATAAAAGAATGGAAATAGTTTATTGAGTATTTACAAATAAATTTTAAATAGATAAGAACATTGGCAGGATTATTGTAATAACCTGCAGTTTTATAAGAGTATTTAAAGTAGATAAATAATCAAGCAAATTAAGGTGAATTTGGATATGCAGAAGATATTAAAAATAAATTTAAGGAACCAAAGGAAGTCAAATTTTGAAAGGTTAAAATGATTGTGAAATTAATGAAATGTATAAACCTGAGAAGCATAAATAATTTTAAAAAGAGAGAGCGGGGGGAAGGAAGAGAGAAATAAGCTTGGATTTTCACTAAACGGGGAAGCTGAAAAATGCCCAGAAGCGTTCACTCTCTCACTGAAGCCTCCATCACCCAAAGAGAGCGAGAGAGAGTCCCCTTCTCTCTCAGTTCCAACAATTCTCAAATGCAATTGACGCCGCCTGGCCTGGGAGAGGTTCTATGGGCAAAGGTCGCCATGCAAATAAGGCCTGCTCATCTTACCCGCTCTGGGATCCCACAGCTAATTCTCCCCTGGTCTCCTCGCTGGCCCAAATAGGACTAATTTAGCCAGCTAGCCCTGGTGATCATCTAATGTTTATTGGATGGATTTTCCTCCTAAACTGATTTTTGAATTCTGAATTTATTGTTATTCACGTTTTATACTGTATTTTATGCTGTTTTTTGTTGCATCGATTAAGTGTTTTAAATTTGTTGTTAGCCGCCCTGAGCCCGGTTTTCTGAACTGGGAAGAGCGGGGTATAAATAAATTATTATTATTATTATTATTATTATTATTATTATTATTATTATTATTATTACCACCATCCTTACCAGGGTCAAAGGGTTTTTTCTCCCGACTGACAGCCTCTGCAAAATGCGACTTGCGTTTCTTCTTGCCCAGAAGGGGAACCTCCAGCCTCCGTTGCTTTCTGGATGGGCCTGGCTCCTGGGTGGGGTCGTAATCGGCATCCATCTGAAGAGGTGGTTTGTGGAGGGGAGCAGAGAGGAGAAAAGCAAGGGTCATTTCACGCAGGCGGCGCAAACCCCGGGAGGAGAGCAGAGCCAACCTCCCTTCTCCCCTGGTGCCAAAAGTCACGCAGGGAAAACAAGACCAGAACACAACCAGACATAAAGCAAGAAGTTGCTGCTTATTGCTCACCAGCCCCAGCCCCCATAAAATAATTTCTCAAAGGACCTGTTGATGGCATTTTACCATTGTACTGTTGAGAGTGTATTAACTTATGGTCTGTGTGTGTGGTTTGGGAGCTGCACGGTCAGGGGAAAACCAATGTTGTCCAGGGTTGTAAAGACTGTGGAGAGAATAATTGGGTGCACTCTTCCCACCTTGGATCAAATCTATGCTTCCAGGTGCCATAAGAAAGCTGCAGAGATAGTGCAGGATAGTACGCACCCCGGAAACGCACCAGGCCCTGGTGGAGGATAATCTAACTTCCTTAGGGCCTGGGACCTCTAAACTATGATTATTCATAGACCTTAAGGTCCTCTGTGGGGCAGACCAGGAGAGGCGGACCCGTAGGTATACCTGAAGGAGCATTTCCACCCCCATCGTTCAGCCCAGACACTGAGGTCCAGCTCCGAGGGCCTTCTGGCGGTTCCCTCCCTGCAAGAAGTGAGGTTAAAGGGAACCAGGCAGAGGGCCTTCTTGGTGGTGGCACCCGCCCTGTGGAACGCCCTCCCATCAGATGTCAAGGAAATAAACAACTATCTTTAGAAGACATCTGAAGGCAGCCCTGTTTAGGGAAGTTTTTAATGTTTGATGTTTTATCGCTTCATTATTATTATTATTATTATTATTATTATTATTATTATTATTAAGACCCGCACCACCTCAGCAACCAGAGCTGGGCCCCCTGGTTAAGAATGCAAGCCAGACATACCACAAAGTCAGGATCCTCGCAGTGGGGGTGGTATTCTTCGTCGTCCTGCAGTCCCAGGTCAGCTTCTGCTTCAGTTCCATCCCCTCCTGTCCACTTGTCCCAATTCCACTCATCTGCATTCAGGATGAAGACGAAAAAGACATTTTTGCTTTCTAAGCTAATGATTCCTTTGGTCCCATTGCTTTCTGAACCTCACCCAGGAGCCGGCATGCAGTAATGGCCAAGAATCCCTCAACCAAAGTTGGGCTGGATAAAGAAATAGCGTCCCCCTGTTAAGGTATCTGTAGGCATGAAATGAGCTTCACGTGCTGGAGATGTAATGAGGTTGAGGGTACGTTTTATCATGTGGTGGACTTGTAAAAGGGTAAAGGAGTATTGGGAAATGATATATAATGAATTGAAAAAAATGTTTAAAAGTACTTTTAAAAAAACCAAAAAACCAGAGTCCTTTTGGTTGGGGATAATTCAATTCCCAGGTGTCAAAAAAGACTATTTATGTATGCTACGACTGCAGCTCATGTTTTGTCAGCCCAAAAATAGAAAACAGCAAGGTCCCAACCAAAGAAGATCGGCAATTTAAACTGATGGAATACATGCAGCTTGCAGACTTAACATATAGAATAAGAGAACAAAAATAATGTAGACTGGCAAATGTTTACTGAATATATGGGTGAAAATTGTGTTCATTTAAGAATGCTGGTAGCATTAAGATAAATTCAACAGTGAAAATAAGTTCTGATGGATGTAACAATAGATTACTGAATGATTTATTTTATGTAAAATATGAAGGATGGATGGTATGCAAACATCTCCCGGTTCTGCAACAGATCTTCCATGCGCCAAAAGGAAGACTAACAAGAACCTTGCTGGATCAAGCCAAAGTAAATCCAGTTTTATGCAACACTCCACAAACACATCATTAAAAGCCACCTGAGCAGGTGTCCATCTAAAGCAGCCATTCCCAACCTCGTGCCCTCCAGATGGTTTGGACAAACAGATCCTGCCATCCTCACCCAGAACAGCACCAGGTCGAGCGGCGGCGGCGGCGGGGGGGGGGGGGACTGCTCTAGAATTGGGGATCCCAATGCTGACCTCACAAGCAAATTTGTTTTCAGACCGAGGGCAAGCTGCCCATGCGCCACGGCATCTTCTAGACATACCGTCAATTCCTTCTTCTGCCTCAAACTGCGGTTTCTCTTCCTCACCAACTCCGTAATACTCGTCCCCAAATAATTTCTGTAGGAAACAGAGAATAATAATAATAATAATAATATTTTATTTATACCCAGCCCTCCCCAGCCTCCCCTCCCCACCGGGCTCAGGGGGGGCTAACACCAGGTATAAAAACAATTGAAATACAACTTAAAAACAAGATTAAAATACAACATTAAAATGCAGCCTCGTTTCAGTAGAAACTCAAATCAAAAACTTTTTGGGCGATGAAAATGTCAAGTCTTCACCAAGGCCAACTATCCAGACTGGTCCTACGTGGGCCAGGAAAAAGCCAGGGAAGTCCCCAAATAGGAGTTCCATCACAGAAGGAGAAAGGAAAGAGGAAAGGGGGGGGGATCAAGTTGATTCCAAGGCCAAAGGCCAGGCGGAACAACTCTGTTTTACAGGCCCTGCGGAAAGAAATCAGATCCTGCAGGGCCCTGGTCTCATGAGGCAGAGCGTTCCACCAGGCAGGAGCCAGAGTTGAAAAGGCCCTGGCTCTGGTTGAAGCCAATCTCACTCCTTAGGGCCCGGGACCTATTTATGGACCTTAAGGTTGCTATTTATGGACCTTGAGGCTCTCCGTGGGGCATACCGGGAGAAGGGTTAGACTAGACCAGTGTTTCCCAACCTTGGGCCTCCAGCTGTTTTTGGACTACAACTCCCATCATCCCTAGCTAGCAAGACCAGTGGTCAGGGATGATGGGAATTGTAGTTCAAAACAGCTGGAGGCCCAAGGTTGGGAAACACTGGACTAGACAGTCCTCAGGGTCCTTTCCAGCTCTACAATTCAATTCAAGCATTGGCTACTGCCTAAAGCAGTGATGGCCCAACTTGGCCCTCCAGCTGTTTTGGGACTACAGCTCCCATCATGCCTGGCTAACAGGCCCAGTAGACACAGATGATGGGATTTGTCGTCCCCAAACAGCTGGAAGCTCCTGCAGCCAATCAGAAGCTGCGCTTTGGCTTCCGAATGTTTTGGAAGTCAAATGGGCTTCTGGAACGGATTCCGTTCGACTTCCAAGGTACGACCGCATAGAATAATATGCAGTTGTAAATGTTGACAACAGGGCCCATGAAGGGGATGAGGGGGAAGTCTCGAGATTCAGAGTAATCTCTATACATGGATATGCATTTGGAATGCTATAAATTGATATTTGTAAAATCAAATAAAAATGATTTCTAAAAAAAAAGAAGAGTTGGCTATTGCCTAGAGGGCAAAAGCACTGCCCCATTTTCAAACCAATTCACTGAGCTGTTGTTAAACGACAAGCCAAATCTACTTCCCTCAATTTCTCATTGTGGCAGGAGAAGGGGATTCAGCTGACATGGCCCTAACATTTTGGAGAGGGGCTGGGGCAGTGTCTTCTGGCTGCCAGCCAGAACCCTCGGCACTGGTATACAACATGCACTCACCTCCATGAGCTGGTCGTGTTGGGTGGGATCAAAGTCCCCTTCGAGGTCCATTTCCTGGAAGGTGCTGGTTGCACTGCCGGTGATCTCACGCAGCTTCCCCAGCCGTTCCAGGATCTCCCGGCGCTTCAGGTTCTTCAGCTGCTTCAGCTCCTCCTGTTTTTGAGCCTTCTCCTTTTAGGGTGAAGAAAAGCACAGTATTAGGGGAGGAGGCCGTTATTTGGCCCATCCAGCACCCAGATCTACGTCTGAAGAATGCTCTCCCCGGGGAAGTTCGCTTGGTGCCTTCATGCCCGAACCCGCCTACACTTCACTGTGAGTCCTGAGAGACCTGCTCCCCGCTTTGCAGGACTTTCCCCACCTGACCTGGGAGGGTGGGGTCTGGACTGACTCCAGCTACAGAAGCTGAGGTTGCTGAAGAGACCAGAGATCATCTCAGCTGTCTGAGTGCAGACCCAGGTCACTGAGCCTGAGCTTCCTTTGCTGTCGCCCACCATGAACCACCATTGGCAGAAATGGCAGCAAAAGCAGCAGATATGCTCTACGTTTATGGTTATATTTTATTTCCTTGCTAATTATGCTGTTTTAAATGTGCATTTTATACTGGACTTCCTTTAGTAATGTTTTCTTTTGAAATGTTTCAGATAATTTTTTGGGTTAACTTTGCTGCATTAAACGTGTGTTCCATAGTTTACCTTCTTTTCAATATTTTATTTTGAAATCTTTAATATTTTAGTTTCCCGATATTTATGTTGCTTGGAATGTATAATTTATATTTGACTTTCTTCAGTAACGTTTTATTCTGGATTACTTTTTTTCATGTTTTATTGTAGGTTTGTAAACTGCTTTGAGCTTTTTTCTGAAAAATGTAAAGCGGTACAGAAATGAAATGATTATACACCTTTAGGCACCACGCAAAAACGTTCCGTTTTAACCAGGCCTTTGGTTGATTTGATTTGACACCCTATACCAGGGGTCAGCAACCTTTTTCAGCCATGGACCGGTCCACCATGGTGGACCATGTGGTGGGCCAAACTATATTTTTGGGGGGAAATGAACAAATTCCTATGCCCCACAAATAAACAGAGATGCATTTTAAATAAAAGCACACATTCTACTCATGTAAAAACACCAGGCAGGTCCCACAAATAACCCAGAGATGCATTTTAAATAAAAGGACGCATTCTACTCATGTAAAAACACGCTGATTCCCGGACTGTCCGCAGGCTGGATTGAGAAGGCAATTGGGCCGGATCCAGCCCCTGGGCCTTAGGTTGCCTACCCCTGCCCTATGCCCTTTTAAAATGTGGGGGGTTTTGGGATGTGTTATTGGGTTGTTGTTTTCGTTTTGATTATATATTTTGTGGTTTTATATTTTGATTTTGTTCTGTGAACCGCCCTGAGACCTCCGGGTACAGGGCGGTATATAAATTCAAATAATAATAATAATAATAATAATAATAATAGGCAAACGTTTCAGCCCTCCTAGGCAGCCCAATAGTGCTGAACATCCTCCGCTCGTAACTGTGCAGAACTCACTTTCTTCTTGCGCTCCTGAGTCTCCTGCCGTTTCTCTTTACGGCGTTCGTCCTTCCGGCGCACCGAGGTTGCAATGTTGCGGGGATATGTTTTCATCTGGCAGTACAGGTATCGGAGAAGAGAAAAGGAACAACTCTTCAGCCTCGTGTTCTTCAGATGAGCAGAGATCCCAGCAGCACCCCCTTTCATCACCCCAGTCTCCTCACAGAGAGAGGACGTCCCTCTTGTCACTCATAACATAATGGCGCCAGGACACCGAGAAGAAAGCCTAACTTCCCAGGCCCACGCAGGCAGAGAACGTTGCCCCTCACCAGCTGGGCCTCAGGCTCCTCGAAGCGGAAGTTGTACTTGCGCTCAAAATCCTCTTGCTTCTTTAAGAACAGCTCGCCCTCATCCGACGAATCCGATATAGCCAGCTGCGCTCCGGGGAGCCTGTGGAGAAGGAAGCACATGAGCAGGAAGAGGGAGTATAGCGCAAGGACAGTGTTATAAGAAATAACTGCTACTTTATCCCTTACGGGGTACCCAAAAGCCCGTATAGAGTCCTGAGGTGGGTTCTCTATCGGTAGGAGAAAATAACAGAGGCCAACCAGAGAATATTGAGAAGCAAAGCAGCTAGTAAGCCTGATCTGGGCTGCATCAATAGGAGTATAGCATCTAGATCAAGGGAAGTAATAGTGCCACTGTATTCTGCTCTGGTCAGACCTCACCTGGAGTACTGTGTCCAGTTCTGGGCACCACAGTTCAAGAAGGACACGGACAAACTGGAACGTGTCCAGAGGAGGGCAACCAAAATGGTCAAAGGCCTGGAAACGATGCCTTATGAGGAACGGCTAAGGGAGCTGGGCATGTTTAGCCTGGAGAAGAGGAGGTTAAGGGGTGATATGATAGCCATGTTCAAATATATAAAAGGATGTCACATAGAGGAGGGAGAAAGGTTGTTTTCTGCTGCTCCAGAGAAGCGGACACGGAGCAGTGGATCCAAACTACAAGAAAGAAGATTCCACCTAAACATTAGGAAGAACTTCCTGACAGTAAGAGCTGTTTGACAGTGGAATTTGCTGCCAAGGAGTGTGGTGGAGTCTCCTTCTTTGGAGGTCTTTAAGCAGAGGCTTGACAACCATATGTCAGGAGTGCTCTGATGGTGTTTCCTGCTTGGCAGGGGGTTGGACTCGATGGCCCTTGTGGTCTCTTCCAACTCTATGATTCTATCTTTCCTGGTATTGCTGGTGAAAATCAGAAACTTTAAGAGGAAAGAACACTGTGCAAATAACTTAGCCCATGGACCCATGAACACATCCCTCTGGACCATGTGAGCATGGATGAATTATTTTTAAAAAAATAAAATTTATTTATTAAGGTTATCCTGGTGTCACTATAGAAGGCATGCCCAGAGATTATCAACCTCCATTAAGTGACATTGTGTTAGATCTTGCCCATGAAGGTGCACTATTAGTGAATGGGGGAAGAGGGGAGCTCAACAAATTAAATTTCCTTTCCATCTACCTTCACCTGGATTGGGGACAGGGGGAGACACACCAGGGAAAGTTATGCCCTATCCTTAAGGAACTCAAAAATCCATCCTTCGGCACTCACCCATCCTCCTCCTCCTCCTCTTCCTCCCCTCCATCATCTGCCTCCTTGTAGCGCTTGTTCAAGATATAATCTCGCAGGAACCGCTCCCCCTCATCGAGTTGTGGGTCGTTCCAGTATTCTTTAAGGGGAGCCTGGGGAAACAGAGGAAACCCAAAATGAAGTCACCCGCCTCAAGACCCGAGCAAGGCTCACCATACCATCAAGCCCACACCCAAAGACTCCTCTGGAAGACAGGGACTGTGCAGAAAATCCCCCAAAGGACCATTTCATCCTTTTTTTAAATTATAGGATATTTATTAAGATTTTTTAAAGTATTACAATAAAAATGAAAAAAATAACAAAAATACAAAATAAAAATAGTTAAAAACACACAGATTTTCTATTGCTAGTTTTCCTTTAGCTTGTTTCCCGGACCTCCTCATACCTCCCTTTTTTGTATTCCACTTCAAATTGTTGGTTCGGCAAATCCTTACCATTAGATTTTTACCTGTTTATAACCCTTTTTTTCATATTCTCTTAAAGCATTACAGCTGGAAATCACTTAATTTCTATCCAACATCAATCTAACATTCATTAATTTTACAATATTTCTGTAGATAGTCTTTAAATTTCTTCCAATCTTCTTCCACCGACTCTTCTCCCTGGTCCCGGATTCTGCCAGTCATTTCTGCCAATCCCATATAGTCCATCACCTTCGTCTGCCATTCTTCCAAAGTGGGTAGATCTTGTGTCTTCCAATACTTTGCAATAAGTATTCTGCTGTTGTAGAATACTTATTGCTTTGCAATAAGTATTCTGCTGTTGTAGCGTACATAAAAAAAGTTCTGTCCTTCTTTGACACCGATTGGCCGACAATGCCCAGAAGGAAGGCCTCTGGTTTCTTCAGAACAAAGGACCATTTCATCCTAACGGTGTGTGATATACATTATAAGTAGGGCTGCCTCTGAAGACGGTTCAAAACTTCAGCTAGTGCAGAATTCAGTTGCTCACCAGAGTAAGATGGTTTGAGTATACTACACCGATCCTGGTCTGACTGCACTGGCTACCAATTAGTTTCCGGGCCCAATTCAAAGTGCTGGTTTTGACCTATAAAGCCTTGAACGGCTCAGGACCGCAATACCTCAAGGACTGCCTCTTTTCGTATGAACCTGCCCGGACCCTGGGATAATCTTATGAGGCCCTCATTTGTATGCCTCCTCCTCGAGAGGTCCGGAGGGTGGCAACACGAGAGCGGGGCCTTCTCTGCAGTGGCCTCCCTGTCTGTGGAATGCTCTGCCCAGGGAAGTTCGCCTGGCGCCTTCATTATACACCTTTAGGCGTCAGGCAAAAACGGTCCTTTTTAACCAGGCCTTTGGTTGACCTGATGGACATACCCTTTTAAAATGTGGATCTTGGGGGGGGGGCTGTTATTGGGTTACTGCTTTTATTTTTATTTTATATACTGTGATCTTTTCTGTGAACTGCCCTGAGACCTCCAGGTATAGGGCAGTATATAAATTCAATCAATCAATCAATCAATCAATCAATCAATCAATCAATGGGGCAGACACATGCTTTCCTGGAGCAATGTGGGGAAGCACCTGCTCACGCAGAAAAATGTTCTGCTAGCCTCAGACTAGCAGAAAACAGCTCGAGGTGTGGATTTAGCAGGACTCAGGAATTAACGGAGCCCAATCCTTTCTGTGTTAAGATGCTTGTTTCTGTTCCGTTACTTTATTGAGGCGGCTGGAAATGTGGGTTAAACCACAAAGCCCAGGGCTTGCCGATCAGAAGGTCAGCGGTTCAAATCCCCGCGACGGGGTGAGCTCCTGTTGCTCGGTCCCAGCTCCTGCCAACCTAGCAGTTTGAAAGCACGTCAAAGTGCAACTAGTGAAATAGTACCGCTCCGGCGGGAAGGTAAACGGCGTTTCCATGCACTGCTCTGGTTTGCCAGAAGTGGCTTAGTCATGCTGGCCACATGACCCGGAAGCTGTACGCCGGCTCCCTCAGCCAGTAAAGCGAGATGAACGCCGCAACCCCAGAGTCATCTGCGACTGGACCTAATGGTCAGGGGTCCCTTTACCTTTTACGGAAACAGCAAATGGTCGGATCCCTTCTCCTAGCTAACGTGAGACTCTCAAGACCAAGACCAGCACACTGAGTGTCTTGGGAGAGGCACTGCAACCCCAATCATGCGTTTCTGGGAGTCGCAGCTGTTCCTGAAGCCTGTTGCAAAAATCTTGTCTAGGTCTGAGGGAAACAGTGCCTTAATTCATTAGGAAGAAGCCACAAACCAGACAGTGGTCATACAGAGCCAGATAGGGCTGCCAATCATTGTAGCCCATTGTAGTGTCGTCCAAAGTGACGGGTCCCCAAGCCCATTGCATACCAGGTGGTATTTGACACCTACAAAAATCTGAAAAATGTATAAAACTAAATCCAACTTATGCTGGAGGTGCAATAGATCAGAGGGCACACTTATACACATGTGGTGGCAATGTGAAAAAGTTAAGGGCTTCTGGGACTTGGTCTTTGAAGAAATGAAGAAAATCTTTAGATACAATTTTTTTGTAGTGATTTTTTGTAGTGATATAGTGATTATCTGAAGAAGCAATGCCCACATATTACTTCTTGGACTTGTTTTAATTAACTTCTGTAAACTGATGTATGGTTAGAATAAGGACAATCAAAATAGAAAGTAAGTTAAGAAGAAGATTAAAGAAAGCAGATTACCATGGTTGATATTAGACCCATGTAGAGGACGAAGGAAGTCAACAAAGAAAATGGATTCAAATTTAGGTTAATACATACCTTATTTTTGAGATACGTTCTTTGCTTTTCCCTTTTTGCTCTTTTTTCTATTTTTACATTTATATAGTATTTGTATTTTGTTTGTAATATATTGTACATCTATGGGTTTTATGTTTGTTTGTCAGCATATAAATAAAATATATATATTAAAAAATAATAATACATACCAAGTCCTGGAGCACTTCCTCTGCTTGTGGCTTCTCCTGACCTTTTAACCAACTGATGTAGTCTGCCTCCTCGTGCTCCTGAGAGAACAGAAGAGAAGGTAGAATCGAGGCAACAATGTCATGGATTATACACAGGGCTGCCTCTGAAAACTGTTTGGAAGCTTCAGCCGGTACAGAATCTGGAGGCCAGGTTGCTCACTGGCTTGGGCACAGAACACCAATCCTGGCCTGGCTGCACTGGCTGCCAACTAGCTTCTGGTCCCAATTCAAAGTGCTGGTTCTGACCTATAAAGCCTTAAACAGCTCAGGAACCCAATACCTATAGGTCCACCTCTCCCCATATAAACCATCCCAGATTCTCTGTTTATCATCCGAGGCCCTTCTTTGTGTGCCTCCTACACATGAGGCCTAGAGGGTGGCAACGTGAGATTATGTGCTTGTTTTTATCCTGTATTTTATTCTGTGAACCACCCTGAGAACTTAAGACGAAGCGCAGTATATAAATCTAAACAACAAAAACAAAAACACACCACCCTGACCTTGACTAAAGGCAGCTACATTTATCTGAACATTAAAATTTCAAAGTTTAAAGGTAAAGGTACCCCCGACCGTAAGGTCCAGTCACGGATGACTCTGGGGTTGCACACTCATCTCACTCTATAGGCCGAGGGAGCCGGCGTTTGTCCACAGACGGCTTCTGGGTCATGTGGCCAGCATGACTAAGCCGCTTCTGGCGAACCAGAGGAGAGCACGGAAACGCCGTTTACCTTCCCGCCAGAGCGGTACCTATTGATCTACTTGAACTTTGACATGCTTTCGCACTGCTAGGTTGGCAGGAGCTGGGACCAAGAAATGGGAGCTCACCCTGTTGTGGGGATTCGAACCGCCAACCTTCTGATCGGCAAGCCCTAGCCTCAGTGGTTTAGACCACAGAGCCACCTGCGTCCTTATTTCAATGTTTAAAAAGGTAAAGGGACTCCTGACCATTAGGTCCAGTCGTGACCAACTCTGGGGCTGCGGTGCTCATCTCGCTTTACTGGCCGAGGGAGCCGGCGTACAGCTTCCAGGTCATGTGGCCAGCATGACTAAGCCGCTTCTGGCGAACCAGAGCAGAGCATGGAAACGCCATTTACGTTCACGCCGGAGCGGTACCTATTTATCTACTTGCACTTTGACGTGCTTTCAAACTGCTAGGTTGGCAGGAGCAGGGAGCGAGCAACAGGAGCTCACCTCGTCGTGGGGATTCGAACTGCCAACCTTCTGGCTATTAAAATATGTATACCCATCGTTCAGCCCCTCACCTCCTGCTCCCGTTAAGAAAGATGTCTTCACCAGGGCCATCAAAAGCCAGGTATCACCAGGGTCACCTTACAGCATGCCTGCTGATGCTCAAGCTTGAATTTTGGAGCATCGCCAGGAAAGCAACTTCTACTGCTATAGGACGGTGAAGAAGTTGCCACCCTTAGCCTTGCAATTTGAGGCATCTCTTTTACATCTCCCTTCTCTTGCGGGGGCCCAATTAGTGCCATTGCCTTCCGTTAAGAGTTTGGGTGTAATCCTTGACGCCTCCCTTTCCATGGAGGTGCAAGTTACAGCAACAGTCAAGGCAACATTTTTCCACCTTTGCTGCATCAAGCAGTTGGTCCCTTACCTTTCCCACCCTGACCTGGCCACAGTGATCCATGCGATGGTCATCTCCAGGCTTGACTACTGTAATTCGCTCTATGCGGGGCTGCCCTTGAAGCTGACCCAGAAACTCCAGAGGGTGCAGAATGCTGCAGCGAGGCTCTGCACAGGGTCTCTGCCATGGGAGCATATTCATCCAGTGCTTTTCAAACTGCGCTGGCTCCCGGTGGAGTACAGGGTCAGATTTAAGGTGCTGCTTTTGACCTTTAAAGCCCTTCACGGCCTAGGACCCTCGTACCTACGGGACCACCTCTCCCGGTATGCCCCACGGAGAGCCTCAAGGTCCATAAATAGCAACACCCTAGGGGTCCCGGGCCCTAAGGAAGTTAGATTGGCTTCAACCAGAGCCAGGGCCTTTTCAACTCTGGCTCCGGCCTGGTGGAATGCTCTGCCTCATGAGACCAGGGCCCTGCAGGATCTGATTTCTTTCCGCAGGGCCTGTAAGACAGAGTTGTTCCGCCTGGCCTTTGGCTTGGAGCCAATTTGATTCCCTCCCTCTCTTTCTTTTTTCCTTTCCTTCTCCTCCTGCGATGAGGCTACATTTTAATATTTTAATGTTTCAATATTTTAATGTTGTATTTTAATTTTGTTTTTAAGTTGTAATCATTCAACATGTTTTTATTATTGCTTGTAAGCCGCTCTGAGCCCGGCCTTGGCTGGGGAGGGCGGGGTATAAATAAAAATTATTATTATTATTATTATTATTATTATTATTATTATTATTACACACACACACACACCTTCTCCTCTTTACTTTTGGGCCGTTTCTGCAGCAAGGATGTCGAGCTTCCACCTTCATCATCATCTTCATCACTGTCGGCCACAAACTTTTGGAAGCTGCATAGTGGGGGGGGGGGGCAAAGTCGGGTTTAGAAAGAGTGTTAAAAACTCGGATATACAGTGATACCGCTGGTTACAGATTTAATTCATTTTGGGGTGCCATGCGCACCCCAAAAAATCTGTAACTAGAGGTGTTGCTTCTGTGCGTGCGCATGGTGCACAGGGACAGTCAACATAGATCAGGCATAGGCAAACTCGGCCCTCCATATGTTTTGGGACTACAACTCCCATTATCCCTGACTACTGGTCCTGTTAGCTAGGGATGATGGGAGTTGGGATGATGGGAAAAGCCCAGCTCAGGAGAAGGGAAGGAGTTCATTCTCAGTCTCAGAATCTGTTTTCTGAAAACAACAACAACAACAACAAGGGGCTGCTGCGCACTTGCAGTGATTCCCCACACACACACACATTATGTAATGGCAGCATACTCCCCCCATGCATGGTATTTGGGAATGGGGCCTGATCCCTTGTGCACCTCATCGCTAGAAAAAAGATGGCACACTCAAAGAGGAATGTCAAAAGTGGGGTGGGGAGATATTGTCCGCAAGCCTGTTATATTGACGAGTCTGGCTCTCCCCTGCGGCACAGTTCTCAGCTCACCTCTCCTTAAGCTGCTTCTGCTCTTCTACATAACTCTGAAAAATTGGGGGGGAGGAGGGAGAAGGTTAATACCCCGTGCCACAACTGTGCACCTTTCCTAGAATGGGCCAGGAATTCCCTTGGCCAGAAACAGCACAAGTTTCCAAGAACTGTACAGCAACTGCCGCACCAAGCCCCAGTTCACGATACGATACAATAATCTTTATTGTCACTGTCCCATACAGAACAACGAAATTGAAAAAATCTACATGAAACATTCAAAAACCAACAAGCCTACTATCCCTGCTATCCCAGCCTGGTTAACCCCCTAAAAACTCTGATACCCCATAATTAAATACAATATACTCCCACAGAGACTACCTTACACTGCATTTAAAACCAAAATCACATTTGGATAAAAATTGTTTCTCACGCGGGGATCTACAGGGATCTCCAGATTCCCAGACTCACCTTTCTGTTTTTAACTGGTTTTCCTTCATCGTTTTCTTCATCTTCATATTTGCTGTAGGAAAAGAGGGATAGTGAGTTGATAGTTCCATTCTGTACAACACATGGAAGCGTGTGTGTTTTTTTAAATGCATCTTAATTAATTTTTGAGACGACAGCTGTAAAAAGTCAGTAAGATGTACAAATCAGAGGAAAGGGGGGCGGCGACCCTAACTGTAGCTGGGACTGAGTGAAGTGCGGAGATTGTTTGTGTCATCTTCTTCACCTTCAATATTTAGAAATAAACGTGGAGCGGTGGCAGGGAACTCGCATCAGAATGAAATGAGATCAAATGCTATCATTTTTTGTTTTGGCTTCATCAGCCTGCGACTTCCCCCCTCCCTGACTGATGGTTTTCAAACCTATTCTCTATGTACTGCATTTTCTTGTATAGCTTATTGCTATTAGATCATAATCTTGTTTGCATACTAAATTAACTGGAATAAGTAATAAATATAACCTTACAAACTTCTTGTAACCCTACTAGCGATGTTAGTTGTTTGCAGTTGTCTTTCAAATATAACACAAATTTGTTCTAGACTTTCAGAAAAGTCGGATCCTGGTGGTTCCAGATTTTTCCGGTCAGTTTTGCCAGTTTGGCATAGTCCAGTAATTTCAACTGCCACTCTTCTTTTGGTTGGTAAATCTTACCCTGCCTTGTCCAGAATGACCTTCCTCTCATAGTCCTTCAGAAACATGGGCTTTTCTTTCTTCTTGGGGGGCGGTTTCTCACCTTCGCTATCTGAAGAAGAATCTGAAGGCAGAAGCAACCATAGATGATCCAACAGACAATTCCAGAAAAAAAGCTGCTCTCGGGACCCAAACTAGATCAAAAAATGCTCCGAAAAGTCTCCCTGGGCCAAGCCAGAACGTTCCACAGTTGCCCCCAAGGCAAGAAATCATAACCTGCATCAGTGATTACCTTCCTCGCGGTAGAACGTGACATCTTTCTGATAAATCCGGGGATCTTTGGTTTTCAGCAACGCCAGCGTGCTGTAAAAAGCGCGATCCAATCTGGGGTCCAGCTCCTGCCGCAGGAGAAGAACACAATTAAGATTGGATATATTCTGAAAAAGATATTCAGGGGAACCTGCCTTCCTGGCCTTCTCCAATAAGAACAAAACCCAAATATTTCCATCAACTTAGTCCAAGAATTACAAAAGCTGAGATTTTGCCAAAAACCCTATCTGGCCATAATTCGGTACTAAGGTAAGGATAAAACATGCTTTAGGTGGAGATTAAATGAAAATTTATTAGATAATGTGGAGACTTTTGAAAGGGCTCAAAAATATCTTAAAGAATATTTTGATTTGAATACAAGTAAAGGTACTAATATTGGCACAGTTTGGGATGCCAGCAAGGCAGTGATGAGGGGTTTCTTTCTGCAGCAGAATAGCATATTAAAGAGGAAAAAAGACAGAAACAAAGAGGAGATATTAAAAAAAATCATGGTTATTGAGAAACAGTTGATTAATAAACCAGAAGACCCCAAGTTACAACTTAGTCCATCACTATGCTGAAATGGCTAAAATGACTGAAAGAGTCAGAAATCAGGAAGACCAAAATTTTAATGAGGAATGGGGGAAATTTATAAACATTGTAAACAGTTAGAATTGTTAGTGGGATTGGAGTATCACTTGTAGGGTGAATTCTGGACACAATGGAGATGTGAAAGATTTAGCTTATCATAATAAGATGCAGGATGGAATTATTATTATTATTTATTCAACTTATACACCGCCCTATACCTGGAGGTCTCTGGGAGGTTCACAACAAGACCACAACAAATAAAATCAAACCAAAAGCAATAACCCAATAACAGCCCCCTCCCCCAAAGCCACATTCTAAAAGGGTGTTGAATGTCAATCTGGTCCACCAAAGGCCTGGTTAAAAAGGAACGTATTTGCCTGGCGCCTAAAGATATGAAGGCACCAAGCGACCTTCTCTGGGGAGAGCATTCCACAAACAGGGAGCCACTGTAGAGAAGGCCTGTTCTTGTGTTGCCACCCTCCGGACCTCTCGATTAATAACAGGACCCACAAAGGGGAGGATGTAAGTCCAGGAGATTCCTTGCCTTGGAGTCTTGTTTTTATGATTTATGTTTGAAAAAAATCTCTTTAAATTTTTAATATGAAAAACCATTTAAAAAAAACACACAACAAAAACCCCAAAAGTTTTCCCAGCAGAGAAAACAGAACTTCTGAAAACAGAAAATACTTCTCCGCGGCTAAAAACAGAAGCCTGACTCACCTCATCTTCGGAACTGGTCTCAGACTCAGAACTCGACCCGTCGCCTTTGCCTCCATCCCCATAGCGGTCCTGCACTGCGGGGGTGGAAGGGAGAGAAGGAGGGAAGGAGCCGGGCAGGATGTTAGAGGAGCAGCAAAGGGCGACCCCCCCCCTCCAGCCCCTGAAGGTTCTGGGTTCAAGCCCAGGCAGAAGCAGGGCCAGATTTAGGTTTGATGAGGTCCTAAGCGACTGAAGGTAATGGGGCCCTTTATATGTCCAGCTGTCTTTTGTCAACAACAAATTGTCGCTGTTTTTTAATAATAATAATAATAATTATTATTATTATTATTATTATTATTATTATTATTATTATTATTATTTATACCCCGCCCTCCCTGGCCAGAGCTGGGCTCAGGGTAGCCAACACCAGTAAAATTACAATAAAAAGCATAATGGGGGGGGGGGGGGGAACCAATTTAAAATACAGGTTAAAAATACAATTTAAAATGCAGCCACATTTGAATAGTAGCCCATAGATCAAAACCATAAGCGGAAGAAACATAAGGGTCAGATGAGTCCAAACCCAAGGCCAGGCGGAACAGCTCTGTCTTGCAGGCCCTGCGGAAAGATGTTAAGTGTTGACTATATGCTATATGGTAATTTATGGACCTAATAGGTATCTAAAGCAATGTGCACATAACAAATAGGAGCCTACACAACACAAAACACTGTTGCTGTAGGTAGGTTTTATTTTATTTGTTTTTTATCTTATATTTTGGAAATGTACATCCAGTTCCCCCCCTCCTTTAAATATTTTGGGGGTCCCCCATGAGGGTGGCGCCCTAAGCTATAGCTTGTTTAGCTTATACGTAAATCCGGCACTTGTTCGAGCCCAGGCAGCGCTGGGAGAGGCTCCCCTGCCTTGAAATCCCGCGGAGCCGCTGCCGGCCAGTGCAAGCAACACTAGCTGCTCTGGCTCGGTCCGCTTCCCTTCCCGCCCGCCACTCACGCCGCTGCAGCTCCTCTCGCCGCCGGTAGCGCCCGTAGCGCGCCGCGAACGCCGCGTTGATCTTCAGTTCCTGCTGCGCCGACATGCTCCCTCCGCCCCGTGTCTTCCCGCACGTGGGCACGGGGCGCTTCCGGGTCAAGGCGGCACGTGAGGGCGCGCGGCTGCGAAACGCGCGTTCTGCTCCGCCCACCCCGTTAAAGGGAAAGCAGGAGGAGAAGAACTCTCTGCAGATCGGGCGGTTGCTTCTGCTAATTCCGATTTAAAAGTCCCGAATCGTGGACTGGAGTCAGGAAAACAATATTCGGTTCGTCGCCGAGGATCTGGGGCGTGGAGGAAAACGCATGCAAACACTGGCCGATTCAGAAATATTTTTAACCTTCGTATGCTTTAAAAGTATGGTTTCGGATTTTTTCTTTGCTTTCTCGTTTTAAGTATAAATGTTGTGCAGTAAATAAAATCATAATGATTTCATCCCACTATGTATATGTGTGCCTGTATGTCAAACTGTCGTGTAATTATATAGTTTTGCAGTGACTAACGAAGCAGAGCTATTAAAGTCTTAAAACTTTTCAGTCTCTGCCTTCTCCACCTGCAAGTCTGATGCTCTAAAAAAACTCACTCACGGAAACACATTATGAATTACTACTTTTTTTCCAGACTGTAGATCTGATTGAATTTTTTTATTTTTTAATTTTTTGCTGGTTCACTGCTTTGCCGTTCTTGTAGGTCATTTTCAAGTGTGTTTAATAAGAAGTAAACCCAGCTTGGTGGACACTGCTTCCGTTTAAGTCTGTATGGAGCTGCAGTTTTAATTCTAGTAAAATATAGAAACCATCGTACTATTAATTCTTCGTTTATATCAGGGGTAGGCAACCTAAGGTCCGGGGGCCGGATGCAGCCCATTCACCTTCTCAATCCAGCTCACGGACAGTCCAGGAATCAGCATGTTTTACTGAGTAGAATGTGTCCTTTTATTTAAAATGCATTTCTGGGTTATTTGTGGGGCCTGTCTGGTGTTTTTACATGACTAGAATGTGTCCATTTATTTAAAATGCATCTCTGGGGTATTTGTGGGGCATAGGAATTCGTTCATTCCCCCACCCCCCACCCCCAAAAAATATAGTCCAGCCCACCACATGGTCTGAGGGACAGTGGGCCGACCCATGGCTGAAAAAGGTTGCTGACCCCTGGTTTATATGGACCAACGAGGCTGCTAGCTAGCATATATTTATTTATTTGGTGGGAAGCTACTGTGTGCTCAGTGGGGCCAAGTACAATGCAAAATATTATATTTAGAAAGGTTAACTAATTCTGTATTATGTGAGCACACCTATCTTGAGAGCCTCTGGGCTGAGCAGTGGTCAAGTCCACCTTTTCCTCCTGGCATCAGCAAGCCCTGCCCCTCCCACCTCAGTGGTTGGCTGGCATCTGGGAGACAATGGAGTTCACCTTCAGGGGTGAAGTCAAACCGTTGAAGAGTTACAGAGACTGATACAGGAAAGACATGTGTTGTTGCAGCTGGGGCAGATGTGCTGGTGCAGGTGGCATTCTCTACCCTGGCATGGTCATGGCCACAAAAGGGAAGATGGCAGGTTCCTCAAGAACGTGGTCTACGGGGAGCTAGCTTCCGGCACCAAGCCCGTTGGCAAACCAGCTGTGTTACAAAGATGTCTGCAAACATGACACAAAGGCTGGCAACATGTGGGAATCCATTGCAGATGACCACAATGCTTGGAGACGCACAAGTCAGGTCATGCATCCGTTGTTGTTGTTTAGTCATTTAGTCGTGTCTGACTCTTCGTGACCCCCTGGACCAGAGCACACCAGGCACTCCTGTCTTCCACTGCCTCCCGCAGTTTGGTCAAACTCAGGCTGGTAGCTTTGAAAACACTGTCCAACCATCTCGTCCTCTGTCGTCTCCTTCTCCTTGTGCCCTCCATCTTTCCCAACATCAGGGTCTTTTTCAGGGAGTCTTCTCTTCTCATGAGGTGGCCAAAGTATTGGAGCCTCAGCTTCAGGATCTGTCCTTCCAGTGAGCACTCAGGGCTGATTTCCTTCAGAATGGATAGGTTTAATCTTCTTGCAGTCCATGGGACTCTCAAGAGTCTCATCCAGCACCATAATTAAAAAGCATCAATTCTTCGGCGATCAGCCTTCTTTATGGTCCAGTTCTCACTTCCAGATATCACTACTGGATCAATAGCAGTGACCGGAAGAGGAATGACTGCTGGGAAGAGCGCAGAGAGGAGAAACACTATGGTACACATAAAACCCAGGAATTTCAAAGCCCTCCCAAGGGCAGGACACCACCCAGCTCACAGACAAGGAGCAGTAGTTTTTCATGCATTGCCGGTAATCCCAACTCTCAGCTGTTAGTGGTTTCCTGGCAAATGCTGGGTACTTGGCAGAGAATCGAACCTGGTGAAGTTGCAAAACAGGCTCAGCTGTTTGTGCTTTCATTTTTAAAGCGTCTGCTATCTCCGTCTGGGGTTGCACGTACACTCACGCGCGCACACACACCCCGCTTGGCAAGAAGGCAGACAACTGGTGTTACAAAACACTTGGCTTTCTTCCTTCCCTATATCGCTGGGTGCCACACCCAGCAGCTGGGACATTATTCTGGGCGATAAAGTTCAACCCAGCAGGTTGTTTTTGCTGCTGCCAGTCTGCCTTCCCCAGCACAAAAGCCGTCCCCTCGATGTACTATTTCTGGTCTCTCAGCACTGCTGCAGAATTGGGACACATGATCTCGGTAGAATTCCACCGCAGATTGAAAGGGCGAAACCTCTGCCTCCCACCCAAACATCAGAGAGAAGCAGGAAATTGCTTCAAGGGCTTCCACGAACCACAGCAACCAATATACGTATCGGAGAAGTAAGCAGTGTGGTGGGTAGTACTTGAGACATAGCTTGCCCCTTCCAGGTTTGCTCAAGAGGCTAACCTAAAGAGAATGGAGCTTCTAGGCCAGTTATACTCTATCTGAAGAGCATAGGAATCAAGGTGCTTTAATGCAACTCTCAGCCTGATTTACCCAAAGCCTCCCTTGTCGTTTATTTCTTCACTTCGCCACACCGTAAATTCAACACTAACAACTTTGCTCCTGTAGTTTCCTCCTGTAGAAGACGCTGCTGTGCTTAGGGGCTGATTTAAAGTTGTTTCCCAACATAAATGTCTTCAGCCTCAGTCTCCATATTCAAAGGGAGAATCAGCTGAAAAGCAAGATCAGAAACTAGTCTCAACTAACCTCTTCAGCACCAGGAAAGCTCAATGTGTGAACAGGAGGGGATCATTCAAAGGGTTGCAATGGTCAGCATGCTTCTCTAGACGATGGAATTTGTCACTTATGCAGAGAGGGGCTGTTTAAATTATAGCCAAATTTCAGAAGTGATGATGAACCCATAAATTACTTGTTCACTGAGGTTCTGCTTCAGAGGTAATAAGGAGTCCTAAAGGGTCCGTGAACCAGGTGCAAAAAAAAAAAAAAGCTTTCCCCAATGCAATAAAGGTGCATGCAAAATATTTTGTATATGCGTTAATGGGTTTACAGCTTTCATCAGATACCCAAAGGGTCTATGAGCCCAAAAAGGTTAAGAACCATTGCTGTAAATTCATTGCAGCTGCAAATGGCTCCCCATCGCAGCTCACACTTCCATCTCCTTCCTTCTGTTAAGTGTTTCCGGCATTCCTAGAAGGAAAACAAGAAGTTGCAGCTCACCTATATTTCTTACAGCCTTCAGGGCCCAGTCAGCCTGCAGTGGGCAGAAGGCAAGGCCAGGCCCATTCCGTTGGCTTGTTTCGACCCAATTTTTTTTTGCTAACTACGCTGTTGAAAAAAGGCACGGCAAGATCAATTGCTACATGACAGTTCACACCCTCTAGATCTCTGCTTAGCTGAAAAGCTTCCTTGGTGGGCTCACTTTCAGCCTAATTTCCTAACAGGGTTGTTAAGAGGGAAAAGAGGATATAATGCCATAAATGCTTTCTTGGGGGAATATGAATATGAAGAGGGAAAAACGAAGGGTCCTCTGTTGCCTGCTGCCAGGACCCATAGTCACTAAGTATTTTTCAGGAGCAAAGCAACTTCCCTATGAACACAGGAATGCAACCCATTTCAAGGAATTATAATCCTGGAAGCAGCTTAATAAGTGTTCCCAACAATCTTACATAGGGTGAGTTCTAATGTTCCAGCAAAGTTACCCTATGTGCTTTCTGGGGTTCAGGTGCTCAGCAAGAGCCTCGTACTCGCATCCACATTTTCAGAGGGAAATAGAGCAACAGGGAGGCCTTTCTTGACGCCTTCCTCTCCGGAAAAATTTTCCCAGAATCACAAGCCACTAAGTCGCAAATGGATTTAATATTTTTTAATCATTAAATTAATCATCCCATAAAACAAACTCTTGCAAATCACAATAAATAGAATAAATCTGCCCTCCTTTTAAAATCTACTATATACACAGCTCAGATCCACAAATTCATTACAGGGAACAAGCTGCCAAAAACAAGGCTTAAACATTTTTTTTAAAGTCAAAGATAAGAGAAGAGAACTACTACAAGGCTGAGATGGAAACAGTTGTTAATGGCTAAGGGACCACAAGGCCCCCCCAGAGAAGACCATACAGAAATTAGGGAGAAATTGCAGGGCGGATAAAGATCTCTTTGGGAACAGAATCCTGTGCAGTTAGATGCTGTGGAGTTCTGGACTCTGCAGGAGAAGAGGAGCCAAACGTCGAGGAAGGAATAGCTCTCAGAAAGCACACCCAGAGCTCTCCCAATAAGCTGGTATTCCTCATGAAGACTGTGGGGTGGGGAAGAGAGAGAAGCAAAGGTCCCCAGCCTAGCAGTGCCTTCAGGGATGCTCTTTGCATCAGAACCTCCCCATCTCACCTGAATACTGCAAGGAGATGCGTATACCAGCGGCTAGGGCCTCCCCAAGACAAGAAGCGGGAAATGGTAGTTAGAGTTAAGGCACGCTGGCCAAAGCTGAGTGCAGGATGGTACAAGGGCCATCTGGCTCCCGGGGAGAAATTCAGAAGCGGATAAGAGAGCTCATAAAATACACATAAATAGCAACAACAGCAAATAGAATCAAACACACACTCTGAGGTAGGGCAGGTGAAGCTGCCTTTGTTCCAGGGCCCTGGGAAGAAAGGGAGAGTCTTTGGGGAAGGGGACCTAAAGACACAAGAGAGAGGAGTTGGCTCAGTGCTAATCCAGCTCTCTTTGCAAGGTGGCCCTTCCTCGGGTTAAGCTGGGGCAGAGAGGAGCTGCTCAAGGATGCCCTGGATGTGCGAAAGCCCCAGGTGCTGCGCGAGTTCCAGCGGCGTCCGCCCGTCAGAGTCTCGGTGCTGCAGCTTGGACTGCGGCGCCAGGAAGAGGACCACGTCCGCATGGCCTTCCCGAACGGCCACGTGGAGGGGCAGCGAGCCGGAAGCATCCGCGACGTTGACATCCGCGCCGTATTCCACCAGGATTTTCAGGGTGTCGAGGAAGCCCGTGCGGGCAGCGTCGTGAGCGGGCGCCGTGCCCGACTCGTCGCGGACGTTAGGGTTGGCCCCTTGCTTCAGCAGCTCCTGCGCCACGAAAACGTTCCCGAACATCATTACCTAAGAGGGAAGGTGAAGGAATCAGAGAGGGGTGGGCCCACTGTCAAGTTAAAAGGTAAAGGAACCCCTGACCATTAGGTCCAGTCATGACCAACTCTGGGGTTGCGGGGCACATCTCGCTTTATTGGCCAAGGGAGCCAGCGTACAGCTTCCAGGTCATGTGGCCAGCATGACTAAGCCGCTTCTGGTGAACCAGAGAAGTCCACGGAAACGCCGTTTACCTTCCCACTGGAGCGGTACCTATTTATCTACTTGCACTTTGATGCGCTTTCGAACTGCTAGGTTGGCAGGAGCAGGGAGCGAGCAACGGGAGCTCAGCCCGTCACGGGGATTCGAACCGCCGACCTTCTGATCAGCAAGTCCTAGGCTCTGTGGTTTAACCCACAGCGCCACCCGCGTCCCTGTCAAGTTAGCTAGGTTGTTTTCTGATCGGCAGACAAGGCACATTCTGACGGAAATCATATTTATGGATTGCGGCCAGAGCAGCACAAACTCCATGCTTCTTTGATTTTGGAATTTTGATTTAATCTATTGTGGAAATTGCTATGGAGACAACCAAGAAGGGACAGGATGGGGCGACTTTAAAGACTTCAGCTCAGACACCACCTGGCATCCATTTCTCAGCCAAGGCAGGATCTTTCCCCCCACACGTTGGTTGCAAGCAGTTGCTCTGTGCCCCTCAAGTGACCCTGCTGAGCTGAGCCCCAGGAGGAAGGAGGGCAGCCTGTGGAATCCATGCCTGCCTCTTGTTAACAGAACAACAGTTGTTGGTATCTATGCTTTGGAGGAACTTCCCAAGACTAGCAGAAAGATGAGATGGAGGCGGCGATAAAAGGGAAGAGAGATGGGTGCTGTGGTCCAAAATCAAAGGGGAAGATGCCGCCGGGAGACAAAGGAAGGGTGAGTTCCAGACAAGGATTGGGGCTAATTTTTAAAGAGAAGCGAGAAGGAAGAGGGGCTCCCAAATCATCTCCAGGACCAAAACCAGAGTCTGCCTCGCCTACCTGTAGCGCGGTCTTGCCAAAGCGGTTGCGCGCGTCCGGCTGCACCAGCTCTTCGAAGAGGAGGCGCCGCACTTCGCCGGTGTCTCCCCGGGCGGCAGCCCCGCTGAGCCGGTCCCCGGCGCTCCCCGGCTGCATGCCCGCGACGACGCCTGGACGGGGGAAGAGAGCCGGGAGGGCCCCGGGCGTGAGAAGGGCCAATAGGTCGCCCGCCCGGCCGCCCTGCGCCCAGCGACTACAAGACCCGCAGCGGATCCAATTTGCTCAGATGCACCTCCGCGTGAAAGAAGGAGGTGCACTCTGCGTAAGCTCAGATGCACCCCCGCGCCCTTCGGCGCTTGTCAACCAGCCGCCCGGCGGCTTTCCCCACCCCACCCATCGCCGCCGCAGCCTACCTCTGCTCCCACCGCACGGACCCCGGTCCCGGCGGACAGCAGCCGGCCGGTCGGCCGACCCTGCCGCTCGCAGTCTCCGCCGCGGTCCGCTCCTCCTCCTCCAGGCGCAGGATCGCCCTCTCGCTCGAGCAACTCGAGGCCGGCAGGGCAGCCGTCGAGGGCGAGGCGGCGCTGGAATGCCGAGCCCTGGGCGGCGGCGCCCTCGGGGGGCTCGGCTGGCTAGTCGGGGCCGCGGCTGCTGCTGCGGGAAGCCGGGAGGGGGGGGCGCTGCCCCGTCGGTGCAAAGGGTGAAGCCGGCACAGGCTGCTAACCCCACCCCGCCCCACCTACCGAGCTGGAGCCTAGCCTGGCCCGGACAGGAGCCGCAATCCGCCGCCGCCCCTCCTCCTCCTGCTCCGGCTCCGCCCCCACGTGCCTTGTTGTTTCTTTCGCCCCGCCCCGGTTTCATTCTGCGCTCTCGGCTTCGGATACAATTGTAACCTTTGCCGAGCTTTCCCTTTTCTGCCGCCGGCCAATCGAAAGCCGGCTCCGGGCAGGGGAAGGCGTCTGCCGCCTCCTGATTGGCCGCCCTGGGGCGGGACGCTGGGCGGGCCTCAGCGATTCAAACGCGCGGTTCGGGCGGGAAGAGGCTCCGAGGCTCCGATCGCGCCCTCGCCGGGTCCAGGCGAGCGACAGAGGTCGCGACCCCCGGGAAGCGGGGCGGGAGGAGGGAGGCCGGGGAGGCGGCGGCTGCCAGGGCTGCGCGCCAGGCCCTGCACTCTGCACATGCTCGCTTAGATCGTAGAACTGTAGAGTTAGACCGGGACCCCAAGGGACCCCTGCAATGCTGGAATCTCAGCTAGATAAATCCCTGGCAGATAACCACTCAACCTTTGCTTAAACCAAAAGGAAAGGAGAGTCCACCACCTCTCATTGGAATCCATCGAACAGTTCTTACTGTAAGGAAGTCCTTCCTGACATTTAGTTAGAACAGGCACCCCCCACCTCGGCCCTCCAGATGTTCTGGGACTACAACTCCCATCATCCTGACCACTGGTCCTGTTAACTGGGAATGATGGGATCTGTAGTCCCAAAACATCTGGAGGGCCAAAGTTGGGGGTGCCTGAGTTAGAATTTCCTCTCTGGCAACTTAAGCCATGGGTTTCGGATCCTACCCTCCCGAATAGGAGAAAACAAGTTAACGCCATCTTCTGTGTGAAAGCCCTTAAGATACTTGAAGATGGCTATTATGTCTCCTCAATCTCAATTTTCCAGGCTAAACACACCCAACTCTCTCAACAGTACATACCTCATAAGGCTTGGTTTCCAGACCCTGGATCATCTCATCAGTCGTCCTCATCAGCACACATAGGAGCCAACTTCTAAAGGCCAAGGTCCCTTCAGCCCCCCTCCATTAAATATTTGAGGGGTCCACCCCCCAAATATATAGGCATTGTCATTCAAATGGTTTTTGTGCACCACATATTTTGATTAAGTGGGGTGGGGCTTACCAGGGCACCTCTGTTTGCACATGTTCCAGCTTGTCAACATCCTTAAATTGTGGTGCCCAGAACTAGAGACAGGACTCCAGGTGGAGTCTGACCAGGGCTTGCTGATCAGAGGGTTGGCAGTTCAAATCCCTGCGATGGGGTGAGCTTCCGTTGCTCTGTCCCAGCTCCTGCTAACCTAGTAGTTCGAAAGCACACCAGTGCAAGTAGATAAATAGGTACTGCTGCGGCAGGATGGTAAATGGAGTTTCTGTGTACTCTGGTTTCCATACCAGTGTTCTGTTGCGCCAGAAGCGGTTTAGTCATGCTGGCCACACGATCCGGAAAGCTGTCTGAACAAATGCTGGCTCCCTTGGCCTGAAAGCGAGATGAGCACCACACTCCATAGTTTCCTTTGACCGAACTCAACTGTCCAGGGGTCATTTACCTTACCTCTAACCTAGAGTGGTACTATTACTTCTCTTGTACTGGACACTATACTTATGTGGATTCAGTCTGGAATAGCATGAGCCTTTTTTGCTGCTGCATCACACTGTTGACTCACGCTAAGCTTGTGGTCCACTAAGACCCCTAGCTCCTTTCACATGCACTACCATCAAGGTAGGTGTCCTCTATTTTATATTTGTGCAGCTGGTTCTTCCTGCCTAAGTGTAGAACCTTTCATTTGTCCCTACTGAAATTCATTTTGTTAGTTTGGACCCAGTCCTCCAATTTGCTAAGGTCATCTTGAATCCCAATACTGTCTTCTGCAGCATTAGCTACCCCTCCCAGTTTGGTGTCGTCTGCAAATTTGATGAGCATCCCTACAATTTCTTCATCCAAGTTATGTTTACTCGGGAGTCATTAGACTCATAGAATTGGAAGGGACCCAAAGGGTCATCTAGTCCAACCCTCTGCAATGCAGGAATCCTTTGCTCAACATGGGGCTCAATCCCAGAAATTAAGAGTCTCATGTTCCACCCAGCAGTGGTTCTCAAACTTTTTTCCACACTTTCAGAATAAAAATTTGCTTCTGCCACACAGAATTCTTTTATTGATAAGAAATACATTGGGAAACAAAAACACACAACTCTTAGCAGTGCTTGATTTATAACACAGAACACAACTATTTTATATTATGACCGTAGGACATCCAGAAATTATAAAACAATGCAGCTACAGAAGAATATGAATCTTTCCCAAAATAGAATATTGATTTTCCTGGAATCTTCCGGCCATGCTTTCCATCCTCCCCTGCCACACCCTTTAGGGAACCACTGCTCTCAGGGAGGAATGCACAGGGCTTGGAGCAGCATGCAATCCTATATACCTGCATGAAGTGAGCACCTGCCAAAATCTGCTGGTGAGGGCTTTGGCTCCCCTGCTTGCTGTGTTTAGCAGGTTTCTACTTGAACATAGTTAGGAAGCTTATATAGTCGTACCTCGGAAGTTGAACACCTTGCGACTCGAACGTTTTGGCTCCCAAACACCGCAAACCCAGAAGTGAGTGTTCTGGTTTGGAAACGTTCTTTGGAACCTGAACGTCCAATAGGGCTTCCGATTGGCTGCAGGAGCTTCCTGCAGCCAATCAGAAGCCGTGCCTTGGTTTCTGAATGTTTTGGAAGTCAAACAGACTTCTAGAACGGATTCCATTCAACTTCCAAGGTACGACTGTACAGATTTGGAACAAATCACCCAGCAGCCGCAGAACTAATTTCTTTGATTTGCACACATTCCTTTATGCAAGATCTAAGGTGGGGTTTTGCTATTTTGTTTGAGGGGAGGACGACACACACAGATATTTTAAAGGCTTGAACCCAGGTGCCAGGACATTTTTTGAAATTGCTCTGCCACCGACCACTTTGCAGGAATTGGTTTCGGAGGCTTGCAAGTTTGCCTCTGAGCTACAGTTGGTACTGCTTTATCTGCAGGGGAACTTAATCAGGCATGAACTGCATTATATTAGGGAGTGCCAAAATCCTAACAGGTGGAAGATTCTGGGACAGGCTTAAATTGGAGGCCTTTCTAATGCAATTACTTTCTGCCAACTTGTCGCTGCAGACCAACAAATCCTTTTCTGGGATTTTTCTCACTGTACCGTACTTAAATAGCATTCACTTTGAGGCAGCTTCACTACTAATGAAATAGATCTGTACATGGATCCACTTACATGCTGAGGCAGTGCTTTTTTTCTTTAAAAAATGTTTAGGGGAACTCTCATTTTCCTACTCAAATTGAAATACTGCCCCTCAGGCCAAACTTAGATTCACAAAATATTTAGGGGTATGCGTACCCCCAGAAAAAAGCACTGTGTTGAGGTATTCTTTCACAGTATAACCACATTTACTTTATCCGCTTGCTTTTAGTGGCTTAAAAAGGGAAAGTTGGGAAACTAAAATTCCCTTTTCTCAACGGGCCCGATTCAGGTTCAGGTTCCTATACAAATCAACAGTAGCTTCAGACTGTTTCCGTAGCAACCACATCACTGAGACAGGAGCAAATCAAAGGAAGATGAGTAGACAGGTTATCAGACTCCTGCATCCTAATTCTGTGTGTTCTTACTCAAACATGACGTCACTGCATTAAATGGGGCTCACTCCAATATAAATGTGCATAGACTAGTATCAATAAATATCAAGGGGATTAATTGCTAATCAGCTGGACATTCTCTTTTCCTGACCTTAGAGATGAAACCGAATAAAGATTTAATAAGGGAAAATTGTATGTGGAATATCTGGTTTTTCAAATAAACTGACTGAGAAGCAAAAGGAGCTCTGGAGAGCACAACTAGGCCTGAGCTTCAGCATTCCTCTCCAAATAATATTTGGTATTTTCACTGTCAGGTGTCCAGAATGATAAGGCCCACTATTGTAAGAACTGGCCAGTATGCTTGCAAGCAGCTCCACTTGTTGGCTGTAGTGAGGATGCTTAGAATGAAGGAAGAAAGTGGAACAGAAAACCAAAAGAAATGAGGACTAATGACACACAACAGCGTCATGGTCACCCTGTTGAAATGGCCCAATTTCATTTCAACTTCTATTTACAGCTCATTCTGGTCTAAAGGACAATGGGAAGTAGTTTTGAGTCACAAATCTTAAAAATGAGGTAGCCACTATTCTCATCATACGATTAGGGAACAGACTGAGGGGGGAAAGGGGCTTCCTTGCAGGCACCCAGTGAGTTTGTGCCCAAAAGCTCCTAGTTCTAGCTTCTACACACAATAGCAGGACATGCTTTCCCTGCCTCCTCACCAGTCTAAGGTGCAGAGCAACAAGGTGCTTGTGGGGAGCTCAGCTTACCTTCCAGGCTGAGCCGAACGCTACACTCAGGTGAATGCTACCCGCAGGTGAAGCCAAACACATCTCCCCCTGATGAGAACGCCAAGCTAAACCTTCGGAGCAAAGCGTCACCACTGGTTCTGTGGAAGCCAGTGGCATAGCGTGGGGGGTGCAGGGGGGCCGGGCGCAACATCTGGGGGGGCGCGCTCGCACTCGCAGTGCTAAAATCAGTGCTAAAATCCACGGGTTAGGGGGCGCAAATTACATGCCTTGCCCCGGGTGCTGACAACCCACGCTACGCCACTGGTGGAAGCTTCTAAAGGAGGGAGGTTCTGAAAGAAGGCAAGGCTCCTGGAAGAGTCTCTCCATCCAGGAGTCCTGGCAAGGCACAGCTGGTCGGCGTTTCGCCACAGGTAAGTCCACTGCCACTCAGGTAGGGAAGCAATGCAGGTGTCATCTCAGGCAACAACCACAGAGCCATCATTTCCCCCTTAAGGCACTGGGCAAACCAGCCCAAGAACTGTTACCAAATCGAGCTGTGGTTGGGCAGAAGAGCAGGGTGGCATTTTGAGAGAAGGAGGAGACACACACACACACACACACACACACAATATTTGCTTCAGAGAGTGCCAACAAAGGATTCTTGGGCCATTCAGGCTTCTTCATTCTTGATGGTGTCCAGCTCTGCAAGATCACGACTAATGTGTCCGGAGCTGGTAATCTGGAACAAAAAAGGTAGAGATTATGTTAGGCCTGGGTCAGGCCAGAAAGGTTCTTAAAAGATCTGCCTTTTCCCAGGGCAGCTGTTATGCCTGTAGGAGATGCTGAGCGATCAGGACAGGCAGGAACGAACCTGCAAGGAGGGAGGAACATTTAGCAACGTGCTCTCTCCAGCTCTCAAAAGTTTCTCGTCTGTGAAATGGGAACACTGACAAGCTCCCCCGCAGGGCTAATAGAATGGTGGAAAGTGGCCAATACTGCGTCAATTAAAAAAGGGGGGGCATTTCCAGAGATTGAGAAATCCAAATAATTACAAACCTGTATTGCTTCTCTCTTGGGTAGATTCACAGCCAGAATTGCAAAACATATAGGCGCAGAATGAGCCTTGCTGAAAGGGAATCAGCATAGCTTCCGCACAGGGAAATTTGGGACAAGTCTTTTAGGGGGAATTGTTAGACATAGTCATGGTCTGACAATCTAAACACTACACCACATTGGCTCCAGCAGAAAAGGATTGTCATACAGCTTTTAGTACAGTGGACGCTCGGGTTGCGAATGTGATCTGATGCACATTCACAACCTGCAGTGTTCGCAACCCGCAGCGGCGGGTCTGCACACGGGTGGGTTCCAATTCAGCACTTCTGCGCATGTGCAAAGAGCGATTTGGCGCTTCTGCACATGTGCGACCCCCGAAACCCAGAAGTAATCCGTTCCGGTACTTCCGGGTTTCGGCGGGTCCGTAACCCGAGAAAACGCAACTTGAAGCGTCTGTAACCCAAGGTATGACTGTACACGGAAAGTGCTCAGCCAGGGAAAGCCAATGTCTGTACAACCTGTATGCAGCTGAGCTTCCTTGACAACTTACCCCCACTCTGGGTGATGTAGCGGACCCAAGGCAGAGCCTGGTACCCACTCTTCTCAATTATCTTCATGTACCGCACCTGGGTTAGAGGGAGGAGGCAGAGGAGAGGACAAAATAATAATAATAATAATAATAATAATAATAATAATAATAATAATAATAATAATAATTTTTTATTTGTACCCCGCCCATCTGGCTGGGTTTCCCCAGCCACTCTAGGCGGCTTCCACAAAGACCAAAAATACACTAATATGTCACACATTATAAACTTCCCTGAACAGGGCTGCCTTCAGGTGTCTTCTGAATGTCAGGTAGTTGTTTATCTCTTTGAAATCTGATGGGAGGGCGTTCCACAGGGCGGGCGCCACCACCAAGAAGTCCCTCTGCCTGGTTCCCTGTAGCTTTGCTTCTCACAATGAGGGAACCGCCAGAAGGCCCTAGGCGCTGGACCTCAGCGTCCGGGCAGAATGATATTAAAGGAGGGCATCCGTCAACCTCTAAACCACCCATCGCCAGCTGGTCACAATGAAAGGCACTTCAAATCTACACAGCATCTTGGCAAATTGCCCCTGCCCCACCTTCTCCCAAAGAAATATTGGCTGCACTAATTATTATTATTATTATTATTATTATTATTATTATTATTATTAACCACCCTTCATCCAAAGATCACAGGGCAGTTCACAACATAAAAATACAAAACGAAAACACAAAATACATAACCAAAGCAAAACACACCAATAACCCCTCTCCCACAGATACATTTAAAAGACCATACATAGGATGTTAATCAGCCAAACGCCTGGTTGAGGAGAAACATATCCGCCTGGCGCCTAAATATATGTATATAATGAAGGTGCCAGGGCATTTGTTTGTGCCCATCTAAAGTTCATGGGAAAGGAATGCTTGGATCATTATTTTTCAATGAACTTTTTTAATTGGCCTCAAAGCAACGGAAGGGTTGTAGCTCCGTGGTAGGACAGATCCTTTGCATGCAGAACAATCCCTGGTAGGGCTGGGAAAAACTCATTTGTGAAACCCAGAACTGTCAGCATAGACAATGCCAAGCTGCTCTAGGGACCATTGCAATGGTCTGCCTGAGCAAAAGGCATCTCCTTATGTTCCTAAATGAACAATAACCTAATTAGTGAGCCAAGTGTGGTTTACATGAGAGGAGGGGAAAGAGAGAGAAATGGTCACCTTTTATATCTGCATATTTGCTTTGTTCAGGCTTGGGAAGGGTGCTTAATTGGGGACAGGTAGGAGGGCGGAGAATTGGGACGCGGGTGGGTTAAACCACAGAGCCTAGGGCTTGCCAATCAGAAGGTCAGTGATTCGAATCCCCGCGACAGGGTGAGCTCCTGTTGCTCGGTCCCTGCTCCTGCCAACCTAGCAGTTCAAAAGCACACCAGTGCAAGTAGATAAACAGGTACCGCTCTGGCGGGAAGGTAAACGGCGTTTCCGTGTGCTGCTCTGGTTTGCCAGAAGCAGCTTAGTCATGCTGGCCACATGACCCGGAAGCTGTACGCCGGCTCCCTTGGCCAATAAAGCGAGATGAGCGCCGCAACCCCAGAGTCGGCCACGACTGGACCTAATGGTCAGGGGTCCCTTTACCTTTACTAGGAGGGCGGAGAAGGAAAACAAGCCATTCTACCTGTACTCCAGACATTCCCATTTCTATAAGCTAAGGAACAGAAGGAAACAACACCTTTCCCCCCTACAATGAGCTTGAAAGGACTGGGTCCCTGTTTACAGCAGCATAAATTGGATGGGAACATCCAGGGAGTCTCTTGACACACACCACATATAGTCAACATTCCCAATAGAGATTTATTGTGTGTCAAACCCACAGGTGATCCTACTATTATTGCTAGAGGAGAACTTTCCATGTTGAGGGTTGAGCAGAAAGACTGCAGCAGACACACCCACCCGTTGTTTTATTTTATTTTTTTTAAAAAGGGTTGCAGGTAAGGCTAGGATTCTGGGTTACATAGTCCCTATCCTACCTATTATTATTATTATTACTATTACTATTATTAGTTTTCAACTTTAAAATTACAGCATTTTCCATTCTTTTACAGTAGTTCTTTTAGACATCCCACCCAGCGTTCCATGACAGTTCTTTATAAATCTTACTTAGCTGCATATACATTAATTCCTTCACCTTCTTTTCCACATTCTCATAACCTTTATATGTTGTCAACTGTTGGTCAAAAGGTATCCCCTACCTGGAATTTATATTTGAGGTCATTTTTTTGGTAAATATTCCCCTAAATACTTCCACTCCTCCTCGTCCGTTTGCAGTGTATTCCCTCCCATCACCAGCAGGAGCCATTGAAACAAGTTCAAATATTGGACTTCCAGAGAGTTTAATTCCTCAGCTACAGTGTAATCAAGATGCCCCTTTCATATGCAGCTTTGGGAAGAGAGTTTGAATAATTCCAAGAACCATTTTACAGTGGTACCTCGGTTTATGAACTTAATCCGTTCCAGAAGTCCGTTCTTGAACCAAAACCGTTCTTAAACCGAGTCGCACTTTCCCTAATGAGGCCTCCCGCCGTCGGTGTCCTTCCACCGTTTGGATTCCATTCTTAGACCGAGGTAAAGTTCTCAAACTGGGACACTACTGCTGATTTTGCAGAGTTCGTAAACCGAATCGTTTGTAAACAGGACTGTTCTTAAACTGAGGTACCACTGTATATCAGGAGATGGTAGTTACCCTGCTCTTAACATTTTAGCCAACCACATGCCGTTTTCGCTAAATCACAGCTTGGAGCCTGCAGACAACCCAGTTTGCCTTTCAGTCACCCCCCCCCCAAGAAAAGCTAATTCTCACAAGTGTACAGAGCCCCACTTCTCCATCTTCCAGTCAACTCCAGCTCACCTGTATCCCAGAGACTGTGAAGTAAGGGATCTCAAAACGGACTGAGATGGGCGGACGTCCCTCCAGCTCCTCATTCTCAACACTGGGCAGTCCAAAGTGGGCTCTCATCAGGTACTCCTTGCCACCCTGCAGAGCCAAATGCAAGAGAAGGTAAGGTCTTCTTCTTTAAGTCAATGGTTATGCAGGCCAGCCAATGCAACAACCTGACCCTAATAACCAAGAA
The DNA here is from genome assembly GCF_964106915.1 of Podarcis gaigeae. Classification (NCBI taxonomy): domain Eukaryota; kingdom Metazoa; phylum Chordata; class Lepidosauria; order Squamata; family Lacertidae; genus Podarcis; species Podarcis gaigeae. The sequence goes on along the minus strand of NC_139694.1, from coordinate 31,407,773 downwards.
GTGTAAATGAAGATCATCAATGGTCACAGGAAAGGGGTAAGAAAATCCACCTTGGCATTTCTGGAAGTCCTTATGGATCACATCTGTGTGTGTGTGTGTGTGTGTGTGTGTGTTTGGGTGTGTTTTTAAAATGTATTTTTATTAAAGATTTCTTAGTTTACAAAAGTACGTGCATTGTCTCTTTTTTCAAGTTGTATTTTCTGTAGATCTGTTTCATTTGTTGTGAGATATTAGTATCACATGCAGTATTAGGTTGGGAAGAAAAGGGGGAAGAGGGGAGAATGGTGAGTGGAGTGGGGTGGTAATGCTAATAAATAATAATAGTAATAGCAATAATATATTATTATTATTATTATTATTATTATTATTATTATTATTATTATTTATACCCTGCCCATCTGACTGGGTTTCCACTCTGTGCAGCCACTCTGCGCAGCTCCCAACAGAATATTAAAAACATGATAAAACATCAAACATTAAAAACTTTCCTAAATAGGGCTGCCTTCAGATGTCTTCTAAAAGTCAGATAGTTACAGGTAGGTAGCCGTGTTGGTCTGTTGTAGTCGAAACAAAACAAAACAAATAAAATAAAAAATTTAAAAAATCCTTCCAGTAGCACCTTAGAGACCAACTAAGTTAGTTATTGGTATGAACTTTCTTGTGCATGCACATGTTTATCTGAAGAAGTGTGCATGCACACGAAAGCTCATACCAATAACTAACTTAGTTGCTCTCTAAGGTGTTACTGGAAAAAAGTCAGAGAGTTGTTTACTTCCTTGACATCTGATGGGAGGGCTTTCCACAGGGCAGGCGCCACTACCAAGAAGGCCCTCTGCCTGGTTCCCTGTAACCTCACTCCTTGCAGGGGGGGGGGGAACCGCCAGAAGGCCCTCGGAGCTGGACCTCAGTGTCAGGGCTGAACGATGGGGGTGGAGACACTCCTTCGGGTATACGTCTGTTCTTTTACTTAGTGCATGTGTGGGGTTTTGCGTCAGTGTCACTTGTATGGGTTCTCTTACCATTTGTGTGTTGTACTTCCTTAGTGGTGAGAGAGGTTGGGGTGGTCAAGGGTGTGGTTGGGTGTTTTTGGTTGGCTGTAGTGAGATTTGTTTTTTTGTTTGAGTGGAGGGTGGGTGGGTGGATTTTTGGATCAGTTGCATTCATGTTTTCTCAAGGTTTGCTGGCACCTAATGGGCAGGGATTCATGAGCAACTATAGCACAGTGGCGTAGCGTGGGGGGTGCAGGGGGGGGCGGCCGCACCGGGCACAACATCTGGGGGTTAGGGTTAGTGGGCACAAATCCATGGGTTAGGGGGCACAAATTACTTGCCTTGCCCTGGGTGCTGACAACCCACGCTACGCCACTGCTATAGCACACTTAATAGTGGAAGCTCTTGACCAATACCAACGGCTCACCTCTTCCATTGCCACCCAACAAACTTGCAGGAGCACTGGACCATGTAACAGAATTGCCCCCTTCCCAAATGCAATGGAGATGTCTGAGGGTTAAACCTGCATCTTTGAAATCATCTGCAAAACTCAGAGGACAGAATGGGGGAGGAGATTTGTGGGAAAGGGGACATCTCTCTCACCGGGAACGACTTGATGCTCCAGACGACAACGTTCTTCTCAGGCTGGTATTTTGCACTGCCGATGCTGGTTTTGAACTTGGGCGAGTCGGCATCACTCGGGACTGGGACACATATCTCTACTCCATTGGCCACCGATTGCTTCTTGAATTGGCCCTTTGCCTTTTCCAGAGGGAGAAAGACAGAGAGATGCTCACAACAGTCTGTGTTTCACCCCTCCTGACTACGTCTCTGCCATAAGAGGAGGCGAGCCAAGGTACATTCTACCACATGTGGTGGACATGTAAAATAGTAAAAGAATTCTGGGAAATGATATAGAATGAATTGAAAAAAAATGTTTAAGATAACTTTTATCAAAAAACCAGAAACCTTTTTATTGGGACTAATAGGAGATGAAATACCGAAGGACTTAAAAAGACTGTTTATGTATGCAACAACAGCCACAAGAATGCTTTTTGCCCAGAAGCAGAAGGAAGAAAAAATCCCAACCAAAGAAGAGTAGATAACCAAGATGATGGACTATGCTGAAATGGCAAAGATGACTGCGAAGATCAGACACCAAGACGATAAAAAATTTAGTCAAGAGTGGAAAAAATTTATAGAGTATCTTAAAGACCACTGCAGATATCACCGGCAGAATCCGTGACCAGAGGAAGGAGGCGGTGGAGGAAGATTGGAGAAAATTTAAAGTATACCTTAAGAACTACTGTAAAATATTGGACGGTTAAGATGTCGAGAGGCTATAAATAAAGAACTACAGCTGTAAATCGTAAATTAAAGGGGGAAACTTAATGAGAATATATAGAGAAATTGACTGAAGGGTTGCTGACACACTATAAAATAATGATGCAGAGAAGGGGAGGTATGGGGAAGTCATATTTTATGTATTTGTTTGTGATTTGTTTGTTTTTCCTATACCCTTGTTCCCTGTTTTTTTGTTTTGTAAAAATAATAAAAAATTATTATAAAAAAAAAAAAAAAAAGACCACTGCAGATATCTAAAAACGTTAGCAGGATTGTTATAACACTTATAATGTAATATGACTTAAGTTTTAAAATGGGGGATACAAAATGAATTTGAAAAATGTAATTAGATGCAATAGAAGAAATAGAAAAAAATGGAAACCAGGGGAGGGTGGGAGGGAAATCCGGGGATTTAAGTAATCTCAGATGTGTATAAATTGAAAATGATTTAAATGTATATGAATTTTGTCTAAAAAATGAAAATAATTTAAAAAAAGAGAGAGAGAGAAGGTGAGCCAAAGTAGAGCTCATCACTGCTGTAGTGCTCCATGGAAGACTGGGAAGTGATCTCATTTATCCAAAGCTAATACAAATCCCGCTTTTGGATGATCTGAAGAAGCTGTTAAGAGTGAACAAAATCTATAGCAATAAATACCCAAATATATTGTGTCCTCTTTATCATGTGTTTTCCTCTAATCACCCTTGTTATGGAAGCCTTGGGTAAAGGGTAGCAGTATCCCTCAAAGAAACTCACCTTCACCATAATCTCCACCCGGCTGTGAGAGAACTTCTCAATGACAGACTCTATCCAGATGAGGGGCTTCACCTTCAAGCAAAGAGAGAGAGAATCTCATTCCTGGGGTCCAGAGCCTCCAGCAGGTTACAGCCAAAGAACAAAAGGTTAATGGGAGGTGTGTCAGGCATGATGAAAGCTCAGAACACCTACAAATCCTGTCATCTCAGCTTAATCAGTCCTGTATACTTGAGAAATCTTGTGCCACCTTGGAGCAGTCAGGTAAAAGACCCTAAGAACCAGGTCGTATTTATCTTGCATTCACCAAATAACTGTTGTTATCATCATCATTTGGTGATTGCAAGATAAATACTACAAATAGTTACAGTATTTTCCTATTGCTTGAAGAAGTGCCAGGGCAATAGGACACATCTGATAGGAGGGGAGAGTTTCATAGCTGTCAACTTTTCTTGCGAGGAATCCTATTTGGAATAAGGGAATTTCTCTTAAAAAAAGGAAAACGTTGACAGCTATGGAGAGTTTTGGGAGCGACCATCCCTGGCCTTCCTCTGAGCTTTAACATTTAACAACAATGAGTTCTATTAACTGTCATGTTGGGGGGGGGGAAGAGATCTGAGAAAGAGAGCAATGCCTTTTAAAGTACTGTGGGAATGTACAAAATGATGGGATTATTTCTAGTGTGGTTTATCCAAACAGTGCCATAGTACATATATAGGATTGCTGTTCCACATGTTTTATAGCGGCAGAGAATAGATGTCTCAATATATAGAGAATCAGCCAGCTGCAACCGTGAGTGGCTCAAGATCTGAAGATAACGCACATGGCTTCCTCAACAAGGAACCAGTTTGTCAACTGGGCGTAATTCCCGCTATCCTTCTGCAAGGAACTCTCTCTTCCCTGAGAGCATCAGCCTATAGATAAGTAGACAAATGACCTAGCTGGGCATGAATCATTAAGAAAAAAGCTAATCTGGGAAAATTAGGCAGCTACTGCCTCAGTGCAACCATGCACAAAGGAGTTGCCTCTGTACCCAATGAGATCACCATGGCATCACTTTTTTCTAAGGTCTGAATCCCAGACTAACCTGTGTGTTCAGCCGATAGGACATGAGCTCAAAATCTCCATCAGGTGGGATAAAGGAGATGGTCCGGTCATTGTCAAAACGTGACAGCCGCACACATTGATGGAACTTGACATCCTCCAGCTCCACAGACTTATTTTTTCCACCTGAGAAGTCAGAAGTGTGGCTGTCAGAATTGCCCAGGGGATAGCAGGGGAAAGACTACACTCTAGCCAGAGAGAAACAGCTGCCTGTCCTTGTGATTCTTGGCCTCTCAGTGTTGAATGGTCTCTTTAAATTTGAAGGTTCATTATTGTTCCACAAGATGTGTATTTCTTTAAAGGCCAAAGCAAATAACATGACCTAGTTTTACAGCTGTGAAGCAGTATAGCAGGTGCTGTTAAGTTGTGGTAATTAAGCTGTTGGGTATGGTATATAAAGAGCAGTATGTAGCTCTCTCAGTACCCTAGTGGATGGGTCATGCTTATTGATTTAGTGTAAAAGGAGTTTTTGTTTTTTGTTATTAAAACCTAGCAAAAGTTACTTTTGTGTTCCTTGTAATGTGTGGTCTCCCCAGCACGCCTTCTGAGGCGCAACTAATCTGCAAATAGCCAACACTCAGAACTCCAAGCATTCTGTGGGGAAGGTGCTTGCAAATAATAAAAATAAAATACAATTAAAATTTATTATTTATACCCCACCCATCTGGCTGGGTTTCCCCAGCCACTCTGGGTGGTTTCCAGCAAAGTATTAAAATACAGTGGTCTGTTAAACATTAAAAGCTTCTCTAAAAGCCTGGTAGTTGTTCTTCTCTTTGACATCTGGTGGGAGGGCATTCCACAGGGCAGGTGCCACTACTGAGAAGGCCCTCTGCCTGGTTCCCTGTAACTTGGCTTCTCACAGTGAGGGAACCGCCAGAAGGCCCTCAGAGCCTGGGCAGAATGATGGAGGTGGAGATGCTCCTTCAGGTATACTGGACCGAGGCCGTTTAGGACTTTAAAGGTCAGCACCAACACTTTGAAAAGGAGGGTTTTTTTTATTAAAGTTATTATTAAAGCTCTCAACTTTAAAACACAAACACCCAAAGACTAGAAGCAGCAGAAATATGTGAGTATTTGACAGAACACAGGTTGTCCATTCCCAAAACATGAGGTCCACATTAAAAGTTACCAGCAAGTTAATGATGAACAAAATAAACTGCATTTTTCATACACACACCCAGATGTGTGGGTGCTGCTCTGGTGTTTCAGTGAAAAGAGAGAGATGCCCCCCCCCCCAAAAAAAATGCACCTGTATGAATGCTACTTTTAAAAATAAGCTCCTGGGCTGAAATTACACCTTGTCTACATAAAATGAAAAACCGCAACAATAAGCAAAATCCAGCCAAATCTAGTGTCATTCAGCCTAACATCTCTTGCTGCTGGAGGCTCTCTAGGCCCAGCCCACTCAACTGCTGGTGCTCCTGCTTTCAGGGCACTGGGTGACTTACGTCCTGTGATCTCAAAGAGCACCCTGTCGTTGAGGCCCAAACGCAGCTCTGGCATGCCGGAGAGGAAGACCTTCAGCTTGATGGAGCCCACAATCTCACTCAGGAGGACACTCCCATTGGCATTAACCTGGAAGACAGAGCAGGGTCTGAGTCTTGGGGTCACAACTCCTCCCCTCTCCTCTCTTTGCCTGGAAGAAGGGGGGCTTCTCCCTCCTGTCCCTGATGACAGCCAGGCTGAAACTGCAGCACCAGTCTTGGAATGAGCTAGTTCAGTTTAACGCAGTTTGCTGAATTGGTTCAAAAATCTCTGAACTATGCCTCATAGTACACGAGTGTTTTTAGTGTTCTGTTGGAAGCCACCCAGAGTGGCTGGGGAAACCCAGCCAGATGGGTGGGGTATAAATAATAAAAAATTATTACATTAATTAATACAATTAATTAATACAATTAATTAATATAATTAATTAATACAATTGATTAATACAATTGATTAATACAATTGATTAATACAATTAAAATTGTGGAAACCATTTGGAAATAGTGTATTTCTGAGGTTTGATGGCTCATAGCCCCCCCCCCCACTTTTTTTGGAGTAATACCATAAAATTACATATCAATAGAAAGATAATTTAATGAAGAATGTAATGCAACAAAGTTTGTTCAATTATCTGTGTTCTATCAAAAGTTATAGCCAAATAACCAGAAAAAGGAAGCACAACTTGCTTAGATTGATATGCAGTAGCTTCCCATCATCTGAATGCAACCAATGAGCATGAGTGTTTAGAGAGATAATCACATGTTATGAGTCGTCAAACCTCAGAAATGCACTTTTTCCAAAAGGCTTCCACAACTTTGGCCACTAGTGTAGTTCCCACAACTGCTGAGTGAACTGAATGTAAATTGTTCATTTTGAGGGAGAGCTTTTAAAGGTATACTTAGCTTTAGGTTCAATCTCCTACATGCATTTTCTACTGATTACATTCTTTGGGCTTTGAAATTTAAGGATCATAATTGTTGGGAATAATAAACCAAACAACTCACATTCCACTGTGTTTTCTTAAGCATATTTTATACTTCAGCCCAGCAGCATGTAGCATTCTGAATGCTGAGGGTAAAATAATTTGGATGTATTTGAACTGAACATGAACAGAACTAAAGGGACGAATATAAACTAGAATTCGTTCCTTTTTGGACACCTTGAATTTGAATTCAAATTAGTCCCTTTTAAAATGGACTTTCAAAGCCCAGGGAAGTTACCCACCAGTACACAAAACATCATGGAAACAACATTACTCAGTACTTAGATGTGCTGTGTGCAAACTAAAATCCTATACGAGTGGGCAGACTCAGGCATATCGGATCTGCTTTGTTTTTGCACTAGAAACCAGAGATCCTCCAACTGGATCTAGGTGCAAAATGGGGGTAGAGAGAGAAACAACACACAAAATTAAGGAACATGCTCAGCCCAGAAGTGGATCAGTACTAGAACTGAGGGGGAGAACCATAAAAGTCACTTTGTGCTCCTGGGGGTGGTGGGAAAGGTGGGATATTTGTATTGCAGGGGGTTAGACTAGATGACATTTGGGATCCCTTCCAACTCTATGATTCTATGAAATGCACTAAATAAATAAGGTAAAGGCAAAGGGACCCCTGACCGTTAGGTCCAGTCGTGACCAACTCTGGGGTTGCGGCGCTCATCTCGCTTTCTTGGCCGAGGGATCCGGCGTACAGCTTCCAGGTCATGTGGCCAGCATGACGAAGCCGCTTCTGGCGAACCAGAGCAGCGCACGGAACCGCTGTTTACCTTCCCGCCAGAGTGGTACCTATTTATCTACTTGCACTTGGATGTGCTTTCGAAGTGCTAGGTTGGCAGGAGCTGGGACCGAGCAACGCTCTAATCATAAAGACTCTACACACTCTAATCATAAAGAGAGAGAAATCTATTCCTGCCCTTCATTTCAGCAGAAAGGGGCGTGGAGCAGCTTCTGCTGCTGTTGAGAAACCCAGAAATCGCCCAGGGATCTCCAGTAGATCCCGAGCTACCTTTTGCCCACTTTCCTTTTCTCATCTTATCATCATCTCTTCCGAGCTCGTTTGCTGTCGAAGCTGATGCTCAAAGAGGAGAAAATACTGGTTCAGGGCAGATCACCACCATCCCTGTGGGAGCACCACCGTCACCAATGGAAACCAGCATTTTTCTCATGGGAGACACACACGGCCTCCTCTGAGCAGCTGCCAGGGACACAGCTTTCCTCCTGCACTCTGCTGAGAAAGGCCAAGCACCCGAGCAACTTCACACCACGAGAGTTGATGCCCATGTAATACTTAATTGAAGGGAATTCCAATGGGGCAGGCACCACAAGACAAAAGGCCATGCCAACATTTTTGGCTTCTCGCAATGTTGCCCAGATCCCTACATACCTAGGTGAGCCAGACAGACCCACATTTCTGCAATAACTCACCAGCAGATTGACAGATTCAATGACATCAATGAAGACTTCATTCTTCTTATATTTGATTCCCTCCGACCTCCAGGAGACTGCATTGGTGACGGTGGGTGGAACGCGGGATTTGCCCGTGTCGAGCTTGTTGCCTTGCTGAGTGATGTACCTGCAACAGGGTGAAGAGGGGGTGAGATCAAGATCTAGAACTGCCCTCATAAGATGCAGTCGTTCCACCTCCCAACAAGCACACCTTTTCAAAGGATTGCGGGGGACTGTAAAGAGCTCCTTCTGCTATCTAAAGCAGAAGCAGAATCTCAGCAAAACTTCACATTGCCTGATCAGAAATGCCAATTCAGAATAAAATGAATGTTTGAAGCACTGATAGTTCAGATTTTGACATTTGCTTCTGAGCCCCGCAACACTGAAATTTAAGTATCTCTTTAGACCTCATTTTCCCCAAACTGAGGCCCCCTCAGAAATAAAGTTTGGCCCAAGCAGAATGATTAACATCTGAATTCAACACTTGAGATTTTACACATGGGAAACATTTTGTTCCACTTGAACTCCTATATACCCATCCTCAGCACATATAGTTTTCAAATCCTGTTAGTAATAATAATATTATAATAATTTATTATTTATACCCCTCCCATCTGGCTGAGTTTCCCCAGCCACTCTGGGCAGCTCCCAATCACGTGTTAAAAACAGTACAGCGTTACATATTAAAAACTTCCCTGAACAGGGCTGCCTTAGGTCATTTATTTGCACAATGTCAGAAAGAGGTAGCAGGAAAGCAGGGGATAAAAAGGTTAGGAGAAGGGGAGAAGACCAAGTGACTCACTCCTGCAAAATTTTACTATCTGTTGTCTGGGGAAACCCAAAATCCATAAGCTCATCCAGCAGTTCATACACAATGACAAAATTGTCACGGATGCTCTCTTCTTCCAACTCTTTGAAATATTCAGAAAAGACCTGACAATGAGAGAAAGAAAGGTTTCACCCTACTGGAATTTATACAGAAGAGGTGAACCGCCCCCCCCCCAGCCCAGGGGTGAAGATCCTAGAATTCCGCAGCCCCCATACCCAAATTCCGGAACTTTGATCCATCTACATTTGGCTCAAGTGCATCTTTCTTGCAGAATTCCCAGTGTGGGATGCATTAGTTATTGGGAAAGGAAGATAGGTGGGCCCTTCTGGTATGCAAAAGGGGCAGAGAGTTGGTTTCATATGAGAGTTGGTTTCATATGGCTCAGGCTGGTGGGAGCTTCTGGAGGGCACAAATTCTTCACCCCTGCTGCAAATTTTATAAAACCGTGCCTTGAAGGTATTACCTTTTAAAATAACTTGAGAGTGAATACACTAAAAGACATCATACAAGTTCAGTTTTCAAAGGCTGGAATCAATGGGGTAGAAGAAGCCAGATTTTATGCTACAAAGGGCAAACTGGCCTTTCATCCCTGGCCCCAAAAAGATACCATCAGGGTTTGCAGTGCCAAGATGAAACCAAAAGCCTCAAGATCATTTGTGGGGAGGGCAGGGGTGCCAACCTGGCAAAAATATTGGGGGACCCCAGGTACGCCCTGCCCCAAACAATCGATCACATGATGCAGTAGACACACAGCATTTGAATGGTAATGCCCATCAGCTTTGGGGCCCCCAGGACCCATCAAATATTTTATGGGGGGGTGAAGGGACCTCAGCCCCTAGGAGTTGGCTCCAATGGGGGAGGATGTGTGTTGTGTGCATGCTACTCCAAGCCAACAGAATAACACAATGGGGAACTCAAAGATAGCATCAGCCTTTCCTATCTTGGTGCCTATTTCTTCTTTGTACATCTAAAAATGGCTCCTTGACTTACCTCTACCACTTTATAGAGAAAAGAATACACTAGTGAGGCATTGGCATTCTTCATGGTTAAGGCCACCACTGCACAAAAGGTTAAGGGTAAAGAAAGAGATTTCTGAACTGCTGGACTAGAGACTTAGAATCATAGAGTTGGAAGAGACCACAAGGACCATCGAGTCCAACCCCCTGCCAAGCAGGAAACTTGGGAATGGTAGGGAAGGAGTATTGGCTTTGGGGGACTCTAGCCTAAATAGAGGACATAGCCACCAGTGCCAGGCAGTAGATGAACATTGGGATGCACAGAAACCTCATGTGGATTCTTCAATGGTTGTTTCCTTGGACTGGATCTTGCACCAGTTTGCAGTTTCCCCTTTTTGGGACCAGCCTTTCAGCTCTCAACCCAACTCATCTCCTAACATGAGGCTTCTGTCTAGCCAAAAGGATTCTGCACATGCTTCATTCTTGCCCAGGGGTCAGCAAGCTTTTTCAGCTGTGGGCCGGTCCACCATCCCTCAGACCATGTGGTGGGCTGGATTATGTTTTGAAAAAAATATATATGAATGAATTCCTATGTCCCACAAATAACCCAGAGGTGCATTTGAAATAAAAGCACACATTCTACTCAGGTAAAAACACCAGGCAGGACCCACAAATAACCCAGAGATACATTTTAAATAAAAGGACGCATTCTACTCATGTAAAAACACGCTGATTCCTGGACCATTCGTGGGCTGGATTTAGAAGGTGATTGGGCTGCATCCGGCCCCCGGGCCTTAGGTTGCCTACCCTGTTCTTGCTCTTTCTCTATCATTCCAAAGAAGTTCAGAACGCAGAGCCTGCAATCTCCACTTCGCTGAAACTTAAGGGCACAGGGCAAGGCTAACTGAAAATAAACTGCCAACATTATATTGCTGTTATACAAATCTATGGTGCAAATGGATCTAGAATACTGTGTGCCGTTCACGCAGCACATAGACTGTGGTGCTCCCTCCCAGAAAAGGCAGTGATATCCTCCAAACTTGGATGGCTTTGGAAGACAAATTCATGGAGGAAAAGGCTATTGAAGATTACCAGCCCTGCTGGCTATGTGCCACAGTTGGAGGGAGTAGTGCTTCTGAATCCAGTTGGACTTGGGTTTTGCCTCTCACAGGGGCTGCAGCATCCCACCCCCCTCCCTGGAATTAGCTCAGGCTCTGAAAGGATACAATAAATGTTGCTGTGCTTGATCCAAAGGAAATGCACTTTCCCGCGGGACAGGAGTGGCGTCAGGGCACTTTCTTCCTCCTTCTGCATCAAGAGTGGCATGAAGTAGTCAATCTCTGACATGCTCACATCTCCTTTGTAGTTGCGGCTGATGAGAGGCTAGAGGATGGGAAAGAAGCTTAAGTCACGCCAGCCTTGCATGGCTGACACTGAGACACCCATAGTGCGCTGATCACGTTATCACTGATGTTTCCTCTAAGTAGCATCATGTATGTCATTCACCCAGACACCATTTTCCAGGGAGCTGGTTTTAGACTGGGACCCTTTACCCACTTACCTGGGAGTAAGCCCCATAGAACTTAATAGGACAGACATCTGAGTAAACACTCTTGAATTCTGCTGTTAGATGCAAGTCTTCAAGGTTGCATTCTCACCCTGTATTCCCTGGCCATGTACTGTACGTCAGTCATAGCACATCCCAGTCAAATAAACAATAGTTCTTCTCTACCTAACGGGCCTTTAGTTCTCTCCTTTGTGCTTTTCAGAGCCGGCTCTGCTATTAGGTAGAAGAAGCAATTGCCTTAGGTGACAGCAGTCACAGCCCGACTTCTAACCATTCGCTTCTGTGGGAGAACAGAGATGTGCACCACAAGCCTCTCATGTACCCTCTAAACTTGCCAGCTGCTGTCAGGTGCGATGGAGGAAACCGTCCCCCTGGCACAGCTGGAGTAAGATTCAACCGCCATTCTGGCCAGCTTCTCTACATGGAACAGGGAGGGAGGCAATACCGTCCTTTGCTTCAGGCAGCAAATGGTCTTGTTCCAGCCCTGGTCTTTTTCATCCTTCGACGAAGTTGTTATTTTAGAGATGTGGTGGGAGGAAAAGGAAAGTGCAGCTGTACCATAATATTCCCAACCCCCAGAGCTATCTCTGTCATGGACCAGGCTTCCCTTTCATGCCACACTTATTTTAAAAAATGTGATACTGTACCTCCATGATCTTTCCCGCACAAGATCCTATTCAAAATGCAGTGCATAAACTCAGCTTTGTGTAAGATAGGGGGCACCCATCATCAGAAGGTTCCCCAAGTACTTCACTTACAGCAAACTCCTATAAGTTAACTACTCCAAAAGTAAGTTCCATTGGGTTCAGTTGGGCTTACTTCCATGAAGGTAGGTATACCAGTGCACCCTTAATAGTTGTTATTATTAATGATATGCATGTAGATGAATTTTTGGATTGTTTAAAAATGCTTAATCAGAGTATAACAGCCCCTTATGTATATTTATTACCATGCTATTACAGAAGGGGAGGGGGCAGTGATGCAGACAAACTAGTATCCCTAGCTAACAGGACCAGTGGTCAGGGATGATGGGAGTTGTAGTCCCAAAACATCTGGAGGGCCAAGTTTGCCTATGCCTGATGTAGACTGTCATTTCCCTAACAACATGTAGTAAAGCTATAGCTGCGCTGAGATTTGCATTATTACACAGTACACTGGTACCTCGGGTTACAGATGCTTCAGATTACAGACTCCGCTAACCCAGAAACAGTACCTCGGGTTAAGAACTTTGCTTCAGGATGAGAACAGAAATAGCATGGCGGCAGCGGGAGGCCCCATTGACTAAGTGGTGCTTCAGGTTAAGAACAGTTTCCGGTTAAGAACAGATCTCCAGAACAAATTAAGTTCTCAACCCGAGGTACCACTGTAATTGTAATTGTTAATAAAATTGCTTTGTGGGGGGGGGGGTTTCTATAAGAACCAGGGGGTGGGGAGTAAATGTCTGAACAGTATTAGCATGCTTCTCATTCCAGTATTGACAAACCGAGCAGTCTAGCAAATAAATCTGTTTGTCACCAATCTCCTCGATCTTGTGTTCAGATGTTGACTTTTCCATTCAGATTCTTAACTGCTACCTTGCGCTAGCTCTGATGCTATTCCTCTCTTCCACAAATTGGCCTGCTACTGTTCTGCACCTGCCATCAACTGTTGTTGTTGTTGTTTTGAACGGGTAGCAGCAGGCAGTTCCAGTGTGCAAAGCTTATCACCGAGAAAGCAAATGTTTATTCCAGTTTCTGTTCCTTAAAGTGATGGGCTCAGGGCTCATTCTGCTTTCCTGCTACAGCTCTGGCCCTGCTCTTTCACCCATTTGAAGCAACCTAGCTGGTCGAACAGGCTCCCTGACGCAACCAGAGCCAGCAGGATGGCAGCAAGCAGGTCCACACGCTCCGGGAACAACATTCCCAGGCTGCCTCCGTTCACTAAGCGGTCACAATTTTCAGACCACTCCTCAGCCTAGAAAAGGAGGGCCAAAAAGCCTGCGATGGAGCACCAACAAGCCCCAGCTCTGGGATAGGGGATGCCAGCCAGACGCAGCACAGGTGGGCCCCATCTCCCGGAAGGTGGGAGCCGCAGGAAGAAACCTTGGCACCAGGGCCAGGAGCACCCATCTCTCTCCTTGTGCCCAGAGGCAAAGGTGGCCTAGCATCTATAAGACACAGCCGGGCCACCTGGGTGCTACTCAGCTCCCCACCTGGTCTCAAGAGGCTTTAACTTCCTCTTCTCCAGGCTGAAAAGTGAAGAGGGGGATAAGGGTACACAGTATGAATGGAACCAGGTAACACCCAGAAACTTGGATTTAGTGAGCGGAAATACTGGAGGGCATAGAGAGAGGGGGGAGTTATTTGGGAAACTTCGCCTGGAGGGTGGAGGCTGCTCTTCAGGTGCTCTGCCCCACCTGAGAGGAAGATCTGGGGGGTCACACTCACCTTGCCTTTCAGGTCAAGGATAAAAACTGCCGAGGCGGACATGCTGCTCCTGCTGCGCCCACTTCCTCCTCCTCTCCTGCTTCGCTCGCTCTCGGCAGCCACCTGGGCTAGGTGAGGGCGCTGCGCCTACAGGTGAGCTGGGCTGCCTTAAAGGAGAGGAGGCGGATGCAGCAGCAGCAGCAGGAGGGTGTGGGATAGAAGTCCTCCGACAGAAAGGAAGTGGGAGGACAGACGTCGCAGTTTCTCTCTCGAGCGAGGGGCCGGACGGACGTGTGCACGCGCGCAAGCGATTAGCCCCATAGGATCCCAGCCGAGATCCCGATCCCGTGTGAAGAGAGGCTGGGAAGCAGAGAAACGCCCCGTTCTTAATTCTCCTCTCGGTTTCCCCATAGAATCCGGATGATGAGTTGGGTTTAGTTTGGTTGGGTTGTAAGTTCTCTTTGGGTTGCCCTGGGCAAGATAAGGGGAGTAACAAATTTAATAAATACTAAACAATAACCATAATGATGATGGTGACATGGGCGTAGCCAAAGAGGGACGCTCCCCTAAATCAAGTAAATCAATAAAAATAGTTAATTAACTGAGGTTCTGCCCTCCCAACAGAAATCCTGAATACGTCCATGGATGATGTTGATTAAAGACTCACTTGGTGCCTTCAATATATATCTTTAGGCATCAGGCGAAAACGTTTCTCTTCAACCAGGCTGATTAACATTCAATGGCTTTTTATTTTATTTTTTATATAATTTTTATTAACATTTCTGTTTTGCAATTTAAAATACTCATTTTTACATCTTTAAGATATCCATGACTTCCCTTCTTCTCTTTCCATGGTTCATTTTACATATCATAAATCCCTGCATATTTTACAGAAATTATACCATTCAGTATTCCATGATTACATCCATCAAAACTTATATACACTGTTGAATTTATCTTACTGCTGCTGCCAGCTTTTTCAGCTGTGCACCGTTATTTCCCATATATTCAATAAACGTTTTCCAATCTTCTCTAAACGTATGTTCTTCTTGTTCTCTTATACTATATGTTAAGTCTGCGAGTTGTGCATATTCTGTCAACTTAAGTTGTTGTGCTTCTTTGGTTGGGACCTTGCTCATTTTCAATTTTTTGGCTAACGAAACACGGGCCGCAGTACAGTCGTACCTTGGAAGTCAAACGGAATCCATTCTGGAACTCCATTCGCCTTCCAGAATGTTCAGAAACCAAAGTGCAGCTTCTGATTGGCTGCAGGAAGCTCCTGCAGCCAGTCAGAAGCAACGGAAGCTCCGTCAGAAGTTTGGCTTTCAAAAGTAGTTCGCAAACCGGAACGGTCACTTCCGGGTTTGCGGTTTTCAGGAGCCAAAACGTTTGAGAACTAAGCTGTTCGGAAACCAAGGTATGACTGTAGTAGCATTTTTAAATGTGCTTGTGGGGGGTTATTGGTTTTTGTTTTATTATGCACTTACTATTCTCATTTTGTATTTTTCTGTTGTGAATCACCCTGGACTATCCGGATGAAGGGGGATGAAGGGTAGTATGCAAATTGAATAAAGAAGAAGAAGAAGAAGAAGAAGAAGAAGAGTGATCCACATAAAAAGGGTTTCCCCCAACAATACAAATACATCGGGAAGTATTTCTGACTCCTCTTCCTTTTCACTTCTCAATGTATTTGTACCCAGGAGTGCGTCAGTCGAGGAAAAACATTTTTTAAATAAATAAATAGTTTTATCATTGAACAAGTTGCTTGGGATACCTTTAGGTATTTAAAAAGATAATAATATAATAAACGCTAATCATAGTGCTAATGTTCTCCCCACCCCTTAGCTGTAAGCTGAATTCTGTGTGTTGCTGGTGGCAAAGCCCAGAGAAGCTGCTGTGACTGGGGTGGGTGAATGTGGGAGAAGCAGCCGGCCGCCTGGAATTCTACAGCTGACGAGGCAGCGCATGGTAGGCCTTCCATTGTGCTTTGGCGACAGTGATGACTGCATGGGAGTGATATTTCAGTGGAGGCAGCAATGCCCTTCACACAATGCCAGGCTTTATGAGGCCGGGAGAACTCTGTGTGTATGTGTGCGAGCTAGACTTAGGATTAATCCCAGCTGGAATGTGCACAACTCCTCCACTGCAGGCAATGTCAGTAACGCTATGTCTGAGCCACAAGAAGACCCTGTAGAAGGCCAGAAAAGCTGGACAAAGGACCTCTGAAGCCTGGAGGGAGGAATACTGCTTAAAAAAGCTCCTTGCATGCTTTCAGGTTGGATATGAATGAATGAATGAATGAATGAATGTCAAACACAGCCAAAGATGCTGTGTTCTATCTGTGGGTCCTGGTACTTTATGTGCCATTGTTGTACTATGATGGTTATGCTCTACCTGCACAGCTGAAAACAGCAATGCTGTCAAACACAAGTTGCTGGAAACCACAAGAGGGGAGAGGGCTCCCAGTACGTTTATGAGCACAATTCAAAGTGTTGGTGCTGACCTTTAAAGCCCTAAACGGCCTCGGTCCAGTATACCTGAAGGAGCGTCTCCACCCCCATCGTTCAGCCCAGACACTGAGGTCCAGCGCCGAGGACCTTCCCTCACTGTGAGAAGCCAAGTTACAGGGAACCAGGCAGAGGGCCTTCTTGGTTGTGGCACCCGCCCTGTGGAACGCCCTCCCACCAGATGTCAAAGAGAAAAGCAATGACCAGACTTTTAGAAGACATCTGAAGGCAGCCCTGTTTAGGGAAGCTTTTAAATTTTAACAGACCACTGTATTTTAATACTTTGTTGGAAGCTGCCCAGAGTGGCTGGAGAAACCCAGCCAGATGGGCAGGGTATAAATAATAAATTATTATTATTGTGTTCATGTTCTCCTCACTGGTTTCCCACAGGCCAGCCACTGGGAGAACAGGATGCAGGCCTGATCTAGCAGGCTCTTCTTATGTTCTTAACCTGCACTTTCTCCTTCCCCCAGCTCTTTTCAATTCTTCCCACCTTCTGGAGCAGACAGGATTCTTGTACTTTTCTGGAGACTGGCTGGGGGTTGGGCAAGGGGATCGGGTGAAGAGCAGATCCAGTGGAAACGCCACTTTATTTATTGTTTAATTCCTTTATTTATTGGATTTATATACCGCCCTATACCTGGGGGTCTCTGGGTGTGCTGGTCCAGGGGGGAGGTTACCGTGGGGCGAGGTCCAGGACCTGAGTTGAGGGTCAGCAGACAGTCCTCCACGGGCGAAGCGGGATCCACAGCGAGAAGCCGGGCAAGGACAAGAACTCTGGGGGAACAGGACTGGATGCTGGCCAAAACAGCTCTTCGACGACGTTGCTCCCGCAACCTGGGACTGGGCTGACTGGCCTTTATCTTCTCTGAGACCGGGGGTGGTCCTGGCCCCCAGGAGACCCGCCTCTCCTGGCCTTAAGGCGAGCACTCCTCCTGGGAGAAACCAGTTCCCTTCGCCTCTCCAGTTCAGGAGAGGCTGAAGGGTTACTGGGCCCAGGGGGATACTCACCTGTAGGCACTGAGTCCTCAACCACCTCCGTAGCCAGACTGGATTCACCTGGTGCCTGCTCCTGAGGATCCGGCACAGGTGCAGGCGCTTCAGAATCAAGGCCCTGCCCCAGCTCAGCCAGCCCTGGAGGCGGGGACTCCTGTGCAGGCTGGGATTCCTCTGGTTCAGCCTCTAAATCGGATTCCCAGGCCATCACACTGGGCGGTTTACAGAATAAAATCAAGATATAAAACCACAAAATACATAACAACAACAACAACCCAATAGCCCCACCCCCAAAAAAACACATTTTAAAAGGACATAGGATGTAAATCAGATCAACCAAAGGCCTGGTTAAAAAGGAAAATTTTTGCCTGGGACTTAAAGGGACTTATAATGAAGGCGCCAGGTGAACTTCCCTGGGGAGAGCATTCCGCAGATGGGGAGCCACTGCAGAGAAGGCCCTTTCTCATGTTGCCACCCTCCGCACCTTTCAAGGAGGAGACACACAAAGGAGGGCCTCAGAAGATGATCTCAGGGTCCAAGTAGGTTCACATGGAAAGAGGCGGTCCTTGAGGTACTGGATTCCTGAGCATAGCTGTCAACCGTCCCTTATTTGACGGGAAACTCCCTTATCCCAGTGCCGTGTCCTGCTGCTGTCCCTTATTGATGATGTCCCTTAAACTTCCCGGGTTTCATGCTTGCCCGGCTCAGGAGGGAAGCAGCAGCTCGGGGTCCTCCGCCGTGCGAGAGAGAGAGAGCACTGGCATCGTTGTCCTGGCACGAGGAGTTCCATCAGCCCTTCCCTGCCCAAGAGAGAGGGGGGGAGGGAGAGAGACTCTTGCCCACGATGCCCACGAGCCCGGAGGCAGCAGCGGTGGTGGCTGCTGAGGAGGCAACCAGAGGGAGGAGGAAGAGGAGGGGATGGGGAGGGATGCAGAAGGGCAGCGCTTCAGTGGCTGCCACAACCACCTCATGCTGGATTGACAGCATCTGTCAATCCTGCCAATGTATGTAACTCTTTACAATAGCAAAATCCCTTATTTTGGCTGCTGATCCCTGATTTTTGAGGCTGCTGGTCCCTTATTTTCAAATCTGTAAGTTGACAGCTATGTTCCTGAGTCCTTCCTTCCTTTGTTCTCTATCACCCACTGCTAAAGTGGCAGGGCAGTTTTCCTGTTTGCACCTGATAAGCCTATTATGGAAGATCAGGTTGTGTGTGTTTGTGTTTTTAACCCTTACATGGCAAGTTGCACCTGCCAAATAAGCCTGCCAACCTTTAAAACCAGTCCCCACCAGCTGGCTCCTGTGCCTTTTAACAACAGCTTGATTGCCAGATGTTGGCGAATGCTCCTTCTCCATGCTGTGGAAAAAGCTTTGTGTGTTAACTTCTGCAGAAAAGCTGCTGTCCAGCACATTTCTCTCCCCCGCATCCCCATTGGTTAACAAGCACCAACTATACGCCCCAGGTACCCTCTTCTGTACACCTGCTAAAGATTCAGAAAGAGCCCTGTCCTCAGACTGCACCTAGTCACCTTAGATTACACAGTATGAGTAAGATCTGGTGGCTGGCTAGCAGTTTGCAGGCACAGTTGCAGAAGAGAAGAAATCTGTTTTTGTTGCTATAGCCCAGACTCTGGGTATAACCAAAATCAAGATTTGGACTGACTGGTAAAATCATGAAAACCACACATAGTGGGAGCAAGTCCATGGTAGCTGGTTAATGCAGGCCAAAGCTGCTACAAATGGCCCTGCCTGGTTTAGCGTAAAATATAAACAGGAAGACCCAGAAATTGCTTGAGCCTCTTGTGTAGGATTGCCAGCTTGACATTCGGAAATCTATAGATCAAACTTTGCACAGCAGGGGCTTGTTAAAATGCTGACAGTTAAATAATAATAATAATAATTTATTTATACCCTGCCCATCTGGGTGGGTTTCCCTAGCTACTCTGGGTGGCTTCCAACAAAATATTAAAATACAATGGCCTGTCAAATAGCTGTTGTTTGGTTGATTTAGGAGTTTGGGGTTGGGGTTATTGTCTGCTGCTTTCAGAATCACAGACTTGTAGAGCTGGAAGGGACCCTGAGGTTCTTGTAGTCCAACCCCCTACAATGCAGGCATCTTTCGCCCACTGTGGGTCTCAAACCCACCACCCTGAGATTAAGAGTCTGCAGCTCTACCTACTGAGCTGTCTCTCAGCTTTGTTTTATAATTTTGCCTTGTTGTGCTGAAAAAACAAATGCTGCTTTAGATGTTTGAAAAGCCACTTAATAAATATTTTACTTTTCCAAAAAGAGAGAGCTCAATGGAATCTCCCAGTCCAAAGGCAATGGGCCTTTGAATACCAGCTGCTGGCATGCAGACAGTGAAGGAGGGTTTGGGGGGGTTTTTTGTCTTCATGCCCTGCTTAGGGGCTGCTTCTTCGAAGCATCTGGTAGGCTGCAGTTGGAAGCAGACCTTGGTTTGCTCCAGCAGGGCTCTTTTCTATTTAGCCCTAATAGCCAGAGTCTCAATTAAGAATATAAGAACATAAAAAGAGCCTGGATCAGGCCAGTGGCCCATCTAGTCCAGCATCCTGTTCTCACAGTGGCCGACCAGATGCCTGTGGGAAATGAAATAAAAATAAATGTTGCTGTTTAGTTGTTTAGTTGTGTCCACCTCTTCGTGACCCCATGGACCAGAGCACGCCAGGCACTCCTGTCTTCCACTGCCTCCCGCAGTTTGGTCAAACTCATGCTGGTAGCTTCAAGAACACTGTCCAACCATCTCATCCTCTGTCGTCCCCTTCTCCTTGTGCCCTCCATCTTTCCCAACATCAGGGTCTTTTCCAGGGAGTCTTCTCTTCTCATGAGGTGGCCAAAGTATTGGAGCCTCAGCTTCAGGATCTGTCCTTCCAGTGAGCACTCAGAGCTGATTTCCTTCAGAATGGAGAGGTTTGATCTTCTTGCAGTCCATGAAACTCTCAAGAGTCTCCTCCAGCACCATAATTCAAAAGCATCAATTCTTTGGCGATCAGCCTTCTTTAGGTCTTATATATATAATAAATGTTCATAAATGTATCAAGCAAACACGTACATAAATATATAAACCACATGTCTGAAGCAGCGTAGGAAAATAGCCCTGAAAACCATTTTGACCCCCAAACTGACCAGATGATTTCTCTGCAAGGTCAAGGAACATGGAAAAGCCTCCCCATTGCCTTTTCATTCACAAATCCTGTCTTAAGGCTATGTCTGTGTAAGAATAGGGTGAGGCTGTGACTTGGCTCAGGAACTAAGTCCTTATCATTACAAAAGACTGGCCAGGCTCCCCAGGTAATCCAATCAGGTAAGCATTAACAGATAACCTGCCAGACAGGAGGTAAACAACGCACTCAGATTTCTGTTGTAGACAGCCCTTTCTGTGATGTATGTATGATATGTCTGGGGGTGGCCTTGGACTCCAGGGCAGGCAATTTAAAATGTCTATTTAAGGGCAGGCACACCATGGTTCTGGGTTCCTCCTCCTCCTTCTGTGTGTGAGGGGAGCACCCTGTTGAAACAGTTCAATAAAGATCAGCCTTACTAGCTGCTTTGCTTCTCAATATTCTCTGGTTGGCCTCTGTTATTTTCTCCGAGCGACAGAGAACCTGCAAAGGACTCTATAAGGGCTCTTGTGTTCCCCATAAGGGAATAAGGCAGGTTTTCGTTTATTACAGAAACCAGGGAGCAGGATTTGAGCACAAGAACAACGCACGCCCCACCTGTGATTTCCAGCAACTGGTATTCAGAAGCTTTGCTGCCTTCAGCTGTGGGAGCGGAGCAGAGCCACCAATAGCCCTCTCATCCATGAAGCTGTCTAGTCCTTTTTTAAAAAGCCACCCTAGCTGGTGGCCATGACTGCCTCTTGTGGGAGAGAGTTCCATAGTTTATGGCTGCATGAAGAACGAAGCACAAGTCTCCACTGTGACTCAGTATCAAGCTATGATTTGCTCTAATGCAGTGGCGTGGCGTGGGTTGTCAGCACCCGGGGCTAGGCAAGTAATTTGCACCCCCTAACCCGTGGATTTGCGCCCCCTAACCCCCAGATGTTGCGCCCGGTGCAGCCGGGCCCCCCTGCACCCCCACGCTACGCCACTGCTCTAATGATTTCTCCATATTTGGGAGCCAAGCTAGCAAGTGGGGGGCGGGGGGCAGAAGAAACTGTTCTCAATTCCTTCTTCTTGATAAGCAGAACACAAAATGTATTTTCTTTTTAAATACAATTATCCTAATCCAGTTTCGTAAGCTTACAGAAGCAGGGAACTAATCATATTTCAAAGATAGCGCGCAGTTTTCTAGCAATACGTTGCAGAGCAGAGACGGGTCAATATAAGAAGGGAACATCTAGTTCTCCTTAACAGTGTTGCCAAATGGAATGACGGAACTGCCTGCTTTTGGCCTTCTAATGGTTTCTCCAAAAGCACTTGCCATCGTCTTGTTACAGGTTGTGGATTAAATCGTGCTCCAGTCTCCCAGAATGAAAATCAATCTAGATATTGTTCTGGAGTGTGCCTGCAGATGTTTTGCCTGTTATTGTGTGTATCTGGGCATCATTGGTTGTCTTCTGTGAAATGGATATTTTATGGTGTCCAGAACTGTTTCTTAGATTTCCTAATGTACCCCTAGGCCCTGAAGAATGATTAGGGATTCCTCCTATTCCTATACAGTGGTACCTCGGGTTAAGAACTTAATTTGTTCTGGAGGTCCGTTCTTAATCTGAAACTGTTCTTAACCTGAGGTACCACTTTAGCTAATGGGGCCTCCTGCTGCTGCCACACCACCGGAGCGCAATTTCTGTTCTCATCCTGAAGCAAAGTTCTTAACCTGAAGCACTATTTCTGGTTTGCGGAGTCTGTAACCTGAAGCGTATGTAACCTGAAGCGTATGTAACCTGAGATACCACTGTACATGTCAAAAGCACAGAACCTTTTTTTAAAAAATGCTTATTTCCTATGCCTACCATACTACCACAGTGGGTGGTGCTGTGGGCTAAAGAGCAGAGCCTAGGGCTTGCCAGTCAGAAGATCAGCGGTTCGAATCCCTGTGATGGGCTGAGCTTCCGTTGCTCGGTCTCTGCTCCTGCCAACCTAGCAGTTCGAAAGCACGTCAAAGTGCAAGTAGATAAATAGGTACCGCTCCGGCGGGAAGGTAAACGGTGTTTCCATGTGCTGCTCTGGTTCGCCAGAAGCGGCTTAGTCATGCTGGCCACATGACCCAGAAGCTGTACGCCAGCTCCCTCGGCCAATAAAGCGAGATGAGCGCCGCAACCCCAGAGTCAGCCACGACTGGACCTAATGGTCAGGGGTCCCTTTACCTTTACCTTTACCTTTACCACACTACCTTAGTGATATTGAAGAATACACTTGCAGCAAATCCTCTGTTGTTTTTTCCAGTTTAACTTTAAATGTTCAAGCGTGGGACACCATACTCAATCTTGCTTCCCACCCCAACTTCTGCCAGCATACATAATAGTGTACATACCAGGCCTGTGTCCCTGGGGAGGAAAGGCAGTGTAGTTATTATTCACCTTTGTTCCAAACACACTTCTGTCTGGAAATGCTCAAGCTTACAACCACCAAGTTCCAGAAGTGAATTGTGGGAACAGAACTACAAATAGATTAAAAAAAAGAATTAGTTGTCTGGGTGGTTCAAACAATTGTTGCCATGCTGATCATTGAAAAGAAGAGCAGCAAAACAGAATAAAGGAGCGTCTTATAACAACCAGCATGTGTCTGTTTAAAATATGTGAACTATTAGATTGCACAGGACTCCTTCTGAAGGCAGACTGGAAAGACATACTTTACTCTTATAGTTTTAATTTCCACACAACACACACACCAGTAATCCTTTGTCTCTGGTGGATTACCTGTCCTGAGTCATCCCGTGAGCAAAAACAAAACATATGTGATCACCCAAATGTACAGTCTACTGTAGCCACTGGCTCTTGGTTACCTGATTGAACTTTCTGGTCTTCAGAAATCATCAAAGCAGCATAAAAGGAACATCAAGCCTATTTTGAAGTGTAATCTTTTCTATGCCTGCTTGCAAGTAAGTTCCACTGGTTTGCTCTCAGTAAGTGTTTATAAGATTGCAGCTTAAGCATATATATATATTTTGCTCTGAACATGATTAAGCATGTGAGATTTAAAAGCTTGCTTTTCTCATATTAATTGCATTATTATATGGATTAAAAGAAGATCAAATTGTGCTTACTCTGTGTGTTTCATGTGTCCCAAGACACAAATATCATTAACATTTCAGGCACATGTCATATGCTGCATTAACCAGCAGAGGGTTGCACAATGTTTTGAACATCTGTTCAACTGACTGGACATTTCTCCATATTACATTAACATGATGTTTTGGAATTTCCTGCATCTTTAATGGATTTGCAATGGCTAGAAAGTACATTCAAATTAGAAATGGTTTGCTTCTCATTAACACTGATGCATATTGTATGTTGTTTATTTATTATAGCATAGGTTTAGAAGCTATTGCATAGGTTTCTTTTTAACAAAAGGATTGGCGGACATTGTTTTGGTAGGAAGAGCTGTCTTCACATTGGGATAACAGATTACAGAAGGAATAACAGCCATCAGCAAAACATAAAAATAAAAATCAGTTTGATCCAGGACCAGAATCTTCTTTCAATGGCAGTGCTCTGCCAGGGGTCTTGGGAAGTAGTAACCAGTGCCTCTGAGAAAGTGCAGAGGGATGAATTAATTTGCTCTCAACAACTTTAAATAACTCAGCATCTGGATAACAAATCATGGAATGCTGAGATCCTTCTTTCGTTCAGCCCGGACACTGAGATTCAACTCCGAGGGCCTTTTGGCAGTTCCCTCACTATGAGAAGTGAGGTTACAGGGAACCAGGCAGAGAGCCTTCTCGGTAGTGGCGCCCACCCTGTGGAACGCCCTCCCATCAGATGTCAAGGAAATAAACAACTATCTGACTTTTAGAAGACACCTGAAGGCAGCCCCATACAGTGGCGTAGCGTGGGGGTGCAGGGGGGGGGCGACCGCACCGGGCGCAACATCTGGGGGTTAGGGTTAGGGGGCGCAAATCCACGGGTTAGGGGGTGCAAATTACTTGCCTTGCCCCCAGGTGCTGACGACCCACGCTACGCCACTGGCCCCATATCAGGAAGATTTTTATGTTTGATGTTTTATCGTGTTTTTATTATTCTGTTGGGAGCCACCCAGAGTGGCTGGGGAAACCCAGCCAGATGGGTGGGGTATAAAGAATAAATTGTTGTTGTTGTTGTTGTTGTTGTTGTTGTTGTTGTTGTTGTTGTTGTTGTTATTCCTGGACTGTAAATAATATTAAATAGTTCAGGAAGAAGATCAGTGCGGGTGGAAGCAGACATGGTGTAGACAACTATCCAGTTAAGAGCCATCCAGTTTCAGTTAGTTTCAGTTGCTACATGTGTGCAGGCAGACGTATTCATTTCCTCTCATCATTACATTTTCTTTCCATTTTCCCTAGCAAAATAGTGCTATTTTTCTAAAGAAAACAAAAAAGGCTCCCCTTGGATCAGAAACTTGACTGGGACAATTAAGAGATGCAGTTAATAAAACTATTGAACACTCATTCCCCCACCTCCATGCTTACTAAAGGTAAAGGTAAAGGGACCCCTGACTGTTAGGTCCAGTCACCGATGACTCTGGGGCTGTGGCCCGCGCTCATCTTGCTTTATTGGCGAGGGAAACACCATTTACCTTCCTGCCGGAGTGGTACCTATTTATCTACTTGCACTTTAACATGCTTTTGAACTGCTAGGTTGGCAGGAGCAGGGACAGAGCAATGGAAGCTCACCCCGCCATCGACCTTCTGATCCGCAAGCCCTAGGCTCTGTGGTTTAGACCACAGCGCCACCCGCGTCCCATGCTTATTGGAAAGCAATAAGACAGGCTGTGTGAACCTACAAGGGGGAAACTTAATTAGCATTGGAAATGGCCTTTCCTGGATGGGACCGATTTGTGAATTCACAACGTAAGAGAATCTTAGCTGTGGAGAAGGACGTTGCTAGTGTGTCACCTCAGTGATAATTCTGCTTCTGGTTTCTTGCAGAAAATCAGTTCTACCCCAGTGTTAAAGGGATCTAATGTGGAAGCAACATGAGGATAGTACTACATGTTCGTTGTGCTCTTTGTTTTTTAAAAGCCAGGTGGGTGCAGTCTGCAGAGAAGAAGCTGAGGGGGAAGGAGCAGGGCTGTTGCAATGTTTTCTGTTAAGCAAAAGTATAAAGGATTCTGCTGGGGAAAATTTGGAGGGGCTGGAGGAGAAATGCACATAGCAGGGGCAGGGTCAAACCTCCTCCTTTCCACCACACTGACTAAATTTCCTGCTGCTGTGGGTTTCCCAGACACACAACCGCCACTGTCTATGACACTTTTGTCTAAGCAAGAGTACAAAGCAAAGGGTGTAGAAAATATGATTGCCGTAAAGTACATTGGTATTACCCTCCTCCTTTTCAATACAGGGGCCCAAGTAAGTATTCTATCCTCCTGCCTTCCTTTGCCTGGTAATGTTGTACAAAGAAGCTCTGCACTCAGAGGTTTCCCAGCCAGAAACTCTAATTTGATTGCAAAGTTGTGATTCAGTTGGTGGGCAGGAGTAGGGTCACCAATTCTTGAAATACAGCTGGGTGGGTTCTGGGGCAATGCCCCCTAGGTCTTTTGTCAGAGCTGACTTTGAGTTGGAAGGTGGAAACCAATTGGCTTTTTGGGGGAGGCAGGTCCTCATTCTTGCAGTTTCTGGAGGAAGAGCCAAGTAGCAAAAGATGTATATCTTTTAAAATTTGCTGGGGAATGGGCGTGGAGGAGCCTTGCTTTTCTGGTAGCTAGCCTGAAAGCAAAGAACAAACCAAAAACAAACAACTAACTCACAGACTTTCTTTTCTTTTGCCTCAGTCTGTATAGGCAACCAAAAAGGGATGGCCAAGTTGCTGAACCGAAATTTCTTTCCTTCAGGACTCAAGTGGCCATGCGCTGTATTTCCCTGAGCAATTACAAGTCCATTGCTGCTGGGCGTCCATTTCCTTTGGATGACAGAGCACATGAGTTTCTGCAATAATCCCTAGAGGGTATAGGCCAGAATGATCTCAGCTTTTGCTTTAATTGTTTCAGCAACTGAGGTTTAAACTGTAAATTACATCCCTGTTTGCTTGCATTACCATGGAAAAAGAACTTGTGTGTATTCACCACTACATGCCTGTCCTTGGATTACTTAATGGTCTCAGCACACATGAGTACCTGTCTTCCTGTACCATAAAGGTAAAGGTAAAGGAACCCCTGACCATTAGGTCCAGTCGCGGACAACTCTGCGGTTGCAGCGCTCATCTTGCTTTATTGGCCGTCATGGGAATTCGAACCGCCGACCTTCTGAGCAAGCCCTAGGCTCTGTGGTTTAACCCACAGCGCTACCCGCCTCCTGTATCACAGATCAGACATAAATTAGAGGGGTAGGTGAGCAGCATGAACAAGCTGCTTTTGTGGGCTGTGGGGGCTGGCATGTTCAAGTTAAACATTTATGGCAGCTTTAACTTCAAAGTGTATATTTCCCTACGTGTTCTAGAAAGTACAAACTTTTTCACATTAAGAAACCTGTGTTCTGCAAATGAGTTGAGGGCTGTGAATACTTCGCTCTCATATACAGCTTTTTTCAGAATGTTAAGCTCAGAAGAAACAAAGGAAAGAGGAGGAATTCTGTCTGTTAAACAAATATGTTCTAGCAATGGATATATATGTTGATCCTTGGGAGAGCATATTCCTAAACGGTCTCAGCACATTCTATGAAAGGCAAAAGCTCACACCACAGCAGAGTCAACACCCATTTAAATTGTCAGGGAGGAAAGGGCCTGCTGCCAGCCTCT
The DNA here is from genome assembly GCF_964106915.1 of Podarcis gaigeae. Classification (NCBI taxonomy): domain Eukaryota; kingdom Metazoa; phylum Chordata; class Lepidosauria; order Squamata; family Lacertidae; genus Podarcis; species Podarcis gaigeae. The sequence goes on along the minus strand of NC_139694.1, from coordinate 31,380,502 downwards.
GAGAGTCATTCCTGGATCTGGAGGATGAAATTATAGGTTGTTTGTCTGCAGTAATATGGTGCTGTGGTTGAGTTTCCTTGTCCTTAACAGCCTTGGAGTGCAAGACAAACATCCAAGAGATTTTAAATCAGCTCTCAGTTTCTATGTTGTGGAGCTGTTACATCTTGTGTTCTGAAAATGAGATACCTTTAAAAATGTCCCTCTCTTTCCTCAAATTTCCAGAGAAGGCCAATGGGCTGCATGATCCCCAGTCATTGATATCAACAAGAGCTTTTGTTCGGGGCAAGGGAACCTGCCATACAGATATTGTGAGGAAGATGTAGATTTGCCAATCTTGCCACGATTGCGCTGGCTGCCAGCAGAGCTAGCCCAAAATATGTTGCTGCCTGAGACAGAGCTTTAAATTCTCTCTCTCCCTCTCCCCGCCTGCCCCAGGTCAAAGTATGTCATAAGGTATTTTGGCACTTGAGGCAGAAGATGCCCAAGTACCTCTGTTCCTTTCTGGTAATAAAATTGCCTCCCTCTTCCTGGAAGTGTGGGCTCCCCTTGGCATTTGTGGCTCGAGGACATAGCCTCACTGTAACTCATGGTATGGCCAACCCTGGTTGTAGACCCGGCAGCTAGTGGAGCCCCACATATTCTAAATAGTTACTTAAATAATATTTGTACTGGAGCAAAAAGGGCCATATTAGTCACCTAGACCAAACAGGCAATGGCATCAACTGAGATTTGCCCCTAGGCAAGCAGACTTTGAGGGAGGATGCCTGCTAAGTAACCAACTCTTAAAGTCAAGGGTGCCAACTTGAATTTAAAAAATGGGGGGGTCAGGTAAGTACTGCCCCACATAATCAATCACATAATGTACATACCATTTGAATGGCAATGGCCATCAAAACTTTGGAGGGCAGCCCCCTCAAATATTTTATGGGGGGGGGCTGAAGACCCCTCGTCCCCTAGGAGTTGTCTTCTACGCTGACAGTGTGATTGAAAGAAGGGGGTTGCTTTCTGAAAGGCTGTTTGGAAAATAAGAAGAAAAAGCTCCGTTTGGCTGGGTGCAAGAGTTCCCTGACATTTCCAAAAGCTTTAGTATAACTCTCGTTTGGGATTTTGGTCATGGGAATAGGTGTGTATGTGTCCCCACCCCCCTCGCAAAGCCTACAAAGTTGAGATCCTAAGTTATGGCATGTCCTCTGGTGCCCTCTGGTTTTGGGGGCTCAGCTTCCCCGAGGCCATGCTGGGGCTTTCTCTAACGCAGAAGCCGATCCTTCAGTGACCTGCATACAGTACAGTGGTACCTCAGGTTACATACGCTTCAGGTTGCATACGCTTCAGGTTACACACTCCACTAACCCAGAAATTGTGCTTCAGGTTAAGAATTTTGCTTCAGGTTGAGAACAGAAATCATACTCCGGCGGCACAGCAGCAGCAGGAGGCCCCATTAGCTAAAGTGGTGCTTCAGGTTAAGAACAGTTTCAGGTTAAGTACAGACCTCCGGAACAAATTAAGTACTTAACCTGAGATACCACTGTATTGCATCTATTTCTTGTTCTCACTGTAAAAAAAAAGTGTTAATGGAAGACAATCTGACTCGGCTACGTTGTTGTCCGACTCTTTGTGACCCCATGGACCAGAGCATGCCAGGCACTCCTGTCTTCCACTGCCTCTCGCAGTTTGGTCAAACTCATGCTGGTAGCTGCAAGAACACTGTCCAACCATCTCATCCTCTGTGTCCCCTTCTCCTTGTGCCCTCCATCTTTCCCGACATCAGGGTCTTTTCCAGGGAGTCTTCTCATGAGATGGCCAAAGTCTTGGATCCTCAGCTTCAGGATCTGTCCTTCCAGTGAGCACTCAGGGCTGATTTCCTTCAGAATGGAGAGGTTTGATCTTCTTGCAGTCCATGGGACTCTCAAGAGTCTCCTCCAGCACCAGAATTCACTCGGAGATCACTCGGCTAGGAATGATCTCCAAAAGAAGATCTACGAGTGATCTCCAAAGAAGAAGATATTGATTATCTAAGTCCTGGCGTGGAGAAGGGGAGCTTCAACCTCGCTGGCTCAGCAACCCACAAAGGCCCTCTCCCTCCCACACTTCCTCTCGCGGAGCCATTTCCTCGGGAGGAAGCGGGTTTTTAAATGCACCGCGCAGCGCGGCTCGGCTGCCTCCTCGCTGCGGGCGCGCAAGACAAACGGATCCGCTTCTTCTGACGCCGGGACCGCCCCGCCGGGACCGCTAAGCGCAGGAAGGCGGCCGCGCCGAGGCAGGAAAGGGGCGGAGGGCCGTCGGGTGGGCCTGACTTCGCCGCACAGCCCAGGCAACGCTGCCTCTCTCCGCCTCCTCGCAGTCCCCCGGCGGCGCCTGCAGCAGCAGCAGCAGCAGCGCTCTCTGTCCCGGCAGCTATGGACGGCGAGCCGAGCGGCAAGGAGCCCGACGACGCCGACCAAGCTTACGGTAAAGGAGGATGCGCGGGAAGATTGCGCGCGGAGGGATCCCTCGGGCCGGGGCTCGCACCGAGGACTTTCCTTCCTCCCCCCCCCCCCGCCAGCCGCTGCGACAATGGCGCCCGCCCCTCGTGAGGGGCTTTGCCGGTGGTGGCTCTGCCCGGCTAGGGCGTCGGCCCAAGGCGGGGTGGCTCCTCAGACCCCGGGCTCCAGCGGCCTCCGGCTTCTCCCCTCGGCGCTGCTTCCAGCAAATAGGCAGGCGCCCGCTACCTGAAATCCAGGGCAGGTGGATGGGTCGTAGCCCCTCTCCCAGGTAACAGGTGTGGCCCGACGAGGAAGGGAAAGGGGTTGCTGGTTTCTTCTTTTTTTTGCCGGGGGCGGGGGGGGGAATAAGATATATTGCTTTGTTTGTAGCTTCCCTCTATAGCAGTGGTTCCCAGCCTTTTTTTTGGCCATGCCCCACCTAAGCGTCTCTAAAATCTTGATCCCATCCCCACCCCTGAGACATATAATTCTTATTATTCAAAAAGCGAAGTCCTATTCACGTGGAGGAAGCCTAAAAGACCATTCACTGTTAATAACTCATTCTGGAATATCCCCCCTTAAAAATCAAATTGTGCCCCACATTGGGAACCGGGGGTCTATAGGTAGCAACCTGTTAGCTGGGGCAGGATAGGAAGGGGGGGTGCCAACTTGAAATTTTATTTATGCTTTTCAGGTTTATACATTTCACTAATTTTACAGTCATTTTGACATTTCAAAACTTGACTTTCTTGAATAAACTATTGGGGGGGCAGGTAAGCCCCGCCCCGCATAATCAACCACAAGATGTGGCACACGAACACCATTTGAATGGCAATGCCCATCAACTTTTGGGCGGAGCGGTCCCCTCAAATGTTTTATTGGGGGTGGCAAAGGGACCTCAGCCCCTAGGAGTTGACTCCTATGGTGGGGGGGGCTTTCTCATCTCCCTGTGACCACCAGCTCCCTCCCGATGCAAGGTGGGTTGACTCTTTGGGTGTTCATCATCGTCCAACCTCTTGGCTCAGGCAGCTTCTGCTTCTCCATTGGCCCAGGAATGTCTCCTGGTCTCCCTGGCTAGTCTTGTGAACCGTTAGAAGATGGGCAAATTGATTATGGCATGAATTTCTTGAGGACCACTGACTTTATGGACTGCAACTTATGCCACAATCGGCATCCAGGTACCCCAACAGTCTTTGTTGCCTTTTCCGCAACAGACTAAGGGGTCTGCCCTCTGGCCAAAGATGTATGGGAACCTCTATATAAACAGGAAGCAGACAGAAGCTGTGAAAACAGCAGTGCTTGTGGGTGACGAAGCGTCTTAGCAGGCAAGCTTTTTTTTCAAACGCTGGGGGAGGAGGGCATCTATCCCTGCCCACCGGCTTGAAGGAGTTCTCTTCTGATTTAAACTACTGCAAAACAGTGGTTCTCCAAGGGTGTGGCAGGAGAGAATGGCAAGTGTGACGGGGAAGATTCTAGAGAGATCAAGAAACATTTAAACATTTCTGAGTAGTGTGGATGTACAATCAGAAACAGTATCCACTCCTCTCTTGAAAAGAATTGTCTATTCTTCTACAGTTCTTCATGACATATTGTGAACAGGGATTTTCAACTCTGATAAATATGGAAGATCAGAAAAGAGAAAGGCTTTTTTGTGGTGATGAGGTCATGAGGGTTTGTCTCAAATTGGACCTCACAGAAATGAGATTACCCGGCAAATAATAATTTATTATTTATACCCTGCCCATCTGGCTGCGTTTCCCCAGCCACTCTGGGCGGCTTCCAGAATATTAAAATACAATAGTCTAAAGCAAGCTCACACCTCTCATTGAGTTTGTATACATAAGGTGCATATGTAAGAGGTTCATTTAATCATTACATTTTGGGAATAATTCATGTTATTATGTAGCTGCATTGTTTTATACTCCCCAGATGTCCCACGATCATATTAAAAAGTTGTGTTTGATGTTATAAATCAAGCACTGCTAGTTGTTGTTTCTTTTTGTTGTGCAATGTATTTCTTATCAAGAAAAGGGTCAATGTGGCACGAGCAAATTTTTATTCTGAAAATGTGGCCCAGGGAAAAAAGTTTGAGAACTTCTGAACTAGAGCAGCAGGCAGCTCTCTTTTATCTAGGCTCCATCAAAAGGCCTTTTCTAAACTCACCGCCTGAAGCGGATTAAGTAAGTGACAGAGGAGAGTGAGGCTGAATTGGTTGATTGTAAGCTACTTACAGGGACGCAGGTGGTGCTGTTCGAAAGCACATCAAAGTGCAAGTAGATAAATAGGTACCACTCTGGCGGGAAGGTAAACGGCGTTTCTGTGCGCTGCTCTGGTTCGCCAGAAGCGGCTTAGTCATGCTGGCCACATGACCCGGAAGCTGTACGCTGGCTCCCTCAGCCAGTAAAATGAGATGAGCGCCGCAACCCCAGAGTCGTCCGCGACTGGACCTAACAGTCAGGGGACCCTTTACCTTTAAGCTACTACATTAGAGGGTCTGTACCAGGAGGTCCTGTGCCCAAATATGGTGCACGAGGAGGCAGCCTGCTCCTTCCACCAGTGCCAACCAGAAAGGAAAGGGGTTTGTTGTGGCCGCAGAACGGCACTTTGGAAGACCGGCCCAATTCCCCTTGCTCAACTTTTCAAATTCTCCACTGAAGGCCCCCAGTATTGGCAGTTGTTAGCAAGTGATGCCCTGACTTTAGTTGCTGCTCTCAGAGCAATGTGGGCAGTGGGAGTTCCCCTTTCGTTGAAGGAAGTGTTGTTGTGCTTACATCATGTGCTGAAGATGTAGACGTGACCAGTGGGGTGCCAGGCGGACTCCTTTAAGGCCTTCCGCCTCTGTTTTAGTGAGTTGCTTTCCCTCTGAATTGTGCTTTGCTCTGGGTTTCTCTCTCTCACACACAAGGCTGTGCTGCCTTCTTCCACCCACATCCGCCCTAAAACCATTCTTGCTTCTAATCACTCTGTCCTCACGCATGACTTCACTTTCTTTTTCTTAAGACAATAGCTTGGGCAGTGACTGGATCATTCATCATCAGCTGAGGAGCACAAGTTTCGACAGCCATGCAGTGTTAGAAACTCAGCTATATAAGCTAGGAACCAAACGGCTCCTTAAAACCAAGGTTACAGTCGCCAAAACAGAACATTTAGGGAAGCTTTTAATATTTGGTGAATTATTGTATTTTAATATTTTGTTGGAAGTCGCCCAGAGAGGCTGGGGAAACCCAGCCAGATGGGTGGGGTATGTATGTATGTACAGTGGTACCTCAGGTTACAGACGCTTCAGGTTACATACGCTTCAGGTTACAGACTCCGCTAACCCATAAAATAGTACCTCAGGTTAAGAACTTTGCTTCAGGATAAGAACATAAATCGTGCTCCGGTGCAGCAGCAGCAGCAGCAGGAGGCCCCATTAGCTAAAGTGGTGCTTCAGGTTAAGAACAGTTTCAGGTTAAGAACAGACCTCCAGAACAAATTAAGTTCTTATCCCGAGGTACCACTGTATGTTTGTATGTATGTATGTATGAATGAGTAAATAAATAAATATTATTATATAAATTATTATTATAATATCTAGTTGCCAGCTCTAAAGACAGCTCTAGTAAGACAGCTCAAAAGTCTTGTTTTTCAAAGGATGGACTGACTGTGATTGGTTCTCAGTCAAACATCTGGCTAGTTCAGATGACAACCTGGAGCTAGGTTAAGAGCTTTGAGAACTGAATGAAGAATGTCACTTGATCCAGGGACAGTCCACATAGATTTTGGCCTATTCCTACCTCCCCCCCCCCCCTTAATGCTGACTGCTTCTGCTCAGGCTGCGCAGAAAAAGCAAACTGGTTCCTGAAATTCAATCTGATCGTGCAGATAAAATATAACTGATAAAATTCTACAGGAGCTAGTATTAGTGTGTGAGAACAGTCCAGATCCAATGAACCGCAGATGGTGGAGATGTCAGGCACCATTCTGGCGCCCAGGCATCTTCACTTGGTCTCAGGTGATCATGGCTGAGTGGGGATTCAAAACCTGGTCTCCCAGGTCCTAGTCCAACAGGCCAGGGGCCAGCAAACCTTTTCAGCAGGGGGCTGGTCCACTTTCCCTCAGACCTTGTGGGGGGCTAGACTATATTTTTTTTTGGGGGGGGGAATGAACGAATCTCTATGCCCCACAAATAACCCAGAGATGCATTTTAAATAAAAGGACACATTCTACTCATGTAAAAACACGCTGATTCCCGGACCGTCTGCAGGCCGGATTGAGAAGGCGATTGGGCTGGATCCAGCCCCCGGACCTTAGCTTGCATACCCATGTGCTAAGTACTACACCACACTGACTTTCATTTAAAAGCATTTTAAAAAATAGAAAAGGAACATTGAGGCAAGGGAGGAGAGGAGAAGGAGAGAGAAAGGGAGAGAGAAAGGAAAGAGAAAAAGAGAGAGAGAGAGAGACAGAGACTGCCTTTAACCCTTTCACCACTGGCAGTTTTTAGCTGAAATCCAGCCTCAGCTGCTTCTCCCACATGGGAGAAAAAGCAGCTTGGGGAGGTTGATTTTGAGCAAAGAAATTGCTGGAAGGGAAAGGATTGCAAAGCAACCCTGGGGCATATCAATGGATATGTCCATTCCAGATTGCAGCATTAGAGGCTGCGTTTTGTACCCACAACAAAACACCTCAGGGGAAAACTGCTATACTGTACCTTGGCACCATAAGTAGCTTGTCCTATAGTGTGCCACCTAGAAGCAGTTTCTCAAGTAAAAACAGGACAAGAAAAGATAGGAAGGAGAGATTCTTAAAAGAGCGAGGTGCCACGCCTCAAGGAATAAGATTCTGGGCTTCCAGTTCTCTCATGCAAGGGAGCTGGTTGCTCTTGCTCTCTGGCAGGGGGAGGTGCAGTGCTCAGAGGCACTCGCTCATTGCTGAGTCCTGGCACTGAAGGAGAAACAAAAGTGCCCCCTGGTCAGGTCTGCCAGCTGGCCGATGTACAGCAGGATGCTTAATGCCTCTCTATGCCCATTGCATGGGACGCAGGTGGCGCTGTGAGTTAAAGCCTCAGCGCCTAGGACTTGCCGATCGAAAGGTCGGCGGTTCGAATCCCTGCGGCAGGGTGCGCTCCCGCTGCTCGGTCCCAGCGCCTGCCAACCTAGCAGTTCGAAAGCACCTCCGGGTGCAAGTAGATAAATAGGGACCGCTTACCAGCGGGAAGGTAAACGGCGTTTCCGTGTGCGGCTCTGGCTCGCCAGAGCAGCGATGTCACGCTGGCCACGTGACCCGGAAGTGTCTCCGGACAGCGCTGGCCCCTGGCCTCTTGAGTGAGATGGGCGCACAACCCCAGAGTCTGTCAAGACTGGCCCGTACGGGCAGGGGTACCTTTACCTTTACCTATGCCCATTGCACCTGTCCCCCAGTGGCCTCTTGACCTCAAGCACACAAAGAAACAAGACTGGGACATCCAGAAACTCTGGTGCCAGTGGCGTAGCGTGGGGGGTGCAGGGGGGCCGGCCGCACAGGGTGCAACATCTGGGGGTTAGAGTTAGGGGGCGCAAATCCACGGGTTAGGGGGTGCAAATTACTTGCCTTGCCCCGGGTGCTGACAACCCACGCTACGCCACTTTCTGGTGCTGTCTCTTCTGAGACTGAGACCCTAAACTGGGCCTTTATTCATTATCTCAAAACAGGGTGGATTTGATTTAAATCAAATCGATTTAAATCATGATTCAAAACACTAGTCAGTAAGACTTGATTTAGTTTTTACACTTATATAAAAAATTACTGATTTGGTTATACTATTAGAAATACATAGACAGATAATTATGAAATTATTGTGAGGTTTAATAAGTTAACTGTTTATATTTGGACAACTTTTCTGCTTTATTTCATTGGAAGGAAAAATAATAATTAGTAACAATTTAAACAATTTATTTAACTGAAACAATGACATTATATGTATCTATGTTTGTTAACTGATGTGGTTCAACGGATTGTTTTTTTAAAAAACAAAAACACTTAAGACTGAGTTTTAGCACACATGAAAAACTTAAATCCTTATTTCCTGATGAATAGCCTTTGGACTATAATGTAACTTAAATAGGAAACTATCTTTAGAAAGATTTTTCCTCCAAAAGCATTTTATTTTTAAAATCTGATTTAAATAAAAAAAAAAAATCCATATATATATATATATATATATATATATATATATATATATATAAAATCATTTATTTTTATCCACCCTGTCTCAAAATGAGAATTTCAGCAGCTGTTGCTTCTTAACATCACCGGTAGTCTGGTAGAACAATGCTTCCTGAACCACCCTAAATTTATATAGGGTGGTATATAAATTCAATAAATAATAATAAAAACGAAAACAGGGCTTGATGTGACAGCGGGATCCATCACTGGAATCCTTTTCAAATATTAAAGCAGCAAATGGAATAGGGATAGCAGAGATGCATTTTAACCCCTCCCCTTGCTGTTTTCCCAATCAAAACCATCCTTCCAGTTATCTCTCAAGATAAGCTAACAGCAAGTTCTGAGGGGTTAGGAGGGGAGGATTTTGATGAGGGAAATGGGTCCAATTTAGTCTGCTTCCTGCTCTGCACCCCATTGATTGCTTTTCAGCTTTGAAAAAGAATCTAGGTGGTCTAGTTGCAGGTCTCTGATATAGAGCTGCAAGAATTACATCTTCTGCTTCTCTTTCCTTACACCCTCAGTGAGACTACAGAGCTTTCTCCCTGTGATTTGGCACAAGGAGTGTGCCAAGAGGACCTGGAGTAGTTGTTAGAACCAGCAAAAGCCTCCATCAAGCAATTGGTGGGTCTTTTGATCCTGGCTGAGCAGCTGATAAAAGATAAAAGCCTTAAAAGCTGTCTAGAAGCACATTTGCTCCTTTTAATTAGCTAAGCCATTTTCCATTTAGCTCCTCATCTGTTTTGTCAGCCTCATGACAAGTGTGTGGGACGGCTCTTCTCCTGCCCTCCCAGGAGGAGGAAGCAGCCGCCTCCAGATGGGTTGGAGAGTTTGGGAATGTTGAATGCAGCTGAAACTTCGACATTTGCACATGTGAAATTTGCATTCTGTTTGCAAGCAGCAAAACAGAAATTTGCAGTGTGTTCCTGTGCACCTGATACCTACCAGGTTTTCCTGAAAGTGTTTTATTTTACACTTATATCATTTGTGACTGGTTGAAGTTGCTCTTGTGGTGCATGCTTCTCCTAAGTACAAGGACTTTAAAAAGAGAGAGAGCTTTCATGTCGCAGAGCAACACTCGCTCGTGCCCTATAGACAACAAGCTGCATTGTCTGTAGCCACAGAATCTGCATGCAGTTTGGGGCCAAAAAGACACCCTGTGTGTCAGTGTTGGGCTGCTGCTGATTCCAAACAAAGCAGGGCTGGAAAAGCGGGTAGAGTTTTGAGGCAGAGCATTGGCAAGCAAGAATGGAGGAGCTCAATATTTCCCCTGACTCATACTTTCCCCATGGAAACTGATACTCACCCCCAAGCTGTATTTCTTTGGTGAGACACCATTCCTGGATGTATCCCCTGCTAGGCTTAAAAGCATTTGTGGAGCGGAGGAGGGACATGGCTTCCCCCGCCATGGGCCTTCTTGTTTGTCCCTCTCCGCTTTGTAGGGATGCACCCTGGGTTCTGGGTTCTACCATCACATTTAGCTTGCCCCTCCATCCTTCCTTGCCTCCAGCTCCCATGGCTGCTAATGCCTCTTGGAGTGGTCCTTGATTTTCTCCTCTACTCACCTGCTGCCTTCTAATTCCCTTTGTTGGGCAACTTGACCCACATGGTGAGAACATGCAGTGCCAAGAGGGGTGGCAAGGCAGGATTCTGGGCCCAGTCTGGATGCCCATTTTGTGGATTTCCAGAAGGATTGTAACTCAGACAGATAAAATAATCTTGGCATACAAGACCCTAGAGTCAAACACTGGATTCTCTAGCCTTGTTGAAGTTCCCATTGGAGCAGGGTAGAGAGGACCAAGGGAGATGGAACTATCCAAGTGGACTCCGGTGGAAGGGACTAAGCCAGGCTTCCTCAACCTCGGCCCTCCAGATGTTTTGAGACTACAATTCCCATCATCCCTGACCACTGGTCCTGCTAGCTAGGGATCATGGGAGTCGTAGGCCAAAAACATCTGGAGGGCCGAGGTTGAGAAAGCCTGGCCTAAGCAGAGATTTTGGGGAACAGAGGCGGATTTAGGTGAGCGCAGCTGGTTCGCCCAGACTGGGCGCAAAGCCAAGAGGGTGCTGCAGCGGGCGCCACAACAATGATGTAGAACAGAAGCTGAAAGGCAGGGTGGGTATGTTGAATTTTGGTGAAGGACAGCTAGGGCTAACCTGGTGCAGCTGGTTTAAAAGGAGCTACCATGCAGCAGCAACAGGATGGCCAAACCCAGAGAGGCAGATGTGGCTCATCAGATATCCTGGCTCAGGACAATGAGGGCATGAAGCAGGAAGTAGCGCCTAGTCTTCCACGGTACTAACCTCTGGTTTCCTCAGATGGTCTCTTTATAGGTTCCTCCCCTGAGTTTGCTAATTCCTGGCATTGTTGCTTCACTACCGGTATTTTTTTCTTACTAGTGGACGCCAGTGGTGTGTGTGAGTCATGGGCTGGCTCATAGCTGCATGGTCAGATGCAGGGGGTTCTTCTGCGGCAGCTTTCTGTCTTTCCTCACACTACTCTACCATTGATGGCTGGGGACACACTTGGTTTCCAAGAGCCATTGGCCATTCCCTGGGTTTCATGGGAGTTGAAGTCCAGTGACTTATGGAGGGCCCTGACCGCTTTCTGGCCTTGCTTATCCTATCTGCTGCCCAGACCTGCAAATCGTGCCTTAAGACAAGAATATGATATGTCTCTGACAGTTTAAGACAGGGATTCCCAACCTTCTTTAAAAAATAAATAAATAAATCTGGTGCTGCATGTAGAACTCTAATAAACTTGTGGGCATCAGAAATACCTATGTTGCAGAAGAAAAGCGGGCGATGCTCAGACAAAACAAATAAACACAGACTGAAAGAAGACTCCAACAGCCCCCCCCCAACTAAACAACAGGTAAAAAGGTAAAGGACCCCTGGATGGTTAAGTCCAGTCAAAGGTGACTAGGGGGTTGTGGAGCTCATCTCACTTTCAGGCTGAGGGATCCGGTGTTTGTCCACAGACAGCTTTCCGGGTCATGTGGCCAGCAGGACTAAACTGCTTCTGGTGCAATGGGACACCGTGAGGAGTGCCAGAGCACATGGAAACAGTGTTTACCTTCCTGCTGCAGTGGGACCTATTTATCTACTTGCATTGGCGTGCTTTTGAACTGCTAGGCTGGCAAGAGCTGGGACAGAACAACGGGAGCTCACTCTGTTGCATGGATTTGAACCAGCAACCTTCTGCTTAGCAAGCCCAAGAGGCTCAGTGGTTTAGACCACAGCGCCACCCACTCCCCCACAACAACAACCTCCACAAGTGCCAAAACATATTTTTTTAAAGAATAACAACATTGGGAGGAGACTGGATTATTGGGGGTTTCAGCGTGGTGTTTGAATTTCCCATGGTATCCATCAATGTCTCAATGGGGACTCTTGGTTTAAGAACTTCTTGTGCCAGTATCTCAGAATGGCTTGATAAGGGTTTATGTCTTAAGTGTGTAAAACCAGCAAGGAACAGTGGTTCTAAAAACAAATTATGCCCTGTGGGTAATTAGCTCAGGCATCATCTAAGCACATAAAAAGATCCCTGTTGTATCAGGTCAAAGTGGTGCAGCATCCTGCTCTTACAAAAATGCGAGCAGAACCTGAGCACACCCTCCTCATTTCCAGAAACTGCTATTTAGGGATACACTGCCACCTTCTGCATGAGCTTAGTTAACAGCAAATGATTGTGCTTGTTTGATGCTGTGTATGGGACTAAACAAAAGAGTTGGCCAAGAAGGAGAGCCGCTAAGAGCCAGTTTAGTCCTGCAGCTAGATCAGTTACAGATATGGCTTAACTGTAGGTGAGTGTCCCTGGGTAATCCACTGCCTCTTGGCCACAGTTCTCCAATTTGTACAGTGGGACTGATAGGTAAAGGTAATAATAATAATAATAATAATAATAATAATAATAATAATAATAATAATATCAGTGGGACTGATAGTGACTTGCCTAACTGGGTAAATGAGAGAAGTCTGTGAAGCATTTTGTATGGCAAAAAAGCACTACAGAAATGGCCAATAATAATTACAATTAAAGTTATTTGCATTTATATACCTTGGAAATCTTGGGAAGACTTTTTCTCAGGCGAAGGGTGGGGGAAAGAGGGGGAAAGCATAGAACAAGATTTGTGAAGTCCCGATCAAGTAGTTTCACGATCGGATCCAGAGCTGCAGCTGGAGGAAGACCCCACTTTCTTTGTTGGGATTGTAGGTGCCACTGGCCATCTTGGGAGTTTCAGCACATGTTCTGCAATGTTGATGTTCAAGCAATCTACACAAATGACACCTAACAAGTAGCGTTTTACAAACAATAAAAGATGCATGAATCTGTTGACTTCATGGATGTTGCTATCAGCCCCAACACAAGTCAGTTGACTTCCTGGGTAGTCTAGGGTGGGGGAAGATGGGCACCAACTGTTCTTCCTAAAAATAGATAGTGGGGTTGGGACTCTTGTTGTTGTGGCTCTTTGAGGAAGTGCTTCTGCCACACCTGCTCCAGTAAAGGAGAGGTAAGCAGGAGTGTAGAGACCCAAACTTATACAGTGGTACCTCGGGTTACATACGCTTCAGGTTACAGACACTTCAGGTTACAGACTCCACTAACCCAGAAATAGTGCTTCAGGTTAAGTGCTTCAGGATGAGAACAGATATCGTGCTCCAGCGGCGCGGCAGCAGCAGGAGGCCCCATTAGTTAAAGTGGTGCTTCAGGTTAAGTACAGACCTCCGGAATGAATTAAGTACTTAACCCGAGTTCCACTGTATGTTCTCATTCCCAAAAGATAGGCAGAGGATATCAACTAAAGCCCTGGCTTGCTCTTGGGCCTTTGACAGCAAAAATCAACAGAAGAAGCTATTCACAGCGTGAATATAAGCATTGGCAGGAGATAATGTCTGCAGTTCAAGCTGTTGTTAATACACATAGTTTGATATTAAGTGGAGCTGTTATTCCAGGTTTGGCTGAATTTTATTGTTGTTTTATTTTTGTGCTGGTTTCACAGGGCTCATCCACCCTTCTGTTTGGTCTGTGACTTCTTGTTCCATCACTTTCCCTGGGAAAACCCACTGCTGATTGCTGAAAATGTCAATTGGGTTTTCTGCAGATTGACAGTTGATGGGTCAAGACTGATGGGACAAGAGAAAACCCTCTTGGACCCATGACTAGAAAGCGCAGGGCAGACGGAAGTGCGGATGAACCCACAAGATTGCAAAGTAGATAGCATGATATTTTCTACTGGGAGATGGATATTGCAAATAGTTTTTATCTTGTATCTTGATTTGTATTTTATACATGTTTTGAGTTGCTTTGTGGGGCCAAAAAGGCAGATTTGAATCTGTAAATCCTTTAAAATATTCAGAAGATGTGAACCATAGCTGTCAACTTACAGATTTGAAAATAAGGGACCAGCAGCCTGGAAAATAAGCGATCAGCAGCCAAAATAAGGGATTTTCCAAGCACAGGTATGTTCAACTTCTGAGCCCCTCCAAGCCAAAGGCAGAAAGCCCAGCCAGCAGCCAAACGAAGCCTCAAGCGGTGGTTCCCACAGTGCAGCAACCCGGCAAAGGGCATGCAACAAGGAAAACCACCGTCACCTCTCCGCTGGGAAGCGCTGAGCAAGGGCGAGTCCCCAGGCAACGCAGCCGATTTGATTGGCACAAGGCATGCAAGCTCCACCCCCCAGTCGTTCTTAGACTCCTTATTGGGTGAGCAACGCAGCCAAGCAAAAGAGTTGGAGCCTCCCTCCTCTCTGGCCAGCAGGGAGGGAGGAAGAGGAGCTGCTTCCTTTGAAACCCGGGAAATTTAAGGGACATCATCAATAAGGGACAGCAGCGGGACACAGCACTGGGATAAGGGACTTTCCTGCCAAATAAGGGATGGTTGACAGCTATGATGTGAACTGTAGCCCACAAAATTCATATGGGGAAGCATCATAGCTTAGTGCTTGTCCTGATGACTCTCTGAGGGGAAAGGCTGTGGCTCAGCGGTAGAGCTTATGCTCTGCATGCAAAAGGTGTCAGGCTCAAACCTTGGTGTCTCAGGGTGGGACAGGAAAATACTTTTGCCTGAAACCCTGGAGAGCCTCTGTCAGTCTGTATTGATAATAATGAGCAAAAAGTAGAGACATCACCTTGCCAACAAAGGTCCGTACAGTAAAAGCTGTGGTTTTCCCAGTAGTGGTGTATGGAAGTGAAAGCTGGACCATAAAGAAGGCTGATCATCGAAGAATTGATGCTTTTGAATTATGGTGCTGGAGGAGACTCTTGAGAGTCCCATGGACTGCAAGATCAAACCTATCCATTCATAAGGAAATCAGCTCTGAGTGCTCACTGGAAGGACAGATCGTGAAGCTGAGGATCCAAGACTTTGGCCACCGCATGAGAAGAGAAGACTCCCTGGAAAAGACCCTGATGTTGGGAAAGATGGAAGGCACAAGGAGAAGGGGACGACAGAGGATGAGATGGTTGGACAGTGTTCTCGAAGTTACCAGCATGAGTTTGACCAAACTGCGGGCGGCAGTGGAAGACAGGAGTGACTGGCGTGCTCTGGTCCATGGGGTCACGAATAGTTGGACACGACTAAACGACTAAACAACAAAAACAGCAGCAACAACAACAACAACAACAGTGCCCTCCAGATGTTTTGGGCTACAGTTCCTATTGGCTTGCAGCCAATAGGACCAAATGTCAGGGATAATGCTAAGGGAAAAAAGGTAACAGATTAGAAACGGTCAGAAAAAAGACTGGGAAAATGTATCCAAAGGCTCATCTGTAAGTGGCTATGAAACAAGATGAATGGAAACTGGGAGCAGTTCCCAGCAATGTTTACTTTGGGCTGATGGGCGCTTCCGGTGAAGCTGAGCCCTCTCGGTCCTCTGACAATAGAACTTTTTCATAGCAGAATAACTTCCTTTTTCAGTGGCTGAAAATTGTGCTGCAGATTGACCTGTCCTGACTCTTCTTTCCTGCACTTGGTACTGTATTTGCATTAAGAAGAAGGAGGCACATTGCAGCTGCAGTTGGTTGTTCAAACTAAATGGGGAAACCCTTCTTTTTAAGGACTGGGGGAAGTTGCCTAGTTTTGGTGGGTACCGCAAGGCTCCACCTGGCTGTCCTCTCTTAAGATTTCTCCCTACGCCCTTTGATTAGAGAGCAGGGCTTTACTCGTGTTCTGGGCACAAAGTAGACGCTCTTTCTGCAGTGAAAGATTTCTTTGCTTTAGAATCCTCTCCCCCAACTGGATCTGCAAAGTCACTTCCTTGCTTGTGTTTAATGTCATGGGAAAGTCTTTGGTTTACTATAGCTTTTCCTTTTTATTGGAAACTCAGAATCTTAGAAGTTCCCGCTGCTCTTTTGTATTAATAGAATCCTTCAACACTGGTAGTTTTAGCTGTTTTAATGGTGTTACTGTTTGTGTTAGTCTCTTTCTGTGCTTCATTTTACATAAAAGTGACTCCTTTTATTTATGTTTACTTACTACTTGCAGCATTTATACCCTGCCCTTTAGCCAGAAAGGTGTGGATTAGGGGGGGAAACAGTCAAATAAGACAATCCCTGCCCTCAGGCTCATAATCCAGAAAGACGTGACAGGTGAGGAGAAAGGAATAGGAGGGAGGGAGCAAGCAAGCCCAAGCGACAGTTCTTAAAGTTACAGACAAGGTTCAGGTTGCCTAGCCCTTGATCAAGAACAATCCCTCCCCAAAGCACTCCCCCAGCCCCAAAATAATCAGAATCGGAAGCAGAGCTGGTGACAGCATTTGGGCCAGGAGGGGTGGGCATTTTCTGCCATACAGTTCTACCCCCGGAGAGATACATATGTTTCATAAATAAATGATTAGCTAACACATTCCCAGCATGGTAGCATATGCCATCCCATCATTGCATCCGACTGTGGGCTGCTTTGATTGCTGCCCCAGGAACCAAGGCCTCCTAAGATGGATGTTTCCTTGCTGTTTTCATACCTGAGACACAGGTTATCTAAAATTAGATAACACACTTCACCCTTGCCTTCAGAAATATGCAGATATACTTTCTCAGTCTGTTCCTAGAATAGTGGGCCTGCAGTCTCCTTACAACTATGAGACAGCCCAGGGCTGGCATCCCACCTCCCCTTTGCCCAGCTAAACAGGTTTTAGATATAAGACTGTGCTTTCTAAGCAGTGGTGATGTAAACTGTGATAAGTACTGTGGGAGGCAGTGGAAGACAGGAGTGCCTGGCATGCTCTGGTCCATGGGGTCACGAAGAGTTGGACACAAATAAACAACAACAACAAAACGTAGAGAGGAAGGGGATTCCGATTCCCTTCCTCCACTAGAGGAGAAACTTCTAGCCGCACCCCCTGTGTTTGTTAGCTGTAGTGTAGGTTGCATCAGGAACTTCCAAGGCATTCTTAACACCCCCACCACCCCGCTGCTGCCATTGCCCATGCAGTAAGAGAGAGGGTAGGCTCAACCTATCCCAAGAGGCATGGGATGTGTGGCCCCAAAGCCCACATCAACCCCTCGTGTAGTGCATGGCTGTTGCCTTGACATACAGTTTGAGGATAACACCTAGTCACAGTGGTGTGGAGACCTTGAGACCTTATGGGACGTGGGTGGTGCTGTGATCTAAACCACCAAGCCTGTTGGGCTTGCCAATGATTGGTGGTTTGCTCTGTCCCAGCTCCTGCCAACAAACACTGGCTCCCTTGGCCTGAAAGCAAGATGAACACCGCTCCCCATAGTCACCTTTGACTGAACTTAACCATCCAGGGGTCCTTTACCTTTTTTTAGACCTTGAGTGTAACTGATTTGTAGAACACGCAACCTGAAGAAAAAGACAATTATATGCTTTAGTAAATGAGGAATACACACACAAACACGGCTACAGTTCTGGAAGTGCCTGGGGCAACTTTCACTTCTACCAGAAACTCAGTGGATGGCTTGAAGCAAGCTGTTATCTCCTAGCTGCCAGTCCCCACTGTCTGCAAAACAAGGATAGCAATGCTGGCCTTTACACACAGTGTGGTTGTAAGGGTTACACAAAACATATGAGAAGCGTTACCATGCTCAGAAGTTGCATGCATAACAAATGTGGCAGAGTATTATTAGGTGCAGGGCTGGAAAGTTTTTCAGATTCCTGGGTGATGTTTTTAGGTGTCAGTGCAAATTTCTAAGTGTCTGAGCAAGCTGAGTCTATGGGATTTTCCCAGTTCTAATTGTTGGTTTTGGTTAATTTCATGAAAAGGCATCCTAGCACTGTTCATCTGGTATGTTTATGGTAGTTTTACAACTTAAGCCAATGACATCTCCAATTCCAGTAAGGTAAAGGTAAAGGGACCCCTGACCAATAGGTCCAGTCGCAAACGACTCTGGGGTTGCAGCGCTCATCTCGCTTTATTGGCCGAGGGAGCCGGCGTACATCTTCCGGGTCATGTGGCCAGCATGACTCAGCCGCTTCTGGCGAACCAGAGCGGCACATGGAAACGCCATTTACCTTCCCGCAGGAGTGGTACCTATTTATCTACTTGCACTTTGATGTGCTTTCGAACTGCTAGGTTGGCAGGAGCAGTGACCGAGGAACGGGAGCTCACCCCGTAGTGCTTGACAATTTAAGGAGCAGCAAATCCTGGAAACTGCCCTAAGAACATAAGAAGAGCCTTGCTGGATCAAGCCAGCAGCCCATCTCCTCCAGCAATCACAGTGGCCAGCCAGATGCCCAGTAGAAGCCCACAAGCGGGATCCGAGCACTACAGTGGTTTCTAGCAAGTGGTATACACAGTGTGGATGAAAAAGAGAGTGGCTGGAAACACAGACCTGCCCATTGCTGGCAGCCCACATTGGCTTGTTGCTTCATCTTGCTACATGTCTCCAACCCATGGGTAGCAGCCCACAAACAGATGTACAGCAGCGTTTATCAAACTTGGCCCTCCAGCTGTTGTCGGACTACAACTCCCATCATCCCTACTGGTCCTGCCAGAGACACAAGTTTGAGAAATAATACACTGATGTACACACACCCTTAGGGGACGTGGGTGGTGCTGTGGTCTAAACCACTGAGCTTCTTGGGCTTGCTGATCAGAAAGTTGGCGGTTCGAATCTCTGCGACAGGGTGAGGGCCCATTGCTCAGTCCCAGCTCCTGCCAATCTAGAAGTTCGAAAGCACATCAAAGTGCAAGTAGATAAATAGGTACCTCTCCGGCGGGAAGGTAAACGGCATTTCCGTGTGCTGCTCTGGTTTCCAGAAGCGGCTTAGTCATGCTGGCCACATGACCCGGAAAAACTGTCTGCGGACAAACGCTGCTCCCATGGCCTGTAAAGCAAAATGAGCACCGCAACCCCAGAGTCGTCTGTGACTTGACTTAACTGTCAGGGGTCCTTTACCTTTTTACACAAACCCTTACACACATTGCAACTGTGATGAACTCAAGGCGCCTGCTTAGTGCCATACTAGTGCATCCTGGCCCCCTGGTTAGGTAGAAGCTGTAGGTGTGTGAGTGGTGGCTGTGGGAACCAGGCCTGGGGCAAAGTATGTGAGTCAGTGAGTGTAGCTTGGAAGTGGAAAGAGAGAGGCAAAAGGGAAAATCAGGTGCCCAACAGAGGGAGCCTTGCATTCTTTAGAGTGCTAGCCTGACATAATTATTTGTTCCAGATTGCTCAAGGCAATACTTGGTTGAGAAAGTTTAGCTACTTGAAGGTCACACAGTGAGCTTGGAGGCTAGAAATATATTTAAGCCCAGTGCCGCCACCCCCACAACCCACCTTGTCGGGATTGGCTTTCTTTTTCTTGTCTTGAACTTAAGATGTTCTTTCTGAGCTGCTCAGTGAACAGGGAGCAACCCTGTTGGTTATGGAGAAGCGAGTCGCACGTGCAACGCCTCCCTTGTGCAAAAAGGTTTGGGGCAGGGCGTCTTTGATCCGGAGAGGGTCTCGCGGAGGCAGCTTCCCTCCGGTCCGCTGCTTCTGCTGCTTTTCTGTAACAGTTCTTGGATTGGGGTGGGTGGAAAGGCGCCTCCGAATACTTTATTTGCAAATAAAGAAGCTTCGGTCGAGCCGGCTCTTTGCAAGGCAAGGGCGTGCCGCCTCCCCCCCCCCCCTTTGCTTTCCTCCAAATGTATTTTACAGGTTTGGCCAGTTCAGCCCCCGAGGCGCCTCATTGGGCGGTTGATCGGCAGCTGACTGGGGAAGGAGGGAGGAGAGAGAGAGAGAGAGAGAGAGAGAGAGAGAAGGAAAGCAAGCCAGCGAGCAGGAGGGGAACTCGGCTGGGATGGCGAGGGAAGAGGAGAGTTACTATGGCAAGCATGGTAAGGCCGCCGGGCTGCCACCCCTGAGCCCTGCGAGGAGGGAGGGGGTGCGGGCAGCAGGTGGCCACGCGCAGCTCAGCTAAGGGGGCTTCGGCGTCCACCATCGGGAAGCTGCAAACCCTCGAGGCGGGGCTGGGCCTTGGGGCGCAAGGCAGCTCGGCCTTGGCGGCGTCTCCCCGAGCTGTCCCAAAGTGCGAGCTGCGCCAGATGCTTTCTGTGCAACCCGGGTTGTTGCGCGCACCGCCGTCCCTCCCGTCTAAGATTGGCCACCGAGCAAGTTCAAATTCTGGGCAGAAAGAAGTAGCTGGCGCCAATCGCGTCGGTTCAATCAATGGGGCAGGGGGGAGGGGAACTAGTTCAGCTGCCGAATAAATAATAATAATTCCAGTGGGTGTGGGGGGGCGCGAAGAAGGGCAGAGCCCCTTCCACCCCTCCCGGGCTAGGGACGCCCCCAATGCGCCTCCGGGCAATTTTAAGTCCTTGCTGGTGCAGTTTCTTTCTGCGCCTCTGGAGTGGAGGTTAGGAAACGGGCTTACTAAAAATACTACTCCCGCTGATCCACTGGTCCTTCGGCCGTGGGCGCGCGCCTCTTACGGCGGGGCGCACCACCGGGCGCTCAGTTCCGCGTAACCTTAAACCGGATTGCTATCCCCAGCGGGGCTGCGAAGCTGCTCTGGAACGCAGGCGCCTTCTGGGAGTCCGGGGGGAGCGCAGTAGCCGGGGAGGAATGTCGGCGAGCCGCCGCCTCCCCTGCCCAAAACGCGCGCCCGGTCTAAGCAGAGAAACTTGCGAGTTCCGGAAAGAATGCTTCCAAAACTACGCGCCGCTGTTCTCTTTGCGCACTCCCAGCAGAAGGGATGTGTAGGGGGCAGTCAGGGGTTAGCTATGGGGAAGGGAACCAGGATGTCACTGCAAGGCTAAGGAACTACAAACTGTAGGCCATGTACTGTATGTATACATATGTATGTATGTGTGTGTGTGTATGTATGTATGTGTGTATACACACACACACACACACACACACACACAGAGGTAGGTAGCCCTGTTGGTCTGCCGTAGTCGACACAAAATAAAAAAAATTCCTTCCAGTAGCACCTTAGAGATCAACTAAGTTTGTTACTGGTATGACCTTTCTTAAGAAGTGTGCATGCACACGAAAGCTCATACCAATAACAAACTTAGTTGGTCTCTAAGGTGCTACTGGAAGGATTTTTTTTATTTTATATATACACAAACACACACAGTCACCAGGCCCGTTTGCTTATCCCAACTCCCTCCTCTGGCTGTGGCTGATGTACTCCTGGCTAATAATAATAATGCAATAATAATACTGGAGTGGGGAGGGAATTCAGCACTTAAATGGCAACCATTTTTCCCCAATAGGCCCCTGGAACAAAGTATCCTGATAGTAGCAATAAAGTCTCCCCCTTCACATGTTCTCTGGGAATTCCCCATGGAGAAACAGTGACAGTGGTGCTGTCATTGTTGTTGGTTTTTTACTTTTATATATAACACCTTTTCTCCCAAGGAGGTAATTGTGACTGCAGCAATCAATTCATTGGCCGGATTAATTAATTGGAACATTTAAAACAACATTAAAAAGTGCCCCAGATGAACTGAGCAGCAGGTTTAAATATATGTCCGTGCTTATAAAATTGGCAGGTGACTTATGCGTATCTTGAAAGAGGCAGATTCTGCCTTTTCTCACACACAGGAGAAATCTCTCTTCTGATACCTCTGTGGCAAATGCATGCCTCATCTGAAAACAAAGTGTTCTGCATCAGAAATATTGAAGGGCGTTTCCTCCCCAACACTGAACCATTTTCTTGAGCATCTGTCCCCCAGGATAAAGCACAGTCTTTAATGCTGGCTGGTGGTGTTAAATGTCCATCAGAATAACCTCCTGCCCACCCCAAATGTCTAATAGAATATTTTGTACTCTCTTCTCCACAACATAGACAAGGATGTTGTGCTTTATCTTAGCCTTATCTTACCACAGAACCTTAGTATAAAGTTATTTTCAGCGGCATTACTTCCATACTAGCCCCCGGTCCCGACCTAGTCCCGGCGGAAGCTATAAAACTTCATGCACACTGGTGGGCGAAAATCCTGGCCGTTACTTTTGATGCCGTAAACAACAGTGGGAAGGTTCCAAGAATATGGAAGGATGCGATTATTATTCCAATTCATAAAAAGGGCTCGACAGATGACCCGGGAAATTACAGGAATATCAGTTTATTGTCAATAATTGGGAAAATATATGCACGGTTCTTGTTAACTAAGCTTACTAAGTGGGCCGAAGAGAACAACCTGATTGGGCCTGAACAGGCTGGTTTTAGACCGAATCAGTCTGCGGTTGACCATGTCTTAGTTTTATACCACCTTGCCCGGAAATATTCCGCCCCAAATAGAGGCCAACTTTGTGCAGCCTTTATTGATTTAAAGGCCGCTTTTGACAGCATCCCCAGGGGATTACTTTGGGGAAAATTAGCACAATGGGGAATAGACAAAAGACTTTTGTGGCTAATAACTAAATTGCATGACGGATCAGCCGCAAGGGTGAGAATCACTCCGGCCGGCGACCTCTCAAATTCAGTAACCATCAATAGAGGTGTCCGTCAAGGATGTATCCTTGCTCCGACCCTTTTTAATCTATTTATAAGTGATATGAGGGTGCCTCTGATAGATTCTCAAGAAACGATCCATGCCCCCCGCCTTGCCCAATATCGTTGCCCCCTTCTACTCTACGCAGACGACGCAGTGATCCTATCTTTCTCAAGAGTAGGCCTTAGGAGGGCACTGAAAATTTTTGATGCTTACTGCAAATCAAATTTTCTTACAATTAATCATGCCAAGTCCAAAGTTCTAATTTTCACCAAGAGTCGAAAAACCTATAATTGGAGAATAGACAGAAAAGCCATTGACCAAGTCTTTAAATTTCAATACTTGGGAGTCCTTCTCCAACACAACATGGGCTGGAAGGTCCATCTGGCATATGTATTAAATAGAGCAAAAGCCCTTTCCTTTGCGCTACTGCGTTTTTTCTTTTCACATGGGGCTTTCCATATTCCATCAGTGTTAAAAGTTTTCAAGGCAAAGGTGATTGCAACAATAGCATATGCAATTCCAATATGGGGGTCCTTTGTTAATCTAACCCAATTGGAGGTAATCCAAAACCAGCTGCTAAGAAGGTTGCTAAAATTACCCAGGTGTGTAGGCAATACTGCTATACGTCTCGAACTAAATGTTACATCTCTAGAAACCACATTATGGAAATGCATCCTCTGTTACTGGTTGGCATTATGGCATAAACTTCCAAATCTCCACTTGATACAGTGTCTCTGGAGAGACGACTTCCCTAGCCCTTGGGCAAAAATAATACATGGGAAACTTGTGTCCTTAGGACTATCTCCATCTGAACTACTAAAATTGGATTTAATTTCTGCCAAGAGAATTATAACTCATAAATTAGAGGAGATGGATTTACAATTTAATATTGCGACAGGTGGTGGCACCTGTTCGCCGATAAACCTTGGCTTAACACCACCAACAAAGCTTCCATCTTATTTAACTACCTTATCTGTGGTGATGCACAGGTACGCCTTTATAAAGGCTAGATTCAATGTTTTCCCATCAAATGTGTTGGGTAACAGACTCTCCAACGGACAGATCTCACTCCTCTGTGACTGTAAAAGTGGATCTACAGAATCATTATATCATATAATCTTCTGTTGTCCTATACATTCGGCTTCACGGTCCAAGTTTTTGGCCCCATATTTATCGAGAATAGCTGACAGACCTCAGGAAGCCCAAATAATATACTTATTAAACGACGAAGACTCAAGTAGATCCCTTGCAGTCGCTAGATACCTGATTAATGTCTTATTTCATAAGAGGAGAAATGGATCACTGTATGACTCTGACAGCTTAGCCAAACTTAAGAACCATCAATAAGTGCCAGAACTAAGACGCATATCCCCCAAAATCTGAGGTATTTGAATTGCGGTTGACATAGAGGGAGCTTATTGTGTATAGTTTACTAAATTGAAGTAAAATTGGTTTTATAGGGGTGTTTTAACTTGGAACTGTTTAAATTGTATTGCTTATGGATAAATTTTGATGTATTGTTTTTAGATATGGGCCAATGGCCGTAATAAACCAATCAATCAATCCATACTAGCCCTTTTGCTGAAGTGACATCCAGATTACATTGTTGCAAGTGAATATAATTCATTTTAACTGTTGATTTGAAGTATGTTTTGATTACTTTTTTAAAAAATCCATTTTTTAACTCTGCTTTATTTTTTGTCAACCATTTTTTGCAATAAATAAATTTTGTAAAATAAAGGAAATGAAATGAAATGAAATAATAAAATAAAATAAATATTGGCTACCTGGGGAGACTTCAAGTAAGTCTTCCAGGACTTCTTTTACCACATTATGGCTACTATGTGGGGGCAAAGATGCTGAAGTGGAAGTGGCTTTTTCTTCTGGACATACTTTGGAACTCAAGTCTATTTGATTACCCTTGGCAATTATCCCACCAGAAGTTAAATGAGTAGATCGCTCATCTGTGCCCAACCCGCCTTTCCTACCAGGGAAAATTGGATATCTTCCAGTCTTCCCTTCACTGGCTGAGAGTGCTGCCAGTCCATAATTTCTTTGTGGCTCATGCTAAGATCAGCCACAGGCTAATTTTGTGCCACACTTGTATTCTGTATGAAACATTGAATCGGGGTGGAATGAAGGACTAGTTGCTGTAGTTCTCAGGGATGTGCCTAACTTCCTTTCTGCAAAGTCCCCAAAACTCCCCTGAAATAGAATGGCCATTTTGGAATGCAAAGCTGAAGTGGAGAACTGTGTGTCCCTTTCTGCCTCTCCCTGAAACCTGTATTTTCTTAGAGACCTGTGGAAATGGAGTTTTCCACCCAGGACAGGAGGAGGTGTATATGCAAAGCCACATATAATGGGAACCGAACCAAGAATTTCCTCCAGCATGGAGAGGATGCATTTGCTGGAACTGCATTGGCAGTGAATAACTCTGGCAGAATGAAACAAGAGAGTTGTTGAAAGAAATCAATAGAACAGTTGAATATCTGACCTTACC
The DNA here is from genome assembly GCF_964106915.1 of Podarcis gaigeae. NCBI lineage: Eukaryota > Metazoa > Chordata > Lepidosauria > Squamata > Lacertidae > Podarcis > Podarcis gaigeae. The sequence goes on along the minus strand of NC_139694.1, from coordinate 31,355,468 downwards.
TCTAGCCCTGGTGTCTCCAGTCATTTTCCTGGGGTGCTAGTATTGTATTTTGCCCAATATTACATATAAGGAAGCCATTCTAAGCAAAGGGCAGCGTTCACAGTTGCCCAGCTAAAGTGGCGAGTTAAGGCTGCTTCAAGAAATGATATCTGTTGTCTATAGGGGTTGCTTTTAATTGAAATCTGAGGACTATCCAACCCCACCCCATCCCCCACTTGAAAAGAATCGTAAGGATGTGTGGTGTGAAAAACCATACTGTATTTTATTTGCATTCTAAAGTAATACCTGATTTTAGAATCTTGAACAATGATCTTCAGCTTACTCAGAATTTCCCCCTTTTGAGTCAGGGTGGGTGGGGGACATGATGCCATTTTAGAGGGTGTAAAATTAGGCTGGCAAGACTCCCATCTCTATTTGCAGCAGGGCCTTTGCAAAGGGGAGGCAGTAGTAGTGATGGCAGAGAAAGCCTGTACCTACTGAAAATACAGCTGGGAGGTGGGGCAAAGTAAAAAAAGATGTTGCCTTTACCATCAGCCTGTCTGTTTCTCCTGGAACCTCAGGGCTGTCGTGCAGATGCACTTTAGAGCAGATAATAATATCTGAGTTTTGCAACGATTCCAGGGCTTTTTGGCCGGGGAGTCTATGCTGGTATAGAGAAAAGTATTTTGCTTCATTGGCTGGTGTCTAACCAGAGAAATCTTATTTGGTGAATGGGAGGCATTGCAGCCTGTGGATGAAAGGAGTGACTGTTTGCTGGGCTGGGAAAGTTCAGTTGGGGTGAAAGAGGTGGGGATCACTCCAGTTTCTAAATTGAGAGGTGCTCCAGTCTGCACCAGAAGGCATACCTAGAAGATGAGCTTGCCATTAACCCATGATGTGTGAAGGCTTGTGGTTTTGGCTTTCCAGTGTGGAAGAGGAACTCTGCACATGAGGAGAGGCCTTTTCTTCCTTACCATTACTTCATTTATCACTTGCCCCCAAACCCATACGATAGGGCAGGTTATACATTTAAATAAGTGCATAAAAATGTGTTCGGGAGGATAGCCGTTGAAGACCAATTCCTGGGTAAACACAGATTATGATGTAGTTCTGATGAGAATCCCTCGCTGAGAGATTTTTGTGTGTGTTTCTCTCCTGAAAATTTCCAGTAACAGCCTGGAACCACCAGCAGAGAACCTGTTCTGCAGCTATTCCTGGGATTATTCACTTGCTTAGCTTTGAAACACAGACTCCCTGCTTCACCTACTCCTTTGTCTATCCATGTAGGAGCGTGTCCTGAGTGGCTTACTCTTCTCCATTCAAATTTGCAAAGAATTTTGCTCCTTCTGTGTAGGAGGAGGGTCCCCCATTTCCCTTCCTGCTTCTTGTGCGCAGTGACAGGGCATCCCCATAGCTACTGCTTTGCTTTTGGCTGGGATGATTCCTCTCCCTCTTTTTACCCTCCCTGTCGGTTAACCAAGAGGGAGGGAGAGGAGCTTATAGGGTGACTCAATGCAATAGACTAGCTGGGCACGGGATGCAGGGTGTATGCCTTAGACTTTCAGGCTGCTTGGGACTGGACTATAACAACTGCTGAGGGTCCCGAGGCAACAGAGGGGAGAGAAATGAGAGAGCTCAGACCAGGGCTCAGCAAACTTTGTCAGCAGGGGGCCAGTCCATTCTCCCTCAGACCTTGGGGGGGGCAGACGATATTTTTTTTGGGGGGGATGAACGAATTCCTATGCCCCACAAATAACCCAGAGATGCATTTCAAATATAAGGACACATTCTACTCATGTAAAAATATGCTGATTCCCGGACCGTCCGCGGGCCGGATTGAGAAGGCGATTGGGCCGGATCCGGCCCCCGGGCCTTAGTTTGCCTACCCATGGCTTAGACTGACAAATCTAATTGCATGGACATGGGCTGGGGTTTGTATGGGAAGGCTCTTATTTGTTTATTATTGATTTATTTCATAAAATGCATTACGCCACCTGATTGGGGAAAACCTCAAAGCAGTTTACAAAAAGATAAAACAATGAAATCAAGGGGAGAAATATACAACAGTGTTTTTGGACAAAGTGTGAGTTCTGAAGGTGGTGGATGAGCAAACTTCACAGATGAGAGGCTGGGGCTAAGTTGTTCCTGGAGGCAAGGGACAGTAGATGGGAGACGTTTAGCCCGTCAGTGATTCTGTGGAAATGATGTAATACCCCTCTCCCTCTCACACACTGCTTAGAAGGCAGGGTCCTGTTCATTTTAGTGGGGCTTCTACCTGAGAACGTCCCAAAATATGGATGTACTTAAAATCAATATATTTCCCAATTACCCTGTTCCTGCCTTCTGTAACTGCTTAACTTAGTACATATTTTCTTTCTCTTTTTCCCCTCCTAGGGACACCCCAGAAATATGACCCAACTTTCAAAGGCCCCATATATGACAGGTAAGAGCAACCTGTTGGTGAAGGTGTGTGATGGTGTTTTGCAAAGTGTGTGCGGAAGGGAACACTGCCAGGGGAAGCTGTCTCTTGTTCTGAATTGCCGCCACCCCCACCCGCATTTTGGAAAGTAAGAGGGGCATGCTGCTGTATATGCAAATCCTGCAACACTAAGACTCAAAATACCAAAATGAAATGATTCTGTGCATAGCTGCTGCAAGCTTTTGTGTCTTGGTGTGTGGAGGTGGCAAAGGGAGGCCATTCTACCTGTGTACTTTCTTGGACCTTGCTTCATGGGAGTCAGGTCTGTCTTGAGTAAAACGCCCGTCGAATTAATGTTTTGCCGAAATGTCAAATGGTATTTATAAATTAATCAAATATTTCCCTTTTAACTTTACTTTCATGGACCTACATGTGACATGCCAACTTAAGTTGCTCAGTTTATAATTACTATTCAGCTTTATTGCCTCATGTTGATGGATGTTGTTGTTTTAAAAATGAGAGATTTCTGTTCTGCCTGGGAATATGATGAAGGAGCCTTTCATCAGTTATGGAATCAAAGTTCTAGAATGATCAAAGGTCAAGAGGTCTAGTCTCTTTGCCCAAGAGGCAGGGCCATCTGCCCTCCGACCTCCGACCTCAGATCAAGCCACACAAGCACAATCCAGGCCCCAGCAGCCTGGCCAGGAGAGAGTCACAGGTGACTTGAGCAAAGGCTTCAAACACACATTTTCACCCAAAGAAATGCCCAAGTGGTGGAACGGAAACACAGCTTTCTGTCATAGTATAGTAGCTCTTCTCTCTTGTGGCAGAACTGCCCTGATGGAAACTAAGGGATTGCAAGATATCCTTCAAAAATAGACTCTGACTTAAACCCAGTGAAGCTGTTTGTTCGCCTATCTAGATTTACTTTGTTTGCTTTTCCTGTGTTGGTTTCTTTTGACTTAAAGGACTAGGAGAACTGAGTTTTTACACATGCACACACACACCCTGTTTTAAGAACCCGTAGCAGAAAGTAGCAGCAAAAAGCGTATACAGATATCGCTAAAAACAGGAGCATTCCCCTTTTCTCTCCCCCACAAGGTGAGCTTCTCTTCCTGCCTTTGTACTGCAGTTGAAAGGCACTACTTGTTTCCACTTCAGATATGGAGTTACTTCATTTTGCCCATCCCCCATGCTTCAGGTGTGCTTTCCAAAACTATTCAAATGCTGCTTGTGTCTTTTTACGATTTGAAAGTATATACCAGGGTTAGTGCTGAGGGTCACTATCGCTGGGCACTTGCTCATGCCCCAAATCTTACAATACATAAATACATTTTTCACTTCCAGTCTCCAGACCTGCAAAGAAGGACCAGAGTTGATGCCAGGAAGCCGCCTCCTTTTCTTGCCTTACATTTTCCTTCTTGGTGGCTTGTTTGCATAGGTTGGGCCCAGAGGAAGAGGGCAAGTGAATGGGCAGCAGGGACCGGGGCAAGGAGGAGATGGGCTCCACTCACATAAGGAAGGGACCATATTGTCTGAGAGGCCTCCCAAACATGGAGCCAGTTCTGGTTTATACTGTGCTTTTGTTTGGTTCGATTCAGGGCTTATAAAAGTAGAAATAAAATACTGAAGTTGCAAAATACTGAAGTGTGGAGCTCGAACCCATGTCCCTGAGATTAAGAGTCTCATGTTCTATCCTTTTATTAAATTTTATTGTTACCGTTCACATTAACCCACCATAAAGAAAAAGAAAATAAATTTCCATCGCCACCAAAGAAAAAAAGAGAATTAGTACATCAACTAGTAACCTTCAAAACATAAAATAAAAGTGGTCTTTTTCTACCTACCATACTTCCCATCTATTCCTTAATTACAGATTCTGTATTAGTTGTTCACTGCCACTGCATAACGAGTTTTGTTCAATTTCAATATCCCTTGATCCATTCATTGGTTTTTCCACATTTTTAACACTGCTACTGAAATTATTCGAACGCTGCGTATGACCTTAAAGTACTGTACTATTATTGCTTTTCAAATATATTTTAAAAACTTCCCATTTTGAGATAAATAACTGTTTTGGTTTATTTTTTCCTTTTCTGACATGTTATCTAATTCCGCATATTCAGCCAATTTTTGAATCCATTCTTATCTTGATGCGACTTTATCTCTTTTACAGTTTGCCGCAATGAGAACTCTTGCTGCGACCGTAGCATATAAGAAGATCTCTTTAGCCTTTTTAGGAATATCCGACTCTGTGATTCCCAAAAGGAAAGCTTCCGGTTTCCTATTAAAATATATTTTTAACATTTTTTCCAATTCTATGTGGATATCCTCCCAAAACACCTTGATTTCTTTACACTGCAACCACATATAGAATAAAGTACCTGGCTTTTCTTTACACCTCCAGCAATTATTAGGGACATTTTTGAACATCATGGACAATTTCCAGGGGGTTAAATACCACCAATGCTGCACTTTAAAAAAATTGTCTCTCAGAGAGTAACAGGCTGTAAAATTCCAATTTATTTACCACAGGTTTTCCCACTGCTTCATTGTTATTGAGTACCCAAAATCTTGTGACCACTTAATCATAGCCGCTGTAACCTCCTCCTCATTGCCTTCCCAGTCAAGGAGGAGTCGGTATATTTTAGAAAGTGTTTTAATTCTGGAATTCACCAAATCCGATTCAAATCTGGAAGTCTCAGTGGAAAAACCCTTTTGTTTACCAATTTTGAATGTCTCAAATAATTGGTGATATTGAAACCAATCAACAATACACTCTCTTATTTCCCCGAAACTTTTTAATTTCAATTGGTTATTATTCTCCTTTAAGAAGTACTTTATATGTTGGCCAGGGTCCCTGAGTATTTTTTCTCTTAACCGCCTTCGCCGCTATTGGCGAGATTGGTTCAATTCAGGGCTTATAAAAATAGAAATAAAATACTAAAGTTGCGAATCTGCTGTGCGGAGAGGGGATCAAGGCATCAAAGCCACCAGACTGTGGGGAACAAAACACAAGCAGAGCATGACGGTTGTATTACCCTCAATCCTTTTGCTTTCTCCTTCAGGAGTTGCACCGATATCATCTGCTGCATCTTGCTTCTGGTTGCCATTGTGGGCTACATCGCTGTGGGAGTCGTGGGTATGTGTTGTAGAACTCTCCATCTCCCTTTCTCTGGCTCTAGGCAACAGCTGAGTGTTGCTGGTGACCGGGCAAGTAGATGTAGGGTTGCCATATTTTGAAGAGCAAAAAAAAGAGGACACATTTGTTGACTTCTTTGTTTAACTATGGATTACTACGATGACTCTCATTTTACATACCCATGAAAAAGTAAAAGTGTCCTGAAAAAAGAGGACATGCGGCAAGAAGGTGCACCGTTATGAAAACGGGGGGTTTAAGCAAACTCTTTTTTGTGTGGAATGCACATCTTCATGGCCATGAATCATAGAATTGTAGAGCTGGAGGGAATATGAGGATCATCTAGTCCAGCGGTTCTCAACCTGTGGGTCCCCAGATGTTGTTGGACTACAACTACCATCATCCCTAGCTAGCAAGGCCAGAGCTCAGGGCTGATGGGAGTTGTAGTCCAACAACATCTGGGGACCCACAAGTTGAGAACCGCTGATCTAGTCCAACCTCCTTTAATGCAAGAATATTTTGCCCAGTGTGGGGCTCAAACCCACATCCCTGAGATTAAGAGTCTTGTGCAACTGAACTACCAGTGAAACATTCTCTTTTTTTAAACAAAGAAAATGACAACAGCAAACCATGGTTCTTAGGAATCCACATGAGCTGTGGGACTGAATGTGAAAGCATGGTAGGCCATGAAATTGCCCTGATAATATCTTATTGCCTCCTCCCTCTGTCTCTTTTTGGAGGGGTTGCTCATGTAGAATAACATGGTGATGGTGCCTGTGCTGAGTGGTGTCTTAGTTGGCCATATGTTGCCATTTCTCACCCAGGGCTGAGTCGCATGGGTGATATGTGGAACCCCTTTAATATTGTGAGTGGCTGCATGCAGATTTGGGAGACTCTTGACAGAGAGGCAGTTTAACACAGTGGGTGGAGACTTGGACTTGGATTCAAATACCAAGTCACGGCACAGTCTTGAGCAAAATACCTTCTTTCGTAGGTTCAACATAGCTCATAAGTTGAAGGATGAATAACAGAGATATAATCATAGTCCAAAACACTTGCTGGGGAAACTGGGTGATGTTGCTCAATGTGGAGGGGAGCACGTTGTTAAGCTCTGGATTTCTGTCTTTTCAGCATGGACACAAGGAGACCCCCGGAAGGTGATCTACCCCACAGATAGCCGTGGGCAGTTCTGTGGCCAGGCCGGAACCCCCAACGAGTAGGTGTCTTAGAAAAATTCTTTGTTATCTGCACGAGAATAGCCAATGAGGCACTTTGTATTAAGAGAGAATTTCGCACATGCATCTTCCCTTTCCGGATTGCCTTTCCATGTCATCTCTTCTGGGTAGAAAAGGGACAGCTTCGTTTTTTGCAAGGCCTGCTTGTCTTACTCATGAGGCAACTCGTTTCCCCCCTTAATGTGGAATTCTGGAATTTTCTGAGGCATCTAAAGTCCCCCTTGGAATGTTCTTCTGAGTTGCCACAGTCAGTTGGGGCCAGTTGTGTCACATGCCAGATGAATGTCAGGAAACCCCAAATAGTGGTACAGTGGTACCTCGGGTTACATACGCTTCAGATTACAGACTCCGCTAACCCAGAAATAGTGCTTCAGGTTAAAAACTTTGCTTCAGGATGAGAACAGAAATCGTGTGGTGGCGGTGCGGTGGCAGCAGGAGGCCCCATTAGCTAAAGTGGTGCTGCAGGTTAAGAACAGTTTCAGGTTAAGAACAAACCTCCAGAATGAATTAAGTACTTAACCTGAGGTACCACTGTATTCTAGGCCGAGTGTAACCAGGAATGAAAATCTATGCCTAATTAGGCCCAACCGTTCTCTTGCTTTGGTTCACAAGAGTGTTTTGGGTGAGCCACATCTGACATCAGATATGGGACCTTTCAAGAGCAAGCTCCTGATTCTTCCTTTGCAGTCATGGCTTGAAACACCTGGTGTCATATAACACTCCTGAGGTGATTAGCAGGTGGGCAACCCCACTTGCCCATCAAAGTAACCCATGGAGGATCGGCCATGGTTGATTCCAGCCTTCTGGCCCAAAGGTGTTCCTCACCCCTCCTGTACAGGAAATCTGGTGGGCCTTTCCTCTGACTCTCCTTGTCACCCTCTCCGATGAGGTGGCATTGAATTCAGTGAGGGAGAGGAAGCCAGAGCAGCGTGAGAGGATAGAATAAGGAGAAGTGGCTCCTCCCCCACAGTTAGGTATGAAATTTCAGGGGCAATTACATAAGACAAGGGTGTATTTCAGCATTTGCAGACTGCATTCTCCTCCCGGTAGGCAACCACATCGAGTCTTCATGCAGCATGGGTTAGGTGGTGTCACTTCCAGATAGGCCTGAGCCATGGCAACTTTCATTTTAAGAACTGGTGATGGCTAAGGCTGGTAACCTTAACACATCACATTGTCTGTGATCCCCAAGCAGTGCTGGCTGGTCTGCGTAGAGAATTGTAACCTGTTCAGAAGTGGTTCAGGAGAGTCTGCTGGCATGAGCGATCTCCATCTTCTAGTTCTCCACAGTATGTCAGACTTGCTGAACTTTTGGGCCCCATCTCCTGATAGAAACATATGCTGGCTTGGATGTTCTTATGGTCCTTTTTCTGTTTCCAGGAATAAACCTTTCTTATTCTACTTCAACATCGTGAAATGTGCTAGCCCTTTGGTGCTGTTGGAGTTTCAGTGTCCCACCACACAGGTAAGGTTTCTCTCCTTGTCAATACCTTTGTCCCAGAGAGGTCAGAATTGCAAGAGCTTTGCGCTCGTCTGCATAGGACAAAACTTCATGGACAAAAAGGAAGGTGGGTTGCTTTTGCTCAATGATATCTGGATATAGACACGCTGTTGTGTAATGGTGCCCAATAAAGTGCATGGGAAGAGAGTCAGAGCAAGGATGCCTTCTATCCTCTCTTGGTCACATTGGGGAAATGGGAAGGGAGGGCAGGGACTTCAAAGAGCAGATGCCCAAAGAAAGAAAGAAAGCAGTTTTGAACAATCTATCCTGGTTGAATGGGTGATGTTTGCCTTTTCTTTGAAGTCCCTGAAGCTGTTTGCTGCCTTCCTCTGAGATACTTCAGCTTCTCACTAGAACCCTACAATAAGTGGACATGGAATTAGTAGAATTAAAAGGATGTAAATCTGTGACCTGTCACAGAGGTTGTGCTCTCCATGTTGAAACTGCCTTAGTTTAATGTGATGCAGGGATGTATGAATGTGTGTGTGTGTGTAGGTCAGAATAATAATAATAATAATAATAATAATAATAATAATAATAATACAGTGGTACCTCGGGTTACATACACTTCAGGTTACAGACTCCGCTAACCAAGAAATAGTACCTCGGGTTAAGAACTTTGCTTCAGGATGAGAACAGAAATCGTGCTCCAGTGGTGGGGCGGCAGCAGGAGGCCCCATTAGCTAAAGTGGTGCTTCAGGTTAAGAACAGTTTCGGGTTAAGTACGGACCTCCAGAACAAATTAAGTACTTAACCCGAGGTACCACTGTAGTAATAATAATAATAATAATAATAATAATATCTGTATATTACCCTTCATCTGAAGATCACAGAGCGGTTCACAAGATTAAAATGCAAAACAAGAACTCAAAATACATGACAAAAACAGAAACAAACCAATGACCCAGCCTCCCACAAACACATTTAAAAGGTCACAGAATTGTTCATTAGCGAAAGACCTGGTTATAGAGAAATATTTTAGCCGCGCGCCTAAAGGTATGTAATGAAAGTGCTGGGTGAGCCTTTCTGGGGAGAGTGTTCCAAAAGTGCGGAGCCACTGCAGAAAAGGCCCGTTCTCATGTTGCTGCCCCCCTGGACTTTTGCGGAGGAGGCACGTGAAGAAGGGCCTTAGAAGATGATCTCAGGGTCCAGGTAGGTTCATATGGAGAAAGGCAGTCCTTTAGGTATTGCAGGCCCTTGAGCCATTTAAGGCTTTATAGGTCAAAACCAGCACTTTGAATTGGGCCCAGAAACTGATTGGCAGCCAGTGGAGTCAGGCCAGGATCATGCTCGAACTGCCTTGCCCCGGTGAGCTACCCGGCCACTGAATTCTGCACCAGATGAAGTTTCAGGGGCAGCCCCATGTATGTGTTGCAGTAATCTATTATTCGCTTGATTTTACCATTGCCGTAGTCTTCTTTAGTTCTCCCTTGCTATCAGAGTATCAAGTCAGATACACCCTGAGCTAGGTGTTCCAGACTTTAATTTGAATGTGGAAAACTGCTTTAAAAGTCCTGTATTAAAAGAGAGATAGGGAAGGCTTGTTTGGTGAATAATACATTGTTACAGAAGCATGCCGTTATGTTTCAAGACGCTGTTTATAAAAAGTCTTCAAAAGACAGCATGCCTGTTAGGAATGAGAGGCATTTACAGTATTTATGAAATGGTCAGGATATTCAGGGTTTGACATGGTTTTCAATTGAGTGAGGTCTACCACACTGTAATGATTCTCCTTTTTTTAGGTTGTTTTGGTTTTTTCCAGTATAAGGTTACTTTAAAATGTGGCAACTGTTATAGGTAATATAATCAAAATTATTTATACTGGGGGGATGTTGTCTTTACCGAGGTGGTTTAGCAATGCTGTTATGGGTTCTGGATCGATAGAATATCCTGCAGTTTTATTTATGTGATCTGATGTTTGTACCCAGTAATTCTTTATATTTTACGGCAAATCTGCATATGGAAATAAGATCTCACTCTATCACAGTTTTCTTGACACGTTTAGAGTGTGGTGAGGATGTGTGATGTAGCTTTGTTGGCAGTAAATACCACCTGGTGTATAATTTAGATGTTAGTTTCTGGATAATGAGTGAGGAGGCAGTGAGAAACTTTATTTACAGATGCCAAGCACCACTGTAAGTTTGCATTAGCATGTGTTGGTAATCTTCTCTGTTGCTGGAAATATATTAGACTAGGAGCCAATGCCTTTTTCCTGTGGTAGACATCTGGAAGTGGTCAATGATTTGGAAAGAGGTGTTTGAAACTATCAGTTGAATTACTCACGTAGTAATTAAAACCATGGATATTAGCATTTGGTTACATTGAACATTTGAGAACTAAAAGGAAAGAAGAACTGGTGTCAAACGTAACTATTATGGCCAGAATAGATCTATACCACAAGGTCCACAATCGAAAGATGGGTTGAATAAGGTCTGCAGCACATATATGGTAAAACTCTTGCATCAGCTTATTTCAAGAAGTCAAGAAAAGCTGGCTGATCTAATAAGTTTTGTGTTAAATTGGAATTCATTTGTTCAGTACTCTTTTTCAGAACATGTAAAATGTTTACAGTCTTGGTACAATGTTATAGTATTATTTATATCCTGCCTTTTACCCAGACTTGGGACTATTGACGATTCTGTTATTTTATGTATGGTACACAATTTATTATAAAATTCTAGATCAAAAAAACCACACTGAGATACCTTTTCAGTCAGTTAAAAGTTGATCTAACCAATTCATTAATTTAGCACTGCAGTCCTGATTCAAATGAATTATATCGTTTGTAGTTGTCCCTTAAGGAATCCATCATATAAGGGTTCTCAAGAGAAGACACAAATAATTTTCCCCAGTAGCGGGGCCAAGGTTATGATGCTAGATGAAAGAAAAACAAAGGAATGTGGGGTGGTCCAGGACAACTGCACAATAGAGGCAAAACAGAGGAAAATGGGGAAAGGTAACATTGGGATGGAGTCAAAATGAAAGCATTAGGAAGCATTACTGTATTTTAATATTTTGTTGGAAGCCACCCAGAGTGGCTGGGGAAGCCCAGCCGGATGGGCGGGGTATGTATAAATAAATAAATAAATGGTGAAAAAACAAAAACAAAATGCCCTATGTGAACAAAACTGCCAAATACAGTGGTACCTTGGTTTTCAAACAGCTTAGTTCTTGAACTACTTGGAGCCCGAACACTTCAAACCTGGAAATGAGTATTCTGGTTTTCGAACTTTTTTTGGAAGCTGAACGTGCTCTGTTCTGAGTAAAACTTCCAGTTTGAGTTCCACACTTCCGTTTTCCGAGTAAGGGAAGGCAGGCCGGGCAGCAAGCGAGCAGGCTCCTGCCACCCTCCGGCGCTGGGTCTCTCCATCTCCACAGCAACCACCCCTTCCTCCAGCCCCAGAGGCCCCGGTGCTGAGTGAGGAAAGGCTGGACTGGGGCGGCAAGTGAGCAGGCAAGGGTTGTCGCCGCCACCCCTCCGCCTGCTCCTTGCAAGTGGGAGTGGGATTGGGCTGCTCTGCTACGCAGCGTTGCTGCTTGCACGGGAACAGGAGCTGGATCGAGGCTGCTCAGCTGGGAGGTGCAGGCTCCATCACACTTTCCATTGAGGGGTTCGCGGCTGCACTCCCCTCAAGGGAGAAGTTTAAAGGAGCCCCTGCACCACCTGTTTTGCATTACTTTCTCTGGGAAAGCGTGCCTTGGTTTTGGAATGCTTTGGTTTTGGAACAGACTTCCAGAACCGATTAAGTTTGAGAACCAAGGTACCACTGTAATGTAGAGATTTGTCACTGCTGCTGGGAATCGGAACCCTTCTAGATAAGTGGTGTCTGAATTGTGACACTAAATTGCTGTGCTTCTTGTGGCTGTTTCAGATCTGTGTTGAAAAGTGTCCAGATCGGTACCTCACCTACTTGCAGGCCTCAACAGTTGGCGCAGCCAGCGAGGAACTCAAATACTATGAGCAGTTTTGTGTCCCAGAATTTAAAAACCGGAAGAAGGTGAGTGAGCATTACGGATGCATAATGGCAGGAAACTAGTCCAGACTTAAGGGTGATCTTCCATTCTGCTTTTGCCTTTGTTTTACTGGGAGGTTATCCTCCTTTGGGCAGGAATAACCTGTTCCTTTTCCCCCTCTCTCAGGCCCTGAGTGCACCTGAAGTTTTGAAAGATGATCTGTGCCCAGCCATGCTCACTCCAAGCAAACCCTGTAAGTCTGTCTGAGGGAGCAAACCAGTCCCTAGGCTTTCCCCCATAGGGGGAAATAGTTTCTTGAACAGCTCAGTAGTCAGTCTTAATGCAGCTGAAGCTTTCAGTGGCTGTGACTCCCAGCCACTTCCATTGTCAGAAAGAGCCTCAGCTTAGCCTTTCCACATAAAGACTACCACAATGGTGACTCCGTTGAGACTTCTTATCTGGGAGTAATGGAATCTGAAATTTGAAAACAATAAGCTTCTGAGGAACCAGCCCAATTGTTCTGGCCTAGAGCAGAGCCTCAGACCCAGCATATATTATCCCCCACTTCATTTTTTTTAAAATAATATTTTATTAGATTTTAACAAGAAAAAAGGTTACAAAAAGAACAAAAGTAAGAAAGAAAAAAGAACACCAAAAGATAAAAAATACAAAAGCCAAAAAATTCAACACAAAAACAAGAAAAAGAAAAGTAAAAAATCCCTTCTTTCAATTTCACACCGTTCTTTTACTTATTTTCCTGACTTCCTCTCACCTCTCTCTTTGTATTCCATTTAAAAATTAATTCAGCAAATTCATACCTTCTTATCATATCCTTGTTTATGTATCCCCATATAATATTACTTCATATTATCATTTGTAATCAAGCCATTCTTGCAAATTCTTATTTCCCCTTATTACTCAAACCACATCATTTTTTGCATTAATATCATTAATTTTATCTTGTCCTCAAATCTCTAAAATTTCTAAATTCAAACCAAATTTAACCTTTCTGCTTAAGCCAATTACTTCCTTTCCAACATCACTTAATATTTCATTAGTATTACAGTAATTCCATAAATATAGGTTTATTTACAAAAAGCATTTCTCATTCTAGATTTATCCAACGTCCCTTTTCCTGGTTCCGGATAATGTCAGTCCTTGTGTCATTTATTATCCCCCACTTCATGCACTAAACAGTTGTTATCTCTACTTTTGGCATGAAGGCCACAATCCTCAGAGACCTTGCCAACTCTCCAGGGGGAAAAATGGCCTGGCTGTTTTTAGTTTCGTTTTAACCCCTGACCCAGTTGCTAGAGGTTTTTTGGGATAGAAAGCCAAAAATTTGGGATGGCTGTCAGCTTTTTTCTAACAAAGCTATTCAGTTTCTATAACTATTTGAATGGAAGTAACCATCATTTTCACCTTTCGTACACTACATATGCAGTAGAGCACAAGATAGTTGACTTCAGACCTTGCACACCATTTCAGACATGGCTGCAATAAAGACTGTGGGGTTCATGTGTGTTGTTCCTTTGCTGCTGCCTCCCCCACCAGGCTTTATTTACCCAAGGTGAGGAAAGGCAGAGCAACCTGGCGATGTGGCACCCACAATTGTGGCAATTGCACTTGCGCCCATTTCCTTGTGTGGCCCCGCCTCCTGACCTACCACCCGATTTTTTGAAATTAAAGTTGGCTACCATACATGATCCCTGAACCCACACCCAAGCAGGTTGGCTCAGTGTGAATTTTGAATATCAAATAAAGCATCTATTTTAATAGCAAATAAAGCATCTATTATAGCAAATAAATAGCAAATAAAGCATCTATTATAGCAAATAAATAGCAAATAAAGCATCTATTAAATCACAACGAAGTTCGAAACAAATCTTCTGGATAGTCATATGCATTACAAACACTTGGATGGGAGAAGCCTTGGGGTGCTGATTACTAAGTGAGTTATCAGTTAACTCTTGGGTGTTGGGACAAGGGATGGAGATGCAATGATCTATAAAGAGGTATTTTTCTACACTAAGTATCCTGACATCAACTCAGTATATGCTGAGTGCAGCCCTGGTTCCTATAGTAGGTTGAGGGAGGTCACTCCAAGCATTAGATGAAATCACTAAGCATGCATAAGGATTGAGCCAATTTGCAACCCCCACTTTGCCTATTCAGTTGCCAAATCTCACTCTTACCTGCTTGAAAGCAGCTTGGGGTGTGGGTGGGTGTTGTAGTTTTCCTCTCGGCCCGCTGATTATAGAGGGTCTTTTAAGCAGAGAACAAGGGGAGGGGGTGCGTACTAGTCTTCCTGCTGCTTAGATCTCTCTTACATGTTGTGATCCTCAGTGGCTCGCAGATGTCTACCTGCAGTCAGCTCGAAGAAAGGGGTCATCATGGTTGGGAACAAGACCACCTTTAATGACGGAAAAGGACACGAGAGGAATGTGACAGAACTTCTGGAAGGGGCCAAGTGAGTCTTAAGTGTGTGTGTTGGGTGGCGATGAGCAGAATGGGGCTTTGTAGACCTAGTTATTCCAAATTTGGCCAAATAATACTTTTTGCTGACTTTGCTTAATTTACTTGCGTTATTCTAGTTGCTCGGCCTGGAGAGTTCATCCCCAGCAATTTGTAGTTTTCTTGTTCTAGTTCTTTTCATCACAGGTGGCAGAAACTGGGACATTAGAAAGACAAGGGTTGTGTTGAGACAACAGATGGGGCTGGCGGGGTTTGTAGAGGAAAAGGTGGGGTATTTGCTGAGAAGACTCCCATCTGACTACTCTTCTAATCCATTAGGGAATTCACATGCCATCTTCCACCTTAAAAACGTAAAGGTAAAGGATCCCTGAGGGACGCAGGTGGTGCTATGGGTTAAACCACAGAGCCTAGGACTTGCCGATCAGAAGGTCGGTGATTTGAATCCCCACAATGGGGTGAGCTCCTGTTGCTCAGTCTCTGCTCCTGCCAACCTAGCAGTTCGAAAGCATGTCAAAGTGCAAGTAGATAAATAGGTACCGCTCCGGTGGGAAGGTAAATGGCGTTTCCGTGTGCTGCTCTGGTTCGCCAGAAGCGGCTTAGTCATGCTGGCCACATGACCCGGAAGCTGCATGCCGGCTCCCTTGGCCAATAAAGTGAGATGAGCGCCGCAACCCCAGAGTCGGTCACGACTGGACCTAATGATCAGGGATCCCTTTACCTTTACCTTTTTAAAGGACCCCTGACAGTTAAGTCCAGTCGCAGACGTCTCTGGGGTTGTGGCGCTCATCTCGCTTTACAGGCCGAGGGAGCTGGCATTGGTCCACAGACAGTTTTTCTGGGTCATGTGGCCAGCATGGCTAAGCTGCTTCTGATGAAACCAGAGCAACGCACAGAAACACCATTTACCGCCCTGCCTATTTATCTACTTGCACTTTGATGTGTTTTCGAACTGCTAGGTTGGCGGGAGCTGGGACCGAGCAACGGGAGCTCACCCCATCGTGGGGATTCGAACCGTTGACCTTCTGATCAGCAAGCCCAAGAGGCTCAGTGGTTTAGACCACAGTGCCACCTACGTCCCACCTTACCCTGGCCAAAAAAAGGATCCGCTTCTTCCAGGAGACTTGCTATGTTCCGTGTTCTCTGGCAGCTACAAGGATTTTCCAACTCCTTTTCTGGGATGCTGCCAAAGTCCTTCTGGACAGCATGATGAAAATGCTTCTCAGGCCTTGAGATATAGAACCTTAAATGTGCTGCATATATAGAACTGCCCTCTGCTTGTCAACCATCCTTCTCCCCATGCAAAAGGAAATCCTGTGCTCACAATTGTTGAGACTCTCAGTAGCCCTAACCCAGCAGAAGTGAAGTTCCTGCAGTGTCAGTGAGCAGTTAGTGCTCTACCTAACACCAGACTCTGTAGCTTTCTTATCTCAAGTAAAGCTCCCAGTACGTTTCCAAGCACAATTCAAAGTGTTGGTGTTGAACTTTAAAGCCCTAAATGGCCTTGGCCCAGTATACCTGAAGGAGCATCTCCAATAGTGCCGGATTTACTTATAAG
Source organism: Podarcis gaigeae (assembly GCF_964106915.1). Taxonomy (NCBI): domain Eukaryota; kingdom Metazoa; phylum Chordata; class Lepidosauria; order Squamata; family Lacertidae; genus Podarcis; species Podarcis gaigeae. Next base: position 31,339,211 of record NC_139694.1, on the reverse strand, counting down.
CTAAACAAGCTACAGTCATACCTCAGGTTACGAACACTGTGGGTTGTGCATTTTCAGGTTGCGGACAGCGCTGAACCTGGAAGTACCAGAACGGGTTACTTCCAGGTTTCGGCGTTCGTGCATACGCAGAAGCGCAAAATGATGTCATGCGCAGAAGCGCCAAATCGCATCAAGCATGTGTGCAGACGCGGCGCTTCAGGCTACAAACGCTGTGGGTTGCGAATGTGCCTCTCGAATGGATCGCGTTCGCAACCCGAGGTATGACTGTATAGCTTAGGGCCACACTCTGTTGGGGGCCCCTCAAAAAAATTAAAGGAAAAAAAACTTGGATGTGCATTTCTTCACCTTTCCTGTGCTTCTCACTTTTTCTTACTTTGAATTCCAGAAAAGCAAATGTGGTTCTAGAGGCGAGACAAGTGGCTATGAAGATCTTTGAAGATTACACTGTTTCCTGGTACTGGATAATAATGTGAGCAGAGAATGGAATAGTCCAGCTAAGGGTGGAATGAGAAGTCTAATGGGAGTAGCAAAAAGGAAGCTCTGGCTCTGTACCAAAGGCAAAGGACCTTTCAGACTCACAGGCCATCTTAGGAGTTTTTCAAGTTCTGGATGTCCAGCTGAGCATTTCACCATTGTGAAGACCTGTGTCTTCTGTATTTCCCCCTTGAAAGTAGTGAAAAGGAACATCACAAGAGTAATTATAGGCCACTTGGCACTTTTCTCCATTATTAAAGATGGATATATTGAACTGAGACTTGCAACCAGAGGGTTTTTTCATGATTGGTTCAAAACACTGTATCAGATTCAGTCCCACACCCTTCTCTCTCTTTCTCTCTATATATGTATGTATTTGTGTGTATAATATATCACAACACTGTTCCAATGGATTAAGGGGAACAGTCTCAGAGCTGCTTATATGGCGTATCAAAGGCCCTCAGACCATTCTCTGGAATTCCTACCCCTTTTTTGCCAATTCTTATCTCTTTGGTTTCCTGGTCTCTGCAGTGCTTTGCCTGTCAACAACCTTCTTGCTAATGGTTCATAGTCCCTTTTGTCAGCTTTTTATGACCCATAATAAACTTAAATTCCCTTGATATAATTTGCACTGTTCACCTTCATTCTGCTACTGATTCGTTTACCCCAAGTAGTTAAAATGTTTGTGCAAAGCAGTATCTTCACCCAGTAGCTTGTGAGTCGCTTGGTAGTTCAAGAACGTCTTGAGAAATCCCTTGTTGTCTTCTATCTGCAGAGGTCTGGTGATTTCCATGGTGGTCAGTCTCATCTTTATTGTCCTGCTCCGGTTCCTAGCAGGGATCATGGTCTGGGTGATGATTGTGCTGGTGATCCTGGTGCTTGGATATGGTGAGTTTGGTTAAGCCCAGGGATCTGGGCAGGTGGGCTGGATGCCTACTGGAATAAATAATAATAATAACAATTTATTACTTATACCTCACTTCTCTGACTGGGTTGCCCATTCTGGGCGGCTTCCAAGAAATTAAAACATCAAACATCAAAAGCTTCTCTATATAGGATTGCCTTTATATAATTGTTTGTTTTCTTGACACCTGATGGCATTCCACGGGATGGGTGCCACTACTGAGAAGGCTCTCTGCCAGTTTCCCCGTAACTTCACTTCTCACAGTGAAGGAACTGTCATAAGACCCTCAGAGCTAGACCTCAGTGTCTGGGCTGAACGATGGGAGTGGAGACACTCCTTCAGGTATACATTCCCACTAATGGTCTATCTCAGCACCATATTCTTCCTTCCACCCACTCTTGGTGGTGAAACGTCTCCCTTTCCACTTGTGGCAGTTGGCACAGCTTGCTTACTGCCACTCAGGTGAGCCTTGCTAGACCTCACTTTGGGAATCCCCTTACTTGTGACTTTGCTCGTTGATGCTAGAACTGGGCCTGGGGTAATGGCATTGATTTGGATCTTTGCCTCAGTTTAGGGGATGCTCTGAATGTCCTTCATAGATCTTGCTGTGCAAATTATAAAACTGTTTCCTCTGTGAATCCAGGGAAGGTGAGCTGAGGATCAAGTAGAAGTTTGGAAGTTTGATGTAGCACCGGTCACTTCTACAATAGCCTCTTCAGTTACCCTTCCTGACCCCCTTAAATAGTTTTTTTTTTTATTATGTTGCACTTGGAAGTAACTCATGTCTTGAGGAAGAGGAAGGGAAAGTTGCCCAGGTGAACAATTTTGTTGTAGTTGGAAAAGATTGCAACAGAGTCTGTAATTTCTGAATAGATGATAAACCTGTCCCTGTTGCAAGTTAATTGGTCCTTCTAATTCTGTGTTAGAATATCACTTCGGAAGACCATGCTCTTTACGTTATATTCAGACTGTTGACATATTTCCCCTCTCTGCATGTAAGTAGCATCTGGTTTTCACAGAACGTGTGTGGACAGGATGTCATTAAGCAGTTCATAAATGATGATTATTAATAAGATCCCCTTCTACCTTTTCATTCAACTCCCCCTCTACCCATAACCTGGCACCTTGAACTGAACTGATCTAAATCCTTTTCAAACTGTGAATAATTCTCATGAACTGTTGCAACAAAATTGAATGCAGGAAATCAGGTAAAGCCTTGAGGACAAGCCTGGACTGCTCCTTCCCTAAACCTTTGATATGATAGGCACTTCTGAGCTTGCTTCCCCATTGGTATGCTTTGCGCTCTGGTGTTTAACGGTGGGACAGCTTTCAACCATTTGGTATGTTGGAGGTATTAAGCCAAGGCAATGGGCAACCGTGTTCACTGCTGCTTTCATCTTGCAGGAATCTTTCATTGCTACATGGAATATGCCCAGCTGAAAGGACAGGCTGGTTCTGATGTTTCCCTGAAAGAACTTGGGTTCCAGACAGATCTCCGTGTCTACCTCCATCTGAAGCAAACCTGGCTGGCCTTCAGTAAGTCTTCTGCTCAGCTCAGCACTTCATGAGTGTGTCTCTTTGTTAGCCATGTCCTCCTATGTGTAGATGAAAGACCAGGAGAAGGAGAAGGACTTCCTCAGGCCTCTGTGCAGACCCAGAGATGGGAAGGCTGTAGCCCTTGAGGAACAGTTGAGCTCAATCTTGCATCATCCCTATTGGCCATGCTGGTTGAGGCTGATGCAAGTTGGAGTCCAACAACATCAGAAGAGCCTGATGAGCCCTAAAAGTGACTTGCTCCAAGAACCATCCAGAGTCACTTGTTTGGTGTTTTACCCTGCTTTGTGGAATCAGAGCACAGGAGGGCTCAGGTTCCTCTCTCTTGTCTGTCTCTCTCTCTCTCCCACTTCACCTCTCTCTGTTTCCTTGCCCAGTGATCATCCTATGCATTGTGGAGGTTGTCATCATTTTACTGCTCATCTTCTTGCGCAAGAGGATTCTCATTGCCATTGCATTGATCAAGGAAGCCAGCAGGTGAGCCTGATGTGGCATGTGCCCAATAGATCGCCTTGCAAAGGTGCTTTTATCTCCCCGCCCCGCCCCCCATCCCTAGTGTTTGCAGATATCCAGAGCAGTTTGCTGTTCTGTCTGATTCTGCTGCTGGGAAATCTAGCGGGACTAGCCAACATCAAAGAGGCAAAAATAGACAGTTCCAGGGTTCATGGCAGCTACCTTCTAACTAGAAATACTGTACAGTCATACCTTGGATCCTGAACGCCCTGGAACCCGTCCATGCTGCAAACCTGGAAGTGATTGTTCTGGTTTGAGAACGTTCTTTTGGAACCCGAATGTCCAACGGGGCTTCCGCGGCTTCCGATTGGTTTCAGGAGCCACGATTTGGTTTTCGGACATTTTGGAAGTCGAATGGACTTTTGGAACAGATTCTGTTCGACTTACAAGGTACGACGGTAGTTGGTGTGAATGTCCATCTCAGACACAGCCCGACCCGCCACTCTCAGGGGATCGTTGGGTAATTGTTTCTAGTAGAAGTGTTTCAAGTAGAAGTGTGAGAGGAGAGTAGCTGCAGTGAATCGTCACTCCTAGAGGGGGATCTGATAACTCTTCTTGGTGGGACAGGAAGCCATTCTACAGTGCAGGGAAATGTGACAGAGGGTCCTTGCTCTGCCTAGAGTTGGGGCCTCGAAACTGACTTGTACCTTTTCTTTCTCCTGTCCCCTCTGACAGAGCCATTGGTCACATCATGACATCGCTGCTGTTCCCTCTTTGCACTTTCTTCCTGGTGTGTCTCTGTATTGCTTATTGGGCCAGCACAGCTGTGTATCCTTACTCAGTCCGCCTCCCCTGCTCTCAAGGGAGAATGGATTAAGGGGGTATGGTTGGTTGGGTGGGAGGGATTCCAGGAAACTGCCCGGTGTTCCAAGTCTGCTTCCAAGCCAGCAAGAATGGGTCATAAATTTCTGCAAAGCTCCTTGACTGCTCCCAGTTTCTTGTCTACCTCCAATGAAGCTGTCTACAAGGTGTTCAACGAGACAGAGTGCATTTACGCCAGAACGACCTGCAACCCAGAGGTAAGAAATCTGAAGTAGTTGCTAATGGAGTTGTCTTCATTGCATAATGGGCAAAAAAGGATGTGTCCAGAATTATTGTCTTGCTTTCTCCATGGGGCTTCTCTTGAAGGTTCAGCTGGGTGCAGAATGCAGCATTCTGCTTCCTGCTGGAATTGAGCCAGACTTGGCCCAAATACTCTGGAACAGGCATTCATTCCCAAATGCTTCCTCCTCCCCTGCCGGACTGCTAAAAAATCTGCCGAGGGTCTTAATTATTTTTCTGCCTATTGTAGCAATTGTAATGTGGTGTGCTGTGTGATCTTTAATTGTATTTGCATTGCTGCTTTTATTTATTACAAATTAAGAAATCTCATAAACTTGATAATGAATTCAGATTGTAATACAGTACATAAAGTACAGGAAATTAAAGAAGCAGTAAAAAACGCCATTAAAAATTGATACGAACGTTCACTCACAAGTCTACAGACACACTGCGGGTCACCTGAATAAAGCTTGCAGACCACAAGTCGGAAACTTCTGTTGAGAAAGCTTAAATTCTGAGTGGCCCATGGAGGCTGTGGGATCTCCCTTGCATCCTGATTCTGGGTGGATTCAGACAGCCTGTGTGGTCTGATGGTCACCAGCTGCGTGGAGGCGGAAAGCCCACTTCGCTCTGTGATTAAAGTTTCACAGAGTCCGGTTATCTTGTGATAGCTGCAAACCTCTCACATGGTGGCTGCCCAAATCTGGACGATACCAGATTAAGGAACTAGTTCTCAAAAGGATGAGGCAGTGGAAATGCTAGCACCTAGGAGATGCATAAGTTCATTGGTTGTGTTTGTATATGGAATCAGCTGCTGCCTGCCCCCAACTTCCTGATCCGTTGTACATGCTACATATTGCCCCCTTTCACATTGTGGTTTTGCTTTCCTGTGTCCCCACCTCATCCCCACCAAACACCATGAAAGCTGTACAGTGAGAGTCTTCTCTCTGCTGTGGATTTGCCCATCCCTTTGAGGAGGTGGGAAATATGGCTTGACCCAATATCTCAGTTTCCCCTGCCTGCCCACCCTGTGGAGAACTGAAAAGGGAAGCCCCACATGGCACGTTTACAAGAATGACCTGACTTCATTTTTTCTGGCAGGGTCCCAACTCTAAAATACTGACCCACAATTTGGGGAGAGATTTCAAAATGTTAATGTCGCAAGCTGCAGCTTCATCCCATCAACCTGCCCAGATCTAAGTACTCATATCCATTTCTAAAATAGAACATGATGCAAACAGAACTTCATTCTCAAGTTGGCGCCTTCACCCCGGTAGGGTTCCCCTTTATCACATACACAGCCCAACAAGACAACAAAGAGAATCCACTGACAGCATACAAATCAATCTGGCTGACCTGATCCACACACACACACACACACACACACACACACACACACACCTCACTACAGCCAACCAAAGACAGCCAACCAGACCCTAGGCCACCCCCAAGCTCTCTCACCACCAAGGAAATACAACAAGCAAAGAGTAAGAGAACCCACACATGTGATGTTGACACAACCCCCCCCCACACTAAGTAGAATAGAAGCATTGTCACCCGACCCCACTCACCATTCCCTCCTCCCCCTCTTTCCGCCTCTTTTCTTCCCAACCTAACACTGTAACACTAATATCTCACAAGAAATGAAACTGATCTGTAGAAAACACAACTTGAAAAAAGAGACAACGCATGTATTTTTGTAAACGTAAGAAATCCTTAATGAAAATATATTCAAGTGGAATTCTGAAGCTGCCTGTCTGGCTCCCATAGCGATGAGAGTAACATCATTTTCTTCCTTCTTTTTCAGACCTTCAATACTTCCAACGTCACCAAAGTGTGCCCAAGCGCTCGCTGCCTCTTTGCCTTCTACGGTGGCGAGAGCACCTACCATAAGTACCTCATCATCTTCCAGATCTACAATGTCTTTATGTTCTTCTGGCTGGCAAACTTTGTCATTGCCTTGGGCCAAGTCACGCTGGCCGGAGCCTTTGCCTCGTACTATTGGGCCTTTAAGAAACCGGATGACATGCCAGCCTTCCCTCTGTTCTCCTCCTTCGGCAGAGCACTCAGGTACAAAGACTGGGGTGGGCGGGAGAGTTGCAGCATGCAATTCTTGACCGTCGGAAGTCCCTGCATCAGTGTTTCTCATGCTTTGGGTCTCTGGCTGTTGTTGGACTACAACTCCCATCATTCCCTGGCCACTGGTCCTGCTGGCTAGGGATGATAGGAATTGTAGTCCAACAACAGCTGGAGACCCGAGTTTGAGAAACAAACTCAGGGAAGGATGCAGGGTTTGTTGGCTGAGCAGAATCCTAGATAGACAAGGCAGGTTTCTGCACAGTGATTTCAGCTCAGTATTGGACTATCTGCACTCTGGGCTAGATAGGGCATCCAGACTGGAAAATGGTAGAGCATTCAAGTCATTGTGGTATAGAAAAGAGCTTTGATATCCTAGGAGCTGGCACACAGCAGAGGCTTGTTATTTCCAATTGCATACAGAAAACAGAGCCTTGTTTACCACTTAACATCAGGGCTGGGCAACCTGTGGCCCTTCAGATATTGTCAGGCTACAACTCCCATCATTTCTGGATATTGGCCATGCTGGCTGGGGCTGATGGGATTTGGAGTCCAACAACAACCTTATCTCTGGTTGACATCTTTATCTGAATCAGGATAATTTTGAGGCAGTTGATTTGCATGATCTGTGGAGAAGTCCCAGGGCAGAACAATATCATAGCAAGCTCCAGGAAGGAGCTTAGCATGGTTCCATGACTGAAGGGGGCTTTGGTGATTTCTTCCCAGGAGGTGGTCAGATTCCGGGCAGAGGGAGCTTAAAGCCAGTTGGAGTAAATGAGCCTTAGAAGTAGGCCAGCAGCCCATAAGGATATGCTGCAAAGCCCAATATGGAAATTGGGGTTCAAAATGGAACTTGAGAAACTCAGGCCGGTGTACCTAGTGGCTAGACAAGCAGGCTCTCCTATCCCACTGTACAGGCTGATACAGCGTCCTTTGTCATAGTTCACAAATGCTCTGAAGCCACAGCAAATACAATTTTTCTGCTCCCCCCAACAGGTATCACACTGGCTCACTAGCCTTTGGCTCCCTCATTCTTGCTATTGTCCAGGTCATTCGAGTCATGCTGGAATATTTGGATCACAGGCTAAAAGGTACTAAGCAGGGGGAAGGATCTAGTACAGGAAGTGTGCTAGGAATGAGAGTCCACCTCTTTCCTTTGGCTACGCATCAGTAGGCTCAGTTGGCATGAAATCATTTTTTCATGTTTAGATTGGGAGATCTTCTCCCTTTCCCTCTCTTTCTCTGTCACCTAGCTAGACATCTTGGGGCTGTCTTTGGATTCTTGAGTCCCGAGAATACAGTTAAGCCTATGAGTTACAACTCCCAATAAGTAAAGTAAAAATTGCAAGCTATGGAAATAGTGTGAAAATTCTGCAGATGTCTCTTTCTGCAGTTTTCTCACATCTTTGTTATGCACTCAGGGCTTGAAATTTGGGGTATTTTTGACAGGCAGTTGAGTAGCGGCAGCAGAATATCCCAGTACAGTCGTACCTTGGTTTTCGAACAGCTTAGTTCTTGAATATTTAGGCTCCCAAATGCTGCAAACTTGGAAGTGAGTATTCTGGTTTGCGAACTATTTTTGGAAGCTTCCTGCAGCCAATCAGAAGCTGCGCTTTGGTTTCCGAATGTTTTGGAAGTCGAATGGACTTCCGGAACAGATTCTGTTCGACTTCCGAGGAACGGCTGGGTGGGGAAGAGGGAACTACAAATAGCTCCACAAGCCAAGACAGCCCTGGCCCCTGAGCACTGCAGCTCCCTACCCCACCCTGCTCACAGAGACAGATGCTTTGGTCCAGCAGGTCTGGTCACATACAAATCCTAGCATGTTGACATTTCCTCATTGTCTTGAATGATGCTTTCCACTGCACTCTGGGCCAAGGGCATAACTCTTGAAGTTATCCCTTTTAAAAAGCTGCTCTTTTTAATAACAAAGGCTAGGATCCTTCAAGTGTTAATGATAATTCCAGATTCTGTGCTTGTGAGCAACTGTGTGCAGGGGTTCCTGCCCAGTCTGACAAATAGATAATTTTTTTCTCCTCCTCTTCCTTGTTGCCATCCTTGCATTAGCTGCCGACAACAAGTGTGCCAAGTTCTTCTTGACCTGTCTCAAATGCTGCTTCTGGTGCCTCGAGAAATTCATCAAGTTCTTGAACAGGAATGCCTACATTATGGTGAGGAATCTTGACCGTTCTCAGGGAATTCATGCAGAGTTGTAGATGCTCAGAGATCATGGGGATGACTACCAGACCAGTTAGCCAAGCCATTAGCAGGAGAGGCTATTAGATGCCTTAGTCATACTTTAGACTGGAGTGGACCTACATTTTGGGGACCCTGAAGCCTGAACTGTTATGGGGGCCCCCCTTGCAACCAGCAATGAGGTCTGGGTAACCACTGTTGGCTTCTTCAGTGGGGTCGTTTACAACAACCTTTACAGCATCTGTGCTACTGAATCTCAGACTTTGGGATTGTTGAAATGTATACAGTGGAACCTCAGTTTTTAAACTTAATCCGTTCCGGTAGACTGGTTTGGCTTCCAAAAAGTTTGAAAACCGAGGATCAATGGGCTGGCTGCAAAGTCAATGGGGGAAAAAATGAAAAACGCGGCTCAGAAGCCGAAAATTGTTCAAAAACCGGAGCTGTTACTTCTGGGGTTTTGGCATTCATGAGCCGAAATGTTCCAAAACGGAGGCATCCGGGAACCGAGGTTTGACTGTACAACAAAAATGTAACCAATTTAAGCCGTGCGACTCAAATTGTGCCTACTAAACCTATTTCTTTAAAAAAGAAATGTGGACTTAAATTGCTTCTGGGGCCCCTCCAGGATTAGGGAACCTGAAGCTTAACCTTCATTAGTTTCATAGTAGATCTGTCCCTGCTTTAGACCTTGAAGAAGCCTCTGGCTAGATCTACACTCACCTTTTAAATGTTATTAGAATGATACTAGAAATATCGTTCTAAAACGTCAAGACATGGAAGGTCTACTTTTGGTTTCGCCTTTGCTTCCTTTCCACACCATCTTCCAGGTTTCCAGTAGCAGGCTTGTTGGTTTTGAATGTCTGATGTAGATTTTTTAAATTTCGTTGTTCTGTATGGGACAATGACAATAAAGATCGTATTGTAGCTGGTTGCTCTGCAGCACCCTCTGGTGTCACATTTTAATAACACATTATGAACGTTAAAAAAGAACATCATACGGCTATATGGTTATCAGAATCATCCCTTAACTCTTTTTTTAGCATTAAAAACCATGAGTGTTGATCCACCCTCTGTTTTCAGGTATGGTGAGGCTTGAAATGTGTCTCGGTCAGTTCTTTCCAAACTTTTCATGCTGGTGACACACCTTTTAGACATGCATCATTTCGTGACGCAGTAATTCAGTTTTACTAGCAAGCCGGAAGTTAAACTAACCCCTCTCCAGCCCTGGGAGGAGTGCGGGGAGCAATTTGCATTTGTGTAACACACCTACACACTGCAGCCGACACACCAACATGTCGTGACACACAGTTTGGAAAGCTCTGGTGATACCTGTGATTTGGGGAATGCTGTAACATGACATGTTTGGTATTGCTACCAAACCTTGTACTCAAGACATCCCTGTCCTTTCAACCTGTGCTGGTTCTTCTGATGACAATGACATGAAGAGGAGACCTCAAAGATGCAGATAGGGTGTTCTATTGACTCAGATGTGTTTTGAATCTGTTGACATTATGGTTTGAGCTCTATTGAAAGATACGGCGTGGAAGATATGACTAACTTAATTTTTTTTTTAAAAAAAAAGCTGTGTTGGTTGTTCAGCAGACTTGAAACATTTTGGGCCAAGCCAATAAACCATCCTTTGTTAACTGTTGAGGTATTCAATCTATATTCTTGCATTTGGTGTCATCCCACCTTTGGCCACAGTTGACAAGAACCAGTACAGAGAGACACCATAAAGGAAAGCACAGAAACTCCCAACATGCTCTCTCTGCCTGCAAGTCCTCTTTGCATTCTGGAAACAGAGCAGCACTGATGCTGAACAAATGTCACATAGTCACGATCAATGTAAATCATCCATCTGGTCTGCAGCGTGAGGTCAAAAGCTCCTGATTAAAGTACCCTGGACAACTTGACGTAATGTTCATATTCTCTTTGGTGATTTCCCCCCCCCCCCCAGATTGCCATTTATGGGACTAACTTCTGCACGTCTGCAAGAAATGCCTTTTTCCTGCTCATGAGGAATATCGTCAGGTGAGGGCCTGCCAAATGAGTTGCCTGGCTATTACTGCTTCAGGGCTTTAAATAGGGATAGCCTGCTTCTTTGGATGGGTGGGGGAGCATCTTCCTTGGCCAAGCTTCTTCGGGATGAAATTCTTCCAGCTTTAAGGTTCCTTCTCATTTCCCTCCCCACTCTTTTTAAGCACTTTGTTCAGAGACAGCCTGCCCACCCCATGCTGAAGAATCCTCTCAGAGCTACAAGAGAGGGTGCGCAGCTTCTGCCAACTGGCACACAATGTAAAACGACATAGTATCGTATCCCATATCTTTAGAACTGGGAAGGATCCCAAGTGCCAAAGGTAAAGGGACCCCTGACCATTAGGTCTAGCCGTGACCGACTCTGGGGTTGCGGCGCTCATCTCACTTTACTGGCCGAGGGAGCGGCGTACAGCTTCCGGGTCATGTGGCCAGCATGACTAAGCTGCTTCTGGCGAACCAGAACAGCGCACGGAAATGCCATTTACCTTCCCGCCAGAGTGGTACCTATTTATCTACTTGCACTTTGACGTGCTTTCGAACTGCTAGGTTGGCAGGAGCAGGGACTGAGCAACGGGAGCTCAGCCCATTGCAGGGATTCGAACCGCCAACCTTCTGATCAGCAAGTCCTAGGCTCTGTGGTTTAACCCACAGCGCCACCCGCATCCCAAATGGGCATATGGGCAATAGGGAATAGATGTCGGCTGGTGCAGAGGGCCTTCTCAGTAGTGGCACCTGCCCTGTGGAATTCCCCCATCACCACCAGATGTCAAGGAGATTAATAACTATGCAACCTGAAAGCAGGATTTTTTTTATATTTTATTGTGTTTTTATATTTTGCTGGAAGCTGCCCAGTGTGGCTGGGTCAACCCAGTCAGATGGGTGGCATATTAATAATAAAATTATTGTTATTAACATTGTGGTGGCTTATAGGCAAAGTTTGGGGATGTGGTCAGGGCTCTATATTTCCTGTGTAAAGAAAGCTTCAATCCTAAATTCAAAATTGGGAATGGATCATTTTCTTGCAAACTTGGTGATTTTGATGCGAACCAGCTTGATTCATGTGCTCTGTTTGAATCAGCTATTTGAGAGAATGCAGACTTGAGAATTTCCCTGCACAAAGGAGAAATGTGGAGGGAGGAGAGGCATCGTGAAGTCCAGTATCAGAGGTGTGAATGGGGAAGCAATATAAATCCTGAGCCACAAAAATGGCATTTGTACTGCAGGGGTCTACAACCCATAATCTGTAGGTTGGGCCCAGTCCAGTAAGGGGAAATGCATGGCGGTTCGTTTACCTATAATCTAAAGTGGCCTTCTCTAACCTGGTGCCCTCCACATGCTGTTAAGACTGCCTGATGTTCTGGGAGCTGTGGTCCAACAACATCTAGAGGTCACCAGGTTGGGAAAAGCTGCCTACAGAAACTCTACTCGGGAGTCTCTTCTAGGCACTGCTAGAAATTTCTCTAACATAATTCCACAACGGTGAGGAGCCTTAGAAAATTATTGTTTCTCCTTCTATCTGCTTTCAGGGTTGCTGTTCTGGATAAAGTCACAGACTTCCTGCTTTTCCTTGGCAAACTCCTGATTGTAGGAAGTGTTGGTAAGTTCTTGGGGATATTTCAGGCCTCCTCTCAGATATCCTTCATCCTCTGAACTGATTTATTCCGCTTCTCCTCAGGAATGAAATGCCTTCCATTTGCAGAAGCCCTCCGCCCCCTCATTCCCAGCATTGTTTTGCTTCTTACTTCCTTTCTGCTCAGCTTGTTCCCACTACACACAGATAGAAAACGCAAGGTCCAAGAGCTAATTTTGCAGAGAAGGGGGATGTTTATTTGTGCAGAGACCTTGTTGAAAGATGCATGGGGCACAGAGGGAATAGCTTCTGAGGTGGAGGAGGGGAGGAATGGATTCAAAAGTTTGACTTGAAGATCAGACAGAAAATTCTGAGATGAAATGATTTTGTTTTTCTTTCCTCTTTTAGGTATACTTGCCTTCTTCTTTTTCACCCAAAGGATAAAAGTTATTCAAGACACAGCACCACCCCTTAACTATTACTGGGTCCCCATTCTGGTTGGTATCTAAGCTAAGGACTTTTTCAGTTCTTAACTCCCCTACTACATATCTTGGAAGCTAAAGTTTCTTTCTCATATTCTCTGTCTTTCAACTATGATAGTTTGAGTTAGTCCTTGTTAGTTGTGTTGCTTGTTGAGGACGCAGGGGAAGGGAGGAGAAAACCACTATTAATTTGCAGTAATATCTATATTGGACTCTCTCTCTTACATTTATTTCACCTGCAACGAGTTCAAGGCGGCGAATGTGGTTCTCCCCGCCACCTATTTTATTCTTACAACAACCCTGTGAGTTTTGGCAGAAAGTAACTGGCTGGCCCAAGGTCATCATCTTGACTTTTATGAACTCAGGTTTCAACTCTTGACTTCTTGCAAAAGGTGCAGCTTCAATGCCATTCCTAGTTTGCAGCCGCTGGCTAGCTGAGATGCAGCTCTAATGGAGATGATTCTCTTGTTTTTCTTGCAGACGGTGGTTGTAGGCTCCTATCTAATTGCACACGGATTCTTCAGTGTGTATGCCATGTGTGTGGACACACTCTTCCTGTGTTTCTGTAAGTATCCAGCTCTGGTGCCGTTCTAGTGAAACAAGCACGTTTGCCCAAGCACTATAAACTGTAAAGGAAATGCTCCAGTCATTGTGGTATTAAACCAGCAGCTGCTGAAAATGTCCTGCAGGCAGTTTCTCCTATGCCTCCCCTACCCACAAATTCCTGGTTCCTTGGGCCATAGTGCAAGAGGACCCTCAGAAGGCATGATGCAGGCAGAAGAAATGGTCCTGCATGGGCCTTGGGTTTGCCAAAAGGTTGGGCTCTAGTGATATTCCATTCCAGATAACAGCCATGTCAGTCTGCTACAGCACAGACTGCTGCTGTGCATTGAAGGCTAACAGATTCATTGTGATCTATGTCATGTCATCTGTCACTGACTTCTCTTCTGGGGGAACACATTCGGATAAACTGACTTTTGAATACCAGTCATAGAAGCTGTAGGCTACAAAAGAACCCTCAGCCCTTCTGCCCTTATTTTGCCTCTGCATTTTCCAGCACTTGTTTGCTAATCAATTGGATTACGAAGTTTAATTGGTAGATTTAATCAGCTGAAGCTGATTAACTGAAGAGGGCAGTTTCTAACTGGGAAGGCTGAGAGTTTTGATTTTGAGCCTACTTTGCATTTTAGTATCTTCTTGTCATGGAGAGTGCTAAAAAAATGAAGAGTGGTAATTTAAAATGTACAGCCCGCTCCTATTCATGTTTATTCAGAAAGATGCCCACTTACTGTATTGGGGTTTGCTCCCATTGCCATGCTACGCTATGCTTCATTCCTATAATACAGTGGTACCTTGCAAGACGAATGCCTTGCAAGACGAAAAACGCGCAAGACGAAAGGGTTTTTCGTTTTTTGAGTTGCTTCGCAAGACGATTTTCCCTATGGGCTTGCTTCGCAAGACGAAACATCTTGCGAGTTTGTTTTCGTTTTCTTAAAACCGTTAATACCAGGGTGCATCTGTGCTTCGCAAGACGAAAAATCCGCAAGACGAAGAAACTCGCAGAACGAATTAATTTCGTCTTGCGAGGCACCACTGTCTCTGAAAAGGGCACCTCTGAGGTTTAGGTAACTTGTACATTTATTTTGATTTAAGTAGTTGCCCTTTTTGATCATTTAAATCCTAGAGTGCCCCTATATGTCCCTGTCTTTTTGTTGCATTTGAATTGCAGCAGAATTGCATATTGACTTAAAATGTCTTTGAGGCAGCCAATCGATTCTGTTCCCAAGGGAGAATTTCCTTCCCATTCCCTTAGTCATATTCAGCTCTTGTTGTCTCCTGCCTCTTTCCCAATTCCTTTTCTTTCTCTGAATTAGAAACCCTCCATCTGGCTGTGACTTTCCCCCATTAGGTACTGCATTTACCACCTCAGTGCTTCTCAAATTGTAGGTGCATGTGAGAGAGATCTTCAGCAGAGGCAGAAAAGACTGCCTACTTGGCTGAACTGTTGCAGTTTTATTTAGCTGAGAGGCTCCCAGTATCCATCCCAGTCTTCCCTATTAGGTAGCAGTCAAGGACAGACAGAATGTGTCTTCCTATCTCAAGTCTTTATTTGCCTCCACCTCCCACACTGTGAGGCACAAAAAAGGGGGGAAGAACTGGAGTTTAGGATTGATCAAAGGAAGGACTTTTCTCACACATTTGGCTTACGGAACTCACTGTTCCAAGATATGGTCATGGCCATCGATTCAGCAGACTAAAAGGCATCAGGGGAAGACTGCCATTCACTATTTGTCAAAACAGTGATCCAGAACCTCCCCAGATTCACAGCTAGGATACCTCTTGTCTACCTGATGCAGGAGAGAGAGAACTTGGGACAGCTTTTGAGTTTAGGCTTGGTTTGTGGCTTTCCCATAGGCATCCAGCTGGTTTGGGAGGGGATGCAGTGTGGGAATAATTGACAGGTCTAAGGTCATGCAGTCAGCTTCATGGCTGCATGAGGATTTCAACCCTGGTCTCCTAGATCTTAGGACAGCACTCGTAAGCACTACACCATACCAGCTCTCTGGTTCTGGAAATGACTCATTTCCACTGTAATGTGGGTTTTAGCCCCATGGTAGCAGGGCAGTACGAGCTGACTCCTCTTGCGATTGTGAAACTATTAACTTCTGATTTCTCCTTCATGTCTCCGTCATCAGCTCAGTTAGCAACTCCTCCGCTTCCGCTGTAGTAGCAAGCATATTCCATAGCATAAAAGCAGTTGACTGCCTAAGCTGCCTTACTCTTTTTCTGGGTGGAGGAATCTATTTGCAACTAACTCCAAATCTTCTCTTTCTCTTTCCCTCCCTTTTGTTTTGCATTCCTTTGCTTTTGTCTTTTATTTGTTTTGCTTTGCTTCTCTCTTGTCCATCCTTCTGCGGCTGCTTTCTCTGTCTTCCGTGGGATCCCAAAAGGTGAAGACCTGGAAAGGAATGATGGATCTCCTGAGCGGCCTTATTACATGTCCCCCGCACTGAGTGAAATCCTGCTGAAGGGAAGCCTAGAATCTTCCAAAAGTGCTGAGAGCCAGGAATAGGGACTGGTGCACGGAGTGGGAGAGGCACACGCAGGTTCCCCACTGTGAGCCTTGTGCACACCTGCCTGGTCCGTGTGCAGGTGTTGTTCCTTTGTGGCTTCCCTGAGAACTGGTGCAAACCTCCTAGTTTTGCTGTTCTGGGAAACAGTGCTTCCTCTGGCAAGTGGGAGGCAAACATTCTGGCGCCAGAGGAGCGGAAGCGGAAGTTCAAGGCCGAATGCGTTTAATGTCAGGAAAACTCGCCGCATCTCCGTTGTTTGCACCCTGTGGTGCTGTTTTCTGCTCTCCCCAAAATGCCATCGCTATAGCAAGTCTGGCTATTTAACCGGTTGCATAAATAAGCAGAATGCATACAGTACAGAGTGGGTGCTGCAGATATTTACATTAAGTATTGGATCATTTCTTGGACTTGCCCTTTCCTTGACTAGGCAGGTGTAGAAGAGAGCCATTTATTTGGTTATCAGAGAATCTCAAGAGCAGATGCTTTTGTCCAAAGGGGCAAAAGAACCAAAATTGTTGAGGTGCTAGGGATATCTTTGGCTAGTTGGGCTGGTTTGGAGTTGAGTCTATTTAGACGGGAGGCTTCGAATTGCTTAGGACTTGCTTTCAGGCAGAAGTAAGTGGAGGAGGAAAAGGATTCTAGCAGAGCAGCAAAGCAGGTATGCAAATGCATCCATGCATTTAGTGTAATGATGTCTTGCCGAAGATTTCTTTCTTTGTTTTGAAGTTCCTGCTGCAACTTTGTGGGGCTCTTTCCATATAGGCTTACAGATCTGTATGGCCATTTCTCCTAGTAGCTTTAAGTTTCCTTCATGTTCAGTTCCTTTACTTATTTTGTTGGAAAGCAGTATTCTGTGCAACCTGCAAGCTTGCTATCCTGCTGGATGATCCCTTTTACTGAACTGTTCTGACACTCTAGCATGCCATTGAGATTACAGTAGCTTGCAGAGTAATCTTTATACAACATTTGCTTGTTTGTAACTTCTCTACAGCTTGTCTTGATGCGGAAAGCAATGGCTACTAATTTCCCTAATGGCTCTCTTCCTAGGCTATGGTCCCAATCCCACACAGCTATGTATGCTTAAGCCCATTGAAATACATAAGTTTTAGCATACCATACTGAACTGTAGTCAAAATGTAGTGTTGAAATTCCCAGTGTAGCCTTGAAATTCCCAATGTTCATCTTTGCAAACCCTTAATTAAGCTAATAATGATCTTGAAAAATCTTTGACTGATATCTCCTTCCTATGGCAGATAAAGTATTAGATTTTCTTCCTCAAAATACAACTCCCCTGGTTTTTCAGTATTGTATAAAGCTGGAGTTTATTTTTGTCTGCTTTACAGAAGTTTTATTAGCTGAACATAGTATATGTCAGGATATTTATTCCTTGTGCCAGAAAAACAAATCTGGCTCCAATCATTGTAAAACGAAAGGGTATTGTTTTTTGTTTTTGTTTTTGTTGGGGATGGGGAGGGAAGGGGAGTTAGCAAACAATTGTGAATTTGCTTAGGAAAGGATGAAAAGGAATTATGTGGGTTTGGCAGAGGCTAGGCAGTCAGAAAGGAAAGTGGGGCAGACAGAACACTGTATTGGGAGGTTTTCTTGAAAACACTTAATACATTCTGCATCTTGTTCCACACGGCATCAAACTTCCAGATTCCATCTTGGAAAACTCAGTGCCTTATTAAAGAGATACTTCCTTTATATTAGCTCTCCAGGTGTCATGTGGAACATTATCCACTTCAAGTTTATGGTCTGGAATTACCTTTGATTAAATATAATTATGATAAGGTTTTGTTTTGTTTTTTTGTCCCTGGCTTCTTGGTTATCCTTGAGAGTTGCTTTTGGCACAGATATTCTGTAAACATGCAAAAGATAGCATAGGATCAATTCAAAATGAAATTAAATGAATGTTGACAAAGACTCACTAGTGATCTTCATCACAATGAGATGGAAACTTGTTTTTTAAAAGATGAAATTGGAGACCAAAAGCATTATAAATTCTGTAGTGTTTCATGAGACAATGGCCAGCCTGGAAACTCCTGTGGCTAGTGGCAGGCAGTTGTTTTCTAAAGGAGCTAAATGAGAGAGAGGTTTTGCTTCCCATGATGTGTACACATTTCTTCTGCCCCAGGGTTGTCTCTGGCTAAACAGGTTCTGGAAGCAAAATAAAAGGTGAAAATCATTTTCCAGAGGCAATACTGGTATGAAATCCAAAAAACTATGGTCCTGTTGATGACCTAAGCAGGCAGAGCACTTTTTGAAGTTTTTGAAGACGTCACTGTTTCTGGTGGACTTTTTTTTGGAGCAGCCAATTTTGGTTTTGAGCAGATCACTCATACCTGCATCAGGAATATGCCTCTTTCTTGTGCTGCACCAGTTTTTAAATATATATATATGCAGGGAAGTTGACAAAAGGCTGCAAAGACAGAACTTTGTAAAGAGAAGGCCAGATGCAGGTTTGATATGCGTCTGGCAAATGGGCCAGTATGCTATTCACATGCGTTGGATCTTATATCACAAAAGAGGCATAGTATTTGTCAGGATGTGAGTAGGGGAATGGTGCTCTTTACAAAGCTTAATTGATCAGTTTGATGCTAATAAAAAAGATAAAGAATTTCCAAATAAAAAGACAAGCAGAGCAAAACTTCATATAACTTATCATCACCACCACTGTTGCTGCCATGGCCAGAGGCAGTATTCTTCAGCTTCTCTTCCTGCTTCCCCATGGAGGAAAAAAGATCCTCTTCATTGCCACCCCTTGGAAAAAGAAAGCAGGTGTAAAAACTTGACTCTACATTTTAAATATGCAAATTGAACTCCTCATCTTCTCCTCCGATTCTGCTTGCCTGGAATCCTGCTAAATTTAAAAGGCTGTTGAATTAAATTCTATCCTCTGTGCAGGTCAGAGTTCATACGTACCTGCTTGTTGTGCATTGCAAGGTTCAACTGACAGCTTAATTCTAAGCACTCAATTTACATGCAGAGAGGAGGGAAGTTGTGAGCTTCCCACTTAATTTTCTTAATGCAAATGTTGCCTCAAATGTGAGATTTCATCTAGATCTTGACATCTGTGGAATCATTAGGACACTGCCATAGCCTTGAGAATGGGGTGATCCACCGAGACATGGTTGAGGAAACCCATCCTGACCATATCCTCCACCATGAGGAATTGTTCAATCTTCCTTGAGGAAAAGTGGAAGGATTGACTTGTCAGTTCGACATCCTTCTCAGTTTGGGACATGCATCTAGAGTAGGGAACACTAGCTTGCTTGGGGGGAGTCCCAGCCTCCAGTTAGTGGTGTCAGGTTTCCCTGTGTCTTCACGGGTTCAGATTGCTAACACTTTCCCTTTGTGATGGCCTTACTTGATCCCAGATACCTGCCATTTGGTACTTGGGAGACAGACTTTTTCACATCCCTTTTGCTGGGGGAATTTGTCTCTCTTTGCAGTGGAAGATCTGGAACGTAATGATGGCTCTACCGAAAAGCCTTACTTCATGTCATCTAATCTGAGAAAGCTCTTGAAGAAGACCAACAAACAGCAAGCAGATGCATAGCTGGCCCTCCCGTTCATTCCTGTTGCTTCCGTTGGTAGCATGCAGCAGACGCACTGGAATTAACCAGTCTGA
Source organism: Podarcis gaigeae (assembly GCF_964106915.1). NCBI lineage: Eukaryota > Metazoa > Chordata > Lepidosauria > Squamata > Lacertidae > Podarcis > Podarcis gaigeae. The sequence continues at coordinate 31,319,659 of NC_139694.1, read as the reverse complement.
GCTTTGTCGAGCCTTTTCTTTGAAGAGCAGCAATCTGTGGGGTCCTGCTTCCACTTGCTGTGCCAGAACAACAGTAGCTTCCCTTGATTTGGAAACACTCTTGGCCCACCCCCCTTGAAAAAACGAGGAACTTGTGTCACAATAGCTCCATCTGAAGTCTTGAGTGTAGAGGTATCTGCTACTAAGTCAATCAAAGCCTCTCTGCTCACGATCAGCCTGGAGCGGCTGGGTTTCTTGCTTGCCAGTGCAGAAGCGGTTTGCAGAAGCGGTAGATTTCAGTTGCCAGCAGTCCAGGGAGGCGTAACCCGCTAGCCAGCTGAGCTGATTTCATTCCATTAACTTGTTTCAGTAGACTCCAAACTGGCCTCAATCCAAGTGTTCTGGCTTAATCTTAAAACAAATAATCTTGGAGAAGTTGGATCATTCCAGTAACACATTTTTTAACCGTTTGTATTTACTAAGTGTCTTTTCTCCTTGTCGTGGCGTTTACTTCATTATATACACCCCTTGCCACTTGGGATAGACACCTTTAAAGGAGCAAGTTGCCTTTAAGCATGGCACGTTGACTTCGTGGATAATTTAGAACCTCTTCCAAATGACTAGCAGCCTTTCATACAAATGCTGTGAAGAAAAGCTTATAGGCAACTGTTGTTGGGGTTGCCGGTGAAAGAAAGCTTGGGTAATAGCGCTGTTGTTTCTTGAATGATGGGGCAAAATGGTTGTAGCAGCTTTGACTTGCTAAATAGGGAAAGGTCTTCAAAATATTATTTGCAAGAAAAAAGCTGTGTGTTTGTTGGGGGGGGGAAGTAAAGTATAAACTATGGAATAACTAAATATGAGGCAGAACCTAAATATATGCAAAAATGTATCACTAAAATGCAAGGATGTAGGAGGATTAGTTGGAAAGAGTTCCAAATTGTGGCTACAGGAATTGGTAACTTTCCACAATGGTAATGATAATACCATCAATTTTTAAATCTGGGCAGTTAATTTTGTGTTTGCTTTTTATAGTCCTTTTCTACTCTCCTATACATCCCTGTATCTTTCAAAAATATTTTATAACTGAAACATTAAACATTTTGTTTTGTACATCTGTTTAGTGTGGTTTTCTTTTTTACTCAATCTGTAATTCCAACAAAACTTATGAAGTCTAATGCAGTTTGTATTTTTAGAAATCAAAGTAATTAGTGGTGTCTTTCTCCCCCACCCCAAAATTCATCCACTGCATGGAAGATGTTCTACATTTAAACTATAGGGGGCCTTCAAATATATACTAAAGGAAAACCTATTATATTATTTCTTTATTTAACTGAACTCTAGTCCAAAAAACAATTTAATAGAAAGGGGAAATTATGTGTTTGGCACAGCCCTCTTTCTTTTAGGAACCTGAGTAAGCAGATTCCATAATCAGGTTGGAAATCAACACTTTAACTGGAGATAATCCCAGATGTAAATAAATGTATCTTGGCATATCTTAAGGAGACATTCATTTCAATGAAGATGCCACCCAAAACTGTTAATTCTGTGATCTCAGGCATAGGGAACAACCCACCTGTTGAGCACATGTTTTCAATAGGACATCACAGTTGAGAAGGGGGTTGTCTCACCCCACCTGTCAAGATCCCTTATGTGGGGTTCCCCAAGGGAAGCCCCAAGCTCAAGTGCTGGCAAAATGCTTCCCCATTAGCTGACAGGAAAATGAGAATAGAAGCCTACATTTAGCAGGTATCAGATGCACATGGGAGAAATCACCCCTTGCAGCCAGTGTCTGCAAAAAAGAAACAGAAAAAGGGTGATCCACTGCCCCAAAGGAGGGCTCATGGGAGTGGTTGGGTGAAGGGATACCAAAGAAGGGTGTCAAAAATGCCAGAGGGATCAGTTCTAATGCTTTATTCAAGAAAAGTGTAGACTTACAGCAGATCAGCCTCCCAGCCTTTACAGACTCAGGATGGCTACCGCAGCAAGGAGATGGCTTCTCTGCACCCAAGCAAACATTCATACATTCTTTATACACAAAGAAGCATACATCAGTTTGGCCACAACTTCCCATTGTTTTACCTGACCAGATGAGAGCATAGGTGGCAAACACCCAAATCTTACAGATAGTTCCCCTTTCTGGGCTCATAGCACAGCACCCAAGCCGACAGATAAGGATAACATTAGAGCCTGCTAATTAGCTTATATCAAAGCAAGTGAATATATATGAGCTCATTGCTGCAAGAACTACCAATTATTGTGGGGTTATCTTAATTACTAAGATGGCATTAGCGAAGCTTCTGGAACAGGTCACCTTTGATTCAACACAACTGTTTCCCAGACTGTTTCGTCTATACAGAAGCCATGCAGGGATGTGTCCCAGAGCACAGTTTGGCTCTGCTAGTGATCCCATGCCTCTATAAGGCTTGCACACGCATCCAGGAGTTGGAATAATGCTTCTTTGATTGAATAGGAGACTCTACTTGTGTTGCTGCAACATTTCCCCTTAAAGGAACTTCAAAGGGACCAAATATAGACCAAAAGTCCCAGAAGGCAGTAGAAGTAGGAAAAGGCAGAATGTTCTAAAAAGACTACAGCGTGTCTCCATCAGAAAAGAGAGAATCTAGACATAGCAGCGGATATAATGGGAGGCAACACAAATGTCCAAATCCCAGAGAGGGAAAGGTATTCGAAAACACCTGGGAGAAACTAATATCACCTATGCATGTCAAAACTCCTCCGACCATGAACAGCTGGGTAACTGGTCTCCTGACCCAGCACTAGTATGTGAAAATTCTTATATTACACACGTGGATCATAACAACATGCAGTTCAACACAAGTTCTACCCCTAATCAACAGGCTCAGTCCACAGCCAAAGGAACTGATAGGGCAGAGTGAGAAAAATTTGCAGATTTGTATGGCTACCTCCGAGACCATTGTCTCCTTAATGCCCAAACTAAAGGGGGGGGGGGATTCAGAGCTTGGACTGCTTAAGAAAGGAACTATCTGGCATCAAGGCTAATATGCTTGTCTTGTTAGGGCTAATTGAGCTGGGGATCCTAACAACAGTTTCCGCTGGCACAACCCAATAAACCTAACCAAGACTGCCTATGCATGCAACAGTACAAAATGGGAATGAGGTGGTAGGATTGGTTTGGACCTCATTAATCTGCAGATTGGGGGCAGGGATCACGTTTCTGAATATCCCCCTATGTACTAATAATAAAGCTGCTAACTGCTATTATTGTTTTGCTGATAATTCCTGCCAGAGCTGTAAGTGGGCGAGCTAGAATCCTCCTCTGATGTAACAGGCTTTTATTTGCAGGCGATACTTTGTGTGTGAGAAGAATTAAGGCAGCACCATCCACAGGGTGAAGTGATAGGAGTCCACTCAATGGTCTCATACTTGTTGGCCTCCACCTATCTCGAGAGACAATGGAGTGGGTCTCTGGGTGTGAAATCAAATGGCACCGAAGTGACCTTCCTGGGGTGCACGTGCAAACTTGGACCCCAACCAGTGGTTAAAGTCAGCCTCTTAGTCCATAAATCAACAAGGCCATTGTGTGGCCTGGTTCACATACAAGGAGCTTGCCACCATTGCTGGATTCCTACATTAACATATAGTTATTTTTCTTTCGGAAAGCTTAACATGTGGAACACAACTCACCCACCTAGAAATACATGCTTCCCCATCTATGTTCCCCACTGACATTTTGTTCTAGTGCTGCCACTCTTCACACAAGGCAACCAAAACTATGACTTACCAGGATCATGCGACTGTGCAGGGTTTAGAGAGCAGTTCTCCGAAAGCTCTTTCATCTCTTACCCTGTACTGCAGCCAAGAACAAAACCTTGAAATATGAAACCACAGTTAAAGGGGATTTGGAATTTGTATACAAGTGAGAAAAGAGCCCTGTACCCTTTGCTGTTTCTCTGCTCTCCAGCACCCTGCCAGGGTTCTAATATATGCCTAACTTGGAGTTAGGCACCTAGTCGAGCCTGCCTCTGCCTCCCATTGCCTCATGGTCAATACAGACCAGGCCAAGTATTTGGTCCCTATAATTTTGGAGGTGATGAACATGGTTACAAATTGGAGGTGATGAGCATGGTTTCAAAAGAAGCACCAGAGACTGGAGAGGAATTTTCAGAGAGAAGAAATGAAAGGTGCAAATAAAAAGTAATTTAGAAACCTCTCAAGAAGAAAAAAGTAAAAACTCTAATAAAGTGTTAGGGTGCCTTTTCAATCTTCTGTGGGCATCCCTTTCCCCCAATTTATTATTTCTTTCAAGATCTGCTTGAGCAAAAATCTGGTAACAAAAGATTAATCTTTTAAGTGCTACATATCTGTGAGAGGGAATGTTGGTTGGAAAGGAATCAGCACTGCAGTACTTGGCATTCTCAAGAAGTGACCAAAATGCAATTGCTGTAAGTGCCCCCTGCATATTGCATTTGAAACGTTGGCTCAGTGTATTAAACAGGAGCTCTTATTTTGCACTGTATTATTCTCCCTCAAGAATGATTTGTGAAACCATAACAAAATTGGAACTATAAGCTTAACTTCTATATTTTCTTCACTAGATTTGTTTTTTAAAATATGAGCTTCAATAAATCCCTCTCTTAAGACAACAGGTCAACACAACCAGATTAAATTAACTAAAATCCCAACATTTCTGCTTGCTTGGGTGAGGCATCAATCCAAAAAATATAATTATATTTTTTGTAATTATTTTAATGATGTTTTGAGTATGATGTTATATGGCTGCTTTTGGATCCTTTGGGAAGAATGACATAACTGTAAAATAATAATGGATCCCCATATTATTGTGGGATACTGCAGCAAGATCACAAAATGGGTTCTCTTCACCCCACCACAGAAAGCTACAGAGATGTGGACCATACAAATAATTCTGGTCTTTGCTCCCATGTAAGCTGGCATCAGTGATCTGTAGTTGGGAAGGACTGGCTCCTTAAATCCAATTTTCAGAGCAGCCATTCTGCAAAGCCAGGATGTGCAGAAACTTGGAATGACTTTATAACATTGCTTGGAACATAATGCTCAAAGGCTGAACGACTCAAAGGGTAAGGCAGACTGAGGTCTATGGGAGTTCCTATTAACTAATGAAACAGTCAGTCTGTGAACAGTTAGAAAAAGGATGATGTGATTACTAAGACCCAGCATGGGTTTCTAAAAAAACAAGTCATGCCAGATGAATCTCATTCCTTTTTTATATATACAGTGGTACCTCAGGTTACATACGCTTCAGGTTAAAGACTCCGCTAACCCAGAAACCCAGTACCTTGGGTTAAGAACTTTGCTTCAGGATGAGAACAGAAATCGTGCTCCTGCGGTGCAGCAGCAGCAGGAGGCCCCATTAGCTAAAGTGGTGCTTCAGGTTAAGAACAGTTTCAGGTTAAGAACGGACCTCTGGAACGAATTAAGTACTTAACCCGAGGTACCACTGTATAAAGTAACAAGCTTGGTGGATCAGGGGAATGCTGTGGGCATAGTGTATCTTGATTTCAGTAAGGCTTTTGACAAAGTTCCACATATTTTTGCAGAGCAGCTAGTAACACATGGGCTGGATTAGGTAACTGTTGGGTGGATTTGTAGCTGGTTGACTGACCAAACCCAAAGAGTGCTCATTAATGGTTCCTTAGCATCCTGGAAAAGAGTGGCAAAGTGGGGTGCCTCAGGGTTCTGTCTTGGGCCCATTGTTGTCCAATGTCTTTATAAACAACTTGAATGAAGGAATTGAAGGGATGCTCACCAAATTTGCAGATGACACCAAACTTGGGGAGGGGGGTAGCTAATGAGTCAACAGTGGGATGCAGCAGTAAAAAAAGCTAATGCTACCAACCAGTATAGGCTCCAGATCAAGGGATGCAATAGTACCACTCTATTCTGCCTTGGTCAAACCCCACCTGGAATAGTGTTGTTCTGGATGCCACAATTTAAGGAGGATATTGCCAAGCTGGAACATGTGCCGAGTAGGGCAAACAAGATGACCAAGGGAATGGAAACCAAGACTGATGAGGAATGATTGAGGGAGTGGTTATTTTTAGCCTGGAAAAGAGACAGAGAATATATGATAGTCATATTCAAATATTGAGAGGACTGTCACATGGAAGATGGAGTAGGCTTGTTTTCTCTTCCAGAGGGTAGGACTCAATCCAATGGATTCAATTTACAAGGAAGGAGATTATGACAACATCAGGAAGTACCTTCTGACAGTGAGAGCTGTTTGACAGTGGAATGGACTCCCTTGAGAGGTTGTGGATTGTCCTTTCTTGATTTTGAAGGAGAGGTTGATCATGTCATGCATTAGCTGCGATTCCTGCATTGCAGAGGGTTGGACTAAATGACCCTAGAGGTCCCTTCCAACCCCACAATTCTTATTCTAATATTTCATTCTTCAGCCCAATCTTAAGCATATTTATTTACACAGAAATAAGTCTTACTCAGTGGGGCTTGTTTCCCAGATTTTTACTGGATTTTATAAGAACTGTAGCGTGCAGCTTGTTTTATGCTATCCTTTCCACGCTTACTTCCATTTTTAATTTACATCCCGCCAAAAATCAGTATTGTATGTGAAAATACAAGCAGTAAAACAATACCTAGTATCACTAGTTCGGTCTGGACATTCCTAGATCCCTTTTAAGTTGCAATGTGGCTACAGCCATGTGGCGACCACCTTAAGTGTTTCCCTTGTTGTATCACACCTGAGAGCGCCACCAGCAGCTAAACAAGACATAACAAGACAAAGGCATCAATCCCATCCCCATTTACCTCGTAGGAAATGCCACTAAATTCAACATGACTTGCTTGGGTTAGAATCGCACTGCAAATCGCACTAATCTCAATAGGACTTGCTTCCAAATGAAGCAGGCAGGTCCGCTTGAGCAGAAGTTTGCTATCGGCTCGGCTGCTTCGTCTAACGGGTGCAATTTATAAATGCTACAGGCGGATTATTAACAAGGCGTCCGACTACAAAAGGATTAAGGGCGTGCCTAAACGTGAGTATTTTATTCTTATTTGATGGGCACCGTAGGAACTGAAGAACTCCGAGCAACCATAGCTGAGTGGCAAAGCTTCCGCCTTGCAAGCGGAAGGTCCCGGGTTCGATCCCCGAAACCCCCAGATCAGAGTTGGGAGAGACTCCTGCCAGAAATCCTGGGAAGCTGCTGCCAGTCAGTGCAGACAATACTGAGGTAGATGGACCCCCTTAATGGTATGATGAGCAGCTTCCTGACGCCGAAGCGATGGGTGTTTAGGATCGCAGCTTTACTGCGCACACTTCGCTCCGTGGAAGGTGGACAGGCCGGTGGCTGTTACGACGCTTTGGGTCGCCCTGCGTGTGCAAGATAAAGAGCCCGACCAGTTCAATAAATAAAAAAGATATACTGTATATCTAAAGGTAGTCGCGCCCTCCTTCCACCTCCACAACCCCCTTTTCCTCGAATACTTGAAAGCAACCGTCCCGTTTCGCGTGTGGGGACGCGCGGTGTCGAGCGCCCCGCTCATCTCAGGCCGCCGGCTACGCACGGCTCGCGTGTGAGGAGACAAGATGGCGGCGGGGAAGGAGGCGGGGCGGAAGGGCTAGAACGCCGCGCTCCTCCACCCCGCAGGCAAGGCGCGCGCCTCCTCGCCCGGCCGCGATTGGAGGAGAGGGGGCGCGAACCACGTGGTCCGGCGACCTGCCTTTCTCCTCCGCGCAGCCCCGCCCCTCCCCCCTCCCGCGCGCCGCCGCCGCTACCGCGCTGCAGTTAGAGGCTGACGGAAGAGGAGGAGGAGGAGAAGCCGCCGCCAACGTCGCCGCCGTAGCCGCCGCCACCGCCTTCTGCGCGGGAAAGCCGCGAGCCCGATACCGGCAACCGCCCGCTTTCTGTGGCGGAGAGGGGAGCGGGGCGGCCGTTGGAAGAGGCCGCCGCTGTCGACGGGCCCAGCCCGCTCGGTGAGTGAAGGGGCTTCGAGGGGAGGGAATGAGGGAGAAGCCCGAGCCTCAGGCCCGCCTCCCACACACAACACGGGGTTCTCCTGAGGCGGCGGCGGGAGCTTGGCTCGTTTCTGAGGGAACGTGGGGCGGGGGGTGGGAGGGGGAAATAACGTTTCCCTGCGTTCCGAAAAGGAGCCTCTCTCCCGCTTGTGTCTCTGTCTTTGCGCGCGCGCGCTCCATTGTGTCGAGCGAACAAAATGGCGGCGGCGGCGGCAGCGTTGTCTGGGCCGGGAGGGAGGGGGGAATCGGAGGGGGAGAAGTGCCATGGCGCGCGGGGCGGCTCGACGGAAGGGGAGCCAGTGGCCCCGGGGACGTGGGTGCGCTTTTCCCCAGTCCCCGGCCTCCATCTCTTCCCCAATGCTTTCTCTCACGTGTGCCGCCGCCGCCTCCCACCTATAAGTGCCGATCCCGCCCTCGAGTTCCCCTTGAAGGCAGAGGGGAAGGGGACCTTCGCCTCAGCCCCGGGTGGCACCTTCGCAGCGGCGGACGCCGGCCCCCTTCGCTTGGTGCCCTTGGCCTCCTCTCCGCCGGACTCGCGTTTTGTGCCGACCCCCTTCCCCAAATGAAGCGCCGCCCTATTTTCTCCCTGACCCCCGGTACATACCGTAATGGCTTTCGCCTGCTGGCTAACCTTGCCCAGGTCGGCACGCGCTCCCTCCACGTGGTTAAAAATGCGGCAAGGGCCGGGTCCCCTTCTTCGGGTTACGGGAAAAAGGGGTCTTGGGCCGCGCCGGGTTTCTCGCGCGCGTCTGAACGGCCGCAGATGTGAAGCTGGTTTTTAATCTCCTGGCAGATGTGAGGTTTAAATCGCCGAGCCCCTGCGTGCATTTTGGGGGGGGGGGTGCGGAGGGGGAGAGCCACGTTTTGATCGCGTGAGGATCTTAAGTTTGTGATAATCAGCTCTTTTTAGAGTCGGCGACTTCTAGGCAACTATCAGCCTTTTGTTTTGTCCGTTAACTAGCAAAAGAGGTGATGGCGTTTCCCAAGTTTAGGAGCCTTGGCTTTCCGTTTACAAAAGTAGCGCTCCTATTAAGTTTGGCTAGGAATTACGATTTCAAAGTAGTGGGTTAATACCTGAGCCCATGGAAAGAGAAATAGGGGTGGGTGTACAGCTACTCAGGATTGTTGCGTCAAGAAATCATAGCCCCACTAAACGGTAATTTGAAATAATTTAATGCAAGCTGAATCCAGGATTATATGCTGTAGTGCACAAATTGGGGGAAGGCTTAAAGGCAATAGGATGTACTGAAGAGTGTTGTACAGACCAGGCATTTTCCAGTGTCTCTGTGCTTTCTTCCTCTTCCCCCAACAACAATGAAAACAAAATGTTCTTCCCGGAACTTTGCAGCTCATTTTCCACAAGAAACCAGCTCTGAAATAGGCTTGCAGAGCATTTGAGTTTGATGAATACAACTGAATCTGTGCAGCTTCACAAGCTTAGCTAAAACAGGTGCTTAATTTGTGGTTTAAAAGCTAAGTTAGACTGAGACTAGTTTTGTTTGCAACATCAATTATATTCTTACTGTATGAAAAGTTGTGCTAGTAGTATTAGTCTAGTGTAGCATCATTGTCTGTGATCTGAACATTTGTCCAAGACACTGCTTCTTGCCTCATCAACTTCATGCTACAGTGTAATGTGTTGTTATTGATTGCCTTCCCCCCATCTCTACCAGGTAGGGTCACTTTGGTTTAACATTTTTTAACAGAACAGTCGGGGGGTTGTGCTAAATGGTTTGTTACTGTTAAAAACTGAAATAAATTTTTATCTTTGTTCCCAAAGATATTTATCCTGTGCTCAAAGGACTGCATAGCATAAGGTGAACATCTTCTGCCAGGCCCCAGTATGCTTAACTTCACAAATTACGAACTTAAATCATTCCTGTGACCAGCAAGCTCTATTTTTAGTTCTTTTTATGTATTTCAAATGTGTCTGTCCTGCACTTCTCAAAGTTCTTGCTACAATAAAGCAATTTGTTCTCATGGCAACGCATAACACATTGCCCTATTCTCGCAACACAACAAGCCATGGGTGACACTCCAGATCCTACTGGATCACAGTTCTTCTCTTCAACCATTGGCCATGCTTTCTAAGGGAGCTTGGAGTCCAGGCTCTGGAGGACCACAGGTTTCCTGTCCCTGTAGTACAGTGGTACCTCTGGTTACGAACTTAATTTGTTCTGGAGGTCTGTTCTTAACCTGAAACCATTCTTAACCTGAGGTACCACTTTAGCTAATGGGTCCTCCCGTGCACGATTTCTGTTCTCATCCTGAGGTAAAATTCTTAACCCAAGGTACAACTTCCGGGTTAGCGGAGTCTGTAACCCAAAGTGATTGTAACCTGAGGTGTTTGTAACTCGAGGTACCACTGTACACCATAGTCACTAGTTTATCATGAATGCACAGATGGCTCTGGCTTTGCCCCTCCTCTATAAGGAACAACAAACCACAATTTCTGGCTTAGCATTTCACTCAAATTGTGATCAGAAAGCCAAGAGTAAATCTTGGTTTTACATTGTGGTTTGATTGGAATAAAACACTAGCTCAGACATAATGCTAAACCAGGGGGCATAAGCTTGTTGCTCACATGGTTTGCAACATGGTTTGTTGATGGGGAGATCAGAGTGAGACCTCTGTAAACATGATAAATAATTGATTAACATAAAATGTAGCAGGGTATATTCTGTTATAATATAAATTCATAATTGTACCATGTTGTGACAAGTCCACCAATTTGTTTTCTGATACTGGATGAAGATGAAGTGTGTGTTTCTGTTGTTAAATTTTCTGTCTGGTCTATGACGACAATAAATAATGATTGATTGATTTCTGATATTGTTTATCCTTTTCATTTTCCCAGAGTACTGAATACACTGAGCGAGTACAAATTGGAAGAAGCAAATATTTCTTGAAAAATTCAGCCAACGTTCAAAAGCAAAAATGGTAAGAGACTGCCATTCAGAGGTGAAAGCCAATAGCATACACTGGTGGTTTACTATTTGTGTTTTTATTTTCAGCGGCCAATGCGTATTTTTGTGAATGATGACCGCCATGTTATGGCAAAACACTCTGCAGTTTATCCAACGCAAGAGGAGCTGACAGCAGTACAGAACATGGTCTCTCACACTGAACGTGCTCTCAAGGCTGTATCTGACTGGATTAATGAACAAGAGAAAGGTAGCGGAGATCAGCCAGAACCTGAGACCATGGAGACTGTAGCTGAAGAAGAGAACAAAGAAGGAAGGTAAGTAACATTTCTGCTCATCAGTCAGCTGCTAAATACTTAAGTAGAAATCAAAGGGCACAATTGCAAGCAGCCATCTCTACGTCTAAAGGCAAATCTCCAGTTGCCACAGTAGGTGAAACAGTAAGCATGATTTTGTTCCTGTTGTCCATAGTTTTGGTTGTTTCATTTACCATAGAGAGAGGAGAACTTCTGGTCCTCCATATGTTGTTGCATTCCAGCTCCTATCACTCCTGACTACTGGCCATGCTTCCTGAGACTGTTGCAAATTCAGGTTCAACACCATCTGGAGGACCGCAGGTTCTCCATCCCTGATTAAGCTGATAGAACAGTCACAAACATTTTAGAACATTTCATCAACTCAGTTAATTGCTGCTGGAGGATTTGCCACTACCACAGAATCTCTTACTGTGCAGTGCTATACACAATCTACTCAGAAATGTGTCATTTAGGTCAGTTGGGCTTATTCCCAGCTAAGAGTCTAAGATTGCAACCCAACTACACTACCACATACATATGTGTGAGTAGTGTTTTCTTGAATCTTGGGTAATTGTATTGAAGTCTTCCTGGAACTAGAAAGTGTCACGTTTTTTCACTAGATTTCCCTATAAATACAGTATAGGTTGGGTATGTGTTGTCAAGGAGAAAACATGGTCTGGATATGATACCCCTTTGCATTTCTTGGGGTTATACTAGTACAGCATAAATTTAAACATCAAAAAAGTGGATTTTGTTCCTGAAAATGTTTGAGTTGGAAACTTCTGGTGCATTATGTAGGTTGGGATCTCATTTTGCATCTTTGACTTTTATTTTTAGTAAGCAAATCTAGAAATCTGCTATTCTAATTTTATCTGTTGTGTAACTGTCAAAGAATTTTCAAATAGCCAAAAATATTTGAAATTAAATACTTTGATAAGGAAAGGAAATTGGAAAAAAAATCATGCTTAACGCATTGTAAATATATTTAGGGATGTGGCAACACAACCACATATGCCTCCTTATAGTGTTTAAATTCTAAAAGGTAATGAAGGTGCTGAAAACTTCATATGCTAATTTTTGCACACTAAAGAGCTATGTATTTATATAATATATGCACACAGACATACTAGGGTTAGTCACCCCAAAAAAGGTTCAGGTAAGTTTGCCCAGAAAAAGTCATTCTGCATGTGCAGTGTTTTAGTTGCTTCAATTGGTAAAGTACTAAATGGATAATATATAAAGTACTAAATGGAGTTTTGGGCTGGGCTGCCATCAGTATGCTGATGACACCCAACTCGTATCTGTTGATGGATGGCCATCCTGACTCTGCCCCAGATCAGATGCTTGGAAGCTGTGGCTGGATGCTTACGTGGGAGCCGGTTGAAGTTAAATCCTTTGAAGACAGAGGTCCTCTGGCTGGGACGGGACGATATGGGATTGAGGGGGCAACTCCCATCTCTTGCGGGGGTGCAATTAGTGCCAGCACCGTCCGTTAAGAGTTTGGGTCTAATCTTTGATACCTCCCTCTCCATGGAGGCGCAGATTGCAGCTATAACAAAGGCGGCATGTTTTCATCTTCGCCAAGCTAAGCAGTTGGCTCCTTACCTCTCTCGCCCTGACCTAGCCACTGTGATCCACGCGACGGTCACCTCCAGACTGGATTATTGTAACTCGCTCTACGTGGGGCTGCCCTTGAGACTGACCCAGAAACTCCAGCGGGTGCAGAATGCCGCAGCGAGACTTCTTACGGGGTCTTTGCTGCAAGATCACATTCATCCGGTGCTATACCAGCTGCACTGGCTCCCGGTGGAGAACAGGATCAGGTTTAAGGTGCTGGTTTTAACCTTCAAAGCCCTATACGGCCTAGGACCCTTGTACCTCTCCTGGTATGCACCACAGAGGAACTTATGGTCTTCAAATAAAAACATCTTGAAGGTCCCAGGCCACAGAGAGGTTAGGCTGGCCTCAACTAGAGCCAGGGCTTTTTTGGCTGCAGCTCCAACCTGGTGGAATGCTCTGTCACAAGAGACAAGGGCCCTGCAGGACTTGACATCTTTTCGCAGGGCCTGCAAGACAGAGCTGTTCCACCAGGCCTTTGGTCAGGGCGCAGCCTGACTCCCTCCTTTGGCAATCTTTACAAAACTTTAGTTTATGGTTGCCATCAATTTTGATTTTAATTAATTTTTATAATGTTGCACTATTTTAGTGTTGTTAGCCGCCCTGAGCCCGGCTTCGGCTGGGGAGGGCGGGATATAAATAAAATTTATTATTATTATTATTATTTATTATACTAGTTGAACCAAGCAGAAGAAGAATATCCATTTAGTGTATTTAGTAATTTAAATATTTAGTGTATTTATTTTGATGCAACCTATTGAAACAATATGTTGCATCCAACTAAATCATTGTGTGGGATGACTTATGTGGGTGCAATGGAGCTTCTCGTGCTGTGCAGCCACCCACTTCCGCCTTGATGTGGGGGTTACTCTGGGGAAGATAGGTGAATGCGGGGGGAGTACAATTTCCATTGTACTCACAGAAGTCATTCCATGTGCAGAGTGGTTTAGTTTAAAATGACATTGTATTTTTATTTCTAAACTGAAAATTCATGAAAAAATAAAGCTGTAGGATGTTTATAGAATTTTCCTCCTTACATCACAACCTCAGGGCTGATTTCTTGGTGGGTAATGAGTAGGGTTGGGAGAAGGCATTCTTGAAGTTGCTGAACCATAGTAGATAAGAGACTGAATTACAGATCAGGACATTGCTGGCTCAAATCTTGCCTTTGCCATGAACTCACTAAGTAGCTTTGGGAAGTCATTCTCTCTCAGCCTCTCCAGATACTCTTTAGCTAAACAGTGCTTAACAGATATTCCATGTATCTGGAATGGAACAGCATCCAAAGGTGTCTAATTATTGTTTTTTTCCAGTTGGGGAAAAAAGTTTCAACTTAAGAGCATTGAAGAAAATAAAAGGAAGATTATCATTGTTGCTTGGTAACAGTATGTAGACCTCTGCATTTTAATGCAAAGGTGGGAGAAACATTTGAGGAACACATCACAGGATTAGATTAATTGCAAACTAAAATATTCAGTTAAATGTTCTCTGTTTAAGAGTTCTGCACTATAACCATTACACAGGCTGCACTTCTGTCTGTTCACTAAACTAAGGATACACAGTTCATTGGTACCCAGTGGTCTAGACTCCAGAACACTGGTGCGCTCTCCATGCTATCATCTAGGAGGGAAACACTTTAGAAGAAGGTCTTTGCTCATGGCTGGATTAGGAGGTATCTCCCAGTGCCTTTCTTGACCAGTCTTTCTGCCACGAGCTATACTTGAGTTCCCATCATCTTCTGTTACCTGTAGTCCAGATCATCCATTTTCAGGGGCCCATAAGCACACAAAGCCTTCATAGTCACCTAGAATTTATTATTGCTACCAGCCCTGTTGCAACCCTAAGAGGAAAGGAATGGCATCTTGCCGAACTTCAGAAACACTTAGGAGTGTTTCTAGAGCCCAGTGCAACTTTTCACTTGCCCACACACCAAGCTGGAAGGTGTAGGATGCTTCACTCTGATGAATGTTTAAAAGGCTCAGACAGCAGCAATGCAACTCTCTTCTCTGCCCACACCTCTGCCCTGTTTGGGATGGTGGGGAATCTCCTAGGCTTCACGCTGAGCCTCAGAGGCTCTGGAAGCAGTTATTTATTGCATTTACATCCCACCCTTTCCCCCCAAGGAGCTCATTTAATCTCTATAGCAACACTGCAAGGTAGGTTAGGCTGAAAGGCAGTGACTGGCCCAAGGGCACCCAGTAATTTTATGGCTGAGATTTGAACTCTGGTCTCCCAGATCCTAGTCTGACATTTACTTCAACACTACACTGGCTGTTATGCCTCACTGCTTCCTGACTTTTCTAAGACTCCGTATTCCATGGCAAGGAAGTACCCTTTCCAATTTTTTTGCTGAAGAAGAGGCCATATTCTATTTGTATTTTTTCCTTGAAATTAAAATTTTACTAATACTGTATTTTACCCCTCGCAGATAGATTGAATACTTTGGGGATTAAAAGACCTGTACATGATGATAAACTGTTAGAAATGATGAGCTGATAGAGATGTAATACCAGGTCATGGTGTTTGTTCTACTTGAATCAACATTTAAAGATATTTGGGTCCCTCCATGTAGTGCAAGACAGTTTGGTGGCTATTTTGAAACAGCCCAGTGTTTCCATTGTGTGCTGAAAGTTTGATTTGAACAAATACTTAGCACAATAAAAGAGCAGTTTGTCATTTCATCATTTTCTGTAAAGCTTCTTTTCATCGTTTCTTAGTGAGCCGAAGACCACAGAGCACTTAACTCGGACACTTCGTGGAGTGATGCGTGTTGGTCTTGTAGCAAAGGGGCTCTTGCTTAAGGGAGACTTGGACCTTGAGTTGGTTTTGTTGTGCAAGGAGAAGCCTACTATTGGTCTTTTGGAAAAAGTGGCAGATAATCTTGGAACCCAACTTGCTGTGAGTATGAAAAATAATGCAGTTTTTAAAAGTTTATAATTGCCACCGCTTATCTTGTTTATTTTTTACTTATTCATGCAACAAATGCAATGTTATCCTACTTTATTGGGTTATGGGGTTTCATGTCAAAGAGTGCACAGAATTTTTGCTGTTCTGCCAACTTGGGTACTCTAATGTAATACAGTTTTGGATAAAGTTACTCAATCTGAGTAAAAGGCACCTATTTACATATTTTTAAGCGCCAGGCAAAAACATTCCTTTTCTCCAAGGCCTTTGGCTAATTCAACAATGTGTGGCTTTTAAAACTGTTGGGGAGGGGGTGTTAGAGTTTTTGTTTGATACTATGTAATGTATTTTTGTGGTTTTATATTGTAAACTGCCCTGTGCTCCTTTCATGAAGGGCAGTATAGAAATTTAAAAAATAATTATAACATCTAAAATCATGCATTTTGCTATCATATACTGTAGCATTTTAAGTTCCCTTGTAATAAAGCATTGCTGACGTGGGATAATTCCGGGGCGAACATTTTATGTAGTACATTGAGCCTGCAATCACTTGCAAACACAAACTTATGCGGGGTGGGGAGAATAAATAAATAAATGGAGAGCAGGGAAAACCCACTGTTCCCCACTCTCCATTTATTCATTTATTTCTGCCCAACCCATGCACCTAGTGGGTTGCTCTTGCAGCTCTGCTTTGGGAAGGAGCTGCCCGAGCCCATGCTTCTCCTTCCCAAAGTTGAGCAAGGTTTGGCAAGGAGCTGCCATGGCTCTCCCTTGTGCCTCCTTCCCAAAGCCCAGTGCCATGCTTACTGGACTCTGGAAGGTTGCAGGAGGGCGCTGGGAAGCTCCCAAGTGGTCCTGTGGCCTTCCGAGAGTCCAGTAAGCAGCCATCCACCTTGCAGGTAGCCGTTCCAGGTGTTCCATACTTTGCACTTGGTGCACGGTGCTCCGGAACTGAACCTTCGCATAAGTGGTGGGCCCACTGTAATTAGATCTACCAAGTACTTTGCCTACCACTTGCCAGTTTTCTGTATCCAGTTGCTGGCACCTCTTCTTGTAACTAGCCCTGTGGGTCTGTCCCTTCAGAACTTCCAGAACGTTACAAATTAAGCTGGTGAACATTTCTCAGCACTTGGTAGCTCATCTTCATTTGCTACCACTGGCTTATTTGAGAAACTAGTTAGATGCCATAGTATGATTTCATTATCAGTATTTCCTCTTTAGAAATCTTTTTTACTAGTCTGATATTTGAATGGGCTAGATAAACTCATTGCTCAGACAAAATGGGAAGCTTTAGTTGAACCTTCATAAGAGGAAAAGTCGTAGTGTTGAAAGGGGTTTTCTGCCTGAAGAACCTTTCCAGTCATTGTGCAAGTTGGGGGTGGAGAGATATGTGTGAAGGGCAGGGAGATGTGGTGGATTCCATATCTTGGGCAGCTTGCCCAAGGAGCATTTGGGCTCCTGAAGTGAATTTCCTTATGTTGCTCTTAGCTATACCAACTACGCCAAAATCAAACATAGTTGCCCCAAAGCTCTAACTTGGATGTTGGCACTGCAGAAAGGGAGAGACTCTGATAAAACACTAAGGCATTTCTTTGTGTTTCAGGCTATTACTGAAGATAAATATGAAATTATCCAATCTATCAGTGATGCTGCAATTATCATTAAGAATACAAAAGAGCCTCCACTGACACTTACCATCCACTTGACATCCCCTGTTGTCAGAGAAGAAATGGAAAAAATGTTAGCTGGAGGTATGGAGGACTGAAAACTGCTAGCAGCCGCAGAATACGTTTCCAGACTGACTTCATTGTTCACTGTGGTGTTCTGTTTTTGATTAGGCAGAGCAATTTCATGCAAATCAACTTTGTGTCACAATGCTACACAGTGTCATGGTTATGAACAACTGGATTATAGGCTTCTAGAATCTGAGTACCACCTTCCAAATTAAATCACTTTTTAAAATGTTTGGGCCTTTTTGTATGGCCTTGTAAAAGTACATTAACTCACTGGTATAACTTTTTTCATCAGACCTTAATGATGGATACAGACGTTATAAATGTAAACTAAAACCTCTTAAGATGAAGTCTTAGTTTAAATGACTTCTGCATGTTCTTGAAATTGGATATGTTACATAAAAGCAGTTTGTGTTGCAGCAAAAATGATAGTTGCTTTTTGTATTTTTGATCGTTTTGGGGTTTCAGCCTGTTCAGCTGAATTCAAGAATGTAATGCAGAGTTTTGGATAAAGTTACTCCATCCTTCATCTTACTTATACATCTATGGGTCTGAGTGACAAGCATGTATATAATAACTCAGCCTGATTATTTGTAGCTGTGTTTAAAGGAGGCAGTCCACACAAAGTATTTGAGGTGATATCAAATACTACAAAATACCTATCCGGTGTTTGTGTGATAGCTGTCTTCATACATGCACATCACTTGATCGTACAGAGATGAGCTTGGATGTGTGAATTCACCCTTAATATTAAAAGCAATCTTCACATTTGAATAAATCTAGAATGGTTTTTTCAGTAGCCAGGTGAACACAATGCTTAAAGGGTCTCACATTTCAAATGACTGAACTAGCCTTATCTAAAACCCTGGCTTCTTCCTATGTTCAGTTTTGCTGCAGCACAGACTGGATAGTAATTTTGTTCGCTACTGATTGTTTTATGGTTCTGATATCTGACCACATCTACCAAGCCTTCTAGTTTGTCGATTTTAGGGACGCTGGACCTTTGACCAACAGGACGCACTCTGTCATGGGCTGGGGCCAGGGCAGTCGAGCCTTGTGGGCGGAGGGGGTTCCCATCTAGAAAAGCATTTAGTTATGTACCTCTACGGATATAGAGTGGGGATATAATTTTAACCTTCCATTCTGTTGGTTAGCATAGTCCTATACCTTTTTGTAACCTGGTTAAAATAGTTTAGGATTTCTGTCCTTCCCTGTAGGGTTTCCTTTCCTTTTGTAAGAGTGAGTTAGTGCCTCACATTGTTCTCCTTATGTAGTTGTTAGTTCATAAGGGTGACAAAGTAAAGTGTATTGAGGCTATACTTTCAGGTACAGGGCTGTAGATCAGAGTTCTGGGAGCCTCAGCTGCCCTTTAGGAAACTGCCTCATCCCCTCTCCACCCGACAGAACCCCCTTGGTCAAACTGTACCTTGTCTTCTTATTCCACCCACGAATAGAAACGCTATCAGTCAACGACTCACCGGACGTTCTGGACAGGCAGAAATGCCTTGCTGCCTTGGCGTCACTCCGACACGCCAAGTGGTTCCAGGTTTGCATTTTGTTCTTATATTTGTCTTTAAGTAGAAAAACTTGTAAGTTGTAATTGTCTAACTTCATTAAAATGTTTTAAATCTGGGCTGTAGATGTGCAGAACTTAGCATCTGTTAAATGCACAGTTGCTAAAGAAGCACTTGAATTTTAGTTTTTCAGAGAAGGAATGGAGTAGATTTCATTGCTGCTGCTTTGTGTTAAGAGTAAGTTTTCATACACAGTAATTAAACTAAAGAAATAAAGCTATGGAGATGTATACATAGTTTACCCTTGACAAAGTAGCACTACAAGAAATTTATATTTTGTCTCAATTTGGTTCTGGTATGCAGTATATTACTGAACCTGTGTTGCTTATTACTTTATTCTAGGCCAGGGCAAATGGCTTGAAATCATGTGTCATAGTCATCAGAGTGCTGAGAGATCTGTGTACCCGTGTGCCTACTTGGGCTCCACTTAGAGGATGGGTAATCTTTCAAGTTATTTCTTTTTTAATATGCAAATGTGTGTGAGAAAAAGCATGTGCTTTTTCTATCCTATGGGGAGGAAGGCAGTTCTCATTTTACTATGAAAATGTGAAAAATTTGGATAATATTTAAGAAAAGCGTAATATTTGTAAGACTGCCTAGGTTGTTAAATGAGACTGATTGTATGTGACCAAAGGTTCTAGTGTAAGGTGGGCTTTTAGGGATTGTGGAAGCCTGACAGTTCTAAAATGCTTGCCAATAGTCTGCTTTGGTTTATAGCTAGAGTATCCTCATGGCATAGGTTCATCAGGTGGCCGAGGCTCAAAATTGACTTGTGTGCTTTTAGAACAGGAGTGGTCTGCAAGCTACATTCGAATGGTTCAGGGCAGATCTCTGGATTGTGGTTGAAAACAAGAGCCAGCATATCCATCCTATTAAGCAGTTATATTGATTTCAATTGTGTTTGTATTTTATTACTTATTATGTTGTATTTTGTAATGCAATTGAGTTATGTGGAATTCAAATTATAATACAATAAAATATTTAAGGAATTAAATAATGAAAATACAATTAGAAATCTTACAGTATTTAACACAGTTGCTGCAAGAGGCAGAAAAATCATTAAGTAGTCCACCAAGAGTCTTAGCAAATTTCAGGTAGCCTGGGGGGAGAGAATAGTTTTGAAATCACTGCTTGGGAATAATACCCATTTAGTGGCATATAAATAATTTGAATGTGCAATGAATATATGCTATTTTAGGAAGTTTCCATTGTTTTCATAGATATAATGGTTGTGAACCATTTTCTAGTTTATTATGGTAAGCTGTAAACGAGCAGTGAGCTAGTGCATGCTGCCTGCTTACTTCCACTTCAACCCTCTCCTGGTGTGAGCAGGATATGTATACCAGGAAGTTGTTAGTTTGATTGTGACAAGAAAGCATAGTCACTGCCCATCTTAAACCATGCTTTGTTGGCTTGCTTATTGTGGCTTGTTAGAATGCAAAAGGAAGCCAAGGGCCTCCTGGTGTGTTTATCCCACTTGTACCAGAGGAGGAGTGATCAGACCACATGCACCAGCACACAGAAAGTCTGGCTTATGTGTCCATGCAGCCAGTGAATATTTGAGAACGTGGTGAGGTTATTCAGTCTTCAATGCAGATTACCATTCTAATACTTCACAGGCATTATTAGACAGCCCCTCACACACATTTCAGACCTTCACTTAAGTTTATGCCCAGGCAACAGCTAAAAGTGACTCTAGTCCAGGTTAGACCACACACCTTACAGCAGGCATAGGCAAACTGGCCCTCCAGATGTTTGGGACTACAATTCCCACCATCCCTGACCACTGGTCCTGTTAGCTAGGGATGAAGGGAATTGTAGTCCCAAACATCTGGAGGGCCAGTGTTTGCCTGTGCTGCCTTACAGCAACCCCCTACAACCAAACTTGGCTAAGCTTCATTGGATTCCGCTTGAGCGGAATATAAATGCAGGGCGAGTAAATTGCAAATGTCTGTATCATTTAACGTGCAGATCGTTCTTGCTTTCACCAAGATGAACAGTGCACCCCCCCTTTTTTTTTAACAATTGCCATTGATTTCAAACACTTAAAATACCGTATTTTTCGCCCTATGGGACGCACTTTTCCCCCTCCAAAAATGAAAGGGAAGTGTGTGTGCGTCCTATGGGGCGAATGCAGGCTTTCACTGAAGCCTGGAGAGCGAGAGGGGTCGGTGCGCACCGACCCCTCTCGCTCTTCAGGCTTCATTAAGCTCTCCGCAAGCCTTGGGAGCCTGAGGGAGATCCCGTCGGGCTCCTTAGGCTTGCGGATAGCAGCCTGCATCTCGAAACCAGGGGCTTCGGTTCCCTGACCTGGTTTGGAGGCTGACAGATATCCGCAAGGCATGGGAGCCCAGCGGGAAATTGTGCCGGTCTCCCAAGGCTTGTGGAGAGCTGCCTGATCTGGGGGCTGGGGGGAAATATTTTTTTCCCCTTTATTCCCCCCCCTCCAAAACTAGGTGCATCCTACGGGCTGGTGCATCCTATGGGGCGACAAATACGGTATTATGAGGTGCATGCTTCAATTCAAGTTGCTGGTGAGGTTAGGGAACTACAGTTCCCCCCCCCCCCCCGAAGCTGCAACAGAGAAGCCACTTTAAAGCAGAAGCAATTAATATGTGAGCTATGAGCATTCTATATGTTAAAGCTATAGAGAGCTTGTTATTTCTTCTATTTATGTTGCACTTATTAAGTTTAAAAACTTTATTCATTCACTGATTCCCATTTTACAGAAAGGGCACTAAGATCCACGTGTTAACATTCCCATTGAGTCAGTGATAGACAAGCTTGTACCAAGGTCTCCTTGATCCAACACCCAATTTTCTAGTCATACATGTGTCTCTTTAACTGAGTTATTTAATAGATTAATGGTTAAGGTAGGCCAGCATCTGTACTATGGGCACTGATAACTTTACTATTTTCCTTACAAATTTCTGAAATGTCTTTTCAGCCTCTAGAACTGCTGTGTGAGAAATCAATTGGAACAGCCAATCGACCAATGGGAGCCGGTGAGGCCCTGAGAAGAGTTCTTGAATGCCTTGCATCAGGAATAGTCATGCCAGGTTAGATAGTTCTCGACTCTTGAGAAATTTCAATAGAAGTGACTGAAATTGGCTCTAGTCAAGGTTTTGTGTTTCCACCATCTTAGGCATGACCATATTTTATCTGTTTCTTTCACTTAAGGCTTGATGTACAGGGCATGACATTACCTTGAACAAATGCTCTTAAAATTATGGACCCAGTATTCCAACTCCCTTAATGGGGATGTGACAGAATGTGCAGGTTGCTTTTGGAGTGCTTGAAGACTTTGGCAATCTTGCCACACAGTGTTGGGCTTAATGATCTGTATTGCAGACTAGATCAAATTATTGCCCATTGGATCAAGAACTTCAATTGAGCTACTTACATTTCTGAGTCTTAGGTGATGCTGAGGGAATATTTGAGTCTACATAGAGACCCTAGGATAATTCTCTGCATATCTTCCTTGTTTCCTGCCTTCAGATGGTTCTGGTATTTATGATCCTTGTGAAAAAGAAGCCACTGATGCTATTGGGCATCTAGACAGACAACAAAGGGAAGATATCACACAGAGTGCTCAGGTATAGTTTTGATTACAGATGTTACAAAACCGCAATGAGTTCTTAATGATAGCTAGTTTTCCCAATGAGGCTGGCTTTAATCGGAAACAGAAAAAGGGTCCCATTAAGTAATGCAGGAGGTTTTTGCTGATTTGCCAAAAATAAGATGTCAGGTTTTTAAAACTTAACAGTAAGTTCCAGAGTGCTTGATGACTTTGGTCTTCAGAAATTTCTGGCTTGAAATACTGGGAATGGGTTTTGTTATGAATGTGGGAAAAGCTAGGAGCAGTTTGGACACCTCAGTAATACACATTCTATCTCTCTAGCATGCGTTAAGGCTTGCTGCTTTTGGCCAACTTCATAAAGTTTTGGGGATGGATCCGTTGCCATCAAAGATGCCCAAGAAACCAAAAAATGAAAACCCAGTTGATTACACTGGTAGGTTTCAGTAGTCTGGAATTTTATTTCTGACAGAAAATATGTTGGTGTTTTTATTGACGATCTAAAATCTGTCTACAGTCCAGATTCCCCCTAGCACCACATATGCCATTGCTCCGTTGAAACGTCCTATGGAAGAAGACGGAGAGGAGAAGTCTCCAAGCAAAAAGAAAAAGAAGATTCAGAAAAAAGGTATTGAGTTGGCAAGAGGTAGGTATACATAGTTTTCCAAGTGCTTGCTAATCCAGATGTTTCGGATTCATGTTGAAGTGTAAATGTCAGTGAATGGTAGGAAGTAGAAAAATGTCGAGTTGTTCTTCTGCTTTGGCTGATTTGTTTGGTAGCTATAAACTTAACACTGTGCACTTCGTAGAGCACAAAAGACATTAATGTGGGGTCTTCAGTCAATATTTTAATATCTTCTTTTGTTCAGAGGAGAAATCAGAACCGCCACAAGCTATGAATGCACTGATGAAACTGAACCAACTGAAACCAGGACTTCAGTATAAACTAGTGTCTCAGACAGGTCCTGTTCATGCTCCTATATTTACCATGTCTGTGGAAGTAGATGGCATCACATATGAAGCTTCAGGACCTTCCAAAAAAACAGCCAAGCTGCATGTAGCTGTAAAGGTAGGAAGTGGTTATAAATATGTACGTAACTATTATTTGTAAGTCAGTACATACAGTTTCGCTTTGAACGTAGCTTGAATTCCTTCCGTCTGGAAGGGGATCTTGTGCCTTTCCCAGAATACATCCATGTCATTCATTACAAACCATGGTTAAGGAAGCTTAAACTATGTTTTAGTCTTGTCCTTGTATTGACATACACATAGTTTGCAATTGACCAACAAGACAAAATTGGAGAACCATGATTTGACGCAGACATGTAATCAATGTAGTTTGTGCTTTATGATTTGCCATGGTATCAGTTGACTATGAGGGTGCTTTACCTAGAAGCTGGGAGGGATAAGCACAGACCCGTGCAAAGAGATCCAGCAGCCAGGTATACTTGCCCCATGCCTCGGAGGGCTAAGCTGTCGGGGGGGGGGGGCTCTAGAAACCAGCTCCTCCTTTTCCCTTTTGTTCTTTTAATTTATAGCTTTATTTTAACACGACTTTCTGCACGGGCCTGGATAAGCAAGCTCTAAATCATGTTACGTCCTGTGTTTGGAAGCTCAAGCTATAGTTTGTGAAACTAGTTAGGTGTGGCTGCTGAATGGCTTAATGGATGTTACTGAGTATATAACAGTAGTCTGAAGTTGTACAGAAGCTTCTAAATTGATCAGGATAATTTTTTTCTTCTTAGGTGTTACAAGATATGGGATTGCCTACAGGTGTAGAAGGAAGAGAGAGGGGTGATGAATCAGCAGAGGAAACAGATCAGAAACCAGTAGCTATTACTGCTCCGCCTGTAGTAGAAACTATTTGTACACCCAGTGCTGCTTCTCCTTCAGAGCAAACAGAGGTAGGTGTACATTACTTGTGCCTCTTTTAGGCTCTGGTCATTGCTCTTAAGGCTAGAATCCCTGTCACTCCAAATCAATGCCAATTTCCTACTTCGTTTTAGAAACTCTTGTACAATCAATAACCACCAAATAATTATGGAGGGGATTCAAATGATGCAATTATCTCTCACATATATAGCTTAACTAAATCTGACATTATAGTTCTAAGTGTACTTTAATAATCAATTGTCCATAATTGATGAAGACAAAGTCAGTACATTATAGTTTCTGGTACACTTCTCCCCAGCACCCAGGTGTCTCTTTTGAAAGCCTACTTTTTCCTCTACTACTACACATTCACAAAGCCAGTTCCTTGTTCTAGTGGGCAAATACCACATGGTTTGCTTCTCTGTGCTCAGCATCTTGCCTTGCCCTACTGTGCTAACTAGGAAGGTGGTATGCTAACCTAGATAATTTTTTGGCTTTCAGTTTTTCTGTAGTGGTTTGGCACACACACACACACACACACACACACACATACCCGTCCCCCCAATTATTGATCTAAAAGTGGATATGGCACCAATGAAGTGGTATTTTAATTTCATAGAATGTGAAGCAGCAGGGACCAATACTGACAAAGCATGGGAAAAACCCAGTTATGGAGCTAAATGAGAAACGACGTGGCTTAAAATATGAGCTGATCTCAGAAACTGGCGGCAGTCATGATAAGCGGTTTGTGATGGAGGTGAGATGATCTGGTTTTCAAAGCTGCATTCAGAATTACTATTAGTTAATGCTGTTACAACATGGGAACGTGCAGTTCTCTCCCTGACACTTTTCCTTACTTCAAAGGTTGAGGTTGATGGTCAGAAATTCCAAGGAGCTGGTTCAAACAAAAAAGTGGCGAAAGCTTATGCTGCACTGGCTGCGTTAGAAAAGCTTTTTCCAGATGCCCCCCTTCCAATGGAGCAAAAGAAGAAAAGGGCCCCTATGCCAGCGCGAGGTGGACCCAAATTTCCTGTAAAGGTAAATTTTAACCTTATAACTTGTGCTTTCAGGTAGATTAATAATACTTAACTCAATCCCCTAGAGAGACTGTACTCTTAACAGACTATTTGGCCTTCTGGAGAATCGTTGCTGTACCGCCGGATAGGGGACTATTTGGCGGTTGATTTGAAAAGCATAGCTTGTGGCTACAGTTCTAGGAGCTGCTTAGAAATGAATTATACAAAATACTTAACATAGCAAGAATCAAAAATAAGTTAGTTGATTTTCTCTTGGTTGGATTTTTACTAATTTCAACAGCATAATCCAGGCTATGGTATGGGAGGCCCTATGCATACTGAAGTGCCACCCCCTCCAAACATGCGGGGTCGTGGTAGAGGAGGAAATATCCGAGGCCGCGGTCGAGGAAGAGGTGGATTTGGTGGTGCTAATCATGGAGGATATATGAATGCTGGTGAGTTACTTCCTTTCTGTTCCATACTTTAAAGTGTGAAAGCTAGCATTAATCATCTTGCACATGCTGCTTTTTCTGCTTCATAGCAAGGGTGGGAGGCCTGTACTCCAACAGGTTTGGTTAAATTCTGGTTCCCATCATTGGTCATATTGGCTGGAGCTGGTGCCCATTGAGAGATCAACAACATCTAGAGGGGCACTTGCTCACCACCTCGGCATTATAACATTGCATATAGTGTGTGTGCGTGTGTGTGCGAGCGAGCGAGCGAGCGCAGGACCATTTCCCTTTTGCAGATTTGAGACTAAGGAGGAGCTGGAAGATAAATACAGGTGAAAGCCTTAATGGTTGCTGAATTCAGTGGTTCTGTGGAGTCCACTTTTTATATATGTGTCTGAATCTGAGCATCAGTGTAAATCCATGGTGTAAACATACCAAATGGTCTACTTAATTCACTCCTTTTTTGCAATATTGTCAGGTGACTAATATATACTTCATTTTGTTCCAGGAGCTGGATATGGAAGCTATGGCTACGGTGGCAATTCTGCAACAGCAGGCTATAGTAAGTGTTCGTGGAAAAAATAAACACAACACCCTGGGGGTAGTGAAGCTCAGTTCTATTTTACATAGCGAAATGAGGAAAATCTGATGTTGAAAGCAAATCTCACTTGCTTTTAAAATGAACTAAACATTTCTCTGCTTTATGCCAGTGAAGCAAATCACCATTCTGAAAAGCATTTTCCCTAAAAAAAAATACCATTTTAAAATACACAGCTTGGTTTGTTTCGGGAGGGGGGGAAGACGGGAGCAGAGAAATAAAAATAAATTTTAAAAATGTGGCACATTTTGCCATCTTCCAAAAATTCTAATTTTTTTTCCTCTGCTCTGTCTCCCCCTTTTGTAGGTGACTTTTTCACAGACTGCTACGGCTATCATGATTTTGGGTCTTCCTAGATCATCTAAAAGTATTGCACATAAAACAGCTTTTTACTCCAATTTTCTCGAACTCCAAAACCCAAAGTGTTCGTGCTGTGTCCCTGTGCTTCACTGGGTTTCTCAACTGGCTTTTCACCGCAGCTTGTCTGAAACTGTTAGCCTACAAACAGTGGCAGTTTTTATTGTGACTTGCCTTTGGTCATATTGATGTACACTATGGGGGAGCTAAATTTCAAGGAATGTGTTTGTGCGTTGTGCACAAAAAGAGCCAACTCTGTTCTGCTTACAAGCAAAAGGCCTCCGTTTGCTTTTTATGGAAAGCATCGCTTTATTTTTAAGGAACATGATAATGTGTGAACTACTTGATTTAATTTACAACAGATTTTGTACAAAACTTAACCTTTTTGGTTCCCTGAAGTGGATAGATGCCTCTAATAATAAGGGAAAGACATTTGAACAATTCAGAATCTATGACAACTTAGTGTTTTAAGCATGCATGATATTGACTTGTATGTGAAATAGTATGTGCTAATTTTAATATCTGCATCCTTTGTGCTTCTTGTATTGGTATAACATCCAGGACCTACAGCCTCAGCTACAATGGTTGGGTTGCGATTCCTCTAAAATTGAATGGTTTCATTAGTTGCAGTGGGCATTTTTTGCAACTAAAGATAAAAGGCCTAAAGCACTTTGCAAGTTGGTTCAAATTCTTGTAGGGTATGGCTACTTATCTTTTTTGCAGTGCATGTCCCCAAAAGCAGGTGTATGTAATGTCCAGGAAATGAAAGCTACTAAACACTGAAAAGGCACAGGGAATAAACTAGTTGTTGAGGTTTTTAATAAACATACTGTTTGGTCTTCTTTGCTTCAGTAGTTGATTTAAATGTGTGTATCTTGATCCCTGTCTAGGGATTAAAATTTCTATACCACCTTTTATCCAAGGATCACAGGGGTGGTTTACAATATAAAAACACAAAATTGCATAACATAGTAACAAACAAAAGCAATACCCCCCATGCACACACATTGTTATTTATTTGTTAATGAATTCTAAATGAAATCATTACTAAATAAGCAGTTTACAAAATAGTTAACATGGTAACTATAAGTGGTTGTGGTGAGGGAATTGTTTTCCCCAATGAATTTTGTTGTTAGATGTCCTTTTTAAAAGAGAAACTGTGTTTTTTATAGTTCTGAACTGAGTGAAAACTCACTTTAACACCCACTGTGTTGTGGGTGCTCTGTGAAGATGGTTTGGGGAACCAAGACTTATTTCCAGAAATTATTATCTAAATTTTTATTTAAAACTAGTGGTGTTCCTTCCAGTATACCATGTTGTGCATATCGGCTACATGTGTCACCTTACTAGACAATAGCCATTATTGTGCAGTTTTAACCATAGGCTTATAACACCTGTTGTGGGTCTGAAAGCTGGTGCCTTCGTTACTAAAGCATAATTTTAGATCATGTTAAAAAGGGGGTTCAAATCTTATGTGCTCAAATTGTATTTCAAAACAGGATTTTTACAGACTTTAGATGTACCCAAGTAACTCTGTGTCTTCTGCTATTGTTTCCAGCTGTGATCATCACTTCTTTTAACACACCAGGGGATATTTTGCAGTCTGGTACATGGGGAACTGAAATCATACCAGACTGCTTTGTTGGATGTTCACTCCCAGCTAAAAGCATCTGCCTGAGATGGCTGATGTAATAAGTCTAACTACAAGTCTATAGAATTCCAAATTTTGAATTGTCACTGCTACAGAAAATGGGTTACTCTCATGTCAAATATTGTGGGAGAGTGCATAGCCCTTCCAGAGAGAGGTATTAGGCTCCAGTCAAACCTAAGTATCCCTTTAGGGAAGGGAGGACATCTGGTGTAACGTGTCAGTTTGCTCCAGATTTCTACTAGGATGCGGGGGAAGCTCAACACAAGTCATGCTACACAGTCACATTTTAGGCCCGTTTCTTCCAGAGCATGTAGCCGTTTCAAATAACTTGAACAAGTGTAGTGATTGCTTTCTGTCCTATCCTTAGGTCAGTTCTACAGCAATGGTGGCCATTCCGGCAATGCAGGAGGCGGTGGTGGATCCGCAGGGTATGGTTCCTACTACCAAGGTGGCGACTACAGCTCTCCTGCCCCTCCTAAACATGCTGGGAAGAAGCCGCAGCATGGAGGACAGCAAAAGCCCGCCTATGGTTCAGGGTATCAAGCCCATCAAGGCCAACAACAGCAATCGTATAACCAGAACCAGTATAGCAACTATGGGCCACCGCAAGGCAAGCAGAAGGGATATAACCAAGGCAACTACGCTTCCTACTCAAATTCCTACAACTCTCCTGGCGGCGGTGGAGGAGGATCAGACTACAATTACGAAAGTAAATTCAGTGTGTTCCTCGTGGGGGGTGGGAGTTGTGAAAGCCCTTAATACACTTTTAGCATAAGCATATGTCTCGTACACTGCACATCAGGGCTATTATCCTTATGTAAGTCCCAGAGTGCAAGGACAGAGATTGGAATTGTAAAGGAAACGTGATAGTTTAAGAACTGGTGTGATTCTGTGTTACTTTGTATGCTTAAGTAAAGTAGCTGTATTTTAAAGACCCTTGTGGACAGGAGATATTCCAGTAACTGGGTTGAGATGCAGATCAGAGGAGAATCTTTTAAAAGGCAGTGGAGTTGAGCTGCAGTGATAAATGAAGGCATCTAATAATTTTGAGCAGGTGTGTTGGGAAACGTTCATCATGCAGCTAGTTTTGGTATAGCCTCTCCACTGCTGCTGTGTTGCAAGAAACTAGGGGAGACATCTATGATAAGAGCTGATAATCTCCCTGTGTATTATATGGTGGTATTATATGAAGTCAGCTTTCATATATTTACATCTGATTTTGAATGTTTCCAAAGTAGCCTGATGTGAGACTTTCCTCAGTATACATTCTTAATTCCAGGTTACGGTGGTGGCGGTGGTGGACGTGGCGGTAGTGGCACGAACAGTTATGGCTCAGGAGCCGCCTACAATGCTGGTTCCCATGGTGGCTATGGGGGCGGAGCTGGAGGAGGGTCATCTTACCAAGGTAAGCAATGTCCGTATAGAATAACAGCAACCCTGAAGTGTTTGCATGTTGAGTGGAATAAGTTCTTTTGTTTGGTAGTCCACAAATCTTGACTTTGCTAATCAGCCAGCCATTATATGCGATCACTACTATTGCTCCCTTCCTCCCTCCCTCCCTTCCTTAAGTCAGTCCTCCGGAACATGCAATGAACAAAGGTGGAAGAGTGTCACTCTCACTTGACTAGGCTTTAGTTTCGAGAAAGATTAGCAGTGCAAGGAGGGGACTCCTGTTGCTGCTTTTCTTTTCCAAAAGCTGATGGGAGTGCCTTTGTTACTAAAGCATAATTTTAGATCACATTAAAAAGGGAGGCGGTGATAGACCAGAGCAGACAGAAGTGCAGCAGGGAAAGATTATTGTACCCCAAGTGCTCTTCAATTACTAAACTTTGGGGAGGTTATGTTCATTCTGTCGTCATGTGTTGCCTGCTATTTGTGTATGTGATAGTTTAGACTATATAAGCAAAGTAGAGATTTATAATGATATATTAAAGTGGCCCTTCTCCCTTTTCACCCTAGGAGGATATTCTCAGCCAAACTACAACTCCCCAGGTTCAAACCAGAATTACAGTGGACCTCCCAATTCCTACCAAGTCTCCCAAGCTGGTTATGGCAGAAATGACCACAGCATGAACTATCAGTATAGATAAACCAGTCTGTTCTCGGGTGTGAAGCTTTGTTACCTTCTAAACTTGCATACCCTTTGAATATTGAGTTTTATTGCATCACAGTAAACATGTAAACCCTGTTTCCATGTTGCAGTGCTCTTTGTGATATCAGTCACTAATGGTTGAGTACTTTGTAATTCCATACTTAGCTGTATTTTGGACATTTAATGGTGTATTTAATGGTTTGTTTGCCATTTCAATTTTCTGTCTAAATAGAATTTGAGTTCAGTATCCTTTTTCTGTTTAAATGGCATTCATGTGTTAACACAGTATGGCTTTAAATAGATAAGGGATATCTTCTGCTAATGCTTTTGTGAAGTGAGTTTAAACAAGCTTTCTGTATTTTAATGCTTTAGTGTTTTTCAGTTTTATAAGTGAGGATTTTATTTTAAAACTTGTGGGAAAGAGTGGGTTTTGTATGTCTGGGTCATTCAGACAGCACATCTGGATTATGCTGAATGTAGACAAATAAACACAAACTCTTCATGTGTCTGTCTAGATTCTTATTCTGCCTAAATCCCATAACCTGATTGCTACCAACTGCCTCTCAACTTTCAAAGCAAGCCGTTAGGTTGTTGTATCCTAATAATTTATGGTAACTTTCAAAAAATCCCTTATAAAGCCACAAACTTTGCATGGCCAGTAACACTCAAGTTGTATTAACATCTCTAACGGCCTTTTTTTAGTCTTTCACAAGAAAACAGTTAGGTGAATTACAGAGTCTGATGAAGTGATGGTGGAAGAATGAGAGACAGCTTTGGTAACAATGAAACAGTAATGGGGTAAGGAACAAGAAACACTGGTGATTTTGTCCAACTCTTATTTTGAGTCTTCAGTCATTAATTGTTTATCTGTTTTGCCCGCCCCTAAAAGCTATAGTAACCAGATTCTGCCTTGTGCAGCATATATGGTTGTTTTAAAATCGCAACTAACTGCTGGGACAAACTAATGAATCAAAGCTAAAGGGTCCCAGAAAAACCTACGTTGATACTTAGAAGCAGGCCTCAAAGTTGAAATATGTTAAAAACTGCCTAGTATCAAGACTAAAAATAAAGGGCACATCAAAGCTGAAGCAACAAGATACAATTTGCGTGTGATACGTGTGATTTTCTTCAAGTTTAATCCCAGTTGGAAGCTGGTTAATTTAAACACTACAGTGGTACTTTGGTTTTCGAACAGCTTAGTTCACAAACTATTTGGAACCTGAACGCTTCAAAACCGGAAAGGAGTGTTCCAGTTTTCAAACTTTTTTGGAACCCAAACATACCCGGGGGGTACACTTCCGTTTTGAGTACCACACTCGCTTGCCTCCGGACCTGGGCTCCCCTTACTCAGCGCCAGCCACTGGCGACACCCAGTACTGGAAGCGGGGGTGGCTGATAATGCAGCAACGGCAGTGGCAGAGGGAACAAGCGGCTCATAAAGGCAGCGACATCACTTGCCTGCTCAACATGGCCTTCCCTCATTCAGCACCGGCCGCGGCAGCAAAATCCGGAAGCCAAGAAGAGGGTCACTGATGCTGTAGCAACGGCGGCGGCAGAGGGACGCGGCGGCACGGGCAGCAGCGACATTGTTTGCCTGCTCAGCACAACCTTCCCTAACTCAGCGCCGGCCGCTGCGGGAAACACTCCCTAGAGTGTACACCTCTCGCAGCTGCATGGGGGGGGGGGAGTTGCACACCTCCATATCAAAGACCCCCATCTCTACTTCTGGATTTTGTTCCCACAGCCGGCACCAAGTTGGGGAAGGGCATGCTGAGCATCAATGACCCCCTTCTCGGCTTCCGGATTTTGCTGCTGCCCTGCACCACTTAGTCCCTCTGCTGCCCCAGAAGTGACTGCCTCACAGGGCACGGGACAGTGTGGGCAGGATGCTGTCATTGCCACTGCGGTAAAATTTTCAGTGAGGAGAACACATCCAAATGGCATGGGCTGCTTCTGCTTCTGCTAGCCCTGAAGAAGGTGAGGAATGGGTGCTTGGGGGGGGGGGACCAGAAAAGCTGGCCTGGGGCGGATGGAGAGAAGCCAACTGGCTCCTCAGAGAACTTTTGCCTCCCTTTCCTCCCCCTTCATACACCCCCCACACTCATGCCTCCAATGGTAATGGGTATATAACTCCAGTTTTTTAAACTGGGTGGTAGATTGCAGCCTGGTCTATTGCTTTCATTCTGTGGGTCCATGGTCTCGTTAGATACTAAAATTCATGTTAAATTGCTGTTTTAGGGGTTGTTTTTATTTGTCTGGGACAGATTAATCCATTTTGCATTACTTTCAATGGGAAAGCTGCTATGGTTTTGGAAGACATCCGGAACTGATTTAAGTTTGAGAACCAAGGTATCACGATATCTGTCACTGCACTTGTTTGAAGTGCTGCAACTCAGCAACTTAAACAGAGGAAGATTTTCACCAGCTCTAGCCAGCACTACCCCCTTCCCTTTTTCCAGTAAAAGAAAAGGCAAAAGTGTCAAGGTACTCAAAATGCCTGATTTTGCCACTAGGTGTTGCTATGGCATTAGAAGCTGGACAGTTCTTCTCGCCTCTTTCCCCCTTTAGGAAAATGCCCTCCATCAACTCACTTCAGTTTGTCTTGGATGTCTACATTTTTTAGCCTTTGCCCCCTCTGCACCAACGAACGTGGCCAAGTATGGCCAAATGAAACAAGGCACTGTTCTAAGATCAAAGTCCTACATTCCTTTATTGCAAGATAGAAAATGTGGGAAGGTGAGGTTGCATTGCATGTATTTAAAGCACAGGTGGGGAACTTGTGATCTACAGGTGCTGGACTGTTCCACCATCCCTGACCATTGGCCATGCTGGCTGCAGATTATGGAAGCTCCAGCCCAACAACATATTGGAGGGCAGAGACAGAGGTTCTCCATCTCTGACTTACAGCTTTGCTACTGTTGCAATGCAGATAAGAGATTCCACAAAGAAATCGTAATGTTGAGCAGGGATTTGAAGGAAGAGAGCTGAGAAAAGTAGTTTCAAGTGTAGGAGGCGGAAGAATTTATTTATATTGATTTATATTATATTGATTTATATAAGCAGCAAGTCTTTTGGCCAGAAGGTGGAGCCCAAAAGCCACTATGGTGGCAATTGTTTTGGCATGCATGAGTTGATAACTGGGCCTAAGGGCTTATCTCCCCAGGATGCCCAGGTCCAGGGAAACCAGGTTGGCCCACATTTTTAAACTGCTGAATCAAATGTCAGCTCATCTTAATTCTCAAAAGTACTGATCAAACCCCATCACTCAGGAATCTAGAGGGGATCAGGGCACCCACAACCCCATAACATCAACCTCTTCCCAAGGCACACATTTGACCCAGAGGTGCCGACGGAAAGGAAAAGTACACAACTTTCCTGTAAAAAGGAATAACAGAAAATGTAAGTAGAGGCATTTAGAACAAATCAAAGCAGATAATATAATACTTTTAGACCAACCCAGCAATTTCCAGTTCCTCAGGAATTCTTCAGGCTTCCTCCTCCCTCCTTCTTTGTGCATAGTTCAGCCAGAGCTACATCTCAAAGGTAGCTTTCAAACACACCAACAGTTACCAGAGCAATTCTTTTTAAAAAAATCATATTTAATAGTTAAAAATCATAAACACGCAAAAAAGCACTGTGCTACAAAATCCATTGCTAAGGCCAGCAGGAAAAGTAAAGAGTCTCCGATTAACAGACTCAAATCTCTGCCCTGCTCCCCCGGTGGGCAGCTGCTTGCATGGTATTTTGTCCTGGGACCCCCACAGAGTTCCTTGTCTTGGTATCGTCACAAATTTCTTGGTCCAAGTAAGTTAATCTTCCTGGACCTCATCTGTTTTCCTTTGGCCTCCCCTCTGGTTGTGGGTCAGAAGCTCTAAACTTGCATCCCAGTCCCAAAACAATTTCTGCAGCCACATCAAGACACAATTCCAGGATCAAATCTGCTTTCTCACTAGTACACCCTCCAGCATTTCTCTATTGAAAACAAAGACGTGATGTCCTATTCCATAATAATCATTTTATTATTTATACCCTGCCCATCTGACTGGGTTGACCCAGCCACTCTGGGTAGCTTCCAGTATATATAAAAACATAATAAAACAAATATTTAAAAACATCCCTATACTATAGGTGAAACTTGGAAAATTAGAATATTGTGGAAAAGTTCATTTATTTCAGTAATTCAACTTAAAAGGTGAAACGAATATATGAGATAGACTCATGACATGCAAAGCAAGATATGTCAAGCCTTTATTTGTTATAATTGTTATGATCATGGCATATAGCTGATGAAAACCCCAAATTAACAGTCTCAGAAAATTAGAATATTAAATGAAATCAGCAAAACAAGGATTGCAAATAGACCAGTATTGGACCTCTGAGAAGTAGAAGCATGCACATGTACTCAGTGCTTGGTTTGGGCCCCTTTTGCAAGTTTGCTGGCCAATCAAGCACAGTAATCCCATGGACATTGAACCAGGTTTTGGTACTTTTGGCAGTGTGGGCAAATGCCAAAGTCCTGCTGGAAAATGAAGTCAGCATCCCCATAAAGCTCGTCTGCGGAAGGAAGCATGAAGTGCTCCAAAATCTCCTGGTAGATGGCCGTGTGGACCCAGGACTTAATGAAGCACAGTGGACCAACACCAGCTGATGATATGGCTCCCCAGATCTCTTTTCTGATGAGAGCACCTTTTGCATCTCATTTGGAAACCCAGGACCCAGAGTCTGGAGGAAGAATGGGGAGGCACACAATGCCAGGTGCTTGAAGTCCAGTGTGAAGTTTCCACAGTCTCTGTTGATTTGGGGCGTAAATTAAAGAAGATCAGTAGAAGTTTCCTTCACAGTAGGAAGCCATACTCCACATAGCACATGCCTCTTTGGGTTGTTGCCAGTAGTGCAAAAGACTTATTTGTCATCTTCTGTTGCTTTTTCATATATTCAATTAAATTCAATTCAAAATCCTTTATTAGGCACACCACACATTAACAAACAGACATCTTATAAAAACTGTGTAAAATATGGGTACAGCAAACACAATTTATCCTAGTCCTATTCTTAACTCCCAGAAATTAAACGGTGTACATGAATAACATAATACAATATAATATAAAATAATAATACAATGCAACAACATTACCTACCATTAACAACCACTAAGTCTCCTTATCATGGCCCATTCTTCATGGACAGCTCTTAAAAATTTGGCCGCTATTAAAGTAATTTGATCATATATAAAAATATATATATTTTTATATATGTAATATGTAAAATATTTATATATGTAATATGTAAAATATATATATAAATATATATATTTTATATATAAATATATATATATACGAAAGCAAATATATATATATTATATACAATAAATATACATTGCCCGGCTGTGAGTGTGAAGGCCACCCCCTGCAAGGCCCTGTCCACCTGACCTAGGGAGCAAGGTGCACACTCACCAGCCCTACTGAAGAGGCTCCTCATGAAGCCGGAGGGACAACGCCCAGCTATTGCACACACAAAAATGTATATATATTTAAAAACCCAAAATCCCGAACAATTGCTTTAAAATGTAAAATTCCCCCTGGATGGGCATGCAGGACCCCAAAAAAGAGGATATTTCCGGGAATTCCTGGACGTATGGCAATCCTACAGCATGGCCTGAGGGTTGCTCTCTTCCAGTAGGTGAGGTGGTGGCTGTGATGATCTCAAAACTCTGAGGTTGTCAATTTGGCACATTAGTAGCACAGTGGTCAGTTCAGAGCAGACCAAACAAGTTGCTATGGGCAGCTGCAGAGATTCTATGGGGAGGAGAGCACAGAATCTTCCTTCTTCTCTGAGCCATCCTTCCCTTTCCTCATTGCAATTTGTTGGCATGGATTTGTCCATTGTACAGGAACATGCCCGCATGTTGCTAGTCCTGTATTCCAACTTCTCCACAAGAGGCTGTGTGTCTGTTCACCTCCCTCCATTTTAACTCTTGCAAGTCTGATTCTGGTCCCGAAAGCCAGGCCAAATCTGTAGCAGCTCCTCTGGCACCACCAGAGGATGCACTACCACCACCTTGGAGAGCTTGCACTTCTCATACTTGACATGGAACGTCTTGAAGAGACCCGAGGGGCTGTTTGTCATGCTGATGCCCAGCTCATACAGGCAGATTCCCATGAAGGCATCTTCCATGTTAATGACCCTGATGGTCTTTGCTACCTGGTAGATCTTCTTGGCCAGATCCCCAGAGAACACATACCCTGGGCCTGCGCAGTAGGGTGGGTAGGTCTCATTGGGGTACACCTCCCGTGGCACATACCACTTGTAGGCCTTATTACGCACTGGCTTTGAATTCCTACAGATGTACCCTGTCATGTAGTTCTTCTTGGGTGGCAGGTGAGGCTGCAGCAGCTGGGACACCATGAAGTTCACATTGAGAAAGATGTCACTGTCTGCCTTCACCATGTAGGTGGCATTGGGGCAGAACTTGCTTATCCACTCCATGCCCATCAGAGTCTTCAGGGTAAGGTTGTTGTAGGTATCCAGGAAGTCCTGCTGAATAATGTCTTTGTGGATGGAACTCTCCTCTTCCAAAAGGGCCTGGAGCGGGTATCCAAATTTTGGGTGTACACCCGTCAGAAAGAGACGAAGAATGGAAATCCCAGGCACCGAGCTCTCGTTGCCCCATGTCTGCCGGATGGCCTGCCTTGTGGCAAAATCCTGGGGCTCAGTTATCACCAGCAGGATCAAGAAAGGGCTCCTCTCCCGGCATTTCTTTGGCTCGTTGAGAAGGAAATTATAATCAGTGGAATAGACAACCTCCAAGGGATGCCGCTTGGCCACTGGCTGTGGTGGTGAAATCAGACCAGAAGGCTTGGTCTCCTTTGTCCTCTCTAGTGCAGATTCCCATTCAAATACCATGGCACTTTTATGATCGCCTGCGGAATCTGGGCCGCCCTTGAGCTTGATGTCATGCGGTGAGAAAAGCGTCTCAAGAGACTCCCATTTGCTCTTCGCAACAAGTAGGAAAAGGAAAATAGAGCAGAAGAGGACCACAGTGGGCAAATTCTGCAGCTTGGTCATGAGCATCTTCCTGGCACCTTCCATACTTTTGGTGGGCAGGAGGAGGGCACTTGCAGACTACGTGGGTGGTGGAGAGATCCTGGCCAGCTCTGTCCTGTTTCCAATGACAACCTGCAAAAGAGAAGCCCAGTGAAAGGGAGATGAATTCTGTTCTCTGTTCTCTCTCTCTCTCTCTCTCTGCGCGCGCGCACACGCACACAAGGGGAGCTTTGGGGATCAGGCTGGGCGCACGGAGAATCAGTCTGCCAACTGCCGACACACTCAAGACCTGCTAATAATACCTGCCTTCTTGCCTTTGCTCTCTGTTTCTGGAAGGAAAATATGTACTCTTGGGGATTGTACTGTATATTGGCTCCCTGCTTATTTAACTTATATGCAAAATTCATCATGCGAAAGGCTGGACTGGATGAATCCCAAACTGGAATTAAGATTGCTGGAAGAAATGTCAACAACCTCCTGTGCTTGCCCTAATTGGCAGGCTACATAGGCTATATTTGGCCACAGAATACCTTTAACGCAAAACGAAGCAATTACCAGTCCTGCCTCATAATGGGCTGAGAGTTCCATAGTTTGAAGTGAAGAAGTACTTTCTTTTATCTGTCCTAAATCTTGCAACCTTCAGCTTCACTGAACATCCACAAGTTCAAGTGTTATTAGAGAGGGAGAAAAGGCTTTCTGAATCTGCTTTCTCTATGCTATGCATAATGCTGGAAGGAGCAGGTCTACAGCTTGAGGGTACTTCTGAATTGGACCCTGTCACTCAGGAGCAATCACAATTGGTAAAACTTGGAATAAAAAGGAAGAAACCTTGCAAGAATTGACATCTTTGCTGTGATTATGCATCCAAGGCATGAGAGATTTAGATTCCCCCTAGTTTTCATTTTCTGTTTGCCCTGCCAGAGCAAGAGAACAAAATTTATTTTCTTTATAGATACATGTTCCCAAATATTTTAGTTATCAAAGGGAAACGTTGAAGCTAGCTAAGTTGCCAATCAGATTTTGCTTCAATAGTCTAATTCTCCCCAAACTTCAGGCATCATTTCCTCTGGGTTAGACAATAAAAGCACAATTTCATGTGGGAACAACGTGATCGTGTGGACTTTAACCTTGTATATCAACACTCCAAAACTTTACATTGTGTTTTATTGATGCTGTTAAGGGTTCGATGGAAAGAATATATAATAGTGGATAAACAATAAAACAATATCCAGGCAATGTTCCTCCAGCCTCCTGAGGAGCCTCTTCAGTGGGGCTGGTGAGTGTGGGCCTCACCCCCTAGGCCAGGTGGAGAGGGCCTTGCAGGGAGCGGCCTTCATGCCTCACAGTCAGGCAATTTCCCCTGGCCTCATAAAGGCAGCCCTCTTTAGGGAACCTTTTAATGATGGATGTTTTAATATATTTTTAACCTTCTGTTGGAAGCCGCTCAGAGTGGCTGGGGAAACCCAACCAGATGGGCGGGGTAGAAATAAATTATTATGATTGCCCTTCTCCAGACTTCAGTCTTGGCTCCAGTACAGATTGAGCTGACTTGCCTGTTCTGCTTCTCCACCAGAAGAGGAAACAGCTTTCTGCTGAATATGGAGAAATGGTCCAGGCACACCTGCGCTTTCTTTTGGGTGGTTCCACGTCTTTTTTCTTTCTTTTTTGCAATTTTGCCAAAAAGCTCAACAAACAACTTCCCCTCAACAAAAACCCAACAACGTTTCCCTCCCCGCAAAATTCAACAACTGCCGCCCCCCAAAGCCACTTCAGCAACTTTTGTGTCCTGATTTCCACTGTTTGAAATATGGCAACCTTAGACTAGGTCTCCTCCAGAGACAGTATAAAAACACAAGGGGCTGTGATATGAGAGACAGAGTGATCAGCCCCCAGCCCACTCACCTGCATACATCTTCTGGTCACCTTTGGTGACCAAGCAGATGGTTAAATAAATACATGCCTGCTCTATGAAACACCTTTGCCATCATCAATTTCAAAGGAAATCTCATTCAGTGCTCCAGGTATTTGTTCTCTCCCTCCTTGAGGGCCTTTCTACCCCTCTCCCATTCTTTTCTCTCAGGTGAGCACTTACCTGCCTGAGGTG
The DNA here is from genome assembly GCF_964106915.1 of Podarcis gaigeae. NCBI lineage: Eukaryota > Metazoa > Chordata > Lepidosauria > Squamata > Lacertidae > Podarcis > Podarcis gaigeae. The sequence goes on along the minus strand of NC_139694.1, from coordinate 31,279,876 downwards.
CTGTTCACTCAAGGTCACCAGCTGAATACTCCAGCTGCATGTCAGCTGCAATTTACCTTTCCCCAGGGAGGGTGTGGCACAAAAGGAAGGGACAACGGCTATGTTATCCAGCTAAAACAGATGGGAGGGAGCAGGGACTCTGCTTCTAGGAGAGTCTTTTTTCCAGGACCATTGAGGCACCTGGAAGGACTCAACACCTGCATGCCAATCCCATGCTGAATCTCTCTCACACACACCAAAAAAGAAGAACAGTCCCTCAGAACCCAAAGCCAAACACAAGAACAAGATGAAAGGGAAAAATTTATTTTATATAAGTGTATTTTATATAAATGATTATTTTATATAAATTATATACATCTGCCAATGGGTGTTATCATAATGCATACCCTCCTTCATTTCTCCAAATAGGGATGCCCTGTTCATTCATTGAATAATAATAATAATAATAATACCCTGCTCTGGGTGGTTTCCAACATATAATAATAATAGCAATAATAATAAACATTAAACATTAAATGGGATGCGCGTGGCACTGTGGGTTAAACCACAGAGCCTAGGAATTGCCTATCAGAAGGTCGGCAGTTCGAATCCCCGCGACGGGGTGAGCTCCCGTTGCTCGGTCCCTGCTCCTGCCAACCTAACAGTTCGAAAGCACATCAAAGTGCAAGTAGATAAATAGGTACCGCTCTGGCAGGAAGGTAAACAGTGTTTCCATGCGCTGCTCTGGTTCGCCAGAAGCGGCTTAGTCATGCTGGCCACATGACCCAGAAGCTATACGCCGGCTCCCTTGGCCAATAAAGCGAGATGAGTGCCGCAACCCCAGAGTTGGCCACGACTGGACCTAATGGTCAGGGGTCCCTTTACCTTTAAACATTAAAAAAAAACTTCCCACTTCCGGGTCTCCACAACATGGCAGGCGGACCACAAATCTGACAGCTATGTCAGATTCGGCTTTGTGGAGTAAAGGGGAAGAGGTGATACGCCTCCCCGCAAAACCCCAAGAGGAGCATTGGGGTGTCCTGGGATCCTGCGGCTCACTGATGGCGATGCAGTGAAAGGAACAGAGTGGGGGGGAGGAGCCAAAGGCGCTGGTGAGCTAGGCACCATCACAGCTCCACAGAAGCAAAGCCTCTGATCCAGTCATTAGTGGTTACCTTTCCAGCATACTGTGCCAATTGGAAGGTGAGGAAATATTAAGGAATTAATTAATTTGCCTAATTTCGGCAAGAAAATGGGAGTGATAAAAGGAAGTCCACTCCCATTACTGGTGCTATAGGCACAAAATATATGTGTGGATGAAATTTACTTTGGAAGAGAAGTTAACTAATGAACAATTAGGATTAAAAGACTGCCCCCAGCTTCCAATTATGCCAAGATTTTCTAAAATAATGATCTTGACCTGAACTCTAGTTGAACTTGGACATAGCACATGGTGAGATTGAACTTGACTTAAAATGGAGGTTAAACCTGAGAAGATTATAAGAGTGAAGCAGGATCATCTGGATGAATTTTACCCTTACGGTTTCTATAAAATCAGCTATCCATATATATCTATATACCGTATAACCATATATCTTTATGATGATTTCTATATATTCTTTTTTTAAACATATTTTTTATTAACAAACCAATCAAATCACATTAATTCCAAATTACAAAGCCAATTTTTAAAAATTTTTGTTGGGGGTACCCATGCTTCGAGCTCAGAAAAGGGATCCAAACATCTCTCTTGCTGCTGCTTTAATATTCACAGTTCTGTCCAATCTTCTCTTTATTGTTTTTCTCATCTTCTTGTTGTTATCTGTCAGAGCCACCCGAGGTCCCAGCTCACAAGAGACCAAAATCCAGTCCAAGTTATATACAAAAGGTTTTATTGAAGAACATTGTTGTCGTTACATCCAAGCTCCGTGGCTCAGCATCTGTTACCCTTAGATGTTAGAAGTCCCCTCTGAGTCAGTCCCGCCCCTGCACCAGCTTAAGAGGCTTGTACTGCTCCACCTTTTCCTCTCCTTCCTTTTCCGCAGGGTCTTCCTGCCCCCCTGTGCTCCCTCCCTTCGGGACTCCCCCGAGGCTGAGTCTTCTGACGCCTGCTCCCCCCTCCTTCGTGCTTTGGGACCAGGCTCCTCCTCAGGGCTCTCCTCATTTCCGCGCGCCTCCACATTTGAACTTGGCGCGCGTACGTTGCCTCTGACCTTCCTTTCGACCGTTACGCTACTCTCGGTACTACACTCCTCCCCTTCCGGCAGGACGTTCTGCTCCGAACTCCTTCCCCTCTCTGCTCCCTGTTCTGCTCTTTCTGACACACTGGTAACTCCACCCCCTTCACTCCGTTCCGACGGAGAGGCCGGTCCCGATCTCCAACCCCCACTGGGGATTCCCTCTTCGTTCCCCTGCTTCTGACTGCTTCCCTCTCTACTGCCCCTTGGCCTGACCAGGGGGGCTCCCTTTTGGGAATCCTCGGATTCACTTGACGGACTCACTGACAACCTCGGGTCATCGTCGTCCTCTTCCTCGTCGCCCTGGGACCCCTCCCCCTCGCTCTCTGTCCCTGAAACCCTGACATTATCATATATTCCTTTCTTTGTGACCTCTGATAGTCTCCCAAGCGGGTTGAAAACAAATGTTGTTATATCCTGTGTGAATTTTCCGTTCCTCCAAGAGCCATATTCAAACAGACAGACGCCATTTCAGCACTTCCGTACAAAACATTCTTAAAGTCTGCCCTTTAATCCTCACAGGCCTGCACTCTCTCCTCTCTTAGGGGGTTCTGCCAGGTGAAACTCACAGTCCGATATAATAACAAAACCATGGTCTCCTCCCCCTCGATCGTAAATCTTGCCGCCAGGCCTGCCTCCTAATGAGTCTCCTTTTATAACTGCATCATTCCAAAGGCCTTTCATTCCTTTCCAAATATTTCACAAGCCATGTCTTTGATTAGTAATTCATTTCCACACAGTTCTTAATCCTCCCGCTTATAATCAGTAATTGCAACGATTCTTCGGGGGGGGGGGGGATTGTTAGGTAATCACATAAGGTAAAAAAAGAAAAGTCCCCCCATTCCGTCCCGTTCCGACATACCGACCCTTTGATGTGTCTTCTTCTTGATTTATTCCTGTTGAATCCAACACCTGGTACGGCCCTAACTGCCTGTGCCCTAGCTTCTTCTTGGCCAACGACTTGGCTGGCATCGCTTGGGCCGCTAACCACACCCAGTCCCCCACCTGGATCTCCTCCCCCGCTCTCCTGTTTTTGTCTGCCTGCACCTTATATGCTTGCTTGGCCAGCTCCAAATGTCTCCGCAACTCTTCGTGCACCTCCTGCAGCTCCGCTGCAAACTGGTCGGCTTCTTGCGGCACCCCCTCTCTCGGTGCCCCGAACCCCGGGAAGGTTCTGGGATGACGACCGTTGTTCGCGAAGAACGGCGTCACCCCCGTGGACGCGTGCTTCGTGTTGTTATAGGCAAACTCTGCCATCGGCAGGTAGTCCACCCAAGCTGCGGGTCGCTGATTGGCGTAACATCTCAGGTACTGCTGCATGATCGCGTTGACCCTCTCAGCTTGGCCGTTGGTCTGTGGGTGTCTCGCCGACGTAAGGTTGATCTTGACGTTCAGGATACCTAAAAGCTTCTGCCAAAAATTGGAAACAAACTGGCGCCCCCTGTCGGACAGGATGGACTGCGGCAGCCCATGCACCTTGAACACGTGATCAATGAAGAGTTTGGCAGTCTGTTCCGCCGTTGCCACCTTTGCGCACGGAATGAAGTGCGCCATCTTGGTGAACAGGTCCACAACCACCAGTACCGCCGTCTTCCCTCTGGAGCTGGGCAGGTCAGTAACGAAGTCCAGGGCTACCCTCTCCCACGGTTGCTGTGGCGTTTCCAGCGGTTCCAACAGCCCCGCTGGCTTCTGGTGTACTGGCTTGGACCTTTGACAAGTGTCACACCTGGCGACGTAATCCGCTACCTCTCCACGCATCCGAGGCCACCAAAAGTCCCTTGCCACCAGTTCTATTGTCTTCTCCTTGCCGAAGTGGCCCGCACTGGGGGCGTCGTGCAACTGCTGCAGAACCTTTGCGCGAAGCTCGTCGCTTGGCACGTAGAGGGCACCTTTGCGAGTTAGCAGCCCGTCGCGTAGTTGGAAATCTTCGCCACTCTGCACACCTCTGCGCAACTCCTCCATTTTGGACTGTGCGAACTGATCCACTTGCAACGCGTGTCGCACCGCGTCCAGATCTACTGTGATGGCAGCGCACGACCACGCCTGCGGTGCGAAAATGTGCCTGGCTGCTACTGGTGTCGCTTCATCGAGATATTGCGGTTTCCTGGATAGCGCATCGGCTATAACGTTGGAATCTCCGGGGATGTACTCTATCCAGAAGTCGAAATCCGCGAAGAATTCCGCCCAGCGCATGTGTCTCTGGCTTTGGAGCTTCGCCGTGCGCCAATACTCTAGGTTCTTGTGATCCGTGCGGACCTGTACTGTGTGCTTGGCTCCTATGAGGAAGTGTCGCCATGCTTTGAACGCTGCGTGAATGGCCAACAGCTCTCTGTCCCATATGGTGTAGTTTTGCTCCGCCTTGCTGAGCTATCGGGAGTAAAAGGCACCGGGTCTCCAGTTCCCATGTGGATCTTCTTGCAGGAGCACGGCTCCAACCGCCCTGTCTGACGCGTCGGTCTCTACTCGCATGGGCCTGCCTGGATCCACGTGCAGCAGCTGCTCTTCGGAGGCGAAAAGGCTTTTAAGCTTCCGAAAAGAGCGCTCCGCCTGTTCCGTCCACACGAACCTCTTCTTCTTGGAACTCAGAGTGTCCGTGATCGCTGCTGTCTCCTTTGCAAAACCTCTGATGAATTTGCGGTAGAAGTTGGCGAAGCCGACGAATCTCTGGACTTCCTTCCGATTGCGTGGGCTCTTCCAGTCCAACACCGCGCGGACCTTGACGCTGTCCATGGCCAGCCCCTTGTCAGACAGCTTGTAGCCCAGGAAATCCACCTCCGTCACATCAAACTGGCACTTCTCTAACTTGGCGTAGAGCCTGTTCTCCCGTAGTCTGTGCAGGACTTCCTTTACGTCCCTCTCGTGGGCCTCTTCCGTCTCCGAAAAGATCAGGATGTCGTCGAGGAAACACACACATTTCTTGTAGAGGAGTCCCGCTAGCACGTGATGCATAAAGGCTTGGAATACGTGAGATCCATTTTGGAGACCAAACGGCATAACTCTGTATTCATACGTGCCCAGAGGCGTGAACATGGCCGTTTTCCACTCATCGCCCTCCCGGATGCGTATGAGGTTATACGCTCCTCGCAGATCCAATTTGGTGAAGATCTTCCCCTTCCTCACGGTTGCTAGGAGATCATCTATCTTGGGCATGGGGAAGGCCTTGGGCTTGGTCATACTGTTTATGAACCTGTAATCCACAATGAGTCTTTTTTGGGACGTGTCCTTCTTCTTTACAAAGAACACAGGACTGCCCCCCACTGCTTTCGATTCCCGGATGAATCCACGCTTCAAATTGTGCTCTATGAACTCCCTGAGCTCTTGCATCTCGTCCTCAGACATGGAATACAGTTTTGCAGTCGGCAACTGCGCCCCCGGCACCAGGTCGATGGCACAATCATAAGGTCTGTGGGGCGGCAACTGGTCAGCTTCCTTCTCGCAGAAAACCTCCAGGAACCCTTCGTACTTGCTAGGTACTGCCTGCACCATGCCAAGTCGCAGCTGGTGCTCAGCCCCCTCCTCCTGGCAGGACTGGATGCAATTTTGAGCACAGTACGATGAGCAAAAGGTGATCTGGCGTTGGTACCACGCTACAGCAGGACTGTGTCTCTCCAGCCAACTCATGCCTAATACTATAGGCGTGTCAGACAGTTGGGTGACATTGAAGCTAATGACTTCTCGGTGATCTCCTATCCGCATCACCATGGGAGGTGTCTGTTGCACAACTTGCCCTCCTAGCAATTTCCTGCCATCCACCGTGACTACGTTCAGAGGCGTTGTGGCGGGCAGAAGCGCTATGCGATGCTGCTTGACGAATTGCATCCCCACGAAATCGGCGTTGCTCCCCGAATCGATCGTGAGGGGCACTTCTAGGGTGGTCCCATTTGGCAACTGAAGTGTTGCAGTGAGCTGCACCGCTGGCTTGGGTGGTAAAGGGTCTGTGGGTTGCAAAGACGCTGGGGACTGTTCTACAGATTCGCCTGGCTGAGCCCCAGCAATTCTGCTTGCAGCCAGGCATTGTCGTTTCCCTGAGGTTCCTCTTCCTGGATCACTTCTGCAGCTACCGTCGCTAAAGCTGCAGTGTGTTTCTGGAGCCTCTGGGGGCACTCTTTCGCCATGTGCAGTGCACTGTCGCAGATGTAACACTTCCTGGTCCCTCTAAGAGGCTTCGCCTTTACTGCACCGGAAACTGGGGCTCTGGCTGTTGCTTGAGCCTTAGCACCACCAAGTTCCATCGGCTCCTCCCCCTGCCTCCCCAGCGGCGAGGGATGTGACTGACTGAACTCCCTGGGGATGAAAGAAGACGTCCTCGCTGGTGGACGCACCTGATGTTCTTCCTCATTGTGCCAAGGACGTCCCTCGTGACGTATCCCAATCGCCAGAGCCCTCTGCACCACCTCCTCCAGGGTCTGAGGTCTGTCTCCCCTGGCAAGTTCGTCCTTTATGGGACCGCTGAGACCCTCCCAGAACAAATCCCTCACAGGTGTGCAGTCTTTCTCCCAGCGTAACGCAGTCAGTAAAGCAAAAAATCTGGAATGGTACTGACGCACAGTGGCTTTGCCTTGCCGCAGTCCAAATATCTCCCTGCGTGCAAGATCCAAATCTACGGTTGACTGGAAGCAGGCATCCATCGCTTTAATGAATTCATCAGAATCGCGGCGGGCAGGGCCATCTTCACGCCACAAATTGCGCAACCAGTCTCTGGCCGGCCCATGCAAGTGAGAAACAATAAACCCCACTTTCTCCTCCTCATCTTTAAAGTCATGACGAAGCAAGTGTAATGCATACAAAACGTCTGCTCTGAAACTGGGGTAGTGCTTCAGGTTCCCATCGAAGTGGGTGACTAGGCTGCCCCCCCACCTTCCAAGTCCAATGCCCTCTGATCTGGACCCTGGGAACCCTTCCCTGTTTGCACGCTCCCACCTTGTTTGCAGGTCCTGGCAGCGCTTCTCCATTTCGTCATGCTTCTTCTGAGACGCAAGGACTGCAGCGGTGAGTTCGGAAACTGTAGTTCGCAGTGCTGTCAGCTGATCCTCCGCACTCATGGCTGTCACCGTTTGTGAGCTTTGCAAAAAAAAAAAAATTTGCGTTCTTTGGGAGGGGACTTACTGTCAGAGCCACCCGAGGTCCCAGCTCACAAGAGACCAAAATCCAGTCCAAGTTATATACAAAAGGTTTTATTGAAGAACATTGTTGTCGTTACATCCAAGCTCCGTGGCTCAGCATCTGTTACCCTTAGATGTTAGAAGTCCCCTCTGAGTCAGTCCCGCCCCTGCACCAGCTTAAGAGGCTTGTACTGCTCCACCTTTTCCTCTCCTTCCTTTTCCGCAGGGTCTTCCTGCCCCCCTGTGCTCCCTCCCTTCGGGACTCCCCCGAGGCTGAGTCTTCTGACGCCTGCTCCCCCCTCCTTCGTGCTTTGGGACCAGGCTCCTCCTCAGGGCTCTCCTCATTTCCGCGCGCCTCCACATTTGAACTTGGCGCGCGTACGTTGCCTCTGACCTTCCTTTCGACCGTTACGCTACTCTCGGTACTACACTCCTCCCCTTCCGGCAGGACGTTCTGCTCCGAACTCCTTCCCCTCTCTGCTCCCTGTTCTGCTCTTTCTGACACACTGGTAACTCCACCCCCTTCACTCCGTTCCGACGGAGAGGCCGGTCCCGATCTCCAACCCCCACTGGGGATTCCCTCTTCGTTCCCCTGCTTCTGACTGCTTCCCTCTCTACTGCCCCTTGGCCTGACCAGGGGGGCTCCCTTTTGGGAATCCTCGGATTCACTTGACGGACTCACTGACAACCTCGGGTCATCGTCGTCCTCTTCCTCGTCGCCCTGGGACCCCTCCCCCTCGCTCTCTGTCCCTGAAACCCTGACATTATCATATATTCCTTTCTTTGTGACCTCTGATAGTCTCCCAAGCGGGTTGAAAACAAATGTTGTTATATCCTGTGTGAATTTTCCGTTCCTCCAAGAGCCATATTCAAACAGACAGACGCCATTTCAGCACTTCCGTACAAAACATTCTTAAAGTCTGCCCTTTAATCCTCACAGGCCTGCACTCTCTCCTCTCTTAGGGGGTTCTGCCAGGTGAAACTCACAGTCCGATATAATAACAAAACCATGGTCTCCTCCCCCTCGATCGTAAATCTTGCCGCCAGGCCTGCCTCCTAATGAGTCTCCTTTTATAACTGCATCATTCCAAAGGCCTTTCATTCCTTTCCAAATATTTCACAAGCCATGTCTTTGATTAGTAATTCATTTCCACACAGTTCTTAATCCTCCCGCTTATAATCAGTAATTGCAACGATTCTTCGGGGGGGGGATTGTTAGGTAATCACATAAGGTAAAAAAAGAAAAGTCCCCCCATTCCGTCCCGTTCCGACATACCGAACCTTTGATGTGTCTTCTTCTTGATTTATTCCTGTTGAATCCAACCCGTCGCTCCACTTCACAGAGGTCACTTTAATTAGCAGTCTATACTCCCGTTCTTCACTCGAAATATGTGCATTTGCTTCTCTCTAATTGTTTATTTTGAGCTGCTGCGATCAGAGACAGCGTCCGGGAGAGCCGACCCACACGGGTGCTGTGCGCCTTGTGCCCTCACCCCCTTCTTTCGAACTTGGGGGTGATTTATGGCAACCGCAGGTGAGGCAGTGTTCCCCATTCCCTTGGGGTAACAAGGGAGGTTGCATACTCCCATATCAGCCGCTTAATTACCTCATGTGAGCCGGAGAGATGGTATTGTCGGCCATCTTCCAATGCACCCCTAGGGGCCCTCCGATGATTTCTATATATTCATGTATACGAAGGGTGTTTGAATCATGAAGGCTTCTGCAGAGCTAAGAGCGAAATGCTTAGAATTTAGAACTCCAAAATGACCTCTGCCTCATTTCTCTCCCCTTGTTCTTCTAATGCACCCAAACATAGTAGGAAGCAATAAATCTGGTGTGCTGGCCATTTCCTCCGTCCAGGCAAGCTCCTCAGCCGCTAAAAACAGGAAAACACTAACCACAATGTCCCCGTTTATAACAGATGTTGTGTAGGAGGGTTATCAATACAGTAAGGGGCGAATAAGTTTCTTTTCTCCTTTCTTACTATAAATCAGGGGAAAGGTCAGGCTGATGTACCATCTGGGGAAAGCAGAAGTTGGGAGGAATTCTTTACATGGTCAAGGGCAAGATTTATGCATGTGCTCATTGGTTTTATTTTTGCTGCAATATGCGATTGTATATGATTATGTCATGTTTTATGATGTATGTACTCAGGGCGCTATAAAGCCTCAGGGCGCTAGAGCTACGACGCCTTTGGAAACCATTCCACTGGGTCATTATTGCTCAGCAATAAAATACCACTGCTGCGTCTGTCAATTCTTGGACACAATTTGAGTGGGTCACAGGTACTTTAAAAATCCTTGCTACAAGAGTACTTTAAATTTTCCCTTCTGGGGAAAAAGACTGGACTGACTCTCTGGAAACTATCTCACTTCTGTGAAAGAGTTTCAGAATTTGACTGTTGAAGACGTTCAACTTAATGGAATTACAATTATGGACTTGCTTTATTGAAAGACACCAGCTGGTTAAAAATCAAGACTAAAGGAAGAGGGCTATCCATTGCTAATATTGGCCTAAATTAGACTCAGAATAGACTCAAAATAAAAGTTACAATTGAAGCAAAGGCCTCTAGCCAATTTCCTTTGCAATAAAGATTGCCCCATTGTATCAGGAAAAATTCTGTCCTTAAGGTACCCGGAAATGCCTTACTCCTTATCTTGTTTACCACAAACCAGAGTGTATGCATAATAAGGCCCACTTTCCTTCAAATGCTGCAAGGTGATACTAAGAGTCTTTGTTCTGCCTCTAATGCATATGCAATTAGAGTAGTAGTAGAATGTATAATTAGTAGAATGTGTAATTCTAGGATTGGACAGAAGCTTATGCGTATTCATGCCTTAAGAATTGTATATCAGAGAGCGCCTGCTCTGTAAGCACTGCTCAGAATTTGGAACTGATTCCTCTGAGTCAACTTTACTGGGCAATAAAGACAATAAATCCTCACTCTTTCCTTATGGCAGGGCGGGTCTTGATTACTGTTGAGTCAGATGTGCAAAATACAACAAAGGGGTAAATAAGCCCACCCATTTATTCCCCACCCCCAGTAGATTTTATTAAAGCTTAAAAGAACATGTACAAATGTTAATATCAACCACAAAATAACTTTTTACAATGCAAAAAAGCATGAAAAACTCTAATCTAAATTAAAACAAAAAACAAAGGAAGAAGAAAGAAAAAGAAAAAGAGAGAGAGAGTGAAGGGGAGAGATTCTGATTCTACTGGCGGTTCCCTCGCTGTGAGAAGCCAAGTTACAGGGAACCAGGCAGAGGGCCTTCTTGGTAGTGGCACCCGCCCTGTGGAATGCCCTCCCACCAGATGTCAAAGAGAAAAATAACTGCCAAACTTTTAGAAGACATCTGAAGGCAGCCCTGTTTAGGGAAGCTTTTAATGTTTAATAGGTTATTGTATTTTAGTGTTTTGTTGGAAGCCGCCCCGAGTGTCTGGAGAAACCCAGCCAGATGGGCGGGTATAAATAATAAATTGTTATTATTATTATTATTATTATTATTCGTCTGTCAGCTATATAAAAAAAATATTCAAAACATGCGCTCCAAGGTAACCCCCAACTATTCCACTTATAAAACAATATTTTATTCGGTCCACAAACCCAGATATCACAAATTCAAGCCCACCAACTTCCGGCTAGAATAAGTTCCTTATAATGGGGAACTTTACTTCATAAGCTATCCATTCTTAAGGAAATCAGCCCTGAGTGCTCACTGGAAGGACAGATCCTGAAGCTGAGGCTCCAATACTTTGGCCACCTCACGAGAAGAGAAGACTCCCTGGAAAAGACCCTGATGTTGGGAAAGATTGAGGGCACAAGGAGAAGGGGACGACAGAGGACAAGATGGTTGGACAGTGTTCTCGAAGCTACCAGCATGAGTTTGACCTAACTGCGGGAGGCAGTGGAAGACAGGAGTGCCTGGCGTACTGTCGTCCATGGGGTCACGAAGAGTCGGACACGACTAAACAACAAATTACTTCATAAGAAGTTTGTTGTGAACCAAATCCCTCCCCCCTCATTTAGGGCTTATTCTGGCTTGAAATACATTGGGGCTCATCCATCACACAGCCCAGGCCTATTTTGCACACCTTTCTCAATTATTTTTTGAATCCGTGCTTGTCTGCAAAACACTGCAGCATTCTTAGAGACCTTTGGAGGTTATTTCTCTAAGTGCTCTGGCACCTCAGAGGTCACTTGGTAAAAATTGGTTGGATGAGGATTCAGCTGGAACCAACCCTACCTTGAAGCACACTAAAAATCAATTAACCACCACTTTCCTAAAAAATGTAGGCATCCAAGACAAACTGAAGTAAGTTGATGGAGGGCATTTTCCTAAAGGGGGAAAGAGGCGAGAAGAGCAGTCTATTTTCTGATGCCATAGCAACACCTAGTGGCAAAATCAGGCATCAGGTGGGAGCACGTTTACTTCTCTTCCATGACTGCCAATGTTTCTTTTCCTCAAGGAGCTTTCAAGTCCGTCACAATGTGTGAGAAGCTTCATGAAACATCTTCAGCGGCAAATAATGATGCTAAACAGGGAATCTAGAAAATGTTTCCATCTTCCTCTGTTTAGGTTGCTGAGTTGCAGCACTTCAAACAAAAGTGCAGTGACATATATGTTCATGGATGTCCACATGGGTATTTCAGGGAGAAGCTATGCCACAGCCATCTTTGGGACGTTGCAGGAACAATTGAGGCAGGCACCTTCTCTGGGATAGAGACAACAGAAGGCATTTGCCTGGCAATCCTGGCTGATGGTTCCTATCTGGTCTAGAAAAGGAAGATGCGTTGCACTGTGGGAACAGTTAAAAGGTAAAGGTACCCCTGCCCGTACGGGCCAGTCTTGCCAGACTCTGGGGTTGTGCGCCCATCTCACTTAAGAGGCCAGGGGCCAGCGCTGTCCGAAGACACTTCCGGGTCACGTGGCCAGCGTGACAAAGCTGCATCTGGCGAGCCAGAGCCGCACATGGAAACGCCGTTTACCTTCCCGCTGGTAAGCGGTCCCTATTTATCTACTTGCACCCGGAGGTGCTTTCGAACTGCTAGGTTGACAGGCGCTGGGACCGAGCAGCGGGAGCGCACCCCGCTGCAGGGGTTACCCTAAAACCGTTTGTGAATCCCCCCCCCAGCCAGGCCTCAAAGCCTCGCCTCAAGCACTTTTCAAACTGCATTCTCAAAGTCCCCCCCCCCCCCAGGACTAAAGTTTCTAGTTCAGCATCTTTCTGTGCAACAAGGTGGAGAACAGTGTCTTTGTGAACAGTGTCTTTTGTTTCTCAGGCCAGTGGCCTTGTTAAAACAGATTGCAACTTTCTTTCCAGAAACTATGCCAATGGAGAAAGAGAAAAAGAAATGTCCTGAATCACAAGGTTCCTACTGTTAGGATATTTCCGTTCCACCTTAAAAAGGGAGCAGTTTGTTGTGTCACAGCCTGCGTATTTCCTGTTCACAGGAAGTTTATGTTTTGTATATGCTTTCATTTTCTCTCTCTGCGCCTGGACATCGAAGCAGGCAGTCATGTTTTTTCTTTGTTCTGACCAACACTGAATAAAGTTGTAAATAATGCTCTCCTGGGTGCACCTTTCGTTGTACGAACTCTGCTGATAGAGCGTGCATCAGTCCTTGGAATGTGGAAAGCTGTTTCTGAGGCTTTTGTCGCTAATTGACTGATACTGCGTTTCTACGGGAGGTCGATTGATCGTCCGGAGGCAGCGTGGGGACATGATGGCCTTTGTCTCCCTGGCAGTATCCCAACACCTACCCCCTTTGGTTTCTCACCCCCTTTCCTGGGAGGAGTCCAAAATAGTCCCGAGACAGGAACTTTCTGTTCATGCTCAGGAGACACATGGGGCAGAACTTTTCAGAAGGAGGAGAAAGGGGAGGGAACTGGAGGGGGAATATATACTCTGTGCAAATGGCTGTGAACTTGTGCTTGTTTTGTGAATCTATCACACTTGCTCCTCTGCCCCCCTCCCCCAGGATGGCAGAATAAAGCTCTTTCTCTGGATTTAACCACTTGGTGTTGTTTTGACTCTTTTCGTCCCTACCCAGGTGCAACACTTTCCTACCCATGGTTAAAAGGGCCTAGAAAGGCTACAGTCTAAACCACTGAGCCTCTTGGGCTTCCGGTCAGAAGGTTGGCAGATTGAATGCACATGAAGGGGTGAGCTCCCATTCCTCTGTTCTACTGAAGAGGCTCCTCACGAGGCCAGAGGAACATCGCCCGGTTGTGAGGCATGAAGGCTGCTCCCCACAAGGCCCTTTCCACCTGGTCTAGGGGGTAAGGCCCACACTCACCCAGCCCTATAAAAGACGCTCCTCATGGGGCCAGAGGAACATCACTGTTATGTATTGGGTTTAACACTTTTTATGTTACAAGGCGCTTTCTAACCAATCGTATAAGCGTTGGTAGACCAACGTTCTAATGGCAAGTAAGCGCATGCACTTTCAACTTTCAACTGTCAACTGTCAACGGTCAGTTCATGTGGGGGCTTTTATTGTGTAGTCCTGTGCGTTTGGGTTTTGTTTTCCTATGAGTGAGCCATTGTCACTGACCATGTTGAATAAACGTTGTTAAGGAACTTATACTGTCTTGGGCTTCTGACTTTTTCCGAACGTTTAACTATCGCCTGGCTGTGATACATGAAGGCCGCTCCCGGCAAAGCCCTTTCCACTTGGCCTAGGGGGCGAGGCCCAAACTCACCAGCCCTACTGAAGAGGCCCCTCATGAGGCCAGAAGAACATCGCCTGGCTGTGTGTGTGAAGGCCACTCCCTGCAAGGTCCTCTCCACCTGGCCTAGGGGCAGGGCCCACACTCACCAGCCCTATTGAAGAGGCTAATAATAATAATAATAATAATAATAATAATAATAATAATTTATTATTTCTACCCTGCCCATCCGGCTGGGTAGAATTTATTTATTTATTTATTTATTTATTTATTTGTTTATTTATTTATTTATTTCTACCTACCTACCTACCTACCTACCTACCCCACCCATCTGGCTGGGTTGCCCAAGTCACTCTGAGCAGCTTCCAACAGAAGGTTAAAAATATATTAAAACAACAGGCATGAAAAACTTCCCTAAACAAGGCTGCCTTCATGAGGCCAGAGGAACATCGCCTGGCTGTGAGGCATGGAGGCCGTTCCCTGCAAGGCCCTGTCCATGTAGCCTAGGGGGTGAGGCCCACACTCACCAGCCCCACTGAAGAGGCTCCTCATGAGGCCGGAGCAACATCACCCGGCTACTGTTTTATTGTTTATCCACTATTATTTGCTCTTCCCATCGAACTATTATTTGCTCTTCCCATCGAACCCTAAACAGCATCAATAAAACACAACGTAAAGTTTTGGAGTGTTGATATACAAGGTTAAAGTCCACACAATCACTTTGTTCCCACATGAAATTGTGCTTTTCTTGTCCAACCCAGAGGAAATGATGCCTGAAGTTTGGGGAGAATTAGACTAATGAAGCAAAATCTGATTTGCAACTTAGCTAGCTTCAACGTCTCCCTTTGATAATTGAAGTATCATGTATCTGTAAAGAAAATAAATTTTGCTCTCTTGCTCTGGCAGAGCAAACAGAAAATGAAAACTAGGGGAAATATTTTTTAAAAAAAATCATTTTTATTGAATTTTCTATAACATATACAAACAAAATTAATACTCTAAAGTTCAAACAATCACATTTCTACTTATTTACTACACGCTCTATCCCACATGGACTTCCCTCCCTCCCTTCATCTGGCTTTCGTATTTAATTTTCTCTTTCACAGATTTTTAATTACATTCTACAAGACTTATTTTAATCCTGCTACAGTCTTTAAACTTCTACAGTTATTACCTATATATTCAACATATATTTACTCCATTCCTTTTTGAACTTTGTTTCCTCTGGTTACGGATCCTGTGGGTCAGTTTTGCTAATTCTACATATTCAACCATTTTTGTCTGCCACTCCATTAGTGTTGGTATTTCCATTTTTGGGCTACTAAGATTCTGGCAGCAGTCATAGTGTACATAAATAGTCTATGATCTGCCTTTCTTAATTCATCACCTGTCATCCCCAGCAGAAAAGCTTCTTGTTTTTTTGCGAAGGTATATTTAAATATTTTTTTCAATTCGTTATAAATCATATCCCTTCCCCCCCCCCCCATCTTTTCACATGTCCACCACTAAACTAGGGGGAATCTAAATCTCTCATGCCTTGGATGCATCACCACAGCGAAGATGTCAATTCTTGCAAGGTTTCTTCCTTTTTATTCCAAGTTTTACCAATTGTGATTGCTCCTGAGTGACAGGGTCCAATTCAGAAGTACCCTCAAGCTGTAGACCTGCTCCTTCCAGCAGTTTATAAAAATTATGCATAGCATAGAGAAAGCAGATTGACAAAGCCTTTTATGCCTCTCTAATAACATTTGAACTTGTGGACTTTCAGTGAAGCTGAATGTTGGAAGATTTAGGACAGATAAAAGAAAGTACTTCTTCACTTCAAACTATGGAACTCTCACCCCATTATGAGGCAGGACTCGTAATTGCTTCGTTTTGCGTTAAAGGTATTCTGTGGCCAAATATAGTCTGCCAATTAGGGCAAGTACAGGAAGCAAGAACAAATGTTTTATTTTATTTTTATTGTCTTGAATGTGGTGTCTGCATAATAAACCTCACATCGTTAAACGAATGTGTTCTGGTCCGGGAGAATTACTGGTATATGTTTAAATGAATCACATCTTACTTAATCTCACATTAGTGTCTTTATTCTTTCAGCCAAGCCACAGAGAAAGTGTACCCTAACTCTTGTGGGGGTGACTAGAAGTTGAAAACTGGCAGAAACCATACCTTCCAACATTTCTCTGATGAAAATAGGGACGTCCCATTCCATAACGATAATTTTACTATTTATACCCCACAAAAAACCTTCCATATACAGAATTGCCTTCAGATGGCTCAGTGGTCGGATAACTCCATCCCCTCCAACATATCTACAATGAAAATAGGGACATCCTAAGGAAAAGCAGGACATTCTGGGATAAAATCAGAAACCAGGATGGCTTTTCTAAATCAGGGACGTCCCTGGAACATAGGGACACTTGGAGGGTCTGAGAAACTCAGATGATGCTCCAGTTTCTCCACTTGATGCAGTCTCTCATCCTCAATATTTAAAACTGGGCAGCTCTTTGTTCTGGAAAGTGGTGGTTAATTGATTTTTAGTGTGCTTCAAGGTAGGATTGGTTTCAGCTGAATCCTCAACCAACCCATTTTTACCAAGTGACCTCTGAGGTGTCAGAGCACTTAGAGAAATACCCTCCAAAGGACTCTAAGAATGCTGCAGTGTTTTGCAGAAAAGTACGGATTCAAAAAATAATTGAGAAAGGTGTGCAAAATAGGCCTGGGCTGTGTGATGGATGAGCCCCAATGAAATTCAAGCCAGAATAAGCCCTAAATGAGGGGGGAGGGATTTGGTTCACAACAAACTTCTTATGAAATAATTTGTTGTTTAGTCGTGTCCAACTCTTCGTGACCCCATGGACCAGAGCACGCCAGGCACTCCTGTCTTCCACTGCCTCCCACAGTTTGGTTAAACTCATGCTGGTAGCTTCGAGAACACTGTCCAACCATCTCGTCCTCTGTTGTCCCCTTCTCTTTGTGCCCTCCATCTTTCCCAACATCAGGGTCTTTTCCAGGAAGTCTTCTCTTCTCGTGAGGTGGCCAAAGTCTTGGAGCCTCAGCTTCACGATCTGTCCTTCCAGTGAACACTCAGGGCTGATTTCCTTAAGAATGGATAGCTTATGAAGTAAAGTTCCACATTATTCTAGCCAGAGGTTGGTAGGCTTGAATTTGTGATATCTGGGTTGTGGAACAAATAAAATATTGTTTTATAAGTGGAATAGTTGGGGGTTACTTTGGAGCGCATGTTTTGAATATACTATATATACATATACCTGACATATGAAGAATCAGAATCCTTCCCCTTCACTTTCTCTCTCTTTTTCTTTCTTCTTCCTTTATTTTTGTTTTTATTTATATTAGTGTTTTTCATGCTTTTTTGCATTGTAAAAAGTTATTTTGAAGTTGATATTAACATTTGTATATGTTCCTTTAAGCTTTAATAAAATCTACTGGGGGGAGGGAATAAACAGGTGGGCTTATTTACCCCTTTGTTGTATATTGCACATCTGACTCAAAAGTAAGTCCGGCCCTGCCATGAGGAAAGAGTGAGGCAGCTGCCTCAGGCGGAAATATGGAGGGTCTGTTAGTGGAGAAAGTTCTCTGTGTTTCTATGCTGGGCTGCCTGTCCTGCACCCACTAAACTGGGCCACTGACCTCAAGGTGCAATGGAGGATGTGTAAATCAGATTCAATGGTCTGCTGAGCTTTTATACATGAAGTGGAAGATGGCATCTTCTTGCCCTTTGCTTCAGGCAGAAAATCCCCTTGATTTTCATGGGAAATTTTCATTGCTTGGATAACGTCATATTTGTTTTGTTGCTGAGTAATGGGCACCTCCAGTTCTGTTACCTATCCTGGTCTTTTCAAGCACAACTTGTTTGGAATGCATATTTCATATTATGATTGCTTTGGGATACAGCATTATGCAGACCCTCAACTATGTTCATATTTTCCAGGGAGAGTCCTGGATTTACAGAAGCCATCCTGGTTTCTGATTTGATCTTGGAATGTCCCCCTTTTCCTTAAGACATCCCTATTTTCATCAGAGAAATGTTGGAGGGTATGGAGTTATGCGACCCCTGAGCCAAGGAGATAAGTACAGTGGTAGTTCAGTTGTTGAAGGCAATCCTTTTCGGAAGACCGTTCAACTTCCGAAATGTTTGACAACTGAGGTGCTAAGGTTGCAGACTTTGCAGTCTGCAAAGTCAATGGAGAAAATTTAAAAAACACAGTGGAAGCCGTTTGACTTCCGAGGCGCGTTCGAAAAGGGAAGCATTTACTTCTGAGTTTTCGGCATTCAAAAACCGAAACGTTCTGCTTCCGAGACACTCAAAAACCAAGGTACCACTGTAACTGACAACCTTTAGAAGACATCTGAAGGCAGCTAAGTATAGGGAAGTTTTTTTGGGGAGGGTAACGTTTTATTAATTTTCCAAAAATAAATAAAAATAACAATAAACATATTTTTTAACCATGATTTTGCCTGACTTCCCTCCACTCCCCCTCTTGCTTCCATTGTTTAGTACTCGTTCACGCACGTCCTTAAAAACCTTATATTCTTAATAATCCAATTTTAAACCTTCTTCATCTTGTTACAAGTGACTTTTAGAAGTTTAGAACTTTTAGAAGTTATGCTAACGTAAAAATCTATAGGTAAAGGTAAAGGGACCCCTGACCATTAGGTCCAGTCGTGGCCAACTCTGGGGTTGCAGCACTCATCTCACTTTACTGGCCAAGGGAGCTGGTGTACAGCATTACTAAGCCGCTTCTGGCGAACCAGAGCAGCGCATGGAAACGCTGTTTACCTTCCTGCTGGAGCAGTACCTATTTATCTACTTGCACTTTGACATGCTTTCGTACTGCTTGGTGGGCAGGAGCAGGGACCGAGCAACGGGAGCTCACTCCGTCGCGGGGATTCAAACCGCCGACCTTTTGATCGGCAAGTCCTAGGCTCTGTGGTTTAACCCACAGCACCACCCGCGTCCCTCCAAAAATCTATACACCAAGCTTAAAAAATATGCATTAAACATTTGCCCCTCCCCTTTTAATTCAAAGTCTTCTTTTCTTTCTAGGGTTTCAAGTTAACTGATTTGTCCTGCTTAGTTCAGTAGTTTATTTTGCCAATCTTCTTTATCTTCTTAGGCAGAGGCTTCTTCCTGTAGGAACTGACTGGTCTTGGCCTGGCGTCCACTCTTAAGTACAGGAACAAAGACTTTCGTTGAATAAGTCCATCAAAACCTATACATCTCAATATCATAACTTCAGGGGTTTTTTTTTAACAACAATCATTTTACACATTCCTTTCCAATCTTTTCCCAGGCCTACTTAATTATTTTACATTGCAACTACATAAACCTTTTATCCTTTTTGCCCTCCCTTCCTGTTTCTTCTCTATCACAGTCAGAGCCTCCCAGATCATTTCACATGAGGTACCATTTTTATTTTGGAGCACTCTTACCTTCCCTTGCATTTTCCTCAAGCTTTGTCCCTCTACCCTTCCTGCCTTGGTATTTTGTGCATTCGCTTCTATTAATTGTCCCACAGCATCTGACATTAAATTAGTATTTTCCCAAATTTTAACAGCTGCTTTGTTAACACCTTCCTTCTGTAGCACCCTGCTTGTGGTTAACGCTTAGCTGGAATGAAATATTCAATCCAGCAATAGAGAAATTAAAATAATAATTTATTTGTCAGACAAATAAATGAGAGACACAGTGGTATATGGTTACCAAAGCTCTGCCCACTCTAGCCCTGATGGCCAGCACTTATATTTCCTCAGCCCAGCCCCCTTGCTCCTCCTTTGGCTGCCTCTGTCCAATCAGCCTGGTTGAAATTCCTATTGGCTGTTTGCTAGAACCAATCATAAAAGATACACCCATTTCCTATTACCTTTTATGGGAGACAAAGAGCTATATTTCCTTCTATCCATAAATGGCAGACAATAAATGGTAAGACAAATATCTTACATTTGCCTCAACAAGGCACCTTAATTATCAGATCATCTTTGCCCTATTGCCCTATTCACTCCAAAACAGATGGCTAATGGTTTTAAATTTTTATCTTAAACAGAGATCTTGGGTTCACCTTCTCACACACCATCAATGAAATAAGAATCTAACATAAGAATCTAACAGTTCTTACTTTCTAAATCCTTTGCATAATTACATTTAAGCCAATATATTTCGTACATAACATATATAGATTTTAGAAGCAAAGGCCTTTTCAAAGTAAAAAGGAACTTAGTAAAAACACTTTCCAAAAGCAACCCCTTAAATTTATACCCCCCTTTCAAGCCAGCTGCTTTTTCTATTAGCTCTTGCCCTTTAACCTTATGAAAATATGGCTCAAGTCTAATGGGAGGCACCTAGTATTGTTTTCTGTTAACCAATAAATCTCACTATTTTTCAACTCTTAATTGTGTTTTTGCAGCTTGATTGTATTCTGTAATATTTATGGTCAGTATGACCTTTTGCTCCCAGCCTGTAATTTCCTTTTACAACTTAGAGAAACGTGTCTCCTGCTACTGTTATAAATCAGAGGGGCCTCTGAGCAGGAAGACAAACAACTACCAAAGCACCCAGCCAGCTGCTTTATGCCTGGCATGAAACACAGAAGCATCTGCAAATATATTTTTTAAGCTCATTTTAAAATACAAGTCTTGATCAGAGGCCTCACTTCAACTGATCAAACAGTTCTCTTTTAAAATCTAACAACAAATCATACAATTCATATATTATATCCTCTTGCATTGTGGCCTGGCTGGTTTGCTTAAACAATGAGATTTTTTCTTCTGTCATTTCCAACCTCAGAATGCAAACACAGCAGTAATTGTATTTTCTTAAGACACATAGCGAAAAGGCACATAGCAACATGCTTTCTTAGCAACAGGACACATGTAGCACAGTAATAAGACAATAAGGCAAAGAAATATATATTTTCCCTGAGCATGGTTGTCACACATTAAGTTGAACGTCTTCAACAGTCAAATAGATCCTGAAACTCTTTCACAGAAGTGAGATAGTTTCCAGAGAGTCAGTCCAGTCTTTTTCCCCAGAAGGAAAATTTAAACTACTCTTAACCTTATAATCTTCTCAGGTACAGATAGGTAGCCGTGTTGGTCTGCCATAGTCAAAACAAAAAAAATTCCTTCCAGTAGCACCTTAAAGACCAACTAAGTCAGTTCTTGGTATGAGCTATCGTGTGCATGCACACTTCTTCAGATACACTTCTTCAGATAAGAAGTGTGCATGCACACGATAGCTCATACCAAGAACTGACTTAGTTGGTCTTTAAGGTGCTACTGGAAGGAATTTTTTTTGTTTTAATCTTCTCAGGTTTAACCTCCATTTTAAGTCTAGTTCAATCTCACTGTGTGCTATGTCGAAGTTCAACTAGAGTTCAGGTCAAGATCATTATTTTTTAAAAACTTGAAATTGGCATAAACGGAAGCTGGGTGCAGTCTTTTAATCCTAATTGTTCATTAGTTACCGGTAACTTCTCTTCCAAAGTAAATTTCATCCACACATATATTTTGTGTTTAATGTTTATTATTATTATTATTATTATTATTATTATTATTTGGAAACCACCCAGATCAGGGTATAAATAGAATAGTAGTAGTAGTAATAATAATAATAATAATAATAATAATAATAATAATGGTAAATAAATAAATAAATAAATAAATGAACAGGGCATCCCTATTTGGAGAAATGAAGGAGGATATGCATTATGATAACACCCATTGGCACATGTATATAATTTATATAAAATAATCATTTATATAAAATACATTTGTATAAAATGGATGTATCCCTTTCATCTTGTTCTTGTGTTTGGCTTTGGGTTCTGAGGGTGTGTGTGTGTGTGAGAGAGAGAGAGAGAGAGAGAGATTCAGCATGGGATTGGCATGCAAGTGTTGAGTCCTTCCAGGTGCCTCAATGGTCCTGGAAAAAAGACTCTCCTAGAAGCAGAGTCCCTGCTCCCTCCCCTCTGTGTTAGCTGGATAACGTAGGCATTGTCCCTTCCGTTTGTGCCACACCCTCCCTGGGGAAAGGTAAATTGCAGCTGACATGCAGTTGGAGTATTCAGCTGGTGACCTTGAGTGAACAGCACCTCAGGCAGGTAAGTGCTCACCTGAGAGAAAAGAATGGGAGAGGGGTAGAAAGGCCCTCAAGGAGGGAGAGAACAAATACCTGGAGCACTGAATGAGATTTCCTTTGAAATTGATGATGGCAAAGGTGTTTCATAGAGCAGGCATGTATTTATTTAACCATCTGCTTGGTCACCAAAGGTGACAAGGAGATGTATGCAGGTGAGTGGGCTGGGGGCTGATCACTCTGTCTCTCATATCACAGCCCCTTGTGTTTTTATACTGTCTCTGGAGGAGACCTAGTCTAAGGTTGCCATATTTCAAACAGTGGAAATCAGGACACAAAAGTTGCTGAAGTGGCTTTGGGGGGCGGCAGTTGTTGAATTTTGCGGGGAGGGAAACGTTGTTGAGTTTTTGTTGAGGGGAAGTTGTTTGTTGAGCTTTTTGGCAAAATTGCAAAAAAAGAAAGAAAAAAGACGTGGAACCACCCAAAAGAAAGCGCAGGTGTGCCTGGACCATTTCTCCATATTCAGCAAAAAGCTGTTTCTTCTTCTGGTGGAGAAGCAGAACAGGCAAGTCAGCTCAATCTGTACTGAAGCCAAGAATGAAGTCTGGAGAAGGGCAAGGGCAGCAAAGGATCTCAGCAAAACACTCACAAGTAATTAAGACCTATAAGTAGTTTATCAAAAACTATATTTAACAATAGGGTTAACAAGTTCTTGAAGCAAGAGTAGAGCCTCCAGGTTACTGACCTGCAAAAAAACCCCAACCTTTTAAACAAATAACATGAATACAGTGATACCTCGGATTAAGTACTTAATTCGTTCCTGAGGTCCGTTCTTAACCTGAAACTGTTCTTAACCTGAAGCACCACTTTAGCTAATGGGGCCTCCTGCTGCTGCCGTGCTGCCGGAGCAAGATTTCTGTTCTCATCCTGAAGCAATGTTCTTAACCGGAGGTAGTATTTCTGGGTTAGTGGAGTCTTTAACCTGAAGCGTATGTAACCTGAAGCGTACGTAACCCAAGGTACCAGAGAAGAGAACATATTAATCACTATGAATCTGAAAGCAATACAGGCAAACCTATTGGTCCATGGCAGCCCACGAGATAAAACCCAAAGAGCGACAGCAGCAAAGCTCCTTTATTAAGATGGATTGAAAGTAATGAGCAAGCTTCTAAGCTCATCAGAATTCTTCTCTTCAGGGTGGATATTAACCAAAAAGAAAAGGGAAAGGGGTGGGGATTGATTGAACTATTACTATTTGGACTCCTGTCCTGAGATGGAGAGGAGAGCAGCCCATTGATTTTAAAGAGAATGTTCTAACAGGTACCCGACCTTTTGTAGCTTTATGCCAGCAAGGCAGGGGGAGGGAGAAAGCTCTGAGCAAGCGTAACTCCATGACTGAGCTTTGCGCCAACTCCACCATGTCTCCACCTCCACCCCTTTGAGCCATCAACACAGGGGCTGCACCAGCACAAGGATGGTAGAACCACTATGCTAATACACTTTCAGGCTTTGCCAGTGTGTTGCGTTCTGAGGCCAAAGGAAAGGACTGGACCCTGATTAAAATAAAACACAAGGCTCTTGGAGGAAGTGCGTACCCCACACCCCTCACCAGGCCATTTTATTAGCAAAAGAATCCTTTACACAGTGCTGTAAGAACCAATCAGATTTCCTCTGAGCATTTAAACAAACTCCAAGTGGGGACAAAGTTAAACTATAAACACTAGTTAGGCATGCATACTTTGGAGTAAATGAATGAAAACAACAAAGGAGCATATTCAGCAACCCCGGAGGTTATAAACAATCAGTACACATGATAAGAAGGATGGGCAGGAGGACAGTGACCATTATCACCTTAATGTGAAACCTGTTTCCTGGCCCTAAGATTAACATCCTAAGATTAATATATAAGAAAGCTACATTGACGAAACTGCCCATTATCTTTGAGGACCCAGGACGCCTGCCGGTCTAAGTGTGTACGTGACTTGTGAAGAGAGAGAAATGGAACAGGGATGCAGAGGTGTAGATTGATCAAGAATCATATCAAAATAGTTTAAACGCAGTCAATGCAATGCTTTCATTGCTGACACAGATGGCTTAATCTTTATTTGTTATAATTCCTCATAGCAATCCCACCTGATCACTACACCAGTGCAAGTAAAATTAAGAGTGTCCTATTCCCACCCAGAATATGTATGTCAAGATAACGATTGTAGAGGAATAATAATAATAATAATAATAATAATAATAATAATAATAATAATTTGGCCTAATTTGGAAATACAGGGAGGAATTCCATGTAGCACAATGGCAATTGTTCCATCAGTGCAAGCTCTTCAGCTTACCAGACACCCTGGCACACACCCAGTTGGGCACTTTACCCAGAGTTTGTGTTTCCTTTTGGAAGTGAGGCACAGTGGAGACTGTGTGGTCTTTATTTGCTTAATTGACACATACATATATATATAACCTGAGCCTAAGATGGAGTTATTGTTTTTCCAGTAGCCACAGCTGTGGATCCCAGCAGAAATCAAACATCATGTTCAGCCTCTGTGCCTTTCCAGCCTGCAGCTTTTCCTCTAGTTCACACCACAGTCCCCCAAACTTTGACTTTCTAGTTGGGGGAGGCTGATTGAGGGGCCCCACCCATTTGCTGTCTCAGACAGAGCCCCTTCCCTTTGTTTTCCTTTAATGGCTCATCACCCAGGTGATTACCTCATCAGGAAGCTGGTCTGGCTTATAGTTTAACACTTACTGTATCCAGTTACTGTAAATAGATGGGTTGAGTGATTAATGTCAGTCCCTGAGAGTGCATATTTTCCTTCCAGAAACAGACTGCAAGGGCAAGAAGGCAGGTGTTATGAGCAGGGTTTGAGTGTGTTGGCAGTTGGCAGACTGATTCTCCAGGCACCCACCCTGATCCCTAAAGCTCCCCTTGTCTGCGTGCAAACACACACACACACACACACAGAGAGAGAGAGAGAGAGAGAGAGAGAGAGAGAGAGAGAACAGAATTCATCTTCCTTTCACTGGGCTTCTCTTTTGCAGGTTGTCTTTGGAAACAGGATAGAGGTGGCCAGGATCTCTCCCCCACCCACATAGTCTGCAAGTGAAGGTGCCAGGAAGATGCTCGTGACCAAGCTGCAGAATTTGCCCACTGTGGTCCTCTTCTGCTCTATTTTCCTTTTCCTACTTGTTGCGAAGAGCAAATGGGAGTCTCTTGAGACGCTTTCCTCACCGCACGACATCAAGCTCAAGGGCGGCCCAGATTCCACAGGCGATCCTAAAAATGCCATGGTATTTGAATGGGAATCTGCACTGGAGAGGACAAAGGAGACCAAGCCCTCTGGTCTGATTTCCCCACCACCACCAGTGGCCAAGCGGCATCCCTTGGAGGTTGTCTATTCCACTGATTATAAGTTCCTTCTCAACGAGCCAAACAAATGCCGGGAGAGGAGCCCTTTCTTGATCCTGCTGGTGATAACTGAGCCCCAGGATTTTGCCACGAGGCAGGCCATCCGGCAGACATGGGGCAACGAGAGCTCAGTGCCTGGGGTTTCCATTCTTCGTCTCTTTCTGACGGGTGTACACCCAAAATTTGGACACTTGCTCCAGGACCTTTTGGAAGAGGAGAGTTCCATCCACAAAGACATTATTCAGCAGGACTTCCTGGATACCTACAACAACCTTACCCTGAAGACTCTGATGGGCATGGAGTGGATAAGCAAGTTCTGCCCCAATGCCACCTACGTGGTGAAGGCAGACAGTGACATCTTTCTCAATGTGAACTACATGGTGTCCCACCTGCTGCAGCCTCACCTGCCACCCAAGAAGAACTACATGACAGGTCACATCTATAGGAATGCAAAGCCTATGCGTGAAAAGGCCAACAAGTGGTATGTGCCACGGGAGGTGTACCCCAATGAGACCTACCCGCCCTTCTGCGCAGGCCCAGGGTATGTGTTCTCTGCGGATCTGGCCAAGAAGATCTACCAGGTAGCAAAGACCATCAGGGTCATTAACAATGAAGATGTCTTCATGGGAATCTGCCTGCATGAGCTGGGCATCAGTGTGACAAATAGCCCCTGGGGTCTCTTCAACGTGTACAAAGTCAAGTATGAGAAGTGCAAGTTCTCCAAGGTGGTGGTGGTGCATCACTACGGGCCAGAGGAGCTGCTGCAGATTTGGCCTGGCTTTCAGGACCAGAACCAGACTTGCAAGAGTTAAAAGGGAGGGAGGTGAACAGACACACAGCCTCTTGTGGAGAAGTTGGCACAGAGGACTGGCATGTTTCTGTACAATGGACAAATCCATGCCAACAAATTGCAATGAGGAAAGGGAAGGATGGCTCAGAGAAGAAGGAAGATTCTGTGCTTATCAAAATCGGTATTTATGCCCTCAGAAGCGAGCTGGTCCCACATAACATGCTCATCGTGCCATGTGGTTCGTTGCCATTCACACTGCTCTCCTCCCCGTAGAATCTCTGCAGCTGCCCATAGCAACTTGTTTGGTCTGCTCTGAACTGACCACTGTGCCACTAATGCGCCAAATTGACAACCTCAGAGTTTTGAGATCATCACAGCCACCACCTCACCTACTGGAAGAGAGCAACCCTCAGGCCATGCAGGTGTGGCACTAGGCATAGGGTTGCCATATATCCAGGATTTCCCAGAAATATCCTCTTTTTGGGGTCCTACATGCCCATCCAGGGGGGATTATACTTTTTAAAGCAATTGTTCAGGATTTTGGGTTTTAAAATATATATACATGTTCTGCATGTTTACCTCTTGAAATATGGCAACCAAAAAAAGCTCAACAATTTTTGTGTCCGCAGAGTTCACCTGCTCCAACATATTGAAATGCAGGCTGGTCATCTTCAGAATAATTTAAAGCAGATCAGTAGAAGTTTCCTCCACAGTAGGAAGCCATACTCCACATAGGATATGCCTCTTTAGGTTGTTGCCAGTTGTGCAAAAGACTTATTTGCCATCTTCTGTTGCTTTTTCATATATATAAACACACACACACACAATCTTTGTTTTCAGAAAGCTTCTCCCAACACACAACGCAGCATTATTTATACATGAATCACCATAAAGACGTTAACACAACCATCCCCTGTTCTCTTTGAAGGATGAGATGTTGATAGATAGATAATTTATAATAAATAAAAACAATAAAAACAGCATTCATAAAGATAAAATATACAATTAGAGCAGATTGCAGCAATAGCTCATGAGTTAAAATTGAGATATATACATACACATGTACCACGGAGATTTGGGCTACCATAAAAACTGACCCTGAGGCGCCCCAAAGGGCGGCTTCAGCTTTTCCCTAGTAAGCTATATTATTCTATAGGATGATCTGGGCACATAATCTGGCTACCATCCAGGTCGTCTTGTGATCTTTGCCTAAGAGGAGAGAAAGTCCCGTTAAGTTTAGACTTGTCTGAAAGATCGGCGAGCCTCTTCAGCAAAAGGTCAATGGTGTCTCTACGAATCTCAGCATAAAAAGGACATCTAAAAAATATATGTCCGGGGCTTTCTATTTCCCCTAATGGGCAGGCGCAAAGTCTCTGTGCATATGGGACTCTTCTATAGGAGCTTTCCAGAACAGGTGAGGGCAATGCTGAGCTTCTAGCAAGAGTGAAAGCCCTTCTTGCGTTTCTGGATGTGATGCAATAGAGATATCTTGCTGGAGTGGCTACATATCTCCTGTTTTCTATGATTTTATAATTGGGGACCCTTGTACAATCCCGTTGTCTCTCTATGTCCATGATTCTTTGCCTAACCACAGATCTAGCTTGGCCCAGGCCAATAGTTATGAGGGTTTGGGGAGCCCAGTTTCTGAAGAGTGTTTAAGACTGCTTAAACTTCAGCCAGACTGAAACTGGTCACTCAGAATCAATGGGGCTATTCCTTGGGGGAGCAGTTTCAGAGTTAGCCACTTATATATTAATGTTAGACTAATATGAGCTTCGACTTTCATCACCCCTGTTTCTAGTCTGACCCATGCATTTGAAATGCATCTAGGAACTTGTAGAAGGCCCTGAGGAGTTTGGATTGCACTCATTCAAGGGGAATGAACAAGGAGGGAAGACGGAGATAAGGATGAAAAGGAAGGAAAAGGTGAATCCTAAACCAGGGAATAGGATTCAGAAAAGGTAACTGAAGTATCATTATACAAGTCCAAAAATTTTTCATGCTCCACTGAACCCACTTCACTGAAGAAAAAATGGGAATGCCCAGAACCTCCCCCCAACCCTAAAACACCTACATCCCGCAAAACAAATAAAAAACATTAAAAAGCAGGCAGCATGTATCAGCCAACCCTCCCCTAAGCCAAAAGACCCTAGTTCGTTGTTAAAAAATGGTAGGGGCAGGGGGGGGGGTCTTAATGGGCCTTGTAGTGCCCTTGGAGCTACGCTGGGGATCCCAAGAACAACCTTGTTTTTTTTACTGAATGCCTTTTTCACTTGTCTTATAATTTTGGCCAGAGATTTAAATGCCTGTGTAGGAAAAACTCCGTTGTTCCCTATTTAATTCATATAAACTATGTCTTTTGTTTTATTATGATTTTATTAAACTGATTTATTTATATATTTGTATCTTGTTTTTTTTTTAGTATTGTTTGTGTTTCTTAATTGTAAGTTGCTTTGCTAAGTGGGAGAAAAGTGTGTCTAAAATAATGCTGCGATTACGATAATACAATCTGAGAAGTGTTATATTAGCTCATAATATACAAGAAAGCCACTTGCAGGTTTCTCGTATACCCTGAGGCCACCCCAGAATAGACTCCGGGTGGGAATATGTTCCAGGTCACGGATATAATGAAATCGTGAGTCTCCAACAACATTTTCACTTACTGAAACTTCTTTCGGCTTCTGCCAGTTATTGGCGTTGCCCAAAAAACCCATAACACACGTTGCTGATTTTTGTTAATAAGAACACAAATGAACCTTTTGGGAGGAAAATGATGAGAAAGCTCATCAGAAACAGCTGTGAACTGCATTTACAGCATGCCATGGCAGCGTGGGTGTGAAGTAGACCTCTAACATATATTTTGGGCCTGTAAAGCGGCAGCCCTGTCTTCTACTGTGCCCCTGGGATCAATTTCACCAGCCTTTCACTGATGGTTCCTTCATGCAGCCTATTATGCACAAGGAACTCTGGGGTTGGTTGTTCTTGAGAAAGCAAGTCTCATAGGCAAGCACAAATCTCTCTTTATCTCAAGCTTCAGGTCCTCATTTAACTTCACAATCTCTCTCTGTTCTGCAGAACAGCACATCTCACGAGAGCTGGACAGTAGGCACCTACATACATCTATGACCTACAATTTAGCATCACTTTCCCTCCTCATGGTAATGGGTTTGCAGTCTGGGCTGGGAATCCTTGCATCTTGAGGCTACAGAAAAGTGCACTCTTTCTTTTCTGACAGATGCTTGAGTTATAAGCAATTCCCCATCCTAGGAAGTTGCAACACTGCCCAAATTGACCTGGGAAAGGTTGCCCCAACCTGTGCAGCACGGAGAGAAGCCAACAAAAGCTTACAGATAAAAATAAGAACAGCTGAAAACATGGGCGCGGGGGGGGGGGAGAACCACAATGATTAAAAGACAATTCAACACTGATTATTATTGATCCTCTTAATTGAAGAATC
Source organism: Podarcis gaigeae (assembly GCF_964106915.1). Classification (NCBI taxonomy): domain Eukaryota; kingdom Metazoa; phylum Chordata; class Lepidosauria; order Squamata; family Lacertidae; genus Podarcis; species Podarcis gaigeae. The sequence goes on along the minus strand of NC_139694.1, from coordinate 31,250,127 downwards.
ATGTTTTAGGCCCTAGCAAGGGCCATCCATGCCAACAAAATTCTAAAAGAAGGAATTATAAAATAATAATAACATAATATAATAATAATTTATTATTTATACCCCGCCCATCTGACTGAGTTTCCCCAGCCACTCTGGGCAGCTCTCAACAGAATATTAAAAACACAATAAAACATCAGACATTAAGAACTTCCCTAAACAGGGAAATACACAGTAAAAATGTCAGAATCCTCAGTTCAGCAAAACTTTGATTTGGGACAAACCCAAATACCACCCAAGTGGCAAGTGTTTAAGTTCTCCCGGCAAGATTTCACATAAGGTATTTGGGGTGGGGGGGTGGAGAACAAGGAAAATAATAAATACAAAAATTACAGCAACCAGCTACAATACTTTCTAAATAGGCCAATGTAAATTTGCTGCTACTGAACAAACAGAGCCACCTTTTTGAATATCCTTTTCCTGTTGGCAAGTGAAAATGCAAGGTTTTTGGTGTTGTTGTTTGGATTGGTAGCCAGGTGCAAGCAAAATGTAAGCCAGGTATTTGGGACTCCTTCAGCCCCACTTTTACTGTAGAGGGAGAGATGGACCAGCATCTTGGCCCCCATAGCTAGGAGGATGTGGATCGGGTCAGCAAACTTTTTCAGCAGGGGGCCGGTCCACGTCCCTCAGACCATGTGGAGGGCCGGACTATATTTTGAAAAAAAGAGAAAAAGAACAACTTCCTATGCCCCACAAATAACCCAGAGATGCATTTGAAATAAAAGGACACGTTCTACTCAAGTAAAAACACGCTGATTCCCGGACCATCCAGATTTAGAAGGCAATTGGGCCGGATCCGGCCCCTGAGCCTTAGTTTTAAAAAGGCGGAAATTGTTGTTTTAGTTAACCAGACATTAATCTAATACTGTATGGTATTTATAAAAAATGAACTTCAAATGTCCTTGAATTGGTCCATGGGCGGGTTACCTTGGTTGCCTTGGTTGGGTCCCATGAAGTGCTTCAGCTAAGTTGAGATTAAGCAGAGAGAGAGAGAGAGAGAGAGAGAGAGAGAGAGAGAGAGAGAGAAGGGGGGTCTGGGCCAATGGACTCGGAAGAAGATGCCCCCTGGCAGGGACTGGGGGCAGGACTCTGATCTGTGGTTTGGGGCTGTGGATGGACTGGGCCAGGATGTCGAAAGATGGAGAGGATCCCCAGCAGCCCCTCCAAGTGTCCTTATTTTCCAGGGACAGTCCCAGATTTACAGAAGCCGTCCCAGTTTTTTATTTGATCCCGGAATATCATGCTTTTCCTTAGGACATTCCTATCTTCATCGAAGAAATATTGGAGGGTGTGGAGTTATGTGACCCCTGAGCCAAGGAGATAAGTAACTATACAGTACAACCTTTAGGAGACATTTGAGGGCAGCCCAGTATACGGAAGTTTATGAATGTTTGTTTTATTATGAAAAAACAAAAAAAAATCCTTCCAGTAGCACCTTAAAGACCAACTAAGTTAGTTCTTGGTATGAGCTTTCGTGTGCATGCACACTTCTTCAGATACACTGAATTCAGAAATTTGTGACGAAACCAAGACAAGGAGCTCTGTGGAGGCCCCAGGACAAAAGACCATGCGAGCAGCTGCCCACCGGGGGAGCAGGGCAGAGGTTTGAGTCTGTTATCTGAGACTCTTTACTTTTCCTGCTGGCCTTAGCAATGGACTTTGTAGCACAGTGCTCTTTTGCATGTTTATATTTTTTTTACTATTTTTTAAAACGCTATTGCGATTTTTAAAAAAAGAATTGCTTTTGTAACTGTTAGTGTGTTTGAAAGATACTTTGGGGAAACTTTCATTCCTCCTCACCACTATGAGCTGAATAAAGAGCATGAAATCCACTCTCGACTCGGAGTATATTTCAGTGTTTGATCAGTACTTTTGAGAATTAAGATGAGCTGACAGACATTTTATTCAGCCGTGTAAAAATGTGGGCCAACCTGGTTTTTCTGGACCTGGGCATCCTGGGGAGATAAGCCCTTAAGCCCAGTCATCAACTCATCAGGGAAGTCATCAATTGACAGAGAGGAGTGGTTTCTCCAGCTTATGCGTGTTAGTGGGCAGGAAAAGAAAAGGTTGAGGAAAAGAAAAGGTTGGATGATGTAGGCTGATGCAGAATTGTTTTCTTCAAGCTGTTTTTGAAGAGACACAAAGAGGACTGTTTGGCTGCCGCTGAATCCAGTGCTGCGCTTCTGTAGCAAGCAATCAAGCGCCTCCTGAGATGTGAATGCTGGGAATCCCTCCAATGTAGACTCAAGTTGCATATATACGTAAATAAATAATTGTCCAAAAGGGAGCACAGACCCTGTGTGAAGCATGCCAAGATCCCTGGACTCGGAGATTGGGGTGGCCTGTTATTTTTCTCTGAACAATGGAATCTTACTGTTTCAGGAAGGGATTTTTGTGTTTTTTAAAAAATAAAGACAAACTGGAATACTTAGATACAACTGTGAAACAGGAGAATTCCATGTTGTGGATCATTATTAGGAAAGGGGATGAAAACTAAAATGTGAATATCATAATATTGTTATACGAATTTCTGTTGCAACAACCACTTGGAATACTGCATACAGTACTGGTTGCCTCACCTTACAGAATTGTAGAGTTGGGACCCCAAGAGTCATCTAGTCCAACCCCCTGCAGTATAGGACTCTCAGTATAAAGCATACTGCAGACCTGGGGGGTGGGGAGGGAATCAGAAATGGACAACCCAAATGAGCAAGGAATTGGAGCGACTTCTCTCTTTTTTTTTTAGATAATAGAGGGCTATACTTGGAAGAGACAGGCACGTGTATACGGCAGGAATAGAATGTGGTGATCACACCACTTCTCTTCCCCAAAGGGCTGTAAATAAAATAATATTTATTACTTTTCCAACAATTTAAACATTACAAACATTACAAAACAAAATAGACAATACAATACAATACAAAAACACCACACAACACTAACACATTAAACTAACACAACAAAATAAAAACAATTTAAAACACATCATACATTTTCATCATCCTATCCTTCATTCGCTTATTTCAACAACCTCCTCACACCTCCCTTTTTGTATTCCACTTCTGTTAATTGTTTCAGCAGGAACTGGAGCGACTTCTCTATGAGAAAAGGTTACAACACTGGGGGCTTTTTACTTCAGTGTAGATGGGAGGTTGCAAAACCCCTTGGTGGCATCTTTCCTGGAACAAATGTTTGTCCAGATCCCTTCCAGCGCTTCATTCTGCAATCACATCCACCCCAAGCGTGATAATCGGACCCCACAAATTTGTGGAGGATACTAGGCATGGGGCTATGTATTGCCCACAACAAGCCTCTAAACCAGCAAGCCTCTACAACACCCATCATCCCTAGCTAGCAGGACCAGTGGCCAGGGATTGATGGGAGATGTAGTCCAAAAACAGCTGGAGACCCAAGTTTGGGAAACACTGGTCTAAAACATTACAATTTCGGTGAGGAGCACTCATGTCACGCATGTGGGGTGATCTAACCTTAGTTAAATCAGATTGTCCTAATGCTTCCTTGGTTGCTAAGTAACTTATCCTCTGTTATTCCAGCTTGATGCCATAGAGTTTTCCACAGGACAAACAAAAGTTCTCTCACCTTGGCAACACTGGGCTACGACAAACAGGACCAGTCTAATATGTGAGGGCAGGAAGGAGAATGGAGGTGACATTTGGATCTCATATTAGGATGACCAAGGGGGCAGGGATGCCAACTTGAATAAAATATTGGGGGTGGGGAGCGAGGTAAGCCTATCCCTTTGATATACAACGGATAATGGAGCTCATGAGACAGAACAGACAATCATTGGGCTATTCCAATTTATTTGTTGCAGAGTCTCCATGTCTAAATCTGTGTGTGACAATACCATCTCCGCTCAATATTGTATTTAGAGATAGCAACACAGTCAAGATAAATAAATAAAACCTATAAATATAGGTTTGTTTGATGGTGTTGTTTGTTTAGTCGTTTAGTCGTGTCTGACTCTTTGTGACCCCATGGACCAGAGCATGCCAGGCACTCCTGTCTTCCACTGCCTCCCGCAGCTTGGTCAGACTCATGTTAGTAGCTTCGAGAACACTATCCAACCATCTCGTCCTCTGTCGTCCCCTTCTCCTTGTGCCCTCCATCTTTCCCAACATCAGGGTCTTTTCCAGAGAGTCTTCTCTTCTCATGAGGTGGCCAAAGTATTGGAGCCTCAGCTTCAGGATCTGTCCTTCCAGTGAGCACTCAGGGCTGATATCCTTAAGAATGGAGAGGTTTGATCTTCTTGCAGTCCATGGGATTCTCAAGAGTCTCCTCCAGCACCATAATTCAAAAGCATCAATTCTTCAGCGATCAGCCTTCTTTATGGTCCAGCTCTCACTTCCATACATCACTACTGGGAAAACCATAGCTTTAACTATACCAGGGGTCTGCAACCCGCGGCTCCGGAGCCGCATGTGGCTCTTTTACACCTTTGCCGCGGCTCCGGGGCAGATACTAGCGAGGAGAGGAGGCGCATTGTGCGCCCCAACACTCCCCACTGTGGCGGGCGCTGTACTGGCTGTGACGTCGCATGGGGGCGGTACGTGCGTTAGTCCTGCACCGTCCCGACGTCACCTTCCCGCCCGCCCGCTACATTGTAAGGGGCATGTACGCTGGTCACTGCATTGAAAGGGGGCATGTACGCTGGTCACTGTTTTGAAGGGGAGTGAAGAGCACACACACAAAAAAGGTAACTTGTTAATTTAATGTTTATTTCTATGAGGAGGAGTAATTCTGAGGGGTCAAACAAATAAATAATAAAAAAGTGACAAATAAGTTATTTTTATAATGACGAGTTTTGCGGCTCCCAGTTTTTTTTCTTCGGAAACAGGTCCAAGTGGCTCTTTTTGTCTTAAAGGTTGCAGACCCCTGAACTATACGGACCTTTGTTGGCAAGGTGATGTCTGCTTTTTAAGATGCTGTCTATGTTTGTCATTGCTTTTCTCCCAAGGAGCAGGCATCTTTTAATTTCATGACTGCTGTCACCATCTGCAGTGATCATGGAGCGCAAGAAAGTAAAATCTCTCACTGCATCCATTTCTTCCCCTTCTATTTGCCAGGAGGTGATGGGCCCAGTGGCCATGATCTTCGTTTTTTTGATGCTGAGCTTCAGACCATATTTTGCGTTCTCCTCTTTCACCCTCATTAAAAGGTTCTTTAATTCCTCCTCACTTTCTGCCATCAAGGTTGTGTCATCTGCATATCTGAGGTTGTTGATATTTCTTCCGGCAATCTTAATTCTGGCTTGGGATTCATCCAGCCCAGCCTTTCGCATGATGAATTCTGCATATAAGTTAAATAAGCAGGGAGACAATATGCAGCCTTGTCGTACTCCTTTCTGTTGGTTTCTGCTTCCTTCACTGAGCAGCGAAGTGCTTGTCACAAGACAATGTTTACATTCCACAGTCAAGTGCTGTTGGGTTTTCTCACGGGACAGGAGACTGGATGTGACGTACACTGGTTTCCTGTTTTTCACTGTTCTTTGCAGTTCAGTGTGATTCTCTCCGTGCTTTAGAGGAGAGAGGATGCCTTTCTCTGCTCCGGCAGAGGGAAAATGTTTTTTTGTAAATTACCAGCTTTGAAGTGTAAATAAAGTAATATAGAGCATGTTGGCACGTACTTTTCATCATTCCGCTGTGCACTGGACACTGCTTATCTCCAACATTTGGTTCCGGGCCCAGAAAAACGCAGTGTTTTGAGAATGGACTCCAGAAGTCGGGCTCCTGGCAAAGGAACAAAGGAGCAAAGAATTGGAGTGCCGGCAAAGGATCGGAATGCAGAGGGCCGGATCGGACGATATCTCTGCGCGTCAAGATGATTTGATGAGGTATGTGCTACAGCTCCGGGCAGCCTGCCAGCTTCTAATTAATGGCTTTATGGCTGGACTTTGAACTTTTATAGCCGGTTTTGCCGTGGCACAGGCAAAAGGCTAGAAGGATAAATTTTTCCTATGCTGGGGGAAATCGAAAGTAAAGCAGCTGCAGCAGTGTCGCAGCATGAATTTAAGACAGCAGAGAGAACTTTCACTTTTGAACTTGCCTTTGGAATGCGGTTTGAAGCAGCTGCAGATAAGCAAAGCAGTTAAGCAGAAAGGCACAGGCTCACAGGTAGAGGCTGGAAATCGAAAGTACTTTTGAATTTGCTTTTGGATTGAAGCAGCTGTACACAGACACAGCTTGTATGAAGCAGCCTGATTTAAAGCAGCAGAGATGACGCAGAAGGCTAATGCCAAAGTCATGATGGCTAGCTGCAGAAGGCTGGATGAGGCAAGTGGGGAATTTGATGCCAATCAGCCACATGCTCAGCTCAGAGTAGCCTGTGATACTGCCATGATTCAGAATGAAGCAGACCGCCAGGGTGATAGCTGCATGGGCAAGGGGGAGACTTCACAGACGTCATCCCATAGTGCAGTGGAACCACCAGATGGCGCCAAAGCTTTGAAGGCAGTGAAATGCTACACGTGTGGACGTCTAGGCCATATGAAGAGGGAATGCAGATATCCCAGGGCCAAGACAGAGCAGCGCAGCGAAAGCTCATCGCGTGGAAAAGGCCGAGGCAAAGGCAAAGGTCCGGTGTCCAGGACAACGCAGCACAAGGCAATGGTCTCACGCTTCACTCCAAAGGTTGCAGAGGTCCAGAAGACGTCTAGATCTTTCTTCGTTGTTGATTCAGCGGCGACCCATCACATGTGCAACGATAAGCGACTGTTCGTGTCTTTTACACCGCAGGAAGGTGCGATTCACCAGGCGGATGACCACACAATTCCCAGTAAAGGCTACGGAACTGTTGTTCTTCACAGTTTGGACTTATCGATACAGGATGTGCTTTATGTGCCAGATGCCAAGCATAATCTGCTCAGCGTTGGACAGCTGAATGAGCGGAAAATTGACGTTTCCTTTAAGAACAAAAGGTGCATCATCACAAAGAAAAATGATTATGTATTGCATGCTGAATATGTTGATCGTTTGTATGTTTTGTATTTTGATGATGTTGTGCAGGATGACACTTGTTGCATTGCAGGTTCTAACAAAAGTTTGCATGCAGAATGTATTCACGATTTTCATCGAAAATTTGGTCATTTGCATTTTGAGGCAGTATCTAAAATGCCTGCCTTGGTTGAAGGTATGACTATTAAACCCTGCAGGTACCACATGAAGTGCAAGGCATGCGCAGCAAACAAGGTAAAAATGGCTGCGAAAGGTAAGGTGTCTAGTAGGCAAGCTACAGAACCATACCAGGTTGTTCATGCTGATTTGGTTGGACCACTAGCGCCCTCTTTGGGTGGAAACAGGTACTTCATGGTTCTCATTGATGCATTTTCCAGGTATATTTATGTGTACAATCTCAAGCAGAAATCAGAGGCTTTTCCAAGGTTCAAGGAATTCTGTGCTTGGTTGGGAAATATGCATGGTAAGAAGGTAAAGACTCTTTTCAGTGATCGCGGGGGAGAATTCACTTCTCAGCAGTTTGAAGCTTTTCTGACTGAGAAAGGAATTCAACACGATTTGTCTAGTCCTCGCTCGCCATGGCAGAATGGACTTGCGGAACGAGCAAATCAGACATTGCTTCAAGGGTTAAAAACCTTGCTGCATGATGCCAATCTTCCAGAGAGTTATTGGGCCGAAGCTCTCTCATGTTTCACTTACAGTTATAATCGCAGGTTATCTTCAGCGATTGGTTGTACCCCCTATGAGAAGATGTTTGGCAAGAAGCCATACATCAAACACATGAAAATTTTTGGTTCTGACATGTGGGTTCACTCACCACAAAACTCCAAGTTAGACAAGCGTGGATTGCATGGTATCTTTCTAGGTTATCAGAAAGGGTCTTACAGAATAATGATGACTGACTCTAAGACAATTAAGCTCACAAGAAGTGTTGAGTACAATGCCAAGTGGGGGGAGAATGTGGGAATTTTCCAATGTTATCCTGATGACAGTGATGAAACTGAGGATAGTCAAAAGCAACCGCAACAACCCACACCCACTGATGAAGGTTCTGATTCTGAGTCTGAAACTGAATCGGGTGATTCAGAGGATTTCAAGAGTGCGAAAGCCTCTATGCGACCCTCTGAAAGCTCTGATCAAGAATTGGAGGAACCATTGTTCACAATAGGTCACTTTTCTCCTAAGAAGGAAGAGGAGAGTGTTGAAGACTTAAGACTAATTCGTAGGTCACAGAGAGCAACAAAAGGCAGACCTCCAAAGAGATTTGCTGATGAGTTTGCTAAGATAGCAGTAACAGCTGTTAAAAGCACCAAGAAGGTGTTTGAACCTTCAAGTTTCCAAGAAATCCAGGATTTGGATTCAAAGGAAGCTGAGCCATGGTTAAATGCCATGAAGGCTGAGCTTGATTCCTTGGAAAGGAACAAAACATGGGACCTTGTTCCAGTAGTTCCAGGAATGAAACTGCTTGGAAGCAAATGGGTCTTCAAAGCGAAGACAGATCAAAATGGCAAGATAGTCAGACACAAAGCCAGATTGGTAGCCAGAGGTTTTGCACAGGTACCAGGTGAAGACTATCACGAGACCTACTCACCCACCGTGAGGTATGAGAGCATTAGGCTTATGCTCAAGCTAGCTGCAGAAGAGAATCTACACATTAGTCACCATGATGTGAATACAGCTTTTCTGTACGGATCTCTAGATGAATCACTTTATATGCTTCCACCTGATGGCGTACAGGTAAAACAGGGATTTGTTTGTGCTCTGAAGAAGTCCCTTTATGGTCTCAAACAAAGTGCACGGTGTTGGCACACAAAACTCACTGAAGTATTGTTTTCTCTAGGTTTTAAGCAAGGGAAAGCTGATCCATGTGTATTTGTCAAAGAGGAGGGGCAAAAGAAACTGTATTGTTTGTTTTATGTTGATGATCTTTTATTCTTTTGGAAGGATGTCACAATGTACAATAACGCCCTAGCTCAACTGAAAGAGCACTTTGACATGAAAGATCTTGGTGAGGTAAACAACTACCTATCTCTGGAAATAGAGAGAGATCAAGATGGTAACATTCTAGTACACCAGTCACGGAAAATTGCTGATGTGTTAAGCAAACTAAACCTGATGGATGCTAACCCTGTAGACACACCGATGACAACAGGTTATCAGGTAGATGACACTGGAGAAGCTTTTTCTGATACTACACTGTACAGAAGTGTGCTAGGCAAGCTAAACTTCATTGCCAGATGTTCAAGACCAGACATTGCTGTTAGCTGTAATTTGCTAAGCAGACAAGTCAACAATCCTACTATTAAGGATTGGAAAGCTCTGAAACGCATAGCGCGGTATTTGAAAGGCACTATGCATTACAGACTGAGATTTAACAATCAGAAGTCTGGTGGTCTTGAGATATTTGCAGATGCAAGTTTTGGAAGTGACACTACAGACAGGAAAAGTACGTCTGGAGTTTGCTATAAGTACAATCAGGGTCTATTTGATTGGTCATGCAAGAAGCAAACAACAGTTAGCTTAAGTACTTGTGAAGCTGAACTGAATGCACTGTCTTATTCACTTAAGGATTGTGAATGGTTGTTACAATTGTGCAAAGACATAAAAATTCCTGTCAAATGTCCAATCCAGGTTTACCAGGACAACAAAGCATGTTTGGCTTTGCTGAATTCTGAAGGTTGTAAGCAAAGCACGAAGCACTTGCAATTAAAGTTGCAACATGCTAGGGAACGTATTCAGAAGGGACTCGTAACTGTGTCCTATATGCCAGGTAATGAAATTCCTGCTGATGTATTGTCCAAGATTGTATCAAGGGATCAACACTGTACCTATGTGCAGAAGTTGGGTTTGTGCTGATATTGTACGAACACGCTGCCCAGTGATGTTCACAGAAAGGGGGAGGATGTTGGTTTCTGCTTCCTTCACTGAGCAGCGAAGTGCTTGTCACAAGACAATGTTTACATTCCACAGTCAAGTGCTGTTGGGTTTTCTCACGGGACAGGAGACTGGATGTGACGTACACTGGTTTCCTGTTTTTCACTGTTCTTTGCAGTTCAGTGTGATTCTCTCCGTGCTTTAGAGGAGAGAGGATGCCTTTCTCTGCTCCGGCAGAGGGAAAATGTTTTTTTGTAAATTACCAGCTTTGAAGTGTAAATAAAGTAATATAGAGCATGTTGGCACGTACTTTTCATCATTCCGCTGTGCACTGGACACTGCTTATCTCCAACACTTTCCCAAATTTTAACCAATCAGTTGTTCCATATCCAGTTCTAACTGTAGCTTCTTGTCCCACATAGAGATTTCTCAGGAGACAGATGAGGTGATCAGGCACTCCCATTTAAGAACTTGCCATAGTTTGCTGTGGGTGACACAGTCAAAGGCTTTTGCATAGTCAATGAAGCAGAAGTAGATGTCTTTCTGGAACTCTCTAGCTTTCTCCATAATCCAGCGCATGTTTGCAATTTGGTCTCTGGTTCCTCTGCCCCTTTGAAATCCAGCTTGCACTTCTGGGAGTTCTCGGTCCACATACTGCTTAAACCTGCCTTGTAGAATTTTAAGCATAACCTTGCTAGCGTGTGAAATGAGTCCAATTGTACGATAGTTGGAGCATTCTTTGGCACTGCCCTTCTTTGGAATTGGGATGTAGACTGATCTTCTCCAATCCTTTGGCCACTGCTGAGTTTTCCAAATTTGCTGGCATATTGAGTGTAGCACCTTAACAGCATCATCTTTGAAAATTTTGCACCACCTCAGCTCATAGCTGTCAACTTACAGATTTGAAAATAAGGGACCAGCAGCCTTGAAAATAAGGGACCAGCAGCCAAGATAAGGGACCTGCAGCCTCACCTGATCTAGGCACTCCAGTCTTCCTGTCCTCCTGCAGTCTGGTCAAACTCATGCTGGGTAGCTTCAAGAACACTGTCCAACCAACTTTGTAACCAGAGGTTCAACTGAACAGAATCTGAATCACATGCACCACAAGGCCTATGCAGCCTCAACTTAAGATGGCTCCCCGGCCTGGTTTTGCACTGCAAAGTTTGCAGCAGCACGTGCAACAAAATGGCGTCCAGCATTCAAAAAACCCCTCAGCTTGCATTAACTAGCCACACACAAGGCATGCAAGCTCCACCCCCAGTCATTCTTAGACTTCTTATTGGGTGAGCAACACAGCCAAGCAACACAGCTGGAGCCTGCCTCCTCCCTGGCCAGCAGGGAGAGAGGGAGAGGAGCTGCTTCCTTTGAAATTTAAGGGACATCATTTAAGGGACATTTAAGGGACATCCATCAATAAGGGACAGCAGCGGGACATGGCGCTGGAATGAACTGAAAGCTTCTGCTTTTCTTTAAGAATAAATCAAGCTTCCCTTTACAGTGGTACCTTGGTTCTCAAACTTAATCCGTTCCGGAAGTCTGTTCCAAAATCAAAGTGTTCCAAAACCAAGGCATGCTTTCCCATAGAAAGTAATGCAAAATGGATTAATCCGTTCCAGACTTTTAAAAACAACCCCTAAAACAGCAATTTAACATGAATTTTACTGTCTAACAGGACCATGAATCCATAAAATGAAAGCAATAAACAATGTACTCTACTATACAATAAATAAAACAGTATTGTAGATGATAATTTTTTTAAAAAAATATTCTTACCTGCACTGATGATAGTCACTGTATGAATGGGTGGCTTTTATCCATTTCCGCAATCACACAATCAATCAATCAATCAATAGCTGAACTGGGATCCACACAGTCACCAAAAAAAATTAACTGAAAGAGCCTCAAAACAAAAAACCCAAAATAAATAGCAAAAACAAAAGCACCAAATATAACTCCAAATATCACCTCAGAACACTGCAATCAGAAACGGAAGGCTTGAATTACAATGGGAGGACACAAATTAGCAGCGCAACAAGAAACACGGACTCAAAACGGAGGACGTTCAGCTTCCAAAAAAAAAGTTCAAAAACTGGAACACCTACTTCCGATTTTGCAGCATTTGAGTTCCAAGTTGTTCATGAACTAAGTTGTTCAAAAACTGAGGTACCACTGTACATCGAAACTTCAGAAATTGTGGTCATTCTGACTCGTTATTTAAAAACAAAAACCTAGGAACAAGCCATGGTTTACCATCCCAGTGTGCTGTCTAACTGCAACAATCAGGTTTCCTGAGTGTGGGTTGCTGGGTTTCACATCTTTTTCCATTGTTGTCTGCACAGATGTTTTCCTCCATGCCTGCCAAGACAATTGCCACCATATAGTGGCTTCTGGGCTCCACCTTCTGGCCAAAAGACTTGCTGCTCATATAAATGAATATGCAGCTAATCTTCCGCCTCCTACACTTGGAACTACTTTTCTCAGCTCTCTCCCTTCAAATCCCTGCTCAACATTATGATTTCTTTGTGGACTCTCTTATCTGCATTGCAACAGTAGCAAAGCTGTAAGTCAGAGATGGAAAACATGTCCATGCCCTCCAATATGTTGTTGGGCTGGAGCTTTCATAATCTCCAGCCAGCAGGGCCAATGGTCAGGGATGATGGAACAGTCCAGCACCTGTAGATCACAAGTTCCCCATCTGTGCTTTAAATACATGCAATGCAACCTCACCTTCCCACATTTTCTATCTTGCAATAAAGGAATGTAGGACTTCGATCTTAGAACAGTGCCTTGTTTTATTTGGCCATACTTGGCCACGTTCGTTGGTGCAGAGGGGGCAAAGGCTAAAAAATGTAGGCATCCAAGACAAACTGAAGTGAGTTGATGGAGGGCATTTTCCTAAAGGGGGAAAGAGGCGAGAAGAACTGTCCAGCTTCTAATGCCATAGCAACACCTAGTGCCAAAATCAGGCATTTTGAGTACCTTGACACTTTTGCCTTTTCTTTTACTGGAAAAAGGGAAGGGGTAATGCTGACTAGAGCTGGTGCAAATGCAAGCTAAGAGATTTAGTTAAAGTTAAACCAAAAAAAGCTGCTTTTTGGCAGTATGCCCTTCAAAATGGCTGAAAATATAGTAAATATAGTTTCGATTTTAAAAAATGCATTGCACACATCTCAACAGCAATATTCCAACGTGTTTATAAAGAAACAGGTGCAACAGAAAATCTAAAACTTCAGTAATAATAATAATTTATTATTTATACCCCGCCCAACCAGCTGGGTTTCCCCAGCCACTCTGGGCAGCTTCCAACTGAATATTAAAGACAGTACAGCATCAGACATTAAAAACTTCCCTAAAGAGGGCTACCTTCAGTTGTCTTTTAAAAGTAAAATAGTTGTTTATTGCTTTGACATCTGCTGGGAGGGCGTTCCACAGGGCAGGCGCCACTACCGAGAAGGCCCTCTGCCTGGTTCCCTGTAACCTTACTTCTCGCAATGAGGGAACCGCCAGAAGGCCCTCGGCGCTGGATCTCAGTGTCCGGGCTGAACGATGGGGGTGGAGATGCTCCTTCAGGTATACAGGACCGAGGCCGTTTAGGGCTTTAAAGGTCAGCACCGACACTTTGAATTGTGCTCGGAAACGTACTGGGAGTGGAGAACCTGTGGACCTCCAGGTGTTGAATAATTGCATGTGTGACTGTTGACTCTGCAACCTCCTCCCCCAAATCTAAAGCAATGGCTTACATCAGAGAAACCTCTTCTTAGGATCAACAAAATTCACAAATAGGGTGGTCTGTGGCGATAACGGCTAGGGTGGAAAATAGGTGGGAGCACGTTTACTTCTCTTCCATGACTGCCAATGTTTCTTTTCCTCAAGGAGCTTTCGAGTCTGTCACAATGTGTGAGAAGCTTCGTGCAACATCTTCAGCGGCAAATAATGATGCTAAACAGGGAATCCAGAAAATGTTTCCATCTTCCTCTGTTTAGGTTGCTGAGTTGCAGCAGTTCAAACAAAAGTGCAGTGACAGATATGCTCATGGATGTCCACATGGGTATTTCAGGGAGAAGCTATGCCACAGCCATCTTTGGGACGTTGCAGGAACAAGTGAGGCAGGCACCTTCTCTGGGATAGAGACAACACAAGGCATTTGCCTGGCAATCCTGGCTGATGGTTCCTATCAGGTCTAGAAAAGGAACGTATGTTGCGCTGTGGTCTAAACCACTGAGCCTCTTGGGCTTGCCAGTCAGAAGGTTGGCAGATTGAATGCACAGGAAGGGGTGAGCTCCCATTCCTCTGTTCTACTGAAGAGGCTCCTCATGAGGCCGGAGGAACATTGCCCGGTTGTGAGGCATGAAGGCTGCTCCCCACAAGGCCCTTTCCACCTGCCCTAGGGGGTGAGGCCCACACTCACCAGCCCTACTGAAGAGGTGAATTATTATTATTATTAATTAATTTATTATTATTATATCTACCCTGCCTATCTGGTTGGGTTTCCCCAGCCACTCTGAGTGGCTTCCAACAGAAGGTTAAAAATACATTAAAACATCAGTCATTAAAAAGTTCCCTAAAGAGGGCTGCCTTCATGAGGCCGGAGGAATATCGCCCGGCTGTGAGGCATGAAGACCGCTCCCTGCAAGGTCCTTTCCACCTGGCCTAGCGGGCAGGGCGCATACTCACCAGCCCTACTAAAGAGGCTAATAATAATAATAATAGCAATTATTATTATTATTATTATTATTATTATTATTATTATTATTATTTCTACACCGCCCATCTGGCTGGGTTTCCCCAGCCACTCTAAGCGGCTTCCAACAGAAGGTTAAAAATACAGTGGTACCTCGGGTTACATACGCTTCAGGTTACAGACTCCGCTAACCCAGAAATATTACCTCGGGATAAGAACTTTGCTTCAGGATGAGAACAGAAATTGTGCTCCAGCGGCGCGGCAGCAGCAGGAGGCCCCATTGGCTAAAGTGGTGCTTCAGGTTAAGAACAGTTTCAGGTTAAGTACAAACCTCCAGAACGAATTAAGTACTTAACCTGAGGTCCCACTGTATATTAAAACATCCGTCATTAAAGAGTTCCCTAAAGAGGGCTGCCTTCATGTGGCCGGAGGAAAATTGCCCAACTGTGAGGCATGAAGGCCGCTCCCTGCAAGGCCCTTTCCACCTGGTCTAGGGGGTGAGGCCCACACTCACCAGCCCCACTGAAGAGCCCCACTGAAGAGGAACATCGCCCAGCTGTTGTTTTATTGATTTAATATGCTGTAAACCACTTTGAGATTTTTATTAAAAATATAAAGCGGTATAGAAATTAAATAAATCAATAAGGTTATCCACTATTATTTATTCTTTCCATTGAACCCTTAACAGCACCAATAAAACACAATGTAAACTTTTGGAGTGTTGATATAAAAGGTTAAAGTCCAGATGATCACTTTGTTCTCACATGAAATTGTGCTTTTATTGTCTAACCCAGAGGAAATGATGCCTGAAGTTTGGGGAGAATTAGACTAATGAAGCAAAATCTGATTGGCAACTTAGCTCGCTTCAACGTTTCCCTTTGATAACTAAAATATTTGGGAACATGTAACTGTAAGGAAAATAAATTTTGCTCTCTTGCTCTGGCAGGGCAAACAGAAAATGAAAAGTAGGGGGAATCTAAATCTCTCATGCCTTGGATGCATCACCACAGCGAAGATGTCAATTCTTGCAAGGTTTCTTCCTTTTTATTCCAAGTTTTACCAATTGTGATTGCTCCTCAGTGACAGGGTACAATTCAGAAGTACCCTCAAGCTGTAGACCTGCTCCTTCCAGCAGTTTATAACAACCCCCGAGTTCCTTGTGCATAATAGGCTGCATGGAGGAACCGTCAGTGAAAGGCTGGTGAAACTAATCCCAGGGGCACAGTAGAAGACAGGACTGCCGCTTTTCGGGCCCAAAATATATGTTAGAGTTCTACTTGACACCCACGCTGCCATGGCATGCTGTAAATGCAGTTCACAGCTGTTTCTGATAAGCTTTCTCAGAATTTTCCTCCCAAAAGGTTCATTTGGGTTCTTATTAACAAAAATCAGCAACGTGTGTTACTGGTTTTTTGGGCAACACCACAGTCCTTAAGCGGGTTCCCTATTGGTAGGAGAAAATAACACAGGCCAACCAGAGTATATTTGGGCAGAAGCCGAAAGAAGTTTCAGTAAGTGAAAGTTTCAGGAAGAAGTTTCAGTAAGTTGTTGGAGACTGACAATTTCATTATATCCATGACCTGGAACATATTCCCACCCGGAGTCTATTCTGGGGTGGCCTCAGGGTACACGAGAAACCTGGCAAGTGGCTTTTTTATATATTAAGAGCTAATAAAACACTTCTCAGATTGTATCATCGTAACCACAACATTATTTTAGTTACTACTTTTCTCTCACTTAGCGGCCCGCATAGCAACTTACACTAAAGAAACAAAAACAATACTAAAAAAAAAAGATACAGATATATAAATAAATCAGTTTAATAAAATCATAATAAAACAAAAGACATAGTTTATATGAATTAAATAGGGAACAACGGGGTTTTTCTTACATAGGCATTTAAGTCTCCGGCCAGAATTATAAGACAAGTGAAAAAGGCGTCTTATAGTGTGAAAAATACGGTGCTTTTTCTGAATGCTCTTCCCTGGTTGAGGATTCACCTTTTCAACCTTATCTCATCCTTCAAAGAGAACAGGGAATGGCTGCGTTAACATCTTTATGGTGATTCATGTATAAATAATGCTGCGTTGTGTGTTGGGAGAAGCTCTTTGAAAACAGAGTGTGCATATATATTTATATATATGAAAAAGCAACAGAAGATGACAAATACGTCTTTTGCACAACTGGCAACAACCCAAAGAGGCAGGTCCTTGCAAGTCTGGTTCTGGTCCTGAAAGCCAGGCCAAATCTGCAGCAGCTCCTCTGGCCCGTAGTGATGCACCACCACCACCTTGGAGAACTGGCACTTCTCATACTTGACTTTGTACACATTGAAGAGACCCCAGGGGCTGTTTGTCACACTGATGCCCAGCTCATGCAGGCAGATTCCCATGAAGGCATCTTCCATGTTAATGACCCTGATGGTCTTTGCTACCTGGTAGATCTTCTTGGCCAGATCCCCAGAGAACACATACCCTGGGCCTGCACAGTAGGGCGGGTAGGTCTCATTTGGGTACACCGCCCGTGGCACATACCACTTGTTGGCCTTTTCACGCACTGGCTTTGTTTTCCAGTAGATGCGACCTGTCATGTAGTTCTTCTTGGGTGGCAGGTGAGGCTGCAGCAGGTGGGACACCATGAAGTTCACATTGAGAAAGATGTCACTGTCTGCCTTTACCACGTAGGTGGCATTGGGGCAGAACTTGCTTATCCATTCCATGCCCATCAGAGTCTTCAGGGTAAGGTTGTTGTAGGTATCCAGGAAGTCCTGCTGAATAATGTCTCTGTGGGTGGAACTCTCCTCTTCCAAAAGAGCCTGGAGCAGGTATCCAAATTTTGGGTGGACACCCGTCAGAAAAAGACGAAGAATGGAAACCCCAGGCACTGAGCTCTCGTTGCCCCACGTCTGCCGGATGGCCTGCCTTGTGGCAAAATCCTGGGGCTCAGTTATCACCAGCAGGATCAAGAAAGGGCTCCTCTCCAGGCATTTCTTTGGCTCGTTGAGAAGGAAATTATAATCAGTGGAATAGACAACCTCCAAGGGATGCCGCTTGGCCACTGGTGGTGGTGGGGTCTCCTTTGTCCTGTCCAGTGCAGATTCCCATTTGATCTTTGCAACAAGTAGGAAAAGGAAAATAGAGCAGAAGAGGACCATGGTGGGCAAATGCTGCAGCTTGGTCATGAGAATCTTCCTGGCACCTTCCATACTTTTGGTGGGCAGGAGGAGGGCACTTGCAGACTGTATGTGAGCTGGGAGAGATCCTGGCCACCTCTGTCATGTTTCCAATGACAACCTGCAAAAGAGAAGTCCAGTGAGAGGGAGGAGATTTCTGCTCTCTATCTATCTATCATCTATCTATCGTATCTATCTATCTATCTATCTATCTATCTATCTATCTATCTATATCTATATCTATCTATCTATCTATCTATATCTATCTATATCATCTATCTCTATCTCACTGTGTGTGTGTGTGCACGCACTCAAGGGGAGCTTTGGGGATCAGGCTGGGCGCACATAAAATCAGTCTGCCGACACGCTTCTTGCCCTTGCTATCTGTTTCTGGAAGGAAAATATAGACTCTCAGGGATTGGCATTATTCACTCAACCCATCTATTTACAGATCCATTGGAATCCAAATAAAGTGTTATATGTGTTTGTGGGTGCCAGACTCCTGAACTCCTGGATCCAATAAGTGTTAAAATATAAGCCCGACCAGCTTCCTGATGAGGTAATCACCTGGGTGATGAGCCATTAAAGGAAAAGAAAGGGAAGGGGCTCTGTCTGAGACAGCAAATGGGTGGGGCCCCTCCCCAGCCTCCCCCAGCTAGAAAGACAAAGTTAAAGTTTGAGGGGACTGTGGTGTGAACTAGAGGAAAAGCTGCAGGCTGGAAAGGCACAGAGGCAGAGCATGCTGTTTGATTTCTGCTGGGATCCACCGCTGGGGCTACGGGAGAAACAATAACTTATTGGGGTGATTATGCTCCGGCCCTCTCCATCATAGGCTCAGGTTGTATATATGTATGTGTCAATTAACCAAATAAAGACCACACAGTCTCCACTGTGCCTCACTTCGAAAAGGAAACACAAACTCTGGGTAAAGTGCCCAGCTGGGTGTGTGCCAGGGTGCCTGGTAAGCTGAAAAGCTTGCACTGATGGAACAATTGCCATAATGCTATATGGAATTCCTCCAAATTAGGTCATAAAATTTGGACAGCACTGAAAAACAAGAAGCATAAGCAAAAATTCAGCAGGTGCAGGAGGCAAATTGAGCAATAAAGGTAAAGGTACCCCTGCCCGTGCGGGCCAGTCGTGTCCGACTCTAGGGTTGTGCGCCCATCTCACTTAAGAGGCCAGGGGCCAGCGCTGTCTGGAGACACTTCCGGGTCATGTGGCCAGCGTGATGAAGCTGCTCTGGCGAGCCAGCACCAGCGCAGCACACGGAAACGCCGTTTACCTTCCCGCTATAAAGCGGTACCTATTTATCTACTTGCACTTAAGAGTGCTTTTGAACTGCTAGGTGGGCAGGAGCTGGGACCGAACGACAGGAGCTCACCCCGCCGTGGGGATTCGAACCGCCGACCATACGATCGGCAAGTCCTAGGCGCTGAGGTTTTACCCACAGCAATAC
Source organism: Podarcis gaigeae (assembly GCF_964106915.1). Taxonomy (NCBI): domain Eukaryota; kingdom Metazoa; phylum Chordata; class Lepidosauria; order Squamata; family Lacertidae; genus Podarcis; species Podarcis gaigeae. The sequence goes on along the minus strand of NC_139694.1, from coordinate 31,230,928 downwards.
AGGTAGTCTAAATCTCAACATGCAATACAGGTAGTCTAAATCTCAACATGTTTAGAGCGCTACATTATTCATCTGAAACAGGAATAGCTTACATGTTGTACATGTGATGCTAAAATGGCAGATGTTGGGTGGAATTATTTAATTACTGATAAATTATCTGTCTCCTGAGAAATCTCTATGTGGGAGAAGAAGCTACAGGTAGAACCGTAGTTTGAAGTGAAGAAGTACTTTCCTTTATCTATCCTAAATCTGCCAACCTTCAGCTTCATTGAACGTCCACAAGTTCAAATGTTATTAAAGGTAAAGGTAAAGGTACCCCTGCCCGTACGGGCCAGTCTTGACAGACTCTGGGGTTGTGCGCCCATCTCACTCAAGAGGCCAGGGGCCAGCGCTGTCCAGAGACACTTCCGGGTCACGTGGCCAGCGTGACATCGCTGCTCTGGCCAGAGCCAGAGCCAGAGCCGCACACGGAAACGCCGTTTACCTTCCCGCTGGTAAGCGGTCCCTATTTATCTGCTTGCACCCGAGGGTGCTTTCGAACTGCTAGGTTGGCAGGCGCTGGGACCGAATGACGGGAGCGCACCCCGCCGCAGGGATTCGAACCGCCGACCTTTCGATCGGCAAGCCCTAGGCACTGAGGCTTTTACCCACAGCGCCACCTGCGTCCCTTTATTTATTTTTCCAAAAACAAAGGAAACATCAAAACAACACAAAACAGCAAAAACAGTACACCACATAAAAAAGTAAAAAGAAAAGAAAAAATTAAAAACGAAAACTCCAGTTTTCAGACTCATGTTTACAAAACCTTCTTTCTTGACCTCCTCACGCCTCCCTTTTTTGTATTCCTCTTTGTCCAATCAGATACAGCAAATCCTTACCCTTCTTCAAAACTCATTTCTGGTTATTGTAATCACTTCTATTATGTCTCCAATCTTTCCTCCTTATAATTAAACACCTTTAGCATATTGTTTACTTTGACATAATATAACCTTATTTTTCCACCCTTTTTCTATTACATTTTTTACATATTTTTTAACACTGTACCACTGATGCCATATTATTTCATATCCAACATCATTTTAGCATTCGTACACTTTACAGTGTTTCTGCAGATAGTTCTTAAACTTCTTCCAGTCCTCTTTCACCGCTTCTTCTCCCAGGTCTCGGATTCTGCCAGTCATTTCTGCCAATACCATGCAGTCTATTACTTGCATCTGCCATTCTTCCAAGGTGGGCAAATCTTGTGTCTTCCAGTACTTTGCAATGAGTATTCTTGCTGCTGTTGTCGCATACATAAAAACGTTCTATCTTTCTTTAACACCAATTGGCTGACTATGCCCAAGAGAAAGGCCTCTGACTTCTTAGGGAAGGTATATTTAAATACCTTTTTCAGTTCATTATATATCATCTCCCAGAAAGCCTTAATCTTCGGGCACGTCCACCAAAGGTGAAAGAATGTACCCTCAGTTTCTTTACATTTCCAACATTTATTATCAGGCAGGTGATAAATTTTAGCTAGCTTGACTGGGGTCATGTACCACCTATAAATCATTTTCATAATATTCTCTCTTAAGGCATTACATGCCGTAAACTTCATACCGGTGGTCCACAACTTTTCCCAGTCAGCAAACAAAATGTTATGACCTATGTCCTGTGCCCATTTAATCATAGCTGATTTAACTGTTTCATCCTGAGTATTCCATTTCAACAGCAAGTTATACATTCTTGAAAGAATCTTAGTTTTAGGTTCTAACAATTCTGTTTCCAATTTCGATTTTTCCACCTGGAAGCCCAATTTTTTGTCCGCATTATAGGCCTCTCTTATTTGATAGTAATGAAGCCAATCTCGCACTTTATCTTTTAATTTCTCAAAACTCTGCAGTTTCAATTTATCTCCTTCTTGTTCTAGTATCTCCCAATATTTCGGCCATTTGGCCTCCATATTGAGTCTTTTCAGGGCCTTTGCCTCCATGGGTGACAGCCACCTTGGGGTCTTGCTTTCCAGTAAATCTTTATACCTTGTCCAGACATTAAATAATGCTTTCCTGACAATATGATGCTTAAAAACTTTGTGTGCTTTAACCTTGTCGTACCACAAATATGCATGCCATCCAAACGCATTGTTAAAACCTTCTAAGTCCAAAATGTCAGTGTTCTCAAGAAGCAGCCAATCTTTCAACCAGCAGAAACCCGCTGATTCATAATAAAGTTTAAAGTCTGGCAGGGCAAACCCCCCTCTTTCTTTCACATCAGTTAATATTTTAAATTTTATTCTGGGCTTTTTGCCCTGCCAGACAAATTTAGAAATATCTCTCTGCCACTTCTTGAAACAATCCATCTTGTCCACAATCTGCAAAGTTTGAAACAAAAATAACATTTTTGGCAGTACATTCATCTTCATAGCTGCAATTCGACCCAACAAGGAAAGCTTCAATTTTGACCAGATTTCTAAATCTTTTTTAACTTCTGACCAAAATTTTTCATAATTATCTTTAAATAAATTCAAGTTTTTTACAGTTAAACCTGTCTCATTTTGAAACCCTTCCTTTTCAATTTGTGTTAAATTAGGAAAGTTTTTAATGACAGATATTTTAATATATTTTTAACCTTCTGTTGAAAGCTGCTCAGAGTGGCTGGGGAAACCCAGCCAGATGGGCGGGGTAGAAATAAATTATTATGATTGCCCTTCTCCAGACTTCAGTCTTGGCTCCAGTACAGAATGAGCTGATTTGCCTTTTCTGCTTCTGCACCAGAAGAAGCAACAGCTTTCTGCTGAATATGGAGAAATGGTCCAGGCACACCTGCGCTTGTTTCTAGTGGTTCCACGTCTTTTTTCTTTCTTTTTTGCAATTTTGCCAAAAAGCTCAACAAACAACTTCCCCTCAACAAAAACTCAGCAGCTGCCCCCGCCCCCAAAAATTCAACAACTGCCGCCCCCCCAAAGCCACTTTAGCAACTTTTGTGTCCTGATTTTCACTGTTTGAAATATGGCAACCTTAGACTAGGTCTCCTCCAGAGACAGTATAAAAACACAAGGGGCTGCCATATGAGAGACAGAGTGCTCAGCCCCCAGCAGCCCCCAGCTCACTCACCTGCATACATCTCCTGGTCACCTTTGGTGACCAAGCAAATGGTTAAATAAATACAAGCCTGCTCTGCTTTGCCATCATCAATTTCAAAGGAAATCTCATTCAGTGCTCCAGGTATTTGTTCTCTCCCTCCTTGAGGGCCTTTCTACCCCTCTCCCATTCTCTTCTGAGGTGCTTTTTGCTGCATCTCAGGTGAGCACTTACCTGCCCGAAGTGCTGTTCACTCAAGGTTGCCACCTGCCTTTCTCAGCTGCAATTTACCTTTCCCTGGGAGGGTGTGGCACAAGGGGAAGAGACAACGCCTACGTCATCCAGCTAACACAGAGGGGAGGGAGCAGGGACTCTGCTTCCAGGAGAGTCTTTTTTCCAGGACCATTGAAGCACCTAACTCTAGCAGTTCGAAAGCACGTCAAAGTACAAGTAGATAAATAGGTACCGCTCCGGAGGGAAGGTAAACGGCGTTCCCATGCTCTGCTCTGGTTTGCCAGAAGCAGCTTCGTCATGCTGGCCACATGACCTGGAAGCTGTATGCCGGCTCCCTCGGCCAATAAAGCGAGATGAGCGTCGCAACCCCAGAGTCAGCCATGACTGGACCTAATGGTCAGGGGTCCCTTTACCTTTAAACATTAAAAAACCTCCCACTTCCAGGTCTCTGCAACATGGCAGGCGGACCACAAATCTGACATCTATGTCAGATTCGGCTTTGTGGAGTGAAGGAGAAGAGTGTGAGGGTGATACGCCTACCCCAAAACCCCAAGAGGAGCATTGGGGTGTCCCGGGATCCTGCGTCTCACTGATGGCGCTGCAGCAAAAGGAACGGAGTGGGGGGGTGGGGAGAGCCAAAGGTTCTCGAAGCTACCAGCATGAGTTTGACCAAGCTGCGGGAGGCAGTGGAAGACAGGAGTGCCTGGCGTGCTCTGGTCCAGGGGGTCACGAAGAGTCGGACACGACTAAACAACAAATTACTTCATAAGAGGTTTGTTGTGAACCAAATCCCTTCCCCCTCATTTAGGGCTTATTCTGGCTTGAAATGCAGTGGGGCTCATCCGTCACACCCCCAGGCCTATTCTGCATACCTTTCTCAATTATTTTTTGAATCCGTACTTGTCTGCAAAACACTGCAGCATTCTTAGAGACCTTTGGAGGGTATTTCTCTAAGTGCTCTGGCACCTCAGAGGTCACTTGGTAAAAATGGGTTGTATGAGGATTCAGCTGGAACCAACCCTACCTTGAAGCACACTAAAAATCAATTAACCACTTTCCGGAACAAAGAGCTGAAGGTTTTTTGTGGGGTATAAATAGTAAAATTATGTTGGAGGGTATGGTTTCTGCCAGTTTTCAACCTCTAGTCACCCCCACAAGAGTTAGGGTACACTTTCTCTGTGGCTTGGCTGAAAGAATAAAAACACTAATGTGAGATGAAGTAAGATGTGATTAATTTAAACATATAATTCTTCCAGACCAGAACACATTGGTTTACCAATGTGAGGTTTATTATGCAGACACCACATCCAAGGCAATAAAAATATAAAACATTTGTTCTTGCTTCCTGAATATATAATGGTAGATAAACAATAAAACAATAGCCGGGTGATGTTCCTCCGGCCTCATGAGGAGCCTCTTCAGTGGGGCTGGGTGAGTCTGGGCCCTGCCCCCTAGGCCAAGTGTAGTATCCAAACAAACCCCTGTCATGCATGACTGGATGAATCCCAAACTGGAATTAAGATTGCTGGAAGAAATGTCAACAACCTCCTGTACTTGTTCTCATTGTCAGGCTACATAGGCTATATTTGGCCTCGGAATACCCTTAATGAAAAAGGAAGCAGTTACGAGTCCTGCCTCATAATGGGGTGAGAGTTCCATAGTTTGAAGTGAAGAAGTACTTTTATCTGTCCTAAATCTTCCAACATTCAGCTTCACTGAATGTCCACAAGTTCAAGAGTTATTAGAGGGAGAAAAGGCTTTCTGAATCTGCTTTCTCTATGCTATGCATAATTTTTATAAACTGCTGGAAGGAGCCGGTCTACAGCTTGAGGGTACTTCTGAATTGGACCCTGTCACTGAGGAGCAACCACAATTGGTAAAACTTGGAATAAAAAGGAAGAAACCTTGCAAGAATTGACATCTTCACTGTGGTGATGCATCCAAGGCATGAGAGATTTAGATTCCCCCTAGTTTTCATTTTCTGTTTGCCCTGCCAGAGCAAGAGAACAAAATTTATTTTCCTTACAATTACATGTTCCCAAATACTTTAGTTATCAAAGGGAAATGTTGAAGCTAGCTAAGTTGCCAATCAGATTTTGCTTCATTAGTCTAATTCTCCCCAAACTTCAGGCATCATTTCCTCTGGGTTAAACAATAAAAGCGCAATGTCATGTGGGAAGAAAGTGATCGTGTGGACTTTAACCTTGTATATCAACACTCCAAAACTTTACATTGTGTTTTATTGATGCTGTTAAGGGTTTGAGGGAAAGAGAGAACAATAGCCCAGCGATGTTCCTCCGGCCTCATGAGGAGCCTCTTCAGTGGGGCTGGGTGAGTCTGGGCCCTGCCCCCTAGGCCAAGTGTAGTATCCAAACAAACCCCTGTCATGCAAAAGAGAACGTCAACAATGTTTAGGCAACACGATGACCACATGCATACTTCATAGACAATCTTTATAGCATTCCTTCAAACAATAACAACTTAAAAATGCAATCTCAGTCTCAAAGTCTCTGAAAATCTTTAAATGAAGCGAGGTACCAAACTTTGTATTATGAAAGATAAGCTGTGAATCTTTGTGTATTCAGCAAATATAATGTCCAACACTGAACAGAGATTCCAGATACTGACTGCTGTTTCGTAGATCTTTGTCAGCGTGGTGGGAGAATATAGAATTGTTTCATAAACTGAAAATAAAATTTTACAGACTATGACCTGCATGACATATCACTTTACAAAAATTATAAAATGTAATACAAACAGTAATGAAAAAGAGTACATACCCCATCTTATTTCTAATGAATATACGTGAGTGAAAATATCAAACGCTGTGGAGCAGTGCTCATGTAATAATGTAGTCACTGTAACTAACAATATTTTTTGAGAAACATCTAAAGCCAACTCCAGGTGATGCTAATAACAGGGAGTTTGAGTTTAAAGGTACAGTGCAAAGTAACAATACAAATACAAGGAGATTGAGATTAAAGAACCAGTACAAAGAAAATTCAAATAATCAAATGAAACAATTAAGAAACAACTCAAGAGTTAAGAGACATTATATTATGTTGGAAGCTAAGGCCCGAAAAAGACTCAATATGGAGGCCAACTGGCCGAAATATTGTGAAATATTAGAAAAAGATGGAGACAATTGGAAATTGCAGAGTTTGGAGAAAATGAAAGATAAAGTGCGAGATTGGCTACACTATGCTCAGATTAAGGAAGTTTTTAAACTTGACAAAAAGTTAGGATTCCAGGTGGAAAAATCGAAGTTAGAAACGGAATTGTTAGAGCCTAAGACCAAGGTACTTTCAAGAATGTATAACTTGCTGCTAAAATGGAATACACAAGATGAAATGGTAAAATTGGCTATGATAAAGTGGGCACAGGACATTGGGTATAATATTATGTTTGAGGACTGGGAAAGGTTGTGGACTACTGGGCTGAAATCACTGCATGTAATGCTTTGAAAGAAAATGTTATGAAAATGATATATAGATGGTACATGACCCCAGTCAAACTCGCAAAAATATACCATTTGTCCGATAATAAATGCTGGAATTGTAAAGTAAGCGAAGGAACGTTTTTTCACCTCTGGTGGACTTGCCCTAGAGTGAAGGCTTTCTGGGAAATGATATATAATGAGCTGAAAAAGGAACAGTGGTGCCCCGCAAGACGAATGCCTCGCAAGACGAAAAACCCGCAAGACGAAAGGGTTTTCCGTTTTTTGAGGCACTTCGCAAGTCGAATTTCCCTATGGGCTTGCTTCGCAAGAAGAAAGCCCATAGGGAAATCTCCGGGGACCTCTTTTAAATGCTGGCGATGGGGAGCAAAGCCTTCCCCCCCCCTCCGGCCTTCAGAAGAGGTCCAGGAAGGCGGGCGGGGGGCGAAAGTCTTTGCTCCCCACCGCCAGCATTTTAAAAGCAGTCCGGGATAGCAGGGAAGCGCTTCCCGCTATCCTGGACGGCTTTTGAAGGCAGGCGGGGGGAGCAAAGACTTTCGCCCCCCGCCCGCCTTCAGAAGAGGTCTTTGTCCCCCCTGCCTGCCTTCCCGGGGGCTTTTAAATTGCCTTCGCTGCCGCCCGCCAGCATTTTTAAATGCTGGCCCCGGGGTTTTTTAAAATGCTGGGGGTGGGAAGAAAAGCCCTTGTCCCCCCCCCCCAGCCTTCAGAAGAGGTCGGGGGACAGACTGTCCCGGACCTGGTCTGAAGGCGGTTTCCATAGGAACGCATTAATTGATTTTTAATGCATTCCTATGGGAAACCGTGCTGCGCAAGACGAAAAACTCGCAAGACGAAAAAACTTGCGGAACGAATTAATTTCGTCTTGCGAGGCACCACTGTATTTAAGTATACCTTCCCTAAGAAACCAGAGGCCTTCCTCCTGGGTATTGTCGTCCAGAGAGTGTTAAAGAAGGACCGAACATTTTTCATGTATGCAACAACGGCAGCAAGGATACTCGTCGCTAAGCACTGGAAAACCCAAGATCTACCCACTCTGGAAGAATGGCAGATGCAACTGATAGACTATATGGAACTAGCCGAGATGACCGGCAGAATCCGAGACCTGGGAGAGGAGATGGTTGAAGAAGATTGGAAGAAATTCAAGATCTATTTACAAAAACACTGTAAATTGTATGAATGTTAAGAAGGTTGCTAGATCATAAATAATTTGGCACCATTAACTTAGATGGAATTATGAAGATAAGTTAGATTTAAGAAAAGAAATTTTTTTGGATAATTATTAGATTACATTAAACTTTTAGGATCTGAATAAAGGATATCTAAAATTAGAGAAACAACATGGGAAAACTAGATAAATAAGATTGGAAACAAGGTGATAAATTGCTGGCAAAACTTTATTGTGAGGAACGCAGGAGCGGGAGACGTGAGGGAGTCCAAAGATGTCAAGAAACTATGTCAAGATATATGTTATATTTTTTGTTGTTGTGTATTGTATTCAAAAACTGTTAATAAATATTATAAAAAAATAAAAATAAAACTAATCTGAAGGAGATTCAAGACAGACCTAAAAAAAAAAAAAGAGAGAGAGAGACATTATATTATGTGTGCGTCTTATGGAGCGAATGCAGGCTGTGCAGCTATCCCAGAAGTTGTGCTGTGCTGGTCCCGTGGGCTAACCGAGAGGCGAGGTCCGAGTCCAGTCCGAGGTCGAAGGTGCAGTATGGAGGCAGTCCGTCAAAGCTGATGCTGGGTCCAAGGCAGGGAGTCAGGTGAGGTCAGGAGCTCCAGCAGAGAGGCAGGACAGGGTGCAGTCAGGAACAGGCTGCTAACAACGTTGCTCCCGCAACTTGGGACTCGGGCTAGCTGGCTTTTATCTGTCCTGATGCGCAAGGTGGCCCCGATCCTCTGGTGACTCGCCTCTCCTGGCCTGGAGGCGAGCACTCCTCCTGCGGGAACTTAGTTCCCTCCGCCTCTCTGCCCTGAGCCTCAGCAGCTCAGGAGAGGCTGGAGGGTTACAAGACCCAGAGGCAACCTCAGCTTCCCCTGACGGGGCTGAGAGTGGAGCACCTGCAGGCAATGGGTCCTCCATCATCTCAGGAGCCAGAGCAGACTCAGCTGGTACCTGCACCTGAGGATCCAGCACAGGTGAGGACCCTACAGGCTCAAGCCCCAGCCCCGGCTCAGCTGGTTCTGGAGGCAGGGAATCCTGTGCAGGCTGGGATTCCTCAGGTTCAGCATCCGAATCCCAGGCCATCACAGAAACCAGAACAGCAAGGACTTTGTAGGACTTTGATTTTAGAACAGTGCTTGTTTTATTTGGCCATACTCGGCCATGTTTGTTGGTGCAGAGGGGGCAAAGGCTAAAAAATGTAGGCATCCAAGACAAACTGAAGTGAGTTGATGGAGGGCATTTTCCTAAAGGGGGAAAGAGGGGAGTAGAGCAGTCCAGCTTCTGATGCCATAGCAACACCTAGTGCCAAAATCAGGCATTTTGAGTACCTTGACACTTTTGCCTTTTCTTTTACTGGAAAAAGGGAAGGGGTAATACTAACTAGAGCTGGTGCAAATGCAAGCTAAGAGATTTAGTTAAAGTTAAACAAAAAAAAAAGCTGCTTTTTGGCAGTATGCCCTTCAAAATGGCTGAGAATATAATAAATATAGTTTTGATTTTAAAAAATACATTGCACACAGCTCAACAGCAATATTCCATCGTGTTTATAGCAATATTCCATCGTGTGAGAAGCTTCGTGCAACATCTTCAGCAGCAAATAATGATGCTAAACAGGGAATCAAGAAAATGTTTCCATCTTCCTCTGTTTAGGTTGCTGAATTGCAGCAGTTCAAACAAAAGTGCAGTGACAGATATGCTCATGGATGTCCACATGGGTATTTCAGGGAGAAGCTATGCCACAGCCATCTTTGGGACGTTGCAGGAACAAGTGAGGCAGGCACCTTCTCTGGGATAGAGACAACACAAGGCATTTGCCTGGCAATCCTGGCTGATGGTTCCTATCTGGTCTAGAAAAGGAATGTGCGTTGCGCTGTGGTCTAAACCACTGAGCCTCTTGGGCTTGCCAGTCAGAAGGTTGGCAGATTGAATGCACAGGAAGGGGTGAGCTCCCATTCCTCTGTTCTACTGAAGAGGCTCCTCACGAGGCCGGAGGAACATTGCCCGGTTGTGAGGCATGAAGGCTGCTCCCCACAAGGCCCTTTCCACCTGCCCTAGGGGGTGAGGCCCACACTCACCAGCCCTACTGAAGAGGTGAATTATTTATTTATTTATTTATTTATTTATTTATTTATTTATTTATTTTTATTATATCTACCCTGCCTATCTGGTTGGGTTTCCCCAGCCACTCTAAGCGGCTTCCAACAGAAGGTTAAAAATACATTAAAATATCAGTCATTAAAAATTTCCCTAAAGAGGGCTGCCTTCATGAGGCCGGAGGAATATCGCCCGGCCATAAGTATGAAGGCTGCTCCCTGCAAGGCCCTTTCCACCTGTCCAGGGGGTGAGGCCCAGACTCACCCAGCCCTACTAAAGAGGCTAATAATAATAATAATAATAATAATAATAATAATAATAATATATTATTTCTACACCGCCCATCTGGCTGGGTTTCCCCAGCCACTCTAAGTGGTTTCCAACAGAAGGTTAAAAATACATTAAAACATCAGTCATTAAAAACGTCCCTAAAGAGGGCTGCCTTCATGAGGCCAGAGGAACATCACCCAGCTGTGAGGCTTGAAGGCCACTCCCTGCAAGGCCCTTTCCACCTGGTCTAGGGGGTGAGGCCCACCAGCCATACTGAACAGGTGAATTATTATTATTATAATATGGAAACAGTGATCCATGCGATGGTCACCTCCAGGCTTGACTACTGTAATTTGCTCTATGCGGGGCTGCCCTTGAAGCTGACCCAGAAACTCCAGCGGGTGCAGAATGCTGCAGCGAGGCTCCTCACGGGGTCTCTGCCATGGGAGCATATTCACCCAGTGCTTTTCAAACTGCGCTGGCTCCCGGTGGAGTGCAGGGTCAGATTTAAGGTGCTGCTTTTGACCTTTAAAGCCCTTCACGGCCTAGGACCCTCGTACCTACAAGACCGCCTCTCCCGGTATGCCCCACGGAGGACCTTAAGGTCCATAAATAGCAACATCCTAGTGGTCCCAGGCCCTAAAGAAGTTAGATTGGCTTCAACCAGAGCCAGGGCCTTTTCAACTCTGGCTCCGGCCTGGTGGAAGGCTCTGCCTCATGAGACCAGGGCCCTGCAGGGTCTGATTTCTTTCCGCAGGGCCTGTAAGACAGAGTTGATCCACCTTTGGCTCAGAATCAGTTTGATTCCCTCCCCCTCTTTCTTTTTCCTTTCTCCTCCCATGAAGAGATTGCTCCCTAATTGTTTTAATGTTGTAACTTAATCTTTTAAATTGTATTTTAATCAACTTGATTTTATTATTGGTTGTTAGCCGCCCTGAGCCTGGTCCTGGCTGGGGAGGGCGGGGTATAAATAAATTGTTGTTGTTGTTATTTATTATATCTACCCCGCCCATCTGGTTGGGTTTTTCCAGCCACTCTGAGTGGGTTCCATCAGAAGGTTAAAAATACATTGAAACATCAGTCATTAAAAACTTTCCTAAAGAGGGCTGCCTTCATGAGGCCGGAGGAACATCGCCCACTGTGAGGCATGAAGGCTGCTCCCTGCAAGGCCCTTTCCACCTGGCCCAGGGGGTGAGGCCCACACTCACCCAGCCCCACTGAAGAGGCTCCTCATGAGGCCGGAGGAACATCGCCGGCTGTTGTTTTATTGATTTATTGATTTAATATGCTGTAAACCACTTTGAGATTTTTATTAAAAATATAAAGCAGTATAGAAATTAAATAAATCAATAAGGTTATCCACTATTATTTATTCTTTCCATTGAACCCTTAACAGCACCAAAAAAACACAATGTAAAGTATTGGAGTGTTGATATACAAGATTAAAGTCCAGATGATCACTTTATTCTCACATGAAATTGTGCTTTTATCGTCTAACTCAGAGGAAATGATGCCTGGAGTTTGGGGAGAATTAGACTACCGAAGCAAAATCTGATTTGCAACTTTGCTAGCTTCTACGTTTCCCTTTGATAACTAAAGCATTTGGGAACATGTAAGGCAGTGAGAGATTTTACTTTCTTGGGCTCCATGATCACTGCAGATACGTAATCACCTGAAAGAATCAATTAGGCCTAGGATTAAATTGGAATTAAATATATAAATAAGAAAATGTATGAAAAGTTAGGGAATATGATTATGACTGATATGGTTTATGAAATAATGATATTGGAAACTGCTATATATAATTACTAAGAAATTCAGATGGAATAGATTTGAAGAAGTCAAATAATATGTTTATGAAGATGGATCTTAATTGATTAATTAAGTTTTAGTCAAGTGATGATTTGTTGTATTGTATGTTTTATATTCTTTTTTCCTTGTCTTTTTTTCCTTTTTTCGGTTTCACTCATTTTTTCTTTTTTGTTATGTTCATATATGGAAAATAATAAATATTATTGTGAAAAAAAGAAAAGAAGTTATTGTTTTCCTGTAGCCATGTAGCCTTATGAGGCTTCCTCACCTTCCTTCAGCCACAGCTGTAGATCCCAGCAGAAATTAAACATCATGCTCTGCCTCTGTGCCTTTCCAGCCTGCAGCTTTCCCTCTAGTTCACACCACAGTCCCCCCAAACTTTAACTTTGTCTTTCTAGCTGGGGGAGGCGCCCCACCCTTTTGCTGTCTCAGACAGAGCCCCTTCCATTTGTTTTCCTTTAATGGTTCATCACCCAGGTGATTACCTCATCAGGAAGCAGGTCTGGCTTATAGTTTAACATTTACTGGATCCAGGAATTCAGGAGTCTGATACCCACAAACTCATCTAACACTTTATTCGGCTTCCAATGCATCTGTAAATAGATGGGTTGAGTGAATAATGCCAATCCCCAAGAGTGCATATTTTCCTTCCAGAAACAGATTGCAAGGGCAAGAAGGCAGGTGTTATGAGCAGGGTTTGAGTGTGTTGGCAGTTGGCAGACTGATTCTATGTGCGCCCAGCCTGATCCCCAAAACTCCCCTTGTGTGCGTGCACACACACACACACACACACACAGACAGACACACACACACACACACACACACACACAAACGAGAGAGAGAGAGAGAATTCATCTCCCTTTTACTGGGCTTCTCTTTTGCAGGTTGCCTTTGGAAACAGGATAGAGGTGGCCAGGATCTCTCCCCCACCCACATAGTCTGCAGGTGAAGGTGCCAGGAAGATGCTCGTGACCAAGCTGCAGAATTTGCCCACTGTGGTCCTCTTCTGCTCTATTTTACTTTTCCTAATTGTAGCGAAGAACAAATGGGAGTCTCTTGTGATGATTTCCTCGCCGCCCGACATCAAGCTCAAAGGCAGCCCAAATTTCGCAGGCGATCGTAAAACTGCCATGGTATTTGAATGGGAATCTGCACTGGAGAGGACAAAGGAGACAAAGCCCTCTGGTCTGATTTCCCCACCACCACCACCACCAGTGGCCAAGCGGCATCCCTTGGAGGTTGTCTATTCCACTGATTATAATTTCCTTCTCAATGAGCCTAAGAAATGCTGGGAGAGGAGCCCTTTCTTGATCCTGCTGGTGATAACTGAGCCCCAGGATTTTGCCACAAGGCAGGCCATCCGGCAGACATGGGGCAACGAGAGCTCGGTGCCTGGGGTTTCCATTCTTCGTCTCTTTCTGACGGGTGTCCACCCAAAATTTGGACACTTGCTCCAGGACCTTTTGGAAGAGGAGAGTTCCATCCACAAAGATATTATTCAGCAGGACTTCCTGGATACCTACAACAACCTTACCTTGAAGTCTCTGATGGGCATGGAATGGATAAGCAAGTTCTGCCCCAATGCCACCTACGTGGTGAAGGCAGACAGTGACATCTTTCTCAATGTGAACTACATGGTGTCCCACCTGCTGCAGCCTCACCTGCCACCCAAGAAGAACTACATGACAGGTCACATCTATAGGAATGCAAAGCCTATGCGTGAAAAGGCCAACAAGTGGTATGTGCCACAGGAGGTGTACCCCAATGAAACCTACCCACCCTACTGCGCAGGCCCAGGGTATGTGTTCTCTGGGGATCTGGCCAAGAAGATCTACCAGGTAGCAAAGACCATCAGGGTCATTAACATGGAAGATGCCTTCATGGGAATCTGCCTGTATGAGCTGGGCATCAGCATGACAAACAGCTCCTTGGATCTCTTCAACGTGTACAAAGTCAAGTATGAGAAGTGCAAGTTCTCCAAGGTGGTGGTGGTGCATCACTACGGGCCAGAGGAGCTGCTGCAGATTTGGCCTGGCTTTCAGGACCAGAACCAGACTTGCAAGAGTTAAAAGGGAGGGAGGTGAACAGACACACAGCCTCTTGTGGAGAAGTTGGCACAGAGGACTGGCAACATGCGGGCATGTTCCTGTACAATGGACAAATCCAAGCCAACAAATTGCAATGAGGAAAGGGAAGGATGGCTCAGAGAAGAAGGGAGATTCTGTGCTTGTCAAAATCGGTATTTATGCCCTCAGAAGCGAGCTGGTCCCACATAACATGCTCATCGTGCCATGTGGTTCGTTGCCATTCACACTGCTCTCCTCCCCGTAGAATCTCTGCAGCTGCCCATAGCAACTTGTTTGGTCTGCTCTGAACTGACCATTGTGCCACTAATGCGCCAAATTGACAACCTCAGAGTTTTGAGATCATCACAGCCACCACCTCACCTACTGGAAGAGAGCAACCCTCCAGCCATGCAGGTGTGGCACTAGGCATAGGGTTGCCATATATCCAGGATTTCCCAGAAATATCCTCTTTTTGGGGTCCTACATGCCCATCCAGGGGGGATTATACTTTTTAAAGCAATTGTTCAGGATTTTGGGTTTTAAAATATATATACATGTTCTGCATGTTTACCTCTTGAAATATGGCAACCAAAAAAAGCTCAACAATTTTTGTGTCCGCAGAGTTCACCTGCTCCAACATATTGAAATGCAGGCTGGTCATCTTCAGAATAATTTAAAGCAGATCAGTAGAAGTTTCCTCCACAGTAGGAAGCCATACTCCACATAGGATATGCCTCTTTAGGTTGTTGCCAGTTGTGCAAAAGACTTATTTGCCATCTTCTGTTGCTTTTTCATATATATAAACACACACACACACACACACACACACACACAATCTTTGTTTTCAGAAAGCTTCTCCCAACACAAAACGCAGCATTATTTATACATGAATCACCATAAAGACGTTAACACAACCATCCCCTGTTCTCTTTGAAGGATGAGATGTTGATAGATAGATAATTTATAATAAATAAAAACAATAAAAACAGCATTCATAAAGATATACAATTAGAGCAGATTGCAGCAATAGCTCATGAGTTAAAATTGAGATATATACATACACATGTACAACGGAGATTTGGGCTACCATAAAAACTGACCCTGAGGCGCCCCAAAGGGCGGCTTCAGCTTTTCCCTAGTAAGCTATATTATTCTATAGGATGATCTGGGCACATAATCTGGCTACCATCCAGGTCGTCTTGTGATCTTTGCCTAAGAGGAGAGAAAGTCCCGTTAAGTTTAGACTTGTCTGAAAGATCGGCGAGCCTCTTCAGCAAAAGGTCAATGGTGTCTCTACGAATCTCAGCATAAAAAGGACATCTAAAAAATATATGTCCGGGGCTTTCTATTTCCCCTAATGGGCAGGCGCAAAGTCTCTGTGCATATGGGACTCTTCTATAGGAGCTTTCCATTTCCATGTATCAGCCAACCCTCCCCTAAGCCAAAAGACCCTAGTTCGTTGTTAAAAAATGGTAGGGGCAGGGGGGGGTGTCTTAATGGGCCTTGTAGTGCCCTTGGAGCTACGCTGGGGATCCCAAGAACAACCTTGTTTTTTTTACTGAATGCCTTTTTCACTTGTCTTATAATTTTGGCCAGAGATTTAAATGCCTGTGTAGGAAAAACTCCGTTGTTCCCTATTTAATTCATATAAACTATGTCTTTTGTTTTATTATGATTTTATTAAACTGATTTATTTATATATTTGTATCTTGTTTTTTTTTAGTATTGTTTGTGTTTCTTAATTGTAAGTTGCTTTGCTAAGTGGGAGAAAAGTGTGTCTAAAATAATGCTGCGATTACGATAATACAATCTGAGAAGTGTTATATTAGCTCATAATATACAAGAAAGCCACTTGCCAGGTTTCTCGTATACCCTGAGGCCACCCCAGAATAGACTCCGGGTGGGAATATGTTCCAGGTCACGGATATAATGAAATCGTGAGTCTCCAACAACATTTTCACTTACTGAAACTTCTTTCGGCTTCTGCCAGTTATTGGCGTTGCCCAAAAAACCCATAACACACGTTGCTGATTTTTGTTAATAAGAACACAAATGAACCTTTTGGGAGGAAAATGATGAGAAAGCTCATCAGAAACAGCTGTGAACTGCATTTACAGCATGCCATGCCAGCGTGGGTGTGAAGTAGACCTCTAACATATATTTTGGGCCTGTAAAGCGGCAGCCCTGTCTTCTACTGTGCCCCTGGGATCAATTTCACCAGCCTTTCACTGATGGTTCCTTCATGCAGCCTATTATGCACAAGGAACTCTGGGGTTGGTTGTTCTTGAGAAAGCAAGTCTCATAGGCAAGCACAAATCTCTCTTTATCTCAAGCTTCAGGTCCTCATTTAACTTCACAATCTCTCTCTGTTCTGCAGAACAGCACATCTCACGAGAGCTGGACAGTAGGCACCTACATACATCTATGACCTACAATTTAGCATCACTTTCCCTCCTCATGGTAATGGGTTTGCAGTCTGGGCTGGGAATCCTTGCATCTTGAGGCTACAGAAAAGTGCACTCTTTCTTTTCTGACAGATGTTTGAGTTATAAGCAATTCCCCATCCTAGGAAGTTGCAACACTGCCCAAATTGACCTGGGAAAGGTTGCCCCAACCTGTGCAGCACGGAGAGAAGCCAACAAAAGCTTACAGATAAAAATAAGAACAGCTGAAAACATGGGCGGGGGGGGGGGGGAGAACCACAATGATTAAAAGACAATTCAACACTGATTATTATTGATCCTCTTAATTGAAGAATCATGTTTTAGGCCCTAGCAAGGGCCATCCATGCCAACAAAATTCTAAAAGAAGGAATTATAAAATAATAATAACATAATATAATAATAATTTATTATTTATACCCCGCCCATCTGACTGAGTTTCCCCAGCCACTCTGGGCAGCTCTCAACAGAATATTAAAAACACAATAAAACATCAGACATTAAGAACTTCCCTAAACAGGGAAATACACAGTAAAAATGTCAGAATCCTCAGTTCAGCAAAACTTTGATTTGGGACAAACCCAAATACCACCCAAGTGGCAAGTGTTTAAGTTCTCCCGGCAAGATTTCACATAAGGTATTTGGGGTGGGGGGGTGGAGAACAAGGAAAATAATAAATACAAAAATTACAGCAACCAGCTACAATACTTTCTAAATAGGCCAATGTAAATTTGCTGCTACTGAACAAACAGAGCCACCTTTTTGAATATCCTTTTCCTGTTGGCAAGTGAAAATGCAAGGTTTTTGGTGTTGTTGTTTGGATTGGTAGCCAGGTGCAAGCAAAATGTAAGCCAGGTATTTGGGACTCCTTCAGCCCCACTTTTACTGTAGAGGGAGAGATGGACCAGCATCTTGGCCCCCATAGCTAGGAGGATGTGGATCGGGTCAGCAAACTTTTTCAGCAGGGGGCCGGTCCACGTCCCTCAGACCATGTGGAGGGCCGGACTATATTTTGAAAAAAAGAGAAAAAGAACAGCTTCCTATGCCCCACAAATAACCCAGAGATGCATTTGAAATAAAAGGACACGTTCTACTCAAGTAAAAACACGCTGATTCCCGGACCATCCAGATTTAGAAGGCAATTGGGCCGGATCCGGCCCCTGAGCCTTAGTTTTAAAAAGGCGGAAATTGTTGTTTTAGTTAACCAGACATTAATCTAATACTGTATGGTATTTATAAAAAATGAACTTCAAATGTCCTTGAATTGGTCCATGGGCGGGTTACCTTGGTTGCCTTGGTTGGGTCCCATGAAGTGCTTCAGCTAAGTTGAGATTAAGCAGAGAGAGAGAGAGAGAGAGAGAGAGAGAGAGAGAGAGAGAGAGAGAAGGGGGGTCTGGGCCAATGGACTTGGAAGAAGATGCCCCCTGACAGGACTGGGGGCAGAACTCTGATCTGTGGTTTGGGGCTGTGAATGGACTGGGCCAGGATGTCGAAAGATGGAGAGGATCCCCAGCAGCCCCTCCAAGTGTCCTTATTTTCCAGGGACAGTCCCAGATTTACAGAAGCCGTCCCAGTTTTTTATTTGATCCCGGAATATCATGCTTTTCCTTAGGACATTCCTATCTTCATCGAAGAAATATTGGAGGGTGTGGAGTTATGTGACCCCTGAGCCAAGGAGATAAGTAACTATACAGTACAACCTTTAGGAGACATTTGAGGGCAGCCCAGTATACGGAAGTTTATGAATGTTTGTTTTATTATGAAAAAACAAAAAAAAATCCTTCCAGTAGCACCTTAAAGACCAACTAAGTTAGTTCTTGGTATGAGCTTTCGTGTGCATGCACACTTCTTCAGATACACTGAATTCAGAAATTTGTGATGATACCAAGACAAGGAGCTCTGTGGAGGCCCCAGGACAAAAGACCATGCGAGCAGCTGCCCACCGGGGGAGCAGGGCAGAGATTTGAGTCTGTTATCTGAGACTCTTTACTTTTCCTGCTGGCCTTAGCAATGGACTTTGTAGCACAGTGCTTTTTTGCATGTTTATATTTTTTTTACTATTTTTTAAAACGCTATTGCGATTTTTAAAAAAAGAATTGCTTTTGTAACTGTTAGTGTGTTTGAAAGATACTTTGGGGAAACTTTCATTCCTCCTCACCACTATGAGCTGAATAAAGAGCGTGAAATCCACTCTCGACTCGGAGTATATTTCAGTGTTTGATCAGTACTTTTGAGAATTAAGATGAGCTGACAGACATTTTATTCAGCCGTGTAAAAATGTGGGCCAACCTGGTTTTTCTGGACCTGGGCATCCTGGGGAGATAAGCCCTTAAGCCTAGTCTTCAACGCATCAGGGAAGTCATCAATTGACAGAGAGGAGTGGTTTCTCCAGCTTATGCGTGTTAGTGGGCAGGAAAAGAAAAGGTTGAGGAAAAGAAAAGGTTGGATGATGTAGGCTGATGCAGAATTGTTTTCTTCAAGCTGTTTTTGAAGAGACACAAAGAGGACTGTTTGGCTGCCGCTGAATCCAGTGCTGCGCTTCTGTAGCCAGCAATCAAGCGCCTCCTGAGATGTGAATGCTGGGAATCCCTCCAATGTAGACTCAAGTTGCATATATACGTAAATAAATAATTGTCCAAAAGGGAGCACAGACCCTGTGTGAAGCATGCCAAGATCCCTGGACTCGGAGATTGGGGTGGCCTGTTATTTTTCTCTGAACAATGGAATCTTACTGTTTCAGGAAGGGATTTTTGTGTTTTTTAAAAAATAAAGACAAACTGGAATACTTAGATACAACTGTGAAACAGGAGAATTCCATGTTGTGGATCATTATTAGGAAAGGGGATGAAAACTAAAATGTGAATATCATAATATTGTTATACGAATTTCTGTTGCAACAACCACTTGGAATACTGCATACAGTACTGGTTGCCTCACCTTACAGAATTGTAGAGTTGGGACCCCAAGAGTCATCTAGTCCAACCCCCTGCAGTATAGGACTCTCAGTATAAAGCATACTGCAGACCTGGGGGGTGGGGAGGGAATCAGAAATGGACAACCCAAATGAGCAAGGAATTGGAGCGACTTCTCTCTTTTTTTTTTTAGATAATAGAGGGCTATACTTGGAAGAGACAGGCACGTGTATACGGCAGGAATAGAATGTGGTGATCACACCACTTCTCTTCCACAAAGGGCTGTAAATAAAATAATATTTATTACTTTTCCAACAATTTAAACATTACAAACATTACAAAACAAAATAGACAATACAATACAATACAAAAACACCACACAACACTAACACATTAAACTAACACAACAAAATAAAAACAATTTAAAACACATCATACATTTTCATCATCCTATCCTTCATTCGCTTATTTCAACAACCTCCTCACACCTCCCTTTTTGTATTCCACTTCTGTTAATTGTTTCAGCAGGAACTGGAGCGACTTCTCTATGAGAAAAGGTTACAACACTGGGGGCTTTTTACTTCAGTGTAGATGGGAGGTTGCAAAACCCCTTGGTGGCATCTTTCCTGGAACAAATGTTTGTCCAGATCCCTTCCAGCGCTTCATTCTGCACTCACATCCACCCCAAGCGTGATAATCGGACCCCACAAATTTGTGGAGGATACTAGGCATGGGGCTATGTATTGCCCACAACAAGCCTCTAAACCAGCAAGCCTCTACAACACCCATCATCCCTAGCTAGCAGGACCAGTGGCCAGGGATTGATGGGAGATGTAGTCCAAAAACAGCTGGAGACCCAAGTTTGGGAAACACTGGTCTAAAACATTACAATTTCGGTGAGGAGCACTCATGTCACGCATGTGGGGTGATCTAACCTTAGTTAAATCAGATTGTCCTAATGCTTCCTTGGTTGCTAAGTAACTTATCCTCTGTTATTCCAGCTTGATGCCATAGAGTTTTCCACAGGACAAACAAAAGTTCTCTCACCTTGGCAACACTGGGCTACGACAAACAGGACCAGTCTAATATGTGAGGGCAGGAAGGAGAATGGAGGCGACATTTGGATCTCATATTAGGATGACCAAGGGGGCAGGGATGCCAACTTGAATAAAATATTGGAGGTGGGGAGCGAGGTAAGCCTATCCCTTTGATATACAACGGATAATGGTGCTCATGAGACAGAACAGACAATCATTGGGCTATTCCAATTTATTTGTTGCAGAGTCTCCATGTCTAAATCTGTGTGTGACAATACCATCTCCGCTCAATATTGTATTTAGAGATAGCAACACAGTCAAGATAAATAAATAAAACCTATAAATATAGGTTTGTTTGATGGTGTTGTTTGTTTAGTCGTTTAGTCGTGTCTGACTCTTTGTGACCCCATGGACCAGAGCATGCCAGGCACTCCTGTCTTCCACTGCCTCCCGCAGCTTGGTCAGACTCATGTTAGTAGCTTCGAGAACACTATCCAACCATCTCGTCCTCTGTCGTCCCCTTCTCCTTGTGCCCTCCATCTTTCCCAACATCAGGGTCTTTTCCAGAGAGTCTTCTCTTCTCATGAGGTGGCCAAAGTATTGGAGCCTCAGCTTCAGGATCTGTCCTTCCAGTGAGCACTCAGGGCTGATTTCCTTAAGAATGGAGAGGTTTGATCTTCTTGCAGTCCATGGGATTCTCAAGAGTCTCCTCCAGCACCATAATTCAAAAGCATCAATTCTTCAGCGATCAGCCTTCTTTATGGTCCAGCTCTCACTTCCATACATCACTACTGGGAAAACCATAGCTTTAACTATACGGACCTTTGTTGGCAAGGTGATGTCTGCTTTTTAAGATGCTGTCTATGTTTGTCATTGCTTTTCTCCCAAGGAGCAGGCATCTTTTAATTTCATGACTGCTGTCACCATCTGCAGTGATCATGGAGCGCAAGAAAGTAAAATCTCTCACTGCATCCATTTCTTCCCCTTCTATTTGCCAGGAGGTGATGGGCCCAGTGGCCATGATCTTCGTTTTTTTGATGCTGAGCTTCAGACCATATTTTGCGTTCTCCTCTTTCACCCTCATTAAAAGGTTCTTTAATTCCTCCTCACTTTCTGCCATCAAGGTTGTGTCATCTGCATATCTGAGGTTGTTGATATTTCTTCCGGCAATCTTAATTCTGGCTTGGGATTCATCCAGCCCAGCCTTTCGCATGATGAATTCTGCATATAAGTTAAATAAGCAGGGAGACAATATGCAGCCTTGTCGTACTCCTTTCCCAAATTTTAACCAATCAGTTGTTCCATATCCAGTTCTAACTGTAGCTTCTTGTCCCACATAGAGATTTCTCAGGAGACAGATGAGGTGATCAGGCACTCCCATTTAAGAACTTGCCATAGTTTGCTGTGGGTGACACAGTCAAAGGCTTTTGCATAGTCAATGAAGCAGAAGTAGATGTCTTTCTGGAACTCTCTAGCTTTCTCCATAATCCAGCGCATGTTTGCAATTTGGTCTCTGGTTCCTCTGCCCCTTTGAAATCCAGCTTGCACTTCTGGGAGTTCTCGGTCCACATACTGCTTAAACCTGCCTTGTAGAATTTTAAGCATAACCTTGCTAGCGTGTGAAATGAGTCCAATTGTACGATAGTTGGAGCATTCTTTGGCACTGCCCTTCTTTGGAATTGGGATGTAGACTGATCTTCTCCAATCCTTTGGCCACTGCTGAGTTTTCCAAATTTGCTGGCATATTGAGTGTAGCACCTTAACAGCATCATCTTTGAAAATTTTGCACCACCTCAGCTCATAGCTGTCAACTTACAGATTTGAAAATAAGGGACCAGCAGCCTTGAAAATAAGGGACCAGCAGCCAAGATAAGGGACCTGCAGCCTCACCTGATCTAGGCACTCCAGTCTTCCTGTCCTCCTGCAGTCTGGTCAAACTCATGCTGGGTAGCTTCAAGAACACTGTCCAACCAACTTTGTAACCAGAGGTTCAACTGAACAGAATCTGAATCACATGCACCACAAGGCCTATGCAGCCTCAACTTAAGATGGCTCCCCGGCCTGGTTTTGCACTGCAAAGTTTGCAGCAGCACGTGCAACAAAATGGCGTCCAGCATTCAAAAAACCCCTCAGCTTGCATTAACTAGCCACACACAAGGCATGCAAGCTCCACCCCCAGTCATTCTTAGACTTCTTATTGGGTGAGCAACACAGCCAAGCAACACAGCTGGAGCCTGCCTCCTCCCTGGCCAGCAGGGAGAGAGGGAGAGGAGCTGCTTCCTTTGAAATTTAAGGGACATCATTTAAGGGACATTTAAGGGACATCCATCAATAAGGGACAGCAGCGGGACATGGCGCTGGAATGAACTGAAAGCTTCTGCTTTTCTTTAAGAATAAATCAAGCTTCCCTTTACAGTGGTACCTTGGTTCTCAAACTTAATCCGTTCCGGAAGTCTGTTCCAAAATCAAAGTGTTCCAAAACCAAGGCATGCTTTCCCATAGAAAGTAATGCAAAATGGATTAATCCGTTCCAGACTTTTAAAAACAACCCCTAAAACAGCAATTTAACATGAATTTTACTGTCTAACAGGACCATGAATCCATAAAATGAAAGCAATAAACAATGTACTCTACTATACAATAAATAAAACAGTATTGTAGATGATAATTTTTTTAAAAAAATATTCTTACCTGCACTGATGATAGTCACTGTATGAATGGGTGGCTTTTATCCATTTCCGCAATCACACAATCAATCAATCAATCAATAGCTGAACTGGGATCCACACAGTCACCAAAAAAAATTAACTGAAAGAGCCTCAAAACAAAAAACCCAAAATAAATAGCAAAAACAAAAGCACCAAATATAACTCCAAATATCACCTCAGAACACTGCAATCAGAAACGGAAGGCTTGAATTACAATGGGAGGACACAAATTAGCAGCGCAACAAGAAACACGGACTCAAAACGGAGGACGTTCAGCTTCCAAAAAAAAAGTTCAAAAACTGGAACACCTACTTCCGATTTTGCAGCATTTGAGTTCCAAGTTGTTCATGAACTAAGTTGTTCAAAAACTGAGGTACCACTGTACATCGAAACTTCAGAAATTGTGGTCATTCTGACTCGTTATTTAAAAACAAAAACCTAGGAACAAGCCATGGTTTACCATCCCAGTGTGCTGTCTAACTGCAACAATCAGGTTTCCTGAGTGTGGGTTGCTGGGTTTCACATCTTTTTCCATTGTTGTCTGCACAGATGTTTTCCTCCATGCCTGCCAAGACAATTGCCACCATATAGTGGCTTCTGGGCTCCACCTTCTGGCCAAAAGACTTGCTGCTCATATAAATGAATATGCAGCTAATCTTCCGCCTCCTACACTTGGAACTACTTTTCTCAGCTCTCTCCCTTCAAATCCCTGCTCAACATTATGATTTCTTTGTGGACTCTCTTATCTGCATTGCAACAGTAGCAAAGCTGTAAGTCAGAGATGGAAAACATGTCCATGCCCTCCAATATGTTGTTGGGCTGGAGCTTTCATAATCTCCAGCCAGCAGGGCCAATGGTCAGGGATGATGGAACAGTCCAGCACCTGTAGATCACAAGTTCCCCATCTGTGCTTTAAATACATGCAATGCAACCTCACCTTCCCACATTTTCTATCTTGCAATAAAGGAATGTAGGACTTCGATCTTAGAACAGTGCCTTGTTTTATTTGGCCATACTTGGCCACGTTCGTTGGTGCAGAGGGGGCAAAGGCTAAAAAATGTAGGCATCCAAGACAAACTGAAGTGAGTTGATGGAGGGCATTTTCCTAAAGGGGGAAAGAGGCGAGAAGAACTGTCCAGCTTCTAATGCCATAGCAACACCTAGTGCCAAAATCAGGCATTTTGAGTACCTTGACACTTTTGCCTTTTCTTTTACTGGAAAAAGGGAAGGGGTAATGCTGACTAGAGCTGGTGCAAATGCAAGCTAAGAGATTTAGTTAAAGTTAAACCAAAAAAAGCTGCTTTTTGGCAGTATGCCCTTCAAAATGGCTGAAAATATAGTAAATATAGTTTCGATTTTAAAAAATGCATTGCACACATCTCAACAGCAATATTCCAACGTGTTTATAAAGAAACAGGTGCAACAGAAAATCTAAAACTTCAGTAATAATAATAATTTATTATTTATACCCCGCCCAACCAGCTGGGTTTCCCCAGCCACTCTGGGCAGCTTCCAACTGAATATTAAAGACAGTACAGCATCAGACATTAAAAACTTCCCTAAAGAGGGCTACCTTCAGTTGTCTTTTAAAAGTAAAATAGTTGTTTATTGCTTTGACATCTGCTGGGAGGGCGTTCCACAGGGCAGGCGCCACTACCGAGAAGGCCCTCTGCCTGGTTCCCTGTAACCTTACTTCTCGCAATGAGGGAACCGCCAGAAGGCCCTCGGCGCTGGATCTCAGTGTCCGGGCTGAACGATGGGGGTGGAGATGCTCCTTCAGGTATACAGGACCGAGGCCGTTTAGGGCTTTAAAGGTCAGCACCGACACTTTGAATTGTGCTCGGAAACGTACTGGGAGTGGAGAACCTGTGGACCTCCAGGTGTTGAATAATTGCATGTGTGACTGTTGACTCTGCAACCTCCTCCCCCAAATCTAAAGCAATGGCTTACATCAGAGAAACCTCTTCTTAGGATCAACAAAATTCACAAATAGGGTGGTCTGTGGCGATAACGGCTAGGGTGGAAAATAGGTGGGAGCACGTTTACTTCTCTTCCATGACTGCCAATGTTTCTTTTCCTCAAGGAGCTTTCGAGTCTGTCACAATGTGTGAGAAGCTTCGTGCAACATCTTCAGCGGCAAATAATGATGCTAAACAGGGAATCCAGAAAATGTTTCCATCTTCCTCTGTTTAGGTTGCTGAGTTGCAGCAGTTCAAACAAAAGTGCAGTGACAGATATGCTCATGGATGTCCACATGGGTATTTCAGGGAGAAGCTATGCCACAGCCATCTTTGGGACGTTGCAGGAACAAGTGAGGCAGGCACCTTCTCTGGGATAGAGACAACACAAGGCATTTGCCTGGCAATCCTGGCTGATGGTTCCTATCAGGTCTAGAAAAGGAACGTATGTTGCGCTGTGGTCTAAACCACTGAGCCTCTTGGGCTTGCCAGTCAGAAGGTTGGCAGATTGAATGCACAGGAAGGGGTGAGCTCCCATTCCTCTGTTCTACTGAAGAGGCTCCTCATGAGGCCGGAGGAACATTGCCCGGTTGTGAGGCATGAAGGCTGCTCCCCACAAGGCCCTTTCCACCTGCCCTAGGGGGTGAGGCCCACACTCACCAGCCCTACTGAAGAGGTGAATTATTATTATTATTAATTAATTTATTATTATTATATCTACCCTGCCTATCTGGTTGGGTTTCCCCAGCCACTCTGAGTGGCTTCCAACAGAAGGTTAAAAATACATTAAAACATCAGTCATTAAAAAGTTCCCTAAAGAGGGCTGCCTTCATGAGGCCGGAGGAATATCGCCCGGCTGTGAGGCATGAAGACCGCTCCCTGCAAGGTCCTTTCCACCTGGCCTAGCGGGCAGGGCGCATACTCACCAGCCCTACTAAAGAGGCTAATAATAATAATAATAGCAATTATTATTATTATTATTATTATTATTATTATTATTATTATTTCTACACCGCCCATCTGGCTGGGTTTCCCCAGCCACTCTAAGCGGCTTCCAACAGAAGGTTAAAAATACAGTGGTACCTCGGGTTACATACGCTTCAGGTTACAGACTCCGCTAACCCAGAAATATTACCTCGGGATAAGAACTTTGCTTCAGGATGAGAACAGAAATTGTGCTCCAGCGGCGCGGCAGCAGCAGGAGGCCCCATTGGCTAAAGTGGTGCTTCAGGTTAAGAACAGTTTCAGGTTAAGTACAAACCTCCAGAACGAATTAAGTACTTAACCTGAGGTCCCACTGTATATTAAAACATCCGTCATTAAAGAGTTCCCTAAAGAGGGCTGCCTTCATGTGGCCGGAGGAAAATTGCCCAACTGTGAGGCATGAAGGCCGCTCCCTGCAAGGCCCTTTCCACCTGGTCTAGGGGGTGAGGCCCACACTCACCAGCCCCACTGAAGAGCCCCACTGAAGAGGAACATCGCCCAGCTGTTGTTTTATTGATTTAATATGCTGTAAACCACTTTGAGATTTTTATTAAAAATATAAAGCGGTATAGAAATTAAATAAATCAATAAGGTTATCCACTATTATTTATTCTTTCCATTGAACCCTTAACAGCACCAATAAAACACAATGTAAACTTTTGGAGTGTTGATATAAAAGGTTAAAGTCCAGATGATCACTTTGTTCTCACATGAAATTGTGCTTTTATTGTCTAACCCAGAGGAAATGATGCCTGAAGTTTGGGGAGAATTAGACTAATGAAGCAAAATCTGATTGGCAGCTTAGCTAGCTTCAACGTTTCCCTTTGATAACTAAAATATTTGGGAACATGTAACTGTAAGGAAAATAAATTTTGCTCTCTTGCTCTGGCAGGGCAAACAGAAAATGAAAAGTAGGGGGAATCTAAATCTCTCATGCCTTGGATGCATCACCACAGCGAAGATGTCAATTCTTGCAAGGTTTCTTCCTTTTTATTCCAAGTTTTACCAATTGTGATTGCTCCTCAGTGACAGGGTACAATTCAGAAGTACCCTCAAGCTGTAGACCTGCTCCTTCCAGCAGTTTATAACAACCCCCGAGTTCCTTGTGCATAATAGGCTGCATGGAGGAACCGTCAGTGAAAGGCTGGTGAAACTGATCCCAGGGGCACAGTAGAAGACAGGACTGCCGCTTTTCGGGCCCAAAATATATGTTAGAGGTCTACTTGACACCCACGCTGCCATGGCATGCTGTAAATGCAGTTCACAGCTGTTTCTGATAAGCTTTCTCAGAATTTTCCTCCCAAAAGGTTCATTTGGGTTCTTATTAACAAAAATCAGCAACGTGTGTTACTGGTTTTTTGGGCAACACCACAGTCCTTAAGCGGGTTCCCTATTGGTAGGAGAAAATAACACAGGCCAACCAGAGTATATTTGGGCAGAAGCCGAAAGAAGTTTCAGTAAGTGAAAGTTTCAGGAAGAAGTTTCAGTAAGTTGTTGGAGACTGACAATTTCATTATATCCATGACCTGGAACATATTCCCACCCGGAGTCTATTCTGGGGTGGCCTCAGGGTACACGAGAAACCTGGCAAGTGGCTTTTTTATATATTAAGAGCTAATAAAACACTTCTCAGATTGTATCATCGTAACCACAACATTATTTTAGACACTACTTTTCTCTCACTTAGCGGCCCGCATAGCAACTTACACTAAAGAAACAAAAACAATACTAAAAAAAAAGATACAGATATATAAATAAATCAGTTTAATAAAATCATAATAAAACAAAAGACATAGTTTATATGAATTAAATAGGGAACAACGGGGTTTTTCTTACATAGGCATTTAAGTCTCTGGCCAGAATTATAAGACAAGTGAAAAAGGCGTCTTATAGTGTGAAAAATACGGTGCTTTTTCTGAATGCTCTTCCCTGGTTGAGGATTCACCTTTTCAACCTTATCTCATCCTTCAAAGAGAACAGGGAATGGCTGCGTTAACATCTTTATGGTGATTCATGTATAAATAATGCTGCGTTGTGTGTTGGGAGAAGCTCTTTGAAAACAGAGTGTGCATATATATTTATATATATGAAAAAGCAACAGAAGATGACAAATACGTCTTTTGCACAACTGGCAACAACCCAAAGAGGCAGGTCCTTGCAAGTCTGGTTCTGGTCCTGAAAGCCAGGCCAAATCTGCAGCAGCTCCTCTGGCCCGTAGTGATGCACCACCACCACCTTGGAGAACTGGCACTTCTCATACTTGACTTTGTACACATTGAAGAGACCCCAGGGGCTGTTTGTCACACTGATGCCCAGCTCATGCAGGCAGATTCCCATGAAGGCATCTTCCATGTTAATGACCCTGATGGTCTTTGCTACCTGGTAGATCTTCTTGGCCAGATCCCCAGAGAACACATACCCTGGGCCTGCACAGTAGGGCGGGTAGGTCTCATTTGGGTACACCGCCCGTGGCACATACCACTTGTTGGCCTTTTCACGCACTGGCTTTGTTTTCCAGTAGATGCGACCTGTCATGTAGTTCTTCTTGGGTGGCAGGTGAGGCTGCAGCAGGTGGGACACCATGAAGTTCACATTGAGAAAGATGTCACTGTCTGCCTTTACCACGTAGGTGGCATTGGGGCAGAACTTGCTTATCCATTCCATGCCCATCAGAGTCTTCAGGGTAAGGTTGTTGTAGGTATCCAGGAAGTCCTGCTGAATAATGTCTCTGTGGGTGGAACTCTCCTCTTCCAAAAGAGCCTGGAGCAGGTATCCAAATTTTGGGTGGACACCCGTCAGAAAAAGACGAAGAATGGAAACCCCAGGCACTGAGCTCTCGTTGCCCCACGTCTGCCGGATGGCCTGCCTTGTGGCAAAATCCTGGGGCTCAGTTATCACCAGCAGGATCAAGAAAGGGCTCCTCTCCAGGCATTTCTTTGGCTCGTTGAGAAGGAAATTATAATCAGTGGAATAGACAACCTCCAAGGGATGCCGCTTGGCCACTGGTGGTGGTGGGGTCTCCTTTGTCCTGTCCAGTGCAGATTCCCATTTGATCTTTGCAACAAGTAGGAAAAGGAAAATAGAGCAGAAGAGGACCATGGTGGGCAAATGCTGCAGCTTGGTCATGAGAATCTTCCTGGCACCTTCCATACTTTTGGTGGGCAGGAGGAGGGCACTTGCAGACTGTATGTGAGCTGGGAGAGATCCTGGCCACCTCTGTCATGTTTCCAATGACAACCTGCAAAAGAGAAGTCCAGTGAGAGGGAGGAGATTTCTGCTCTCTATCTATCTATCTATCTATCTATCTATCTATCTATCTATCATCTATCTATCTATCTATCTATCTATATCTATATCTATCTATCTATCTATCTATCATCTATATCATCTATCTCTATCTCACTGTGTGTGTGTGTGCACGCACTCAAGGGGAGCTTTGGGGATCAGGCTGGGCGCACATAAAATCAGTCTGCCGACACGCTTCTTGCCCTTGCTATCTGTTTCTGGAAGGAAAATATAGACTCTCAGGGATTGGCATTATTCACTCAACCCATCTATTTACAGATCCATTGGAATCCAAATAAAGTGTTATATGTGTTTGTGGGTGCCAGACCCCTGAACTCCTGGATCCAATAAGTGTTAAAATATAAGCCCGACCAGCTTCCTGATGAGGTAATCACCTGGGTGATGAGCCATTAAAGGAAAAGAAAGGGAAGGGGCTCTGTCTGAGACAGCAAATGGGTGGGGCCCCTCCCCAGCCTCCCCCAGCTAGAAAGACAAAGTAAAAGTTTGAGGGGACTGTGGTGTGAACTAGAGGAAAAGCTGCAGGCTGGAAAGGCACAGAGGCAGAGCATGCTGTTTGATTTCTGCTGGGATCCACAGCTGGGGCTACGGGAGAAACAATAACTTATTGGGGTGATTATGCTCCGGCCCTCTCCATCATAGGCTCAGGTTGTATATATGTATGTGTCAATTAACCAAATAAAGACCACACAGTCTCCACTGTGCCTCACTTCGAAAAGGAAACACAAACTCTGGGTAAAGTGCCCAGCTGGGTGTGTGCCAGGGTGCCTGGTAAGCTGAAAAGCTTGCACTGATGGAACAATTGCCATAATGCTATATGGAATTCCTCCAAATTAGGTCATAAAATTTGGACAGCACTGAAAAACAAGAAGCATAAGCAAAAATTCAGCAGGTGCAGGAGGCAAATTGAGCAATAAAGGTAAAGGTACCCCTGCCCGTGCGGGCCAGTCGTGTCCGACTCTAGGGTTGTGCGCCCATCTCACTTAAGAGGCCAGGGGCCAGCGCTGTCTGGAGACACTTCCGGGTCATGTGGCCAGCGTGATGAAGCTGCTCTGGCGAGCCAGCACCAGCGCAGCACACGGAAACGCCGTTTACCTTCCCGCTATAAAGCGGTACCTATTTATCTACTTGCACTTAAGAGTGCTTTTGAACTGCTAGGTGGGCAGGAGCTGGGACCGAACGACAGGAGCTCACCCCGCCGTGGGGATTCGAACCGCCGACCATACGATCGGCAAGTCCTAGGCGCTGAGGTTTTACCCACAGCAATACAGGTAGTCTAAATCTCAACATGCAATACAGGTAGTCTAAATCTCAACATGTTTAGAGCGCTACGTTATTCATCTGAAACAGGAATAGCTTACATGTTGTACATGTGATGCTAAAATGGCAGATGTTGGGTGGAATTATTTAATTACTGATAAATTATCTGTCTCCTGAGAAATCTCTATGTGGGAGAAGAAGCTACAGGTAGAACCGTAGTTTGAAGTGAAGAAGTTCTTTCCTTTATCTATCCTAAATCTGCCAACCTTCAGCTTCATTGAACGTCCACAAGTTCAAATGTTATTAAAGGTAAAGGTAAAGGTACCCCTGCCCGTACGGGCCAGTCTTGACAGACTCTGGGGTTGTGCGCCCATCTCACTCAAGAGGCCAGGGGCCAGCGCTGTCCAGAGACACTTCCGGGTCACGTGGCCAGCGTGACATCGCTGCTCTGGCCAGAGCCAGAGCCAGAGCCGCACACGGAAACGCCGTTTACCTTCCCGCTGGTAAGCGGTCCCTATTTATCTGCTTGCGCCCGAGGGTGCTTTCGAACTGCTAGGTTGGCAGGCGCTGGGACCGAATGACGGGAGCGCACCCCGCCGCAGGGATTCGAACCGCCGACCTTTCGATCGGCAAGCCCTAGGCACTGAGGCTTTTACCCACAGCGCCACCTGCGTCCCTTTATTTATTTTTCCAAAAACAAAGGAAACATCAAAACAACACAAAACAGCAAAAACAGTACACCACATAAAAAAGTAAAAAGAAAAGAAAAAATTAAAAACGAAAACTCCAGTTTTCAGACTCATGTTTACAAAACCTTCTTTCTTGACCTCCTCACGCCTCCCTTTTTTGTATTCCTCTTTGTCCAATCAGATACAGCAAATCCTTACCCTTCTTCAAAACTCATTTCTGGTTATTGTAATCACTTCTATTATGTCTCCAATCTTTCCTCCTTATAATTAAACACCTTTAGCATATTGTTTACTTTGACATAATATAACTGTCAGGGGTTCAGAAGGAGAGACACAGGAGGGGGAGCAAATGGAGAGTGAGGAGGAGGAGTACGAGGGGGGCGCAGGCAGTGACAGTGGCCAGAGTTATTCCACAAGCCTCTCTAGCGAATCGGAGGACTCACAGAAGGGAGCGCCGGTGGCCAGAGCAAGGGAGATTCCAAGGGAGAAACCTCAAGAGGGAGGGGCCAGCGGGGAGTCTCTGAACAGCAGCTGGAGATCAGGGCCAGCGTCTCCACCAGAGCGCAGTGGGGAGGGGGAGTCCCAGGAGTCGGGACCAGTGTCCTCACCACCAGAGGGAGGAGAGGAGTCAGGTTTGGCAACACCCACATCAGGAAGCGGGGAAACGGTCAGAAGGAAAGTCACCGGCTGGGCGCGCGCGCCAAGTTCAAATGTACAGGAGCGCGGCACAGCGGGGAGCCCGGGAAGGGAGCCAGGTCCTAAAGCCCGCCGGAGGGAGGGGCAAGACTCAGGAGGCTCCGCGTCAGAGGAGTCCAGGAAGGAGGGAACCCCAGAGGGCAGAAGGACCCAACGCAGGAAAGAGCAGCGCAAGAGGTGGAGCCAGGCTAGAATCTTAAACTGGTGTGGGTGGAGCAGTGAGTCAGAGGGGACTTAGCCGGTCTAGCGTTAAGACGTGGGCCTGCGCGCCCAGAGCTTGGAAATGGAAACTAAACTTCAATAAAGACTTTTGTATATAATATCCACTGGGCGTTGGTCCTCTGTGAGCTGGGACCTAGCGGCAGTCCTGACAGTAAGTCCCCTCTCCATTTTCACCAATTTTGCAACCTCGTGGAGTGCGGGAAAGCAGCGAGGGGAGAAGATTGGTGCTTCGCGAGCTCACGAAAAACAGGGAAATGACTACCGAAGAGAGGATAGCGAGTTTGCAAAACGCAGTGACGCAGTTGACTGCAGAAATTGCGGCTTCCAGAAAGAAAGAACAGGAAGCAGCTGCTGCCTGCCAGGATCTGCGAACCAGGTTAGAAGTCCTAAGTACACAGAGGCTACCAGCCACCAGACCAGAAGGGATTGGGCTGGGAAACAGAGGAGGGAGCCTGGTATCTCACTTCAATGGGGACCTGCAGGAGTATCCTAACTTCAGAGCAGATGTGATTTATACATTGCAGCTGCTTGACAAAGACTTTAAAAATGAGGGAGAGAAAGTGGGATTTATTATTTCGCATTTGCGGGGGGAGGCAAAATCGTGGCTGCGCAATCTATGGAGAGACAAGGATCCAGCCCTCCAAAATGCGGCTGCCTTCATTAAAGTGATGGATGCGTGTTTTTTATCTGAGATTGATGTGGATATCGCTAGGAGGGAGATTCACGGACTAAGACAAGGTAAAGCCACTGTGAGGCAATATCATGCACGTTTTTTCGGATTGGTGAATGTACTAGCCTGGGAGAAAGAATCGCCTGCCGTCAGAGACCTGTTCTGGGAGGGGTTGAGCGGAGCTGTGAAAGATGAGATCGCAAGGGGGGGAAGACCCCAAACCACCAAGGAAGTGGTGGAACGGGCACTCTCCATTGGGGTTCGGTTGGAAGGACGCCCTTGGGGCAGGGAGGAAGGGCATTTGGGACGCACGCCAGCGAAAGGAATGCCTCCCTTCCCCAAGGAGGCGGCGCGCGCTCGATCCATGCCTCCGCTGGGAGGGGGAGAGGAGCCGATGGAGATAGGTGGTGCTAAGGCTCACTCCACAGTCGGAGCCCTAACTCCGGGAGCAGTCAAGATGAAGCCTCCTAGAGGAACCAGGAAGTGCTACATCTGCGACAGTGCTCAGCATATGGCAAAAGAGTGTCCCCAGCGGTTTCACAAGCATACTGCAGCCGCAGCGACAGTAACAGACGCAATTCAGCAGAGGGAGTCGCAGCAGGAAAACTCCACTGTCTGGCTGGAGATGGCGTCTCTGGGGACCAGCCAGACAAGTCAGTGAAGCAATCCCCAGGGATCTTACAGCCCACCGACCCCCTCCCACCCAAACCAGTAGTGCAGCTCACCGCATCCCTTCAGCTCCCCAATGGGCTACTGGTGGAAATTCCCATCACCGTAGATTCGGGGAGCAATGCAGATTTTATAGACATGCAGTTCCTCCAGCAACATGGCATAGCCCTTCTGCCAGCGGCGGTACCTCTGAAAGTCGTCACAGTGGACGGCAGGGAGCTACTGGGAGGGCAAGTGCTACAGCAGACGCCGCCAATGGTGATGCGCATTGGAAACCACCGTGAGGTCATCAGCTTCAACGTCACCCGCCTGTCAGACACGCCCATAGTGTTGGGAATGAGTTGGCTGGATAGGCACAGCCCGGCATTAGCTTGGTACCAGCGGCAACTGACCTTCGGCTCCTCTTACTGCGCAGAACACTGCATCCTGGCGGACTTGGAAGATGAGGGGCACGAGGATGGACCACAGCTGAACTTGGGCATGTTGCAAGCGGTGCCTAACAAATACAAGGAGTTTTTGGAGGTCTTCTGCGAGAAAGAGGCGGATAAGCTGCCACCCCACAGACCCTACGACTGCAAGATCGACCTCCTGCCGGGGGCGACGCTCCCGACGGGGAAACTGTACTCCATGTCTGAGGATGAATTGCAAGAGCTCAGGGAGTTCATAGATCACAACCTGAAGCGGGGATTCATCCGGGAGTCCAAGGCGGCAGGAGGCAGTCCCGTGTTCTTTGTAAAGAAGCGGGACACGCCCCAAAAGAGGCTGGTCGTTGATTTCCGCTTCTTGAACCTCAAGACCAAGCCCTCAGCATTCCCTATGCCCAAGATCGATGACCTGCTGGCGACGGTGAGGAAGGGTCGCATCTTTACCAAGTTGGATCTGCGCGGAGCGTACAATCTCATTCGCGTACGGGAAGGCGACGAGTGGAAAACGACCATGTTTACGCCGCTGGGCACTTATGAATACAGAGTTATGCCTTTTGGATTAAAAAATGGTTCCCACTGCTTTCAAGCCTTCATGCATCATGTCTTGGCGGGTCTCCTCTACAAGAAATGCGTCTGCTTCCTGGATGACATCCTAATCTTCTCGGAATCGCCGGAGGCTCACGAGAGAGATGTTAGGGAAGTTCTGCAGAGGCTGCGGGAGCACAGGCTGTACGCCAAGCTGGAGAAGTGCCAGTTCGACAAGACGGAGGTGGATTTCTTGGGCTACAAACTGTCCGACAAGGGACTGGCTATGGACGGTGCCAAGGTACGTGCAGTACTGGATTGGAAGAGCCCACGCAATAGGAAGGAAGTACAGAGGTTTGTCGGTTTTGCCAACTTTTATCGCAAGTTCATCAAGGGTTTCGCCATGCAGACAGCGGCCATCACCGACACCCTCAGTTCCAAGAAGAAGAGGTTCATCTGGACGGAGCAGGCAGAGCAGTCCTTTCAGAAGCTCAAGCAGCTCTTCGCTTCCGAAGAGAACCTACTGCACGTAAATCCCAGCAGGCCCATGAGAGTGGAGACGGACGCCTCAGACAGGGCCGTGGGAGCCGTTCTGTTGCAGCAAGACCACCAGGGGGACTGGAGGCCGTGCGCTTTCTACTCCAGAAAACTCAGCAAAGCGGAGCAGAACTACACCATTTGGGACAGGGAGTTGCTGGCCATACATGCAGCCTTCAAGGCGTGGCGGCACTTCCTCGTCGGAGCCAAGCACACGGTGCAGGTCCGCACAGACCATAAGAACTTGGAGTACTGGCGCACGGCGAGGTTCCTGAACCAGCGACACATCCGCTGGGCGGAGTTCTTTGCAGATTTCGACTTCAGAATTGAGTACATCCCAGGAAACAGCAACGTCTTGGCGGACGCGCTGTCCAGAAAACCGCAGTATCTGGAGGCAGAGGCACCGGCGGCGGCCAAGCACATTTTCACACCACAGGCGTGGGCATGCGCGTCAGCCACGGTGGACCTGGACGCGGTGCGCCGCGCGCTGCGAACAGACTCGTTCGCCCGAGCCAAGATGGAGGAGGTGTGCAGTGGCAAGGCGAGGGGCGACGAATTCCAAGTGCGAGACGGCCTGCTCCTACGCAAGGGAGTCCTCTACGTACCAGGAGACAGCCTCCGCGCGAAGGTCCTGCAACAGCTGCACGACGCGCCCAGCGCGGGGCACTTCGGCAAGGAGAAGACGGTGGACTTAGTAGCCAGAGACTTTTGGTGGCCTAAGATGCGGGGGGATGTCGCGGACTATGTCAATAGGTGCGACACCTGCCAAAGGGCTAAGCCTGTGCACCAGCCGCCGGCGGGCCTGTTGGAACCGCTACAGACACCGTTCGTACCGTGGGAGAGGGTAGCCCTGGACTTTGTCACAGATCTACCCAGCTCAAGGGGCAAGACGGCAGTGCTCGTGGTAGTGGACCTGTTCACCAAGATGGCCCACTTCATTCCGTGCGCGAAGGTGGCCACGGCCGAGCAGACCGCTAAGATGTTCATAGACCACGTGTTCAAGGTGCACGGCCTACCACGGTCTATTTTGTCCGACCGGGGGCGCCAGTTCATCTCCAACTTCTGGCAAAAGCTGATGGGATTCCTGAACGTCAAGGTCAGCCTGGCGTCGGCGAGACACCCGCAAACTAACGGGCAGGCGGAAAGGGTCAACGCCATCATGCAGCAGTACCTGAGATGCTACGCGAACCAGCAGCCATCGACCTGGGTGGACTATCTACCGTTGGCCGAGTTTGCCTACAACAACACGAAGCACGGGTCCACGGGGGTGACCCCATTTTTTGCCAACTACGGGAGGCATCCCAGAACCTTCCCGGGTCTGGACACAGTGCGGGAGGGGGAGCCACAGGGAGCAGAGGAAGTGGCAGCGGAGTTGCAGGAGATCCACGAGCAGCTCAGGAGGCAGTTAGAGTTGGCAAAACAGGCTTACAAAGTGCAGGCAGATCGACACAGGAGGGTTGGGGAGGACATCCAGGTGGGAGACTGGGTCTGGTTGGCAGCACAAGCAGTTCCAGCCAGATCGTTAGCCAAGAAGAAACTAGGGCACAAGCAGCTAGGGCCTTACCAAGTAGAGGCGCAGATCAACCCAGTGGCCTTCCGGTTGACACTCCCGGAGGGTTCCAGAATGCACCCGGTCTTTCATAGATCAGTGCTCACGCCCTACAGAGAGCCCCACAGGTTTCAAGCACCGGGGAAGGCGCCAGACCCGCTCAGAGAAGCGCCCAAAAAAGGGGGGTCGCCGAAAGGGGAGCCACTTAATGAAGCCACTGAGATTTTAGACTCAAGGTGGGGGGAGGACGGGATTGAATATCTTCTCGCCACGGAGGACACCCCGGCCAGCGCCAACAGGTGGGTGCCGGATTACGCAGTGGAAGAGCAGTTGCTCAAGGAAGAATTCCACACACTTTTCCCGCACAAGCCTATGCCGGCGGGCTTTTTCGAGGATTGTTTGTTCACACCCACACTCTCGGCCAGCACTTTCCGGGGTTTCTCGTCAGCTGAGGACTCGGCTCCGGGAGGCAGCTCTCCGGAGGGATCACTTTCAGGTTTTGGCACGGGGGGATCTTATTGGTGGGAGGACCAACCCGAGGTGGGCTGGCGCAGAGACATGCCGAAGGGGCCCTGGGAGGTGGACCCCCATCAAACAACTGGGGGAGGAGGGCTCTTGGGTGATTTGGGGTCGAGCGCAGATTTCGAGCACACCGCGCAGGAGATGGAAGCGGAGGAGGTCGTCGTCGACGAGCCCATGGGGGACTTCCCGGACTTATCTCGATGGTTGCAAGCCTCAGGGGACGAGCTGTATCCTGGACTCACCCCTACTACAATGGAGCACCCGGAACCCGCACCGGAAGAGGGGGAGGGGGGAAGGGGGGGCTTCGAGGGGGGGATGGATGTCAGGGGTTCAGAAGGAGAGACACAGGAGGGGGAGCAAATGGAGAGTGAGGAGGAGGAGTACGAGGGGGGCGCAGGCAGTGACAGTGGCCAGAGTTATTCCACAAGCCTCTCTAGCGAATCGGAGGACTCACAGAAGGGAGCGCCGGTGGCCAGAGCAAGGGAGATTCCAAGGGAGAAACCTCAAGAGGGAGGGGCCAGCGGGGAGTCTCTGAACAGCAGCTGGAGATCAGGGCCAGCGTCTCCACCAGAGCGCAGTGGGGAGGGGGAGTCCCAGGAGTCGGGACCAGTGTCCTCACCACCAGAGGGAGGAGAGGAGTCAGGTTTGGCAACACCCACATCAGGAAGCGGGGAAACGGTCAGAAGGAAAGTCACCGGCTGGGCGCGCGCGCCAAGTTCAAATGTACAGGAGCGCGGCACAGCGGGGAGCCCGGGAAGGGAGCCAGGTCC
Organism: Podarcis gaigeae; assembly: GCF_964106915.1. Lineage (NCBI taxonomy): Eukaryota > Metazoa > Chordata > Lepidosauria > Squamata > Lacertidae > Podarcis > Podarcis gaigeae. The sequence continues at coordinate 31,192,888 of NC_139694.1, read as the reverse complement.
TAAAGCCCGCCGGAGGGAGGGGCAAGACTCAGGAGGCTCCGCGTCAGAGGAGTCCAGGAAGGAGGGAACCCCAGAGGGCAGAAGGACCCAACGCAGGAAAGAGCAGCGCAAGAGGTGGAGCCAGGCTAGAATCTTAAACTGGTGTGGGTGGAGCAGTGAGTCAGAGGGGACTTAGCCGGTCTAGCGTTAAGACGTGGGCCTGCGCGCCCAGAGCTTGGAAATGGAAACTAAACTTCAATAAAGACTTTTGTATATAATATCCACTGGGCGTTGGTCCTCTGTGAGCTGGGACCTAGCGGCAGTCCTGACAATAACCTTATTTTTCCACCCTTTTTCTATTACATTTTTTACATATTTTTTAACACTGTACCACTGATGCCATATTATTTCATATCCAACATCATTTTAGCATTCGTACACTTTACAGTGTTTCTGCAGATAGTTCTTAAACTTCTTCCAGTCCTCTTTCACCGCTTCTTCTCCCAGGTCTCGGATTCTGCCAGTCATTTCTGCCAATACCATGCAGTCTATTACTTGCATCTGCCATTCTTCCAAGGTGGGCAAATCTTGTGTCTTCCAGTACTTTGCAATGAGTATTCTTGCTGCTGTTGTCGCATACATAAAAACGTTCTATCTTTCTTTAACACCAATTGGCTGACTATGCCCAAGAGAAAGGCCTCTGACTTCTTAGGGAAGGTATATTTAAATACCTTTTTCAGTTCATTATATATCATCTCCCAGAAAGCCTTAATCTTCGGGCACGTCCACCAAAGGTGAAAGAATGTACCCTCAGTTTCTTTACATTTCCAACATTTATTATCAGGCAGGTGATAAATTTTAGCTAGCTTGACTGGGGTCATGTACCACCTATAAATCATTTTCATAATATTCTCTCTTAAGGCATTACATGCCGTAAACTTCATACCGGTGGTCCACAACTTTTCCCAGTCAGCAAACAAAATGTTATGACCTATGTCCTGTGCCCATTTAATCATAGCTGATTTAACTGTTTCATCCTGAGTATTCCATTTCAACAGCAAGTTACACATTCTTGAAAGAATCTTAGTTTTAGGTTCTAACAATTCTGTTTCCAATTTCGATTTTTCCACCTGGAAGCCCAATTTTTTGTCCGCATTATAGGCCTCTCTTATTTGATAGTAATGAAGCCAATCTCGCACTTTATCTTTTAATTTCTCAAAACTCTGCAGTTTCAATTTATCTCCTTCTTGTTCTAGTATCTCCCAATATTTCGGCCATTTGGCCTCCATATTGAGTCTTTTCAGGGCCTTTGCCTCCATGGGTGACAGCCACCTTGGGGTCTTGCTTTCCAGTAAATCTTTATACCTTGTCCAGACATTAAATAATGCTTTCCTGACAATATGATGCTTAAAAACTTTGTGTGCTTTAACCTTGTCGTACCACAAATATGCATGCCATCCAAACGCATTGTTAAAACCTTCTAAGTCCAAAATGTCAGTGTTCTCAAGAAGCAGCCAATCTTTCAACCAGCAGAAACCCGCTGATTCATAATAAAGTTTAAAGTCTGGCAGGGCAAACCCCCCTCTTTCTTTCACATCAGTTAATATTTTAAATTTTATTCTGGCCTTTTTGCCCTGCCAGACAAATTTAGAAATATCTCTCTGCCACTTCTTGAAACAATCCATCTTGTCCACAATCTGCAAAGTTTGAAACAAAAATAACATTTTTGGCAGTACATTCATCTTCATAGCTGCAATTCGACCCAACAAGGAAAGCTTCAATTTTGACCAGATTTCTAAATCTTTTTTAACTTCTGACCAAAATTTTTCATAATTATCTTTCAATAAATTCACGTTTTTTACAGTTAAACCTGTCTCATTTTGAAACCCTTCTTTTTCAATTTGTGTTAAATTAGGAAAGTTTTTAATGACAGATATTTTAATATATTTTTAACCTTCTGTTGAAAGCTGCTCAGAGTGGCTGGGGAAACCCAGCCAGATGGGCGGGGTAGAAATAAATTATTATGATTGCCCTTCTCCAGACTTCAGTCTTGGCTCCAGTACAGAATGAGCTGACTTGCCTGTTCTGCTTCTGCACCAGAAGAAGCAACAGCTTTCTGCTGAATATGGAGAAATGGTCCAGGCACACCTGCGCTTGTTTCTAGTGGTTCCATGTCTTTTTTCTTTCTTTTTTGTAATTTTGCAAAAAGCTCAACAAACAACTTCCCCTCAACAAAAACTCAGCAGCTGCCCCCGCCCCCAAAAATTCAACAACTGCCGCCCCCCCAAAGCCACTTTAGCAACTTTTGTGTCCTGATTTTCACTGTTTGAAATATGGCAACCTTAGACTAGGTCTCCTCCAGAGACAGTATAAAAACACAAGGGGCTGTGATATGAGAGACAGAGTGATCAGCCCCCAGCAGCCCCCAGCTCACTCACCTGCATACATCTCCTGGTCACCTTTGGTGACCAAGCAAATGGTTAAATAAATACAAGCCTGCTCTGCTTTGCCATCATCAATTTCAAAGGAAATCTCATTCAGTGCTCCAGGTATTTGTTCTCTCCCTCCTTGAGGGCCTTTCTACCCCTCTCCCATTCTCTTCTGAGGTGCTTTTTGCTGCATCTCAGGTGAGCACTTACCTGCCCGAAGTGCTGTTCACTCAAGGTTGCCACCTGCCTTTCTCAGCTGCAATTTACCTTTCCCTGGGAGGGTGTGGCACAAGGGGAAGAGACAACGCCTACGTCATCCAGCTAACACAGAGGGGAGGGAGCAGGGACTCTGCTTCCAGGAGAGTCTTTTTTCCAGGACCATTGAAGCACCTAACTCTAGCAGTTCGAAAGCACGTCAAAGTACAAGTAGATAAATAGGTACCGCTCCGGAGGGAAGGTAAACGGCGTTCCCATGCTCTGCTCTGGTTTGCCAGAAGCAGCTTCGTCATGCTAGCCACATGACCTGGAAGCTGTATGCCGGCTCCCTCGGCCAATAAAGCGAGATGAGCGTCGCAACCCCAGAGTCAGCCATGACTGGACCTAATGGTCAGGGGTCCCTTTACCTTTAAACATTAAAAAACCTCCCACTTCCAGGTCTCTGCAACATGGCAGGCGGACCACAAATCTGACAGCTATGTCAGATTCGGCTTTGTGGAGTGAAGGAGAAGAGTGTGAGGGTGATACGCCTACCCCAAAACCCCAAGAGGAGCATTGGGGTGTCCCGGGATCCTGCGTCTCACTGATGGCGCTGCAGCAAAAGGAACGGAGTGGGGGGGTGGGGAGAGCCAAAGGTTCTCGAAGCTACCAGCATGAGTTTGACCAAGCTGCGGGAGGCAGTGGAAGACAGGAGTGCCTGGCGTGCTCTGGTCCAGGGGGTCACGAAGAGTCGGACACGACTAAACAACAAATTACTTCATAAGAGGTTTGTTGTGAACCAAATCCCTTCCCCCTCATTTAGGGCTTATTCTGGCTTGAAATGCAGTGGGGCTCATCCGTCACACCCCCAGGCCTATTCTGCATACCTTTCTCCATTATTTTTTGAATCCGTACTTTTCTGCAAAACACTGCAGCATTCTTAGAGACCTTTGGAGGGTATTTCTCTAAGTGCTCTGGCACCTCAGAGGTCACTTGGTAAAAATGGGTTGTATGAGGATTCAGCTGGAACCAACCCTACCTTGAAGCACACTAAAAATCAATTAAGCACAACTTTCCGGAACAAAGAGCTTAAGGTTTTTTGTGGGGTACAAATAGTAAAATTATGTTGGAGGGTATGGTTTCTGCCAGTTTTCAACCTCTAGTCACCCCCACAAGAGTTAGGGTACACTTTCTCTGTGGCTTGGCTGAAAGAATAAAAACACTCATGTGAGATGAAGTAAGATGAGATTAATTTAAACATATAATTCTTCCAGACCAGAACACATTGGTTTACCAATGTGAGGTTTATTATGCAGACACCACATCCAAGGCAATAAAAATATAAAACATTTGTTCTTGCTTCCTGAATATATAATGGTAGATAAACAATAGCCGGGTGATGTTCCTCCGGCCTCATGAGGAACCTCTTCAGTGGGGCTGGGTGAGTCTGGGCCCTGCCCCCTAGGCCAAGTGTAGTATCCAAACAAACCCCTGTCATGCATGACTGGATGAATCCCAAACTGGAATTAAGATTGCTGGAAGAAATGTCAACAACCTCCTGTACTTGTTCTCATTGTCAGGCTACATAGGCTATATTTGGCCTCGGAATACCCTTAATGAAAAAGGAAGCAGTTACGAGTCCTGCCTCATAATGGGCTGAGAGTTCCATAGTTTGAAGTGAAGAAGTACTTTCTTTTATCTGTCCTAAATCTTCCAACATTCAGCTTCATTGAATGTCCACAAGTTCAAGAGTTATTAGAGGGAGAAAAGGCTTTCTGAATCTGCTTTCTCTATGCTATGCATAATTTTTATAAACTGCTGGAAGGAGCCGGTCTACAGCTTGAGGGTACTTCTGAATTGGACCCTGTCACTGAGGAGCAACCACAATTGGTAAAACTTGGAATAAAAAGGAAGAAACCTTGCAAGAATTGACATCTTCACTGTGGTGATGCATCCAAGGCATGAGAGATTTAGATTCCCCCTAGTTTTCATTTTCTGTTTGCCCTGCCAGAGCAAGAGAACAAAATTTATTTTCCTTACAATTACATGTTCCCAAATACTTTAGTTATCAAAGGGAAATGTTGAAGCTAGCTAAGTTGCCAATCAGATTTTGCTTCATTAGTCTAATTCTCCCCAAACTTCAGGCATCATTTCCTCTGGGTTAAACAATAAAAGCGCAATGTCATGTGGGAAGAAAGTGATCGTGTGGACTTTAACCTTGTATATCAACACTCCAAAACTTTACATTGTGTTTTATTGATGCTGTTAAGGGTTCGAGGGAAAGAGAAAACAATAGCCCAGCGATGTTCCTCCGGCCTCATGAGGAGCCTCTTCAGTGGGGCTGGGTGAGTCTGGGCCCTGCCCCCTAGGCCAAGTGTAGTATCCAAACAAACCCCTGTCATGCAAAAGAGAACGTCAACAATGTTTAGGCAACATGATGACCACATGCATACTTCATAGACAATCTTTATAGCATTCCTTCAAACAATAACAAGTTAAAAATGCAATCTCAGTCTCAAAGTCTCTGAAAATCTTTAAATGAAGCGAGGTACCAAACTTTGTATTATGAAAGATAAGCTGTGAATCTTTGTGTATTCAGCAAATATAATGTCCAACACTGAACAGAGATTCCAGATACTGACTGCTGTTTCGTAGATCTTTGTCAGCGTGGTGGGAGAATATAGAATTGTTTCATAAACTGAAAATAAAATTTTACAGACTATGACCTGCATGACATATCACTTTACAAAAATTATAAAATGTAATACAAACAGTAATGAAAAAGAGTACATACCCCATCTTATTTCTAATGAATATACGTGAGTGAAAATATCAAACGCTGTGGAGCAGTGCTCATGTAATAATGTAGTCACTGTAACTAACAATATTTTTTGAGAAACATCTAAAGCCAACTCTAGGTGATGCTAATAACAGTGAGTTTGAGTTTAAAGGTACAGTGCAAAGTAACAATACAAATACAAGGAGATTGAGATTAAAGAACAAAGAAAATACAAATAATCAAATGAAACAATTAAGAAACAACTCAAGAGTTAAGAGACATTATATTATGTTGGAAGCTAAGGCCCGAAAAAGACTCAATATGGAGGCCAACTGGCCGAAATATTGTGAAATATTAGAAAAAGATGGAGACAATTGGAAATTGCAGAGTTTGGAGAAAATGAAATATAAAGTGCGAGATTGGCTACACTATGCTCAGATTAAGGAAGTTTTTAAACTTGACAAAAAGTTAGGATTCCAGGTGGAAAAATCGAAGTTAGAAACGGAATTGTTAGAGCCTAAGACCAAGGTACTTTCAAGAATGTATAACTTGCTGCTAAAATGGAATATACAAGATGAAATGGTAAAATCGGCTATGATAAAGTGGGCACAGGACATTGGGTATAATATTATGTTTGAGGACTGGGAAAGGTTGTGGACTACTGGGCTGAAATCACTGCATGTAATGCTTTGAAAGAAAATGTTATGAAAATGATATATAGATGGTACATGACCCCAGTCAAACTCGCAAAAATATACCATTTGTCCGATAATAAATGCTGGAAATGTAAAGTAAGCGAAGGAACGTTTTTTCACCTCTGGTGGACTTGCCCTAGAGTGAAGGCTTTCTGGGAAATGATATATAATGAGCTGAAAAAGGTATTTAAGTATACCTTCCCTAAGAAACCAGAGGCCTTCCTCCTGGGTATTGTCGGCCAGAGAGTGTTAAAGAAGGACCGAACATTTTTCATGTATGCAACAACGGCAGCAAGGATACTCGTCGCTAAGCACTGGAAAACCCAAGATCTACCCACTGTGGAAGAATGGCAGATGCAACTGATAGACTATATGGAACTAGCCGAGATGACCGGCAGAATCCGAGACCTGGGAGAGGAGATGGTTGAAGAAGATTGGAAGAAATTCAAGATCTATTTACAAAAACACTGTAAATTGTATGAATGTTAAGAAGGTTGCTAGATCATAAATAATTTGGCACCATTAACTTAGATGGAATTATGAAGATAAGTTAGATTTAAGAAAAGAAATTTTTTTGGATAATTATTAGATTACATTAAACTTTTAGGATCTGAATAAAGGATATCTAAAATTAGAGAAACAACATGGGAAAACTAGATAAATAAGATTGGAAACAAGGTGATAAATTGCTGGCAAAACTTTATTGTGAGGAACGCAGGAGCAGGAGACGTGAGGGAGTCCAAAGATGTCAAGAAACTATGTCAAGATATATGTTATATTTTTTGTTGTTGTGTATTGTATTCAAAAACTGTTAATAAATATTATAAAAAAATAAAAATAAAACTAATCTGAAGGAGATTCAAGACAGACCTAAAAAAAAAAAGAGAGAGAGAGACATTATATTATGTGTGCGTCTTATGGAGCGAATGCAGGCTGTGCAGCTATCCCAGAAGTTGTGCTGTGCTGGTCCCGTGGGCTAACCGAGAGGCGAGGTCCGAGTCCAGTCCGAGGTCGAAGGTGCAGTATGGAGGCAGTCCGTCAAAGCTGATGCTGGGTCCAAGGCAGGGAGTCAGGTGATGTCAGGAGCTCCGGCAGAGAGGCAGGACAGGGTGCAGTCAGGAACAGGCTACTAACAACGTTGCTCCCGCAACTTGGGACTCGGGCTAGCTGGCTTTTATCTGTCCTGATGCGCAGGGTGGCCCCGATCCTCTGGTGACTCGCCTCTCCTGGCCTGGAGGCGAGCACTCCTCCTGCGGGAACTTAGTTCCCTGAGCCTCAGCAGCTCAGGAGAGGCTGGAGGGTTACCAGACCCAGAGGCAACCTCAGCTTCCCCTGACGGGGCTGAGAGTGGAGCACCTGCAGGCAATGGGTCCTCCATCATCTCAGGAGCCAGAGCAGACTCAGCTGGTACCTGCACCTGAGGATCCAGCACAGGTGAAGACCCTACAGGCTCAAGCCCCAGCCCCGGCTCAGCTGGTTCTGGAGGCAGGGAATCCTGTGCAGGCTGGGATTCCTCAGGTTCAGCATCCGAATCCCAGGCCATCACAGAAACCAGAACAGCAAGGACTTTGTAGGACTTTGATTTTAGAACAGTGCTTGTTTTATTTGGCCATACTCGGCCATGTTTGTTGGTGCAGAGGGGGCAAAGGCTAAAAAATGTAGGCATCCAAGACAAACTGAAGTGAGTTGATGGAGGGCATTTTCCTAAAGGGGGAAAGAGGGGAGTAGAGCAGTCCAGCTTCTGATGCCATAGCAACACCTAGTGCCAAAATCAGGCATTTTGAGTACCTTGACACTTTTGCCTTTTCTTTTACTGGAAAAAGGGAAGGGGTAATACTAACTAGAGCTGGTGCAAATGCAAGCTAAGAGATTTAGTTAAAGTTAAACAAAAAAAAAAGCTGCTTTTTGGCAGTATGCCCTTCAAAATGGCTGAGAATATAATAAATATAGTTTTGATTTTAAAAAATACATTGCACACAGCTCAACAGCAATATTCCATCGTGTTTATAGCAATATTCCATCGTGTGAGAAGCTTCGTGCAACATCTTCAGCAGCAAATAATGATGCTAAACAGGGAATCAAGAAAATGTTTCCATCTTCCTCTGTTTAGGTTGCTGAGTTGCAGCACTTCATACAAAAGTGCAGTGACAGATATGCTCATGGATGTCCACATGGGTATTTCAGGGAGAAGCTATGCCACAGCCATCTTTGGGACGTTGCAGGAACAAGTGAGGCAGGCACCTTCTCTGGGATAGAGACAACAGAAGGCATTTGCCTGGCAATCCTGGCTGATGGTTCCTATCTGGTCTAGAAAAGGAACGTGCGTTGCGCTGTGGTCTAAACCACTGAGCCTCTTGGGCTTGCCAGTCAGAAGGTTGGCAGATTGAATGCACAGGAAGGGGTGAGCTCCCATTCCTCTGTTCTACTGAAGAGGCTCCTCACGAGGCCGGAGGAACATTGCCCGGTTGTGAGGCATGAAGGCTGCTCCCCACAAGGCCCTTTCCACCTGCCCTAGGGGGTGAGGCCCACACTCACCAGCCCTACTGAAGAGGTGAATTATTTATTTATTTATTTATTTATTTATTTATTTATTTATTTTTATTATATCTACCCTGCCTATCTGGTTGGGTTTCCCCAGCCACTCTAAGCGGCTTCCAACAGAAGGTTAAAAATACATTAAAATATCAGTCATTAAAAATTTCCCTAAAGAGGGCTGCCTTCATGAGGCCGGAGGAATATCGCCCGGCCATAAGTATGAAGGCCGCTCCCTGCAAGGCCCTTTCCACCTGTCCAGGGGGTGAGGCCCAGACTCACCCAGCCCTACTAAAGAGGCTAATAATAATAATAATAATAATAATAATAATAATAATAATAATAATAATAATTTATTATTTCTACACCGCCCATCTGGCTGGGTTTCCCCAGCCACTCTAAGTGGTTTCCAACAGAAGGTTAAAAATACATTAAAACATCAGTCATTAAAAACTTCCCTAAAGAGGGCTGCCTTCATGAGGCCAGAGGAACATCGCCCAGCTGTGAGGCTTGAAGGCCACTCCCTGCAAGGCCCTTTCCACCTGGTCTAGGGGGTGAGGCCCACCAGCCATACTGAAGAGGTGAATTATTATTATTATTATATGGAAACAGTGATCCATGCGATGGTCACCTCCAGGCTTGACTACTGTAATTTGCTCTACGCGGGGCTGCCCTTGAAGCTGACCCAGAAACTCCAGCGGGTGCAGAATGCTGCAGCGAGGCTCCTCACGGGGTCCCTGCCATGGGAGCATATTCACCCAGTGCTTTTCCAGCTGCACTGGCTCCCGGTGGAGTACAGGGTCAGATTTAAGGTGCTGCTTTTGACCTTTAAAGCCCTTCACGGCCTAGGACCCTCGTACCTACGGGACCGCCTCTCCCGGTATGCCCCACGGAGGACCTTAAGGTCCATAAATAGCAACATCCTAGTGGTCCCAGGCCCTAAAGAAGTGAGATTGGCTTCAACCAGAGCCAGGGCCTTTTCAACTCTGGCTCCGGCCTGGTGGAAGGCTCTGCCTCATGAGACCAGGGCCCTGCAGGGTCTGATTTCTTTCCGCAGGGCCTGTAAGACAGAGTTGATCCACCTTTGGCTCAGAATCAGTTTGATTCCCTCCCCCTCTTTCTTTTTCCTTTCTCCTCCCATGAAGAGATTGCTCCCTAATTGTTTTAATGTTGTAACTTAATCTTTTAAATTGTATTTTAATCAACTTGATTTTATTATTGGTTGTTAGCCGCCCTGAGCCCGGTCCTGGCTGGGGAGGGCGGGGTATAAATAAATTGTTGTTGTTGTTATTTATTATATCTACCCCGCCCATCTGGTTGGGTTTTTCCAGCCACTCTGAGTGGGTTCCATCAGAAGGTTAAAAATACATTGAAACATCAGTCATTAAAAACTTCCCTAAAGAGGGCTGCCTTCATGAGGCCGGAGGAACATCGCCCACTGTGAGGCATGAAGGCTGCTCCCTGCAAGGCCCTTTCCACCTGGCCCAGGGGGTGAGGCCCACACTCACCCAGCCCCACTGAAGAGGCTCCTCATGAGGCCGGAGGAACATCGCCGGCTGTTGTTTTATTGATTTATTGATTTAATATGCTGTAAACCACTTTGAGATTTTTATTAAAAATATAAAGCAGTATAGAAATTAAATAAATAAATAAGGGTATCCACTATTATTTGCTCTTTCCTTTGAACCCTTAACAGCACCAAAAAAACACAATGTAAAGTATTGGAGTGTTGATATACAAGATTAAAGTCCAGATGATCACTTTATTCTCACATGAAATTGTGCTTTTATCGTCTAACTCAGAGGAAATGATGCCTGGAGTTTGGGGAGAATTAGACTACCGAAGCAAAATCTGATTTGCAACTTTGCTAGCTTCTACGTTTCCCTTTGATAACTAAAGCATTTGGGAACATGTAAGGCAGTGAGAGATTTTACTTTCTTGGGCTCCATGATCACTGCAGATACGTAATCACCTGAAAGAATCAATTAGGCCTAGGATTAAATTGGAATTAAATATATAAATAAGAAAATGTATGAAAAGTTAGGGAATATGATTATGACTGATATGGTTTATAAAATAATGATATTGGAAACTGCTATATATAATTACTAAGAAATTCAGATGGAATAGATTTGAAGAAGTCAAATAATATGTTTATGAAGATGGATCTTAATTGATTAATTAAGTTTTAGTCAAGTGATGATTTGTTGTATTGTATGTTTTATATTTTTTTTTCCTTGTCTTTTTTTCCTTTTTTCGGTTTCACTCATTTTTTCTTTTTTGTTATGTTCATATATGGAAAATAATAAATATTATTGTGAAAAAAAGAAAAGAAGTTATTTTTTCCCGTAGCCATGTAGCCTTATGAGGCTTCCTCACCTTCCTTCAGCCACAGCTGTAGATCCCAGCAAAAATTAAACATCATGCTCTGCCTCTGTGCCTTTCCAGCCTGCAGCTTTCCCTCTAGTTCACACCACAGTCCCCCCAAACTTTAACTTTGTCTTTCTAGCTGGGGGAGGCGCCCCACCCTTTTGCTGTCTCAGACAGAGCCCCTTCCATTTGTTTTCCTTTAATGGTTCATCACCCAGGTGATTACCTCATCAGGAAGCAGGTCTGGCTTATAGTTTAACATTTACTGGATCCAGGAATTCAGGAGTCTGATACCCACAAACTCATCTAACACTTTATTCGGCTTCCAATGGATCTGTAAATAGATGGGTTGAGTGAATAATGCCAATCCCCGAGAGTGCATATTTTCCTTCCAGAAACAGATTGCAAGGGCAAGAAGGCATGTGTTATGAGCAGGGTTTGAGTGTGTTGGCAGTTGGCAGACTGATTCTATGTGCGCCCAGCCTGATCCCCAAAGCTCCCCTTGTGTGCGTGCACACACACACACACACACACACACACACACACACACGAGAGAGAGAGAGAGAGAGAATTCATCTCCCTTTTACTGGGCTTCTCTTTTGCAGGTTGCCTTTGGAAACAGGATAGAGGTGGCCAGGATCTCTCCCCCACCCACATAGTCTGCAGGTGAAGGTGCCAGGAAGATGGTCGTGACCAAGCTGCAGAATTTGCCCACTGTGGTCCTCTTCTGCTCTATTTTACTTTTCCTAATTGTTGCGAAGAACAAATGGGAGTCTCTTGTGATGATTTCCTCGCCGCCCGACATCAAGCTCAAAGGCAGCCCAAATTTTGCAGGCGATCGTAAAAGTGCCATGGTATTTGAATGGGAATCTGCACTAGAGAGGACAAAGGAGGCCAAGCACTCTGGTCTGATTTCCCCACCACCACCAGTGGCCAAGCGGCATCCCTTGGAGGTTGTCTATTCCACTGATTATAATTTCCTTCTCAACGAGCCAAAGAAATGCCGGGAGAGGAGCCCTTTCTTGATCCTGCTGGTGATAACTGAGCCCCAGGATTTTGCCACAAGGCAGGCCATCCGGCAGACATGGGGCAACGAGAGCTCGGTGCCTGGGGTTTCCATTCTTCGTCTCTTTCTGACGGGTGTCCACCCAAAATTTGGACACTTGCTCCAGGACCTTTTGGAAGAGGAGAGTTCCATCCACAAAGATATTATTCAGCAGGACTTCCTGGATACCTACAACAACCTTACCTTGAAGTCTCTGATGGGCATGGAATGGATAAGCACGTTCTGCCCCAATGCCACCTACGTGGTGAAGGCAGACAGTGACATCTTTCTCAATGTGAACTACATGGTGTCCCACCTGCTGCAGCCTCACCTGCCACCCAAGAAGAACTACATGACAGGTCACATCTATAGGAATGCAAAGCCTATGCGTGAAAAGGCCAACAAGTGGTATGTGCCACGGGAGGTGTACCCCAATGAAACCTACCCACCCTACTGCGCAGGCCCAGGGTATGTGTTCTCTGGGGATCTGGCCAAGAAGATCTACCAGGTAGCAAAGACCATCAGGGTCATTAACATGGAAGATGCCTTCATGGGAATCTGCCTGTATGAGCTGGGCATCAGCATGACAAACAGCTCCTTGGATCTCTTCAACGTGTACAAAGTCAAGTATGAGAAGTGCAAGTTCTCCAAGGTGGTGGTGGTGCATCACTACGGGCCAGAGGAGCTGCTGCAGATTTGGCCTGGCTTTCAGGACCAGAACCAGACTTGCAAGAGTTAAAAGGGAGGGAGGTGAACAGACACACAGCCTCTTGTGGAGAAGTTGGCACAGAGGACTGGCAACATGTGGGCATGTTTCTGTACAATGGACAAATCCATGCCAACAAATTGCAATGAGGAAAGGGAAGGATGGCTCAGAGAAGAAGGAAGATTCTGTGCTTATCAAAATCGGTATTTATGCACTCAGAAGCGAGCTGGTCCCACATAACATGCTCATCGTGCCATGTGGTTCGTTGCCATTCACACTGCTCTCCTCCCCGTAGAATCTCTGCAGCTGCCCATAGCAACTTGTTTGTTCTGCTCTGAACTGACCACTGTGCTACTAATGTGCCAAATTGACAACCTCAGGGTTTTGAAATCATCACAGCCACCACCTCACCTACTGGAAGAGAGCAACCCTCAGGCCATGCAGGTGTGGCATTACGTAGCCATGCGTAGGATTGGCACTACATAGGATAGCCATACGTCCAGGAATTCCTCTTTTGGCGGCCCTAAATGCCCATCTGGGGGAATTTTACATTTTAAAGCAATTGTTCGGGATTTTGGGTTTTTTAATATATATACATTTTTTGTGTGCAAGCAGTTCTGTATGTTTACCTCTTGAAATATGGAAACCAAAAAAAGCTCAACAATTTTTGTGTCTGCAAACCCTACACTAGGGCAATGCAGAATTCACCTATTCCAACATGTTGAAATGCAGCTTGGTCATCTTCAGAATAATTTAAAGCAGATCAGTAGAAGTTTCCTTCAGAGTAGAAAGCCCTACTCCACATAGGATATGCCTCTTTAGGTTGTTGCCAGTTGTGCAAAATACTTATTTGTCAACCTCTCTTGCTTTTTAATATATATAAAATATATATGCACACAAACATACCTGTCTGTTTTCAAAGAGCTTCTCCCAAGACACAACGCAGCATTATTTATACAAGAATCACCATAAAGACGTTAACCCAGCCATTCCCTGTTCTCTTTGAAGGATGAGATAAGGTTGAAAAGGAGGGAAAAGGTGAATCCTCAACCAGGGAAGAACATCTAGAAAAAGCACTGTATTTTTCGCTCTATAAGACGCACCAGACCATAAGACGCACACATATTTCCCCTTTTTAGGAGGGAAAAAGTGCATCTTATAGAGCGAAAAATGCGGTATTTTCTAGTGCAGTACAGTGGTGCCTCGGGTTAAGTACTTAATTCGTTCCGGAGGTCCATTCTTAACCTGAAACTGTTCTTAATCTGAAGCACCACTTTAGCTAATGGGGCCTCCTGCTGCTGCCGCACCCCCGGAGCACGATTTCTGTTCTCATCCTGAAGCAAAGTTCTTAACCCAAGGTACTATTTCTGGATTAGCAAAGTCTTTAACCTGAAGCGTATGTACCTGAAGCGTCTGTAACCCAAGGTACCAATGTACATTTCTTATTGCTTTCATTTTATGGATTCATGGTCTTGTTAGATAGCAAAATTCATGGTAAATTGCTGTTTTAGGGGTTGTTTTTAAAAGTCTGGAATGGATCAATCCATTTTGCATTACTTTCTATGGGAAAGCTTGCCTTGGTTTAGGAGCACTTTGGTTTTTGAACAGACTTCCGGAATGGATTAAGTTTGAGACCCAAGGTACCACTGTAATTGGGAAGCTTGAATTATTCATAAACAAAAGCAGAAGCTTTCAGTAGCCTCCCCTCACTCTCAGGAGGAAGAAGAGGCAAAAGGCACAGGGAAGTCCAAGCTTTGTGCTCATAACTTAAACTGAGGATCCAATCCATGCCAGTGCATACCAGGTCAATCACTGGCTAATACGGTAATGCTAACTGCAGCGCCGGATTTAGGGCAGCATGAGCAGTATCCCTGCACTGAGCTGAAGAGGTGTAAAATAGTCACCACCACCACCATCAAACAAACCTATATTTATAGGTTTTATTTATTTATCTTGACAGTGTTGCTATCTCTCAATACAGTATTGAATGGAGATGGTATTGTCATACACAGATTTAGACTCCTCTGCAACAAATATATTGGAACAGTCCAATGTCTGTTCTGTCTCATGAGCTCCATTATCCATTGTATATCAAAGGGATAGGCTTACCTCGCTCCGCACCCCCAATATTTTATTCAAGTTGGCATCCCCGCCCCCTTGGTCACAATAATATGAGATCCAAGTGTCGCCTCCCCTCTCCTTCCTGCCCTCATACATTAGACTGGTCCTGTTTGTCGGTAGCCCAGCGTTGCCAGGGTGAGAGAACTTTTGTTTGTCCTGTGGAAGACTCTATGGCATCAAGCTGGAATAATAGAGGATAAGTTACTAAATCAGGACAATCTGATTTAACTAAGGTTAGGTCACCCCACATGCGTGACATGAATGCTCCTCACCAAAACTGTAATGTTTTAGACCAGTGTTTCCCAAACTTGGGTCTCCAGCTGTTTTTGGACTACATCTCCCATCAATCCCTGGCCACTGGTCCTGCTAGCTAGGGATGATGGGTGTTGTAGAGGCTTGCTGGTTTAGAGGCTTGTTGTGGGCAATACATAGCCCCATGCCTAGTATCCTCCACAAATTTGTGGGGTCCGATTATCACGCTTGGGGTGGATGTGAGTGCAGAATGAAGTGCTGGAAGCGATCTGGACAAACATTTGTTCCAGGAAAAATGCCACCAAGGGGTTTTGCAACCTCCCATCTGCACAGAAGTAAAAAGCCCCCAGTGTTGTAACCTTTTCTCATAGGGAAGTCGCTCCAATTCCTTGCTCATTTGGGTTGTCCATTTCTGATTCCCTCCCCACCTCCCAGCTCTGCAGTACAGTGGTACCTCGGGTTAAGTACTTAATTCGTTCCGGAGGTCTGTTCTTAACCTGAAACTGTTCTTAACCTGTAGCACCACTTTAGCTAATGGGGTCTCCTGCTGCTGCCGCACCGCCTGATCCCAATTTCTGTTCTTATCCTGAAACAAAGTTCTTAACCTGAAGCACTATTTCTGGGTTAGTGGAGTGTGTATCCGGAAGCATATGTAACCTGAAGCATATGTAACCCAAGGTACCACTGTATGCTTTATACTGAGAGTCCTGCATTGCAGGGGATTGGACTAGATGACTCTTGAGGTCCCTTCCAACTCTATGATTCTATAAGGTGAGGCAACCAGTACTGTATGCAGTATTCCAAGTGGTTGTTGCAACAGAAATTCGTATAACAATATTATGATATTCGCATTTTAGTTTTCATCTCCTTTCCTAATGATCCACAACATGGAATTCTCCTGTTTCACAGTTGCATCTAAGTATTCCAGAATGTCTTTATTTTTAAAAAAAGCACAAAAATCCCTTACTGTAAATCGTAAGATTCTATTGTTCAGAGAAAAATAACAGGCCACCCCAATCTCAGAGTCCAGGGATCTTGGCATGCTGTACACAGGGTCTGTGCTCCCTTTCGGACTATTAAGATGAGCTGACAGACATTTGATTCAGCAGTGTAAAAATGTGCACCAACCTGGTTTTTTTGGACCTGGGCATCCTGGGGAGATAAGCCCTTAAGCCTAGTCTTCAACGCATCAGGGAAGTCATCAATTGACAGAGAGGAGTGGTTTCTCCAGCTTATGCGTGTTAGTGGGCAGGAAAAGAAAAGGTTGAGGAAAAGAAAAGGTTGGATGATGTAGGCTGATGCAGAATTGTTTTCTTCAAGCTGTTTTTGAAGAGACACAGAGAGGACTGTTTGGCTGCCACTGAATCCAGTGCTGGGCTTCTGTAGCAAGCAAGCAAGTCCCTCCTGATATGTGAATGCTGGGAATCCCTCCAATGTAGACTCAAGTTGCATATATACGTAAATAAATAATTCTCAAAAATACTGATCAAACAGGGCACCCACAACCCCATAACATCAACCTCCTCCCAAGGCACACATTTCACCCAGATGTGCCGACAGAAAGGAAAAGTACACAACTTTGCTGTAAAATAAAATAACAGAAAATGTATGTAGAGGCATTTAGAAGAAATCAAAGCAGATAATATAATACTTTTAGCCCAACCCGGCAGTTTCCAGTTCCTCAGGAATTCTCCAGGCTTCCTCCTTCCTCCTTCTTTGTGCATAGTTCAGTCAGAGCTGCATCTCAAAGGTAGCTTTCAAACACACCAACAGTTACCAGAGCAATTCTTTTTTTAAAAATCACATTAAATAGTAAAAAATCATAAACATGCAAAAAAGCACTGTGCTACAAAATCCATTGCTAAGGCCAGCAGGAAAAGTAAAGAGTCTCAGATAACAGACTCAAACCTCTGCCCTGCTCCCCCGGTGGGCAGCTGCTTGCATGGTATTTTGTCCTGGGACCCCCCACAGAGTTCCTTGTCTTGGTATCGTCACTAATTTCTCGGTCCAAGTAAATTAATCTTCCTGGACCTCATCTGTTTTCCTTTGGCCTCCCCTCTGGTTGTGGGTCAGAAGCTCTAAACTCACATCCCAGTCCCGAAACAATCTCTGCAGCCACATCAAGACACAATTCCAGGATCAAATTTGCTTTCTCACTAGCACACCCTCCAGCATTTCTCTATTGAAAATAGAGACGTGACGTCGTATTCCATAATAATGATTTTATTATTTATACCCTGCCCATCTGACTGGGTTGGCCCAGCCACTCTGGGCAGCTTACAGCATATATAAAAACATAATAAAACAAACATTTAAAAACATCCCCATACTGGGCTGCCTTCAAATGTCTTCTAAAGGTTGTACTGTATACAGTGGTACCTCAGGTTAAGTACTTAATTCATTCTGGAAGTCCGTACTTAACCTGAAACTGTTCTTAACCTGAAGCACCAGTTTAGCTAATGGAGCCTCCTGCTGCCACTGTGCTGCTGGAGCACGATTTCTGTTCTCATCCTGAAGCAAAGTTCTTAACCCGAGGTACTATTTCTGGGTTAGCAGAGTCTGTAACCTGAAGCGTATGTAACCTGAGGTACCACTGTAGTTACTTATCTCCTTGGCTCGGGGGTTGCATAACTCCATACCCTCCAATATTTCTTCGATGAAGATAGGGACGTCCTAAGGAAAAGCATGATATTCCTGGATCAAATAAAAAACCGGGATGGCTTCTGTAAATCTGGGACTGTCCCTGGTAAATAAGGACACTTGGAGGGGCTGCTGGGGGTCCTCTCCATCTTTCTACATCCTGACCCAGTCCATTCACAGCCCCAAACCACAGATCAGAGTCCTGCCCCCAGTCCTGTCAGGGGGCACCTTCTTCTGAGTCCATTGGCCCAGACCCCCCTTCTCTCTCTCTCTCTCTCTCTCTCTCTCTCTCTCTCTCTCTCTCTCTCTCTCCTTAATCCCAATTTATCTGAAGCGCTTCATGGGACCCAACCAAGGCAGGTAACCCTCCCACAGACCAATTCAAGGACACTTGAAGTTCATTTTTTATAAATACTGTTATGTACTGAAGTTCTCACCCTGGGCCAGCAGCATCTTGGTATGGTATTTGTTATGTACTGAAGTTCTCACCCTGGGCCAGCAGCATCTTGGTATGGTATTTGTTATGTACTGAAGTTCTCACCCTGGGCCAGCAGCATCTTGGTATGGTATTTGTTATGTACTGAAGTTCTCACCCTGGGCCAGCAGGGGGATACTGTAGATAGCGCGGATCTTGGATGTGGTCGGGTGAAGGCCGGAGGTGTCGATAAGATAGCCCAGGAACTCCACCCGACCACATCCAAGATCCGCGCTATCTACAGTATCCCCCTGCTGGCCCAGGGTGAGAACTTCAGTACATAACAAATACCATATTAGATTAATGTATGGTTAACTACTACAACAATCTCCCTCCCCTTTTAAATATACACAATATCTTCTTGTTGTTGATCTCTTTTGCTTTCGACATGGGTATTATTTCTTGTTTCTTCTTTTTTGTGTGTCTCCTCTTACTCTGTGCACTTGTAATAAAAACAAAAACAGTTTTCCTTCCGTCTATGTCACCCAAGCTGAAACCCTAAACCTTTTCTTTCCCTGCCAACTAACACACATATTAAGGAGGAGCCTCACCCCTCCCTGTTTCACACAGGCTTAGTCCTATTGATGACTTCCCTGATGAGTTGATCACTGGATTTAACAGCTTACCTCCCAGGAATCGTTGTAAACAAAATCTGCCCTTATGCCCTTATGGGGAGCACAAGAGCCCTTATAGAGTTCTTTATAGGTTCTCCATCAGTAGGAAAAAATAACGGAGGCCAACCAGAGAATATTGAGAAGCAAAGCAGCTAGTAAGCCTAATCTTTATTGAACTGTTGCAACAGGGTGCTCCCCTCACATCAGTGGCGTAGCGTGGGTTGTCAGCACCCGGGGCAAGGCAAGTAATTTGCACCCCCTAACCCGTGGATTTGCGCCCCCTAACCCATGGATTTGTGCCTCCTAACCCTAACCCCCAGATGTTGCGCCCGGTGCGGCCGGCCCCCCCTGCACCCCACACACTACGCCACTGACTCACATGCAGGAAAAGAGGAGGACTAAGAATGAAGGTGTGCCTGCCCTTATATAGACATTTTAAATTCCCTGCCCTGGAACTCAAGACCACCCCTCCATACATCATACATACATCACAGAAGGGGTGTAACCCAAGACCACCCCCCACAAACATCATACCTATATCACAGAAAAGGCGGTCTACAACAGAAATTTGAATGTTGTTGTTTTTCCTGTCTGTCAGGTTACCTGATAATGCCTTATCTGATTGCCTTTCCCGGTAGTCTGGCCATTACTTTGAGATGTTGATCACCCAATTCCTGAGACAATGGGAAGGTTCCCTCACCCCCCCCCCCCTTGCAGAGAAAACATTTGGTCAGTTTGGGAGTCAAAATGGTTTCAGGATGTCTTCCTGTGCTGCTCCAGACATGTGGTCCACATATCTATGTACATGCTTGGTTGTTACATTTATGAACATTTATTATATAATATAAGACCTTAATTTTTTTATTTCAGAATGCTCTGACAATACGTGAGGAAGCGAAAATGTTTAAGAAAGGAAATCTTACCCTAAGATTAGCTCCAAATACTTTCCAAATCTACTCCAGTATGCTACTGGTGCAGGCATTCAGATATTATCATAAAAGTATCTCTAAGCTTCTTTTTCTAATAGCAAGGATTTACTTAACTCAAAATCCCTTCCCCTTGATATCATCCACATCATGGGTAGGCAAACTAAGGCCCGGGGGCCGGATCCGGCCCAATTGCCTTCTAAATCTGGCCCACGGACGGTCCAGGAATCAGCGTGTTTTTACATGAGTAGAATGTGTCCTTTTATTTAAAATGCATCTCTGGGTTATTTGTGGGGCATAGGAAGTGCTTCTTTTTCTTTTTTAAAAAAATATAGTCAAGCCCCCCACAAGGTCTGAGGGACGGTGGACCGGCCCCCTGCTGAAAAAAATTGCTGACCCCTGATCCACATCGTCCTAGCTACGGGGGCCAAGATGCTGGTCCATCTCTCCCTCCACATTTTGCTTGCACCAGGCTACTGATCAACTGATCAACAACACCAAAAACCTTGCATTTTCACTTGCCAACAGAAAAAGGATATTCAAAAAGGTGGCTCTGATTGTTCTGTAGCAGCAGATTTACATTGGCCTATTTAGAAATTCTTGTAGCTGGTTGCTGTAATTTTTGTATTTATTATTTTCCTTGTTCTCCTACCCCCCGCCCCAAATACCTTATTTGAAATCTTGCCTGGAGAACTTAAACACTTGCCACTTGGGTAGTATTTGGGTTTGTCCCAAATTAAAGTTTTGCTGAACTGAGGATTCTGAAATTTTTACTGTGTATTTCCCTGTTTAGGGAAGTTCTTAATGTCTGATGTTTTATTGTGTTTTTAATATTCTGTTGAGAGCTGCCCAGAGTGGCTGGGGAAACTCAGTCAGATGGGTGGGGTATAAATAATAAATTATTATTATATAATGTTATTATTATTTTATAATTGCTTCTTTCAAAATTTTGTTGGCATGGATGGCCCTTGCAAGGGCATAAAACATGATGCTTCAATTAAGAGGATCGACAACGTTCTAATTCTATCAGTGTTGGATTGTATTTTAATGATTGTGGTCCCCCCCCCCCCATGTTTTCAGCTGTCCTTATTTTTATCTGTAAACTTTTGTTGGTGTCTCTCGGTGCTGCACAGGCTGGGGCAACCTTTCCCAGGCCAATTTGGGCAGTGTGACATCTTCCAAGGATGGGGAGACGTTCCAGAAGGCAACTCCAGGCAGTGCAGCAGAACAGAGAGAGATTGTGCAGTTAAATGAGGACCTGAAGCTTGAGATACAGAGAGATTTGTGCTTGCCTATGAGTCTTGCTTTCTCAAGAACAACCAACCCCAGAGTTCCTTGTGCATAATAGGCTGCATGGAGGAACCGTCAGTGAAAGGCTGGTGAAACTGATCCCAGGGGCACAGTAGAAGACAGGGCTGCCGCTTTACAGGCCCAAAATATATGTTAGAGGTCTACTTCACACCCACGCTGCCATGGCATGCTGTAAATGCAGTTCGCAGCTGTTTCTGATGAGCTTTCTCATCATTTTCCTCCCAAAAGGTTCATTTGGGTTCTTACTAACAAAAATCAGCAACATGTGTTATGGTTTTTTGGGCAACAACAATAACTGGCAGAAGCCGAAAGAAGTTTCAGTAAGTGAAAATGTTGTTGGAGACTGACGATTTCATTGTATCTGTGACCTGGAACATATTCCCACCCAGAGTCTATTCTGGGGTGGCCTCAGGGTATACGAGAAACCTGGCAAGTGGCTTCTTATATATTATGAGCTAGTAAAACCCTTATCAGATTGTAATCACAGCATTATTTTAGACTCTACTTTTCTCCCACTTAGCGGCCCGCAAAGCAACTTACAATAAAGAAACACAAACAATACTAAAAAAACAAGATACAAATATATAAATAAATCAGTTTAATAAAATCACAATAAAACAAAAGACATAGATTATATGAATTAAATAGGGAACAACGGGGTTTTTCCTACACAGGCATTTAAGTCTCTGGCCAACATTATAAGACAAGTGAAAAAGGCATTCAGTAAAAAAAATCAAGTCTGTTCTTGGGATCACCAACGTAGCTCCAAGGGCGCTACAAGACCCATTAAGACCCCCAGCCCCTACCAATTTTTAACAACGAACTAGGGTCTTTTGGCTTAGGGGAAGGTTGGCTGATATGTGCTGCCTGCTTTCTAATGCTTTTTATTTGTTTTGCGGGGTGTAGGTGTTTTAGGGTTGGGGGGGTTCTGGGCATTCCCAGTTCTTCCTCCTCCAAAAATTAGGTGCATATTATAGTCTGGTGCATCTTATAGAGCGAAAAATATGGTACTTTTTCTGAATGCCCTTCCCTGGTTGAGGATTCACCTTTTCCCTCCTTTTCAACCTTATCTCAGCCTTCAAAGAGAACAGGGAATGGCTGGGTTAACGTCTTTATGGTGATTCATGTATAAATAATGCTGCGTTGTGTCTTGGGAGAAGCTCTTTGAAAACAGACAGTGTATGTGTGTGTGCATATATATATATATATATATATATATATATATATATGAAAAAGCAACAGAAGATGACAAATAAGTCTTTTGCACAACTGGCAACAACCCAAAGAGGCAGGTCCTAAAGTGGAGTATGGCTTCTTACTGTGAAGGAAACGTCTACTGATCTGCTTTAAATTATTCTGAAGATGACCAGGTTGCATTTCAACATGTTGGAACAGGTGAACTCTGCATTGCCCTAGTGTAGGGTTTGCAGACACAAAAATTGTTTTAGTTGCCATATTTCAAGAGGTAACATACAGAACTGCTTGCACACAAAAAAATTATATATATTTAAAAACCCAAAATCCCGAACAATTGCTTTAAAATGTAAAATTGCCCCTGGATGGGCATGTAGGACCCAAAAAGAGGATATTTCCAGGAATTCCTGGACGTATGGCAACCCTATGCCTAGTGCCACACCTGCATGGCAGGAGGGTGGCTCTCTTCCAGTAGGTGAGGTGGTGGCTGCGATGATCTCAAAACCCTGAGGTTGTTGGAAATTGGAAAAACCGTGGAAGGGAAATTTTGGTCGACTTTAGGAAAAAGGTTTAAGAATAATTGATGAGGTATAAGTATTGGTGTATAAATTTGGATAAGTTAAAATTGGTTTTTATATCAAATAGAAATAAGGTTTGCAAAAATAAATTGAGGAAATGGAAGAAAGAAGAAAAGTAAAATAACAGCAGGTTAGAACAAATTATTAAGTCAAAGTGGAGAAATAAGTTAAGGACTTGCTGAACTGACAATCTAAATTGGAATACAAGAAGGGGAGGTGTGAGGAGGTCTGAGAAATAAGGTAAAAGAAAATAAGTAATTGAAACTTCATGTGTTTTTAATTGTTAAGTTTTGAATCTTTTGTATTTTTGTGTTGTTTTTATTTTGTTTATTTTTGTTTTCGATTTTTATATGTATGCTGAAAATACCAATAAATATTCATTAAAAAAAATCAAAACCCTGAGGTTGTCAATTTGGCACATTAGTAGCACAGTGGTCAGTTCAGAGCAGAACAAACAAGTTGCTATGGGCAGCTGCAGAGATCCTATGGGGAGGAGAGCAGTGTGAATGGTAACGAACCACATGGCACGATGAGCATGTTATGTGGGACCAGCTCGCTTCTGAGGGCATAAATACCGATTTTGACAAGCACAGAATCTCCCTTCTTCTCTGAGCCATCCTTCCCTTTCCTCATTGCAATTTGTTGGCTTGGATTTGTCCATTGTACAGGAACATGCCCGCATGTTGCCAGTCCTCTGTGCCAACTTCTCCACAAGAGGCTGTGTGTCTGTTCACCTCCCTCCCTTTTAACTCTTGCAAGTCTGGTTCTGGTCCTGAAAGCCAGGCCAAATCTGCAGCAGCTCCTCTGGCCCGTAGTGATGCACCACCACCAACTTGGAGAACTTGCACTTCTCATACTTGACTTTGTACACGTTGAAGAGACCCCAGGGGCTATTTGTCACACTGATGCCCAGCTCATGCAGGCAGATTCCCGTGAAGGCATCTTCCATGTTAATGACCCTGATGGTCTTTGCTACCTGGTAGATCTTCTTGGCCAGATCCGCAGAGAACACATACCCTGGGCCTGCGCAGTAGGGTGGGTAGGTCTCATTGGGGTACACCGCCCGTGGCACATACCACTTGTAGGCCTTGTCACGCAGTGGCTTTGTTTTCCAGTAGATGTACCCTGTCATGTAGTTCTTCTTGGGTGGCAGGTGAGGCTGCAGCAGGTGGGACACCATGTAGTTCACATTGAGAAAGATGTCACTGTCTGCCTTCACCACGTAGGTGGCATTGGGGCAGAACTTGCTTATCCACTCCATGCCCATCAGAGTCTTCAGGGTAAGGTTGTTGTAAGTATCCAGGAAGTCCTGCTGAATAATGTCTTTGTGGATGGAACTCTCCTCTTCCAAAAGAGCCTGGAGCGGGTATCCAAATTTTGGGTGTACACCCGTCAGAAAAAGACGAAGAATGGAAATCCCAGGCACCGAGCTCTCGTTGCCCCATGTCTGCCGGATGGCCTGCCTTGTGGCAAAATCCTGGGGCTCAGTTATCACCAGCAGGATCAAGAAAGGGCTCCTCTCCCGGCATTTCTTTGGCTCGTTGAGAAGGAACTTATAATCAGTGGAATAGACAACCTCCAAGGGATGCCGCTTGGCCACTGGTTGTGGTGGGGAAATCAGACCAGAGGGCTTTGTCTCCTTTGTCCTCTCCAGTGCAGATTCCCATTCAAATACCATGGCACTCTTACGATCGCCTGCGGAATCTGCGCTGCCCTTGAGCTTGATGTCGTGTGGCGTGGAAAGCGTCTCAAGCGACTCCCATTCATTCTTCGCAACAAGTAGGAAAAGGAAAGCAGAGCAGGAAATGAAGAGGACCACAGTGGGCAAATTCTGCAGCTGGGTCATGAACATCTTCCTGGCACCTTCCATACTTTTGGTGGGCAGAAGGAGGGCAATGGCAGACTGTATGTGGGTTGGGGAGAGATCCTGGCCACCTCTATGCTGCTTCCAAAGACAATCTGCAAAAGAGAAACCCAGTGAAAGGGAGATGAATTCTGTTCTGTGTGTGTGTGTGTGTGTGTGTGTGTGCGCGCGCGCGCGCGTGCATGCACACACACAAGGGAAGCTTTTGGCATAATCCTGGTCACACGGAGAATCAGTCTGCCAACTGCCGACACACTCAAACCCTGCTCATAACACCTGCCTTCTTGCCCTTGCAATCTGTTTCTGGAAGGAAAATATGCACTCTCAGGGATTGGCATTATTCACTCAACCCATCTATTTACAGATCCATTGGAATCCGAATAAAGTGTTAGATGAGTTTGTGGGTGCCAGACTCCTGAATTCCTGGATCCAGTAAGTGTTAAAATATAAGCCAGACCAGCTTCCTGATGAGGTAATCACCTGGGTGATGAGCCATTAAAGGAAAAGAAAGGGAAGGGGCTCTGTCTGAGACAGAAAATGGGTGGGGCCCCTCCCCCAGCCACCCCCAGCTAGAAAGACAAAGTTAAAGTTTGGGGGACTGTGGTGTGAACTAGAGGGAAAGTTGCAGGCTGGAAAGGCACAGAGGCAGAACATGATGTTTGATTTCTGCTGGGATCCACAGCTGGGGCTACGGGAGAAACAATAACTTCTTGGGGTGATTATGCTCCAGCCCTCTCCATCATAGGCTCACTTCCAAAAGGAAACACAAACTCTGGGTAAAGTGCTCAGCTGGGTGTGTGCCAGGGTGTCTGGTAAGCTGGAACAATTGCCATTGTGCTACATGGAATTCCTCCCTGTATTTCCAAATTAGGCCATAAAAAAGTTTGAATGCACCGAAAGAGCAGCAGCACAAACAAAAATTCAGCAGGTGCAGGAGGCAAATTGAGCAATACAGGTAGTCTCAACACCTTTAGAGCGCTAAGTTATTCTTCTGAAACCGGAATAGCTTACATGGTGTACATGTGATGCTAAAATGGCAGACTTTATACACGTTTGGTGGAATTGTTTAATGACTGCTAAATTCTATCTCAGAATCCTATGACAGCTTTTGTGTCTCTCTCAGAGGATGGGTTGGATCCAACCTTAGTAATACTCGGTGTAGACTCATTTTAATTAATGGACGTGACTATCTTAGGCCCATTCATTTCAGTGGGTATACTCTATGTTGAACTTTGTTGAACACAACCCTAATGTTGTTGAAATTTATAGGGAGAAGGAGCTCTGTTTTGGGTATGTTGTTGTTGGTTAAGCTATAAACCTCAGTTGTACAAGAGAGTATGGCATATTGCCCTTATGGAAAATTTGACTCACAAATGAAGGCTGGGAAGAACAAAGAACAAAGATACCTTTGTGGGAGACTGGTGGTGCTTCATTTCATTTAAGAGTTTTCCAGAAAACCAAAGATCAATTCCAAAGGTTTATACTAACTTAATAATATCACTTAATAATAATAATGTGTTTTACAGATGTTTATAAGTTAGATGTATGGGTTGTTAGGGCAGGGGTAGTACCACGTCATGCTCCTTCTGGAATAGTTTGTCCACCATTGGTCCCCACCCTCCATTCAGGGTGGGTTCCTAGAAGCTATCAGCATGTGACAGCAGCCACACCCCAGGAAAATACTTTGATTGCTGGCTAAACCGGGTGAGGGTTGTCGATGGGTCTCAAACCCTCGGTGACTTAAGTACTTTCCTTGCATGTGAAGACAGGCAGCCCATCTAGGAGAAGGAAAACTCTGATCCTAAACCTCCACTGCATTGTGGGATATCTTTAGGAGAAGAAAAGGCTAAAGAGTAACCCCTATACAAATCCCAACTGGAGTCCCTAAGGTGGTTGTATGTCTCCTTCCGGAAACTGTGGTGTATGTATGGGAATACAGGTTTCCACAATGTATTTTGGGGAGTTTCTGGAGAAATTTTAAAAAAGCAGAGGGGAAATATTAACTACAAAGCCCTGATAACAAAAGAATATGCCCTTTTACCCTTCAGTGGCTAATTAAAATATAGAGTACAGTGGTACCTCGGGTTACATACGCCTCAGGTTACAGACTCCACTAACCCAGAAATAGTACCTCGGGTTAAGAACTTTGCTTCAGGATGAGAACAGAAATCGTGCTCCGGCAGCGCGGCGGCAGCAGGAGGCCCCATTAGCTAAAGTGGTGCTTCAGGTTAAGAACAGTTTCAGGTTAAGAACGGACCTCTGGAATGAATTAAGTACTTAACCCGAGGTACCACTGTATTTGCAAGCATAAGTAAATTAATTTGCATGACAACTAGTACAAATCTCAAATTTAACCTGGGCCTAGGTGACCCTGGAATGGGAAAAGGAGTGTGTGTGTGTGTGTGTGTGTGTTTGTGCGCGCGCACCAATATTAATATTTGTTCTCTTATCATGTCCAGTAGCTTTATCTCAGTAGTATAAGATAAATATAAAAGCTCTGTTGCACTGCTGCCATCACCTTTTCACTAAACCGTAAGTGCAATGTTCATAGTGCAACGACTGACTCAGCAACCACAGGATCCTGGAGTTCTGAGCCAGGATCCTGGAACACCAGAGATAACTAAGGAAGCTGAAGCAGCTGCAGAATCTTTGACCTCTCCTGCCCTGCAGTTACAGGAAACCAAGATTCCGGCAGAATCAGGTGGGGACAGATCCTTTTCTTCTTTTTCCCGTCACTTACTCAGTCTCCATTAATAAGTACTTTGACTGCCAATGGCAAGCCGCAATCACAATAGTAGCGGTCTGGTATTTCCTCAAGGAAAATGAATGACCCTGGAGGAAAGTGACCAGCCCAAGATAACCTCGTCATAGGTATTTACCCAAGGAAGAGAAAGGCACCTATAGGGTAAAGATCTGGAATTTGGTGATGAAGAATTTAAGAATGAATGAAAACCACAAATCAGTCATGGTTACGCAGAAATTGTGTACAGTGGATCACTGCCAATGTCACTTACAGGAGCCACGTAATAGGTCTACGCATGGCAGGGCAAGAGGAAAGGAAGCCCAGAGGGGACTTTAAGCAAACTAGAACCGGTGCCTGTCCCTCTACACAAACATGGAATGCCCCCCTCTGAGCACAATTCAAAGTGTTGGTGCTGACCTTTAAAGCCCTAAACGGCCTCGGTCCAGTACACCTGAAGTAGCGTCTCCACCCCCATTGTTCTGCCTGGATACTGAGGTCCAGCTCCGAGGGCCTTCTGGTGGTTCCCTCACTTTGATAAATGAAGCTACAGGGAACCAGGCAGAGGGCCTTCTCAATAGTGGAGCCTGCCCTGTAGAACGCCCTCCCATCAGATGTCAAGGAAATAAACAACTATCTGACTTATTTAGAAGACATTTGAAGGCAGCCCTGTTTAGGGAAGTTTTTAATGTTTGATGTTTTGTCGTGTTTTTAATATGTGTGGGGTATAAATAATAAATTATTATTATTATTATTATTATTATTATTATTATTATCCCTGCTGGATGAGGGACATAACCCAATATCTCTTCTTGTACAATCGTTCTCTTGACATACACCTTCTAAGTGGGAATAGGACCATTCTTAATTCCACTTGGGCCGGCAGAGCCTGAAAATGTATTAGCGCAGTGGTTCTACCATCGTTGTGCTGGTGGAGCCCCTATGTTGGTGGCTCAAAGGGGTGGAGGTGGAGACATGGTGGGGTTGGAGCAGAGTATGTCCACGGAGTTATGCTTGCTCAAAATGTGCTCCCTCCCCCTACCTTGTTGGCATAAAGCTACAAAAGGTCTGGTACCCATTGGAACATTCCCTTTGAAATCAATGGGCTGCTCTCCTCTCTATCTCCATTGGAGGACAGGAGTCTAACGCAAGCACCAATCACGGCACAGCCCCAGGGACGTAGAAGACCAACCAGGGGACACAGGAATTGATGACCTCGGGAGAGGGGAGGCTATGCCACTTTGCCTCAGAGCCCATGGGAACTTAAGTGGACAGGCACCTTGAAGAAGAGCCAAGGCAACAACAAAATAGGCGAGGGGGTGGGGGTGGGGAATAACACTTGGCTTCTTCTTCTTCTTCTTGGCTTCTCCAAACCACTGCAGCTCTGTTTAAGTATGTTGCAGGCAGAGATGCCCACTAAGAACCTTGACTCCACTGCTGCAAATGAGGATTCCCACACATTTGTGACTCCTCCTAGAACTGCACCCAGGGAAACACCATTGGAACCAAGCGACTGCTAATAATTTTAATAATTTAATAATAATTTATTATTTGTACCCCGCCCATCTGGCTGGGTTTCCCCAGCCACTCTGGGCGGCTTCCATAGAAACCAAAAATACAGTAAAATATCACAGATTAAAAACTTCCCTGAACAGGGCTGCCTTAAGATGTCTTCTGAATGTCAGGTAGTTATTTATCGCTTTGACATCTGCTCTTCCCAGATTGGTCAAGCCAGGAGAGTAGCCATCCCTAGTAAACCCAATATGAACCAAAGGGGATCCTCCATTAGAGGGCCTTTAACCTTCATATGTCCTAGTTGGTAAGGGAAGGATCCTGTCTCACTCTGGAATTATATTCATCCTGGAGGGAGGTTATGCATCTATCCCACTATTTAAGAGCATCAGCTATAGATGGAAGCAAAGAGTCCCTGGCCGAGATTTGGGGGAGGATATTTAAACTGTTGCATGTCAAACCTGTTCCCAAAACCAAACAGGTACAGGCATTTTCATGCGGTCCAGTTAAAATAATAGACTCACGGAGCTGGAAGGGACCACAAGGGTCATCTAGTCCAACTCCCTGCAATGCAGGAATCTTTTTGCCCAGCGTGGGGCTCAAACCCACAACCTTGAGACTGGTTCAGCATCCCCACCCACTGGCTGCATGAAACTGCCTGTATCCTCTCACTTGACACCTGCTTGGTTTTCCTGGTCAACATCATTTCCCCAAGCACCCCTTTCCTTGGCCTGATTTTCCTCTGGTTGGGACCCAGAAGCCACCATAAAAAAGCAGCAGGGCGATGGTAGCTTTTTTGGGGAAAGGACATGTAGGCGTGGTTCATCACTCTCTTCTTGCCCAAAGCTTTCCCCTTTTCATTTGCCCCGTTTGCGCTATACGTGTTTGGCGTGGCCTGTGATCTGACCCGTGGCATTGATCATCTAACCTGGCACCCACCCACCTGGGCAGAGGAGAGAGAAGAGGAGATGTGGAGAAGGGGTCTTGGTCCAAGATGCATTCAGTAAACCCTCCTGGCCCTTCATATTCAGGCCATGTGAGGGCAAATTGGCTACCATATGCTTCACTTTGGGCTGCCCAGAATAATCAGCCAGGATGTTTATATGGGCAACAGGAGCCCTAGATTCTCTGGTATCTGACTTCTGGTTCAATTCGCATTGCTGGACTGGCCAACGATAGGGCTGGGAGGTACCTCAGAGTTACCATCTTGCCCCATTCTTCTTTCCCATTAAGCTGGATCTCTGTAAAGGTAAAGGTAAAGGTAAAGGTAAAGGGACCCCTGACCATTAGGTCCAGTCGTGACCGACTCTGGGGTTGCGGCGCTCATCTTGGCCGAGGGAGCCGGCGTACAGCTTCTGGGTCATGTGGCCATCATGACTAAGCCTCTTCTGGCGAACCAGAGCAGCACACGGAAATGCTGTTTACCTTCCCGCCGGAGCGGTACCTATTTATCTACTTGCACTTTGACGTGCTTTCAAACTGCTAGGTTGGCAGGAGCAGGGACCGAGCAACGGGAGCTCACCCCCTCGCGGGGATTTGATCCGCCGACCTTCTGATCAGCAAATCCTAGGCTCTGTGGTTTAACCCACAGCGCCACCTGCGTCCCTACCTCAGGAACTGTAGGCTTTTATTATTTCAAAGGGAAAGCAGTCATGATCCCTTCCACCTCTACAGTTCTCTGAGACTATTATTCTACTGCAACCTCTGAGGGCTTTTTGCAAAGTGCGCAGCCTAACCAAATCAAGTGTGAAGAAAACATCCTCTGTTCCCTTTTAGGACTATTGCCTAGTCAATGGTAGATTTGGGGGTCTCAAATTTCCGCGGTGCCCTGTGTGATGCCAGTTTGGTGTCCCCTGCTTCTCGAGGCTCCATGCCCAGGGTGGCCGAACCTCTAAATCTGCCGCTGGCCTAGTAACAGTTCAATCACACACACACCATTTCCCTTTTCTTTTTGGTTAGCGTCCACCCTGAACAAGAATTCTGATGAACTTAGAAGCTTGCTCATTACTTTCAATCCATCTTAATAAAGGAGCTTTGCTGCTGTTGCTCTTTGGGTTTTATCTCGTGGGCCGCTATGGACCAATAGGTGTGCCTGTATTGCTTTCAGATTCACAGTGATTCTGTTATTTGTTTAAAAGGATCTCCTCTTGCTTTAGAAACTTGTTCACCCTATTGTTAAATATAGTTTTTGATAAACGATCTCTTTATAGGTCTTAATTACTTGAGAGCATTTTGCTGAGATTTTTTTTTTTGCTACCTTTGCCCTTTTCCACACTTCAATCCTGGCTCCAGTACAACTTGAGCTAGCTGGCTTGCCTTTACTGCAGAAGAAGCAACAGCTGGACAACAAATCTAAGCCGACAACCACCTGCCCCATCAGGCCTCATCGTATTTCCCTTCTGTTGCTGCAGCTTTCTGCTGAATGTGGAGAAATGGTCCAGGCACACCTATTGTGCTTGTTTTGGGTGGTCCCACCTTGCACTGAAGCAGAATGGTGAAAAATCTGATTTTAGCCAAGTAACAGAGCAGGGAGCCCCGGAATGAAATCTCTGCACGTATTTCAGAAAGTGAAAATTCGGACACAAAAGTTGTTGAGTTGTTGAGCCACTTCTGATAGGGGTTGCCATATGTGCAGATTTCCCTGGACATTTCAGGGATTTCTGCCAGGACGCTGTCCCCGACAGCTGAATCCCCGATATGTGCAGAAACCCTCCCTAGCACAAGCCTCACACCCTCTGAGATAGGCAACAATGTGGAATCACTTGCTTTCCGCCCTTTCCTTCCCTGTTTTGTGTGCCTGCAAGGGCAAACTTATATTATAATTATTAAATACAGCTGCCTTGTGGAAGATTTCCTCTGCACAAGTGAGCTGTTTTAAAAATTATTTGTAAATTTCCAGGAACCTGCATCCTTTTCTATTGGCTAACAGAAGCAAAATGGAAAGGGTGTGTGTGTGTGTAGGGATAGATGGGATCATAGAAATGGCACCAAAACCCACCCCCACAATGCGATTTTTGTATTGGATTTACTTCCCATTTTGGGATTTTCCTTGTTGAAAATCCATTGGCTGCCAGTTGGATGGGGGAAATGTCATGTTCACGGCACCCAAAATACCAATTTTCAATACCAATTGAAAAAACCAGTTTAACGGGATGAGGAAAGGATTAGCAGAAAGAAACTGAAAACTAGGAGTTCAAAGCTAGGATGCTCATTTGAAAAGGGTCACAGGAAGAAAGGTTCAGTGACAAATAAAATAGACTCATAAACTATTCAACAAAGGAAAGGGCAGGGGTTTTTTTAACAATGAAGATACAGGAGCAAGTGTTTTGAAAAGAGGCTCTATTGTTCTTCCAAAGTGGACTTTAGCTGCAGTGGTGTAGCAGCGTTTGCTGGGGCCCGGGGCCACGGAGGATGAACGGAGCCTGTTGTGCCAGCCCAGCCCTCACCAGCAGCACCAAGTGGGACTGTGCTGCACTGCCTGCCTCCCTGCCTGTGCAGGGGGGAGCCCAGCCGATCGATGCAGCCCTTGATGGGCAAATTCCCCTGATGCCCGTGGAGAGGAGTGCCAGACCAGGCCACTCTGGGGTCACCCCTTGCCCACCTCCCTTTGTCTATGCCTGTGCCAGCTCACTGTCCAAGCAAGGAGTGGGTGAGCACTGGCCGGGCAGCCATTCAGCGAGGGGGCCAGGGATGTGACAGTGAGACCATCCTGGAATTAGGAGCCCAGAGACCCCCAGCAGCAGGCAGGGTGAGACAGGGATCCCTGAATGGGGATGCCTGGTTTGTGCCCCCTCAAAATTGTGCTGCCAGGGCCATGCCCCCCTGCCTCCCCCCACACTACACCTCTGTTTAGCTGACCAGGCTCTTAAAATGTATCAGCACTGCCAGTTGCTATTGATATTTCTTTGCCCGAATCCTACACACCACCTGACCCTTCTTGCTGCTTCCATCGTGTGGCATCACCGCACCATAAGACCCCTTCCTTCTGGGTCCTGCAGTTTGCACTGTTGTGTTTTGCATATGAGAGGGAGAAGGAAGACACAACAGTCAGCACTTCAGGGAGTGGAAAAGGCTAGCTTGGCCCCCAGCTTCCATCTATTTGCAGTTTTCCCCTGTGCATACTTTTACACTGTGAGTTCCTTGGGGCAGGTACCTTTGCATTTGCTTCTTATGCACCATGAATTAGTTAACAGCCTCCCAAAGTTACTAGGTAACATAATAAACACATACATTGCTAGGCTGGCTTTTTACTTGGAGGGGAGCGGGACAAATGAAGCATTTCATCCCATCTGTACCAAACCTGAGTAAAAATCTGGTTAGCAACCAGAACAGGGTTGCCATACATCCGAAATTTCCCAGACATACTCAGAATACTGCAGTTGGAAGCAGTGTCCAGGCAGAAATGTAAAATTCAGGCGTATGACAACCCATGTTGGCAGTGTCATTTTTGTTGATTTTGCTTTAAAAAAAGCTCAAAAACATCGGTTTTTTGCAATTTTGCCAAAAAACTCAACAAACAACTTTCCCCTCCAAAAACTCAACAACTTTGCCCTCCCCAAAAAATTCAACAACTGCCCCCCCCCAAAAAAAAAACACTTCAGCAACTTTTGTGTCCTGACTTTCACTGTTTGAAATATGGCAACCTTAGACTAGGTCTCCTCCAGAGACAGTATAAAAACACAAGGGCCTGCCACATGAGGGGCAGAGTGCTCAGCCCCCAGCGGCCCCCAGCTCACTCACTGTGATGGCCTGGGAATCCGATTCAGAGGCTGAACCGGAGGAATCCCAGCCTGCACAGGAGTCCCCGCCTCCAGGGCCGGCTGAACTGGGGCAGGGCCTTGATTCTGAAGCGCCTGCACCTGTGCCGGATCCTCAGGAGCAGGCAGCAGGTGAGTCCACTCTGGCTCCAGAGGTGGTTGAGGACTCAGTGCCTACAGGTGAGTCTCCCCCTGGGCCCAGTAACCCTTCGGCCTCTCCTGAACTGCAGAGGCTCAGGGCAGAGAGGCGAAGGGAACTGGTTTCTCCCAGGAGGAGTGCTTGCCTTAAGGCCAGGAGAGGCGGGTCTCCTGGGGGCCGGGACCGCCCCTGGCCTCAGAGAAGATAAAGACCAGTCAGCCCGGTCCCAGGTTGTGGGAGCAACGTCGTTGTTGAGTACCTGATCCTGCCCGGACCCAGACCTGACCCTCCAGTGTTCCTGTCCCCGCCCGGCTTCCGGCTTCGGACCTTGCCCCGCTCCTTGTGAACTGTTTCCAGGCTAGTGACCCAGGACCGGACTTTGATTACGCCAATGGTAACCTTCCCCCCGGGGCCAGCCCACTCACCTGCATACATCTCCTTGTCACCTTTGGTGACCAAGCAGATGGTTAAATAAATACATGCCTGCTCTATGAAACACCTTTGCCATCATCTATTTCAAGGAAATCTCATTCAGTGCTCCAGGTATTTGTTCTCTCCCTCCTTGAGGGCCCTTTCTACCCCTCTCCCATTCTCTTCTCTGAGGTGCCTTTTGCGGCATCTCAGGTGAGCACTTACCTGCCCGAGGTGCTGTTCACTCAAGGTTGCCGCCTGCCTTTGACAGAATACTCCGGCTGCATGTCAGCTGCAATTTACCTTTCCCCGGGGAGGGTGTGGCACAAGGGGAAGGGACAACACCTACGTCATCCAGCTAACACAGATGGGAGGGAGCAGGGACTCTGCTTCTAGGAGAGTCTTTTTTCCAGGACCATTGAGGCACCTGGAAGGACTCAACACCTGCATGCCAATCCCATGCTGAATCTCTCTCTCACACACCAAAAAAGAAGAACAGTCCCTCAGAACCCAAAGCCAAACACAAGAACAAGATGAAAGGGATAAATTTATATAAAGGGATGTGGGTGGCGCTGTGGTCTAAACCACAGAGCCTAGGGCTTGCTGATCAGAAGGTCGGCCATTCTGCCAACCTAGCAGTTCAAAAGCATGTCAAAGTGCAAGTAGATAAATAGGTACCACTCCGGTGGGAAGGTAAATGATGTTTCCGTGCGCTGCTCTGGTTTTGCCAGAGGTGGCTTAGTCATGCTGGCCACATGACCTGGAAGCTGTACGCTGGCTCCCTCGGCCAAAAAAGCAAGATGAGCGCCACAAGCCCAGAGTTGTCCGCGACTGGACCTAACCGTCAGGGGACTGTTTATATAAATTAGATACATGTGCCAATAGGTGTTAACATAATGCATACCCATCCATCATTTCTCCAAATAGGGGATGCCCTGTTCATTTATGTATTTATTTACTACTACTACTACTACTACTACTACTACTACTATTATTATTATTATATTTATATCCTGCTCTGGGTGGTTTCCAACATATAAAAATAATAATAATATAACATTAAACATTTAAA
Organism: Podarcis gaigeae; assembly: GCF_964106915.1. NCBI lineage: Eukaryota > Metazoa > Chordata > Lepidosauria > Squamata > Lacertidae > Podarcis > Podarcis gaigeae. The sequence goes on along the minus strand of NC_139694.1, from coordinate 31,157,552 downwards.
AACTTCCGTATACTTAGCTGCCTTCAGATGTCTTCTAAAGGTTGTCAGTTACAGTGGTACCTTGGTTTTTGAGTGTCTCGGAAGCAGAACGTTTCGGTTTTCGAACGCCGAAAACTCAGAAGTAAATGCTTCCGTTTTTGAACGTGCCTTGGAAGTTAAACGGCTTCCATTGTGTTTTTTAAATTTTCTCCATTGACTTTGCAGGCTGCAAATTCTGCAACCTTAGCACCTCAGTTGTCAAACGTTTCAGAAGTTGAACGGTCTTCCGAAATGGATTGCGTTCAACAACTGAACTACCACTGTACTTATCTCCTTGGCTTAGGGGTCGCATAACTCCATACCCTCCAACATTTCTCTGATGAAAATAGGGATGTCTTAAGGAAAAGGGGGACATTCCAAGATCAAATCAGAAACCAGGATGGCTTCTGTAAATCCGGGAATGTCCCTGGAAAATATGAACATAGCTGAGGGTCTGCATAATGCTGTATCCCAAAGCAATCATAATATGAAATATACATTCCAAACAAGTTGTGCTTGAAAAGACCAGGATAGGTAATAGAATTGGTGGTGCCCATTACCCAGCAGCAAAACAAATATGACGTTATCCAAGCAATGAAAAATTTCCATGAAAGTCAAGGGGCTTTTCTACCTGAAGCAAAGGGCAAGAAGATGCCATCTTCCACTTCATGTATAAAAGCTCAGCAGACCATTGAATCTGATTTACACATCCTCCATTGCACCTTGAGGTCAGTGGCCCAGTTTAGTGGGTGCAGGACAGGCTGCCCAGCATAGAAACACAGAGAACTTTCTCCACTAACAGACCCTCCATATTTCCGCCTGAGGCAGCTGCCTCACTCTTTCCTCATGGCAGGGCCGGCCTTACTCTTGAGTCAGATGTGCAATATACAACAAGGTAAAGGTAAAGGTAAAGGTACCCCTGCCCGTACGGGCCAGTCTTGACAGACTCTGGGGTTGTGCGCCCATCTCACTCAAGAGGCCAGGGGCCAGAGCTGTCCGGAGACACTTCCGGGTCACGTGGCCAGCGTGACATCGCTGCTCTGGTGAGCCAGAGCCGCACACGGAAACGCCGTTTACCTTCCCGCTGGTAAGCGGTCCCTATTTATCTACTTGCACCCGGAGGTGCTTTCGAACTGCTAGGTTGGCAGGCGCTGGGACCGAGCAGCGGGAGCGCACCCCGCCGCAGGGATTCGAACCGCCGACCTTTCGATCGGCAAGTCCTAGGCGCTGAGGCTTTAACCCACAGCGCCACCTGCGTCCCACATACAACAAAGGGATACGTAAATAAGCCCACCCATTTATTTCCCCCCACAGTAGATTTTATTAAAGCTTAAAAGAACATATACAAATGTTAATATCAACTGCAAAATAACTTTTTACAATGCAAAAAAGCATGAAAAAACAAAAATAAAGGAACAAGAAAGAAGAAGAAAAAAAAGAAGGGGATTCTGATTCTTCATCTGTCAGCTATATATAAAAAAATATTCAAAACATGCACTCCAAGGTAACATCCAACTATTCCACTTATAAAACAATATTTTATTTGGTCCACAAACCCAGATATCACAAATTCAAGCCCACCAACTTCCAGCTAGAATAAGTTCTTTATAATGGGGAACTTTACTTCATAAGAGGTTTGTTGTGAACCAAATCCCTCCCCCCTCATTTAGGGCTTATTCTGGCTTGAAATACATTGGGGCTCATCCATCACACAGCCCAGGCCTATTTTGCACACCTTTCTCAATTATTTTTTGAATCTGTACTTGTCTGCAAAACATTGCAGCATTCTTAGAGACCTTTGGAGGGTATTCCTCTAAGTGCTCTGGCACCTCAGAGGTCACTTGGTAAAAATGGGTTGGATGAGGATTCAGCTGAAACCAACCCTACCTTGAAGCACACTAAAAATCAATTTGCCACCACTTTCCGGAACAAAGAGCTGCCCAGCTTTTAAATATTGAGAGACTATATCAATTGGAGAAACTGGAGCATCACCTGAGTTTCTCAGACCCTCCAAGTGTCCCTATGTTTCAGGGACGTCCCTGATTTAGAGAAGCCATCCCACTTTCTGATTTCATCCTGGAATGTCCCACTTTTCCTCAGGATGTCCCTATTTGGAGGGTATGGAGTTATCCGACCCCAGAGCCATCTGAAGGCAATCCTGTATAGGGAAGGTTTTTTAAAAAATGTTTAATGTATTATTATGTTTTTATATACATTGGAAGCTGCCCATAGTGGCTGGGGCAACCCAGTAAGATGTGTAGGATATAAATAGTAAAATTATCGTTATGAAATGGGACCTCCCTATTTTCATCAGAGAAATGTTGGAGGGTATGGTTTCTGCCAGTTTTCAACCTCTAGTCACCCCCACAAGAGTTAGGGTACACTTTCTCTGTGGCTTGGCTGAAAGAATAAAAACACTAATGTGAGATGAAGTAAGATGAAATTAATTTAAACATATAATAATTCTGGACCAGAACACATTGGTTTACCAACGTGAGGTTTATTATGCAGATTCCACATTCAAGGCAATAAAAAGGAAATAAACATATAATAAAACATTTGTTTTTGCTTCCCATACTTGACCCAATTGGCAGGCTACATAGGCTATTGTATTTTTCCGTGTATAACATGCCCCATGTATAAGACAACCCCTATTTTTTTGGCTGGAGGAGACTCTTCAGATCACAAGGAGAAGGGGACGACAGAGGACGAGATGGTTGGACAGTGTTCTCGAAGCTACCAGCATGAGTTTGACCAAACTGTGGAGACAGTGGAAGACAGGAGTGCCTGGCGTGCTCTGGCCCAGGGGGTCACGAAGAAACAACTAAACAACAACAACAAAATTTTGGCCCGAAACAAAAACGGGGGGAGGGGGAATTGTTGAGCTTCTTTTGGGCAGGAGTCTCCAACGCAAAAGGAAGCAATTACGATTCCTGCCTCATAATGGGGTGAGAGTTCCACAGTTTGAAGTGAAGAAATACGGTACTTTCTTTTATCTGTCCTAAATCTTCCAACATTCAGCTTCACTGAACACCCACAAGTTCAAGTGTTATTAGAGAGGGAGAAAAGGTTTGTCAATCTGCTTTCTCTATGCTATGCAAAATGTTCATAAACTGCTGGAAGGGAGCAGGTCTACAGCTTGAGGGTACTTCTGAATTGGACCCTGTCACTCAGGAGCAATCACAATTGGTAAAACGTGGAATAAGAAGGAAGAAACCTTGCAAGAATTGACATCTTCACTGTGGTGATGCATCCAAGGCATGAGAGATTTAGATTCCCCCTAGTTTTCAATTTATTTTTGCTCTGCCAGAGTAACAGAGCAAAATTTATTTTCTTTACAGATACACGTGCCCAAATATTTTAGTTATCAAGGGGAAACGTTGAAGCTAGCTAAGTTGCAAATCAGATTTTGCTTCATTCGTCTTCAGACCAGCCACATTTCCATATCCCTCTCATTCTCCCCAAACTTCAGGCATCATTTCCTCTGGGTTAGACAATAAAAGCACAATTTCATGTGAGAACAAAGTGTATATCAACACTCCAAAACTTCACATTGTGTTTTATTTATGCTGTTAAGGGTTCAATGGAAAGAGCAAATAACAGTGGATAACCTTGCTTCATTCCTAGTCACCCTTTTCATTTATACTTTAGCCAAAAAAGAAAAAGAAAAGAAGTTCATACTGATGAAAAACTGTGTCAATAAACCACCTACCACTATTATGTTCTACTACCAAAGCCTTTACACATTCAGCTCTGCCCTGTTACAGCATAAGTCTCTATAGGACTGCTGCTCTTGCTGTATTCTTAGAGGGCAACATCCCTGAGTGGCTTCATCTCAGAGCATTCAGACTGTTATGACCTTGGGGTGGGGAAGTCCAGTGGCGTAGCGTGGGGGGTGCAGGGGGGGCTGGCCGCACTGGGCGCAACATCTGGGGGTTAGGGTTAGGGGGCGCAAATCCATGGGTTAGGGGGTGCAAATTACTTGCCTTGCCCCAGGTGCTGACAACCCACGCTACGCCACTGGGGAAGTTGGCTCCATGGCAAGACCCTCCTGACTCCTGGATCCAGCAAGTGTTATAATCTAAGCCAGGCTCGCTTTCTGTGTTGAGGTTGATGAACCATTAAGGGAAACAAAGGAAAGTTGATCCGTGTGAGACAGGAAATGAGTGGGGCACCTTCTCTCAGCTGTCTTGTGGGACTGGGTGGTAGTTAGAAAAAGACAAAGGCGACCAGAGATGAATGGCTGATGAAGATGGTGGACCACGCCGAAATGGCAAAAATGACCAGGAAAATCAGAAACCAGGAAGAGAAGAACTTTAAGAAATAATGGGGGGGGGGGGAATTAAATGCATTTAAGAGAACACTGTAAACAGCTAAAAAATTTGGCAGGATTTGAATAATGCTTGTGATGTATGAAAAACTATGGTAAAAATGGCTTCCCGGGCCCAGAGACAAGCCTTGACTGGCTGGCCGTTGCTCCGTCCCCTGGGATGGCCGCCGAGGCTACAGGGCTCCCGGCCGGCCCTGGTTTGAATCAGCCAATCGGCGGCGGCCTGGGGGCGGAGCCGGGGCCAGGTAAGGATGCTCCTGCCGACAAAGCCCTTGCAGTCGTTTTTGGAGCATCACCCACCCAACCCTTGCTCTAATTGTTTATGGTTGTTGCAGGTTAATCTTTTGCTTTTCAGGTCTGCGGGCGTCGCACGATGGTTGCTGTTTCCTAGAGCCGGGAAGAAAATCCCTTGCTCTGCAGGTTTTGCCTTCCCCATAGCAGTTGGCACAGCTTTGGCAGTTTTAGGCTTGGGGCTGTATTCTTTAGTCCATCAGCAGAATGGAGGAGTAGCGTGGTTACGCACCCATTGCGCGGCCATGTTAGCAGGGCCCCGTTAGAGAGGTTTTGCTGTGAGACACTGGCCATGAGTGTTTGGTGTATGGTCAAACTGAGGCACTGTGGGAGATCTGGGGGTCTGTAGGAGCCTCTTTGAATGAGACACTGGGGTTCTGTTATAACCCTTGGCTCACAAAGGCTCCCTTTTGTTCATAAAAGACACAAACAGCCAAGTTGCTGCTTTGTTGCTGGAGACACTGAAGAAAAGATTGTACGGCAGTTGGGAAGGACTACGGAAGGACTGTGTCCAATGGGCGTTCGCCAACAACCCTCTGCAGATGTTTTGGAGCTTCCAATTGGACTGCGTGTATTCTTTGTTTTGTATACCCTATAAAAAGTCTTAGTGGACAACACCTGGGGTTCAGTGTCAGGGACGAACCAGAGGTTTCAAGTCCCCTTGGGCAAGAAGTGGATGAGCTGCCCGAGGGGGAGAGAGAAAGAGAGAGAGAAAGGAGAGAGCAGTTGGAATAAGCCAAGAGCAGGAGGCAGAAAGGGCTGGTGAGCCGGGATTTGTCATTTTATGAGTTGTTGGAAGGGCAAACCCAGGCCTCAGCAGAGATCTGAACTGAGTGACTCTGATGGATGATACGATGTGCTTATGACCCGCTGTAAAAACTGTAAGCAGACTATAAAAATGTCAAGAGGCTCCCGTGGTGATTGTGGTGAAGAGAGAAGCCCTCAACTCTGACATTCAGCTTTTATGAAATATCCCGCTAAATCAGTTAGTTTGCACAAACTAATAAATGATGGACTCTCCTCTCAGTCTCGTGTGTCTCATTGGCAAGATCCAAATGATTGGCAAGATCCAAATTGGCAACAAAACTCCCAGAACTGAAGGAGTGGGGGGGGGCAGCTGTGTAAACATCCATTTTGCAGTGTCCCCCATATTGCCTACTTGCCCCTGCTCAGCCTCAGTACCCAGTTGGGGTCTGGGAGGGATACACGCCCAATGCCTAAGGCAAGGTTTCCTACCTCTGAACTTTAAAGAAGTTGTGGCCTACTTTTAATTCCATAACTACTGTGTTGTATCTTGTTTTATATGGGCCTGACTCGCGAGGGCGAGGGGTCCATAGCTGTCAACTTTACATTTTTTGCGGGAAATTCCCTTATTCCAGCGCTGTTTCCCACTACTATCCTGGATTGTTAGACTGTCCCCGGCACAGGTGAGGCTGCTGATCCCTTATTTTCGAGGCTGCTGATCCCTTATTTTCAAATTTGAAAGTTGACAGCTATGGAGGGGTCTGCAACTGGGCATGGAAAGTGGCAAGCTAGAGAGAGAGGGTGAGAGCAATGCTTGATTTCTGTTTGAATGCAAGGCTGCTGCCATGGGAGAAACAAGACCTTTTGGGGGTATTAATACTGTGAACATCGCAGGCTCAGGTTGTATATATGTGTAAATAAATAATATATCCCAAAGAAACCACAGTCTCCTCTTTTCCACAAGGAAAGGCGAACCTTAGGTAAGCATGCCTGGAATCCCTGGACTCTCACACTGCTCAGAGACTGGGGTGGCATGCAACAATATAGAATTGTAGAGTTGAAAGGGACCCCAAGGGTCTTCTAGTCTAACCCCCTGCAATGCTGGAATCTCAACTGATCTCAACAGATGGATAGCCAACCTCTGCTTGAAAACCTCCAATGAAAGAGAGTCTACAACCTTTCCACTGTCAAACAGCTCTCACTGTCAGAAAGCTATTTCTGATGTTCCGGCGCAATCTCCTTTCTTGTAACTTGAAGCCATGGGTTCGGGTCCTGCCCTCCAGAGCAGGAGAAAACAAGCTTGCTCCACCCTCCATGTGACAGCCTTTTAGATATTTGAAGGTGCCTATAATCTATCCTCTCAGTCTCCTGTTTTTCAGACTAAACATACCCAAATCCTTCAACCATTCCTCATAAGGCTTGGTTTCTAGACCCTCCTCTGCACACGTTCCAGCTTGTCAACATCCTTCTTAAATTGTAGTGCTTAGAATTGAGCACAATATTCCAGGCATGGTTTGAACAAGGCAGAACAGAGTGCTATTATTACTTTATTTGATTGGGACCCTATGCATCTTTGATGCAACTTCAGCTTTATTTTTTTTTTTTTGCTGCTGCATCACACTGTGGACTCATGTTAAGCTTGTAGTCCACTAAGACCCCTAGATACTTACTGCTAGTAAGCCAGGTGTCCCCCATCTTATATTTGTGCATCTGTTTCTTCCTGCCTAAGCGCTGAACTTTACTTGAACTGTAGGAATTGAAGTGCTGCTGAACAAAAGTATTTTATATGAGTACTGCAGCATTCCAAATATTTGCCCAGTAGTAGCAGTGCTACGTCATCTGCTAACATCATTTTGTAGACTTTACCTGTATCTCAAAACCACTGATATTCTTCAATGATATTAATAAGGAAACAGCACAGGCTGTAAGAGTTGGGAAAGTGAGTGACGTTCCTAAACTCCGTGTTTGATTTAAAATAAACCTGAACCTATGCCAGGTTATTTCAGAGATGAAGTCAGGCCAAAATGATTGCTTAACCAAGGAACAGCTGTCTTGTAAAAAGTAAGTTTGGCACAGCAGCTTGACTCACTGCTTCAGTTGGGACACTGCCACAGTAGAACAGTTAACTCATGGGTAGGCAACCTAAGGCCCAGAGGCCAGATGCGGCCCAGGTAAAGCTAAAGGGACCCCTGACCATTAGGTCCAGTCGTGGTTGACTCTGGGGTTGCAGCGTTCATCTCGCTTTACTGGCCGAGGGAGCCGGCGTACAGCTTCCAGGTCATGTGGCCAGCATGACTAAGCCGCTTCTGGTGAACCAGAGCAGCACATGGAAATGCCGTTTACCTTCCCGCCGGAGCGGTACCTATTTATCTACTTGCACTTTTCAGCGTGCTTTCAAACTGCTAGGTTGGCAGAAGCAAGGACCAAGCAAAGGGAGCTCACCCCATTGCGGGGATTCGAACCGCCAACATTCTGATCGTCAAGTCCTAGGCTTGTGGTTTAACCCACAGTGCCACCCGCGTCCCTATCGCCTTCTAAATCCAGCCCACGGATGGTCCAGGAATCAGCGTGTTTTTACATGAGTAGAATGTGTCCTTTTATTTAAAATGCATCTCTGGGTTATTTGTGGGGCATAGGAATTTGTTCATCCCACCCCAAAAAAATATATAGTCCACCCCCCACAAGGTCTGAGAGACAGTGGACAGGCCCCCTCCTGAAAAAGTTTGCTGACCCCTGAGTTAACTTTACATCAAATCTCTCCCCGCCCCCTTACTTTCAGTCCTTACTATAGTTCTACCAGTTTGGGGGGGGGGACTGGGCTATATGCCAAGATCCTTCTAACTCTTGGGTCAAGCAAGAGTGAAGATCTAAGGAAGGATCCAAATTCCTGGAATAAACAAGCTAGCTTCCTGGTGTGATAATGGCTATCTAAATATGGGTTGTTAAGGTAAATAAAGGAAGTGGCTTGGTGCCAGAAGGCAGATGGGTGCCCCCCCACCTCAGTTTGTTGGTCGTTAGAAAGATAAAAGACAGAGTTGAGAGTTGTGTGTCTGTGAGCAAGAAGCAAAGCTGAAGTCTGGGAAACCAGATTCAGATAGGTAGCCGTGTTGTTCTGACGCAGTTGAAATAAATTAAAAAATTGTCCAGTAGCACCTTAGGTAGAGGTAAAGGGACCCCTGACCATTAGGTCCAGTTGTGGCCGACTCTGGGGTTGCGGCGCTCATCTCGCTTTATTGGCTGAGGGAGCAGACGTACAGCTTCCGGGTCATGTGGGCAGCATGACTAAGCCGCTTCTGGCGAACCAGAGCAGTGCACGGAAACGCCTTGCCGCCGGAGTGGTACGTATTTATCTACTTGCACTTTGACGTGCTTTTGAACTGCTAGGTTGGCAGGAGCAGGGACCGAGCAACAGGAGCTCACCCCGTCACGGGGATTCGAACCGCCAACCTTCTGATCGGCAAGTCCTAGGCTCTGTGGTTTAACCCACAGCGCCACGCTTAGAGACCAACTAAGTTTGTTCTGGGTATAAGCTTTCGTGTGCATGCACACATCTCCAGAAGCCAGAGAGAGAGAGAGAGAGAGAGAGAGAGAGAGAGCGCGAGCGAGAGCCATGCCCAATTTCTGTTGGAATCCAAGGCTGCAGTTAGGACCCTTGTGAGGTATTAATGCTGTGAAGCCCTTGTAGGTTCACGTGGTATATATAAACCATATAGCATAAAGACACCACAATATCCACTGTGCCTCATTTCCAAAAGGAAACACGAATCCTAGAAAAGTGCCTGTACCCCTGGTATCTTGCACCGCTTGGAGTTAGGGGTGGCTTGCAACAATCTGTATCCCATGCTGGAAATAAAGCAAATCCTTGGTTATCCATAGTCCTGAAAACAAAAAGAAAAAGGCCCCTGACAACAGGAACACAAAAACCAAAGCATATTGCATGTTCTTTAAATGGATGATGTAATTTGGAACTTTGGACCCACCATGCCAAATACTGGGTGACGTCACAATAAAGTCACGTTTTCGTCCAACATCTTGTTTCCAAATGGGGTCTGAAGACCAAGCAGCGATTAAGACTGCTGCACCCCCGTCCACCCTCAGGCCAAATTTGGTGATATCCAAAGTGTGGGACGGATCTCTCAAAAGATGTCCAACATCACGCCAAAGTGACCTTTTGGTCTGCCGCCTTGATTCAAAACGGCCCCCAGCATCCAAACAGGACCACCTCGCATGTTATCGTCACCAGACGTGGCATGAGGATTCCTTTAAAAATATATATATATATTTATTAAAGTTTCAAAAAAGTTACAAAAAGAAAAAAGAAAAGAAAAAAGAAAAAAGAAAAAAAGGATACAAAATACAGAAAAATTAAAAGCAGTTAAAAACATTTCCCTCTTTCCATGTCTTATCTTTCATTAACTTATTTCCCTGACCTCCTCACACCTCCCTTTTTTGTATTCTAGTTCACTTAAGTATTCCAGCAAATCCTTTCCAACTTGGTTTTTATCCTACTAGTTTATCCTAATATAATATAATATTACATTCTGATCTTTCAACAATTAAAAAATCAATTTTTACCTATTCTTTTATATCATTTCTGCTAATACCGCATTACTTCATTCCAACATCCTTCTAACATTCCTGAATTTTACAATGTTTCTGTAGATAAACTTTATTTTTTTCCCAATCTTCTTCCACCAACTCTTCACCTTGATCTCGGATTCTTCCAGTCATCTCCGCCAGTTCCATATAGTCCATCACTTTCATCTGCCATTCTTCCCGGGTGGGTAAATCTTGTGTCTTCCAATACTTTGCGATGAGTATCCTTGCTGCTGTTGTTGCATACATAAAAAAAGTTCTATCCTTCTTTGGCACCAGTTGGCCAACCATGCCCAGGAGAAAGGCCTCTGGTTTCTTCAGGAAGGTATATTTAAATACCTTTTTCATTTCATTGTAGATCATCTCCCAGAAAGTCTTAATCCTTGGGCATGTCCACCAAAGGTGAAAGAATGTACCTTCAGTCTCTTTACATTTCCAACATTTGTTATCGGGTAAATGGTAGATTTTTGCAAGCTTGACTGGTGTTATGTACCACCTGTATATCATTTTCATTATATTCTCCCTTAAGGCATTACATGCCGTAAACTTAATACCTGTGGTCCATAACTGTTCCCAGTCAGCCATCATAATGTTATGTCCAACATCTTGAGCCCATTTGATCATAGCTGATTTCACCGTTTCATCCTGAGTATTCCATTTCAACAGCAAGTTATACATTCTTGACAAATTCTTAGTTTTAGGATCTAACAATTCTGTTTCCAATTTTGATTTCTCCACCTGAAACCCAATTTTCTGTGACATGAGGATTCCTGAGGCAGGGCAGCAGACTGTCACCATTTGGACTCTGTGGCAGCTTCAGGCTGGCATAGCGATTTTCTCCCCCTGCCATGCGCAAGAGGGTTGCAGATGCAGGAATTGTCCCACTGCTCTGTTAAGCCTCACCAGACAACAGCAGGGGTTCTGGACTGCAGCCAAGGTCACAAAAACTTACGCCATAATGATTGTTTTCGTCCCCCCCCCCTCCATTTTTTGTTTTGACAAGTAACAATAATAAAAATGTGCATCCCACCCGCTGAGACCATTCCATTGTCTTAACAGTACAAATTCTACAAACACCTTCCATATCTCCTCAAAATCACTTCTCCTGCGTATTCCCCATCTTACTTTAATGGCACATGTCAATTTATCATTAATAGCTATATCTCACACCTCTTTATACCATTCTCCCATTTTATATTCACCTTGCCCCTTCCACTTCCTAGCTAGAACTCCTGCAGCTGTCAATAAATTTGCAAGTGAGTCCTTCATAATCTTCCACCCCATTGTAAATTGATAATAATGCTACCTCTGGACTTTCGGTCAGGTTTAATTCAGTTATTTCCGTTATCTCCTTAAACACCCTTTGCCAGTAAAATTGTACATATTTACAACCCCAACACGTGAACGTAATTCCCGGTTTCCTGGCATCCACTCCAACATAACACGGAATATTTCCTGTTCATTTGATTTAATCGGACTGGTTTTAAATACTACCGGTATCTCCAAACTAATTTATAATAATTTTCTTTTATTCTTATAGACATTTTCAGTGTATGATACTCCCATATTTTCCCCCAGCTTTGACTATCTGTCTTATTGTCTCCTTTTCCCACACCTCTTTTAATTGATCTTCTTGATCCTCCATTTCTACTATTTTATACATTTCACTGGTTTCCACTTTTATAACTATTTTTTTTCTTTATCTCCCCCTTTTATAATCATTTTTTCAAATTTTGTATATTCTTTGCAGTTCTTGTTTCCCTTTAACCGCTTCTTTGTCCATTGCTCCAATTGTATACAGTGGAACCTCGGGTTAAGTACTTAATTCGTTCCGGAGGTCCGTTCTTAACCTGAAACTGTTCTTAACCTGAAGCACCACCTTAGCTAATGGGACCTCCTGCTGCCACCGTGCCACCGGAGCCCGATTTCTGTTCTCATCCTGAAGCAAAGTTCTTAACCTGAAGCACTATTTCTGGGTTAGCGGAGTGTGTAACCTGAAGTGTATGTAACCTGAAGCGTATGTAACCCGAGGTACCACTGTACAGTTAAACCAAGTTATTCCACTTCCTGTTAGATCTTCCCTTATTTGTTCTTGGCTTCTCATTATCTCCACCCAATCCTTTATTTTAAGTATTTCCTTCTTTTTCGCTTCTTTTTCAATTTCCTTTTTCAAATTTACTGGGAAGTCTTCTATCATCACCACCACCGGAGAATTTGCTGGTCCACCTGTTTTCTGGGGTTTATACTATCTTCTTTTATTAATTGTAGGTTTCTTGTTGTTTTGGTTTTTAAGGTTGCACAAGAAGACTCTTTTATGTTGAAATAAAGTTACTATTAAATGTTTTATAGGATTATAATTACCCAAGCTTGGTTTCCTTTCACATATCCCCATTCTGTTATAAATAACCCAATTCTTTTTTTTAAAAAAAAACTAGCTTCAGATTATATCCTTTTGTTATGGACCCTACAGACCAAAGTTACTACTACTAACCCATAAGATACCTCCTATGTAGAATTTGTTGCAGACCATGTCATAGCCACCCTCGGCTTCAGTGAACACAAATTCAGCATCTACTGACCTCTGCTGGCATGCAAAGGAAAGCATCTGCCAAGGCCAGTGACCATGGAATCATCTCCATTGCAATTTGGACATTCCCATTCATCTAACGTTTAGGGTCCAGAATCAAATGCCCAGCAGCACTCCCAAGGATAAACTCCGTCACTTCCCCTGGGATCATCTCCACACTCACTTATAAGCTGAGCCACAAGCCAAGCAATAGAGCTGCTCCAAAAGGTGGCTTGGCTGGATGATCCGGGAGTATTTGGTGGCTAAGCAGGAAATGCAAATGGTGTTTCACTTCCCACCCGTGATAAGCCAATACTAGCCCCTTGACAATAATTAGCTATTTGCTATCCTAGAAGAGCACCCCAAAAATATACTGCCCAATGCAGGCTGTCTCACTATGCAGGCTGGCATGGGACCGCATTAACCTCCTAGTATAGACAATATGTTAATCATTACAATTAAATGGGGGATAACCTGATTGTTAATGTCTCATTTGTACATACGTCACCCTGCTGTTTGGCTTTAACATATTTGTGGCAAATAATATTGCAAGATTTGCAGCCCCTGCCCCAAAACGGAGAAGAACGTTCATTAAAGATAATATGGTGGACTGTAAAGAGACGGTCCACGATGAAATAAAGAAACTGACATGTTTCCATTTGTATTTTAAGATATGTATGTATACATATTGGTTAACACTGTCTTTTAAAGGTGAATCTATACACTTTTTGTATAGTATGGATAGGACGTATGTTTCTTTTTTAGTTATGGTCAAAATGATGATTGTCGCAACAACAATAACAACAAAATTGAGTTGAATTAACATAAATCATCCAGCTGCCTTCAGTTTTCAAAACAAGGAGACCCGGATTTTGGGTTGTACAAAAACATGTAGGAAACAAACGAAGAATGATCAAGCTTCTGACACAGTTGAGGCCCCAAAGCACAGCTGATGGCAGAGAATGTCCCCAGGTAAAGCAGTTTTAAATAATAGCATGGCCTAAATCACCTGTGATTAAAATTTGAAACACTGGGGGTAAGGTATTAATACTGCCACACTTGGACTTTCAGAAGTGCCTGCACAAGCAAGGCTAGTCAACCTTGCCAAGTTCCAGCTCCATCAGTCTAGGAAAGGAGATAATACTGTTCATTGTCAAACAAACAAACAAACAAACAAACAAGCACCTACAAACAGAGAATAAAAACTTAAAGGATGCACACAGTTTTCAGTTGTAGACTTTTATTTGTGCACAGAACAGGAATTGCTTCTCCAAGAATCTGCATAATGTGGACAGCTCTGCTCAATCTGCCAGCTCCACAAACATATTTTCTCGGTTCAGAGAAATCATGTAAAAATGCAAATAAAAAATAGGATTTTTTTACATACTAAAAATATAAAAATAAGAAACTTTCAAGGTAGCTCCAGTTTAACCATGAAGACAAGAATGACCATTGCAATAAAAACCGTCAGCTCCTCTGATTCTTCCCAAGCACTCATTGAATAGAAAGAGGTATTTGGTGCTGCAAATACCTAGAGTACTGTTCTGGAAAGAAAACTGGCACAGCTATGCAAGTAAGGCAACCAATGATTGAGAGACCTGGATCCAGGGGACACATGCTGGTTCACAGGTGCTGGGCTCCAAGTTGGATTTTGCTTGCTCGGTGATGCTGGCAGGACAACTGTATCCCTCTCACTCCAGGATAATTCCAACAGAGGCCAGGGCATCTATGGCCCACTGTGGGTAGCTGCTGATGTTGCCATACATGGTCTTCATGAAGTCCTGAACAAACTGTGGGAACCTCTGTTCAATGATACTCTCCCGGATTGAATGCATCAGGTTCAGCTGAAAAGAGGGGGAAAGACAGAGATGCCATCTCTTTAGCAGATGCGCTTCAAACACCATGCATGTAAACGTCGGCACAACTAGTCCCATGGAAGGCCCAACCACAATCAACAGGGGAAAACATACAACAAAGATGACATTGTAAACTCACGAGACTGAAGACTGAAGAGCTACCGAACAGCCTAGTTTTCCCAGCGTCTTACGAGAATCTTTCCCACCACCAAAAATGGTGCCAGGCTTTACTGCCTAATAGAAGAAAGCCTTAAGGCTACAAAAGGTGCACAAGATGGACCAACCTGGTATGCAATATTATGCACAGTAACATGGTGCATGGCAGCTGTGTCACTCCGGAAGAGAGCATTCAAGAACGCTCGGCTGTACCTGTCAAGAGACAAAATAAGGAACAAGAGAATGCTCTTGTGAGCCAAGACCTAAGGAAGGTAATCTACACACCAATGCTAGGAAGAATAAGAGGAAATCACCAAATCTTTCCTACCAAAGTAAACGCTAACAGCTACCCACTTTACCACAGGACAACAAAAGCAGCACTGGGAATTTCTCTCTGAACACTAATCTTTTGGAAATAGCTGCCAGCATTGTTGTGCTAGGGAGATAGTTTTCCTAGGTCCCACAATCCCTTCTTCTATAAAAGCCTTGATGTCTACAAAGGAGATTGTTGAGCAGTACTTCTGGATTCAACAGTTCATCAGAAGTGGGGGGCACGTAAATATTGGAGTAGGCCAGGGAGAAATCAAAGAAACACTCAGGTAGAGAACAATAAAAGGCCTACGGTACTTTAAAGACAGACAAATATGTGTAGCATGAAGCTCATGGGCAAGGGCCTTGATGTGAGAAACCTCCTGGAGAATGTTAGCTCAGCCTTGTTAAGATCCTTTGAAAGAGGCAAGGGAGCAGTTCACACTTCCCCTGACAACCTTCACCTCCCTGAGAACAATCAGAGCCTCCTTGTCTCAAGAAAGTGTATCTAGCTCATCAGCTTCATATGAGACTTCTGCAATAATTCTAACATAGCAACTATTAGAAATTAGGCTGCCTCTGCATTCTACGGTACAGACAAATTATGCCCAATTATCTATTCAGTCTCCTTCAGGAATGGTCTACCCAATTTTCTCCAGACCATTTTATCCTCCCTGTGGGGTGGCCTAAGAAACACAATTAATGTATCCGAGCTGAGTGAGGATCTGAACTTAAGTTGCCCTGGATCTAATCTGATCCCCCAACTACGATACAGGAAGTGTTCAGGAATGAGCATGGAATAAAACTACTGCTTCTCTTTCTTTCCATAGTTAAGTAACACTGAAGTAGACGAAGATACCATACTCAAATATTTTCTTCTTTGAAAGCACTAAAAGGTGGTTAAGGTGTGCCCAGATGTCATTGGTCCATGCTATTATCTTGGGTATATGCTATGAAAGGGATCTGACACAAACTTCTTAAAATGTATCAGAGGAGGTATCTTCTTATTCTGGATCCGCACATCCTTCCACAGTGGGGACATAGGTTTCCGGGTGGGAGTTGATCATAATGAGGGTTTGCCAAGCATGCCTTCCTCTTAGCATATTTCTCCCTTTTGTCCTGAGTTCAAACGTCTTCAAAGCCCATGACACCTTTGGTAAAGGCTGTTCACTAATTGGAGCACTCACAAGCCAGTGTTTC
Source organism: Podarcis gaigeae (assembly GCF_964106915.1). Classification (NCBI taxonomy): domain Eukaryota; kingdom Metazoa; phylum Chordata; class Lepidosauria; order Squamata; family Lacertidae; genus Podarcis; species Podarcis gaigeae. The sequence continues at coordinate 31,141,486 of NC_139694.1, read as the reverse complement.
CCAGTTGTCTGTTTTTATACTACATTTTTAAAGATGTGCCTTTAAACCTCTTTTGTTGACCACTAGCATTACGCTTTCCACTGTTAAGTTTGGAATAGAGTAGTTGCTTTGGAAGATGATAATCAGGCATCCACACAACATGATCAGTCCAATGAAGTTGATGTTGAAGAATCATTGTTTTGACGCTGGTGATCTTTGCTTCTTCCAATACACTGGCATTAGTTCGCCTGTCTTCCCAAATGATATAATCTTATATTGGCTGTACTGGTTTACTTACATAACTGGTCATGGGCCAATATATTGTGATTCCCGCACCCATTCCTCCCATCCCTGTCAACCCAATGCCTGAGGATGATTGCTCTGCTCAGAGTTGCACTGACAAAACTCAGCAAGAAAGCTGCAGCACAGATATATTTTCTACGACTCTGCTTCCCTGATTCCACCTTTAAAAGTATACCTCAGGCCCTCAGCAATAGATGAAAAATGGTCTGCCTTCCAACAAAGGAATCAGTCTTTGCAAAGGGCAAATCTGAGTTTTTTAAAAAAACAACCACCATCCCTGAAGCTCACCAACCTCTGGCATGTGGGACAATCACAGTTCTCATCAATGGGCCGAAAATCCTTGGCATATTGCTTGTTCTTCAGCTGCAGGGAGCCCCAGGGGACCAAGGCTGAACCAAAGCGCTGGAAGTTGAAAGTGCAAAAATGTCAGCAGCCAGGAGATTCAGGGGAACACAAACAGCACTCATCAGTCTTTACTGATGGGGTTTCAAAACACTTCACTGCTTTGAATAGTGCTGCCATCCCAGGTTATATGTTCTTCCACCGTGTAGTGAAGTGGCCCTCCTCCCCCCCCCCTTGCCAGTGGGCCCACTACCAGTTTCCCCTGCAGCCAACACAGCTACTTACTGCAGTCCTCGTAGGGAAGACACAGTCAAACATATCGCAGCCCAGAGCCACACACACCACCAGGTCAGTAGCATAACTTCATGAGAAATGGAGAGAGACACATCAGGTGATGAAGATGCTGCAAGTGTACCCACCGTCTATGACACAGCCTGGCCCAATCAAGAATGCGCAGCCTTCTAATGGCAGAGATGGGAACATTTTCGTGGTAAGCTTGTGCCCAGAAATTGTCAGGGTGAGCACAACTGCCAAGGGGACTGACTTGAAACGGTCAAGTCATTCTGGTTGAAGGAGAAAGAGGGATGGTTGTAATGGTTTGAGAATATAGTACAGGCAACAACCATTTTGCAAAGGGGATCAGTTCCCAGTGTGTTGGCAGAGCACATATAAGCGCCCCCACCCCTGTTCCACCCTTTTAGTGACGTGTTTAGTGATGTTTATGGATCACTTTCAGGTTTGGAGCCATGAATGCAATTGTGCATCATTCAGGTGCATGTTAATTGGTCGTTTCCTCTAGCTGGTCACATTACCAGCAGAAATCCATTTTGACATGTTCCTGCTGGAGTCTAAAGGACAATTATGTCCCAGGCACCAATATGCTTTGCCTGAAGTGTGTCACTTGCTCCTACCCCACTCCCATGAGATAGCGAGGCTTGTTCCTGGGGAGATGATTCGTACTGAGATCTACCATCCTCCAGAAGTGATCTTTGGCCTCGCCACCACTCAGGCCCCCAATGGCAAAGCCCGGCACGTCTCGTTTAGTCATTTCTAGCCGAGAGGGAGGAGAAGAGAGAAACAGAGAGACAGAGAGAGGGGAAAGGGAGGTAGCTGTAAGAATTGTGAACTTCTACTTCTAGGGAAGCATCATCCTAAGGAAACTCAGACAAGAATGCCAACAGACCACCCCCTCCACAGTTGCTGCTGTGAATGTTTGAAGTACTATTTATTTACTAGCAACCTCGAACCCAGTGTTGCTCAGGAATTCTGTACCATTTTTAAAAGTTCAATCCACCATCTTGATTCAAAATGGTCTCATATTGTATCGAAACATCGACAAAAACCTGTTCCTTGGTCTCAAGACCATGATGCAAAATCAAGTTACAATGTCTGAGAAGGTACCCAAACGTACAGTGAACAGAAGAACAACTTTCCAAAATATATAGTAGATTCTCAGCTTGGGAAATAAGCCACAAATCCACCATCTTCTTCCTTTTCCAAATGAATGACGAAAATATAAAAGCGGTTCTTGGAATTGTTGTATTTGTAGAAAATTATCCTAGCCTGAGGCTCCTAGAACACTACATAAGTTATAATAGGAATAAGGAATACTACATAAGAACCCTTCTGCAATTCCCCTGGTGTCTTTTTAGGCTTTTATAAACAAAGCAACTGATCATTCTTAGGAGGAAAGGCCATATTTAATATTTCCTCTTCCATTTCTTACTGTTAACATCACACCAGAACCAAAATAGCCTAAACAGCATGTGAGCAATTTTGTCATGAATTTACAATCTCTCTGGGTAAAAATTTCACCACTGCAAGTGAAACTTTACCTAATTAGCCGATCAATTAATGTCTGCAACTCTGGTTTGCAACTTTAGCAATCAGTGACTGAAGCTTTTCTTGAATTGGTAGACTTGTGGCCAGAAACTGAAACACCTCAGGGCTGGGAAACTGAGATCAACAGAAGGTGACTGCCCTCATGAGACTCCCTGTGGATATGAATTTCAGCAAAACTCTCTTTGGTCTTGCCCTCAAATATGAATAGCTTCAAACTGGGACCAGAAGTTGTTTGTGGACAAAGCCCATAAAAAAAAAAATTACCTTCCAGACACTTAGATCGGAGGGAAGGATCCAGTCCACCCTGGATAATAGCAAATAAATTCTGCTGGCCAGGCTTGGTATGTGCTGCAATACATCTGTCCAGCCAGCGAATGGACCTGCAACAGACAGATCTCCTGGTCAGTTAAGAAAAGGTAGCATTTGTCATATCATTCCACAGTCAGACATTACGTTACTCAGGGAGTTGCAAATGTAGGTGCATCAAACGTCCAGCATTAGTCATTCTAGAGGAGGCACCACAGCTCATTGCTTCTTACCACCCCTCAAGCATGCACTCCAAGTTGGCAGCTCAGCAGACAGGCAATGAGCCATGCTGACTTGAAATCTCACAATCTGGACTTGTAGTCTTATCCTTGGATAAGTGCAGGAGCTGATTTTGGGGGGAGTTTGGGGAGGGGGATACAGGGCTTAACCTAGCACAAATTTGACATTAACTCAGGTGACTTCTACCAGCGCAGAATGAAGTTTGTGTTTAAAACAAATCAAAGGAGCTTTTACAGTCATATGACATTTGTATAATTTCATCTGCTCATGCTTAACATACAGAATTGAGATGTAGTAAACAAAGATTCCATGCCTAGACAAGCAAGGCAGGCCAAAAGACTGTGTGAGTAAGCACCACAGAAGTCAGTGGCACAGAGAAGCTGAGTTGGGATGAACAGGCAGATCGACACAACACACAAAGCAAACCTGAACATGGCTTCTTCTACCCGGGGGCCGCTAACTGTGCTGCTGACCACATCATCTAACTGCATCATGATGTCAGAGCCTAAGGAAGAAAAATGCAATGTATGTCAGCAAAAGCAAATGAGATCAGTCCACACCACAGATTTCAAATTTATTAATTTAAAACAAGACATTCTCTCAATTTTTGTCCTAAAGGCTAATTAAAATATTTAACACAGAAGTAGCATAGAGCCAATTGTCCAACCGGCTGTCCCACTGTACTTTTACTAAAAATAAGCAAGCTTATCTCAGTTAACACTGAGCAGAGGCAGGCATCTCTAAGATATTAGTGAAAATTTCGTAATACTGTAAACTCAAACACTTCTTAATACTCAAAGAAACTAAGGTACTTTTCTTTTAGGAAAGCCAATTGCATACAAATTGGTTTTTTTAATTTCAATGAATTTAAAAATAATTCAGGAATTTAGGGTCTTTTTTCATCTACTTCTATTTCAGAAAAGTCTTAAGTAGATGTTAAAATTCTGAAAATCAGTACAAGCGGCTCTACATTTTGCTAACTGAAAAGCCTCCCTGCCTCTCTCTCTCCCAACAGCATTTTAAAAAAACCCTTGATATGGTATGGTGCTGTTCTATAGAACTGGGATGAAGTTAACCATAATAGTTTTTTTGAGATCCCTGCTCCACTTTCTGACCTCCACCCAGTAGTAAATGCCAGGATGGAGCTAAAGAAGGCGCTCAGAATCATCTCATTATTTACTACTTATGATTTCTGATTTCTGGGCTCTTTAGGTGAATTTTAATAGCCCATTGTGGATTATTACCCAAAGTTACTCAGGTTACAAAATGCTTTCATCTCACTGGTGCCTCATTTGAGATCTTCAGTGAAGATTCACCATTAACTCAAACAGAAGGGTCACCACCAGAGTGACTGGTTGCCTCCCTCTGAAGTTCTATGTCTATGTGGAATTTCAAAGCAGGGAAACAGCTGTGGCAGGAGAAGAATGTCTGTAGTATGAAGCACCAGTCAATTCAGCAGGTGGCATTATGCAAGACAGAATAGTTACCAAGAGCATTTTGTATTTCAATGGATTTCTCTGGAGTCAGCAGAATCTCCTTGCCATCATAAGGAGAACGGAAGCACACTCCCTCCTCTGTCACCTTAGACAGCTCCACCAGAGAGACCATCTGGAACCCACCGCTATCCTGCAGGAAAACAGTGACACTATGAACAGACCTGAAATAAGCAAAATTATTCTGTTCTGGTGCTCTGCTCCCATAATTGCCAGAAGAGCAAGGCATTCATTTGACTACAAAGGCCTGAGAAGAATTGGGATGAATTAAAGAAAAACCATTTGTGCTTCAGCTATAGTTATTTAGTGTTCTGAACTTCTGTGTTTGAACACATCCTTTCAACACTCCAGCAGCAACTGGTACACTCACTTCTATTCCTGGTGAGGTGAACAGTTCAAAACAATTTGTGCAAAACCACACAGAGAATCTGTGGCAGAAAAAGAGTCACTGCTTTCTCCCAACAAGAAGCTCAGGCAGCAGCATATATTGCTCACTAGAAGAATGAATAAGTGAAGAACATTCCTTTTCTCTCAATCTCTCCAGCTATGGAAAATATTCAGTTTGAAAGTGTATCTGCTTTGCGTGTTCTAAACTAACATTCAACTGAGCGTGTTCTAAACTAACATTCAACTGAGCAGTGAGTCTCCCAAGTGCTTGAAGTGTTTCTGTAAGACATGTGCCCCGGCTGCCACAATGCCTAGATTCCTGCCATCTCTCATTAGCCATGGCTTCTTATTTTTGCCAACAGACGATGGTTGGTTTTCCAGTGGCAAGTGCTTTAATTAGTCCCTTCAATACTCACCGTGAGCAGGTTTCGTGACCAGTTCATAAAGCCATGGAGCCCATTGGCTTTTTGGATAAGCTCTGGTCCCTAGAGAAGGATAAAAGGTTATAATCAGTGCCTAACATAGCTAGTGCCAAAGACCCCCACCACTGATGCCAGGCATCAAAACTTTCCTCTCATAATCTGGCATATGACCAAGCTAAAAACAGCAACAGCACAAGGTCAGACCCTTAACATTCAGACACTGTGCCTGCAGCAATATTCAGAGCAGGATGCTCCCAACAAAAGGGCACATAGGGGAGAACAAACCAAAATACAGGAGAGATGCTGCAATAAATTGGCTATCAGACTACACCATGAAACAGAAAGTGCTTGGTTGGAATCTCACATCTGCTTTTCTTTCTCTCTTTGTAGCTACCCATCTGCAATGTGTAGATATCACCTAACAGGGCTGTCGAAGGAATACAATAAGACCAAGTGTGTGAAGTATTTTTAAAACCTAAAATACCATGTAAACATTAATTATCTTCCTTCTCATTTGTTCTGCAAGACCTTCTCCGTTTTGCTTTTGGCTGGAGTGTGAAAAAGGAGTATCTGAAAAGAGAGCTGAGAAAAGGGTATCCTTTGGCTTGTTCCAACCCTGGAATCTCACTTGCCTGGCTTCCAAGGAGAGCAGGAACCACCTCAGCAAACATCCCTCAGTATAGGCCTGTACTCTGTACTAGATTTCTTAAAAACCGGTACCGTGGCCAAGCTTATGCAAAAGGTTTGTCCTTTGGGGCTCTGATTACTTAATACTAAGAGAAAGACATGCTCAGAGCTATTCCTGTATTGAACGAAGCATTGTGTCCGCTGATTAACAGAGTGTGTCAAAGATGTAAGAAAAAATGAGAGGGTATCTCACAGTCCTGTTGGATTCTATTGACCAGATTTATTGGTTCAGATAAAAACCATTTTTGAATTTGGAATAGCTTAGAAATGATAACTACTCATAGAAATAAAAGACTTCAATAAAGCTGTGGCTAGACACCAGCACGTCTGTCCCCATATAAAAGGCAGCAGTAGAGAAATTCATGCTCTTTTTAATCCAAGTATTCTTCTGTGTGAAGCTTTTTAATTTAAACATCTAAAAAACAACCCTACCTATGCAGATTTCCAATGCTCATGCATTATTGCAAGGCTGTGGGGAGCTGAAGTTCAATGGTTCACAACAACCCTGCAATATAGTCCCATGTTTATATCAACATTGCAAATCAAAGCTGGGCATGTACAAGGCTGGTTTGGATTCTGAAGCCAAAAACTTCCCAAACAAAAAACACCTCTCAGGCTTTAGGAACGGCCAACCTACTTAAAACTTCCAGGCTTCTCTGTTCAGTCTGGTGGGAATTTGCAGGCTCAAAAACATTTGCAGATTTAAAAACATCCACTTTTCCCTCTGGCAGCTGTAAATCTCTGGGACAAGTAACTTTTTAAATATTCATCTCGGCCCATTTGACCCTCGACTTTTGTTACTTATAACTTAAAACATTCCAATCATTTCTATAACAGCATAGAATAGCAACTAATAAAATGAATTTCAATAGTGACAAATGTAAGGTTCAATACTTAGGCAACAAGAACCAGCTGCTGCACAAATATAAGATGGGGGACACCTGGCTTGCCAGTACTGAAAGGACCTAAGGCTCTTAGTAGAACACAAGCTTAACATGAGTCAAAAGTGTGATGCCACAGAAAAAAATGCTAATGCTATTGTAAGGCTTCATCAACAGAAGTATAGTGTCACGATCAAGGGAAGTAATAGTACCTTTCTATTCTACCTTTGCCAGACTACATCTGGAGTACTGAGTCCAGTTCTGGGTGCCACAGTTTAAGAAGGATATTGACAAGCTGGAATGTATGCAAAGGAGGGCAAACAAGATGATAAACAGGGTGTGGAAACCAAGCCTTATGGGGATGGGTTGAAGGAGTATGTTTAGTGGAGACCGAGTGGAGTTATGAAAACCAGCTTCAACCGCCTAAAGGGCTGTCCTATGGAAGATAGAGCAAGCTTGTTTTCTTCTGCTCTGGAGACTAAAACCCAAACCAGTGGTTTCAAATTATAAGAAAGGAGATTCTGACCGAACAGTGGTTGACAGTGGAATGGACTCCTGCAGGGGGTAGTGGACTTGCATTCTTTGGAGGTTTTTAAGCAGAAACTGGATTGGCACCTGTCTTGTATGATTAAGCTAAGATTCCTGTATTGCAGGGGATTGAAATAGAGGACCCTTGGGGTCTCTTCCAACTCTACAATTCCACGATTCTCTATTATCAGCAACTGTTACGGCCTTGTGTTTTGCACTTACAAAATATTTGTTTTGAAACTCTTAATTCTAATAAACGGCTCAGGACCACAGTATCTGAAGGACGGCCTCTTTCCATATGAACCTACCCAGAACCTGAGATCATCTTCTGAGGCCCTCCTTCATATGCCTCCTTCTCAAGAGGTCCAGAGGGTGGCAACACGAGAACGGGCCTTTTTTGCAGTGGCTCCCTGTCTGTGGAATGCTCTCCCCAGGGAAGTTCATCTAACGCTTTCATTATACACCTTTAGGCGCCAGGCAAAAACGTTGCTTTCTAACCAGGCCTTTGGTTGACCTGATGGACAACCTATACCCTTTTAAAATGTGGCTCTTTTTTGGGAGGGTGTTATTGGGTTATTGTTTTTATTTTTATTTTATATACTGTACTGTGATATTTTCTGTGAGCCACCCTGAGACCTCTGGGTACAGTGGTACCTCGGGTTAAGTACTTAATTTGTTCCGGAGGACCGTTCTTAACCTGAAACTGTTCTTGACCTGAAGCACCACTTTAGCTAATGGGGCCTCCTGCTGCCACTGCGCCACCGGAGCACAATTTCTGTTCTCATCCTGAAGCAAAGTTCTTAACCTGAGGTACTATTTCTGGGTTAGCGGAGTCTGTAACCTGAAGTGTCTGTAACCCGAGGTACCACTGTATAGGGCGGTATATAAATTCAATCAATAATAATAAAAATAAATAATAAAAAGTATCTATTTTTTAAATTAAAAAACCCCCAAATACTGCAATCACTGTAATTGAACTGATTTGATTTGTTTTGTTGTGTTTCATGATGGGCGTAAAGCCGAATAAACATTTTCTTGTTGTTGTAATTGAACTGAATATTGGGTGTCCCCCCCCTGAAAATAGGATGGGGGGGGAGGAGAATTCCACTGAGAGTAGGAAACGTCTTCGCAGTCTTTAGTAGAAATACAGTGGTACCTCGGGTTAAGTACTTAATTCGTTCCGGAGGTCCGTACTTAACCTGAAACTGTTCTTAACTTGAAGCACCACTTTAGCTAATGGGGCCTCCTGCTGCCGCCCCACCGCCACTGTGCAGTTTCTGTTCTCATCCTGAAGCAAAGTTCTTAACCTGAAGCAATATTTCTGGGTTAGCGGAGTCTGTAACCTGAAGCGTATGTAGCCCAAGGTAGCACTGTAAATGGCAGGTCAAGGTTTGAGGGGGGGGGTGTTGGGGGGGGTCGTCTTACTCACGGGGCGCATGCCCAGATGGTAGGTGTTCCCCAAGCACAGGCGGCACCCGAGCGCGTCCAGCTGCGTCGCGGTGAGGCCCTTCATGGTTCCCTGAGTACCGACTGGCATGAAGACCGGGCAGTTGACGGAGCCGTGCGGCAGCCGCAGCTCGCACGCGCGGGCCTTGCTTCGCCCGCATTCCGCCACCACGCGCAGCGACAGGGCCGGCGCCGCCGCCATAGCAACCAAGCCGCCCTCTCCCCCGCGCCAACGCGGCCTGTCACGTGACGCGGCGTTGTGAGGGGCGGGGCTAAAGGATGGATTTTTAACTCTTCTACATACCCCGACGTCCACCTATAGAGATACAAAGGATCTCCGGTTCTGAGGGGCCCGACGCTGTTCATTGGACTAGTTCCAGCGCCCGCCCCTTGACGCCGGAACGTTATTGGCCGCGCCTGCATTAATGCCCCTAGAGATACGAAAACTCAGAGGGTAGAGGTGGATAACTGCGGAGGCGACTCTGTAGGAACCAGGGGCAGCAAAAAACAACAACGAGCAGGCCCGATTGATATCTTTAGATTGGCAAAGATTTGTGGTATACAAACATATAAATAAGAGGAACAAAAATAAGAACCGCTAAAAACATAGACTGTACAGTATATATATATGTGTGTGTATGTGTGTCTTACTATCGTTATAATAATAATCGCTTAAAACATACAGTATAATATTAAAATCTATTAAATTATATTATTAGTTAATTGATTTTATTAATTATATTATATGTTTAAAAATATATGCATAATCAATAATAATAGTAATAGTAATAATAATTTTATTATTTATACCCCGCCCATCTGACTGGGTTTGTACTCAAACCATACAAAGAATTAGAATGAAATCACAACGGCATCAGCCCTTTCAAAGGTGACAAAAGAGGATGCAAATTTGTAAGCACGAAAAGCGGCACAGAAATCGAATCAATCAATCAATTTGCATAAAATTTCCTTATTTACGCATATTGATACATTACTATAATTTACATGGAAATACCCTACATCTCACTAACTCAGAGGGAGATGTGAACAGCTGACTTATATTTTGAACAGCAAGAAAGAGGACACATTTGCCGACTTTTACTTTTAACTATGGATCGCTATGACAACTCTCATTTTATGTACCCATTAAAAAGAGGACGTGTCCTGGAAAAAGAGGACATATGGCAAACATAAATGCCTGCTTAGTCTGCCAAAATGCCTGCTTAGTCTGCCATCTAGCCGCTGGTGATGAGCAATTTCAAGGCCTCCGCTCTCCTTGTTTAAGCTTCTTTACCTTTAAACCAAACTTAAACTGAACAGCTCTTCAAACAGAGGATTGTTTTTCAAAGAGAGAACTGGAAAATAGAGCACACAAGCCATCCAACTAAGAGTGTGCCCCTCATAATAATAATAATAATAATAATTTTTATTACCATGTTCTGTATGCACAGTTTTTCATCTAAGGCAAGCAAGAGGCACTCAAGAGTTACATTTCAGACAGGAGGGAAATCACTTGAGAAGAGTGTAAAGCAGGACTGGTGAGAGGTGTGCCTGGGAAGAGTCCCGAGGGCCAAGTAGAGGCATGAAGGGCCACATTCCCCACTCACCAGCCCTGAGGTCACCACCCCTGATTTATAAGAATCCAACCATCTGAGTGACCTTGTGAAAGTGACATGTAGAATAGGACCCCCCAAACTTTTCTGAACAGTGGGAACATCTGAAATCTTGAGAAAGAATTGTAGGCAACACCACAACATTGCTGCTATGCAGGCAACAGTAGTCACAAAATGGCTGCTGTGGGGCTGTGGCCAATTACAAAATTTACTACTGTGACAGAGCCCTTATTCCACACAAGGGAGACAGGTGAGGCTAAAAGACAAGTCATTTTCCCATGAAACTGAATATCAGACAGAGGAAGGCTAAGCCCAAATAACAAAACATCAGTTTCACGGAAAGTGAACTGCTCTGCTATCCATTTCATTGCTGCTTTAACGTAAGAACACTGATTTCACCTAATGTTTTGGAGAGGGTAAATTTTTAGCAAAGTGCACAAAAGTACGTCAAACGTTATGCAGATGTTGTGGTAATACAGAATTGGTTTCCAAAAACTTGGAATGGTGTCGGGGGGTGGGGTTATTGGTTTGTTTCGTTGTTTTATGATGTATTTTGTCTTCTCATTTTGTTGTTGTTGAACGGCCTTAGGATCTTTGAACATTAACACTTTCCCCCTCCATCTTTGTGACTATTCTGTGTTTTTGTTTGTTTGTTTCTCTGTACAGTGGTACCTAGGGTTACATACGCTTAAGGTTACATACGCTTCAGGTTACAGACTCCGCTAACCCAAAAATAGTGCTTCAGGTTAAGAACTTTGCTTCAGGATGAGAACAGAAATTGTGCTCTGGCAGCGCGGCGGCAGCAGGAGGCCCCATTAGCTAAAGTGGTGCTTCAGGTTAAGAACAGTTTCAGCTTAAGTACAGGCCTCCGGAACGAATTAAGTACTTAACCCGAGGTACCACTGTATTACTACTTCTGTGTCGTGTGTTTCTCTTCTCTCTCTCCCACCCACCTTGACCGAGTGGGAAATACATATGGTAGCTGTTCCATCTGCATAGCAGCTATGCATCTCCACTCCCATTATAATTGGCATATAGGACTGCTTGGTAAGTGTACATAATGGAAAATAAGAAGGAAATAATGACTCAGCTGTATCCAACAACATAACTGTGCAACTGTAACAACTTCCACTAGTGCAGGGGAATTTATCCCACCTGTGCATCATGCCCAAAATCAGCTCTGGGGTCATCCCCACTTTGTGGCAGATTTGGTGGGTGTGGGTGGTGCCCAGTGACTGGGGAGTTTCTATTACGCAAGCAGAACTTTACCCACAAGATTTACCCACACTGGAGGAATGGCACACGCAGTTGATGGACTACATGGAACTGGCCGAAATGACTGGCAGAATCCGAGACTTGGGAGAAGAAACAATTGAGGAGGACTGGAAAAAATTTAAAATCTATTTGGAAAAATATTATAAGTTGTGTGAATCTTAAAAAACGCACCTTTTAGGAAAATCTAGCTTCAGTAATGTTAAATTAAAGAAATGGAAATTAAGGTACAAGAAGTCAGAGATAGAATAATGAAACAACTTTATTGTGTTAAAATGAAAACGTACATGATTTGGGTCATAATATATTTGAAATTGGGTAACATGATAAAATGGAAGATACAATAAGTATTGAAACAAGTTAACAAATTGCAGATGTTATGTATCACAGAGAATGCAGGGTTGGGAGGACGCGGGGAAGTCCAGTAGATTTGGAAAAAAGAACAAGAAAACTTGTAACTTTCTTTTTTTGCTTTTATAATATGCTCTTTGTTCTTTTTTCTGTATTTCATAAAACTAATAAAAAATATTATAAAAAAAAAGAACTTGTCCTCCTTGCGCAATGTCTTGGTTGCATTCAGCTCACTTAGCACCCTGCACAAGAGTCAACACAGAGCAATATAAAAGAAAGCTTGGAAACTTCTTGATTTGCCAGAAATGTATGCTCAGCTTGAAGGCTTTTTGTGCTGCCATGTATTGGATGTCAAACTTTTAGAAACAAACAAACAATCAATCAAAGAAACAAAAACACATGCCTCATGATACTTACAAAAGATTGTCACAGAAACTGGGAATGGTTTTGTGGTTGATTCTGATAAATGATATATGTAAATGCTTTTGTCTCAGGTAGTCACAAGTAAATCAGTAACTGAACACAGCAAAACTATATTTATATGGGGTTTTTACAAGAGAGCAAGTATCCGCACCCTTTCATCTGCTCATTCAATTTCAAAATGCTTGCAAAGAAATGGACTTTGCTCGCACTGTATCAGGACCATTCTTTTCTCAGTTCATAATATGTTATACTGTAAAGAGGAGTCTGAATAAATCTACTTGAGATGTTGCAGCCATTACTAGAATGCATATGTTCCACATGTTCCACATTTTCCACATACCACACCAGCCCCATATTTTGTACCTGTTTGTTCTGTGTTTTTTTCATGTATTTTTTTTAAAGGTGATGATGATACACATTTTGTTATTGTGCTATGTACTACTGCTTGTACTATTTTGTAGCTTCACAGTAGTATCACGGTCATAAAACGTCCAAATTTTTGCAAGTTTGCTATCCTTTACTGTAAACTTTCACCAGCAGAAGTGGCTTCTTGGATCCATCAGTCTCATTCCTGATTCTCCATTTTGTGGCCATCAGCAAGCAGGGGAAAAGGCAAGCATTTATAGCATGACCCATTGCAAAATGCATAAATGCAGAAGCAAAGATGTATAGTTGTGTTGCCATGCAATTGTCAAGTACTGTACGACAGAGTACAGTACTTTCAATATTTTTATCCCACTACCCTCCACCCCGTGCTGTGGTACAGCTGTGCAGTGCATTATTTTGAAAATGTTCAATTGTAGCATCTTATGAAGGCACTGTAGGATATTGGTGGGTAGCCAGGGTGGTGATAAGAAACAACTTTTAATAGGGAAATGTTGAAGAAGCAGACCATGTATCTCAGTACCATTGCTAAAACCACAGCTGATAAAAAAATGTACATACACCTTGCTCCTCTCCTCTATATTGTGCAGCAAAAAGACCTGTTATCCTGGGGATAGAAGCAGCCCCAGTGTGATTGCATTTGTCCCTGGACCCCTAATTGGGAACCACTGGTCTAGAGAAACGACGGAGATCTGTAGAACAGTAAAATATGTATTAAAAATACCCTAAGAATGCTGATATGCCTACAGCAGGTGCAGACAGAATAAATTAAATTACTGAAGTGAGAATTCAGAGGTTGTGGATAATTGGATTCTTGTGACCATATGAAGGCAGAGTGATAAGACAACTTATTAGGTAATGTAACATTTTTTAAAGAACAAGTTTTTGTATCAGGGAGAAATGTAAAATAACAGCAAAAAATCGAAACTGTTTAGTAGCAATTTTGAGATAGCTTGTAGTAAGAATTGTACAGTTTTAAACTGACTTTTAATATGTTACAAAATTTGCAGCACTAAAATAGAACAAATTATTTCAGTGGCAAGTTGCATAGGAACACATATGGGTTAAAGTGCAACTGGATGGGAATGCTTTCCTGGTCCTGACCCAGTGGTGTAGCGTGGGTTGTCAGCACCCGGGGCAAGGCAAGTAATTTGCGCCCCCTAACCCCTAACCTGCGCTGCTGCCAGCTTATTCTTGCTGCTGCCTGGTCTGGTCCGGTGTGGTTCTCTCCCGCGCTCAGCGCTGCGCTGGGCGGCCACTGCGCTGTCCCTCCCCCAGATAGTCTCTCGCTCTCTCTCCGCACCGCAAGCCTGGCACCCACCCCCTCCACAGTGGGCGGCGACCCGGCGGATTGGATTCACACAGCCAGCACTGCAGTGAGAGAGAGTGAGTGAGCCAGGTGGGGGCAGAGAGCTGCGAGTGCGAGTGCACGCCCCCCCCCAAATGTTGCGCCTGGTGCGGCCGGCCCCCCTGCACCCCCCACGCTACGCCACTGCCTGAACCTGTGACTGCTCGTGAGGAGTGGAAGCACTGCACTTATTTGGAACTCTTGATTTTATCCCCCATCCCTGCTGCCATCAAGTATTGATCACAGTACTCACTTCCTGGTGAGTGTGCCTATAGCACTTGAGTGGACAGTACACTCCTATGCACACTAACATAGGAGTAAGGCCTACTCCCTGGTGCCACACTGTTTTTATTGTAATTATCTGCATGTTTTTTAATAGGTGTTAGGGTATATATCGATAGTGTTTTCGAGGTTACCAGCATGAGTTTGACCAAACTGCGGGAGGCAGTGGAGGACAGAGGTGCCTGGGGTTCTCTGGTCCATGGGGTCACGAAGAGTCGGACACGACTAAACGACTAAACAACAACAACAACAAAGGGTATATATCAGCCATGTCCAAACGGTTGATCATGATCTACTGGCAATCGTGTGGTGTCCCTGGTTGATCCCTGTCGACCGTGTGATCCTGGTTGATCTCCGCCCCCCAAAAAAAGCTCAACAACTTTTGGTAGATCACTGCCAGTTTTTTAATAGTGGGAGTAGATTGCAGTCTTTTGGGAGTTGGACATGCCTGGTATACACAGAATCAAAAATTGTAGAGTGGGAAGGAAGCTGGGGGGGCGTCATCTGGTCCAACCCCTGCAATGTAGGAATTATTTGCCCAACATGGGGCAAATAAATACAGTGGTGCCTCGCAAGACGAAATTAATTCGTTCCGCAAGTTTTTTCGTCTTGCGAGTTTTTCGTCTTGCGAAGCACGGTTTCCCATAGGAATGCATTAAAAATCAATTAATGCGTTCCTATGGAAACCGCCTTCAGACCAGGTCCGGGACAGTCTGTCCCCCGACCTCTTCTGAAGGCTGAGGGGGGGGGGACAAGGGCTTTTCTTCCCACCCCCAGCATTTTAAAAAACCCCGGGACAGCATTTTAAAATGCTGGCGGGCGGCAGCGAAGGCTTCGCTGCCGCCCGCCAGCATTTAAAAATCGCCCCGGGACAGCGGAGGACTTCTCCGCTGTCCCGGGGTGATTTAAAAGCCCCCGGGAAGGCAGGCAGGGGGGGACAAAGACTTTTGCCCCCCGCCAGCCTTCAGAGGTCTTTGCTCCCCCCGTCTGCCTTCAAAAGCCGTCCAGGACAGCGGAGAAACACGCTGCTTTTCTCCGCTCTCCCGGGAAGGCAGGCAGGGGGGAGCAAAGACTTTCACCCCCGCCCGCCTTCAGAAGAGGTCCTGGACTCTTCTGAAGGCCGGCGGGGGAGCAAAAGTCTTTGCTCCCCCCGCCTGCCTTAAAAAGCCATCCAGGATAGCGGGAAGCGCTTCCCTGCTATCCCGGACTGCTTTTAAAATGCTGGTGGTGGGGAGCAAAGCCTTTCGGCCCCCGCCGGCCTTCCTGGACCTCTTCTGAAGGCCGGAGGGGGGGAAAGGCTTTGCTCCCCATCGCCAGCATTTAAAAGAGGTCCCCGGAGATTTCCCTATGGGCTTTCTTCTTGCGAAGCAAGCCCATAGGGAAATTCGTCTTGCGAAGTGCCTCAAAAAACGGAAAACCCTTTCGTCTTGCGGGTTTTTCGTCTTGCGAGGCATTCGTCTTGCGGGGCACCACTGTATGTAGCAATAGCAACACAGTGGAATTTACTACCGAGTACGCGGGTGGCGCTGTGGGTTAAACCACAGAGCCTAGGGCTTGCCGATCAGAAGGTCGGCTGTTCGAATCCCCGCAACACGGTGAGCTCCCCTTGCTCGGTCCCTGCTCCTGCCAACCTAACAGTTTGAAATCACGTCAAAGTGCAAGTAGATAAATAGGTACCGCTCCAGCGGGAAGGTAAACGGCGTTTCTGTGCGCTGCTCTGGTTCACCAGAAGCAGCTTAGTCATGCTGGACACATGACCTGGAAGCTGTACGCCTGCTCCCTCGGCCAATAAAGCGAGATGAGCGGTGCAACCCCAGAGTCGGCCACAACTGGATCTAATGGTCAGGGGTCCCTTTACCTTTAAATAAGAATAGAATTGCACTGAATCTGATTATTCTCTACAATTATTCTACAATATTGCAGCCTTTAATGTTCATAGCTGAATGGAAACTTTCTGAATCACAGAATATTTTGAATTGACAAGAATACTTTTTAAAATAAGAAAAGAAAATCTGGGAAATTCATGTTTTCTGTTTTTTAAAAAAGTATTGCAAATGAAAATGCACAAATTCCTCGCAAGATGCCCTCGTCAGCTGAGGTACCTTTCGATCTGTTTTAGTATTTTAATTTTTGTATGTTTTAAAGTATGGCTGCAAAACATTTCCCCCTTGGCTTTATTGTTTTATCCGCTTTTGAGGTTTTCTTCATTCAAGCGGTATATACATTTTACTACAAAATGAATGAATGAATATGAGCAGGGACCAATAATTGTTTAGCGGCGAAAGAAGCACCGAGGTGGAAAAATACACATTTCATTTCATTGTTCATGCCCCTTAAAAGGAAGAAGAAAAGTTCTCTTTACAGGTGCGATTGGCTTATTCACAGAGTGTGACGCAAACACTGGCCAATAAAAAGCGAATGTAGTGAGGCGGGTGGCCCGGTTCTTTTGACAGCTTATTTGTTTCTTTACGTGATGGACAGAAAACGTGACCAGTAAAAAAAAAAAGCAACTAATAAGCTGCGGGGCGGGACCGAGCTCCTCAGGTCACCATTGGTTGTGAGGAGAGCAGAGGCGGGCGCCGAATGACAGGGAAGGCTACCAGTTAGAACACCGACCGGAAATGGGCGGAGCGGGCCAACGCTGCCCCTACCACTGCCCGCGGGCGACGGTTTTGCTTTTCTTATTGGTCCTGACCGATGAATGACAGGCCCTCCGAGCAATAGCCGGCAATGGCCGGCAGAAATAGGGCGGGGCGGGGCGTCGCCTCGCCGAGGCCGGATGAGGAGAATCCGAGGGGGGAAGTTTTGGTGGTTGTTGCCTGGGGTTGTGAGAGGAAGCGGGGAGGTGCGCGCGCCGGGGGGAGGAGGAGGGGATCTGTCCCCCTCCCACCTTAGGCCGTTGCTATGGGCAACCGAGGAATGGAGGAGCTCATCCCGCTGGTGAACAAGCTGCAGGACGCCTTCAGCTCTATCGGGCAGAGCTGCCACCTCGACCTGCCGCAGATCGCCGTGGTGGGCGGCCAGAGCGCGGGCAAGAGCTCCGTCCTCGAGAACTTCGTCGGCCGGTCAGTCAGTCAGTGAATCGTGCGTGTGGGGGGAGGGGGGCTTTGCGGGGAGGAAGAGAGGGAAACGCAAACTGCGCAAGGGAGGCTCCCTAAGGCAGACCAGCGGCGCGCGGCGCAGTTTGCGGAAATGAGTTCCGAGAATGCCGGGCTCGCGCTCTCCTCAGCTCGCTGTTGCCGTAGAGGCGGCCTCGGCCCGGGAAGAGCCGCCGCCGCCCGCCCGCCAAAAACAAGCCCCTCTCCGCTGGTGAGGGGAAGCGGAGAGGAAAGGGTCTCTTCCCCGCTCCGAGACCCCTCTCTGCCCCATGGAGCCGAAAGGGGTCGCGCGCGGGACTGGCCCTCGTGAAAGGTGGCTTTGCGACTGGCGCCATGGCCGGCGTGTGGGCCACCTGCCTTCTCGCCTCCCGCTCTGCTGGGCGAGTGTGGGGAGGGGTCAGACCCGCGAGGCCTCGCGCTGCCCTTCGCCCTACACACCTTTCCGGGTTGTCCCGGGTAAACTCTGTCGCCTGTGCTCCGGTGACCTCTATGGGGAAGCTTGCCTGCTCTTAATGGGGTTACACTCTCTCTAAAGGAGCAGGTACACAGCTCGGGGGGTTTTCTGGGTCCTTTGCTGTCGATTGAGACTCAGGTGGTCTCAGTGCCCCTGGATCTGGACAGGGATAGCCTAACTTCTATCGTTTAATCTGTGGTAACCTCCAGGTTAGATTACTGCAATGCGTCCCACGTAGGGCTGCCAATGAAGACTGTCTGGAAACTTCAGCTGGTGCAGAAATCGGCGGCCAGGTTGCTCATCAGGGCAAGACTGTTTGAGAGTATTACATCGATCCTGGCCCAACTGCACCGGCTGCCAGTTAGTTTACCAATTCAAAGTGCTGGTTTTGACCTATGAAGCCTGAAACGATTCAAGAATGCAATACCTCAAGGACCACCTCTCCCCACATGTACCCTGCAATCATGAAGCCATTCTTTGTGTGCCTTCCAACGCGAGAATGGGCCTTTTTTGCAGTGGCTCCCCATTTATGGAATGATGTCTCCAAGGAAGCTTGCCTGGCACCATTGTTACATATTTTAGGTGCCGGGCAAAAACTTTCTTTTTCTACCAAGCCTCTTGCTATTTAAACAATCTATGGCCTTTTAAACTGTGGGTGGGAGGTATTGCTTTTGTTTGTTACTATGTTATATGTGTGTGTGTGTGTGTGTTTGTAAATATATACACACACACTGCCCTCTGATCTTTGGATGAAGGGTGGTATATAAGTTTAATAAATAAAATAATAAAATAAACTGCAGGGTGGTACTTGAAATGGGCGGAACAATCGGTGATTCTGCTTTTGTTGCCATTGTAATTATTATTGTTTACCTGCCCTTCATAGGATCAGAGGGCTGGTTACATAAATACAAGATAATAAAATAAGTTTTAAAAACAATAGCAACAAATTTACAACTTAGCATCTTTCCTAGGAAATCTTTGCCTGGTTTGTAACATACATCAGCCCCTCTTGTATGAAAACCCATCAGATTCCAGGTTTCTTTGCGGGTATTGCTAAATGTAAAAAATCTCAAGCTGCTAGACAGCTTATGATTAGCAAGGGTGGGGGAGGTTACACCTGTCTTTCTGCTTTCTGTGTAATGGTCTTACAGATAAGGATGTAACACAGTATTATGTCGACCTTCCACCTGTGCACTTTTGTGCCATAAAGAACAGTTAGCAATAAGTCTTGCAGACACACTTTTGCTTTCAGCTGTTGCTTAGTTTTACACATAGCTAACAAGTTTCCCTCTTTTGTTCTTGTATAATACATTTGGACTTCAGAACATGAACGCTGTTCCTTATTTTTGTGTGCAAGATACATAAAAGTGATCCACAATTTCAGAAATAAATGCACAATATCTTATTAACCACTAGCTAAGCCATTACATAGTAAGCCTGCTATGGACTGGGATGTAATGGATATATTTTAGCAAAGCCATATACTCTGTACCTTAGGTTGCACAGAGCCGTGCCATTGGGTTAAATGTTCTGTCCTGAGCTCTGTCGATAGGATAGTTATTTGAAGAACAGGATTACTTTGCTCAATATGCCACTTTTCCTTAAAAGCAGAGTAATCTGTAATATAAAATATAAAATGAAATAGGAAAAATAAAACGTCATCAAAAACAATTTTTTGACAGCTGATTACTTCTTCCATGTCCCTGAGCATTGATTAATCCACTGCCAATTGCACACCCTATGGATGTGGCATGGCATGGTATGGCATTGTGCTGTCAAATAAACTACTGTGCCAGACAGTCTGTTACACAAAATGATCTAAACAAAATCACCTCTAAGCAATAGACTTGTTAGTCTGTTGCAGCAAGCAACACCATTTTCAATGTACCACAAAACACAAACAGGTCTATTGTGATGTACAGTGGTACCTCGGGTTAAGTACTTAATTTGTTCTGGAGGTCCATTCTTAACCTGAAACTGTTCTTAACCTGAAGCACCACTTTAGCTAATGGGGCTTCCCGCTGCCATTCTTAACCCCCCAAAGTTCTTAACCCGAGGTACTATTTCTGGGTTAGCGGAGTCTGTAACCTGAAGCGTATCTAACCCGAGGTACCACTGTAATATTCTACTCTAGACATTTTTACTTATCTTTGAAACATGTTTCCATGGTACATGAGGATTAGCAATGACAATGACAGTCTGCTTTTAGTCGAAACAAAATAAAAAAATTCCTTCCAGTAGCATCTTAGAGACCAACTAAGTTTGTTATTGGTATGAGCTTTTGTGTGCATGCACACTTCTTCAGAAATCTGAAGAAACACACTTAGTTGGTCTCTAAGGTGCTACTGGAAGGAATTTTTGTTTTGTTTCGACTATGGCAGACCAACACGGCTACCTACCTGTAACTAGTCTGCTTTTAACCCTTGATAAGCAGCAGAGCAGCCTATGCTAAGAAAGAGTTTTTTATGCTTGTCTTTGCTACCCCGCCCAACATATAATGGGTGTTTTGCTTGCATTTTAGTGACTGATAGCTCTATGTACAAATTCATAGTGTATATTTTTGCTCAATAGCATTTCTGTAACAAATAAGATGAGATATACCTTCTCATATGATGATACCAATAGTAATGATTGTGATTTGTTTTGTCCTGCAACTAATTTTAATGTGCAGTATCTACCTGAGAACCCAGAGATAACCCGTCTCACACCTTGGAGGATTCTACCTTTGAAACTTTATGCTAAATTTTTTTCTGCCTTGGGGTTTTTTAGCTGCTTTTCATTTGCTTTGTCTTCACAATTTGCCATTTAGGAATTGCTTTAAAGTGTGATTAGGGAGCTGTATCTCAGGGATTGTTTTCCCCTCGCTCCCATTCATATGTAGAGAAAAAAACGTCCAGTAGCACCTTAGAGACCAACTAAGTATGTTCTGGGTATAAGCTTTCCGTGTGCATGCACACTTCTTCAGATACCTGCAAGCACACTTCTTAGTTGGTCTCTAAGGTGCTACTGGACTTTATTTATTTATTTATTTATTTATTTATTTATTTATTTATTTCAACTGCATCACACCAACATGGCTACCTACCTGAATATGTAGAAAATGTTACTGAAATGTGATTGTGACAAAAAGGGAGCACACATTGGTCTGAATGTGCTTGGTGAACACTGATTTGAACAGCCTTAAGTGATGGTGGGGAACTTCCACCCAGGTCCTCCAGGCTTCTCTAGCCAGATTGAACTTTCCCTCCTAGGCCGTCTCTCTCCCCAATCCATGTCTCCAGTCTGCTCACTAGTGCTGTTATGCATTTTCCTTGAGTGTTTTGCTGTCTAGAATGTGTCCTCGAAGTATGATAATTACTCTTGTTTGCCTTGATTTAGGTGCATGTGTAGAAACCTGGCTTTAGTATGGATGGAGTGTAGCATACTGTAAAAATTACATGCATTGCCCTCCTACTTCTGCATTTTGCCCATAAGGAAATGCAGTGATCAAACTATTTTAAGCATTTTTCAGTGGAATTGGTGTTCTAATATACTGTACATCAATCACTACCAATGACTAAACAGCTATAATCCTGGGTGTATATTTTGATCCAGTAGTGAATTCCTTGCCATAATCATTGCACGTAAAACATTTTATATTGACATGAGACCAGTATCTGGTTTTCTGGAAGATGTGGAGCAAGCATCTGAACCTACCTGAGTCTTTAGAAAACCAGCTTGGTGTGAATTTTTATCACAGAGTTCATCACATGTACTCTTCTGTGAACAGTTGTGAGGGATGCAGCCTAATGAGTGAGATTGCATTTATTAATGCTGTATTTCAACAGCAATGCTAAAAACTGCAATAACTAAACTGCAGTCAGACTCATGAAGGTGGAGCATGAAGTCAAAGAAGTAGAACAAAGCCTCAAATCCCCACCTGCATTTGAAAAAGTACATCTAATCAGATATGTCTTCCCTCTCCTGCAATAAAACATTTCAGTTTACTAAAGCTATTGTATGTGCTAGCTTAGGTTATCCTTTACCTAAGCATGTTTATAACACATGTTGTATCTATGGAAATTTCTGATGGTTGCAGGCTTGGGTTGTCTTTGATGTTTCCATGAATAGGTGTCATTGTCAGAGTGCTGACAAACAGGAGAGCCTCTTCTGCTTTCAGTTGATCTGATGCAACACAGTTAGAGATCTGGGAAAATGTATTGCATAAAGGGACTATTACATGGTACGGGATACTTTGAGGGCTCTATAGTGCTTTCCCCATACGTATCTGAATCCAATTTTAAGTGTGCGCTAAATTTATGTAACATTTTTTTGTTTATATTCTTGCCGCACAAGTTCTTATTCCTATTACTCCTTGCTAGTGACCATTTTGCTGGAGGTTTTCCCAAAAGTTCAATACAGCTTGTGACATACAAATTAAAAACAATGGGAAAACACAATAAAACAATTGAATAGGGTCAACAAGAGTATCTTATTCCAGGAAGCAGGTCATTACTAGTAAGTAGCATTGTTGATATAACTGTCAACAATGGAAAATCATTCTTTTGTATTTTAAGTGCCCTGCTATTCTGTGGTTGGTTGTTTAAAGTAAAATGGTAGCCGGGAGGGTGGGAAGCTTGGCCTTGTGCACTAACTGGCTTTCAGCCTCCATGAAGCTTTTCCATTTTGTAGAATGTAATTTGTGTTGTTGGATGCTGAATGCATTGGACAACAAATACATAGCAAATGTTTTGAATTTTCAAAGAGAATGTCTTCGTAGAATCTTCATCTTAAAAGTGTCAGAGCTCAGGTTTTTTCCAGCAGGTTTTGTAATGGTTTTATCTGGAAGCTACTGTTGAGAAGTGTTTCGTCACTTCCTTTCTTTTTGTCTATCATGTAGAAAATTGTTCCTTGATAACAGACTGATGTTGTTGGTTTGCTTTTTTACTTAATTGACTGGGTAAGAAATATAAATCTTTATGTAGTTTTACCTTAGGACTTGGCTGTAGACCAGGTGGTGGAACCCTTTTCTGCCCAGGGCCGTATTCCCTGCTGGGCAGCCTTCCAAGGGCCATGTACTGATAGTGGCAGGCCAAAGTAGACAAAACAACAAATGTGAATCGTTTTTACTCTAGGCTTCTTCACACTCTCCTAACATTTCACCCAGACAAGAGGCATTTTCAGAGTTCAAGGACACATTCCAGCCAATGATGGCTGTGATTTGGGGAGACTTTTGAGATCCAAATAGAGAGGCCTGGAGGGCCACATGTGGCCCTTACATCTGAGGTCCTCCACCCCTCCTGTAGATAGTAGATTTTATGGTGTGTTCTTGGTGGAAGCGGGAAGCATGTGTAGCAGTCCATAGATTTCTAATGTAAAGCAGTATCTTTATATATCTACATAACAGTGTTCAGAAAGTGCCCCTGTTGCATGGGCCAGTGATGAATCATTGAATCAATGATGCTTTCAGAGGCTGTAACTAGTGGCTGGGGCATAAGATTAATGGTACAATTATGGTAATTGCCATTTTGAGACAGTGCACATTTTCTTTAAATCAGGGGTGGCAAATTTACAACTGCTTCCATTGACTCACCAACCCTTTCCCTAATGAGACATCCCTTTCTTTCCCTCTCAACGTACCCTGCAAAAACCATGTTGTCATTTTCTGACATGGTGGCATTGCATGAAGGTCTTTTGTCTACTAGCAGTGGTGCCATGCCTGAGGAAGAAGAGGTGATTTTGAAGCATAAGTTGAGAGTTTTGCTTTTTATTTGCAGTGCTGCACTTGGTCACATCCACACTGCTATGCAGCTTTTAGAGGGTTAACTAAACTTCACTGTGACTTTGAGCTGAAAACAGTGAACCACTCATGCTGTACACAGTCAGCAGTGCTATTACTTGATAACGCTTTAGCAGATGATTACTTCTTAATACTTGACACCTTCATTTGTAATCTTTTAAGAGCCTAGTTGCTACAGATAAAACTTGTAAATCGTGTTTGTGTTCATGCTTTGGTGACTATACAAGAGCTGTTAGTAATTCATGTTTCTTAGGTCGTGGATACATCATTGGTATGACTCTGCATAAGGCAGCTTCGTATGTTCGATTTCCTGAAAGTCTGCCTTTCTTAAGAGGATTGGTCACTTCCTCTAGGAAATGGAACTGCATAATAAGCAATAATTGTGTGTGATAGGGTGGCAAGTGCTGCTAGGGCAGACTAGTCAGGAATTCTTAGGGCTGAGAAAAACTGATCACTGTCCTTCAGAACATTTTTGCCAGTGCCAGATGTTCCCTTTTGTCTATTTGTATGAGAAAGTTCACCTGTTTATTTACATTGCCACTCTTGCTCTGTTCTTTCAATTAGTGTGCCAGCTCTCATAACATCAAATGTACCTACACCTGATAGGCTGCAGAGTGTTGTGATATCATCTTATAAAAACTATTTCATGATTTGGCTAGGATTGCCAGGTAGCTAAACTAAGAAGTAAGAAGCAGTAACCAGGTGAGAGAGAAATAAACTTGTGGTAAAGCATCAACAGTTACAGAATAATGGTTCCAAAAAAGATGAATGTTTGAGTTTTTGGCAAACATTACTGTACACCTCCGGAACGAATTAAGTACTTAACCCGAGGTATCACTGTACTTCCCAGAATGACTTTACTATGGCTAGTGACTGCCTGCTGAGCACAATGATGCACAGCCCACCAGCAGAGACCTCTACAGCACATTTGTGCACCACAAGAAGATGCCTCTGCCCATCCTTGGATAGGAACAGACAGTGGGCCTGGTCCAAGGGATTTGAGTCAAAGCTTTGGTTAACCTTTGAAGAAGCTTACCTAGGTCAATGTAAGTAGGGATAATCTAAGTTTCAATTTCAGTCAGTTTGGCTCTTCATGGTTCTTTTGTATTATTTTATTCCATGGGTAGGAAAACTAAGAACCCAGGGGCCACATCCAGCCCAATCGCTTTCTCAATCTGGCCTGTGGACGGTCCAGGAATCAGCGTTTTTTTATATGGGTAGAATGTGTGCTTTTATTTCAAATGCATCTCTGGGTTGTTTGTGGGGCATCTCTGGGTTATTTGTGGGCCACCTTCTAGCTCTGGCTGAAGAAAAGGATAGCTAGGAGACCAGGTCTTTCTGGCTACAGGCTGTCTCTGCCACTGTTTTGTCTTACCACCTTTCCTGGAGCCAGGTCTGACACCTGGGCCCAAGTTCTGTTTGCATCACAACACCCAGTGCCTCGGGATCAGCTGTAATCTTTCAACCAAACTGCATGGTCACATGGAGGGTTACTGCTTCCCTGGTCTGTCTTCTTGTCTAGGAAGGGTACAAATCCCCACCAAGGATCCCTGAAGTAGTGAATTCTCAAGAGTCTACAAATCATGCCTGCATTGGACTAGATGACCCCTGGGTCCCTTCTAATTTTATGATTTGGGGTGTGTATGTGGTACATCTAGAATCTCTCAGACTTTTGTACCCAGGTTTTGGTAGTGACTAAAGATACTTTGCTGGGTTGAGGCTGGGATGCCAACTATGTTGGTTCTTGGAGGCATCAGATCATGGCATGTACACCGTGGGTTCATCTTATTTGGATCACTGCAACACAGACTGTGTGGGGCTTGCCTTTGTATTTGGAAACAACAGCTGATTAAGAATTCTGCAGAAAGGTTTATGGCCAGGGTCAGTTATGGGGAACATGTGAATGAATCTTTGGTAACAACAGCTAGATTAGCTGGTGGTCCTAATTATTTTGAAAGGTGCCACTACAAATATTCAATTGCTTTGTATGTGCTTGCCTCATGGAGCCATTTCAGTAGTGGAACTTTGGGTGAGGAAATGACCTTTTGACAAGTTTGCTCAACTGAAGTTTTCTAGGGATAAGTGGAACCTGCAACAAATTGCAAACACATTTAGGAGGCCAGCCAACTATGTCCTCTTCCATTGCACCTCTTCTGATTTTCATTTCTCTCCCCCCAGCATGTCCCCATCACCAGTCGGTAAGCATTCTGTGCCCGCTGAGTATATTATATCCTTGTTGGGCCTAACTTTTGCTTTTCTCCACCATCAATACTTTTTGTTTTTCTCCCCCAAGTTTCTTTTATGCTTTTGAGTGTCTTGGGGTTTCTTAAGCCCATTAAGTGTATTGAAACCTTCCTTATCTGCATGGATGGTGACATTTTTGGCTATGTAAGGTGCCAGGCTCAGAGAATGAGTTTGTTATAGGATAACACTCCTGTTTGGTGCTCTGAGTGAGATATGAGTGCCTGGACTGAAGCAATGGTAGAAACGCCCTTGGCTTGTCAACACTGCCATTTGTGTTTACTGTAGGGACAGCCTGGCTTCAGTGCTACATACAGCTTTGTTTATTTCTTATTTGCAGCGTGCTTCCTTCTATCTCCATGAAATAGCCACTTGTTAAAGCCACTGCATAATGTGCTTTGAAGCTTTGTTTAATACATATGTATTTCAGCATTCTCCTTCATGACCAAACCAAGTTTCCCTTTGACCTCCATTGAAGTTGTCTGTCAGTAATGTTGTAAGGCTCAATTGTTTTGGCATTATGCAACAGAGGACTCTGGGCCTCTTTCTCTGACTCACTGTGGTTGTACTTCCTGTCTTGTAATGTATGTCCTTTGGTGTCCGCTTGCTAAAAGCTTGTCTCTTTTTATCAAATGGTTTCCAGTAGGACTTCAAGTTTTAATTAGCAGATCAATCAATTAAAGTTGAATGGGGAAGGAAGAACAGGTGTTTGTGAGTATGAATGAATGTGTTTAAGTGTGTAGGGTGGAAGGGAGATTCTTGTCCTGGCCCCACCTTCCACAGCGCCTAGTCCAACCCCTTTCAATGAAGGAATCTTTTGGCCCAGCGTGGGGCTCAAACCCACAACCCTGAGACTAAGAGAGTCGTGCTGAGCCTGCTCTTGTTTTAAATGGATGTAGTTTTTACCA
Organism: Podarcis gaigeae; assembly: GCF_964106915.1. NCBI lineage: Eukaryota > Metazoa > Chordata > Lepidosauria > Squamata > Lacertidae > Podarcis > Podarcis gaigeae. The sequence goes on along the minus strand of NC_139694.1, from coordinate 31,114,477 downwards.
GAAGGACTGTGAACTGTTGTGGAAATCATGTTTTTAGGACAGCAACAACTACTTCGGGTTTTTTTCAGAGGAGCTTGGTACAAGGGATGTATGTGTCCTAGGCTGTCAGAGAATGGTTTTAAAAAGAACTGCTTCTGCTGTTGTGGCAGATGCTCTGTTGGATGCTTTTCAGTATGGCACCTGGTCCATGGGCTCCACTGTGGTTGCCCAGAGAAACATCTCGTTGAGACAGTGGCTCATTGATTCTAGTTTGGAAGCACACTTGGCCAGTCTCCTTTTCTCAGCGGCAATGATGATGATGATAATGATAATAATAATAATAATAAAAATAATAGTAGTAGTAGTAGTAATAATATAATTGTATTATTTATATGAAACTCATCTGACTAGGTTGCCCTAGTCATTCTGTGGCTCCGAACAAATATTAAAAAAACAGTCAAACATCAAACATTAAAAACTTCCCCTATGCTTTTTGGGAGTCTCTGCAGGTTCACTTGGTGGAAATAAGAAATAAAACCAAGGTACTGCCTTCTGCTAAAATAGATGAATGCAAGGGATGACAGTCTTCCTTTTTTCATCCCCCCATGCAGCTTTCCCAATCTACCTAAATGAGAGCCTTGGTTGAGAGTTTCCAAGTGACTGAAGAAGACCACTGTTGTGACTGAAGCAACTAAGATGTTTTTCCCTGTACATAATGTTGAAATAATTGATTTCTGTGCAGACTGCAGTTAAGTATGTAGTCGTTCTCATAGAGAAGGCTTGTATAAAGCTGCTCTAAAGTTTTATATCCTGATAACAGGGTGGCTCGTTGGAGGGTCTGCTTGGTACTAGTTCTTCAGACTGCAGATCTGTGAGCTCTGGCTTCTGTCATAGTGTCTTGTTGTGCCAGAAGCAGTTTAGTTATGCTGGCCACATAACCTGGAAAGCTATCTGTGGACAAATGCTGGCTCCCTCAGCTTGAAAGTGGAGATGAACGCCACACCCCATACTTGAATTGGACTGGATTTAACCATCCAGGGGTCCTTTACAAAATTTCCATTTCTTACCTACACACACCATCAGCCCCCTCCCTTTAGGTAGCAGAGGTGTATCATCTTTTCCAATCTTTGATGGGTTTCTTCTTCCAGACATCCCAGAGAGATCTCTGTATATTTCCCAGCCATTTGTCACCATTAAATAAAACATATAAACTTATAAGGAATACAAATCTGAATGCAATTGAAAGAAAAGACAAATTTTGGATAAATAGTATGTTATAATTAAGTTTCTAAAAGAGTGATTTAAATTCTAAAATTTGAGATTTAATATTGGAAAATTATATTATATGAATTGAAACAAGTTAATAATTTGCTAGCAAAATTTATGAGTTCAGAAGGCAGGAACAAGAGATGTGAGGAAGTCCAAAGATGAGATTGAAAGGTAGATGTTGGAAAAGACTATGTTATTATGTATGTTTCTTTTTTCTATTGTTTAATTTTTTTTTAATAAATATTATAAAAAAAAAATAAAACATTGCCAGACATTCCTGGCCATCAATAAGCATTTTTCTTTTAACTTGAATGAAACCAAGAACTATCAGAACATTCCACAAAAACCTAATTTAAGTTTGGATTACTTGGGATTTACTGACAAAGGAACATTGCCCAGTCAGTATAATAGTATTGTGGTTTGCACCTTGTGGCAAGCCAGGCTATGGTTTATCATGAACAAACACAAATGCTAATATTGTGCCCACCCTGTTCCTTTCCCCCTCCCAAGTGGGGAGAAAACGAACTGGAATGCCAGCTTAACATTATAAACCAGTGCTTGTGGTTTGTTTTTCCAAGAAGATGACTTACCACAGCCATCACCAAGTTGGTTATGTTGGATTTCTAGAAGAAGAAGAAAAGAATTGGAAACTTTTCTGTAGCTGCAAATTAATTGAGATCTGATTTACCAAGTTTATTGAATTACTGTTTACTTGTAAATGTTTAAAGATTTATTTTGATTAGTGTAAATTTTATACACTGCTTGATTGAAAAAACAGCGACCTCAAAGCAGCTTACAAACGATAAAATAGTAAAACTGAGAAAAATTCACAGCCATACTTAAACATACAAATGTTAAAATACTAAAATAAAACACTTAATAAAGAAACCTAAAATATATTAAGGGGGAAATTAGTAAGGTGTACTTAGTGTGATTTAAATGTTATATTCAAACATATAGCATTACTTAGAATTTTTTATTGGATTCCTTGAAAATATTTGGAGAAATGACAACTCTGTAGCATCTTACTTCCTTTACCTTTAGATTTAAATAAAATTTTAGGATGCCTGAATTGCTATGCACCTGAAAAAATCAGCTTCCTGGGGATAGCCATCTGAGAAATTAATTACAGCCTTGATTTAAACTGTTATTATTGTGTCCATTCTAGTTCACCAGTTTGATGGTGGCTGTGCTTTCATGTCTCAGTAAACTTTAATTACCATGAATATGTAAATAGAGCAAAAAAACACAACCCATGACTAGTGCTTCATCTGGGAATCACAGTTTGTTTTGCTACAAACAAACCATGATTGTTCTTGGGTTTCCAATTGTGTTTTGTTTGAAATGAAACAAACCATGATCCTTAGTTCAGAAGTAATGCTAAGCCAAGGCTCATGGTTTGTTGCACCCGCTCATGCTAGGGGAGGATCTAAGTGGGAGTGCTTTGTGCATTTATTTTGCACTTACTTTGATGTGCAGACTGAGCAAATTTATATCCATTTATATCCATTCATTGCTGCCGAGTAATTTTAGGAAATGATGCATTTAAAAAAGTGCCTTCACTAACTAGGATCCAATGCTCATGGTCAAATGAAGATCATACATCATAGAACCTTTTCAGTCTTGGTTCCTGTTTCCTATGAATACGGTAGTCTCATCAGCATGACTAGAAAGCAACAGGAACATGTCTTTCTAGGTAACAAAGTCTCACACAATGGATCTGCATAGGACACCATGCACTCAGTGGGAGAGGATTGGGAGTGACTCTCAAGGCAAGTTGCCAAGTGCTTTGTTCTTGTTTTTGTAATTGGAGATTCTATTCTCTTGGGGAAATGTCTCAAAACACTTTGGGGTCTAGAGCAAAATATGCTTTCATGGGGCCTTACCCAGTTCTGTGTTCTGAATTCATGGGTGTAACAACAACAAGGAAACTGCAGTGGTCCATTCAGCATTCATTTATTTGTACAGGGCTATTATAGCCTATGTTTTCTGCATTCTTAAGTGCATGGTGGCTAATAGGTGCAACATAATTTAAAAACACTGCTTTACTAGGAAACAAAAGACCAGCAGGGAATAATGACTAAAATCAAATGTTTTTTATTTCTTTATCCTGAATTTTTAAAAACCTCTTCTGGTTTTGAGTTTGTGTGGATTTTGGAAGGCTTCAACTGAGCTGTAGTTACCCAAAAAGCAAGAGGTTTTAAGACTGGGAAATTCTTTTCAAAGCATTGTGAAAGTAGCGTTCTGCTAGCTAGGAAGACAAACATTTCCAGAGCTTTGGGGCATGTACTTCTTGATAAACACATGGATTCTTAGTCTCTCCCCCCACTCCAAGAGTATCAAATCTATTTTATTAACATATTAAGAGCTTAATTCCAGTGTAGGAAAAAAAGATGGATTTATGATAATGTTTTAATAGTATCACAGGTGTTTGGGAAGTATTTCTCTGACTCCTGTATATAGGGACACCAGTTGGCTGAGGTGGCAGGAGAAAATTGAGTTTGCATACCACAAAAGGAAGGCAGGAAATAGAAAGCCTGATGTTTGTACACTACTGCCTTTTTTGTATGTTTACAAACGATTGAAGACTTGTCCAAAATTCTGTACCAGCATCCATTTAAAAATCTGTATGTATCTAATTTGGTAAAGTTGCTAGGAATTCTCAGTTGCTAGCAGAGACTTCTGAAAGTCTTTCCATGTCTATCAGATATCTCAAGGTCTTATTTAGACCTCCCAGATCCACTTGCTTCATCCAAGAAAGCTCTTTATGCTTCTGAGCCTCCATGTACTAGCTATATAGTTAAGGAAGCAGCAGTAATTGCACCAACTCTTAATATTTGCTAATTTAAAATATAAATCTAAGCACAATCTGTCATTAACAGTGGAAACCATGAACAACATGTTGAACTGTACAGTATTTAACATTATCATTCCCATACATCAGGGTGGCCATATTGATGTTCTTGAGATACTTTTGGACTCCACTTCTGATCAACCCCAGCCAGCATGATTGATATTCAATGATTATGGGACTTGTAGTTCACCAACATATGGAGGACACCACATTGACTACTTCATAAAACTGTCATTGTCTTCCTTTGTATGCTGTTACAAAATGTGCCAGCTTTCTCATTAAGGTGGCCATTAGATCCTATGGACATAATTTTGGAACAGTGCGCTGTTCCAGAATAGGATTTTAAAAGTATTGTTTGTCAATCCTCATAATTGCAGTATCTTTTTTTATGCCATTGAAGTAACATTATCTTGTAAAAATACTCTGCAGAGATTTCCTGCCCCGTGGATCTGGAATTGTTACCAGGCGTCCCCTCATTCTTCAGCTTATCTTTTCTAAAACAGGTATGTGGTTTTTTCATTGTATTTGAAGAGTGACCCAAGTCCTTGTGTGAATGCTGATATGTCCGTGTGCAGTTTCTTCTTTGACTGTGACTACTCTAGAATGCAGAAATCTTTATTTGCTCTGGTAAACTAGCATTGTTTATGTCTTTGTGGGACTATATTTCAATGTTCTTAACATGTTTCCAAGCCAGTGTCTTTATTAAGTAATTTACTATACTTTGGTAAAAAACATGGACATGCTTTTTCTGAATACGTTGACTTGATTGTAAAACAAATAGGGATAATGAATCAATCAGTTTTGTAGAGTATTAGAATTATATTCTTAAATCTGAGTGAGGGGAGACTGTGTACAAGTTGAACCAAGGCCCTGCTGCCCTTGTGGGCCAATAAGCTGAAATTGAATCTTCCTAAGACAGAAATTGTGAGTGAGGTCTAAGAATTAGGAACTTTGCCTATTCTAGATGGGATTGCACTTCCTCTGAATGAATATTAGGGGGCAGTGGGGTGACGAAGTAACCTGGGGATGTCATGCAGCAGTCAAGACTAAGCTGCTGCCTGGGCCACCCTGTTCTAAGGGATTGACCTAAGACAAACAGCAACAACAGTTTGTTGGTCACTGTGCCCAACAAACAGTGCATAGCACGACTATGATAGCATCTCTCCTCATGCTGCCCAGGGTTGGCTGCTCAGTTCATCATTCACAGGAACTGCACTCAACACCTTGGCACCACTTACCTGAGCCAGTGTGCTAAGCAAAAACCAACTTGCAGCACAGCTGTAGCAGCCTCCCCTTTCTTGTGCACTGTGCACTGACTGCCTAGTTTGGTGGAGGTGCACAGGAGCAACTGTGGCGGTCTATTGAAGGCTTTCTGTCGGGTTTTTAAAGAGCTTTCTTATGGTTATGGCAGGCAGACACATTGGATAGCAGAACGTCATGTGCCATGGGGTGGTGATAGGCTCTCCTGAGAGTATGATTTTTAGCATCTGACCAACCATCCGGGAGTTGCCAACCATTTGGGGCTTTTGGGCACACATTTGCAAACTGGGCAAATTGCTGTGGGCATCTTGCACATCCCACAAGCAAGCACACTCCACAGCCTATTGTACGGGCTTCAGTATAATGCTTCTTTCAAGCCCAGTTTCAGCAGGGAAAGGATAAGGGGAAGGGACCATGTGGGCACCGTGGAAGACCTCTCTGGGCACATCCCTTGGGACCAAAGCAGCAGCACTTTGGTAACATAACACAACACGGTAAATGGACAATGGATATTTGCATAATTTTGGAAATACAGTGTGTCTTCCCCTCCCCTCATATTTTCATCTCACAAAATGAAACTGCTGAGCAATGCTGTACAGCCCTACTAAATCAGGCATGCAGTATAAAGCATTTGGTATAGTTAAAAGTGGTTTTCGGTGACAGCTCCTGATTGAGCCCTCAAAAGCTTTTCCAGAGGTGTGAATTCCAATCTGACAAAGTGATTTCTCTCTTTCAGAATATGCAGAATTTTTGCACTGCAAATCTAAGAAGTTTACAGATTTTGATGAAGTCCGACAGGAGATTGAAGCGGAAACAGACAGGGTTACAGGAACAAATAAAGGCATCTCTCCTGTTCCCATTAACCTGAGGGTGTATTCACCACATGGTAGGTATGGTTTTGTGCTCTGGATGAACATTTTAAAAGCACATATTACTGAACTGAATACATATATTTGAGTGCTACTGGACTACTCAAGTACCCTGGACTGGAAATATTCAGTAAAATGGAAAGCTATATCTTTCTTTGGTACTTTGGGAGTAAAAGTCTATATATAGATGAAGCTGTAGGAGGATGTGAAGGCATTAGATGCATTATCATGGTTAAAAAAGGCTTTAGGGTCTTATTGTCGTGAGAATAACTAGCTAGATCTCCCTAATGGCTTCCCTCCATCCTTGTATGAAAAGACTTTGGCAAAGTTCCTTGAGGTCACAAAGCAAAACTTGATGACCTTCTCAAAAGGAAGTTCTTAACATTGTGCTCACTTTTCTTTTCAGTATTGAATCTGACTTTGATTGACCTTCCGGGTATCACTAAGGTGCCAGTCGGTGACCAACCCCAGGACATTGAGTACCAGATAAAAGATATGATTTTGCAATTCATCAGCAGAGAGAGTAGCCTGATTCTTGCTGTGACTCCAGCCAACATGGATTTGGCCAACTCAGATGCTCTCAAAATGGCCAAAGAAGTTGACCCACAAGGTAAAAAAAAATCCCGATTTTTTTTCTCTTTCACCTGTTGCACTGATAAATTCCACACAGTTCCATGGCAGAATACTGTAGGGTCTCCAAAATCTCACTCTGAGCTTCTCAGCTAAAATAATTGGGAAGCCCCAAATCATTCTAGGTAGAATAGTCCAGTGCCAATGTGCTTTTTCTATGGTCCTGTGCCAGATACATTTCTCTGCTAAAATGCTGGTCTTTGAAAGGAATTTTCTAGAGGACCCTGGGAACAGAATGATAGTAGCAGAAAGCATAAGGTTAGGACAACTGGAACTTAAAATTGCAGGGCAGGACAAGATGGAATAATTCATGCCCTTGGTGGCAATAATTAGTTCTGTGCATTATGAAGTAAAATAAAGAAATCAAGAGCTGTACGAAAGCCCTAATCACACTGATGTGCAAAATTGCTATCCTAAGCTTATCATTTATTGTAATATGTATTATAGTTCCTGAGAACTTGTTTAATCTCTCACCTCAATATTTGGATCACCTGTTGATCAGCCGTTCTGTTTTTCCCCATCAGGCTTACGGACAATTGGGGTAATAACCAAACTAGACCTGATGGATGAAGGCACTGATGCAAGAGATGTTCTGGAGAACAAACTTTTACCTTTGCGGAGAGGTAGAAAGCTATTACAACTTATAACTGATGGTCAGATTCATAGACTTGAATAAAATGAGTGTTTGCTAATCAGGCTTGAGGGAAGGAAGTACCTGGGCTCCAAACCATCATGCAATGTGCATTTAATGTGCACTCTGGGTATGAAGGAGCAAATGAAAGTAGCTAGTTTTCAAGTCTGCTTGCTGTTTATCTTGTCCCTTTGTCATCCAGAGCATTCCTAAAGCACCCAGATGTACAGGGCTTCTGGCAATTAGCTTTCTTTTCTTCCTAGCATCTTTGGGTGCAAAATGTCAGCAGGGTGCATATGGGACATGATCTGCAACCAAGCTTCATGACAAAGCCCAGTATATTTGACATGAAGTTATCAGATTCTTTCTTCCACCCACTCTTTTGGCAGGAAGTAGTCAGTGGTTGGAGCCATATATTTTCGTATACTTGTTGGAAACTTCCAGTTTGCACAGTAGAAGGGACCTTAGTGATGATCCTAGCTGAGTGTTGTGCATTTAGAGCCAATTTGTGATCCTGATGAATTACTCTGGCTCTTGTGTAGCTTTTAACTTGATTAGCTTTGTTCAGATTTGATCTCTGTATACTGTATAATAGGAGATGACTCATCTCACCAGTATGAGCTCAGAGTCTGACAAGGGTGGGTTTTTGATTACCCCTTCAATAAATATGCTTGCTATACTGCTCAATATCACAGTTCGGCATTTGAAATAAACAGTGCAAAATAGACACATTTTCATCCTTTTTATTTGGGCTGTACCACTTGGATTTCTGTAAATTTCTGAGTCACAGTGCTTTCATGTACTAAGGAAGACAACTTGTGACATCAGGGTGTGAGGCCAAGTTCCATGGGAAAGAACTATGCCGAGTGTAAAAATTCCAGCCAGTGGCTGTTGAATGTCCCACTTCATGGCTTCTTGTCTTTTTAATTAAAATAGGAGCAATAGGCCCTTCTTAATTTTAAGTGTGGATTGTTGTAGAAGCTAGGATTCCCCACTTCTTTTGTACCGTTGCAACTATGTGGCTTTCTGCAGGGGTTGCCCTGTTGTGTCCTATCTGCTTTCCCTGCATTTGTACTGGGGTCCTGTGCAAAACTATAAGGCAAAAACTAATATATGGAGCTGTCCACTCATAGGCTACATTGGAGTTGTGAACCGGAGCCAGAAGGATATTGATGGTAAGAAGGACATCAGAGCAGCATTGGCAGCTGAGCGCAAGTTCTTCCTTTCCCATCCTGCTTACAGACACATGGCAGACCGCATGGGAACCCCCCACTTGCAGAAGCTGCTCAACCAGGTAGGCTGTTCCTCTGGCATCCTGGCTCTTTTGCCTGGCTCTTTAAAGTTGGCTGAACATCACTGTTTCCCCATAAACCTTGTGGAGATGTTACAGTATGGAGGAAGGTGGCTGGTACCTCTCACCCCAAATGTGATTCTCCCCCCTCACTTTTTCTTACCGAAAAAATAATAATCTGCTATTCTTCATTTTATAGCTGGTTTAAACATTTGGGAAAAAAACAGGGGAGAGCAGAAATAAGGGTCTTTGGTTTTTAGCTTATTTATTTTTCAGGTATCAGCTTGTTGCTGACATGAAATAAGTATGTAGTCCTGCTAATCTCCCATCATACACAGTTTTCTCCGTGGAATTATTCCAAATGAATATGGATTAAACTTGTTGTAGCAGGAAAAGACCTGTAGATGATTTCCATAAGCCAGTACCTGTTTTGGAAGTGTTGAAAGGGCTATGCTGGGAGCAGCCAAGTTTTCTTTTAACTTTGTTCATCCCCAGCAAGGGCAACCAAGAAAGGATTTTGGTGCTAGAAAGAAGGATAAGGTGTTCACCTAGGTGGTGGGCTTGCAGCTTTGTTAGGCTGAGATGGGGATTTAGGCATTCTTGGGTCATATACCAAAGAATCACAGCCTACTCCAGTTTAGAGTTCCATCACACCACAAAGGGGCAGCTGATGGATAAGAATTTTGGTAAATACTGGAGGATGTTAACTAGAGAGAACAAAAAGCAATAGGGATTCATCTTGGACATATCATATATGTGGGAAGCTGGTTTTGGAAAATTGTATTAAATTGAATTGATTTGGCAATGATTTGGAAAATCAATAAAAATAATTGGCAAAAAACAACAGTTCCATCACACCACAACTCACCCCTGATCAAGAGCTAAAGAGACAGCCCTCGACTTAGCTGACTTGAAAGGGAAAGCTGCTTTTATTCAGCACTAAGCAACACTACTTATAATGATGTTGATATAAAATGATTGCTCTCTTTTTTCCATAGCAATTGACAAACCATATCCGGGAGACTCTGCCATCACTGCGTAGCAAACTCCAGAGCCAGCTTTTGTCCCTTGAAAAAGAAGTGGAGGAATACAAGAACTTCCGCCCTGATGACCCTACGCGGAAAACGAAAGCCTTGCTCCAGTAGGTCAAATCTACATTTAGCTGTGCCTCTCACAAGGGGAGCTTCCTTCCTTTGTTGTGTTGTGCTTTCAGAGGCTAGCTTTCATCTTGAGAAGCATGAAAACGTAGGGTGGTATCCAACTAAGTTTTACTCAGAGCAGACCTGTTGAAATTAATTGACCTAACTAGTCATGCTTATTAATTTCAGTGAGTTTACCCCGGTTAAAACTTAGTTGAATATCTGTGTTGTGGCAAACATCCAGTGTGCTTCCTCTGCTCATTTTTTTACTTCTGCGGCATCATTTATGTGTAAGTTGCAGTTTTCAATGTTGCATAAGGGAAAAAGTATGCATACTAGAGAGCATCCTTCTGGATGTATAGGATGCACAAATTAAATGTGACTTTTGCATTCTTTTACATTCCACATTTGGTCGTAAAGTGCATGTGGAGCAATATTTTTGTGTAGCATGGTTGTAGAACAGCAAATCCTTTTCGAAACATTGTCCATAGTTTGAACTTGATCACCTTGACAAGATTGGTGGCTAAAGTTTGAGTATTTTTAACATCTTACAATTTTATAATTTTTATAATTATTATGATCAAATCTATTGTTTTTCAGCCTAACTGCATGTTTTGATTTTTCTAAGCAGTTTTCAGATGTCAGCGTAAAAAGTTTTATTGTTGTGATAGTGATAGCGTAGTGTGTGCCGAAGTAGTGTACCAAATAAAGTCATCTCCTACTACAGTCATACCTCGGGTTAAAGTTGCTTCAGGTTGAGTGTTTTCAGGTTGCGCTCCGTGGCAATGCGTTACTTCCAGGTTTCGCTGCTCGCGCATGCGCAGACGTTCAAAATGACGTCATGCGCAGAAGCGGCAAATCACAACCCGCACACACGCAGACTTGCTTGCATTCTCTTCAGGATGCGAATGGGGCTCCGGAAAGGATCCCGTTTGCACCCAGAGATACCACAGTATGTGTTTTTTGAAAGCTTCCTGGCAAAGAATTAGATTTCATACGTTCATGCCAAAAGAAGTTGATCTAGTAAAAAGTGTTACCTTTCACTCTACATTCCTGATTGGCTGATAATGGCTTCTGCTCACTCAACAGACTGTGGCATTATATAAACTTGGTTTTAAATTTATATCTGCATAGGATGGTACAGCAGTTTGCTGTGGACTTTGAGAAGCGGATTGAAGGCTCTGGGGACCAAGTAGACACGTTAGAACTATCAGGCGGAGCCCGAATAAACCGCATCTTCCACGAAAGGTTCCCTTTTGAACTTGTCAAGGTAAAAGACATGGGATTTTATGTCCTGGGGTGATTTGCGAGCTGCTGTTGGAGGACATTCCTGATAGGGACAATGCCCCCTGCTGGAAGGATCAGTCAGGATCCCCTTAACCCTTCTGCCACCTCTCCTGGGGGAAGAGTCATCCCTCTCTTGAGACTGACTGATTGCTGTTGGTGACAGTTGGACCTTTCTTTTCTCTGAAAAAAGTATTCTCATCTGTAGCCTTTTTAAAGTTTACTTTGTGCAGTTTGTGAGTTTGGTGATTAAGTATTGGTGTTTATGCAGGCTATAACTGTGCATATGAGAGTGCTTTGTATTTTCAACCCCCTGCTGACAATCAGTAAGACACATTTCCCCCTCTTAGCAGTGTTCTGTTGCTTGCTAGGAAAGAGCAAAGCCACAAGTGTCTGCTTTGGGCTGATGATCCAGACCCCTTTGGAAGATCTTGTCTAATCATCCAAAGTTAAAGAGGCACAATTGGGGTCCCATCCCATAGAAGCAGTTTTATCCTTACAGAACAATATGGAAGAAGGCCATGCATCATGCACCTGCAGACCTATTTCATTCAAGTGTAGGACACATAATGGGGCTTACTGAACATACCTTGTCTTATGGCAAAAGGCAGTCCTTAAGGTTAAAATCTCTTAACTTTGCACCCACATTTGTTAGCTGACCATTTGGTACTGACCTTGAGGTGTACTAAGGCAAACAAATGCCCTCTTCTCCATTCTCAATGTTTAAAAGATAACAAGAGGCAAGTTTAGTTTTACTTACATAGCCTGTTGACCTGCTCCTGGCCAGAGTGTTATTTCCAAAGCACATCTAACAGAAAAAAGATTTCAGCTATTACTTTACAGTGGTGCCTTGCAAGACGAAATTAATTCGTTCCGCGAGTCTCTTTGTCTTGCGGTTTTTTTGTCTTGCGAAGCACGGCTATTAGCGGCTTAGCGACTTAGAAAAAGGAAAAAGAAGGGGGAAAACTCGCAAGAACTCGCAAGACGTTTTTGTCTTGCAAAGCAACCCCTTAGGGAAATTCGTCTTGCAAAGCACCTCGAAAAACCCTTTCATCTAGCAAGTTTTTCGTCTTGTGAGGCATTCGTCTTGCGGGGCACCACTGTATATTGTTGTGTATCTGCTATGATGTGTTGATTTTTGTTATTATATTATGTTGCTTTGTGTATTTGTGGGCTGGTGCCCACAACACCTGGAGGGTACCAGCCTGAAGGCTGCTGTAGTGTGTTACATCTCTATTACCAGCTCTGATGTCAGCACATTTCTGCTGAAAAACTGATGCTTTAGTCGGCATCTTAGTCGGCACCCAAAACTTTCAAAGCAATACAATGTGAACAACAAAATAAAACAGCACAAAATACAGTTCAAGTTTCACAGTGAAAACTGCCATTACAAACAGGAGAGGGTTTCAAGAACTGTTGCTTAGCTGCTCTGGTGCTGGCGGTCACTACTGGTGTGTGTTAAATGGCCTTGTCTTGCCTGTAGGTTTGAGGTTTGGAGAACAGTTGACTACTCCCTGTAGTAGGAAAAATGTAACAACAGACACTAGCAGGAATAGCAATCTTAAGGTTAAAAAACAGTAAGTTCCTGGAAATGTTAAGTACCCTGCCCACCCACAATCCATCAGTTGACAGAGTGTTCTGTTTACCAGTGAGTAGTCAATTGACAGTTCACACAGATGTCAGTTTTGTCCCAGGGTGAAATTCAGGGGCTCTACTTGCACTAGACCAAGACAAAGCTTGCCCTTGGGGTTGAATCACAGGGGATGCATGATCCAGAATGCACTCCTTGTATTGAGGAGAATGGTCTTTGGCAAGTATGCTGTTCTTGGCTACTACATAATTTGTATGCTGGATCTTTGCATAAGTTCTCTTTAAGATGTTTGGTAAGTATGGCTTCTCTAAGGAGCAAGCATCTGAAGAAGAAAGGAGGCCCCTCTTTGTGATCAACCAGCAATTTTGTTTCACCCGTTTTTACCAGCTTTAGCATTGGGGGCTTTTTGTCTTCTAGATGGAGTTTGATGAGAAGGATTTGAGACGAGAAATCAGCTATGCAATCAAAAACATCCATGGTGTAAGGCAAGTATAGGAACAGCAGCTGATTCAATGCAGCACAGTGTTATCTTGTTCTCCACTGATAAACAGTATGTAATGATAACTATCTGGGATGCTAAGGCAAGCTGGTATTTGGTCTGAGATGCCTTCTACTGATGGTGGTTCCCGTTCTGCCCAAGTCAAAACAAAGAATGTCACCGAGAAGATGAAAGGAAACAGAATGATGATCACCCTGTCACTGTGCCTGGTACTTTACCAAGCCTAAAGGGAGGACCCTTCCTCTGCTTGGAGGAATTTGAGTGAGAGGCAATGAAAGCGAAAGTCCAGGGCTATACATCCATTTGCAAATACTTCTAGCACAGCTCATCTGTCAGACAAAACAGCACAGCATTTCTGATTGGTGGCTTTTTCTTCCCCTCTCCTCCAGTTTCAGCACCCTTTATTTCATTTTGTTTATAGATGCAGCAATGGGAGACAAACTTGAACTCTTGTTAGGACCAAAGGCTTTTAATGCCCATATGAAATGGGCTCAGGAGAGGGTGTATAGGCTAGGAGTTTCTGTAGTTCTGTTGAGGAATGAACAGTTCCATTTAGACACTATCCTTTTGGGGCAATAGCACTCAAGATCCATTGCTTCAAGTGTAATCAACTTCTGTTTATCTCCTTCCCCCTCCCACTATCCTTTATCTGTAATGTCTTTGCCCTGGCCAGCTTTTATTCTGTCCTTTTTCTTGTCAAGGCCCTTGGTTTCTTAATTATTATCTGGGGTGTGTGTGTTATTTTCCCTAAAACCCATATCCTCGCGATTTCCTTTCTTGCCTATCTGCCTCCTGTCTCATATTTTGATCTAGAATACAAAGCTTCTTAGAAAGAAGAAACCCTCTGTAAACACCTACAGTTTAGAATTCAGTTTGCAAAAGTGTCTTTCTGTAGCAAAGACTAGAGTTCATTCCCCTCTTTTGTCTTATCAACATTTTTTTCATTTTCTGATGCCCTTATTCTACCTTTTGAACTTTATTATTTAAATGGGAGAGGGCTGGATGTAGGGAAGGTTTTAATAGTTGTGGGAGGGAATTGTGTTCTAGAATGTTGACAGTCTTTAAACCTGTTCTCTTCCCCCTCCTTGTTTTTCTTCTCTGCCATTGCCTTCCTTTCTCCTGCGTGTGGATGACTAGGACGGGGCTGTTCACACCAGACTTGGCATTTGAGGCCATTGTGAAAAAACAGTTGGTGAAGCTGAAAGAGCCTTGTCTGAAATGTGTCGACCTGGTTATTCAGGAGTTAATCAATACATTTAGACAGTGTACCAGTAAGGTATTGAACTAGCTGGAGGCAGCCTAGCCCTTACTGAGTGGGCTGGGAAAACCTGCCAAAACTGCACTGTTCTAATCTGCTCAACTTGCCTAACACAACCTCCAGGAAGAGCTACAAGCATCTTCTAAAATCCTAATTGGCTGGTGTTAAGATGGGATTGGGGTTTACTCTGCAGGGGAGACTATCAAGTTTCATAGGCTTTTACAAAAATGTTAAACTGTCTTACAACATGGTCCAGATTGCAGTCTTGAAATTGTGGCTCACTGCAAGCAGGATTGGTCTGTGCTTTAAGCTTCTCCTGCTTTTATCCTCTGCCTGCAAATAGAAGCTGCTGTTAGCTCTCTGGAGGTTGGCTAGGTCTGTGGGTAGATTCTTCTTGGATCTTGGCCTTTCTCTAAGTGCATGGCTTCTTGATCTGCCATTTAAACCGCTCCCTCAGGTTTTTTGCAAAGTCATGGCTGTTAGAAGGTCATGCTGCTGTTTGAGCAAATTAGCTTCAAATGCACTGATTGGCATAATGAACCATTTCCAGTCTAAAGGCCATCTGTTGGGAATTCATTTCACTGTTTCAGTGTGGTTGTCCCATCTACATGCATATTGAAAAACTGACCTGTCAAAGAGCTAGCTTCTCCCCTGCTTAATTTGCTGAAATCGACAGCAGGGTGTACAAACTGAGGCTCCAGGATCATGCTGCCTAATTGTGTGCCCTCTGGACAAGAATTTTGATCTTCAGCAGAGTAGCGAAAGTGCTGCTCTTAAGAGCGGTTTACATTGCTTGCTTGTTACAGTGGTGTATGCTGTAGGACTCCGGGTCCATTTCTGACAAAGGAGTTGTGTGCCTTTGTTGTTATGTGAAGAAGCCAGCACTTGCTCTCCAAGGTCCTTCAAATCCCGACTATCCTGATGCAGCAGAATCTGTCTTCTGGCCCACAAGGTATCTGAGTAGAGTTTGGGCAGCTTTCTTGAATTCAGATTCCAAAGGATTTTGTACAGGAGTCATTCCCCAAAGAAGTGCTCCTAGTCTGAACAGCAACTGATGAAGCTGGGGGCAGGGAAGTGGCAGAACTGTGAAACGGAGCAATTTTGGACACCATCAAGACCTGAGGGTCACTTGCCAGGGGAAATACCATTCCTTGCAGGCGAAATGAGCCAGTGAATCAGAAAAGAAAGGTTAAATGCTGATTGCTGGGGCAGGCCTCATTCTTATGGATATGACCAGTCTTTGTTGACTGTACCACTTCAGATGATGGAATGCTCCTTATTACAGAACATTTTCCCCTTATAGAGAAGTAGCATGTTAGAGAGAAGGGTGCTAGGCTTTCAGTTTTCCTGACACGTTAGTAGAGATACTGTTTTTATGTATGGAGGAACATTGATTCATGTGAGCCCCATTCCTAGTATTCCCATTCCAGGCACAAGTTGACTACAACAGTCACAGTGTGGAATTCTAGCATCTTAGGCTCAAAGCTTCAGTAGAAGTGCTAATTATATCAGGTTGCGAGGTCAATAACTTGTTAATTGAAAATAGCAACCATCACCAAATACTGTAAGTATACAGCTCTTCTCCCTCCTTCCATCTGCCAACAGATGCCTCCCAAGTACTGTTTCGGAACATGGAAGACTCTAGTGCAATGGTAGCCAACCTTTTTGCCAAGTTTGCCACAAATGGGATCACTCCAGTTGTGTTCTGTCATTCTGTAGCCCCCCAAACCCATGCCCGAGAGAGTTTTGATTGTAGTCAAACATGATGGCGAGCAGGCTGCAGAGTAGCACTAGAGGTGGGCAGGGCATACCTGACTTGACACAGCCTTACCCTGAGGCCTTTCTGCCTCACTTTAGGAGTGCAACAAATTACTTGCGGCATCCTTGCCATAGATTAGCCATTCATACTCTAGAATCAAACAGGGCACAGTAAGAAGCAAGCATGACCTGTTTTTTCAGTTTTGGGGAGCCATTTAAAAAAACAGGTTTTTATCCACTTTGCCAAGCACACTCATACTGCAAGGGGCAGGCAGGACATAGTCCCTTTGCAGAAATACTTGAAGCTAATTTGAAGCCTGCTGAGCAGCTCAGCTCCTGGAAGGGAGTAGTTCCTTGTCAAGAGTTTGGCAATGCAAGAAGGATCTTCCTGAGGAAGTGCTGCTGCTTTTTCCTTTGCACATTACTAACCTTTTGAATCTCTTTCTTCCCCTCTCTGTCACTTTTTTTTATTTTCCTGCTTTTCTTCGGAATCTCTCCTTTCTGTTCGCGCTTTCTGCATGGTGCAGGACGGGGCTCTTCACACCTGACATGGCTTTTGAAGCCATAGTGAAAAAACAGATTATAAAGCTCAAAGAGCCCAGTTTGAAGTGTGTTGATCTGGTGGTCTCAGAGCTGGCCATGGTCATTAAAAAGTGTGCAGAGAAGGTAATGAGTCTCTACTCTTTTATTTCCCCTCCCCATCTCCCTGTCACCTGGAATATGGCTACTTGCGGTGCCCAGCTAAAAGGAAGTTTGAAGCTTTCAGTGAGGGCAGTCTGTGCCTGAGCAGAGCCAGAGCCACAGCAGCTGCCATTCTTTTTTCTTTATTTGAATACTGCTTTTATGTTTCAAGAAATCTCAAAGCAGTTTACATCTCAGTAGAAATCACTTAATTGTATACAAATATAAATAATAATAATAATTGGGGGGGCAGCTGCATCCTCTCTGAGGAATGCCCATCAGACTGTTGAATTGTCCAGTTTGGCTTCACAGCAGGGTCCTACAGAGACATTGCACTGGTGTTGCTTGGACCGTAGCAGCTGTAGTCGAACATGCTTTGAAAAGTAGCTAAATCTCAGGAGCACTTCCTGTAATACATGGCTACGTTTTTCAGCTGCTCTGTGCCAAAAGAAGCTTGTTTCAGTGCTGAAGCATGAAAAGAGCTCTGGCATTTATCTGTTCTAAGAGTATCTTGGTAATATGTAATCACCACCTTCCACAGTGACTTGTGGGTAGGCAGCTCTCGTTCTTTTTCCTGTGGCACTAAGAAGCCAGTCTCATGTGTTCCTTCTGCTAAACTCCACAGAGGTCTTGGGCTGTTTCCCAGACAAAAGCCATGGGGAGCATAGGGTGCACATCAAACACCCAGAAAAACGTTTTGTATCTTTATTGAACTGGCAAAAGAAAACCCATCCCAAATCCCTCTTACTTTGTGCTTTAGACCTGTCCCAGTGGTAAAATTGAGAAATAGCCCAGCCTCTTCTCTTCTGCTCTCTATATGTGTGTCTATAATTGATGCTTAAGACTGCAGTGATCTGATCTCTTCTCTGCTTGTCCTCAGCTTGGTTCTTACCCTAGGCTTCGAGAAGAAACAGAGAGAATTGTTACAACATACATCAGAGAACGAGAAGGGAAAACTAAGGACCAGGTGAGCAGGTTTTTTGTTTACTCACCAAATAACCTCTGGGCTGACTGAGAATAGCAGAATTGGAATCTACAATGACTTTTTCAACTGACAATCACAGCAAAGTGAACCCCTTCTTTGCTCAGCTTTCTCAGGGTTTCCATTGAGCTGGAATTGCTTGTTATAGCAGTGCAGAAAGTACCAAGCTCTTGTGTGGCTATGCATAAGAAGATAATCAAGGCGAGGTCCTTTTCACAGGCTTCAGTGTGCAGAAGAGTAGTCTAAATGGGCTCTTTCTCATGATGTTGTCATGCAGCTGAGCAGGTTTTGTCTTCTTTCCAGATTCTCCTGCTGATTGACATAGAGCTGTCCTACATCAACACTAACCATGAAGACTTCATTGGATTTGCCAAGTGAGTATCTGCTACCAAATAAACACCAAGAGATGCTTGGCTCGCATGTCACAGTAAACTGCAGTTAAATGTTTAACTACGGTCTAATGTGAATGGGCAGTGTGGAGTTACATACAATTCTAAGTCACTGCTTAGTGAATAGCAAGCTTGTAGTTTGTTGTTCCTAGCATTGAGTCAAGAAGAAGCAAAGCAGCATGCGTTAGTACACTGCTCATTCATTGCAAATCATAGTTAACTAGAGTTGCCCCCACCCCTTAAGCAGGGGTTCTGTTCTGAATCCCCACGTGCGTAAGAGAAAATCGCGTAACTGGAGAGCACTCTCTAAACACCCTTCAGGCTCCCTCTCTGTTGCTCTCTCTCCTATCCTTATGACAATTACTATATCCCAAAACATCCACAACTAGAATTGAATCTATGGGGCTGGCTGGAGGATGTGTAGGAAATTGGCTGCTTCTGTGCTACCACTCGCATCAGCTGTTAGGCAGGGAAGCTGAGCAGCGTAAACAAAGCCCTGCTGTGCCTCCAATCTCTTTGGGGCTTCCTCCACTCTCACTGGCTCTGGGCTCTGGGGAGGGTCTCCTCATGAGCCATGAGGACTCTCCAGCTCTCTCCCACCAGGGTTTGAATTAAATTATGCATCTGTATTAATTATGGTTTATGGGTGCTTCTGTATTAATTATGGTTTAACATTGCATGTGAATCAGGCCACTGGGAAACATGATATGGCCCAAATAGTACTGCTGATGTAGGAAATGAGGAGAATTTTTTTGGGCCAAGCAGAAGAGAGCATCTTGTGATTGGATGACTGCCTGGTAGTACAGATCTCATGACTTGGGTTAACCGAAATCAAATAACTAGAAGCTGAAACTAGTCATGTGTGGTTGAGATCAAACTTGCATTTTGGAGACATTAATGAACTTTAATATCAAATGCTTGATGAAAAGTTAACAATGAGTGAGATATGTGTGTGTGAGAGAGGGAGGGACAAAACTTATTTTTGGCTTTCCTTTGTGACCTATTTTCGGAGCAAGCAACTTGGGTGCTTTTTTTAAAAAAAAAAAGCCAGTTAAATGAAAACAATTATTAGATCTTTATCACTTACAACGACTTTAACCTGCCCTATCACAAAGACATGTCTAACTAGCAAAAGCCAGCCAAAATAGGAAGGTCTTACGCCACTTCAGAAATACTATTTGGCAAGTCTCCCAGGAAAGTGTGCAATGCAGCCTATGGGGATACCTCTGTGTATTGAGTAGCCTGACGTTCTGCACTAATAATATTGAGGGTAACCTCATGTGAGCTACTGTAAGTTGTGTTGGGACATAGGAAAGGAGAATTGCTTGTAGGCATGTAGGGCTCCAGGGCTTTGTAGGATAAAAACACTTTGCATGGTGCTCTGAGGGACATAGGGAGTTATGGAAGATGATGGAGGACTGATGCATTGTTTTCAGGGTGTCTGCCATCACTGCTGTGATGAAGTTTGAAGTAAGCAATTGCAGTCCCTTCATATAGCACAGTAATCTTATCTTAGGCTTTCAAATTCAAAAATAATGGTTGCAGAATTTAAATATGGCAAAAGGGAGTGCATATTTTTCCCCATGTGGAAAGCACGCTTGACTTAGAAGTACAATCTGGACTTCAACATGCAGCAGCCAGTTCAGAAGCCCCTTGGGTTCTGGTGATTACTTTTTAAAAATTTTCAGCTTGTCACCTCTGATGCATACAGGTCTTTAGATAAAGGACTCAAGGGTGGGTACCCTTCAACACTGATGACAATATATATCAGTTGTCTGCAGTTACCCTGACTTTCCCCAGTACTATTTTTATCCAGCTGTTGCACACCCTTTCTAGTTAGCTTTCTGCTTCTGCTTTTTTCCATTAGATCTTACTTGTTTCTTCATGGCTTGCCTCATTGTACATTTACATTTGGTTCCCCTGTGCCTCTTTTTCCTCTGTGATTGGACAGACACTTCCAGTTTTTAAAGGAAGTGTCTTGCTTTTTCTAGCCTCCTTGACTCTTTAGACATGTTGGCATCTAGTTTTGACAGGTTTATGTGCTTTCTAATATACAGGATGTTTGGATTGATCCTGTTTAAAGCAATTATAAACTCCAGCTCCCCAAAGAATCAGACCTTCCTAGTGATACATTTTAGTCTTTTAAATTCTCATTCATAACTTTCCCACTAGTTGAGAACGTAAGTGTGTTGATAGCATTACGTCTAATAAATGAATCATCCCAAATCAAAATGCCAGTATCCATTGTGAACATTACTTTACAACCATTTTGTTGTCAAATGAGCCTCACCAACTAGGGAAATGACCAATATGTTCCTGCAGATTATATCACCTAGAAATGATTAGTAGTCTCTCCCTATAGTTCTACTTGTCTTGGAGGTGTCAATGTTTCTTAAAAAGCTGTTTTGATGGTCATGAAGTTACTGCTTACCTAAATCCTAGGATCCAGTATCTTTTGATTGTTTCTCAGTGCCATTCTTCTAGCTGACTCCTGATTTCTTTATAGTGGTCTGTCTAGATATCTTTGTATTCATAGCCTTCGTAACAAAACAGCACATACCATTTACAAATTATGTATACCTTTAATGATGTACTTGTAAATGATCAGATCTTCCATGAGTGACTCCCAAGAAATATCCTAGGGTTACACAAAGTTATGGCTACATTTATGTGGGATGGCGTTTAATTTCTTCAGTGTGGTGCCCTTGTGCCTTAGGGTTATAATTTCCTACACCATTACAGGAACAGCCATCATGGGATTGAGACCTTTCCCACTATATCCCTAGAAATCTCCACTAGATGCCTTTGTCAGTCTTTTCCTGTTCCTCAAGCTCACCACTGTAGTTCTAGCTGCTAAAAAACCTGCTTGTTCTTTAAGATTCAGAAACTTATTGCAGTGTGCACACCCACAGCCTCTGCACAGAATGGACACTTCTATATATGATGCTTAGTGCAAAAATTAGGACAACCTGTACTCACGTGCCAGCTTTCAAGCATGTGTTTTAAACACATTTGTAACATTATTATGAATGTAAGATAAAATACTACTTTTTCTCTTTTCACATAAAGCCTTTGATAAGTTCATTTTATAAATGTAATATATGAAGTACCCCTGATATTTTTTGTAGGGGCCTGTCAACAGAATTTTCAAGACATCAAGACCAAATGATCTCAGTAGGAGGTCCCAGAACCGTTACCACTTGTTTCCCTTTTATTCTGTAATGCTGCTCTTAGAGCTTCTGTTATTGGATGACTTAGAAACACTGTAAATGCATTTTAAGAAATGCTGTTTGGCATCAGCCCAGCAAGCAGCTCAGGCATAGTGTCCTGTTCACATACTCCTTCCATTCCCCATCTCTCTCTCTCTCCCTCTCGTGTAATTTGTGTGCAGTCTATTTATGTATCCTTTCACACTTAATTTACAGTTCCTTCTTTTTCCTTCATCTCACGTTTCTCTCTCTCTTTGACTCACCTTGCTCTTCCCTCTGGATGCCTCAAACCTCTCCCAAATCTCCCCAGCTGTTACACTGAGCAGCGCATGGTGGCTGGGTGCGTATCTGCCTGTGAGAGTTTATCCTTATTAGGTCTAGAGTGTAGCTTGCCTAACCCTTTGGAGAAGTTGTTGAAGGGGCTGTATGAAGACTGTGGTGAGGATTGGTCAGTGGAGACGTGTTCCCATAAATCTGCTCTCCAATGGCAAGTGCCCCTCACCCTCTGGCAAGCAGAGTGGCCGGTAGTGTGTAGGTCCTCTCACTTGAAATTTCATTTGTGCTGCAGATTAGACAAAGTATGCAACAGGAGGAATTTCTTTTGAGAAGAAATTCAAAAGAGTGGAAGAGATTATTTTGTTTTTCTGGGTGGCACAATCCAGAAATAGCCTTTCCCTTTCCTAAGCCTTTTGCATGTCTGAGTCAACTAGGGAGGGGAGAGAGGCATAGTAATGGTTGGCTAGTAAGATATATCAACATGAGTGGCTAGCCTTGGGACACATAGTAAATGTGCATGTTCTGTGTACATGTGCATGTAACTGGTAGGAGGCAAGCTGCATCCAGCCAGCAGAGGACCCCAGAATTATTCCACTAATTAGTTGTGAAAATTGACAATCCCGCAAGACAGTCTAACATCCCATTGATTGAAACACTAGGGTGTTCTCCCCATATGCTACCAGGCAGGTTCTTTCAAGAAAAGATTCATTGGGGCCTGGAGTAGGCAGTGTCTTCCACTTCCTCCCTAAAGTCTTTTGCCTCTGTAGTGTGCAGTCACAGGTTCAAGGCCCTGTCTCCCTCTGGTTTAGATCTGAAGTGGGATGTTTCAGAACCGCTGTGAATGTATAGAGTGTCTTTGTGGTGGAAAAATCTGTCGTATGGCATGTATCACTTCAGCTCCATTGTTGGTAAACTTTCTCCTTCAAGAAAACTTTCCCCTATCTGCATCTCTAATTTTGCTTGACTTGAACAGGAATGAATGTGTTGGTGATTCTGTGTATCTAACATGCAAGTTTACCTTTTTTCACACCCAGTAGGCATGTTTAATGTAAAACCATCTCTTTTCTTTCAGCGCACAGCAAAGGAGCACCCAAGCAAATAAGAAAAGAGCAATCCCAAATCAGGTACTGATGCATGTTTCCTTCCTTTAGCCAAGTAGAACATAGTGTCAGCATACTAAGTCCAGCCTGTTGGGCACACTATGTAGTTGCACAGAGTTGAACAGGCTTGTGAGCATGGCATAGTTTTATAAAAAGAGGTGCCACCCTTGCCTTATGTCATTTGAAGACAGAAAAGGACTTGGAGCTGGCCACAAGGTGCAGAAAGTACAGTGCCTCCACCAAAATAAATCACTTATCCTTCAGTTGTGACTACAAATCTATGCCAATATGAACACAAGTAGAAGAGAGAAACTTCAAGGCAGAAGAATGAAACGATAAAGGAACATTTTCAGTCTTAAGTCCCCTTTGTTTCTGAGCAGCAAGACTTGAGCAAAGGACTGGAAACAAAATTGGTGCATAAAGTTAGTCTCTATATAATGTATCTGTGTATGTTAATTCTTGTTTGGAAAGACTGTAATGGAACATTAACACTGAACAATTATAATTAATTGCATGTAACTTTTTTCTTTTACTGTTTTTTTCTGCTTTCCCTTTTTTCCAACCATTTTTGTGCTTCCTGCTTCTCCCTTCCCCTTCTACTCTCATTATTTGATTTTCTTCACTGTTCTGTCCCCTCATCCTGCTTTTCCTTATTTTACCTGCACCACTAATTTTGCCAACCTGTAAAGGGTGAGATACTGGTAAGTACCTGTATAATGTGCTAGTGACTGATATGTAAACTTTGGTGATGGAGACTTCCTTGCCCAGCAAAAGTAAAGGCCCCCAAGTTGGGTAACCTCTTTGCCTCAAACAAAGTGCACTTAATTGTACAGAAAAGCAAGTAACTTCAAATGGCATTCCAGGAGATCCAGGCATGGGAACCATCTTTCTAAATTTAGTTGCTACTGTTGAATTCTTGGACTTACCAAGTGGGCAATGAATGAAACTGTAAGTAGAAATGGTAGCTTTCTGAACCCTTCATTTTAGCCTGAGGAGGTTTGATTTTAGCCCCAACCCTCCTTGGATCAGAAATCAGGTGAGACATTGTCCTTATTTAATATCCCATCTTCATGCCTTTTCCTCAAGCTGACATATACGGCTGAAGGGAGATCCACTAAGCTGGAGTCCAGTGACACTCAAGCAACTGAGACTTGTGAGTCTTAGCTATAAAAGTAATCATGAGGCTGCCAGACTTTGGTATGACACCCACCATACTAACAGAGCGCAATGGAAGGATAAAGGTGCCAGTGAACCTTGACTGGTAACTGCAGCATTCTGAGCTTCTGCTCCGTCTGCTAGCATTCCTGGTTATTTTCTCCCTTGAGACCTTGTGTTCTTCCTACCTGGTGAGACTCAAGCGGCCAGCATCATGTATTGTACCATGTTCTACATCCATACACCCAGCTTGGTCGGCAATTGTCACAAACGTATTCCATGTTAGTTTTCATCTTGATGTGTTCATATCTCCATCTAAAATCTCAGCTGCTGCTGCCTTCTCTATAATTATTGAGGCACAGAGAGATTTGTTTGCCCTATCATTACTACGTGGCCCTTTCCCTTGTCTGGTGAGACCAGTGTTGCTCTATGCTTTTCCTTTAAGTGCACTAGATTCTAAGAAATGTGGGTGGATCGGTTGCTCCATGATTAAACAAACTGATACAGCCCTTTGAACTCATAGTCCCTGAAGGATGTGTTGTGGATGGGAATCTTGGAGTTGGAAATCAAATGGTTACATTGCTTACTCTACAAGAAAATGGAATCGCCAGAAACTTTTGGGTGTAAGTGAGAAGAACAATTCTTAATAAAACAGATGCAGAGGTGCTCCTCCTCTCATGCTGTCCTGGAAATAATTTTCACATGTACTTGGTGCAAGAATATTGCACTATGTACTATTGTACATATGTGACACATATGCTAGCATTGATGCATATGTGTTAACTTTGCTCAGATCGGAGGTATGGGAGGTTTCCTATTCAAGTGCTATTTCTACTGGGCAAGGAATCTCCTCTCAATTCCATATTCTGATCCAGTGGACTAGAATGCTGAGAGAGTTTAAAATCAGTGGCATAGCATTCCCCTGGAATCCCGGGCATCCTGTCAGTTCTCATCATTATATCCTGTGTTTCAAAGAGTCTGAAAGTGCTGACGCATCCATTTTCATGATATTCTAAGGATAACTGCAGACCTCAGAACAGTAATTCTCAAATAGTGTGCTGAAAGTAATTAGAGGTTCATATGAACTCAAATCAACCTTCCCTGGAGAATGCTGCCCATGTGCTTGCATGAGCTACAGTTTCTGACCAGGAAGCAACCTGTGAACAGTAACTCATTCTAGATGGGCTCCTTTGAAGGCAGTTAATTCTTACTCTTACACTCCAAATTTTAATTTGGCAAACCTAGCAAGAGTTTGAGAAACACTGCCATAATACCTCCTGAGGGTCTGCATATTTGCCATGTCTCCAATTCCAATGCAATCCCTGGTCTTCAATTCCCAATCTTCAATCCCTGGCTTTGAAAATGTGGTTTGTGCTTCAGTAAGACGAAGGTGGAGATCTGACTGGCTGGGCTGTGTTTGATTTTACTAAAAGTAGAAGGTGAAACTTACTTTTCAGGCAACACTTTGGATCGAACTCATCCTCCTGCGTTTGAGAGGCAGTTTGGAGCTTTAAATTAACATTATGTACTTCTTTCCTCAGCTTCTTGTAGGCCTGTCTGGGTGGGGGTGGTAAAATAGCAGGCTAAAGAATAAGGAGATTGATTCCAGGAACATTTTTTTTGTCCAAACTGCCCAAAACTTGCCCTGCTGTGCACTTTTTGCCCCCAACTTATCCTCTAACTCAACATAGCTCTTTAAAAACACCAATTTAGACAAGTCTCTTTTTTCAAATTGGCAGCAGAATTGGCTTCCCTTGGGCTGTTGCCCCTTGACGGGCTCCTCAAACTCAGTTACAGCCCTGTGTGTCTTTTTTGGGCTCTTTGGTTTCTTCTTCCACATTTGTCTCAAGGTCTCTCTCCTTCTCTACTGCCTTCTGGCCACTCTTTGCCTCCATTCTTTTAAAAGCTAATTGTATTTAAAATGTGACTGACTTCTGATCCTCAATCTTTTTAATTAAGAGAAATGCTTCACAGAGAGGAAATCTGACCTGACTCCCTTTTCCTATGTCTGGACTTGACAACACCTTCCATTTCTCTGCCAAGTTAATTTGAATTAAAATACAGTTTGCAACAGCCCATGCCCACCAGTGCTCCACTCCTTCTGTGTGTCTGCCGCCTTGGTATTTATGTTAGCAAGAAGCTGAGCAGGTCTGAAAAGATGAGGATGCCTGATTGATATGTATTTCTTTGCCCTCATGCTTTTTCAGTGCTGGTTTTGAAAACTTAAGCACAGGCCAAGCCAAATTCTCTGTCCCTTTCCAGAGCTGCTCAGCAATCCTGCCTCTAACATCTGTAGCTTTCGTATCTAACAGTTGAATCATCACCATTAGGTTTGCTCTCTTTCTCCAAAGTATACTTTAGCCTGGCTATATTTAAATGATTTAACGTATAGACTTACTTCCTTTCCAGTCTGCTCATTACTAATATTTATGGTGGTATTAACTTGGGTAGAAAACGTTTTACATGTTTTGCTGTTTTGCTTTCCTTCTGAAAGGAAAAGTATAGTTCAGACATAAAAATGAATAAATGACAGAGCAAAGTGTGTTTGTTGCTGTGTCTTTCCTCCAAAGGCCCACACAGGAGGTGGGGTATTGATCAGGTATCCTAAAGAGATACTTTTCATCCTAGCAGAGAGAAAAAGTAAAACTCATCTGTTTTGTGTTGGGTTTAAATTAAAGCAGCTTGTTGAACTATCTAGCGTGCTTAAGGTTATTGCAGGCTTGGTGAGTCTTGCAGGATATTCTCAGCAGCCCATCGACCACCATAAAAAATCTACAGGTCTTGGCTATTCCCACATGAAATTAAGAGCGGTTCTGTCCAGTTGCTTGGCTGTAAATGATTGTTTCTTTGCTTAAATGTACACAGCTACTCAGATGTTCAAAGCATAGTTCTGAGGGCAAGTGGTTCATCCTTAATACTTTGCAAGCCCTATGAAGTGAATTGATCCTGGCCACTCTTAGTGAACAGAGGTGTAGAAACTCAGGGCTGAACAGGGGGCTAGACCCCGGACCTGGGACTGGCTCGCCAATTGCTTTGCTGGCTTTTATTCCAGTAAATTTATAATGAGCTCAATGACTTGTTACCAACATATTCAGTGGAAGGGCTAAAATCCTTCCAGCATTGGGGATTTGATTGTTGGGCAGATTATGGGATGCCTCACAGGCAACGCTGGGTGTTGCTTTTGGCTTGTGCCAGGCAATTAGAATTCCTAGCGTGGCACAGTGGCTAGACTAGTACATTCCAATGTGGAAGTACTCACTCAAGTTAACAACTGTTTAAAATATGGTACTCTTTGGGCAAGTATTGACTTAATGAGTTTGCAGGATACTTTTATTCTGAGCTCTTCAGAGCAGTGGTTTTCAGACTTCCTTTCTCCAGGGCATCCTTTCTACATCATTTGTCTGAGGAGATCCAGTGTGCTATGGAAGATTCTAGGGTACATACTAGGCAAGGGTGGGCTTGTGGGATCTACTGTTACTTTTTTACTGAAGCCCAGTAGTCTGCCAATCAGAGCTCAGGTTCAGAGTAGCAGCTAGTGAGCAGTTGGAGTTTGATACATAATAGTGACTCAGTGGGTGAAGCAAATTGTCTACTACACCCTGTGAGTCATTCACTGGGACAGCTTGCATTGTCTGCCTCTGAGTTACAACAGATCAAGGGTTCTGACACACTACTCTAACACTGTCCTAGCAGAGCTGCACAAAGACATATTTAAAAGCAACCAGTTAATACATGTATGTTGCATTATTATTTATTTGATTTCTTACATTCCCTTCACTATAAGGTCCCAGTGCAGATCACAGCAATATAAAAATATAGTATTAAAGCCAGTTCAAACAGCTCTAGGTAAAAGAACATAGAGGCTGAGAGAGATTTCCAGCCATGCCAATGATACTTTTACTTGCAGTTTTGCTTACTATAGTAGTAGTAGTAGTAGTTGTTGTTGATGTTGTTGATGATGGTGATATTAAAATGCTGGGTGGCTTCCAACAAATGAAAACACAGTAAATCATCAAACATTAAAAGCTTTCCTATACATGGCTGCCTTCAGATGTCTTCTAAAAGTTTGTTGTTTATTATAGTGAAAACTACTGGAAATCAGAAAACTGCTGATGTACCGTAAATGGTTCAGATCTACTAGTAGACCACCTAGCTATGTGTTTGCACAGAGATCATAGGCCTATTAGGTTTCCTCGTTGCTATTGAAGCATGCTTTGTCTGGCTGTCCATTGCAGGAAAGACTGGAAGTGATGGGCAAGCTGCCTTTCAAAGTAGTTTGTCTACCACTGTTCATCACTTTTCATCAGGGAAAGCTTCTGAAAAACTTCAGAACTCCCTTCAACACTAAATGAAAACCGCTACTTTAGAGAGAGGATAGGATGCAAATGTAACTAATTAACATAAACATTTTTTGTTGTTGCCCAATTGGAAAAGCCAAGCCTTGGAGCTTCCTTCAGGATAAAGGAATGCCGTCATCCTAGAGCCTAATGTCTTGAGGACAAATTATCCCACCAAGAGGCAGACGAGCATCAGTACTGCCATTTCAACCCTTAACCTCATTTACATTTTCATTTTGTGACTTTTTGGTTAGCCAGGCTGTAGCAAAGAACTGGCTCCAAAACATTTTCTTTGTAGCTCTGGTGGAGTCACCTGTGAGACTGGTGTGACTTCATCAGGTGGGGAGCTGCCCCTTCAGGCAAACTGAGAGTATGTCATTAGTGTGAAATGCAAGACAAACTGAGTAACTGAGTGGTTCCTTGCAAATAGGAGTAAAGGTGGTTGGAAACAACTAGCTGCAAGCAGAGTTGTGGCCTGCACAAATCAGTGTAGCTTTGTTCAGGAGACTCCTTTTTCATCCTATTAAGTTTCACTAGATCTGTGGCTGCTTTGTAAGTTGCAGACATGGATACCTGAGGGTTGCCACCAACGTACTCTGGCTCCTGCCTGCATCTTTTCAGGGGGTTCTTGTGAATGCTATAAGCAGCTATAAGCTGATGGGTTTCACTGCCATGTACTATAGCATTATATATTTATGAGGGACCTCATAGACATCTATAAGCAATGTTTTTGCTGTAAAGAGAAGGAGCTCCTGTCCTGTTTTTATTTCTGGCAATACCCGTTCATCTGTCAGTGAGTATTGGACTGCTACACAGAGTTCCTTTCCTGATTTTACCTGCTGCTGCAGAGCGCTAGTCATGGCATGTTTAAAATTCTGCTTTACGGGTTTATCACTTGTATCTAGCATTCTCTAGATTTAATTTTGGGTACACTAAGTGTCAATGGGTGCTTTAGGGTTGCATATTGGTGAGAATGGTTCATTGCTTAACATTGATCACACGGTGGAATTTTGCAATCATGAGCCAGGCTGCTATTTCAGAGGCAATCAAAGTCCAAGTGTAACAGTAATGCTGTAGGTGGGAATCTTCAGAACCCATCATCCTCCACTGGGCCCTCCAAGCTGCTAACTTTGGAAGCAGGCCTTCCTCCCCTGCTGATTGCCACGAGGGCTAGAATCTTAAGCCATTGCACCAAATCTCTTGAACATAAAGCAATCCCATCCATCTTACGTTCCCCAAGATAGCCTGTAACCTGTTCTTCCTTCCTCACCTACTCCTTGATTTCCTCCAGGTCATCCGGCGAGGCTGGCTGACTATCAACAACATTAGCATCATGAAAGGAGGCTCCAAGGAGTATTGGTTCGTCCTGACGGCGGAAAGTTTGTCTTGGTACAAGGATGAAGAGGTGGGTAATTATTCATGCAATATTGTCGCAGTGAGAAGTCACCTGGGTGGCGTTGTAGATACTCAGATTGAGTCCTTGAAATCACACACATGGAAATATGGGGTATTGTCTACACCTCTAAAACTGCCCACTTACCAGCAAGGATGCCATGACTCCCCACATGCACAAGCCTTGTTCTGTTAACAACCT
Organism: Podarcis gaigeae; assembly: GCF_964106915.1. Lineage (NCBI taxonomy): Eukaryota > Metazoa > Chordata > Lepidosauria > Squamata > Lacertidae > Podarcis > Podarcis gaigeae. The sequence goes on along the minus strand of NC_139694.1, from coordinate 31,084,442 downwards.
AACAGCAAAGTGCCTTGCAGCAGTCCATGTTTATGGCATGAGCTGCTGTGGGCAAGGGTTTGTGTGGACCACGATAATATATCAAGGGTGTGATCACAGAGACAAAGGAAGAGCTGCAATGCATTGTAATGGTGGTGAGGAGGAAAATATGTTGTCCTTCCCTTTCTGCCCCTGTCCCTTCCTTCCCACCTGTCCATTTGCCTCCTCTGCCCTCTTCCCCTTCCCAACTCTCTGCTAACTTTCCTTTTCACCTCCTTTACCTTCTCCACTGAGCTCAGGGCAAAGGTTGGCTGAATAGGGGGAGACTGATGAAAATGAAGTTATCATTAACTGAAGATTATTAAATTAATTAAACTGATGATCATTATCATTATCTGGTGTATGTGAGTTACATTGCCAAAAGGGCAGCTAGTGGGTAGGTATCAGCAGGCTTGGGGAAATTCCAAAGTTAGAAGTTTTTTTTTAAAAAAGTATTCAGGAAAAAATGGGGGGGGGGTTCCCCAGCCCAATGAGGACTAAGCATGTTCAGTGGCCAGCAAATACCAATTGACTGAGGAATGTGGGTGGTTGAAATGTAGTGCAGCATTGTGAAAGAGGATATGACTGGCTGGCTAGAACTCTTAAAGAGGAGTGATCCACATTACAACATTTGTTTCCTATCCGTTAGGAGAACCAATTTTGAAACAAGGAAGTGTCTTCCTTGATGCTGGCAATAAGTTCCAGGAGTCTTGGCTCCAAGTTTATCACAACCAGATTCCATATAGGACTGGCTTGTGTGTTATGACTTGTGCAGAAGGGAGAATCTCTAGCAAGTGATCCTTTTTTCTCATGGTTCTACTGCCAGTTTTTTCCCCCACATAGCTATTTAGTGGCTGAAGAGCCTTGTTTTGTAAAAAGTGGCAACAGGATACGCTTTCTGGAATTCCCTACCCAGACTGGAGAGCCACAGACTACAGGAAGGAATGCTTTGCCTCCCTTTGTCCCTGCTTAGTTTTGGTGCAGGGAAAGAGGTTGTGCATTTCATGACTATTTCCTTCATCTAGGGTTGCCATATTTCAAAAAGTAAAATTCCTGACACTCGCAAAGTTGTTGAACTTTTTTTAGGAAGACCCCAAAATCCCTGAAGTATGGCAAGCCTAACTTCATCTTTCTTAGCTTTGGGGGAGGCCATATATTTTTTTGTTTCTTTTCCATCTACCATCCTCCAGACACAGATTCAGGGAATGCTTTCCTTTCTGTTTCTTTCTACCAATGCTAGATCCCAAGTAAGGAAGAAGGGATGCATTCAAGCTTGGGGAAAACTTCCTGATTTTCAGCAGAAGGTGGATTTGCACAGTGTCGGTTGTTTGGCCCCTATGTCAGTCACAAAACCACCTCCGCTAGTAAATTATTTGAGTTGATAAACATGCAGAGTACTTTTGAAAATAAAAACAAAATGCCCTACCCATTTGAGCCATGGAAGCGGGCACAAACAGGAAGAAACACTCAGAATTCAGAATGGAGGCTGTTCATTTGTCATTAAAGAAGCAAAAGAGGGAAGGGAGTCACTTCACTCAGAAAAGCCCACACCACTTCCTCTTTCAGATACATATGTATGCACGTTGAGATGCACTGCCCCCCCCATCCTTGCCCCCCCTCAGTTGTGTGTGCCTCACAGTTTGGTTTCTTGGAAACAAAACTCAACACTGGGTGTTACAAATTGGAATTATGCTTTATGAACGGGAGGTGACTCGAGTAGAGAGTAGGGGCCATCCCATATTCCAAAGGTATCCCCGAGTGCATCTCTTAGCTTTCCCTAGTGTCATATTACGGAAAGCAAAATAGTTGCAATTTGGGATATCTTGGAAGCCTCAGTAAAGCCTGCCTTCCATCCCTGACACTGGGTGGGCTGGTCTTTGCTGGCAGGGATAATCATGTGCACTCCATCTCCATGCCAGGTCTTTTCAATATTTAAACTCTACATCTACATATTCCTTGCATATCTTGATGACAGACCTTCCATTTTACTTAATATAAACAATGAGTGCACCAGGCAAGATTGTAGGGAGAGAGCATCCCATAATTAGGGCACTGTCAGGTACTTCTTGTGTGCAGTTGGACCCAGAGTCAGGTAAGTGACATTGCAGGCTCTGGTGGAAGTCAATTTAGTAGGCCAGGTTGATGCAAATACATTCGTACCTCAGCTCCCAAATACCTTGGGAGTGGAATGTTCCAGCTCCTGAATGATCAAAAACCGGAAGTGAGTGTTCTGGTTTTCAAACTTTCTTTTGGAAGCCGAACGTCCGGCGGGGCTTCTGTGGCTTCTGATTGGCTGCAGGAGCTTCCTGTAGCCAATCAGAAGCCACGTTTTTGGAAGTCAAACGGACTTCCGGAACTGATTCTATTCAACTTCTGCAGTACGACTGTATTGGGATTGTGGGATCTATATACCATTGGAGGCATGTTGTTTGAGTTCAAGGAATCTTGGACTGCAATTATATCACCTTTGTAAACAACTCTCTGGCAGCATCTTGCTGGACCCTCTTTCCACCTTCTGTGGCCTGAGATGAAGAAGAAGTATCTTGTTGCACTCTAAAGCGTAAAACATTTATGGTATATGCTTTTGTGAGCTACAGTTCACTTCATCAGATGCTTGAAGTGTTATATTGAGTATACATATATGATTTAGGGGAATTCTATACAGGGAGGTGAGATGGAAATGAAATGTAGAAAAATACAGACAGCGACTTAGCCTCTACCTGAGAAGAAATGGACAAAGAGCACTTTGTTCTTTATTCTTGCAACAATAGACATGGCTACCTCTCTCCAAATCCTCTAGAACAGAGTAGTGCAGTTAAACAAAGGTTGATATTTTTAAAAATTGCTAGGTAGCTACGTTTTTGCTTTTTTTCTGCATCTTGGTTATTGTAGATTACCACTGATGTGCCAGCTTTAAAATTTTAGTGCTTTTGGCAATTTGGTTAAGCAGGAGTTCTCCCCCCTCACCCAGTCTATCTGCCTTGGTGGTTTGTTTTCTTTTTCCTAACTACTGAACTCTCTGATTTGCTTTTAAACGGTTCGCGTCCTGCTCTTGGTGCATACATGAGCCTTTGTAGTTTGGAAATTCCCTGCTAGATGGCTTGCTTCAGCTGGGGACATAGAAGCCCAAAGTATCATTCTGTAATTTTTTCAAACTTCATGTCAGCTTCAACTATCAGCAAATGTACTGCAACATCCAACATAGCTGCCCTTCTGAGTACCTAGCTGGAGAAATGCAGACTCTGGAGGCATGAAAAAAACAGATAACTACCCCCTTATTAAGACGGAAGGAGCTTGCCTAAAAATGTATTTGTTTATTTTTTGTGCGGGGGTTTTCTTAGACCTGCTTGGAAATTCGAAGTTAGAGCACTCGCCTTATCTTCTGTGCCGTGTAAATAGCGAACATATTCTACAGTCTCACATACAGTGTTGTGCTTTCACCCACTTCCCTTTGGTCTTTCAGCCCCAATCCTTTTCTTCTTCTTCTGCAGATTGGGGCAGCAGTGGAGATGGGCTCAGTGGTATGTCCGTGTTTGGAAGTGCTAAACTTTTAATTCTGACTGCCAGCCTCTGTGCTCTAAAGCTTAAGGAAATATTTGCAAATCTTATGCATGTTTAACCAAAAGTAAAAGCAACAAGTGGAGCTTAACCTTCCCCTTTTGCTTGCTGGCTTGTGTGCCTTCTCGTGATACAGATATTTGTCCCAATAGCCTACTTCACCCAATTTTAGGTCCCCCTCCATGTGTTCTTCATCTCCCTTGTTACCCCACCCCTCCCATTTGCAGCCGTCCACTGCTAACATGTACCAATCTTCCCCCTTGTCACCATTCAGTGGCCCAGAACTCTGGTGGTGTGCTCTGCAACAGGGCATAAGCTGTTGTTCTGCGAGAAACATGGGCACGGGCTGCTTCCCTTGCATTGTGGCATGCCGTGTCAGGAATAGGCATGTGAACTAATTGGGGTCTCTGGCATGATATGTGTATGTTAGACTTACTTTGCTGACCCATACTTATTTCCCCCACTCTGGGTCTCTCTTGTGGCTGTTGCTCCACTCAGGTTGGCAGCAGCCCACATTCTCCCTTCTCTGATTGCCTCTAGAGCCTCCTGCCCCATCATCCCATTGGATCCTGAGATATGGCTATGCTTTTTGTTCTCTTTCTGGGAAGAGAAGCCTTAGTCTGCCAGGTGGGCACTTCTTTGCCTGCAGATTGCCCTGGGGACTGACCATTGATTCATTAGGAGACTCTTCTGTCATCCTGGTGTCTTGTGTCACATCCACCCCACCCCATGCTGTGACACGCAGCCCATCACATAGGCCCAACATAGACAATTTCCTGGAACTCAAATGAATACTTATAGGGAATGCAGGTGGTTTAGTGGCCATGGCCCCCATGGTATCATGAGCTTTGGTGTTCCCTTGAGCTGCAGAGGAAAAGACTGGGGCTGAAAAACCAAAGGAAAGTGTGGGGTGCATGGAAGATAAGTCATGAGCTAGCACAATAAGTGTGAGAGTGGGACATATTTACAGCTTATGTGGCGCAGAAGTTAAGGTGGACACCTTAACTTAGAATTTCTGTGTGTTTTGATGCATGAGTGAATTTGTAAACATCTCAACTTTTCTTTTCAAACCAGAGGTTTCTCAATCCTGGAAAATTAATTAATAGTCTGACTGCTTAGGTGTGACATTGATAATATTCAACGGTGCGTCTTCTGGAATGAAGATTGATCAGTGGAACCTATTGTGGTATTGCCACTTAAAAATATGAAAGAATTCATTTACACATTTTAACTATAAAGCATTTTTAATACATTTCTTAAATACAAGGTTTGCTTTGGCTCTCTTTTGTCAGGGATCTTAAAGAATGCCAATGTGAGCACTGATCACTGACAGGCAAGCTATATATTTAAAGCAGCCAACCGTGAGTTCAGCTACATTCAGCAAATCTCAGCAAAAGTTGGTGTGTTTGGAATAACCGCCCCCCCCCCAATCTTTCCTTGAGAACAATAAACCTCATGAGTTTGTGTAGAGCTGGCTGCATCTTAAGGCAGACATTACAAGGAGCAGACATTACAAGGAGAAGTGTGGCGGTCTTTTGTTTTGGTGCCCATACTTAGCTTTTGTTTAACTGCAACTAGTGTACATGCAGTCTTTAGAAATGGATTCTCATTTGGAAGCAAGTCAGTATTTCCACCCCTGCAATTTTGTTCTTTTCTGCTATTGCAGCCTACCCTTGGGGAGAATATTTCAAGTTTTAAAGACCGCTTGCCTGGTAGAACTTGGTGCTTTTGAATACCTGGTGGCAGCAAGCTCAGTTGAACTACTGCAGTACAAAACAGACATGTATTTCTTGAGCCGTTTTGTTCCCCTGCCAAGGTATTCTTTTGTGCTCACAGTCCACAGCCACCCACGCCTCAAAGCTAGCCAGACCCATATCTCATTTAACTTCCAAGCAAGGCTGCAGGCAGATATTACCTTCAACAGGGGTGCTGCACAAGCAGAGGCTGTTTCCCTAAAATAAAAAGTAAAACAGGTTGAGCAAACAAAAATAATAATAAATTTTTAATAACCCTCTTCCAAATCACTGGCAAACCATTTACTGGGTGAGAATCCTCTCTGGGAGAGTTCTTGTCTGGAAGGTGACAACCGGCAGGCCCAGCATGAACAAAGCTCTCCAGCAGAGACAAAGCCTGGGAAACTAAACTGCTCGTTGAATTTGTATCTGTCCACTTCCCTAGAAAATTCATCTTTAAAGCACACATTCCTGAAATAAGCAGGGGATTAAGAAGTTTGTTTAGTTATCAACGCAAGCTGCATTTAAAGCCCGACTCTCAAGTCATCCTGTCTTGTGACTGTCGAAGGAGGACATAAACCCTTTATGCACGATTAGCTAGCTTCTTTATAGGTCTGGAATCTCAGTAGCAGCAAAACTCAGAATAAAGTCTCTTCCCCAAAGTAGAAGCTTACCTGAACAGCCAACACCCCTGAAGTGATGCTTATCCAAACCCAGTCTAACCAATGTGCAGACTACTGTACACCTTTATAGCTTCCTGAACAGGTAGTCTGAACACTGGGCAGGCGGGGCTGGAATCCAGAAGCTTCTCTTCCATGTAATCCCGTTTTGTTCTCCTTTTGTAGGGTTTGTTAAGTAGAGCAGTTCCAGGGGAAAAAACCTACTTTGTCTCCTCTGACGTGGCAAAGTCTGCGGCTGAATCCAGTCTGGAAAATGGTTGGGGCTGTTCAGGAAATCATAGGGGGGGGCGGGTGTGAGGTTTGTGGCCTCTGTATAAAGGAAAACGTCACTTTTGGGATTCTGCGTGTGCATGGAGGGAGGGAGGCAGGCAGGCAGGCAGCATCTGGAGCTATAAACAATTCCAGATGTGGGGTTTTTGCAGAGAGGCTGCTCTGTGTGACTCATATGGGGGCCCCTCACCAGTGCTAGCCTGCAACTTGTTAAAGCAGGGTTCTACAGCAAAAAGATTGAGGGAGCCTGCTTTTTGCTTTTTCAAGTCTATTCTTTGCTACCTCTTCCTTCCCAAAGTCCTGTATGGCGGATGTGGGGTTGCAATAGATTTCCACTGGCAAAGCCCTGTCCTTTTTCTAGTAAATGTTTGAACGACAGAACTCTAACATTTATACACTTAAAACAAGCAAGAACTGATTGCAGTAAGTGGCAGTAGCAAGAGCCTTATAAAAAAGAGACTAGCTCTGACTTTTAAATAACATTTCTAATGTTATTTAATGATGGAATGAAGCATGCTGGGTTAACATACTTGTGGATGGAATCCCTTATTAAGGGTTTATATGAGCACAGTGTGTGAACTTTGAACCAGACTCTTTAGGCCTCAATTAGAAGCTTGAAGCCTGGTGTGGCCATGCCAAATCTAAAGCAGTTTACATTTAATCATCATTTTGGATGTCAGCAAATATTGTAAGATCAGATTTTCTTACTGGACTATTGAATGCCAGAACAAACCAACATCTATGACGTTTTGGGCTTTTCTCCCTTCTTTATCCTCATAGGAAAAGGAGAAGAAATACATGCTCCCTCTGGACAACCTAAAAATTAGAGATGTGGAAAAAGGCTTCATGTCCAACAAGCACGTCTTTGGTATCTTTAACACAGAACAAAGGTAAGAGAAGTATGTCTCAGTGCTTTCTGATTCATGAGAAACCATTTTAGGACCTTAGGCTGAATTCAAATCTGGTAAAATTGCTGTGCTGATCTGTCCTAAACCACTAGCCTGCCTGGCCACAAGTCAGTATGTCAAGTCTGAAGTTTAATCCATGCAAGGAAAGTCTGAGGTCCAAAGGTTAAGAAACGCAGTCCAGGGTCAATCCAAGTAGGCCAAGTCTGAAGTCCAGCAGTCAAGATACTGCCCAGGATCAAACCCAAAGCTCGATTCAGGAGCATCCAAGCCAAGGTCTACCAACATAGGCAGTTGGGCAGACACAGCACCTCAGCTCTGCTTCCCTTTTGTTCTTTGCATGTTGATTGCAGCTTGATGAGGCATGTGATCCTCACCTGTTCTAAGCCTACTCCAGCTGAGGAATCACACACCTCCCAGAGCTTGCGAGCCTCACCTTGCCAGCTAGTGAGCTGGGCTGTGAGCCCTTGGCTGCCTCAGCCTCCTAGAGTGCCCCTCCTACTGCTCCCTATGCCTCAGAACCTGTCGTGTTCAGGGAAACGGGGGTCCCTCTGGCTCTGGTGATGGGTCCTGCTGCTCTGGTTTCTGTGCACTGACCCCCATCGCCTTGCCATCCTTCATCACTCTATGAGTACTTTCTTCCCCATCCCCTGCTTGCCCTGGTGTGTTGCAGTCCTGGCTACACCCATCACTGAGATCCTCTTTCTCCTCCCCATCATCCTGCCAGTTCATGACATGATCACACAGAAGGAGAGAGACTTTGTATATTTCATAAAACTCTCTCTCTCTCTCTCTCTCTCTCTCTCTCTCTCCCTCTCCCCCTCTCTCTCTGACACACATGAGAAGTGTGCTGCGTGTTCTGTGCAGACTTAGCAAGTCCTGAGGTCACATGTACACCAGAGGTTGATGGTACTTGGGTGAATTGCTTGTTGCACACATCCTATTCAGAAAGACTTGATCTTGACACAGAAAGTATTGACTGACACTTTCTGCACTGTTGTCAGTTATCTTTAACGTCTTTGCTCATTGCCTGCTAAGTATTCAAGCTTAAAGAGTTTGACTTTACTCTCCTGTTCACATTATGTGATGGGGTTGGAGCTGCCTGAGCTAGGATTTTTCAAGGGACTGGATCGCGGCGGAAAGACTTGGCTCTTTAAAAGACGATATTGTAAAGTATCTTCCTTGTCTTGGCTCAGTATGTGATTTGTCAAAAAAGTTACTTAAGAAAAGATATGGCAGGCATCTCTTACTAGGTCCAGCAGAAAGGTAAACCAAGGGAGGTGAGGAGTAGCAAAGTGATGAAGGTCTTGAGCACAGTTAGGGAATCCTGGGCCCACAGACAACAATAGGCCTGTTGGGCCTCCTAATTTGACCGGCAAGGCTGTTTCTTCCTAGGCACACCCACCTGCCACTCACCTGGTGTCACGTGTGGGATAGTAAAGTCATGCTTGCAAAGGAATAGGCAGTCTTAGAGTGCCCTCTTGAGTGTTCTGTTTTCAAGCACAGCATGCATGTGGTGCTGCTGAAACTTAGTGCTGCCCACAGTTTTGGCCAGGGCTCAGAACTGCAACTGTCAAATGTCCCTAGCAGAGGATTGGCCACAATTGCATCTGGCCTGCTAGCCAAAGTGGTTCCCCATGTCTGCTTTGGAGTGTGTGCCAAGACATTTAAGTGGAAGCAAAAAGCCAATGGAGACCATACTTCACTCTGTACATGCAACTATTATGGGCACCATTTGGCTAAGTAGAGTAGCACTCTATTCCATCTGTTGGGTGTTCCTACAGTCTCACATTCTATTGTGGCAATAGAGATTAGAACTTCAAGGTACTTAGAAAATAAAGGAATATATATATAACCTTCCTATTACAGGATTCCTGTTGCCTGATGTGGACTTTCTTTCACTAACCCAATGACATTTGTCCTTCTTCCACTCCTCTCTTTTCTCCTGCACCCCTAAACTAGGAATGTGTACAAAGACCTGCGTCAGATTGAGCTTGCATGTGACTCCCAGGAAGACGTGGACAGCTGGAAGGCCTCCTTCCTCCGTGCTGGTGTTTACCCTGAGAAAGACCAAGTAAACATTTTGTTCCTTCAGCAGGAAGAGGGGGGTGGGGTTGTGCTGAAGGCCCAGTAGTGGTACTGTTGTACCAAGGATCTCCTAGCAGCTGCTGTTGCCTCTGGCTGGCTACTCTCGCCAGTTAGAGGTTCCATCAAGTTGGGCACCGTACCTTTGATTGGCGGTAGTTTGCTGTCCAAAGTCTTGGTAGGGTTTTCTTAGAAAGAGAGAAAGTTGGTAGAAACTTCAGCTGTCTTCCACCCATACCCACCTCCTGAAGTTGTGTGGATAAGGCAGTGCCATTCTAGATGTGGAAGGTAGTATCTGTGTAAGAGCTGTGAAGGATTCAAGAGGATGAGCCCAAAGTCCAATGAGCAACGCAGGAATCCCTTTGTGCTTCTCCCAAAGCTATACAGGAAACGGTCATCTCCAAAGACTTGTGAGGGTAGCTGGGCATGCTCAGCCTAGGGAAGAGAAAGCTGATTCAAAGCACAAATTTTGAGGTCCTGGGTCAGGTGCGCAAGAGGCTGCTGTGATTTTAGCTGTATCAGCAAGAGCAAACCATACAGTGCAAGAATTAAACCCAATAATAAGGAAATAATTGTTCATTGCCAGGGGAGGGGAGGGAGAGAACACTTATAATTCTCATTAAAATGTCAGTCAGCTAATAAGCACTGCAGATCTGGGTTAGTCCAAACTAAACCCATGCTATGATTACTGGGATATTTGGGAATGCAGAGATCCAATAATGACTTGAGGGCCTGAACTGGTACTCTCCCTGTGCTGATTCTTCCATAGGTCACCTAATGCTGTCCAATTTTCTTCTGTGCAGGTGGAGAATGAAGAGGGATCCCAGGAAAACACCTTTTCCATGGATCCTCAGCTAGAGCGCCAAGTGGAAACTATCCGCAATCTTGTTGATTCATATGTTGGGATCATCAACAAGTCGATCCGGGATCTTATGCCAAAGACAATAATGCACCTAATGATAAACAATGTGAGTCGCAGTTGGATATTTATTTGTTTATTGTCAGGGGCTAAGCAGACATTGTTCCACCACTCTGCTGATGCACCATTATTATTTTAATTTTAATTTTTATTTTATTTTGCAAACTTAACAAAGAATGTAAGGGGAAGGAAGATTGGGGGGAGAAGAATTGTTTAAGAAATAAAATAATAAATATAAAGTAAAAATAATACTGATAGTAACAGAAGAACACCATCGGGTCACATAATGGATAAATTTGCCAGCAGTGCATGCATCTTAAGTTAAACTTATAAGTTAATATAAGCCCTCTAGATGTCCAAAATAGGAAGCCACATAAAATTGACATCTATATGAAATATCTTCATATAGATGTCAATTTTATGTGGATACCTAGGGTCAGAGTCGTGAGGTCGTCAGACCATTGTGTAATAAATGGTGGAGATTTATCCTTCCAGGCTGAGTCTAAGTCTCTTAGCAAACATTAGAGCAGGCATAGGCAAACTCCGGCCCTCCAGATGTTTGGGACTACAATTCCCATCATCCCTAGCTAACAGGACCAGTGGTCAGGGATGATGGGAATTGTAGTCCCAAACATCTGGAGGGCCGGAGTTTGCCTATGCCTGCATTAGGGCTTTCAAAGTCCACTTGCCCTGCTGTTAATCCCCATGCTATAACACTTTAAAAAGTTGTTTTTGGCAGTATACCTCCAACATCTGCCAATATTAGACAATGCCTTCCCATAAAAACATTGTGGAGTCCAGTACAGCAGTGGCAGAGGCAAGGGTGTCTCCCCACCCCCCTGCCACCCCACTGCAGGTAAAACTCATGACCAGGGTTAAGAAACTAGTCTGGCTCACGGTGTTACTCCAGCTTGAATATACCATTTCCAGCCCCTTCGCATTTGGACAGCGTCACCTCTTTTTTGTGCTTTCCTTCCCCCACCCTCACAGACCAAGGATTTCATCCACTCGGAGCTGCTGGCCTACCTGTACTCCTCCGCAGACCAAAACAGCTTGATGGAGGAGTCTGCAGACCAGGCGCAGCGCAGGGACGACATGCTGCGAATGTACCACGCCCTGAAGGAGGCCTTGAACATCATTGGAGACATTAGTACCAGCACCATTTCCACACCGGTTCCTCCTCCTGTGGACGACACATGGCTGCAGTCAGGGAGTAGTGGGCATAGGTGAGTTGGGGTGGTGGGTTATCTGCTTCTGGTGTGCTTTATTTTTTTGTTAGGCACATGGAATGGAAGCATAGAAACCAGCAAGGCCAGAAGTTTCAAGTGACCTGCTGCCAGAACTCCAGGAAGAGCCCAAGCACCTGTATTTGGCCCACCAACAATGTGATTTCAATACTTAACGACAAACTTGAACCTTGATCTATGCTTGTTGGTAGCCTTAAATCTTTGGTTGTCATTCTGCAGGGTCTTCATATAACATTGTTTGGTTCTGGGGCTGGTTGTACAAAATAGCTCTTGTACAGAATGTGAAGCAGACAGTTCATACTTTAGAGTATGGGGTTTGGGGTTGAACCTGATTGCATTGGCTTCATTTTGCTGTATTGTACGACACTAACTTACCTTCCCCGTCCTGGTGGTTTCTTTTTCTCTCTTTGGCAGCCCGACACCACAGCGCAGGCCTGCTTCGACTGTGTTGCCACCAGGGAGACCGCCAGCAGTGAGGGGCCCTATGCCAGGGCCCCCCTTGATCCCAATGCCAGCCGCAGGCCCTTCCTCTTTTGTGGCACCACCCATTCCGTCACGCCCTGGACCGCAAGGTGCATTTGTTGCTAATAATGACCCTTTCTCAGCTCCTCCTCTGATTCCTTCACGACCAGCACGTGTTCCACCCGGCATCCCTCCAGGTGTGCCCAGGTAAGGCATCCTTCAGGTTCTCTTCTCTTTGCTGCTAGAGCAGATACTGTAGCAACAGCTCTAGAGCTGGGATGATGAACCTGTTGCTGCCCAGTTGTTGGGCTGTAGATCCCATCATCCCTGATAATTTGCCATGATGGCAGGGACTGATGGGAACCGGAGTGCAGCAGCATCTGGACTCTAGAGCTTATGAGTCTTAATTTCTTTAACCCTGTATAACAATTTCTCTATTATCAAAATGGAATGGGAGAATTCAGACCTGAAAACTGGAACATGGACCATGCAATATGTTAGCGTGGTACAAGTGCCTTAAAACAACTGCCTTAGAACAGAGGAAATATGTGAAAGCAGGATCAGGTGTAACCTTTCCCTTCAGGGCTAAAGAGCTGCTTCTGCATTTTTCTCTCACCTTTTCTTATTATATGCTTTATTGAGTTTAAAAAGAAGTAAGAAACAGAAGTTTATCCAGAAAAGAGAAATAAAAATGGTAACATTTGTTACATCACATCACCTTACGTTCTTCCTGAGTTTCTAGCAACTTCCCATCACCCCATTATGTAGCTACCACTTACTCTATCTAGCGCACTGTTTATTTTTGTTTCCTTTTGTTAATTTTCATCAATATAATATTCTCTTATAATTATCCATCATACTACAGAAGTCATTCTAGACCTGCCACTGGCGTCATGTTATTACAGTAATCCTTGATATATTTTTTTATACATGTCCCATTTCCTAGTAAATGTTTGATCAGTATGACCTCTTAGTTTTTCTGTCATTTTTGCCAGCTCTGCGTATTCCAACAGTTTACTTTGCCACTCCAGCTTTGATGGAATTTTCTGTCCTTTCCAATTCATAGCGATTAATATTCTTGCAGCTACCGTGACATACAAGAATATTTCTCTCGCATTTTTAGGGATGTCTGGGCCTAGTAACCCCAGGAGGAAAGCCTCCAGGTTTTTTTTATGAAGGGTACCTTAATCATTCTTTTGAGCTCATTATAAATTACCTCCCCAAATTCCTTTATTCTCTTACATGTCCATCACATAGGTAACATTGAGCCTTCCACTTCCCCATATCTCCAGCATTTACTTGACATGTCCTTGTACATTTTAGATAGTTTTAGTGGTGTCAAATACCAGCGGAATTGCATCTTCATCAAATTATCTTTCAAGGTGTAGCATGTGGTGGTTTCATGTTAACCTTCCATAGATTTTCCCAGGCACTCATTGGGATGCTATAGCCAAAATCTTGGGGCCACTTGACCATTATATATTTTACCTCCTCCTCCATGAGGAAAGAGTTTTCACTTTAGAGTTAATCAGTTCTTTTTCTAATCTGGAGGGTTCTGTTGCAAAGCCATTTCTTTTGTCTAATTTGACATTTTTTAGTTTCAACTGGTTTTCTTCCTCTTTTAATAATACTTAGTATATTGGCCAATTCCCTTTCATATTTTTTTCTTCACTGCTAATGCTTCAAAGGGAGATATCCACCATGGAGTTCGATCTTTGTATTTTGCCCAAACCTTTGCCCAGATCTTTGTATTTTGCCCAAACCACGTAGAGAAATTTCCTTATAATTTGATTTAATTTTTTTGTGGATCTTAACTTTATCATAACCTAAGTAGACATGCCACCCATACCAGTTGTCATGTTCTTCCAGGTCTAGAAGGCCTGTGTGCTGTAGTATACACCATTCCCTGATCCAGCAGAGACAGGCTGCCTTGTAATATAATGTCAAATCTGGCAGGGAAAATCCCCCCTCTTTCTTTGATATCAGTTAACAGCTTATGTGTAATCCTGGGCTTTCCCCCCTGCCAAATATGTAGAGATGTCTCGTTGCAAGTTTTTGAGGCAGCCTGTCACTCCAATCCCAGGGATTGTCTGAAATAGGAAAAGCAGTTTTGGTAAGACATTCATTTAAATGGTGGATATTCTCCCCACAAAAGATAAATTTAATCTGCTCCATATTTTTAAATTTCTTTTAATGTCAATCCAGGTTTTAGCATAGTTATCTTAGAATAAATTGATGTTTTTCGGCATAATCCATATTATTGACCAAGAGCTTTGTTTTGGAACGGTTTAATTTGAATCCCACTACCTGCCCAAAGTTCTTATTTATTTATAATACCTTTAATAAACTTCCTTTTGTATTCTCTGTCATAATAATAAGATCATCGGCAAACGCCTTTCGTTTATAAGCTTTCTCTCCTAGTGTTATTTCTTTTATGTTTTTGTCTTCCCTTATTTTTTTATTCAACACTTCCATTACCAAAATTAATATTAGCGGGGATAGCGGACATCCTTGCCTTGTCCCTTTTCTTATTACACAGTCTTCTGTAATGTTGCCATTGATGATGATCTTGGCCCGTTGATCAGAGTATATAGCCTCTATTCCTTTACAAAACTGTTCACCGGACTCCATTTGTTGCATCATTCTTTTCATAAATCTCCACGAGATGTTGTCAAAGGCTTTCTCTGCATCCACCAGCATTAGTACTGCTGGTTTGTCACTTCTGATTTCTAAATATTCCAACACGTTAATGATATTTCTGATGTTATTTTGCACTAGGCGTCCAGGGAGAAAGCCGGCCTGGTCTTCGTGAATGATGTCTTTAAGAATCGTCTTTAATCTTTTTGAAAGTATGTCGGCAAATAATTTATAATCATTATTTAAAAGGGATATTGGCCGATAATTTGAAACAATTGTTAAATCAGTTCCCTGCTTGGGAATTAAGGTTATAAAGCTTTCTGTCCATGATTCTGGTAGTTTCCCAGTCTTTACTATGTCATTCATTGTGTCCTTCAGTGGTTCAAATAGCGGCTCTTCTAGCTTTTTATAATAATTTGCGGATAGGCCATCCAGGTCCGGGGCCTTCCCTGATTTTGCTTTATTGATTGCCTGTTGAACTTCCAATGCAGAAATAGGAGAATGTAAGAGACTGAGTCTCTCCTTTGAGATCTTTGATAAATTGTTCTGCCCTAAGTATTCTTCGATTTTATCATGATTTTCTGTTCCTTCCCTGTATAGTTCTCTATAAAAATTTACAAAGCTTCTATTAATTTCCTTTGGGTCATCAGTTATCTTTTCTCCAATTTTAATTTTATTTGTTATCCTGTCATTCTGGTTGTTTTTAACTGCCAAGCTAAGAGTTTGCCAGGTTTATTTGCAAATTCAAAGTTTCTATGTTTTCATATCTTAATTTTTCATTCAATCTCTTGGTTAATAATCATTGAAAATTGTGTCTGGAGCATTTTAATATTCTCTGGTTTCACCTCAGATCATATAAATCTTACGCCATTTTTTCCTCTCCTTTGGTGCTCAAGAGTCGTCATGTTTCTTGAAACTGTATATTCTTCCTTGAGTGGAATTTCTTTTCTTTCACTGTTGCAGGCTTTGCAGAGGAGGAAGCATTCTCCATTTCGAAGCTCGTATGAGATTTAGTGGAGTGTATTATGGGAATATGTCTAGTTTTGAATTAGAGACTCATCTAAGACAGCAGTGCTAGCAAGCAGACTGGTTTCTGTAGCCAGTTCTGTGTTTATTTCTCAAAACAACAGAAAAGAAGCAGAATTTAGCTGCTTGAGAATTTCAAGTTTCATCTTGAAACTGCTAGCTCTTACGACTTCAGAGATGTGTATATGTGTAAAAAATAAAGAGAGGAAAGATGGAGGAAAGCCTTGTAGCCCCCTGTGTAGCCAGCCACCTCCACAAAGTTAGCAGAAGCAGAATAAACTACCGTATTTTTCGCCCTATAAGACGCACTTTTTCCCCTCCAAAAATGAAGGGAATATGTGTGCGCGTCCTATGGGGCGAATGCAGGCTTTCGCTGAAGCCTGGAGAGCGAGAGGTGTCGGTGCGCACCGACGTCTCTCGCTCTCCAGGCTCCAGGAAGCTATCCGCAAGCCTTGCACGCCCGGAGGGAGTTCCCCCGGGCGCGCAAGGCTTGCGGGCGGCAGCCTGCAGCGCGGAGCACGGGGCGCCCTCCGGAGGACGCCCAGTGCTTCGCGCAGGTGTCCGCTAGCCTTGCGCACCCGGGGGATCTCCCCCCAGGCGCGCAAGGCTTGCGGGCGGCAGCCTGCAGCGCGGAGCACGGGGCGCCCTCCGGAGGACGCCCAGTGCTTCGCGCAGGTGTCCGCTAGCCTTGCGCACCCGGGGGATCTCCCCCCAGGCGCGCAAGGCTTGCGGGCGGCAGCCTGCAGCGCGGAGCACGGGGCGCCCTCCAGAGGACGCCCTGTGCTCCACGCAGGTGTCCGCAAGCCTTGCGCACCGGGGATCTCCCCCGGGAGCCGAAGGCTTGCGGGCGGCAGCGTGGAGCACGGGGCACCCTTCGGAGGCCGCCCCGTGCTCCGCGCTGGTGTCGGCAAGCCTTGCGCACCCGGGGGATCCCCCCCCCCGTGAGCGCAAGGCTTGCGGGCGGGAGCACGGGGCGCCCTTTGGAGGACGCCCCGTGCTCCGCGCTGGTGTTGGCCAGCCTTGCGCACCTGGGGGATCTCCCCCCGAGAGCGCAAGGCTTGCGGGCGGAAGCCGGGAGCACGGGGCACCCTTCGGAGGCCGCCCCGTGCTCCGCGCTGGTGTTGGCCAGCCTTGCGCACCCGGGGGGATCTCCCCCCCCCCCGTGAGCGCAAGGCTTGCGGGTGGAAGCCGGCAGCACGGAGCACGCCCTTCGGAGGCCGCCCCGTGCTCCGCGCTGGTGTTGGCCAGCCTTGTGCACCCGGGGGATCTCCCTCCGAGAGCGCAAGGCTTGCGGGCGGCAGCTGGCAGCGCGGAGCATGGGGCGCCCTTCGGAAGACGCCCCGTGCTCCGCGCTGGTGTCGGCAAGCCTTGCGCACCCGGGGGATCTCCCCCCGGGAGCGCAAGGCTTGCGGGCGGCAGCCGGCAGCACGGATCACGGGGCGCCCTTCGGAGGCCACCCCGTGCTCCGCGCTGGTGTTGGCAAGTCTTGCGCACCCAGGGGATCTCCCCCCGGGAGCGCAAGGCTTGCGGGCAGCAGCCTGCAGCGCGGAGCACGGGGCGCCCTCCAGAGGGAGGGAGCGCAAGGCTTGCGGGCAGCAGCCTGCAGCGCGGAGCACGGGGCGCCCTTCGGAGGACGCCCCGTGCTCCGCGCTGGTGTCGGCAAGCCTTGCGCACCCGGGGGATCTCCCCCCGGGAGCGCAAGGCTTGCGGGCGGCAGCCGGCAGCACGGATCACGGGGCGCCCTTCGGAGGCCACCCCGTGCTCCGCGCTGGTGTTGGCAAGTCTTGCGCACCCAGGGGATCTCCCCCCGGGAGCGCAAGGCTTGCGGGCAGCAGCCTGCAGCGCGGAGCACGGGGCGCCCTTCGGAGGACGCCCCGTGCTCCGCGCTGGTGTTGGCAAGCCTTGCGCACCCGGGGGGCGCGTGGGGCGCCCTGAAACAGAGGGTTCCCCATGCTGCGGACTGTAGCCTGCCGCCCAACGCGCGGGGCGCCCTGAAGCAGAGCGCCCCTCGCGCCAGGCAGACATGGGCCAGCCCCACAAGCTCGGGGGACAGCGGGGAGGCGCAGCACCGCCATCCCACTGTTCCCCGACCTGGTTTTGGGGGGGAAAATAAAGGAAAATTTTTTTCCCTTTATTTTCCCCCCAACAAAGTAGGTGCGTCCTATGGGACGGAGCGTCCTGTGGGACGAAAAATACGGTAATCTACACAGAAATCTACACACTTTGCAGAAGTTAGTGTTTCTTGTTGCAGAATTTAGTTTATCTTCACACAGGATTTTTTAATATAGAAATAGATTACACCCTGAACATTTTATCAGTATATTGGGCAGTCTCAACATCATATGGTGTTTGGGGGGGGGGGGGCAGGGACAGACAGAATACAGTGCCCTGGTACTAGACATTGTGTTATTGAGCTGACCTGTTCTCTGAAGGAGCTGTACAATCCAGTCTCTCACATACCCTGCATAATGTTCACCCAGAACCACACCTACAGAGTCAAGCAAATTGGATTTTGGTGTCTATCCAAGTCACCCCTACTAGTCATACCAAAGGCAGACTTTTTTATCCAGACAGGTGAAATAGTGGAAGGTTGAGTGGTTCTAAGCTGTCTAAAGAATAGTGATAAATGATGGCTTCTACCACTTATATTTGTTGGCTAAATGTGCCACAAAATGTACTATTCTGGGCATAGAATTTCCCAGCTTAAGTGGGATAGAGAAGTGGGCATGATAGTTGTGGGCATTAGCTTCACTTAACAATATTTCACAGTGACGTCTGTCCAGTTCTCCCTTTTCCGGTATTCATTTCTCTCCATCTGTTTTGTTCTCTCTACAGCAGAAGACCCCCTGCAGCACCGAACCGGCCCACGATTATCAGGCCTGCTGAGCCCTCCTTATTAGATTAACTACAACCACTACCAGGGAGAGCTGTTGCTTGTTAACTATATTGTGGAGAGAACTCATGCCTAATCTCTTGTGTAAAAGAGCTCTTTGCAATTGTGATCAACTGTAGCCAAGGCCCGTTTCCCGCTTCCTTCCTGTCTCCTTCCCTCCAGTAGCAGCCACCATGGGATGGGTGCTGTGGGTTGATTACTTGTAAATAGCTCTGAGAGGCCAAGCATTCCTTGTAGTAGTTCCCTCTCTGTCCTTGGGTCTTGGCTGGGGAGGGATTTGGTGACCTGAATCTTCTCTGGAAAATTGCAGGGGAGGGGTAGTTTCTTCACCCTCCTCTTGGTGGCCACACCAGACCCATTCCACATGGGAACATGGAGTATTCTGTTTTGTGGAGTTGTTTTGCACTTTGTTGAAAATACAGAAAGGATCCCCTAGTTGAGGGATTGGCAAGGGATTGCCTGTGAATGTGTGAAAGTGGCGAGTTTGCATTTCCACCAACACTTGTGCATTCAACACGTAGAATCTCCCTTCGCCATTCACATTAATTGGGTTTGTCCAACTCCTCAATCTCCCCACCCGGCTATGGATTTATTTGTATTATAATATATATATATATATAATCCCCCCCCTCCCCACTTTGATTGCCTTTCCTTTCTCCCTATAAATTTCAATACAAGATTTGATCAGTTTATTTCCATTTTATAACTTTGAAGGGGTAAAAACCAAAACAAAATGATGGGACTGCAGATAGCAAATTGCTTATAAATTAAGTTCACTGAACTAGAGCAAGATTTTGCCAAGCAGAATAATTGGAAAGAAGGTGGCACTGGGTTGCTTTTAAGCCTCAGGTATAGAGTTGATTTGAATGCCATGCCACTCTCTGCACAACCAGTGTTCATGCTTAAACAGAGGCAGCTCAGCTGTAACCTAGATAAGCATGACTGTTGGTCCCTCCTATACCAGGGAGGCATCCAGGTGGCGGATGTCTTAGTCACTTGGAGCTGTAATACCAACTGGCTGTTCCCTGATTGGCTATGACCATTTGTCACCTGCCCAGTCCATATGGAGAAGTGCGTGTGTGTGTGTACCAGGGTTTCGAAGTGTTTTATCAGGATTGTAATCCTCTGCACGGATTGTGGTCTCTGTTGGAAAGCCTTCCCCTCCCTAATCAGAAGAGTGACTTTGTCCCGTGAAAGAAATGCCCTGTGCTTGAGATCAACTGCACTGCAGCTTACCTCTGTGCCTCTAGGCTGAGGCAGATTCTTCATGGCAAACTGTGTCCATAATAGATCTTACGACACTTGTGCCACAAGGTCCCACAGAAGCTCTTGTTAGCATCTGTGGTCTTTCGGAGTGGGGTGTTTGTGTGTTTGGGTTGCTCCATCTGTAGAGCCTTGGAGTTTGGAGTAACACTGGAGCCTTCTCAACAGCAGTAGTAAAGCACTCTGCCCTCCCTGGGCTGTGGTTGTATATATTTCTTATGAAAGACAGACTGTATTAATACTTGTATAAATTCTAGATTTTTTTAAAAGAGAAATCATCAGTTAAGCCCAGCCCTCATTATACAAGGCTATCAGGGATACCTCAGCCCTTCCTGAGATAAGATAAAAGGAACAGCCACACATACACCACCTGCCTTAAATGTTTTTTTCCCTTTCTGCCTACCTGCAGCAGTAGTTCCTTGCTTCGTGTCCTGGAGGATATGACACTTCCATAGACGGTGCTAATTTTGTGCCTTTACTGCTTGAATTACATGCTGACTGCCCTAATAACCAGTGTTGCCTTCCTATAAATGTCCCTCTACTTCCAACGTCACTATCATGGACTTTTGACCCTCTCTTGCAGTGCATTTCATAACCTCGTGCCACCTACTGCCCACTGGTCACTTCTCCGAAAGCTGGCAT
Organism: Podarcis gaigeae; assembly: GCF_964106915.1. NCBI lineage: Eukaryota > Metazoa > Chordata > Lepidosauria > Squamata > Lacertidae > Podarcis > Podarcis gaigeae. The sequence continues at coordinate 31,064,104 of NC_139694.1, read as the reverse complement.
TTGCTTGGTAGCATGGACCTCTACTTTTAATTCATTGTGTTCATATTTGCTTCCTCCTGACTCTTCCTGTTACCATGTGTGAAGGGGCTGTGGGACCTTCTCTCCCTCTTCTTTAGATGGAAAAAAAAGATCCCAACAGTTTGAGATAAGTGCCTCCATTATGTATCCTATTAATAAACTAAAATAAAGGGAAATTTTGCTGGTGGAAAATCTCTGGCAGCCAGTGGTGTTGGGGTCTCTGTGTGTGAGTGTGTTGTCTTTCATTGGTTCTCAAAATTTCTACACTCAGGAGGTAGTGAGCAGAAGAAACTAAAGCTCAAATTGAGTTTCCTTGAGGCACTTCTATGCACCAGCCTTAAACCCAAATGGTTGTTTGGCCCTGTTCAGTTTGACTTTTGGATGGGAGGCAGTTGCACAATATCTCAATAAAACAAGCTACAGTGGTGCCCCGCAAAGACGAAGGCCTCGCAAGACGAAAAACCCGCAAGACGAAAGGGTTTTCCGTTTTTTGAGGCACTTCGCAAGACGAATTTCCCTATGGGCTTGCTTCGCAAGAAGAAAGCCCATAGGGAAATCTCCGGGGACCTCTTTTAAATGCTGGCGGTGGGGAGCAAAGCCTTTCCCCCCCTCCGGCCTTCAGAAGAGGTCCAGGAAGGCCGGCGGGGGCCGAAAGGCTTTGCTCCCCACCACCAGCATTTTAAAAGCAGTCCGGGATAGCAGGGAAGCGCTTCCCGCTATCACGGACGGCTTTTGAAGGCAGGCGGGGGGAGCAAAGACTTTTGCCCCCCCGCCGGCCTTCAGAAGAGGTCCAGGACCTCTTCTGAAGGCTGGTGGGGGGCAAAAGTCTTTGCTCCCCCCTGCCTGCCTTCCCGGGAGAGCGGAGAAACGCAGCATGTTTCTCCGCTGTCCCGGACGGCTTTTGAAGGCAGGCGGGGGGGAGCAAAGACTTTCGTCCCCCGCCCGCCTTCAGAAGAGGTCCAGGACCTCTTCTGAAGGCTGGCGGGGGCCAAAAGTCTTTGCTCCCCCCTGCCTGCCTTCCCGGGAGAGCGGAGAAACGCAGCGTGTTTCTCCGCTGTCCCGGACGGCTTTTGAAGGCAGGTGGGGGGGAGCAAAGACTTTCGCCCCCCGCTCGCCAGCATTTAAAAAAACCCTGGGACAGCGGATGTCCCGGGGTTTTTTAAAATGCTGGGGGTGGGAAGAAAAGCCCTTGTCCCCCCCCCCAAGCCTTCAGAGGAGGTCGGGGGACAGACTGTCCCGGACCTGGTCTGAAGGCGGTTTCCATAGGAACGCATTGATTTTTAATGCATTCCTATGGGAAACCGTGCTTCGCAAGACGAAAAAACTTGCGGAACGAATTAATTTCGTCTTGCGAGGCACCACTGTAAAGGTAACCCCAATTAATAAGGCTTAAGGAGATTTAGCTATGGCTAATATATTAATCTTATATGTTTATGATTACCTACAGCCACTGATTCCTTACATATAGGTGCTGTTTCCTGCCCCTTTCTCAAGTGATCATGCTCAATGTGATAACGTCACAGTGCTTCATACTCAGGCAGTTTTGGCTGTGTGCTGGTATCACTAAGGGTAAATGAAGTCTGTTTACAGTAGGGGCAATGTGTTCTATTACTGGTCACACAGGGTGTCCTAGACCATGAGGGATCACATACCAATTGAACAGCATTCGCAGAAAAGGATTAACCCAGTTGTTTTTAAGTGCCTCCTCACCCAGAGGACAGGTACCCCTATAGCTCTCCTCCCTCTCAAATTAAAACAAGTGATCATGGAACAACCAAATACAAATGAGCAAGCTTTTGCAGACAGCCTTTGCAGGGCACATTGGGACATCTTTTTGCAGCTGCTGCCTGCTATAGTAGTTTCATCATGGCCAGTCCCTATAGAAAAATGTACCTTGTGGACAGCGGTGATCAAGCACTCAGAAGGGCTGTTACATGCTCAGCAATTGCACCTACCTGGGGACGTCTCAATACAAACAGTGTACCAGTTAGAAGATCTTGTTGACTAGCAATGAAGAATGCGTTCATACTGAAATACTTGCAAGGAGATCCATGCTGTCAGCCTTGTGACAACTTCATTTCTTGAGGAAAGGTACATACGCCATACTTTATAAAGCACCTAATTAGCATGACCTATAAGATTTGACCAAAATGCATAGTACTTTCATTATATAGTAGTAATTATTATTATTATTATTATTATTATTATTATTATTATTATTACCCCAGCCACTCTGGGCAGCTTCCAGCAAAATATTAAAATACAATGATTCATCCAATATTAAAAGCTTCCCAAAACAGGGCTGCCTTCAGATGTCTTCTAAAAGTCAGATAGTGGTTTATTTCCTTGAAATCTGATGGGAGGGTGTTCCACAGGGCGGGCGCCACTACTGAGAAGGTCCTCTGCCTGGTTCCCTGTAACTTCGCTTCTCGCAGGGAGGGAACCGCCAGAAGGCCCTCGGCACTGGATCTCAGTGTCCAGGATTACATTATATAGCAATGGTGAATAACTACAAGTATGTTCACATTTTCCACTATACTTCTTTAAAAAATTTAAAGCTTGCATTTTATTATAATTCTGGAGTTATCTCTCGCAAAAATGAAGAGCAGAATAACGAAGGATGAACAACCATCAGTCCACCTCAAGAATGAATTTCAAAACTACCTGCTAGCTACAAAGTTATGTTCAACCTTCACTGTTGCAGGCAGCATGTCTCAGACTTCCAGAAGCTCTTAAGTAGCATATTTTTGTTTTACAACAAATGCGTTTTTCAATTCTGTCTCTTAAAAAAGTTATTTACACTTTTTATGGATTGTTTTGTGTGCATCTGTCTTGTTAGCATCGCTAATTTGGCTGTAAATCACAGCACAGCATTCTATTACTATACAAGTCCATTTAGAGACAATTCAATTTTTTGGTTATAAAAATAGTTTAGTCAGCTAATTGTAAATTTGATGATTTTAAAAAACCTGATTTAAGATGAGAGTTAAGGCTCTCATATACTGGCTCATGCTCCACAAAGTTCAAATACCAGAAGTGGAGACTTGATAACAGGTATACCCTGAAGTCAAATTGTGCTTGCTTGCAACTTTCCATCCACGCCTCCACATTTTTCCTTGGTCCTTCAGCTCCAAATCAAGACATTTTGGGAGGGGGGGTGCCTGGGACCAGCAGTCCCACCTTCTTCTTGTCTTGTTTTGACTTGCGAAGTATCTGAGCCCAACTCTCTTGCTACAGGGATCATCTTGTGACCTTGCTCATGCCTCTTTGCGGGTTACATCAATAATTGGTGGCATATATTAAGAGTTGGAGACAGGGGCTCTCTTTAAGCACCTTTCACAATCCTGCTGGTGCTGCTCAGAGAAGGTTTTTGTATCTAAGTGGCATGAGGGTTCAAATTTCATGCTATGGATTTTGTATTGCAACCTGAAGAATGAGAGAAAAATAAGACATTCGCTCCTGTAGTGACGTTCCCACCAGTAGGTGTGCTGCAAGACATCAAAATGCTTTGGAATCGGAGATGCTTGGGGCAGGAGAATAAAAATGGGCTGAGTGATTTGGCATCACAGTTTAAATGAAATGAAAAGTGGGACGGGTTCAGGGCACAGCTTTCAATGCTTCCCTTTTTTTAAGGGAAATTCCCTTATTCCGAATAGGATTCCTCGAAAGAAAAGAGAAAAGTTGACAGCTATGGTTCAGGCCCATCTTCCTGTGCTTACTACCTCTAGACAAGAAGCACTCTCAAAAGGAAAAGTATGTTACCAATCTTCTTGTAACCCAAGACCAATGACAGATTCAGGAGAGGACAAGCTCCAATTCAAAGACCATTTATTGAACCACAAGACAATGGCCTACACAATCTTAGAAAAGGGGTGAACACTAGCAGCCTCCCATTATGCCAGGCATTCTCTGACATCAGGAAGCCCAAACAAAGTCTTTTTATAGTGTGAGCGCACACACAGCTGTTTCTTGCCGCCAGAAACCAGCTGATCTGGGATGCAGCTATGGGAACTGGCAGCATCCTGCCCTGAAGAGCAGTCAGTGGAATAGCGTTGAACAGTTAGCTCGGGCTAATGCACTGCCACATCCAAGGAAATTTTAACGTACTAAGAATGTGAAGTGAAATGCAGCAGCCCATCTGAAAGGCTATTTGGGGTTGGGGGTTTCTATTACTCTTGAATGTTCAACTTTAATCTCCAGTGAAAGTACCAGGAGTGTATTTCAGAAGTCCCTCAATAATGTCTATAGTGAGGGCACAAAGTAAACTGCCAGGGCAGTGCTAAATTCTTCCTTTGCCCACTTGTTCTGCACAGCCCTCTCCCAGCCTGTCTCACTACTGATATCAGAGCTGAGCAGTCTGCTGGTGTAACTGTGGCGGGAAGAAGAGAAGATGCACCACCCGTGCCCACTTGAAATGCAAATGTGCTTCATCACAGCATGGAACACAACACTAATCTGCCACCATTTTGTAATTTAGGCCCAAGTTATACTTGTGAAATTTCTCATATCCTAAATCTAGTAAGGAATTCCCAAGGTGCTCAAGTCCTGAGCAGAAGATAAACAGAGAAGAATTCCACCAGATGTATTCAAGAGCTCATGTGCTCTGCAGGTCAGCCTTCTATAATCAGGAGTTTACTTGCTCACAGTTCCTAACATTTAAAGATACTTGAAGAGTCTTGGAAAGGCAATAATTTCCTCCCAAGGGAATAAAATTCGCCACATTCTGCTTGCTTTCTGCTGAAAATCGGAATGCTAGATCGGGGACACACTAGCACCAAATGAGTGCAAAACCAGGCCTTTTCACCCTTTGCAGATTGCTGACCATGGGAGTCTTTAGCAGTGATTATACTCCTCATGTAGTCATGCCTGAGGAAAATCAAACCCAGAAGCCTGGGTGGTAAAGATTACCAATTCCACTAGGAGAGTTTTCTTAATGCCCTTAAGTATTGGGGGCTTCTTAGGGCAGGGAGATTTCATGGAAAAAGCAGAGGCTAGGAGCCTCTCAACAGCAAAAGTGGCCGGGGCGTAGCTGCTTCCAGCCAGACCAGCGACTTTTGCTAAGGCACATGTTGATGACGTCTGATGCAGAATATCAAAGTTTTAAGGCCAAGAGGCAAACTCCGCTGCAAGCTGTAGTACATTGAGAAGCACCGGCCCTTCATTGTAAACAGAGGAGCTATTGAAATGTATGAAGAACAGCTGTTTTTGCTTGTTGTGTACTGCCTAACAACTCCAATTCTTGCACTCCCTCATCCTGCTCTCAATTTCGACAGGTTGCCACCATCGCACAAGGTGTGGGGGTGTTCAGTCCCCACCCCAAATCCCTCCCTTACCTTGGCTGTGATATTTTAACCCCTTCTGTAAAGAGACTCATGACAGAAATGGCAGCTACACTTGGGACAGTACTGAGCTTTGGCAATATGGGTGTTGGCATTCTTCTGGACACCTGCCCCGTATAGGTAAAAAGGGGGTGCCATTTCTCCTCCTGCTACGTCCAGACTCTCCTCTTGTCCTCAAAGAGGCTTTTCAACATGTACACCTGGAGAAATGACACCACCAGGAGCACAGAGAGATTGACAGCTGACCAGAAGTTGACTCGGCTCAGGTTGCTTTCCTGTAAATTGCGGTCTCGAGCTTCAAAGGCTCGCAGCAGGGCCTGCATCTGAATGCTTCTCTCCAAGCGGCTCTTCATCGTTTCAATAGATTCCTACAATGGTGAGAACAAAGGAGAATAGATGTGTTTGGAGCAAAGATGTGTTTTGGGGCAAAGGAAACCATTGTAGCCAAATTCAAATCACATGGAGTCAGATTCTTCACCTAACAAATGATCAGGCACCATGTCTATTATTGTTAACCAAAAAATTTTTTGTCGTGACCATCAGAACTTAAGCACAAGTATTTCAACATCCATTAAAACGCCATGAAGAATCACTGTGCATTCATGTACCACAACCCCAGAGATATTCCTGACAGATCTGTACCTTCCCTTTACGCTGACCCAAATAATTCTAAGATATTGAAAAACCTTTCCTGGCTGGATTAAAAAATTACTCCTTCTGTTGCCTTTGCACTGTTTCAAAGCAGTGAAAATGCAGGTTTGCAATGATTGCCAAAACCTATTAAGAGTAACAGCTAGTTTCATTTTCTTCTTTAACCAGAGTACTAAGCCACAAAGGCGGTAACAAGAAGACACCTGCTGTCTGCATTTCTGGTCTCAAAGTCCACGTGTACCAAAGTGCCTGGCAAGTACTGCCACTACCAACAATGAGACCCAGAGCTGCTTAGCTTCAGCAGGGTGATTGCACATCATGTGCCTTCGGACCACACCCTGCGCACCATGAGTTGGACACAGTATTTTCCCCTGATGTGCAGCTGAGGAGGAATTTTGTTAGATGTACCTTTTTTAAAAAACAACAAAAACCAAGATTCCTGGTTTAAAACAAATACTACTCAGTTAAACAAGTCAGCTTTGTAACCTTATGACTTGAAATTGGCTAGTTGACCAACTTGCACTGTTAATATTAATCAGGAGCCTTCCTTGAACCAAGTCACCCTCTGGTTTGGGGAGCTGAAAAGATTTCTGCCATATAGGTAATGTTGTAAAATAAAATAAATGGGTCTTGAAACAACAGGGAGCTGCTTTCTGAACACAATTTCTGGAACACAGTGGAAGGGCTTTGATTAACAACTACCTCTAGTATTAACCCAAAATTACTCATGAGTCTATTTCAAATTTATGTACCTATGTAGTTGATGGATTATTTAATTTCTATACTGCTTAATATATCAAAAATGTATCTATGTGGTGTACAAAAAACTGAAGGCACAACAGGTATTTTTTTAAAAAACGATCGCGAAACTACAGTGTTACATATAAAAATGCTACATTAATACAAAGTTACACACACAAACAGACACTAATTCACACAAGTGTGTCAATTACCATGTTCACCTCTTCAGCAAAGCCTAAATGGTAGGTCTCTTAGGGGCAAAGCCACAAATGTGAACATCCTAATTTATTAAGCCACTAGCCACGTACTGACAGTAATGATGGGAAGATCCATTCCACACATAGGACTTGGGTTGATTTGCAGGGCTTTGGCCAGCGCTTCAGAAATGCAGGTACTCTTTCCCACCCATCCCCATCAGGCATGGGGCATTTGGAAAAGGGGAGTGAAGATCCAGGAAAGGAACTAATTGTTAGGCTCCCATTGTGGAGCATTCCTCCTGCATCAGCTAAATACCTGGAAGCCCAGGCAGCAGCTGACCCCATCTGCTTTGTCTGGCAAGGTTACTCTGTGCACAGTTGCAGAAGAGTGGAGCTATCCTGGTCTCTTTCCCATCGAATGCCACTGTTATTCTGCCTAACTCCACCACATCTCAGCACTAGGCATTTCTCCTGTAGCCTCTTTGCCCACCTTAATGTCTTCTATCTTTATGTCGAGCATCTCCTCTGGTTCGGCCACTTCTGCCCAATTGTTCAAGTCCTCATCTTCCTGGGCGCTGTCAAAGATCAGTTCAAAGAACACCAACTTCTCCGATATAGTGCTGAAGGAGTTGTCGAAGCACAGCTTGTAATCTCCTCCCTCCGTAGGCTCAATGCTGAAAGAAACCAACAAAGAGGGTGATGAAGGCAGATATATCCTGCAAAGCTGGACTAGCCAAAGTGCATTAAACAATCATAATCAGATACACAAATTCTTCATATTTTTGCTACTTGTAAAAGCACCTGGACCATGGGCAAGCAATGGCTTTCTCATGAGTATCCCAGCGGGTATGCGCGCCTGGGGGGGGGCGTGGAGGGTGAATGGAGCCCACTTCCAGCCCTCGCATATGCTGTGGGAGTGACCCCCACTGCCCACCAGAGCCAAGCAGTGGCACAGGGCTGGCAGGGAGGCGAGGAGCAAAATGCACCCCCAAAAAAATTCACCCAGAGCCACTGCCCCTCTGGCCCTCCCCACTCAGTGCCACTTAATTATCCTTCACTCCAAAGCATAAAAGCAGCATGACTCACGTGTGAACCCCATCCGATCTCCGGTATTCATCAACCAGCAATGTGCCTGAAGGACTTTCCAAGGAGAAGTCAACGTCCAGTCCTGCTCCACCAATAACCTAAATGGCAACAGCAAGAGTTGCATGATGGAAAGAGCCACTATGCCCAGAAAAGCCACCAATGAGAAGTGGCAAATGGCTACAAATCTTTATTTGAATATCAGGCAACCTGCTGGAGCTGAGCAACTTTTTAAAAACCCAGCCCGCTTTGCAAGACTGTTCTGAGGGTAACTATGCTGGGCAACTAGGAAGGAAACAATAAAAACTCCGAATTTGTTTTAATTAGTTTTCACAACATTATAAACCAACAAACACATAAGACAAACAAACATAAATCATAGCCTTATTAAAAATTACACTTATTAACATTGTTAAGTAATTTCCTCGCTTCCCCTTGGTTGAATTTCATTGCAGGTCCTTTTAACGGTTTTCCAAATCACAGTTATTATAAAATTTAACTTAAACATTAACATCCTTAGATCTTCACATTATGAAATTAAACATATTAATTCATCACTTAACTTAAATAAAAGTTAAGTTAAGGAAACAATAAAAACTTGGCAAGGCAATGGCAAACGGCTTTTAAGAGGGATCTGTCAGATACATTGGCTGCTCAAACTGTCTCGAAAAGTTACAGGGTTTTGTTTTACTAGAAGAAAAAACATGCGAGTCATCTGGCTGCTGATAAATCCACACAGAACGCAATACTTAAAGGCTCCATGGTTCCGCTGGCTTAAAACGCAGCCAGGTCATTCATTCCCACCCAGTTCGGATCAAAGCTGGTTTGGTGGTGGCGCGGGGGGGGGGGCGTGTAGGGGAAGTGCATACAAAAGCAGCGTTTCCTAAGAAAGTGATACGGATCGCGACTAACGTCCTCCTGGATGCGGAGCAAAGGGCAGCGCTGTGCGCGCACAGCCTCCGTCGCGGTAGCCAAGGGGGAACTCCACCTTCGGGGGCAGTCTACCCCCCCGCTCCCCTCTGCCACCAGCACCAGGGGCTGAGCAGGAAGAAGAGGGCCGGTTGCCCCCCTCCAATCCCCATGCGCCTGGTTTTGGGGGCCGGATTGTGGACCCCTACCCAGCCTCACCTGGTACTCCAGCTCCATGGAGCCGTTGCCCGGCGCGCCCTGGTAGAAGCACTCCCGGCGCCCGGCCGGCAGCAGGAAGGTGAACTCGGCGTCCTGCGGCGGCGGCGGGTGGGCCTGGCCGGGGACCCCTCGGGGCGCCCCCAGGAGCAGCAGCGGCAGCCCGAGCGCAAGGGCCGCGGCCGCCGCCATCGTCGGGGTCCTTCCTGGCGCCGGAAGGAGAGCGGGGCCGGGCCGCCTCCTTGGAGAGGAAGAGGCGGCCGCGCTCGGGCGGGACGCCGGCGCCGGAGGGCGCGCACAGAGCAGCTGCAGCCTCGCGCTCCGACGGGGCCCGGGGCCGCATTTTTCTTTCTCCCTCCCTTCTGCTTATTCCTTATTCGATTTGTCCATCGCTTTGTCTTTCTCAGGGCAAGCCGAAGCGGCTGATCGGACAAACTCGGCGGGCAGAAAGCCGCGCGTAAAGGAGGCAGCGTGGCTCGTGTTATCCGCTGCATGGAGCCCATCCTCTTACAAAAATATTTCCGGGGTCCTTGGCCCATTGCAGAATTGGTTCCCCTGACTGGCCATGGGCGCAAGAGACCCGACAAGGGGTCTTGTCCTCAGGCATATCCTCCAACATTGAATAGGGGCGTTCTTTTCTTCCTTTCTTTCTCTTTCTTTCTTTGCTAAATTTTTATTTTTTTCTGTTTTACATTTTAGAATATTCATATAAACAACCTTAAATCAATGACTTCCCTTCTTCTCTTTCCGTGGTTCAATTTACATACCATAAATCCCTGCATATTTTACATAAACTAAACCATTCAGTATTCCATTCTTACATCCATCAAAACTTATCTACACTGTTGAATTTATCTTGAATGATGCCAGCGTTTTTAAATGTGCACAATTTTCACCCATATATTCAATAAACATTTTCCAATCTTTTTTAAATGTGTGTTCTCCTTGTTCTCTTACTCTATACATTGTTGTTATAACCCAACCATCTGACTGGCCTGCTCCAGCCATTCTATGAGTGGCTTCCAACATATATAAAGACATAATAAAACATTAAAACAACTTCCCTATACAGGGCTGCCTTCAGATAGTTACTTATCTCCTTGGTTCTAGGTGTTAGAAGAATTCAAAGGTCTCCAATACAGAATAAAGGTAAAGGTACCCCTGACTGTTAGGTCCCGTTGCGGATGACTCTGGGGTTGTGGCGCTCATCTCGCTTTATTGTCCAAGGGAGCCAGCGTACAGCTGCCGGGTCATGTGGCCACATGACTAAGCCGCTTCTGCCAAACCAGAGCAGTGCACGGAAACGCCATTTACCTTCCTCCCAGAGCGGTACCTATTTATCTACTTGAACTGGCGTGCTTTTGAACTGCTAGGTTGGCAGGAGCTGGGACTGAACAACAGCAGCTCACCCTGTCACGGGGATTCAAACCGCCAACCTTCTGATCGGGAAGTCCTAGGCTCTGTGGTTTAACCCACACAAATATTCATAAATGCACACATATCTAAATATATAACCCATGTGTCTGAAATAGTACAGGAGAGCCATCCTGAAGTCATTTTGACTCTCCCAATGACCTGAAATATTCCTCTGCTGTAAGGGAGGCAAATAGGGAAAGCCTTCCCATTGTCTTTTGGCTTACAAATCCTGTCATTAATGCCACGTGGGAGGTATAGTTGCGTATTCTAAACAGTGCTGGATCTCTGCCCATGGCACCCTGTTTCATTGTCATGGGGAGCACTCTGGGTTCTGCAGGGCTAGACAGGACACTCTTTACAATAGGGAAGCTCTTACAGTAGTTACAAAGCAACCAGTGATTGTGCATTTGTTATGGCAATGGATTTGAGAGGGAAACAATAAAGTCATATTCGCAACAGGAAGTTGAAAGGTCTTGTAACTTTGGACAGATTGCAATTTCCTCCTTAGGTGGCGAAACTCCACATTAAGCAAATTGCCTTCTCTTTTTTTGTTCTTTCACATCTTGCAAGGAATTTGCAATGAACAGTTGGCTTTTTCCATCTCTGTTTACAAAAGATACAAAATGCTCCACAAAACCATGGATCTGAAAATTCTCTTTCTTCTGCTAGCTGGTATGTTTTCTGCTATTTTTTAATGCCTTCTTTTGTGCAAGGACTTTCTGACAGCTACCCCAAAGGGAGAGGGGAAAAAATGAAGGGAGGGAAAACTAACCAGGTGTTAGCTTGTACGGTAGGCAACTTACTGTCAATGTTACACTGAGATGTTGACTCTTCGAGTAGGCTTCGGCCTTACTAAACCATTGGATGGGATTCTAAGAAGACCTGTTACAAAGAGGAGGGCTGAAGGTGAGGAAATATTATTTGTTGTTAAACAGCCTGCAATGCTCAATTGAAAATAAAAAAAAAGATTAGAAGAGGGAATGAGGCTTTGCGAAAACACGGGTAATCACAATTGTGGCCTAAATAACAAATTCATATCTGACAAGGAAAGCGGTCATAAATAAACAAAGCAGGCTGGAATTTTTGATAGCGTTCTATAATATTCAGTTTGGGATAGTGCCCTGTTGCACACTTTCATGGAATTTTGTAAGGTGTGTGTGCAAGAGCACAAAACCAAACATCACCATCTCTATCATTTTTCATATGATTCTTGTTTATATATTACAGCTGATTCCTGTTTATATAATTTTGATGATAATTTTGATGATGATGTTTTGCCCAAGCATTAATGCAAAACATCAGTACTTTTTCTTTTATTGTTAAAAAGCTTTCTAAATAACTAAAGCATTTTATAAATATTAAAAAGCCTTAGGGAAAGCTTTTCCCATAGGCCAAAATTTGGATAGGTTCTTAAAACGACGTTAGAAGCACAAGAAGGGCAAAGTAGGTTCACTGCTCAATTCAGAAGCTGAGAAGCTTGCAAGCATAGTGTGAATTTTGCTCTGCGGCATTCGCAACGTAAGGGGAAGAAATATGAATTGGCCTCCAGGAGCCCAACAACATCATATGTAGCCAATTTTGTGGCGGAGCTGAATGGATTCTGCTGTGCAGTTACATTATAGAATGGTTAGAATCATATATTTGTAGAATTGGAAGGGACCCTAAAGGTAAAGGTACCCCTGACTGTTAGGTCCAGTCGCGAACGACTCTGGGGTTGCGGCGCTCATCTCGCTTTATTGGCCGAGGGAGCCAGCGTACAGCTTCTAGGTCATGTGGTCAGCATGACTAAGCCGCTTCTGGCGAACCAGAACAGCTCACAGAAATGCTGTTTACCTTCCCGCCGGAGTGGTACCTATTTATCTACTTGTGCTTTGACGTGCTTTCGAACTGCTAGGTTGGCAGGAGCAGGGACCGAGCAACGGGAGCTCACCCCGTCATGGGGATTAGAACCGCCAACCTTCTGATTGGCAAGCCCTAGGCTCTCTGGGTCATCTATTCCAACCCCCTGTAATGCAGGAATCTCAGCTAAAGCATCCCTGACAGATGGCCATCCAAACTGTCCTTAAAAACCTCCCATGAAGGAGAGGCCACCACCTTCCGCTGTCGGACAGCTCTTACCGCCAGAAAGTTCTTCCTGATATTTGGTCAGAATTCCCTTTCTTGTAACTTGAAGCTATTGGTTCCAGTCTTACCATCTGGAGCAGGAGAAAACAAGCTTGCTCCATCCTCCACGTGACAGCCCTTGAAGATGGCTGTCCTCTTTTCTCTCAGTCTTCTCTTATCCAGGCTAAACATACCCACTCCCTCAACCGTTTCTCATAAGGCTTGGTTTCCAGGCCCTTCATCATCTTGGTTGCCCTCCTCTGCACACATTCCAGCATGATAATATCCTGCTTAAATTGTGGTGGCCAGAACTGGACGCAGGACTCCAGGTGGGGTCTATTGGTTTGCTGTACTGCTTCTCTCACTTGAAGACCTGAGCAGAAAAGGAGGGCAAGAACAGGCCCCTCTGATGTAGTAATTGTTGGAAAGGGGAAGTTACAGCATTCAGAGCAAAGGGCAGGAAAAAGGCATGAGTGGCAGGCAATTCCAAACATTTATATTTTATTGAAAATTTTCAGTGGACAGATAAAGTGAAATAATTTGAACAAGAAGGGAAAAGAAGGAGGTTTGTATCGATACATGAATTTTGGGTTTTCTGAGCTTGGAAGCAGGGTGACAACAGAAGCTTGACAGGAAAAATATTGGGGCAGGGTGTTTTGATCATTAAGTTATGTCCTCTTAAAAGGCTGGTTATTCCACAGTAAATGCCCAAGGTGGAAACAACCTTAACTAGACAGCCAGTCTGAAAGCACCCAAAGAACACTCCACCCACCCAGTCTAAGAACACCAACTCTGAATTTTCTGAAAATTTGACCATAATACTTATGCCTGTTTTTTGTTGTTTTTTTTTCATGATTTGAGAGCTCACAAAAACTGATCAAGACAAGGTGAACATCTATACCACATCTGCTGTAGGAAAGACTAGCATTGCTTCAGCAGATTCCTATTCGTACAATCACTTGGCTGTGCCTTTTGAAAGTACCACCTCGTTACTGATGAAACTGCATTATTATTATTATTATTATTATTATTATTATTATTATTATTATTGAAACCTCACTCTTTCCATTGTGCTGTTTCAGGCTCTTTGGTGGCTTCCAGCCTTCTTCCCTCTCCACTTATTTTTCTGGATGTGCTTTCCGACATACTCAACGAAGGAGACTCCATTAAGATTGCTTGTTTGGCACCCAGGCAGTACAAGGATGCCTTGTTTTATTTGTTCAAGGTGAGCCACGGGGAGCCGCTGCAGGTTGTGCATGCCGCAGAAGCACAGCACCAAGTTATTTTCCTTCTGGAGAACATCACTCGCAGTGACGGAGGGCAGTACAAGTGCCAGTTTGGCATCTACAATGGAAGTGCATTGAAACCGTCTGAGTTTAGCAACCTCCTTGAGATTACAGTGGAAGGTGAGTGCTACCAAAGCTAGATGAGCTCCTTTTGGGGGATTGGTCGCACCCGCACCGCTTGCAAGCCATGATCCACATCATGCCCCATTGTAGAGGCTATACCAGAGCTTTCCAAACTGTGTGTCGTGACACTGACATGTTAGTGTGTCAGCTGCAGTGTTTAGGTGTGTTGTGTGAACACTTCCTGTGCTCCTCCTGGGGCTGGAAAGGGGTTAGTTTAACCTCCGGTTTGCTAGGAAAACTGAATGATGCATGTCTAAAATGTATCATCGGCATTAAAAGGTTGGAAAACCCTGATCTACATAGTATGGTGAGAGTCTTGACTTTTGGATTCTAGGGCAGAGGTTCCCAAACTTCCCCCCCGCCCTGGGTCACACTTTCAAAATAAAAATTTGCTCGCACCACAACAAATATATATATGAATGAAATACACTGGGGGGGGGCACACAATTCCTAGCAATGCTTGATTTATAACATAGAACACAACTAAAATAATAAAAAATATGTTCCAGTGGTGTCCAAACTTTTTTCAAAAAGAGCCAGATTTGATGAAGTGAAGGGCCGTGAGGGCCAACCAAAGTTGTGCTTTTAGGATTGAACTTGTTGAGGTTTTTTACAATGTTATCCCAGGAAATAACCTCGATAGGTAGGCCGGATTAAACCGACCAGCCCCCGAAACAGACTTTTGGACATGCCTGGTTACTACACTGCACTGAAGTGTTAAAATGCTTCTTTGATTATCCTGGAATCTTTCCCACCACACTTGCCATCCTCTTCTGCCACATCAGTGTTGCGTGCCACAACCTTCGAGAACCATTGCTATAGGGAAAGGGTTGGGAATATGTTCACAGAATCACAGACTCATGGAGTTGGAAGGGACCATAAGTGTCACCTAGTCCAACCCCCTGCAATGCAGGAATCTTTCACTCATGGTCTCAAAACCATGACCCAGAGATTAAGAGTCTCATGCTCAACCAACTGAGCTATACCTTGGTAGGGATATCCCTTGCTCTGGCAGGGTTTTCACAATATTGGTCAGGGCCTGCAATTAGCAGCTGACAAACTTGGAAACCTGTTGGAGCACTAAAAGGGACCACCACTGATTCATTTCCTAAGCCCTCCTCTTAAAAACATACAAACCCTGGCCTGGTATTCTTAGAAGTGCTGGGCAGTCTAGATAGTATGCTGAGGATCATGATTTCTCTCCCTGGAAGGTGATGGGACAGAAAGGAAACACAAACAAGCCATAATGAAAGATTAAATTGATCTATGAAACCCAGTGAGCTTTGTGGCTGAATGGGTCCTAGATCAACACTTTAACCGTTGCACCACAGCAGTGTATGTATAAATTTTGTATAAATTTTAATTGGTAGTGCAGGTCCATGGTGGACTGACTTTGAGGATGGGCAGGAAAACGCAACCTGGAGACATTCTGTCAAGCTCTGCCCACTGGTGTGACTCATGCGCAGTGGAATAGCAATCAATACCCATGTCAGGAACGTGGCTCACCACAGCGCAGGGGAAGAGTCAGGCTCAGAAATTGAGCTAAGTGAGAGAGAGAGAGACAGACTCTGCAGATGAGAGCTGGCTGACAGAGCCGAGAAGGGGCAGTTTGACTCCCGCTTCCAGAAGAAGACACTGTTAGCTCTCAAGAAGCGGGAGAATTAAGAGGCAGCCAGAGTGTTGCTAGGCAATCAGCAGATAAGCAGAGGACTGAGTGTATCAAGTGAAAGTCAAGTGAAAAATAAGATCAGAAGACAACAGAAGGGCAAGAGGGGAAGGACGGGAGTTTGGCTTCCTTCCTGCTGTGGGAGGAGCAAAGATTCAGACTGACCAACTATCGTCAATGTGAGCAGGTGAGAAGCCGTGCTCTGGATGTGTTTTTTTGTAAATAAACATACATAAAACTGCTGGAGACTCATTACTTCTTATCAGGGCTTGCTTGCCTGCCTGAGATCATTGCAATCCAAGACTGAAAAAAAGCCAGAATATGTAGAAGCTGATGTACCAAATGTGCCAACAGAAAAATTGGATCTTTTAATTATCTGGAAGCACCTTTTTTTCTTTCCCTGGAGACCCTGTTTGGCTCTTGTAGGGGTGGGGAGACGACTAATTTTAGCAAACCAATATTTCTTTTACATTTTATACATTCCTCTCAAAAAGGAAAAGCTGCCCGGTCATCTCTTCTTTTTCTTTTTTGTTTCAGCATCCAGCTTGACCACTTTCCCTCCAACAGCTCAGCCAAGATCTGATTCAAAAGGTAGGCGCTAAAGGGAAGATAAGCAGTGAGCGTTTGGGAAACGTGTCAGAGGGCTGCTGGGGAAATGTTTGGGGAAAGATGCACGGAAGTGCAGCCGAAAGGCCTTTTGGAGCTTACCTGGGTCAGGATAGGGGAGAGAAAGAGGACAAATACACACACACACTGATCCACACTCCAGAAAAGTAGATTTGTATTTTCTTGCTTTGTTCTCTTGCATTAACTGTAGCTGACTTGCTGCCTCCATTTCCAGGTCCTTTCTGGGTTCTCCCCGTTGTCCTGAGTGTAGTTGGAGTACTGCTCCTGGCTGTGATCCTGCTGGTGGCTGCAGTTGCATTGAGACGCTGTATGTGGAATTCAGAAAATGAATATGTCTAATCTTCCTGTTTAAGGGCACTGGCCAATAAGGATGATGCCTAGCCTAGGTTGGAAACCTCTAGGACTTTCTTACAGACCCTGTTTCACTTTGTGGCCTCTTGGTATATTACTTGACGACAAAGATTTTGCCAAAACAGTCCCTAACCGTGAGTGCACGATATGCGACACTGATGGAAATCTGGATAAGGGGGTTATACTACTAGACAAGCTTTAGCTGTAAAATATCTGAAAGATTTATATTCTCTCTGCTCTGAAAGGTAATTACTTTCTTAAATGGAGAATCCAGATGACATCATTATCAGCCCATTGCAGACCAATTTTCTTTAGTAATATACAATATGAGCAGGAACAGCACTATTATGGCTTTCTAGGGCTACTGTGTCTTTAATTAGAAGTTTCCTCCTTGTAACCTCTGTAGTTAGTTCCTTCCCATTCACTGTGAGATTCGCCTTGAATTAATCAGTTACCGTACTGTTTTTATGCAGAGAGGCAGAATATTTTAATTACTGGTTTCCTCTTTGCAGCCAAATAAATAACTCCTTTTTAAAAAAAAAACACTGTTTCATCTAATTGCAACTGTGTGTTTAAAAAGAAAATGAATACTAGTATCATCCTCCTCATCCCTTGCTTCCTGTAATATCTCTCCTGATTAAAAGCTTGCCACAAGATTGTGACATTTTGGTTGGTCCTAATAAAGATATCATCCAACTATAAATTTCTGAGGTTTTTTTCTTATGGACCAACACTGCTACCATGTCTGTGTATGTGTGTAAAATATGTGAATACTTATTTTTGCATCCTTTTTTCTTTATTGTGCATTTTCCCCATATTTGTTTCAATTAAAAACAAATTTCAATTTAAAAAAAACTTTAGCTGCAGAGAGGAGACCAGTAATTAGCCCCCACTCCAGCAGCGAACAGGAACTGACTAAGGAACAATTTAGCTGAACGGGGCTAATATAGGGACAGAAGACGCAAAGAGGAAGCTTCTAGTTAAAGGGGAAACTGAAGAGGACCTTTGCTGAATGGGACTTACTTCTGAGTAAATATTATGGCAGTATTCTGGCCATGGGGCTAAGCATTACTAAATAATAAAGTTATATTATTAATTGCCATGTAGAAACACCATTTTAAAGCCACTTCCAGCTGATTATGGAAAGCAATGCCTCATAAATGCTAAAGGGTCCTATGGTGTTGTAGGAAACACTAGGTACATTTTCTTACTAGCGGTGGTGCGCAGTCGGTGAACATGGCAGACTAGGCCAGTCCCCCAAATGTTCCTGGTAAATTAGAGTATTTAAGTCTTAAAGTCTGGTGCTTCCTTCCCAAAGCCTGGGAAGCTTCTACCTTGCTTAGGGAGGGAGGCATGATGCTCCAGACAGGGTCCAAGAGCCCTCCTGCCACCTTCCCACAGCCTGACTGATTTTGGGAAGGAGGCAGGAGGTCTTCAGCATCCTGTCAGAGGCGTGGCTCCTCCTTCCCAAGCCCAGAAAGATGCTCACCTGTGTGACATTTCTCCCCCTGGTGCCTGAGGCCCTATCTGTTCTCCTATGAAAAATTTCACCACACGCCACCTCTGAGTAGTTTCACCTTAGTATTCACATTGCTGACCCAGTTCCGGTTCATAGCTGTCAACATTTCCCTTTTTTTTTTTAAGGGAAATTTCCTTATTCTGAATAGGATTCCTCGCAAGAAAAGGGAAAAGTTGACAGCTATGTTTCCGGTTAGTTAATCCTTGTCAAGGTAAAAATGCCCCCATCCCCACACCTTGCCATTTCCACATCTGGCCAGTGTGTGAAGTGGATTGCCAAAACGTGTGCAGATGGCAGGGAAGCGTGGCTGCTGCACGCATCAACAACCCCTCTCGTTGGGTGCATGCTCTTGAAACTCCCGGATCTCTGTTAGGAATAAGGCCTAGAGCTGGCTATGAAGGGGCCCGCAAGGACAGAGCAATGTATGCCCAGGTATCTGCAGGGCGGTAAGAAAAGCCATTGTTATGCATGGGGGTAAAAGGCAGGAAGTTTATAACTCCTAGAGGGTCACAAGCTGGGTGACGTATGCCATAAGCATGGCATGCATCTCCACCCCCACTGTCCAGCCCGGACACTGAGGTCCAGCTCTGAGGGCCTTCTGACGGTTCCCTCACTGCAAGAAGCGGAGTTACAGGGAACCAGGCAGAGGGCCTTTGGGGTGGTTGCACCCACTCTGTGGAATGCCCTCTCAGCTGATGTCAAACAGATAAACAGCTACATGATTTTTTAAAGTCATCTGAAGGCAGCCCTGTTCAGGGAAGTTTTTAGTGTGTGATGTTGTGTTGTACTTTTACTATTTTTTGTTTGGAGCTGCCCAGAGTGGCTGGGACAACCCAGTCAGATGGGGGGGGGAGCATATAAAGTTGTTGTTGTTGTTGTTAAAATTGCAGCCCTCAACTGGACACAAGCAGTAGGGACTTTGTACCCTCAGAGTGCCTAATAATGACACGACTGCATTTCCTTTTCTGATACTTCCCTCTTGTTTCTTCCCATTTTACTAGTTAAAGAGAGAAGAAAGAAGCAAAGGTGAGAGGGGCTCACCCCCATTTATACAGTTTCAAAAAACTTTGGTCAAGGTGAAATATTTCCGATGTGTCCTGAAAGTCGGGGGGTGCAGCGGAGCAGACCTGTGCCTGGCTAGAGTATGGAGTTATCTGGGCAGAGGCAGAGAGTAGCTTTTCCCCTTGTGGATGTTTCTCCTGAGGGGCTTGCTTTGAAGAAAGTTTTCCCCAGCTAAGGGCTGACGATCAAAGAATTGTAGAGTTGGAAGGGACGCCGAGGATCATCTAGTCCAGCCCCCTGCAATGCAGGAATATGCAGCTGTCCAGGGATTGAACCTGCAACCTTGGCATTATCAGCACCATGCTCTAACCAGCTGAGCTATCCAGGCACAATAGAAAAGCAACACGGAACACAAAGGGGTTATATTAGATGCTTGTCCTAGAAAGGGTGAAGGGCGAACAAGCAGCCTTGCTTATAGCGATCACCACACTCCATGCAGCAGAGGGCAGAGCTTACTCTAGTTGAAATCTACTTGTCTATACAACAGACCCAGGAAACGGGGTCTTGTCCCTGTGCCTGAAAGGATA
This sequence comes from Podarcis gaigeae, assembly GCF_964106915.1. Classification (NCBI taxonomy): domain Eukaryota; kingdom Metazoa; phylum Chordata; class Lepidosauria; order Squamata; family Lacertidae; genus Podarcis; species Podarcis gaigeae. Next base: position 31,044,270 of record NC_139694.1, on the reverse strand, counting down.
AATCAAACCTGATAAATTAGGATAAATTAGCCTGGCGGTAAACTGATGTAGGCAGCTTTCTTTGGGAGAGCTAACAAGAACTGCAGAATTGCAAGATATTCCCGTTAGTTATATATATTTTTATTTGCTTAGGGTACTGGACTCCTGCTGGACAGAAACAAGCTACCCCGCCACAGGTATGTTAAATGTAAGTGCCAAGGACGTGTGACTGCACATTTTCCGTGGCTGCTTCTGTTTGCATTTGTGTATCAGAGGCAGGTGAAGCATCAGCCGAGAGAGATCAGTGGTCACAAATACCACCTGAATGCTGAGCTTAGGACAAGACCCAGCAATGGGGTCAAGGATATCGGTTGTGCTCTTATCCCTGAGCAGGGCTCTGCAACTTTATATTCATTGGCATGCAAAAGAGAGGAGCCCATTCACTTCGCATCACAACCCAGATTTTGCAAGTGATGGTTTGCTTATCATTGGCAACGTATTATTTACATCAGGAACTGAAGAAATACAGGTGAAAAATGAGTCTGGCCCAGTTAAAAGCAGACAAAGCCAGGAACAGAGGAGGAAAGGACTACTGCTCATGTTGGTGGCCCAATGCCCAGAAAAAAGAAAGCTTTGCCTTAGCAAAACAAATTCTCTCCAGCCCAAAACCATACTCTACAAACAGGGGGAGATGCAGGCATATTACATACTGTGTTCCATTCCTATTATTGGTATCTCTAGACTACTGTAAGAGAAACCTTGTTCCTATGTTATGTTGCTGTGCTGACAGTGAGTGGAAAGGTCCAGAGAGAAAGGAGGGACAGAAAGTAAAGTAGCAGAATAACTTTTAAATTCATTTGTATTGAATGCTTTCCACCCCCTTTCCTTTTTTTTTCACTGAAAAAACAAAGATTACACCCATCAGTTCAATGAAAAAGAATTAGAGTTGGTGTTGATAATCTTACCACTACATACCATAACTTCCTTGATTCTGTGCGATCCCACATGATCAATGTGTTGTTTGGTTGCTTTTAGATGTTATGACATTTGTGTAACGAAAGTTTATTCAGTTATCAAGTAACCTTGTTCACGCTGCTTCTTCCGCAGAGACATCCTTTGATAACTCCATGTACACTATTACAATGGTAAGTTGTTAACACGGGAGCCAGAAGTTGGAATCTAGTTGCTTTTAGGAATTGAGATCAGAGAGTTCTGTGGGCTATTATAAAGCAGTCTCTCCATTGCTAGGAATAACCCTAAGGCAGTCACAAAAAGAGCTGGGTAGCAAGGATATATGTTATGGCATCCAATGTATCACGAGAGAGAGAAATTTAATGGTGATTTGGCTGTTATGTAAAGCTCATTCCCATGGTTTAGCTCTTCCCATTCTAGTCTTTTTTGTCTCCTTAATTTATCTCCATCTTGGCATTTTTATCTCGCAAGAAAACGGACCAGGAAACTATAGAGAACAACGGTGCTTGGATCTCATCACCTACAAGTACAAGACTTTCATCCCGCTGCTCTGTGGAAAAGCCAGATTTTTGTACTTTTAGAGGATCAGAATGACCTTTCACTTGATCACACGGCTCAGGATCTCTCTGATAATCTTCCTCCCTGACATCCATAACCTGCAAGTTGTTCCTCTCAGATCATCAACAGAAACAGAGTTCATCGAGTGTTTTTGGCCAGAGTCTCCTGGTCCCTGCCATCACAAAGTTCCATCTTCGCCTTTCTAAGTTCTCTTCCACTGCCAATCACACATTCGGAACTTGGGTCATGTGGAGGTGGGGAAGATGTTGCCGATTCCATCCATTTCTGGAATTCCTGATTTGGGAAAAGTAGGAACAATAAGGATGAACTTTGAGAGTTCTTCAGCTCTGGGGCTGTGGCAAGACTGGAAGGAGATGAATAAAAACTGGGTGACTTAACCTTCAAAAATAATGCAATTGCCTGCATATTTGCATGTTTGAGACAAAAAGAACAGTTTTTATTTTATTCTGCTGAAAACAGCAGCATTTGTATCGCATATCCTCAGACTTTCTTTAAGTGCCTGCAACCAAGTGTTTTGCTTTGCCTTCTAAAAACACTGGGAAATTGAGAATAACTTTCCAGGATCAAAAGCAATAGTGCATTCTGGGGGCACCTTAAAGACTAATGAACATATCTGTTGTGGCATAAGCTCTTGCTGAGAAGAAACTGGTATCTGCAGTGGCTTGCATAATATTTTCCAACTGTTCCTTTGCCAGGGAAACTGGTCCATCAGGCAGGCTGCTCTTTTGGTTCAGCTAAGATGGTTACTACTGATCCTTCACTTGCATACATGTAAATTAGTCAGTTGCCTTCCCTCAGCAGGCAACAACATGAACACCGCTGTGGGGTGGGGTGACTACAGCGGATGGGGTGGGGTGGCAGCAGGGTGGGGTATGCTCTGGATTTGGGTGAGAAAATGTTGGAGAGTATGCTTTCCCCTACTGCCAATCTGCTGCCATACCCTACTGCAGCCTTTCTCAATCTTGGGTCCCCAGACTTTGTTGGACTACAACTCCCATCCTCCCTAGTCCTGGTAGCTAGGGGTTATGGGAGTTGTAGTCCCTCAGCCCCTGGGGACCCAAGGCCACCCTCGTGCACCCTGCACACAGGAAATGCCAGCAGTGGCTAAGGAACTCTGGGGACAAATTTGTGGAAGGTGTGGCTATCAGTTGCTCCTGCCAACCTAGCAGCTCGAAAGCACGCCAGTGCAAGTAGATAAATAGGTACTGCTGTGGTGGGAAGGTAAACGGCGTTTCCATGCACTCTGGTTTCCGTCACGGTGTCCCATTGCGCCAGAAGCGGTTTAGTCATGCTGGCCACATGACCCAGAAAGCTGTCTGTGGACAAACGCCAGCTCCCTCGGCCTGAAAGCGAGATGAGCACCGCAAAACCCATAGTCGCCTTTGACTGGACTTAACCATCCAGGGGTCCTTTACCTTTTTACCTTTCACCAGCCGCCACTGCGGTGTTCTACTTCCACTATCGGAGGCAGCCCACCTCTGAATGCCAGTTGCTGGCAATTGTAGTTGGAGAGAGTACTCTTGTGAGCAGATTTGGCTTGCAGGATTCCTGTATGCACCTGGTTGGCCACTGTGAAAAGAGTTCTGGGCTAGATGGGCCTTTGGCTTAATTCAGCTGGCCTCTGGGCTAGATGGGCCCAGGGCCCCTCTGGGAGTAAGGGTGGGATATTAAATAAATAAATGCAAATGTTCTCAGACAGCACGCACTTCTTGAGAGAGTCACATGGAGAGGCATACACACCTAACTGCAAAAAAAATTCAGGATGCAGCGCAACATTGCAGCATCCTAAAGCAAAATCTGGGCTCCACAAAATCTGGGCTGCAGGGACCATGGAGATTCCTCTCTTTCCCAGTTTGCAGTCTGCAGCATCCAGTTTTGAATCCAGATAGAAGGTGCCATTCTTTTGGAGTGTTTCTGGATTTAAACTTCTGTTTGTTTGCCTTGCTAGGAAGTGAGCGAGGTCTAGGACATCTGATGCCAAGAACGGGGGCTCTGGGCTCTGGTGACAACAGCAGCGGTGACCCTGCATTCTTCAGCTGTGCTGCTCCTTCCTCTGCATCTTAGATTCCCTTTCCAGCATAAAACCTACTTTTTTAACCTGTATTGGGGTAGAAGATGGACCAAGCAGCTTGGCAGATGTATTTGGCTTCAGCATAATCTCTTGAAGTCGTTTTCTGTCTCAGTGAAAATGAGAAGCATATTCTAACGCACAAAAACACCCCAAAAAGAAAGTTGAGCTCATCTGTGTGTTACACTGAGCCTTTCTATTTAAGCAGCTATGTTTGAGGAAAGTCTACTGACCACTGCAAGGAATGTACCAGCTCATTAAGGAGTGACTATGGTGTTATAATGGGATGTGAGTGGCGCTGTGGTCTAAACCACTAAGCCTAGGGTTTGCTGATCAAAAGGTTCAAATCCCCGCAATGGGGTGAGCTCGGTCCCTGCTCCTGCCAACCTAGCAGTTCAAAAGCACGCCAAAAAGTGCAAGTAGATAAATAGATACCACTCTGGCGGGAAGGTAAACAGCGTTTCCGTGCACTGCTCTGGTTTTGCCAGAAGCGGCTTAGTCATGCTGGCCACATGACCCAGAAAAACTGTCTGCGGAGCGGACAAACGCCGCAACCCCAGCGTCGTTCGCAACTGGACTTAACTGTCAGGGGTCCCTTTACCTTTTTATGGTGTTATAAGTTGGTATTTCAGGATGTGGGTGGCGCTGTGGTCTAAACCACTGAGCCTCTTGGGCTTGCTGATTGGAAGGTCAGCGGTTCAAATCCCTGTGACGGGGTGAGCTCCCATTGCTCTGTCCCAGGTCCTGCCAACCTAGCAGTTCGAAAGCACGCCGGTGCAAGTAGATAAACAGGTACCACTTTGGTGGGAAGGTAAACAGCGTTTCTGTGCTGCTTTCCATCACGGTGTCCCGTTGCACCAGAAGTGGTTCAGTCATGCTGGCCACATGACCTGGAAAGCTGTCTGTGGACAAACACCGGCTCCCTCGGCCTGAAAGCGAGATGAGTGCCACAACCCCATAGTCGCCTTTGACTGGACTTAACCATCCAGGGGTCCTTTACCATACCTTTACCATTTACCTATATTTTGGCTTTCAGGGCTCATGGTGCAAGGAGGAATTATCTTGAAATTAAGCCTAAGTGAGGGCCACGAATGGAGACAGATACCAAGAATGATGCTGGTCAGTTAATTTGCACAGATAAATGGGCTCAATCCCCTTTTACTTGTTATTTCCTTTATTTTTACCCTACCCTTCCTCCAAAGAACTCAAAGTGGCACGCATACTGCTTCCCCTCTCACAACAGCCTTGTGAGGCAGGTTAGGCTGAGAGATAACTGACTTGGTCAGGGTTGCCCTGGGAGTTTTATTGCAGTTGGGATTTGAACCATGAGTCCATGTCTCACATTCTAAGCCACTACAGATTTCCCCGCTCTGGCGCTGCAAACTATGATGCAACAGGAAGTGAGTTTAATGGAGAATGACCAATATTTCTCAACACTGGGCAATTCAGACTTCAACCTCCCTGGTCTCAGAACAGCTGCTGCTCTCAGTTCTCTGCTCTATTTCCAGAACTGCTCTCCTCCACACAGTGTAACTTTATTTCTGTTCACACCATACTTGGTTCCTTTGTCCTGCTACAAACATCTCCTTGAAGCTTTGGTGGCCACATCAACCACTTTGCAGAATGAAGCTGCGCAGGAACTGTACCACTTCAGTGGGAGATTTGTATGTTTGTGAGCACTTCCTTGCAGGGGCAAGGAGGAGGGGACTATTGCATACAGGCAAAGCAGCATGTCAGAAGGGGTTGGTTTTAGCTTCCTGGCAACACTGTTTTTAAATTTTGATTGTCCCACCCTTCCTTCTAGAGGGAAAAGCTCCCCTGTTGCCTCTGCGTTCTGTTAAGCTTCTTCGGGGGGGGGGGGGGGAGTGTGGACCTTGTCAGTCAGTAAGTAAATACATACATACATACATACATACATAACATCTTTGTCTATCTTTTTTGTTGAACTTTATTATTGTTATTATAGAGTGCATAGAATAATTACATTAAGAAAACCAAAACGCAAAGCGGTCCCTTGCGCATCTGCCTTATATGGCCTCTGAACTTGGAGATTAGTCAATGACAAGACTTCTCAAAAGAACTTGTTTAGGGAAGTTTTTATTGTTTAATGTGTCATTGTGTTTGTAATATTCTGTTGGGAGCCGCCTAGAGTGGCTGTGGCAAGAAGCGCGGCATGTAAATAAGAAAATATTATTATTATTATTATTATTATTATTATTATTATTATTATTCAATCCCCTGGCTGCTGCCACCACTTCTTTATGGCAGTGCAGTTTATTTGAAAAGCACTGTAAGGGAAAGAAACCTCTTCTGCGCTCCTACTTGCTTGACTAGTTTTTTATATTTATATATGATTTTAATTTTATTAATGATTAAAAGCTTTTTTTATGATAGTTGTTTTCTTTTCTATGTTTTTTGCTGTTCCCATTTTATCTACAAGCTGCCTTGAGTCCCTGTCAGGGAAAAGGGGGAGGGGATAAATAAATCAACAACAACTACAGAGTTTGCCATTTCAATGAATACCCACTCTGCTTTTGCTCCGCACATACAGGAAATAATAATAATAATAATAATAATAATAATAATAATAATAATAATAATAATAATAATAATAATAATAATAATTAATAATAGGTACTAGTTTGCCCATGAATTGCAATGCATGCCAACTGCATCCTTGCCCCGTACAATGCAGGAATTTGCCGCCGCGCTTGGGATCCGGAAATGCACGCACGATCGCTTCGGCCCTTTAACCTCGCCTCTTTCCCCTTCGCCCGCTTTTCCCCTCGGGCGCTGTCTCCGCTGTCGGCCGGCAGGGGTCGCCCTCCTCCGCCCTTGTCGGCCCCCCCCCGTCCACTGGCTCCTTCGCGGCGAGCTCCTTCCACCGCCGCCCGCACGGGGCGCTGTCCCACTGGCTGAGCGGCAGCGCTCAGGAGGCGCGGCTTCCGGCCTCTCCTCCTGCTGCTGCGCCTCCTCCTCGGCGCCCCTCACAGCAGCAGCAGCAGCGGCGGCCGCGGGTCGGGCCTGGGATGCCAAGATGGCGTCGGCGGCGTCGGTGTCGGTCTTCCCCGGCGTGCGGCTCCTGACCATCGGCGACGCCAACGGCGAGATCCAGCGGCACCAGGAGCAGCAGGCGCTCCGCCTCGAGGCCCGCACCGGGCCCGACGCCGCCTGCCTCGCCCTCTATAGCCGTGAGTGGAGGCGAGAGACGGGGCAGGTGGCCGGGCGCGGGGAAGGGGCCTGCTCGGGCTGAGGGACGGGTGGATGAATGGATGGATGGCTGGCTGGGGCGCGAAAGGGCCCGCGCCGGTTCCTCTGGGCATGTGGAGAGTGCCGCACCTCCGCCACGCTTCCAGGGACGGGGACCGGCACTTCGGTCCCCCCGGAATGGCGCCGCCTCACTCTTCCTCCAAGTCTCCCCGTACCGAGGAGGAAGGCGGTCAGGGAAGAGGTGCCTCAGGGACGGGGGTTGGGATGAAATGCCGACATTGGGATCCTGCCGCCCGAGGCAGTCGCCTTGCCTCGTGGGTGAGCCGGCCCTGCATCCCAGGGATAGTTTGCATGTTTGTGCCACGATGGGCATGTGCTGAGGTGCCGGGCAGTGCTTTTTTCTGGGGGGACGCAGGGGTATGCATACCCCTAAACACTTTGTGAATCTTTGTACTTTTGTCCGTTTACTATATTAATTTAGCAGGGTTTGAACTATAAAATGGTGATTTCCTTGAGTCAAAATGACAGTACAGTGGTACCTCGGGTTAAGTACTTAATTCATTCCGGAGGTCTGTACTTAACAAGAAACTGTTCTTAACCTGAAGCACCACTTTAGTTAATGGGGCCTCCCACTGCTGCTGCACCGCAGCCACAATATTTCTGTTCTCATCCTGAAGCAAAGTTCTTAACCCGAGGTATTATTTCTGGGTTAGCGGAGTCTGTAACCTGAAGCGTATGTAACCTAAGGTACCACTGTACCTGTAAACATTTTTTAGGAAAAAAAAAGCACTGGTGCTGGGCCAGGCAGACAGGCTTGAATTGTCCCAATACATCAGGGGTTATCCTTATGTTCTTAAGATGGGGCAGGCAGGCATCGTCCTTTGAAGGAATGGGCCGGGGTGATCGCTCATTATTCTTGCAGTCCGTTGCATTTGTCCTGCCTTTCCTCCAGAGAGCTCAAGGCGGAATACAGAAATTCTGCTCCTCCACATTTTATGCTCGCAACAACCCTGCGAGGTGGGTTGTTAGGTTGAGAGGCAGCGGTTGGCCCAAGGTCACCCATTGAATATTGTGGCCAAGTGGGGACAGTGGTAATCTGCCTGGTCTGTGCTGAGTGGCTGTCTCTGCTTCTTGCTCTTAAACACAAGCTGACTGGTTTCTTGGAATACTTCACCTGTTGGATGACTAGTTCTGTGTTGCCTTGAAAGGCTTTCATAGTCTTATGGCAAACTTGCAGGGAGTCCAGTTGGTTCTTCAAAAAGAGATGCAGATGTGTGTCTAGCATCTGAAGTACCTTAACTAAAGTAGTAGAAGTTGATTCCCTCCTCCCCCAAGCCATCTCTTAAATTATCACATCAATAGCTGATTTCAAAAAAGTTTTTTTTTTGGGGGGGGACATAGTGGTTAAAGCTGAATGTGAAATGTCTGTTGTGATTTTAGAAGACAAAAAAGTAAATGGGTTGAAAGGCCAGGTAAGTAAAGATTTTAAAAGATTTTTTTCGGTCAGTACATGAGATTAAAACTGCAATAGGGCATTTTAAAATTCGGCTAATGTGGAGAAGATCCTTAAGTTTATTTTTGGCCTGGAAGCCAAACAGGTCCAAAATCTGACAGGTTTTTTTTGAAACTGGGTTAAGAGGTTGTTTTGAATATCAGAAGAAAGAACTGTCAAGTCAGTCATCAAACTATAGAAGCATATGTAGTGAGGTTCATTTGTCCTGGATACAAATGGCATTTTAAGAGTGTGTTCATATACTGGTGCCAATGGCTACTCAGAAGTATTTACACCATTGTAATAACAATACTTAGTGACTGTATAGTACTTTAAAGTTTCTGTTCATTATCTTAGTAATCCAGTTCAGTAAAATAGACCAGTTTTATCATCCCAGGTTGAGGCTGGGGTTGTCAAAGGTTGCCTAATGAGCTTATGTCTGCATAAGATCTGAATTGGATCTTCCTAGTTCGCAGCTCCCAGTTTAAGCTACTCTGCAACACCACTGGCAGATTCCGCTGCAGTTGTGACATCCTAATGCTGTGCTTTGAGTATGTTTAGTTAGCTAGGTCCTTCAAAAGGACCTGCTAATGTGTACAGGATTGTAGTTCCAGGTTCCCAAGTAACAATGCAATGCTGAACCAAGTCTACTCAGAAGTAAGTACTATTCAATTCAGTGGGGCTTCTAGGTAAGTGGAGTTAAGATTGCAGCCCAAGTCAGTCATACGTAGCAGAGTAGTGCAAGCGGCTTTTAGCTTCTGGGACAGAAACACTTCTATCAAGTGCATCATTCTCTGAATGATTGGTGGAAAGGATTCCTAGTATTAGGAAGAAAATGGAAAAGTGCAATGAAACTGGAGTAAGGTAAAGGTAAAGGGACCCCTGACCATTAGGTCCAGTCGTGGCCGACTCTGGGGTTGCGGCGCTCATCTTGCTTTATTGGCCGAGGGAGCCGGCATACAGGTCATGTGGCCAGCATGATTAAGCCGCTTCTGGTGAACCAGACCATCACACGGAAACACCGTTTACTTTCCCGTCAGCGCGGTACCTATTTATCTACTTGCACTTTGACGTGCTTTTGAACTGCTAGGTGGGCAGGAGCGGGGACCGAGCAACGGGAGCTCACCCCGTCGCGGGGATTTGAACCACAGACTTTCTGATCAGCAAGTCCTAGGCTCTGTGGTTTAACCCACAGCGCCACCCGCGTCCCAGGGTGTGGTTCAAAAGGGGACCAAATTGTTACCATGGAAGTTATCCAAAGATGCTGTCATTTTAAAGCCTTTTAATGTTCTCACATCAATAAAGGAAGGAGCAGGCTGCAGCCAATAGGTGTGCATATATTGACAACAGAATCAGCCTTGAATTGGGCGCCCTAGAAGTGCCTGCATTTAGACCTGCAGAGAACATAGTCACTTACTAGGTTTAGCCAGTAAGTGCCTCACAGAGTGGACTCTGTGTGCTTTTAGCTGTCATTCTTGCTTGATGATGATGCCTCTTACGGAGACAACTGCAGGAAGACTTGAAGCTGTGGAAAGAAGCCACTGACTTTATTAGAATGAAAGCACTGCAATCCTGTGTGTTGCAACACAATGCATCATGACTCCTCAGTAGGGTGACTACAACTCAGTGCTGGACTTGACAGGTTCAGAATATTTCGTATACATGATCTCTAATCCTTTCTAGCTTGCATACCAAGTGAGCTCTTGGTGTTCCGGGCCTGCAATAACAGGGTCAGGGGATACAGCTGCAGTAGAATTGACCACTCTGTTGCCCAACAGGCACCCTGTTCAGGCTTAGTTGGTCTGACAAGTGATGTGGAAATTTTGGTAAACTTCAGCATACATGATGACTCTTTAGTGCTGGCTTAGGAGTTTATGGCCTCCATGACAATCGACCTGTTAACTGGTTGAAATTGAAACAAAAGCCCCCATGAAGCTGGCCACATACTTCTCTTGTGTTGCAGGGAACAGCAAGAAACCACCAAGCTAATGTACGAGACAGGTTTCTCTAGGGAAGGTTGCGAGACTCAGGAGTGCAAATGCTGCCAAGTGAATAGGTTTTTGTCTTTCAAAAGGCCTGCTTTCTTTTTTGCTTGACTCTGGAAGATTCACTCCTTGCAAGGCTGTCCAAGGCGAGACCCAACAATGGGTGGGCATTTTTCTAGTGCTTTTATTTTTCTGCAGAAAAATGATTGCTCCATAAGGTCATTAGTAACAATGAATGAATGCAATTGCAAATACAATATTAGGCAAGCATGGCAGTTTCCGTTTTTAGATTTACTCATTAAATGCAAGTAAAATAAACTGCAATAAATAGGTTGCTGTCTGGGGTATCATAAAACTTTCTTTTGCAACTTACCCAAATTGGCATAGGGAAGTTACCCTAGATTGAATAGGGTTTCCCCCTCTTGAAAACTTACACCACTGTAAAACTCATCAGCCAAACACACAAAATTGCTTTTTCAGTAGATTACTCTCACCATCTTGAAGGAATTGTATAATTCTGACAAATCCAGTGTGGTGGTTGAGAATCTATAACTTCCCTTAGGTGTTCATCAGCTTTACTGAATTGTTGCTAGTTTAGGTTAAATATGAGGAAAATATTTTGACATCTGCTTTCATGCACTAGTGTAACAACTCATTGGTAGATGTGAATTTGCAGAGCTCTTGTTTGTTGCTTTTGTTTAAAACATTTGAGAACTCAACATGGGTCCTCCTTAATCCTCTCTTTAGGCTACACATAGGTCTTTCCAGCTGTCTTCTGAAACCTTTTCAGCTTCTCAAAATCCAGTTTGAAGGGAATCTAAAACTCCAGAGAAGGTTGTTGTTGTTATTATTAATTAAATTTGTATACTGGTTGGTATATCTACTACCAGCACTGAGCAGTGTGACATTTTAGAAGCAGCTGGCTCAAGGGGTTCAGCCTAAAACAGGAGTGATTTCTGCTACGGGAGGTGCTTTCTCTTGCAAGTGCCACTGTCCTGCTTGCTGTTTTGGACCCCTTAACTAGGCATTTTTAGTGCCTACATTGTATTGGACACAAGCCTCACAAAACTTTACTTCAAATAACTCTGAGATTTGGTGTTGTCTTCTAACAAGAGAGAGCACAAAGAAATAAGATAATGCGCTATCCTCTAGTGCTTGGTTTTAGTATGCTGAAACACACTCTGCAAACTGCAACCTCCATTACCAGTATTTTCTTTTTAATAATATAGCGTTACTGATTTTTTCAGTGAAGTATGCAAATAAATGCAAAACAAACAGCAACAGTCATTTTGCATTAACCAAAACAAACACACGCTTGGTGTCCACCAGCAAATTCTGGTATCACATAAAAAAGAAGTGAGTTTGATATTATCCCTCCAGACCCATTACCAGCATTCTTGAAAGTATACCTTGTATACTTTCCCCATCTCACCTCTTGTAGAAGTTAGTTGCTAGCTGACATTTAGATACACCTTGCAAACCTCAGACTGGACTTTTGGTAACTTTGTGAATAGATACAAGTTATTTCTTTTCCTCAACAAGAAGATCTCCAGAATGGCTGCAGTCAAATATAAAAAAACACACATTAAAATATGTAAAAGAATAAAAGATGACAAAAATCTGAATTACATCAACAACTCAAGAAAATATAAAAAACTGGAAAGAGCATGGAATATAAACCTTCGAACCATGTCACAAAAGTGAATTCTTTAAGCTTTGCTGCTGCTCCAGGTTACCAGGAGACAAAACTTCACTTCTCAAGCAGCAGCTTTCAGAACATTCTTCTAGAGCAGTGGTTCCCATTTGGGTTACGCGGACCCGTTGGGTCTGCAGACCACTAATTGGGAACCACCCTTCTAGGGTAAGTGACCTGATGCTTGTGCCTGTAGTTTCTCAGGTTTAATCTGTTGTGAAGGAAACCTTCATGTTAAAAGCCAAGAAAGACCTCCGTCCATAGTGTATTGGTGGGCATGTGGGCAAACTACTAACCCCACATCTTGAGAAAGGGATACTATAGTTTGTTTATCAAGCAACAGTTTTTTCTATGTTGTCGTCCTAAGCTTTCTCTTGCGACTTTGATTTCAAGGGATGCTCAGTAGATGATTTGAAGGGAAATTGACAGCTCCTTTTTTCCAGGTTTCTTTCTAAGCCCTAACAAGTTTCTTGTTTTCCTTCTACCACTTACTTTTCTTTTTTCTAATTACCAAAAGGAAAAATACCAGGTGAACTATTGGATCTTATTTAAACGGTATTTCCTACTAAATTATGACTTCTATCCAAAATAATGCTGTAAAACAGGGGTTCCCAATGTCTCTTTTCTCAGGGCCACTCTGCTGATGGTAGTTCAGGGACTAGAAGTATATATTTTATACACAAACTGATCCCCTTACAGATGTGCTAAGCACAAACATACGGTATTTTTCGCTCTATAAGACGCACCAGACCACAAGAAGCACCTAGTTTTTGGAGGAGGAAAACAAGAAAAAATATATTCTGAATCCCAAAAGCCAGAACAGCAAGAGGGATTGCTGCGCAGCGAAAGCAGCGATCCCTCTTGCTGTTCTGGCTTCTGGGATAGCTATGCAGCCTGCATTCGCTCCATAAGACGCACACACATTTCCTCTTACTTTTTAGGAGGGAAAAAGTGAGTCTTATAGAGCAAAAAATACGGTAGGTAATATGTTGGCATTACCTAGTAGAAAGGGCTTGACAGGGATTGGGCACCTACGACCCATCACAGCCATGACAACTGCATGCAAAATCTAAAAGAGATGCCACTGTCCCGACTGCCACGCAAAATATGTAAACAGAGGCTCTTACTTGTAAGTAAGTGACCCTTATTCAGGCAAGTAACAGGGCTCGTGATAATAGTGAAGTGTGGGGCACCTCTTATGCCTTGAAAACATTTCCCTTATGAGTGAAATACTGGGTCAGCTTCTTACAATACCTTGATTAAAATATGGTAAGGCCAGTCAGGACTGAAAAAATTGCTTTGTAATCTCAGTCCGGTCAGCCATATTTCCTTGGTTGTTTGGGGTTGAATGAAAGTGACAGCTGATTGATTTGACACATCCTTTCTGGTTGGATGGGGCAGAGTTAGGAATGTGAGAGCTGGCCAGAGGTCTATTTAACATGTTCCTGGTAGTTTCAGAAAAGAAAGGAATGGTGTTTAGTAGTGCAATCTGATCACTGGAAAGTTTCTTCTAATGCCTGACAGTTATCAGGCAAAGTTTCCAGTTGCTAACAAAATACATTACGACCGTATGCAGATGATAGTCCTGCTTCACTATTTAAGCTAAGTGCTACTTGGAAATCCAGCAGCACTCAGATCCTTAGTATCCATTGATCATATAGCTGAGGGAGCGTTTGTATAACTAAGGTGTGACCATATTTTTAGTATTCTGTTAGCTGAGCTTTCTATTGGTGAATAATAAGCTATTTAAATTTCACAGAAATCAGATAAAAATTGATATTTTTTCATTCATCTCCCAGAGAGTTTCAAAAAATGAAGGTGCAGCCCTGAATTTCTTTCAGCAATATGGTAGTTGAATACTACAATATGCATGCAAGATGAGGAGAACTTCACATACGATTGCTTTCAAACATAAACTGGAACTCAGATTTGTTAGTTTTCTGATATATAGAGGGAGGGGGATTTCTGCCTTCATGATTTAAACGTGCATTTTCCACCTGATTTTTCTGAAATTTTGAACTTTTCTATCCCTCACCCAAGAGATACTCTATGTAAATTTTACACTGAGAAGACAGATTGTATCAGTTTTACAAGAAAAGTAAAGATAGCGAGTCCCCCAGTAGAAATTCAGCACAGCAGCAAGCAAGTGTAATAGAAACCCTGGCAGACATCCAGCAGGTACTGTACTCCCTTCCAAATAACTTGCCACATATGTAGCTAATGAACTTCAACTAGACAGGGACATAAGGTTGCTTGATTGTTCCTTGTGAACATTATTGGTTTGGACTGGGTAGACATTAGACTAATGTGTGTTCCCCGCCCATGCACTATTTAGTATTTAAGAATTAGAGTAATGACTCCTGTTCAATTTTAATGCTTCTGCAGATTTTAGCTAAATTCTGTTGTTCTTTACTGGGACTGTTTAAGTAATGTTATGCATTATAAAGGCCCACTGTTGCCTAGCACAACTAAGGACTTAACCAGTTATTCAGAGGAGAAGGGAATTTTAGGGACTGTATACCTCTTACACATTTGCATCTTATGTAGCTGGGCTGTAGAACTTGTGTATGTGTTGCTGTAGTATACAAAGTTAGAGAATGCAGACCTGGAAGAGCTAGAGAGCTAGTGTAGTGTAGAGTCCAGACTGGACTGTGAAGATGGGAGACCTTGTGCAAATCTTGTTTCCGTCATGGGTTGCAAGGTAAAACATGTGAAATCCTTTGACTCCTCCAAAGCATCATATAAATGCTAAGTATTGGTGAGGATGTTGTTTCTGCTAAAGAGGAGGATATAAGGGAAACAGAAAAGATTGGTGCCTACCCTGAGCACACTCTGCTTGGTATTGGGTCTTGGCCTAAAGGCTAAAAAACAATGCCTGCTCTGAGCCCACAAACCTGAAGTATTATGTGTTTATATTTGTTAGCCAAGTAAATGGAGCAATAGCCAGAATCCAGCTCAGCCTGTAGTGGTGGAGCCAAACCTGGGAAGAAATCAAGTACCTTATCCACTATTCAGTTATCAAATGAGATACAGATGTAATAGTTAAGGTGCTTCATGTCATTTCATTTCACTTTGGTCCCAACTTCTGTGGCCTACTATCTGGGCTCTGGCTATTGCTTCCTTTACTTGGCTAACACATTAAACTCATATGTCTGAAGATGTTCAGACAGGCATCAATCTTTTCTGTTTCCTTCTAGTTTTCAAGGTATCTCCTTTGTATTCAGTTCACCATACATTTGCTTCGCTATTTCTCTTGAAAGATAATGACTTGGCCTAGTAGAAAATTGAAGCTGAATCTCTTTGATCCATATGCAACATGGATCCACTACACCACGCTGTCAGGTGGAGTAATCACTGCATAACTGCTATCAGTAAGGGAATTTTTGTTGTGATGCATTCATACTGTAGTTAGAATCCCTGTTATAAGTGAATTCTACCCATTTAACTCATTGTAGTGGTCTCAGGGTCTATAAGCAAGAGTGAAAGCAATATGGTTGGCCATAAAAAAACCTTGTCAGTTGATTTTTTTTACGTCTTTAGGTAATGCAGTTAATTATTTTAGTAGAATTGTATTACTACAAAACCCAAGTTAAGTTGTGACCGAAATCCAGTGGAGAAATAGGTATGCTTAATTCCATTTCTTTCAGTTGGCTTAAGCATGCCTCACTTTTTGTTGGATTTATGCATATTAAATTAAATTCTAAGCTATTAACAGTGTTCAAATGTACCGTATTTTTCACTCTATAACACGCACCCGACCATAACACGCACATAGTTTTTAGAGGAGGAAAATCCGTAGGCATGCCACCCATAGGCATTCCCTCCATAACACGCACAGACATTTCCCCTTATTTTCTAGGAGGAAAAAAGTGAGTATTATGGTGCAAAAAATACGGCATGTCATTGATCAAAGGATTGCATAGTTCTTGGCATTTATTTAGAACGCTGGGGGAGCTCAGACAAGGTCTGTGTAGCCATAATCTAAGATGGCTAGGGAGCAAGGAGTTACCTCTCTGGCTTTTTCAAATTCAGACGACACCATGATGCAAAGAAAGGCAGCCTGCCAATCTGCAGAAGGGCTTTCTTGGTTTCATGCAGTAATTGACCACAGCTGTCCAGTGCTCCAGCACTGATCCTATTACTCATTAACATTAGCAAAGTATCCTTTGTAGAAAATCCCCATAATTCTGTTCTGTGAAATGAAACTACTGAATACTAATGCTTTTAACTTTTAAACAAAGCATTTTAAATGCAGTGTGTTATATCCAATTCTCTGTGAGTGACGTCATGCTTGTGCAGTATGATACCCCCACCATCTGCTCCAGCCTGTCCCACCGCCGCCTGGAACACATTTTGGCGGTGCACTGTTGGGCAGGGGGTGCTGCCAGGGAGATGGGTCAAGGGAGACGTCCTGTTGTGCAAGCAGAAGTCTGTTGTGTGAGCAGAGCGAGCAGCACTGGAATCAACCCAGTACATTGGCGTGTAAGTCATGGGTGTTTTGTAGCAGAGTAATGATTTCATGATTGAAGTCTCTACATGTGTAAATCTACATATTTTGCATACACTCAAAATATTAGCTGAAGTTTCTGCGTAGCCTTTTTTCATTTGTACAGAGTAGTGACATGGGGAAAGCGTTGAATGTGTGACTGACATTTGTGGTGGGTTGGATATGCTAGTGACAGGCAACCTTGATTGGGCTCTGCCCTCTGTACATCTAGGATAAATACACTGTCTGCAAGTGTTTTAAGTAAAAGTCATAGGTTATGTAAAAAGCACTGGCTAGAGTAGTGTTGTGTGCACTAACATACCCTTTCTCCTTATTTAGTATTCTTTGTACCTTTACAGCAAGATCCACAAAGAGCCTTGTGGCACCTAAAAGGGCTATTGTATTTTATTATTGTTGTTGCTTTGTCGTTTCCGACTCTTTGTGACCCCATGGACCAGAGCACGCCAGGCACTCCTGTCTTCCACTGCCTCCCGCAGTTTGGTCAGACTCATGTTAGTAGCTTTGAGAACATTGTCCAACCATCTCGTCCTCTGTCGTCCCCTTCTCCTTGTGTCCTCAATCTTTCCCAACATCAGGGTCTTTTCCAGGGAGTCTTCTCTTCTCATGAGGTGGCCAAAGTATTGGAGCCTTAACTTCACAATCTGTCCTTCCAGTGAGCACTCAGGGCTGATTTTCTTAAGAATTGATGTTTGATCTTCTTGCAGTCCATGGGACTCTCAAGAGTCTCCTCCAGCACCGTAATTCAAAAGCATCAATTCTTTGGCGATCAGCCTTCTTTATGGTCCACCTCTCACTTCCATACATCACTACTGGGAAAACCATAGCTTTAACTATACGGACCTTGGTTGGCAAGGTGATGTTTCTGCTTTTTAAGATGCTGTCTAGGTTTGTCATTGCTTTTCTCCCAAGAAGCAGGCATCTTTTAATTTTGTGACTGCTGTTACCATCTGCTTTTTTGAGGACTAAAATTCCTTGGTGCTTCTCAAACTGTGGGTCGTACAAAAAGGAGGTGTCCCCCCCCCCCACTTTCCCAGGACAAGTAGCCACCTTAAGAGACATGCTTCCTCTCTTGCTTGCTCCATACTTAAATCATATTCAGAACATGATTACAGATTGTTTTTGAACTAAGTACAACCATGTTGGTTCTCCGGTGACATCCACACATTCCTGGTTGCTGGGATTGGTGTAATGGTGTGTGAGGCACCTAGCCACTAATCTTTATTTAGGGAAAGGATTATTGGGATGTAACAGAGCGGGTGAGGATCAGCCTTTGGTTTCATGGACTATTCTGCTTGCAACTCTCTGGATTGCTTGGGAAAATGGTGCCTGAGGCATACCACAATATAATGTGTCTGAGGCATGCCACTACCATTGTAATACAAGTTGAAAGTATTTTATTTCGTTTCACAGCAGTAAGGGAGATGAGCCTAAACGTTGGGAAATGTAAAATCTAAATTGGCCGTATTTGGATTGCTTATGCTTATTCCAGATGCTTCTCCTGATTTGTGAACAACAATCACATAATAACATAAACAGTCTTTGATTTTTCCTCTTCTGTATTTAAGCCTGGCACTTGCTGGGAGTACACAGAGAAAGTACCTAAGGAGAAATGTCTTCCAATGCAGCAACTTTTTCTGGCTTTGCAGTACTAGCATTGGAGCTTAGCATAGATAAAATCTTGGGAGGTGGGTGAGACACAAGCTGCACCCTTGGAATAAGCCTGCTATTGGAAGAAGAAAGCTGGACTCTGGAGTGGAAGCAAGGCAAGCATCTCATCTCATGAATCCAACTCTGATGTGACAAACTCTGGCGGCCTTTTTGAATTCACCAAGCATTCAGCCCTTTTGTGCTCAGTGTATGGAAGCCCAGGGCACATCTGCTGTGCCCCTTTTATCACTCACAAAGAACTTGGAGGCCCAGCTTGACAGCTTAATTAATGTGCATGAGAGACATTTACATTGAATAGCTTTCAAAAGCAGAATCTTGAAAAGGCAGGGCTCTCTTTTCTAGGATCTGAATTGTGTTCTTTGCAAGGCACACAACTGCTCTGGGATTTTTATCCCCTCCCTGTCTTGGGCTAACCCTTGCCTTTCCAGTCAATTTCAGTCTGAGGCATTGTTCATATCCTATCCTGGCTGCTTATGTCTTCAGGGAGACCAAGCCTCATTGTGTTAATTTTACTACATTGTGCAGTAAAATGACTCCAACTGAGCTCATGGCCTTGTCTCTGACCTGTCATTGAATTGGCAGCTCTTGGTGTTGCAGGGAGATTGCTTGGTGGAACTCTTGATTTTTTTCCTCTTCACCTCCATCCTGTCCTCTCGGCTTTTTGTCCCAGGACAACATGCCATAATCTATCCAGGGGAATGAGCAGAGCTTTAGAATAAAAAACAAACAAAAGGAAAAAAACCCCTCAAAATTGTCAGGTCCCTCTCCGAACTCTTAGTATAAAAATTGCGCAATGTCTTTACGCTTCAATTTCAGACAGTTTTGCACTGGTTGTTTCATTCATTTATTATACAGGAGCCAAGAGGGCAGTTTGATGCTTGGGATAAACTAAAATAAATTACAAGAGTGCCCACTGGTGTTACCAAAAGGATGCTGTGTTTGTATTCTGTGACATTCTGTGCTTGTATTCTGAATGCTTGCCTGTGGGGCAATCTGAGGTTGTGAGGGTGAATGTGTTTGGTGCCCACAGCCTGGTGCTCCTTTCCAACAGAGGAAATGAATGTTCATTTCCAGGAAGCACTCTTTTTTTGTACTATAGGAATAACAGAGATTGATGTGGTCCCAGGATTATATTATTTAGAAGCCCCAGCATTCGGAATCTTGTTCTTTAAGGAAAGTGTGCTATGTTTGATCTTGTCACTTGAGTAACCACTTATATTCAACCTCATATTAAAAGGAGAGGGCCTTCTTTTCTGAACCACTCAGGGTAGGATTCTGGGCCTTCTATGATGTAGTATGTTGAGCTCTTGAATTCAAGATGAGCCTTGAAATATTAGAATGGGATTTGGTACATTGCTCAAGACCCGGTTTAAAAGAACGAACCCATCTTGATCCCTGCACCCATTTCCCTGTCAAAAGATGCAAGACAGAAAGCTGTGTGCTGTCTCTGATGACTCAGGCACGACACTTTTTATTCTGGAGTGTTCTGAACACTATTGAGCATTTTGAATGTGAACCCCAGATTAAACAAGCACCTGTCTTCAAAAGGAAGGGAATGCAAGATGCATTGCATCATGATATGTTTCAATGTATATTTAGACCCTGTCAAGTGAACTTTCCAGGTCATGGAAAAACGTTGTTCTTTCCAGTAATTACCAGCCCTTGTTTCTGGAAAATTCTGATACTTTTCAAGTTTTACGTGTGAATAGAAATTTCACAGTTGCGCACCTAAATTGGCAACGATTCAGTAGCACAAAAAGACATGTAGGCCTTGACTACTGGCTTTCAACTGCATTCCGGGCTTGTGTTATATGACATTGCTGAGCTATTGCATTTATTCTCATTGGTTCCTGAAATATATTTATGAAATCTTAGTCAGGTTTCTTTGAATACTGCATATAAGACAGCTTGCTCTGCCACAAGAGTGCTGTCATAAAAATAACAGGACATTTAGCTAAAACCAACATCAACATTTGCTGAAACAGTTGAGTTTTCTCCTGCTGCCTCGTGAATTCAGTTGTGGTTCTGCAACATGCTTGGTGGTTATGGACATAGCCTCCGATAGTTACCTGGGACAGAGGTTCTCCATATGTTTTAAGGGTTTGGAGAGAGCCCTACTGGAGAAGGCACTTTGACATCAAAATAATTTCTTAGACACTCAGACATTATGATCCACAGCAGATGCAAACACTGCTGAATAGATTCTGCAAGACAGAGGTGAACCCTCTTCCTTCCTTTCCCCCTTTCCTTTTGACAAGCCATCCTGACTCAAAAGATGCTCAGGGCTGCTTTTCCTCAGGGCATGATTAAGTGGACTAGCGTCTGAACAGAGTATTGCCCAAACTGTTAAACCTAAACTGTTGACAGAATAAATTATTCTGCTTGTTAACCTTTGCCAGCATGTGATTAACTTGTTCAGCCCACAGTGCACCCTGGATGGATTATTAAGATGCTTAGGAAGAGTTTGGATTGACTTGGAATCTACAGTGGGTTATTCATTTTACAGTGGTGCCTCGCAAGACGAAAAGAATCCGTTCTGCGAGTCTCTTCGTCTAGCGGTTTTTTCGTCTTGCAAAGCAAGCCCATTGACGGCTTAGCGGATTAGCGCTATTAGCGGCTTTTATCGGCTTAGCGGATAAGGAGCTTAGCGGCTTAGAAAAAGGGGGGGGGGAAGGAAAAAAAACCCGCAGGAACTCGCAAGACATTTTCGTCTTGCGAAGCAAGCCCATAGGAAATTCGTTTTGCGATGCACCTCCAAAACGGAAAACTCTTTCGTCTAGCGAGTTTTCCGTCTTGCGAGGCATTCGTCTTGCGGGGCACCACTGTATCCTGTTTATATAAGATTAATTAGTATTGGGGGCTAGGCACTGTTCTCCAAAATTTCTCATAGCTGATGCACATCTTTTCCCTGAATTAATATTGAGAACACATTTTACAGCCTCAAAAGTTTACCTTTAAGAGTGCAAGAGTAAGAACTACCTACTTTTAGAAGAGCCCACTGTGATGTTGCTGTATAGGGTATATAACCTTTGAATCCATTATGCTAAACATATGTAAAAAAGCAAATCATGAATATAGGTAGGTGGGACAACATATACTTTTGCAAGCATAATAATAATAATAATAATAATAAATTTTATTTATATCCTTATACATTATCATTTGAAAACTAAATGTGACAAATACCTTAAACTTTCAGTTTCCATTCAAACAGCTTTCACAAATACTAACTAGCTGCCTAACTGGCACCTTAAGGAGGGCTGAATATGAGAGAAGATTGCTGACAAACCACAACTTGAGAATTAAGCAATACATCTGCCAGGGAGATAATATAATTTACCATGTGGGGAAAGTTTCTCATGAATGGACATATGCAAGCATAAGAGATAAAAAAGAATAGGTTGGAGGAATTCCCTCACTGTAGCATACGTGCAAAACAAAGAAAACCGAATAACGCTATTGCAAACCTTGCACGTGCTAGGCACTGAGTGCATGAAAGGTAAATGAAGCAAAAGCCTGTCACTGGTTAGGGTTCAGCTTTCCTATAATCCAAACCAAAAAAATCTTGACTGCATATGAACTTTCTTCAAAATGACCCACCAAAGGGGACTATTAGAAATATAACTATTAGAAATATGTTTGATGTGAACTAACAGGTGCCTACTCACCTTACTGAATAGCAGTAGGGAATGGCTACAGGTAGTGAGGCATTTCTTTGCTGTAATGAAGATTAGGAAGTTCTTGAAATTCAGGTTCTTGCTTCTGCAGAAGTCACCGTTCTGCGGAAGTCACAGATCTGCTCCAGAGGACTAGAGGAAACCCTGCAACAGATTTAGGGTGTGTGTGGTGGAGGAATGAGATACAGTGGTACCTCAGGTTAAGTACTTAATTCGTTCCGGAGGTCTGTACTTAACCTGAAACTGTTCTTAACCTGAAGCACCACTTTAGCTAATGGGGCCTCCTCCTGCTGCTGCGCCGCTGGAGCCCCATTTCTGTTCTCATCCTGAAGCAAAGTTCTTAACCTGAAACAATATTTCTGGGTTAGCGGAGTCTTTAACCTGAAGCGTATGTAACCTGAAGCGTATGTAACCTGAGGTACCACTGTATTTGGATATTTGCCCTTGTCTCCCATCTTTTAGGAGACAAATGTTTTCAGCATTTGATGGAGTCACTGATTCTATTTTCTTCTTTCCTTCCATTCTCTCCACAGAAGACGATGTTTGCGTGTTCAAGTGTTCTGTGTCGAAGGAGACGGAATGCAGTCGAGTGGGCAAGCAGTCTTTCATTATTACACTGGGGTGTAATAGCGTTCTTATACAGTTCGCAACGCCAAGTGGTACGTACCACCAGATTTGTGTTTGATTTATGTACGTCTGCTGCTCAAGGGGCTGTGAAACTCCAGATTGCTTCCTTAAAAACAACTTCAGAAGAAAATAACCTTGCTGGGTTCAAGATGGCACCAGATACACTTTATATGGGCAGCCGTCTGATCTGCAATGCTAGTGCCTTGACTGTAGGGTGCTATGTGGTCTCTGACTTGCTTGTCGCTGTGGCTGTGAAGCATTATACAGTCAGAGGGCTAGATGCTATGTTAATAGCCCACATAGGTACAACACAGCATATGAGACGATTGCCCCTCTCCTTTTGCTGCCATCCTAGTCTCTATCCCCCAGAAAGTGTATTGCCTGTTAGTTCTCCAAGTTCTGTGTTGGGTCTGAACAGTGACATTTGAATGCTAAACAGGCCGTGTTTGACTTTTCTTTTAGACTTCTGCTCATTTTATAATATCTTGAAAAACTGTCGGGGCCACAACATTGAGCAGTCTGTGTTCAGTGAGCGTACAGAAGAGTCTTCTGCTGTGCAGTACTTTCAGGTAGGTGGGTGAGTTCAACAGCTGATGCTTTTTTCTGGTGTGTCACTATAAGTTCCTTGTGTTCATTTCCAAATGTATGTCTCTTGCAAGTTGGATTTTTAAAGCTTCTTATTGGTAAACAAGGGACTTCTGCTAATTGAGTGTATCTGCTTGTTTGCTACTCATTCATTAACTTTTCCAGCTGTTGAGGTAGGGATTTGGGGAGGAGGCTTGGAATTCTGGGAAGCAAAGCAAAAGTTGTATGTTAAGGGCTGAATGATAGGAGGATGAGCATTCAGTTAAGGGCTGAATGATAGGAGGATGTCTACTGGAATCCTGCATAGATTCTCGGTGTGCTGTAAAGCATTCAAAGAACTGGCCAAATTGTGGGCACAGCTTTCTTCAAAATCATGAGGTCATGGGCCTTAATTGCAACTGTGCAGATTGCTGGATGCATATGCTGGCCGTTGTCAGAAACTGGGACAGTGTAGTGTCAAGAGTAGTTCTGCAAACTAAAATCACCAGGGCTTGTACACTGGCAATATCTGTGCATTTAATATTTCCAAGTGGCTTCCACAGCACTGTCGCATGGAGAGTGAGTGAGTGCAAGAAGTGAGTTCTTCTGGTAGCAATTACTCGTAAGCATTGCTGTCATTTTGGATACTGAATGCTTATATTGAGTGAGGTGCTTCTTTCTTCGAGTTAAATGTTTACCGGCTTTAGCAGAGGCTTTTTGTTTCCCTTTAGTTTTATGGATACTTATCTCAGCAGCAAAATATGATGCAGGATTATGTCAGAACAGGCACGTACCAGCGAGCAATCCTGCAGAACCACAGTGACTTTAAAGACAAGGTAAGGGGGTGGAGCCTATTGGCACTTTTTGAGTGCATCCTGTATTTGTGATGCAAGCAGTACAGGCACCTCCTAATAATGCAGAATTCGTGAAAGGCAAGACCAAATGTCTGCAAGTTTCACACCCAGGCTGCATTTCTTCTGTGTTCAAAATAAATGTTATCTATTTCGCATATTTGAAAAGTGGTATATAACATGTGAGCATTTGAAAAGCAGTTTATAACATTAAATTTAAAAATAGATGTGGCCTGATGCCCATGGCCAGGGTCCTGAACTGAATCCTAAGAAATTCTGTCTGTACACCACCGCTGGGCAGTGGAATTCCAGGGTCAGTGAAGAAATGTTGACTAGGTCAGGACAAGTCATAGAATGAAGTCTTATGCTTAAATGCTTCTAGCTGGCTGGCTTGTTCTCTGATATGAGGACACTGCCACTTAAAATCTCTGGGCACTGGAACTGCCTCCTTCAAAGATGGAAATATTCCACACTTTAGAATTTTGCAGTTGGTTTGGTTAGAATTTGTGTTACATACTAACTTTCTGTTATACAAATATTTAATGAATTTACAAAGTCATTTGGGAGATGAGAGAATTTGCTTATGCTTAGTGACTTGACTATATGTCTTGTCTATTCACTTTCCCCACCAGATTGTATTAGATGTTGGCTGTGGTTCTGGCATCCTGTCGTTTTTCGCAGCACAGGCCGGAGCAAGAAAAATCTATGCAGTGGAAGCCAGTACAATGGCTCAACATGCAGAGGTCAGTGATGTTTCAAGGCTTATGGAAAAGCCTCTGGGGATCCACCCATACTCAGGTCACAAACGCTAACATTTTGCAGCTGACAGGACAGTTTCCCTTCTCTTCCTTGTGCTGCTCTATCCTTATAAAGAGAAAGTGGTGTTGATTTAGGCATTGAGAAGAAACCAGGCTTCAGTGCAAGGGTGGAATTAATAATCTTTCCCCCCATACAATCAGTTTGCTTGTGTGCATTTTATTAATTTTTTAAAAATAATATTTGTTAAGTTTTCCAAATTAACAATCCAATAATGGCCACATTAAAAACATTCTGAATTATAAAATAACCCAACAGTCCAAATATTAAGCCAAATCATATTAAGCCAAATCATAAATCTTTGTTTGACTTCCCATGCTCTTAGCTCCTCCGGCTTGTGTGCATTTTGTATGACGATCTGGCTCGGATTATCTCGAAGGTCAAGATGGGGAGAAGTCCAAAGGAAGGTTTTTGAGCACACGTATGAAATTCACTTTGGAACAGCCTAACCTACTTCACAGTCTGGTTGTGAATATATTGTAGGGAACGTCCCGTGACACTGAGGTCCAGCACCGAGGGCCTTCTGGCGGTTCCCTCACTGCGAGAAGCCAAGTTACAGGGAATCAGGCAGAGGGCCTTCTCGGTAGTGGCACCCACCCTGTGGAATGCCCTCCCACCAGATGTCAAAGAGAACAACAACTACCAGACTTTTAGAAGACATCTGAAGGCAGCCCTGTTTAGGGAAGCTTTTAATGTTTGATGTATTATAGTATTTTAATATTTTTTTGGAAGCCGCCCAGAGTGGCTGGGGAAGCCCAGCCAGATGGGCGGGGTATAAAAAAATTGTTGTTGTTGTTGTTGTTGTTGTTATATGTTTTTTGTATCAGGATATCTCTACCCAAGTATAAAACATATCTGTAAGACACCAGGTGTCTGAAACTGGGGACTCTTATCATGGGGTCCCAGGTGCCCAGGTTTTAAACTCTGATTGTTCTAGGCGCATTTTGCGACAGGGAATTTCATTAGCGCGAGCAGTTTCTGAGCTCTGGTTGCAGTACCTTGCCTAAGATTTCAGAGTAAAACTGCAGAGTGGAAGGAAAGGAGGACCTTTTCCTGCCTCCCCACTTCCAACTACTCCCTGTAGACTAGAGAAGAGACCCTCTTAAGAATATTAGGGGGATAGGGGCTGGAGCATATGAAAAGTGAACATAATATTTTAGCTGCAGTTCATTCATTTTCAACTTTGTATTCTTGTTATTAAAAAGTGTGCCTAGAGATTCTGTTGCTGCACCCATAACCTAGGTTTAAGGTGCCATTTAGCTCCTAGCTTTCATATCTCAGTTTCTAACACTGCACGCTGTGGCAGCTGTCTGGAACTGCAGCACCACCTCCGCTGCTGGTCCAAAAGATTGTACTGCAGCTGCTACCAGTCCAGCAGAGAGCAGATGACAAAAAGAGCCAACAAAGCATCTGATTCTGGCCTGACATCTCAGTGTGAGGAATTCATTGCTTAAGGTCAAGATGAACTGCTTAGCCACCTGCTGAACTTGTTTCCATGTCCCCAGTCCTGACAGTGACATAAGCAGCAACCCTGAGTATCTTATCTACCTGTCTGGGATAATATTGTTTTTGGTATACAGCGGACGCTTGGGTTGCGAACATGATCCGTGGGGGAGGCACGTTCGGAACCCGCAGCTTTTGCAACCTGCGACCCATGCGTCTGCGCACGTGTGGGTCGCGATTCATCACTTCTGCGCATGCGCCGAAACCTCGAAGTAACTGTTTCGGTATTTTCGGGTTCGGCTCAGTGTACAACCCGAAATCGCGCAACCTGAGGTATGACTGTACTGTTAGAGAAGCCCTTAAAAGTATCCATCCCTTTCTCACAAAAGATAACTAAGGACCAAACAGGTGGGGAATTTCTGTGAGTGACTAGTCTCTTTCTGATTTCCTCCTGAACAGGTTTTAGTAAAGAGTAATAACCTCACTGACCGGATCGTGGTCATTCCTGGGAAGGTAGAGGAGGTCTCCCTTCCAGAACAGGTGGACATCATTATCTCTGAGCCAATGGGGTACATGCTGTTCAATGAACGTATGCTGGAGAGCTATCTGCATGCCAAGAAGTATTTAAAACCCAGTGGTAAGTGATTTCCTCTTGCGCCAGTGGTGCAGTGATGGGGCTTGGGCGGGCAGAAGAGCTTTTGTCAAGGCTTCTTCTGGCACACTAAGCCAAAGTGGCACTGGGTTACTCAATAAGTAAGTGGTGCTTCAAGTACCTGCAGAATAATATTTTAATATGAGGGGTGTGCATTTTAATACGGCAATAATCTTGCAGACTGCAGGAGGTGACCCTACTCTGTTTTGCTTAATGTGACTCTCCTCTGTCTGCCTTAGATGCTGGTGAAGGAAGAGTTGGGGATGACCTGGTTTCCTGTTCATGGTTTTAAACAGGGGTTCACTCACCTTTTGATGCTAGTATAAAGTAGAGGTGGGCCAAAGAGTGAAGGATTAGGAAGCCATGCAAAGCTTCTGTATGTCAGTGTTTATAGTAGGGGCTCTGATCAAAAAGCCTTTGGTTTAAGAGAAAGCTGTTCCAAATTCACCCATGCAGCAGAAAGCATGAAAACTGGCAGGTTAATGCACCTGCCTCAATTTCTGCGGTTTGTAAGCCCTAAACATGTTCTGTCATCTTGCATGTGGTGCTCACTTACAGCATAGGCTTCATGCACTCCAGTATTTTCTGTTAGTCTTTCAGCCCTGATTCACTTGTTTTGCAGGTTGGGGCAGCGGTGAATCTGGCGTCAGTGGTGTTAAGTCAGTATTTAATAAGATGTTTAAGGGCAGGACAGAAATCAGCAAAAATAAAATTTGCATGCAAAGCCTCAAATCCCTTCATTTTCACAACTGGTCCCTTGCAAAGCTTATCTTACGAAAACTTGATCCTTTGTTGTAATTTCTAAGCTTTTTAAAGTTCCGACATCATAGTGTGCATCCAGTCCCGTGCATTGCAGGGTGGAGGGATGTTGAAGCCCTACCCTTCCTGTAATGTAGTGGATTGGCTTTAGTGGACTGCAGGGAGTACAGCAAGGTGCACATTGAGACCTGAAACTTCTCTACAGCGTGTGTGTATATGGGAGGGAGTGTGTGCTTGTGGGGGGAGGGAGTCCCCCCCCAACCCCAATCCATCTTGAAGAAGAGGAATTTGGTGTGGATGATGCCTAACGGCACACATCCGCCAAGCCCAATTTCCTCCACTTTGCCCCACCAGACTAAAGGGAAGCAAGCGGCAGGCTCCACTGTGCCGATGCAGCTCTTCCCTCTCCAAGCAGGCCTCAGTAGCACAACGGAGCGTTCACTAGGTAAGTCGCCCACAATTCTCTCTCCATTGAGTAAAATGGAAACGTTTTAACTTAGCAAGTTTGATCCTACACAATGGATTTTTCGAAACCAGCAAAGGCACCCCCTAGCAACGTAAACATGCATTTTGGGAATTCTTTCAACTTCCAAAAATGACAACATCTAAGTAGCCAGAAGCAAAGGGCCTTCGTATCTAAATTCCTAAACTGCTCAAACTCACCCTTTTACATCTGGTGTTTTTGACATTCAACTAACTTCTACACCTGAGCTAAAACAAGGAATCCCCCCCTAAAAAAGACATATCATAAATCAATCCTACAAGGAATTCGTTGGACCTGCAAGAAGGTGTTGCAGTCTATTACTCTTCCCTTTTTTGATCCTGAGGGCCATGTGGAATGCGGGGCTGGAGCCAGTGATAAGTGGGGCTTGGATCCAATCTTCCCTAAAGCAGGCACAGCTTTCCCTTCTCTTGTGCACTCTCTCTCCCCTTTCCCTCCCCCTATTCTTAGAGCATCAGGGTGGGAGGAGAGAGGTTTAAACCTTTCCTCCCAGCATGTTGAGATCCAATTGTGTGTGGAGTTTTCCATTTGGTGTGCTTCCTCAAGCAGCTGGCCAGTGGAGCAGGAGTGCAGTGTGCAAGGCGATCTCAGCATTCCTATTGTGTGCCTTCTCCCCACTGACTTACACTCGAAGCAGCAAAGCAGCATGCTGAGCAAAGTGCTCTTTGGCACCAGTCAACTGCTGGGCAGTGAAGAGGGAGCCTGTGGGCTGCAGGCTGCATGGGTTTCCCATATGTGCCCTAGAGCAGTTGTTCCCAATTAGTGGTCCCTGCCATGGACACCAGGGGGTCTGTGTAACTCACCCAGGGAGTCTGTGGCACCATTCACAAAACAAAAACTACCATACAGATAGGAGAATTTTCAAAAAATTGGCTTTTGAAAAACGGGGAATCCACAATTGGGAACCACTGCCCTAGATCAAGCGTGGGCAGACTTCGGGTTTGACAGATCTACTTTGTGGGTTTTTTTACTTGATTCTCGAAGTTTGTCCATTCGAGCTAGATACAAAAGACATGCTGTTAGAATTGAACAACAAGATTCATCTGAGCACATTCAGATCCTGGGAATTCGTTTTCAGTATTTTTATTAATTATTATTATTATTTAAATTTCTAAACTACCCTTCATCTGAGGATCACAGGGAGGCTTATAATATAAAAACACAAAAATACGTAATCTAGTAACAAACCAAAACAATACCACCCACCTCTCCAATACCTGAACTAAACTGACCTCTCGATAATTTAGCACAAAAGTTACTCCAGTTTAGTGTTCTTCATTTTGGCCACTGGTAAGGTAAAACAGCTGGGAGTCAGGAATGCTTGCTAATCTATTGCAAATCACCCAGCGATCTTCTGCCCACCCCTGCCCTCAAACACTGCAGTTCAGGGTCCAGCCAGCCTTAGGTAGGAGCCTCTTATTGTTCTCTGTAGCACTAAGAGGGGTTAGGTTCATGGCTAGCTTCCTGTTCTAAACCTGAGCATCTGAGTTGTATTAGCTGGGGTGGCAGTGGCTCTGGAGAGAGTGAAAGGGAAAAGGCTTTCTCTATTCCTTCCTTCTGAAATGTCCCCGTATAGACAGGGAGAGGAGTTCCATTAACCGTATAGCATCAATGGGTGCCCCCTGCTCCCAACGCTACCTCTGTTCAGTGAGCTTCAGCAGGCCAGTTTCCTCTCTCTTTCCTCTGCCTTCCATTTTCCTCCCATTTTACTCAGCTGACATCCTAACATTCTGTGTTTCAGATGTTTCCAATCCACCAGCCATTTTCTCCCCTCTTTTTTTGTGGTGGGCACCATAACTGCTCTCAGTCATAGACTGCATTGATAAGCACTCAGCCTGCCCCATTTCTAGTTCAAAATGGTAAAATCCAGCTTAGTTACATAGTCATGGTCCTTCCACCCTGCTCCCTAAAAAGCAACAAAGACAGGAGGTCTTATTGCTGTGCAGTGCAAATCTGGAAGTTCACTCTTCAGATAATGAGTTACTATTTTCTTACCTCTAAGCCATTGGTCCCAGAGGCTCACAGGTGCCTGTTGTGCACTTTGACTTAAAAATATATATATATTTTTGTTAAATTTACAAATTAAGTCACTCAGGTGTATTATATCCACTGCCTTTTTCTTGGATGACCCCATTTTGCTTCCAGACTGATTTGCACTCAACCAGCCAATTTTGCTACTGGAAGGAATTGCAAAATTGTCATGCTTTATAATAGTAGAACATTAAAACAATAAACATTAACATTAAAAGTGGTCACGCCTTGATTTATAGAGACGCTCCCTCTATTGGTTGTTTAATTAGCAAGGCATCATTGCTGGTGTTCATCAGAAGCTTGGTAGAGGCTGAAGGATGATGCTGACAATGGAAGCATTCCCCATAAAAACAGTAGATCAAATAAAAACCAGTTTTAAAGAGAAGAAGCTATGCGGAAAGTGAATAATAAATGCACCGCGAGGAACAACCGGCATCATTTGAAACAGACACTTCTTCAGTGGGCTCCTGGTGAGGTGATACAGTGGGGCAGTGGTCAGGATTGAACTCAAGTCAATTCTGTGGGAAGGTTTTGGCTGAGGTGCTGTTGATTTCCTTCAAATGCTTGTGGCAGTGACTCAAGGTGCAGCAGTGTTAAGGACATTAGTGGTTTGAAGGCATTCATGGTGCCACTTTAAATAAATCAAGATTTGATTAAATAAATCAAGAACAGATTTATTATTGACAGTTTTGTTTTGTAAATCTCACTCTACTTTTACCTGCTGCTCCTATCTCTTTTAACTTGTTTATATTTTACTGTCTTCCCAATTTCTTTTTCTTTTTAACCTGATCAATCCTAGCTGCTATTCTGTCTGATTTTTAACCTGTTCATTAATTTTTTTTCCAGATCTCCCCCCCCTCCATATCCTGAAGTTATCCACCTTGGGGTTTTTCTTTGTTAGAATTGGAAGGGGACCATAAGTATATTTCTGTAAATAAATAAACTATGTCCATCTTTCATTCAATTTCAGGAAATATGTTTCCAACCATTGGGGATGTCCACTTAGCACCATTCACAGATGAGCAGCTCTACATGGAACAATTCACAAAAGCTAACTTTTGGTAAGCCACTTTTCCTAGGAAGCAATGCTCTCAGCCCAGTTCCACAACTGCTGCAGTTTACCTGACAGAAAACTAGCTGCTCATGTAACAAACTGCAGTGTTGATCTGTGCCAGACAGACTCAGGTTTGGGTAAACCTTAGCAGTCCCATCTTTCCTAGTCTTCTAGATAGCAGAGAAGAACCTCCATGGTCCTCTGCAGTGTAACTGCTATCTTTCCAGTATTGGTTCTTTGGGAGGAGACTGGTATTTGAAACCTCACATTGGTGCATCCTTGGATACCCGGACCCTCCCAAGTCACCTAGCCTGCTGTGTTTTGTCTTGCAGGTATCAGCCATCCTTCCATGGGGTAGACTTGTCTGCACTTCGGGGTGCAGCAGTAGATGAATATTTCAGGCAGCCTGTTGTGGTAAGTCTGTCCTATAATGCTGACATCATAATAATAGTAGTAGTAGTAGTAGTAATTATTATTATTATTATTATTAATAATAATACTAATAGTATCCCGCCCATCTGGCTGAGTTTCCCCAGCCACTCTGGGCAGCTCCCAATCGAGTGTTAAAAATGATACAGCATTAAATATTAAAAACTTTCCTAAACAGGGCTGCCTTCAGATTTCTTTTAAAGATAAGATAGCTGCTTATTTCCTTCACATCTGACGGGAGGGCGTTCCACAGGGCGGGCGCCGCTACCGAGAAGGCCCTCTGTCTGGTTCTCTGTAACCCCACTTCTCACAATGAGGGAACCGCCAGAAGGCCCTTGGCGCTGGATCTCAGTGTCTGGGCTGAACGATGGGGGTGGAGACGCTCCTTCAGGTATACAGGACCGACATGTTGTGGCAAAAGTTGACATTCTTTCTGATGGTGGGAGCATGGTGAGGGGGAAGGATGAAATGTGATTGAGAGCTGTCTCTAGTCCTCGGAGCCTTCCTAAGGGAGCTTCTGTCAGAAGAAATTGGGGGGGGGGGTTCCAGCTTTTGGAGTCTAATCACCACAGCCTGTGTGTGTTCATTAGAGACTGATACCATGTGCTAGCTTGGTTACTTGCTCACAAGTAGCACAACCAGTAATCAGCCCAGTTGATGAGAACCCACAAGCTTCCAGCCTCCTCTTGATGGCTTGAACACCTGTTATACTTTAATTTTGAAAACCATAGTGCACCTGACATAAGCATTTTTCTTATATAGAGAGCCATCAGTTTTATGCTTTTGCTGTTAGACACATTTAAACAAAGGTGAAATTGGGTGGCCTGTTACAGATTACACCTTCTCACTATATAGAAGGGTCTGGAAACTTCTGTTTCAGTGTATCTGAAGAAGTGTGCATGCACACGAAAGCTCATACCAAGAACTAACTTAGTTGGTCTTTAAGGTGCTACTGGAAGGAATTTTTTTGTTTTGATTGGGTGGCCTGTAACTTATCCCAGGTCTGACTTCTTCAAATGGAGCAAGTAAACACTAGGGAACTGATATTGCCATCTGAAGGAAGCACTGAGCACTGGGGGAGTAGTGTGTCTTGGTTCATGCCACTGTTTTGCATGGAACAGAGCAAGGCTGGCAACCATGATGCTCATCTCTGCTTCCCTCTTAGGGTGGCAGGGAAGAAAGGCATTGTTCTGTTGTATGGCATAATATTCACAAGCATCTTCTGGCCCTCAGAGTAGGTTAGTAGTCTGTTGTCTGTCTTCTTTACATTTGTCTGGGAGTGGAAGTGAGTGGAGAGCAGCTCAGACTTGTAGTTTTCCACTTCCTGACCCAACCAGAGGTTTTCATTTATGTGCTTCTCTTCCCAAGGACACCTTTGATATCAGGATTCTAATGGCCAAATCTGTTAAATACACAGTGAACTTCTTAGACGCCAAAGAAGCGGATTTGCACAGGTATGTTATCCCCTTTATAGGAGACAGAGAGATAATCCAGTCTGGCTCCCAACTGTCTGTTACACAGGGGTGGGAGAAGCCAAAGTTACACTGTTTCCGTCCTTAAAAAAGAAAAGAGAAAAAGAAAAAGATATTGTCACTGCAGTACATGCCAGTGTATGAGTCTTCATGATTGTATTGTTACTGTTGTGTGGCAGAGCCAGAGGAAAGTAGCCTGGCAGTCTTTCCTGAACCATATTTTGGTCCTGCATAGGAGCCCATTCTTCTTCCCTTGACCCTTTAACCAATTAAGAAGAAGAAGAAGAAGAAGAGTTTGGATTTGATATCCCGCCTTTCACTCCCCTTCAGGAGTCTCAAAGCGGCTAACAACCTCCTTTCCCTTCCTCCCCCACAACAAACACTCTGTGAGGTGAGTGGGGCTGAGAGACTTCACAGAAGTGTGACTGGCCCAAGGTCACCCAGCAGCTGCATGTGGAGGAACGGAGACACGAACCCGGTTCCCCAGATTATGTGACTGCCGCTCTTAACCACTACACCACACTGGCTCTCTAAGGTTCGCTAGAAACAGTCTAAGGGACACGGGTGGCGCTGTGGGTTAAACCACAGAGCCTAGGCCTTGCTGATCAGAAGGCCGGTGATTCGAATCCCCACAACGGGGTGAGCTCCCGTTGCTAGGTCCCTGCTCCTGCCAACCTAGCAGTTCGAAAGCACGTTAAAGTGCATGTAGATAAATAGGTACTGCTCCGGCGGAAAGGTAAACAGTGTTTCCGTGCGCTGCTCTGGTTTGCCAGGAGCGGCTTAGTCATGCTGGCCGCATGACCCGGAAGCTGTCTACGGACAAACGCCGGCTCCCTCGCCCAATAAAGTGAGATGAGCGCCACAACCCCAGAGTCGGTCACGACTGGACCTAATGGTTAGGGGTCCCTTTACCTTACCTTTAGAAACCGTCTAGTGGCTTGCAGGAGACCTCAGACTCAGGGGTCAGGATAAACAAAAATGGGCTGAGTTGGTATAAGAGAGTTCCAAACTATGGAGGGCCAACGTTTAAGAACTGTTCAAGTTGACTTCCTGTTCTTTGTGTTTTCTACCATCCATCACTCTGCTTGTTGAGGTTTCAGGCCATGTCTGCTGAGGCTATTTATGGTTCATTCAAAAAATTACAACCTGTTTTTGAGGGCACACTGTCCAGCGAAGGGAAATTTAAGTAAGGTTTTAAAATAAATCAAAATAGCAACAGTTTAATCATTAATTTAAAAGCACCAGCAGCTAAAATTCTTCTAGCATAGTAAATAGATCAGACACAGATTAGAATAAAAATCTCTTCAGAGTTTTCCTAAAAATCAGCAGTGACAAAGCCATATTTCTCTGGGAGTTTCAAACATGGAGAACGCTCAGTCTCTGGTTTCCAACAGAGTCTTACAAGTCTTACAAGTTGGTTGGAGAGCAGGGCCTCTGGTCTTGATTCTGGTACTGTCTCATGGGGAGTCTCTTGTATTGCCACTTCCTATACAAAAATACAAAGTCAAAAAACCTTCCTCAAGCCAATGGAGTCTTAACTATTTCCCACCCACATCCAGGTTGGGCTTGTTTTCAGAAGAAGGCTGTTGAGCAATGACAAGATACAATCGTCTAGTGAAGAATGACTATGCATACTTCTTGCATGTCTCAAGTCTGTATCAGCGAGGTGGCTCTTATCTTTTGACCTTCTGAAAATGTGAACGTCCAAAATTTATATTCAGGTTAGAATGAAAAAAGCAAAAAAACAGTACCCTTAAGAAAGCAGCCACACACTATTGATTAGTGCAGCTGGAGAAAGTGGGAGCGACAGCCTGATAAGACCCAACTTAAAGGAAGATCTTAGATGGCCTCTATATGAGACAGAGGCAGTCTCAAATCTCCAGCTACATACATACATGCACATACATGCACGTGGGTGGCGCTGTGGTCTAAACCACTGAGCCTCTTGGGCTTGCCGATCAGAAGATCGGCAGTTCGAATCCCTGTGACAGGGTGAGCTCCTGTTGCTCTGTCCCAACTCCTGCCAACCTAGCAGTTCGAAAGCACGCCAGTGCAAGTAGATAAATAGGTACCACTGTGGTGGGAAGGTAAATGGCGTTTCCATGCCCTCTGGCTTCCGTCACAGTGTTCCATTGCATCAGAAGCAGTTTAGTCATGCTGACCACATGACTTAGAAAGCTCCATAGTCACCTTTGACTGGACTTAACCGTCCAGGGGTCCTTTACCTTTTACTTTATGCTGACTAAGAAGAAACCATGTGACTGTGAGGGAGAGGGTGAATTCATGTGGCATCTCCTCTTGTTTTCCAGGATAGAAATCCCGTTCAAATTCCACATGCTGCATTCAGGTCTAGTCCATGGGTTGGCTTTCTGGTTTGATGTAGCCTTCATCGGTTCAATGTAAGTGGTGGCAAAAGTGCTCTTTCCTCCCATCAGAACTTGGATTTTATAAAACAGATAACTGATTATCACTCCTACACTGCAGTAAACTGGCAAGTTCAAATTAAATTATCTTTTGACTTGTGTCCTTCGGTAGATGAATGTAAATATGTTTGTTTAACTTGGCAGCAGGGAAACATATTTAGAAAAAAACAGCCCTCGGGATAGTAAATGGAAGCTTGCATTTCTTCACAACGCTAAATTTGCTCTTGGCTGCACAGTTTGATAGAGCGAATGCTTGCTTGCCAATTCTCATTTTGTTTCTTTATTTAATTCCAAGTCCAATTAAGGTACTGGTTGGTTTTAAAGCTCTTAATTTTTAAAACCCTGGCTATCTTGGGAGAATGCTGCCTCCCATGGGAGATTTTGAGATTATCTAATGAGGTCCTATTGCAGCGACTACCTTTTATGGATGCCATATTAGTTTCAAAACATAGCTAAATTGTTTCTGTAATTGTCTCAAAGCACTAGAAAGAACTCCCTTGGGAGATCTGCTTGTCTTGCTGTGTCACTGTTTTGCAAGCAGACTAAGGTGGCCCTGTTCTGTTGGGTGTTTTGGAGGAGATACTCTCTTATTACACTGTTTTTAAAGTATTTTAGCTGTGTTTACTTTGTGTGTTTTGTGATTGAATATAATAGCGTTTTGAGAATTGTTGTTTTCAACAACCACTAGTCCACAAAAGTGACTATAATGATTAGAAGGAAAGCATATCTTCAGTTTCCTGTTACTGCTAACGTAACAGAACCAAAATATCCTCAAAAAGTAACAAGTCTACTATTAATTGTGCCCTTTCTAATTAAAGTTGGCTCTCACTCATTAATCAAGTGAAGCTTCAGCTAGTTAAAATTTAATCAATTTAAAATTGATTTAAGCACTAATAAAAGTTGACTAAAAGGACTGTACTGTAACACTAACCATTGAAAGCAAGATCAAGCAGGAAAGTATTGACAGGTGCTTCAAAAATGCACACCTGCCACCAAACTGAACTTTCAAGAGGGACTGACTTGAAGAGGAAAAACAGGAGCCTTGGTTTCTCTGTGGAGAGTGAAAACAGATTGGTATATGACAAGTCAGGCCTGAGTGCAGCTACTTTGCAGCTGGGGATATGCTGACAGTTGGGAAACAGAGCAATCTGAGATGGGTAGGATGTGGATTTGTGACAACTCAAGTCCTTGTGTCTAAACATGACTCCCTTGCCTCTCTCCTTCCGCTAGAATGACCGTTTGGCTTTCAACCGCTCCGACAGAGCCTCTAACCCACTGGTACCAAGTTCGGTGCCTCTTTCAGTCTCCACTTTTTGCTAAGGCTGGTGACACCCTCTCAGGGACATGCCTGCTCATCGCAAACAAGAGGTAAGCTGAGAGGGGCCAGCTCAGCCACATGGAAAAACAAGCCCTCTTGCAGCCAGGTCAGATTCTGCAGCGGCAGTGTCGTCTAGGGTGTTGTGTGCTGGACTTGAACCAGAGAAAGATGAGTTCAAAGCTATGTGCCAGGCTGATTAAGTTGTTACCAGGGTGGGAAAAAATTGATGATTTAAAAAATAAATTTTAAAAATCAGATTTTTTTGGATATAAATTGGATTTTTTTATTTAAATCGGATTTTTAAAATAAAATGATTTTGGAGGGAAAATATTTCTAAAGCTAGTTTTCTATTTAAGTTACATTATAGTCCAAAGGCTCTTCATCAGGGAATATGGATTTGTTTTAAGTTTTTCATGTGTGCTAAAATTCAGTCTCGATTTTTTTTGTTTTGTTTAACTACATCAATTAACAAACAGGGATACATATGCTATAATGTTACTGTTTTAGTTAAATAAATTGTTATTAAGGAAATGATTATTTTTCTCCTTCCAATAAAGTACAGCAGAAAAGTTGTCCAAATATAAAGTTAACTTATTAAACCTCACAATAATTTCATAATTATCTGTCTATGTATTTATACTAGTATAACCAAATCAGTAATTTGGAAAGACTACTCTGAAAATTTTTTATTCCAAAAATGAAACCTTCTTCTGGTTGTAAATATTAAGATTTACCATCAAGAATGAGTCTTTCTATAAAAAAAATGATTTAAATCAAGTCTTACTGACTAGTGATTTAAATAGTTATTTAAATCGATTTGATTTAAATCAAATTCACCCTGGTTGTTACCTTTTCATCAATAAATAGGGATAATAGTTACTTTCCCAACAGGAAGATGCAACTTACTTTTGGGCTTGTGTAACTTGAATCCAAGCTTAGCCTTCTTGGCTGCTAGCAGTTTTTTTGCACTTCAGAAAGATCTTGTGAGCAATATTTGCCTGTCTTCCCTTTGCACAGCTTGCTTTGGTTACAGCTGTCATTTTGGTGTTTCACTCTGCTTCGTAGAACCCAGCAGTATGAGCAAGCGCATTGCACTCCTGACATTTGGGGATTTGCCCCAACTTCTCCTGTGACTCACACTAGGAAAGAGCCTGAGTTTTAGGCCTTATCTGAGTCCAGTTACACTCCTTTGTGCCTGCCGGCTTATTGCCATTGCGAAGACTTCTGAAAGTATAGAATCAGGGAGGCCTGCAGTTAAGATTAAGAGACATGAATCCAATCATGCTGGTGGCTGCCCCCAAATTATCCTTTTTGGTGATGGTCCCCCAAGTTCTGAAATCACTCCCGTGTGATATATCCAGTAAACAGGCCCTCTTAAATGAGCTATTAAGACATTTCTCTTCAGACAAACTGCTGCTAAGATGTTGTTTTTAATGTTCCATCATTGTCACTATAATTTTATTTACACTGTAATATTTTAGCTCTAACCCGCTTAAGGAACAACTGTTGAAAAGTAGGCTAAAGATCAATAAATTAAGATATCCCTCGTCCAGGTAGAACTGGTAGAGCAGAAGGTGAGCTTTCTGCAACACTTGGGAAGTGTATGTTGCCGGACTTCTTGCCGGTGTCTCCATCTCCTTTCCCAATAAGCAAGATTCTCTCACCCTCCTGCAGAGTCCTGGTCTCCATTAGAAATGGCCCTGCTGAATTGTCAGAAGGGACTGGGGACACCTTTACCAGTATCTCTTCCCCTTCTCTTTCAGGCAAAGTTACGACATCAGTATTGTTGCTCAAGTTGATCAGACAGGCTCCAAGTCCAGCAACCTCCTTGACCTGAAAAACCCATTTTTCAGGTATGTCACGGTGAATCTTACAAGGGTTTTTTCCCCACCTCTATAGTAAAGTTGTTGCTTTTTTAAATGTGTGCTTGTGTGAGTGAGGATGCAGTGTGTTTGAGGAACTGCTTTTCAGGGAACTACTTCTGCCTAACTCTAAAGCAAGTCTTCACTGGGCAGACTGGCAGGGGAAGCAAGCTAACTCTTCCTGATTGAATCGTTTTGCTTTCATGACCTGTGTTGGGAGGGATCGGGGGCTGGGTTGGAAAGACACGCAGCAATTTCAGGCAAATGGGGTAGGAAAGGAGCAGAAATGCATTCCTTTCTTACTAGTATAGTCAGATAGCTTTTTGCTGGTGAGAGGAAAGCAAGGGGACAGGAAGATGCATATTTCTTCCTATTCCTCCTTTATCTTCTGGGGTGAGCCCCCCCAATAGTATGAATAAATGTGAACCACTAGAATGTGGGCCCTTTCAGCAAGGCTAAGAGTATAAGAAGCCCCCCTGGATTACCCCACATATCATCTCACCCAGTATCTGGGTTTCCCTCAGTGGCCAGCCAGATTTTGAATAACTTGCCATCTTCCACAAACCAGGCTATTTCACTGCTCACACTTAGGAATCTAAGCATGAGTCAATTTAGGTGCTTCTTTGATGAGAAGGGAGACATCTCCTCATTTGGGTCCTGGTTTGTTGTAAATCAGATTCTACTGCCTTAAAACATTCACATGTAGTTAGTCCTTGCTTTTATTTCCAACAACTTCTTGCTAATTCATGTTGTGATCTATCTTGAGTGGGTGAGGAAAGGTTAGTGTGCAGATATTTAAAGATATTTGCTCCTGGCCAGAGACTGCTGGAGCCCTAGAAATCCAGTGGCATAGTTGCCTCTCTGCATCTTGCATTTTGGACAGGAGCCCTTAAAACAGTGGCAAGCAGAATAGTTGCTCTTGCTTTCTATTTTTTAAAAATAATTTTTATTAACTGGCCAATCACATCAAATTAAATCACATCACATAAATTCCGAATTACAAAGCCAAATTTTGAATTTTATTGGGGGGACCCATACTTTCTACTGGTGGGATGTGATGGCAAAGTCTCTGTGTTGTACAACATGCATCGCCACCACTTCTCGAATACTTGGTTTAGTTTGAGAGGATGGCTAAGCTGTGGCCTTCCAGATGATGTTGAGCTACAACTCCTATAATCCCTGATCACTGACCCACACTGTTTTGGGATGATGGGATGGCACTTTGTGAGCTGTCCTTGGATTAAAGTTTGGCAGAGGAATTCTGGCACCAACTTCTTACCGACAATAGCTTTTTGGAGACACAGTATTGTAGAGAGGGGTTTTTTTTATGTGTCCTGCCATGTGTGTATTCAAATTTTCAAAGTGCTTCAGGCTCTACCCTGCAAGAAAGTGAAAGTAGCAGGAACAGCACTGCTGCAATAGGCAACTGAACATTTTGCAATGATTGTCATGGCTATCTATTGGGCAGTGCTCAATACATCCATGTGTGTGTGTAAGTGAGTGAGGGATAGAGATATTCTGTATTTTACTACTTGAAACATCAGTTCATTATCTGCATAAACATTCAGGTAAGCTATCCCCCTGTCTCCTCTTTTTTAAAGCTAAAAGCAGAATTTTGCTTTGGTGTGTGTTCTTCTCTTAAACCAAAGGTAGATGTTTTTATAAAATCCTAGAATGCATTTGAATGCATATGGACATGTCATATACTTTCATTCAGTGGTCTCTTGGCCCCACAGTATTAGCTTCTCTCTCTATGCCAGATTGTGTAACCCACTTCATGGATTCCAGAAAAGCTTATGCCGCAATAAATTTATTGTGCTTTTAAGTTGCCACAAGACTCTCCTGCTCCTCTGGATGATGGTTGGAAATGGCCCACTATGTCTAGAATGATGAGCCACTGGGGCGCTTTGATCTCCAGAGTATTGACATTGGCGCTGGTGTTTGTGTGTGTGAGTGAGGGTGTGTGTGTCTGCTTTCCAGGTACACAGGTACAACTCCTTCACCCCCGCCAGGCTCGCACTACACCTCTCCTTCAGAGAACATGTGGAACACAGGTGGCGCCTACAACATGAGCACAGGGATGGCTGTTGCTGGTACTGTACCTTCTTCACTGTCACTCCTGGGCAAAGCTGATGGGTCAGCTATGTTCCTCAGTCATTTTGGGTCTGGACAGTCAGGACATCAGCCAGGAGTGCTGGATGCCACAGGGCTTGAGCTTTGCCTTCAGTTTGAAGGTTCACTGAATGGTTTTGGCCGTAAAGCTTTCTCATACAGTAACGTGAGGGCCTGCGGCAAGCAATCTGGTTTTGTTTGCAGCCGTATCTCATCCAATCCTGGTGGTTCAAAGTCCTTTCTGCAGCGGAGCATAGGAACATCTTAGACCCATGTAATCAAAATTGAGCAGTCTGCAGAGGCAAGCATAACAAGTGGGAGGATTTTCTAGCTAATGTCACAGAGTTTAGATGTTGAGTAGCTATGGGGTGATGAAGAGCAAATTTTCTCCTCCAAGGGCGAGCCCTGTTGACACTGTGTCCATAGCATTAATCAGGCAAATCATTTGCAACTAGAACAGTATTCTTGGGATGTGGCAACTGCCTTTCTCTCTCTCTCTGTAGAGTTGGCACATGTGTGATGCAGAATATCATACTTCTATATAATTACTATCCTTACAAGAACCTTGGGGTGTTCGTGCCTCTGCCCTTATCTTCCTGCTGGTGGTTCTGCAGTAGATCATTGTGTGGCATGTATACCCTCAGTCTGTTGGAAATTACCTCAGAGCAGAAAGAAGCTGGCTTCCTTGCCCCGAGCTCACACATGATGATGCTCGTACTTACACAGCAGACATGAATTTTCCTTTTCCAGTTGACCGTTTTGATGTTGACTACTATTTGCTGACTGGAGCACTGAGACTGAGGAGTACCTGTTGCACTGGTGCTGTCGACATTTTTCTGTTCGTGTTTCTTGCTGTCACCTGCAGGCAGCTGCCTGTAACCCCTCAGCATCTTGCTCAATGTTGTGTCTCATTCTGCTGAGCACCTAATGTCGTGACCTTTTAGCACTGGTAAAACTAAGCAGATGTGGATGAGAGATTGCTGGGAGCCCTGTGTCAGCTGCTTTTTTCAAGGAAGAGTGGACTTGGAGTGTGATTAATATAAATCTCCTATTGTCCCAGGGGGTACAGCAGCCTGGTGTATGTTTGATGTCTACCCAGCTTCTGTTGGGAGAAAATTTCCCTTTCCCCCAACCATTCTCCTATTGGGCTTCTCTCCGCTGGCCACTGCTGTTCACCCCCTTTGTACCTGTCTGAGTTGAGTTGGCCAACACCTATGTCCCCTCTCCCAGGCACAGCAAGTGCTGTAGCCACCATCAGTTGCTGAGATGGTTCCAACAAGGCTGCCAGCCTTCCTCGACAGAGAAAATCCAGATTCCATCCACCTTTGTTCAGCTAGTTCTCAAGCAGCAACTCCTTCCTCCTCCAAAGGCAATTTTGGCAAGGCATCTCTTTCTCAGGCAACCCAGCCAGACATATAGAAGGGAAGAGAGAACTTCCAAGTACTGTGGAGTGGAGTGAGGAAGCCCCTCTCTTATCTTTCTGTAAGAACCAGATTACGGCCCAGCTTCACTGCAGCGTTTGCCCAGGAGAGCTTCTGCATGAAGAACCCTATCCCTGCCTGGAACAGCCTGCCCCCTTTTGAAAATCCGCTTATGGGAGGAGGGGTGGTGCAGTGTGTGTGGCTTGGAGAGGCTCATGCGTCTTTAACACTTACCATGTAATGGCCTCTCCTGCCACAACGGTGCTGGGCAGGATGCTTGAAGGTCTAGGTGTGTGTGTCTTGGTTAGTGCCTTCCTCGTTTCTCACCCTCTTCCCTTCTACCCCGTGCTGCAGGGATGCCCACAGCCTATGATCTCAGCAGCGTGATTGCTGGTGGCACCAATGTTGGCCACAACAACCTTATTCCTCTAGGTGAGTTTATCTGCAATGTGGAGCAGATTATATCTAAATGGGAGGATCCTAGGAAACATGAGAGTCAGTGGCTGAGATGAAGGCCCCAGCTCTCAGATCTCCTGAGCATCTGATCTTTTGGGTTTTACTCCTGGCTCAGAAGTCATGAGGAGATCCTTTGCCCTACTTCATCCAAGTATTGGGCTTGTGAATGTTCAACAGGGTATACATGCCTTTGGCCACAGAATTATCTTCCTGTTCATTGTCCTTGAGTTTACCATGTGCACTAAGCCCAATTGCGGGAGAAGAGTGTCTCTGCAGGTTCTAAGAAGTTGGGTTGAATAATTAGAATTTTGGGTTCAGTTCCAGTTCATTTGTATTTCTCTGGTTCGGACACTTAAGTTTTACAAAATGGTTTTAAATAGAACTCATAAGACTATCATAACTCACTTGCTTACAGTGTAATTCCTATGACATTTAACATTATTATTTGTTCTTAAAACTGTTGCCTGCACTGCTATCCCTCAGAGCTCATCAGTCATGTTTGATTCCTGATGGAACAGAAAGGCGGCCTCTCTGTGTTGGGTTATATGCTCAAATAGTTTGAACTGTGCCAGGTTCCAAAAGCAGAAGTAACAAGAGAGATTCAGTAGAGTCCATACCTGCTATTCTTTAGGCCTAGTCTGTGCTGTCGTGCATACCCATGGGTTTGGGGGTCTGTGCAGAGCCAGTTTCAGGAACAAGTTACAGAACTAGCTTGAGGATTGGGGCCTGCTCCTTGTCCCCTTGAAAAGAAGCTAACAAGGGATGTGCAGCAGAGGGTGAGGTGGGAACTTTGCAACTGCCACATAGATGTCAAGTGTAAATCACAAAGAAAAGGCGCCTGCCATGGGGAAGGAAGGCAGATTGTGTGACTGCACTGATAGCAGTTGTTATAGTTAAGCAACCTGCACCACCAGTTGTGATCTCTGTGCATTCACACATGCATAACTGACAAGCTGACAACCCTGAAGGGTGGGTGTCAATGTTCTTATAAAAACAGAATGCAGAACAGCCTTGCCACAGTTGACTCCTGGGGTCATTGATGGGATGGTCATGATGTAGTCCTCTGTGGGATCCCTTGCTTTTGAGCATCAGGAGACCAATTATCAGTAGATAGTAGGCTTTACCCTCCCTGCAGTCTTGGCTCCGAGTATTGTACTTTGTTTTCTTATAGGAATGAATGGCAAACGGTTACCTTTAAGGGCAAACACACCAATTGGCATATTCTGGACAGATAAAAACTACTCCATGCCCCTTGTGGCAAACGTGTCTACTCCCATCTGTAACCCCATCCTGGCTTGTTTCTTGGTCACCCTGAATATGAAGGAACTAAGGAAGTTATGAGAAGATGTGAGCTGGCTTAGCTAAACAAGTGCTGGCATTATACTTAAGCAATAGGCATGTACCTGCCCCAGGAAGCTCACACACTAAATGCTGATGGGAGGGGGAGAATGAATGAGAATAAATGTCAGTCACAGCCGGTTCATCATTGGAATATGAAACTTTAGAAATTTAGCCATGCACACTTTATTTAAATTTGCTGTTTCTTTGCCCTGAGAGAAGTGATTTGGGGTCAAAGTAAATGCAGAACAACCAGTCTTAGAATCTCCCTTCCTGTCTCTCTTGGCCTACTTTTCTAGACCTGAAGTGGGTGAATTATAGGGTTTTTTTCACCACTTGAGCCCTAGAGAAGTTGGTCAAGAGAGACAGGAAGCAGGATTCTGGGATTGGCACATCTGCATTTATTTTGTACCTAGTTAAGCTACTTCTCTCAGACCTCAATAACTGAGATACTCATTTTGAACTGGTTATGGTTTGGGGTGGCTCAAATTGAGTCCAAGGCATCTTAGGCTCGGGTAGTTCTGGCGTCATAAAATCAAAATGCCTCTGAATTTGAGATCATACTTGTTTGGAGGTCCAGGTGTTTTATCTCTGCTTAGTAGTTGGCAGCCAGAGGCAGAGTGGGAGAAGCAGTCAGAGAGTGGGATTCACTATGTGTACAGCCTGTTTTTCAGATGCTGTTGGGAATGGTCCATCTGTGGTGCATGCTTACAGCTTGGGAGGTGGGGCTTAAGGTAAAGTGAAGTAGCCTAGTGCAGATTGAACCTGTCTGTGTTT
Organism: Podarcis gaigeae; assembly: GCF_964106915.1. NCBI lineage: Eukaryota > Metazoa > Chordata > Lepidosauria > Squamata > Lacertidae > Podarcis > Podarcis gaigeae. The sequence goes on along the minus strand of NC_139694.1, from coordinate 30,999,533 downwards.
TTCCTCCTCCTTTTATTTCTTCCTGAGCAGCCAACACTGGGATTGTCAATCACACCCATTCCCGGATGGGATCCATCATGAGTACAGGGATTGTTCAAGGTAAACCTGGTCTGGGCTTTCTTGGAGTTGAGGGGAAAGGATGTGTGTGCCTCTGTTGAGCCTTCTCCTCTTTGGGGGTTTGAGCTGTATGGCCACAAAGGGATCAGGTACTTCATTGGGAACGAGAAAGGTCAAAGGCTGCCATGTTAATTGCAGAATGCAGTCAAACCTCAGTTGTCAAACGTAATCTGTTCAGGAAGACGGTGCGACTTCCAAAACATTCGACAACCGAGGCACGGCTTCCCATCAGTCGCAAGAGCTTCTTGCACTCAAGCAGAAGCCATGTTGGATGTTTGGGTTCTGAAAAATGTTTGAAAACCAGAGCATTTACTTCTGGGTTTTCGGCATTCGGGAACAGAACTGTTAGAGAATTGAGGTTTGACTGTACTATATCACCCCTGAAGCTTAAACTAGATATCCCCAAAATGCCAGCAATGTGAACACTGAACATTTATAGCATCCCATTTTGGCATCAAATTACTTTGCTTTGTGATGGGTGAATTAATAGCTGAATTGGGTAGTTGAAGAGATTGACTTGGCTTATTGTGACAGAGGCTTCCCTAAACAAGCATTCACCGTCTCAGATGCATGGACCGAGAAGCTAGTGGGCTATATCATGACAGCTTCAGTCTCCTATCAACGCCAGCAAGCTATTGCCTACAGAATTTCATGCCATATCACTTTGCCTCTTGTTTCTGCAGAGTGTGGTGGCCCAAGCTGGTTGAATTTCATTTTTCAACCATGTATGCAGACCATGTAACGCCCAAAAGTAAGAATCTGAATTTATATTGAAACCTGTCAGTTCAGAGTTGCTTTAGCTCCCTCATAGAGGTTCCGTGTGTGTGTGTGTGTGTGTGTGTGTGCGTGCACGCACACGCACGCACACACACACACACACACACACACAGTCATACCTCTTGTTACGTTTACTTCAGGTTAAATCTTTTTGGGTTGCGTCCTGTGACGACACAGAAGTACCGGAAAGGGTTACTTCTGGGTTTCGCTGCTCACACATGTGCAGACACTCAAAATGACGTCATGCGCAGAAGCAGCAAATCACGACCTGCGCATGCGCAGATGCGGGTTGCGTTCTGCTCATGTTGTGAACGGGGCTCCGGAACGGATCCCGTTCGCAACCAGAGGTACCACTGTATAAAGCTAGTGGTCTAGTGCTCAGGATTTCTATTTCTGCTAGAAACCTGACTTGATTCCTTACATATGAGACTTCTGAACTTTTTACTTTTTTCACTGCAGGTTCATCTAGTGGTCAGAGTGGAGGAACATCAAGTGCTCACTATCCTGTCAACAGTCAGTTCACTATGGGAGGCCCGGCCATTTCCATGGCATCTCCCATGTCCATCACAACCAACACAATGCATTATGGGAGCTAAGAGACCCTCACCCCTGATCCTCTGAACTGACAGCACCAGGAAACCAAATGAAGAAGAAAAAATTCCGCCCTGCCCACCTGCCTTCTGCACCTCAGTTTGGCAATTGCTTCTCTGGATTTCTTCCACCCCCTGCCTCCCCCCCCCCAAAAAAAAAATTAGTCTTGCCAGAGATGTTCTGACCCTTGTACAATAGAAGACACCCCCCACTCGTTCTTTGATAGCAGACTTGTACACTTTTTTATGAAATGTTGGAAACTTCAACTTGCTCAACCATGACTGAGTTCCTGCGCTCACTGTCTTACAACCAATCATGTCGCTAGTGGTATCATTCTTCAAATCTTCCATGACTGATCAGCATTAGGCACAGGTTGTAGAGCAAAGCTGCAACAGGGCTTCTCAGCAGTACTGTGGACAGCCCAGCGGCAGTGCTAGTAACCTGAGCCTTCATCCTTGCTCCCAGTGTTTTGAACGAAGGGGCTGCAGCTGGCTGTAGAGTGGGCATAGGCGAAAATCCAACTGCTCATCCTTCCATCTGTGCGTTGGTTTCTTCCACCCAACCCAACCTCCGGGTTCATTGCTTTGCTAAGACTTAGGAGGAGGAAGTGTTTCCTGCCACGAGGGAAAAGAAAAGGCCGACAAGCCTTCCTGGCTGGCTTTGTGAGGAGTTCTGGCAACTTACTGCTGTAGATCTTTGGGCTTCCGGAAGAACATCTGAGATGAGATGGACTGTTGTGCCACAAGTATCTTATCAGCCGGTCTGATGATTGCCTGTCTCGGGGGGGAATCTCGATGTAGCATCAAAGGGTTAAAAAATTTTAAAACATGAATGTACCAAAAAGAAAAAAAAGGTTGCTGGCTGAAAGTGAACAGTTTGTGTATCAGTTTCCTGTTGCTCAGCTCATCTTGACGGCTATGCCCAGTTCTGGCTCCATTTCCACCCTGTTTTCTAGGCTGTTGCAGCTGCTGTCTCTAGTCCATTTTTCTCTTCAGCTGGGCAGGCAGTGGGTACTGGGTGCCAAGTGGCTTAGTATATAGACTTGCCTGCTCCCTGCAGTAGCCACCAGGGACTCTTAGAGTAGATGGTTCTGGCATCTGTTATGGAAGCCCCTTTGTAGTCTTTGTATGTGTAACCTGTAACCATTTATGGTATTTTCTTTCTTTTGTTCCTTTCAGAGCCACCAGTTGGCATGTTCGAAAGGAATTGGCAGGGACCCGTTTTATGGAGGGGAGGGAGTGTGTTTTACTTAGGCAGTTTCCCTTGGCTCCCAACAGGGGCTTGGTGGGCTGAATTGGGGGGGGGGGAGGGAGGAGGGGTCTTGTGCAGAAGCTCCATAGTGGCTGAATTGTGGGGTCTACACAGTCAATTGTTAGGTCTGGCTGATCAATGATTTTGTGACTATTGAATAAAACTGGGAGGGTTTTGAAGACTTGTTTATAGTGGCTGGTTTCCCCCACCTCAGGTTTTGATGTGACTCCACAAAGCTCATTTCCCTTTCGCTCACATCTTCAAAGGACAAGCCTCTGCTTTTGACATACAGTTAAGAGACTCTCACTCTGTGCAAAGGCTGCCTTTAGGACCTCAGACTTGGGTACAAAATCCCTGAGGAGGAAACCCAGTAGTTTTCCACCCATGCCATTAGGTGCTTCTTTCTACCAGATTTCGGTCACCCTCTTTCACAGACAAAGACAGCATGTTACATGGCTACTTTCGCTGATCCTGTGTTATACAGTGTGGCCACAGAGGATGACAGTGTTGGCTGGGAAAGAAGCTGGGAAAGAGCCACACTCCTCTTAAAAGGCAGTTTTATTTAAATTAGCTTTCCATAGAAAACAAAATCAAGTAGCTAAACTAAATCAAAGTAATCTGAAGTGCTCAACCTCCCTATCATTCAAGCTTCCCTCCCAAGAAGCTCTTACTTCTATTCCTGATCATCTACCCTTACTCACCGAGGATCTAAAAAGTCTCAGCCATCAGCTGACTCTGCTACATCCCGCCGTTACCAAAGATTTAACTGGAAGGGGAACAATAATCACTCCATGCAGTCGCTTTCTGCAGCCCTGTCAGGACTGCAGGCCCATCCTGTGATGAAGGAGCAAAAGGCAGCTGCATCCATCGCAAGTAACGTTTTGTGATGTTAACAGCCAGGCCTTTAAATTTGTTTCCAAAAGTGGGGTTCTTTGCAAATCGGGCATCTTAGTGACACAGCTGGCTGAAGTAGGACAACAAAAGTCTTGAAATGGTGAGGTGATGCAGCTTGGTCCCTTTTCCAGCTCAGGTGTCTACTTGCCTCTTGAATGAGTGTGCACCTTCCTTCGCCCATGGGCTTTCCCTGAGGCCAGACATTCATGATGAAAGTGTCTGCAACAGAGATTTTAGGTCTTGTAAGTAGGGCATGCACTAAGGGAGAAAGATGAGAGATACCAACCCCTTGTTACCTCTCCCAGAAGCACATTAGTTCCTGTGCTTCCATTGGTAGGGGTGGGGATTGGGAGCAGTGGGCGCTTTGACAAAGAATATTTGACACCCAGCGGCATTTTTAGCATCCGTTTCATGCCATACGGGATGGCCAGAAGTTCTTACCAGCTGCCTTTCACATATGCGAGTTGGAGTGGTTGGCCGGGTGAGGCAGTGTGCTTCTGCCGAAATGAGCAGCTGGCGTGGGATGAGAAGGTGTGCCGGTTGCATTCTGGAAGAAATACAGCTTCAAAGAGAAGAAAATTAATCAGTTGTAGAAATCAAGCAGGCTTGCCTTCCTCCACCTAGAATCAGTAAGTTAATTTGAAAACTCAGTGACTGCACTTTTAAGAATACTCTGGTTTAATCAAAACCTGAACGCAAACAAGCAAAAGCAAAACCTGCGTGTCTAAAACTGAATACATGACCCATGTCAAATTGTTTTTGGGCTACTTTTGTGCTACCAAGTTAACGGCAAACCAAGGTCCTATATTAAGGGCTGGAGATGCCTTATATTCTCTAGAGTAGCCCACTGGATGTGCCTGCGTCCCTGTTCTGCAAGTTGCTGAGGGAGCAAACATTACCATTTATTTCCTATTTCACAAAGAAACTGTTCAGTACCTGTTTCTTCAAGGCTTAGCTGCACGTGCCAAAAATACATAGATTTCTCAGTATGCCAGGGCCGGGGGAATCAGGTTTGGAAACATTGTGTAACTGTTTTTCTTGTTACCATCCTAATCCAGTTTGGCAGATGGCAGAAGAAGTATAAATAATACTCCATTTTCTAGAGCACAAAGTTTTCTTTAAGAAACTGAAGTTTCCTAGGGTAGCATAGTGAGACTGTAAATCTGTACATTTGCAATCGGCACATACTAATACTTGAAATGTACATGGGAAAACTGGATTCACCTTAGCTGGGTAATTTAATCCACCCCATCCCACGTTAGGCTGGATATCCAGCTATAACTGTTTCCCTGTTTATTAGACGAGAGCTTTGTACAGGATGTCCAAACCAGCCCTGAGGCATGTGCGTAAGAACAATAATCCACATCCTTGTTGGATCTTGGCTGTGGAGTTTGTATTGACACTACCAAGGTGGGGCCATAGAGTTTGCTTAAGAGTTCTCATTTAAGTTCAGTGTTGCAGGCAGAATGTGACTAATCCTGAGCACATTGCACACCTCTGTCTCAGTCTACAGTGTCATTTCCGAACCTTGAAATGCATGCATGTGAAAAGTCCACACTGTAACGCCAACTGTATTTTTTATAACATGCCTAAAACTATATGAAAACACAAGACAAAAGTGAAGGGAGTTTAACAAAGGGAAAAATGGATGGGGGGGGGGGCTAGCTGCAAAACAGCTCATTTATTTTTCTTACGTTGTACTTAATAGGCTTTGAGGTTTAAAAATATAAAACGAAAAGACAGCAAAAAGCAGATAAACCAAGCTTTTAAGGAATGTTAGACTACTAATACTAATATCTATTGACATTTGCCTCTCTTCGAAACTCTACGTATTCTCAAAGCAGCTCAAAATCAAGGGAGTATAAAATGTTTAAAAACCCATTAAAATCGTACAAATTAAAACTAAAAATATGAAACTAGCAAAAAACAAATCATCACAGACAGCCCAATACTACACTGCGTGTAATATTCAATTAAAAACTACCCCCAGTTTTCTCGGGTGGACTGAAAATATCTTTAGGGCCCGCTTAAGACGAGGAGGGAGCAAAACCTATCTCTTGAGGAAGGGAGTTCCATAGCTGAAAGGCTGTCGCTGAAGAAAACCATCTTTTGCACCTTCCAGCCTGACTACCTTGTGGTGAATCTGCAGGCACAGGCTCTGTAGCTGATTTCAAGGCCCGGCAGCCCCATACGGATAAAATGGCCCAAACTTGGTCCCAACTGTTCCGGGCTTTAGAAGTTATGATCCATACTTTGAATTGGGTTTGGAAGACAACAAGCAGCAAGTGCAATTCATGGAACCTATTACTCTGATATAAGAGCCCAGTCCCTGCAGGTACCCAGCATTTTGCACAAGGGCAAGGGTCTGAGCCAGGGCTAGGCAACCTAAGGCCCATGGGCCACAAACGGCCCATGGGGGTTGTTTAACCGGCCCATGAGCTGCCCCCGAACTGAGCCGAACTGGGGCGCTCGGCAAGTCCCTCTGTTCCGTGCTAAACTGGCACAGGGACTCACTTCCGTGGTGCTGAAAATCGCATCTGCACATGCTCTGGAAATTGCGACCTTGTGCGCGCGATCTGGCCCACGGAGGGATCTTTGCTGGAGTGAACCGGCCCAGGCGAGGTAAACCTTGCCGACCCCTGGTCTGAACCCTATTTAGAGGCAGCCCCACATAAACAGCATTGCAGCAGTCTGGTCTAGATGTATACAAGTAACACTCTGGGATCTTACAGACTTCATCAACTTCACTGTTCCAGCCATATTCCGTCATTTACAAATTCGGCTTCTGCTGACACAGCATATACATTTCCCACTGTGCTGCAAATTTGCGAGCAGCGCCAATGTATGCATTAATTACATTAAAATCCACATCAAAGGTGTAGCTTACACCCCAGGTTCAGGGACTTTCCAGGCTTCTCCTTGCTGCCTCCTTCCTTGACCATTTCCCTCCCCGGTTCACGACCCTCACCAATCTTGCTGCATAATCTCCGTGCATATTCCTGTCTGGATTTAACTGGGTTGATGCTTCTAGCCTGCCTGGATAGAGATGTGTTGCATAAATCTGATTTATGTTGTGCTATGGCAAGTCGCACCCACTACCAGCATACAGCCTTCATACAGAGAAAGCCCAGTCACCCCCCAGCTCTGGTTTGCAGGTACACCAGCGGAAAAACCAAATGGCTGCTATCTTCAAAGCGAAAGCAATCGTTACTCCTCCATTCACCCCAGGATGTCATCACAAGCGGAGGTCTTTTTGCACCAGAAATGTCCTTCCCATTATATCTAGCAGCATTTCCCTCACCCCTGGTGGTCCAACCAGTCTGAAGAAAAGTTCTGATGAGCTCAAAGGCTTGCTCCCGACCAACATTTTGTTGGGCCTTAACAGTATTGGAACAGTTACTAGAAAGGTTTCAACGGTAAATCACAGCCTGTTATTATTACTTAATCAAATGCCTGTTCTGTTCCTCATAATTTTGGGCACAATGAGCACTATGATATAATTAGCATTACTTTATCTATGCAGTGGAACCTGAGAAGCCGAACACCTGTAATCTCGAACCTTTATGCTCCCGAGCGATCAAAAACTGGAAGTGATTGTTCTGGTTTTTGAATTATTTTCGGAACCTGAATGTCCAGTACGGCTTCCGATTGACTGCAGGATGCTCCTGTAGCCAACTGGAAGCCGCGCCTTGGAAGTCAAACGTTTTGGAAGTTGAACGGACTTCTAGAATGGATTTCGTTTGACTTCCAAGGTACTCCCATTGTACTTTCACTATGCAATGTTTACATCATATACTAACAATATTTTCAGGGGTCCAGTATAAAGCTACCTCAAATACTGTAAGTTCAGAGCAGATTTTGTCAACCTGTTGCCCTCCAGACAACTCCCTGCCTGCATGACCAGGTGGGCAAAGGCTGGCTTAGAGATATTCATAATACTAAATTGCCACAGGGTACCCAGAATTATATAGTAAAATCATGCAATGACATCATCATGTTTCCAGCCCTGAGTACTTTTGCTGCTGTAAAATCTCTGCAACTTCCGAGGCTAAAAACTCATTTGAAATATCTGACTTTCTAGCGGCTGCATCGTACACAGCTTATTTCCCTCTACCTTTCCTTCCCCTCTCGGCACAAGTAGCATTTTGCTCTCCAAACCTTGCCCTAGCTTAGTGGGAAGAGAAGAACACATACCTTGCAACCAATAGCCAGAAGGACATGGAGAGATACAATGACAGCCAACAGGGCGCAAGCAGCCAGCCTGGTGTCTGAGCGGATAACTGGCCAGAAGGTAAGAACCAGAACTGAGCCAGAGAGACCCACTGCAAAGATGAGCAGCAGCCACTGCAGCCAGGATATAGGAATCAGCCACAGCATCTGTGAATGAAGGAAGTGGAAGTTGAGTAAGATCTCATACACGCTTCATGAGAAACAGGACCTCATCCAGTGGCAGCTCTGAGTTTTAATTCAGGTCCTTTTTGCTGAAATCCCACTGCAGAAAACTAACAGTGCTTGAGGAATGTGTGAATGTCTGGAGGTGGTTGCAGAATGGATGGCGGCTAACAGATTGAGGCTGAATCCTGACAAGCCAGAAGTAAGGTTTTGGGGGAAACAGGGAGGGTGGGTGTGCGGGACTCCCTGGTCCTGAATGGGGTAACTGTGCCCCTGAAAGACCAGATGCGCAGCCTGGGAGTCATTTTGGACTCGCAGCTGTCCATGGAGGCGCAGGTCAATTTTGTGTCCAGGGCAGCTGTCTACCAGCTCCACCTGGTACACGGGCTGAGACCCTACCTGTCCGCAGACTGTCTCGCCAGAGTGGTGCATGCTCTAGTTATCTCCCACTTGGGACTACTGCAGTGAAGGTGACCCGGAAACTACAATTAATCCAGAATGTGGCAGCTAGACTGGTGACTGTGAGTGGCCGCCGAGACCACATAACACCGGTTCTGAAAGACCTGCATTGGCTTCCAGTATATTTCTGAGCACAATTCAAAGTGTTTGTGCTGACTTTTAAAGTCCTAAACAGCCTCGGCCCAGTATACTTGAAGGAGCATCTCCACCCCCAATGTTCAGCCCAGACACTGAGGTCCAGCTCCAAGGACCTTCTGGTAGTTGCCTGTGAAAAGTGTGGTTACAGGCAACCATGCAGAGGGCCTTCTCGGTAGTGGCACCAGCCCTGTGGAATACCCTCCCATCAGATGTCAAGGAAATAAACAACTATCTGACTTTTAGAAGACATCTGAAGGCAACCCTGTTTAGGGAAGTTTTTAATGTTTGATGTTTTATTGTGTTTTTAATATTCTGTTCAGAGCCGCCCAGAGTAGCTGGGGAAACGCAGCCAGATGGGCAGGGAATGAATGAATGAATAATAATAATGGAAAGCACAACGGAGCAGGACTTTTGAGTACTTTCTACTGGAACGTTATGCTCTACAAACTGAAAAGAAACGACATATGAATCAGTCTTTTCCCTGCAACCCCATTTTCCTTACTCACCGCAGTGGGGATGTACACAAATAGGGAATAACCATAGACACACACCATCTCCAGGAAGGTGTAGGAGTCCACATGGACCTGGACCCCCTTTCGCCACTGCAAATAGCCCCACAGGGCAAGGGGTACTAGCCAGGCATAGCAGTAGATAATTATTCCGGCAATGGACACTGTGGAAAAGGAAAACGATATTAAGAACAGCATTCGCTCCAAGGCAAAAGCACTGGCAGGGTCAGTAACCAGGGCTTACCCTACCAGGAACAAGCCTCCACATATTTGCCTTCTGCCTGCCCTTCTCCGGCAGGCACTAAGAAGAGCAGAAGCTCCTTAGCATAACTTAGTCATAAAATGAATGGCAGATTTAAAAGTAGTTCTCAGTTATGCTAGTAAACACAAGAGGGAGGGAGGGAGGGAGGGAGGGAGGGAAGGGTGTGTGTGTGTGTGTGTGTGTGTGTGTGTGTACACATGCACAAAACTTCCTTCCCTTCCTCCCTCTTGTGTTTACTTATAACTGAGAACTACTTTTAAAGTTTCCATTCATTTTATGACTAAGTTATGCTAAGGAGCTTCTGCTCCTCTGCAAGAAGTTAAAGATATCTGGGAGCCAAAATTTAGACATTCTGAATACTGTCCATTTACCCATCTTACACATCCCCAGTAGGAAAGAAAGGAGTCATTACTACAATTCTTGCTTCCTGCTTTTTTTGTAGGCCGCACACCACCTTGCTCAAAAGCTTTTGCAGGTGACGTGCAAGTTACTGTATTTTTTACCTTTCCCCCCCAAAATCTCTATTTTGCCCATTCTTTGTGTGCCTTCAACAATACCCAATATATAAAAGGGTTATGATTGCATAAAGCTTAAATTGCAAGAGACACTCCCTCACCGACTGCTCACCTTTGTGGAATTGGGGGCTGCCCTTTTTCTCCTGGAAGTTGGACAAGTTGCCGCTGATAGCCAGCGTGAAGACCAACGTGGCACAGATCCAGAACGGTCCTTTGAGAGGCAGAAATACAACATTAGAAGACCAAAAAAGACGGGCAGACTTCTTGTCTCGGCACAGGGCAATGAATGGAGCCAACTGTGAGCTCATTTACCCAATACAGAATAAGGAAACAACTGAAGAGCCGGGGCTCAGGGGAGGTGTCTCAGCACAACACTGGAGGCCGCCTGGTAGAGCAGGCCTTAGAGGGGAATCTACATTCCCCAAGCACAAACCTTGGACACACAAAGGTGTAACACATTGTTAGGCTTCCAGTCCATCTAGCGCAGCCTCCCCCCCCCAACCTGCTGTTCTCCAGATGTTTGGGGCTTAACTCCCATCATCCCAGCAAGCTTGGCCCAAGGGTCAAGGGTGATAGGAGCTATAGTTCAAATAATCTGTAAGAAAGAATCAGAATCAATGAAGAATCTTCTTCGACATCAACTTCGTTTGGACTGGTCATGTTGTTCGGATGCCCGATTATCGTCTCCCAAAGCAACTGCTCTATTCCGAACTTAAAAATGGAAAGCATAACGTTGGTGGTCAACAAAAGAGGTTTAAAGGCTCCTTCAAGGCAAATTTTAAAAATGTACTATAAACCCCGACAACTGGGAAACACTGGTCTGCTAGCGCTCCAATTGGCGAACAGCCTTTACCAAAGGTGTCATGGGCTTTGAAGATGCTCAAACACGAGACGAAAGGGAGAAATGTGCTAAGAGGAAGGCACGCTTGGCAAACCCTCACCGTGATCAACTCCCGCCCGGAAACCTATGTCCCCCCTGTGGAAGGACGTGTGGATCCAGAATTGACCTCCACAGTCACCTACAGACTCACTGTTAAAACCATGTTCATGGAAGACAATCTTACTCAGCTATGAGTGATCGCCAAAGAAGAAGAAGCAGAATTGGTAGGGCACCAAGCCGGGGAAGTCTGATCTAGTCCTAATTCCCCATGGCTTTTCCCGGTGTCAGACATCCATTGACTGATGAGCTGGGACCTTCCACTTGCAAGGTATGTATTTAGGGATGACAGAGCAAGGAAATGAAGACTGCATTTCTGGAAGATGACTAGCAAGCTTCACCCCCCCCCCCGTCCCCACTTAATCAGGACTTGTTTCTCAGGATGCTGAGCAAGCTGCATTCTCTGTCCTGGGCATAGTATGCTACATCACAGTTTACAGTTCAATCCAGACTTTGTAAAGCAGGAGGCAGTGCTCTGCATCAGTCTGAGGTTCTCTGTACTCACCATACAGGTCAGGGTTATTCCGTAGATGGTGCCATACAAAGTTTTTCCCTGGCAGCGGAAGCAGCGACCCCTTTATCCTGTCCAACACCTGATAAACAAGAAATAGGCCTTGCCTCAGCAAAATGGAACCCATGGGGACGTGCAAGGATGCAGGGCTTTTTGTTTCCCATCTCAGGAGGTGCAGGAACTACTAGAAATATTGTACAGGCATTTCTATGCCTTGCACTAGACCCCATTGTCAGGGTATGGAGAGAAGACGGATAATATGGTTGCCCAAAGCCAAGCAAGCAAGCTTGTGGTGGACGGAAAGGCTGAACTCAATTCGTTATTCTAACTTCATGGTTAGGAAATCTCCACCCCCACAGTCAGAACATCACCACTGTGGATTTCAGCTCCTGAAAATATCAGTCGATCAGGAAGATCTTCAACTTGTACCCAACAAAATAATGGTGGCAATTCAGCTACAGCAGAATCCTGGAGCCAAATTAGGCTCAAAGGACAATAAAAATGTGCCAGCCATGAGGTTGTGGCTCCATCCATGAAACAGAACTGGACCCTATGGGTGGTTTAGCCCAGTAGTGGCCAAACTTTGGCCTCCAGCTGTTTTGGGACTACAATTCCCATCATCCCTGACCACTGGTCCTGTTAGCTAGGGATGATGGGAGTTGTAGTCCAAAAACAGCTGGAGGGCCAACTGCAAACTGTATGGCAGGTCTTGTGCTTGTTACTTGCAAGCTGAGTTACTACACTCCCTCATCTTGTCAACTGTGGCTGATTCTTTGCTGCGACTATGAAGCTAGAACTACACGAATTCCCTTACCTGGTATGTGTCAACATCGAAGAAAGCCTGGTAATATTCAAAGGTCCAGAAACTGGATTGCTTTTTCTGGGAACTCAAGAGCTGCAGGGATGAGAATGCAGGTTACTGCTTTGCCCTTGGCCAGGAAAGATATTTTGGGTGGGACAAACCAACCCCTGGGCCTCTTGTGAAGATAGAACTCCTGATCTCGTGCCCTAAGCATTCTTACTTTAAAAAAGAAAAGAAAAAGAGGCAGAGTGCTTCATTCCAAATAATGATCCAAGAAGAAGACCTCTTTCTTTCATGGACGCTTCTCCTCCCAGGAACTCCTTTCAGCAAGCTTTGAGGAAACTCCATAGGCTGCAGTTGTGTGTGTTAAGAGGTGGGGCGTGAAACTTATGGGAGGGACTATAATTACTAGGGAACATTATTTTTATGGAAATTCTTCCAGTTACTCTTCACACATGGAACGATAGGAATTTTGGCTGCTCAAGAGTGAATTAGGTAGGGTGACACAGCAAAGTGCTCCCCCCCTCTGTGTGTGTGTTTGTGTTTGTGTGTGTGTGTGTGTGTGTGTGTGTGTGTATATATATATATGCGCATTGTGTTGTTATTTATTGTCTTTCTTACCCACCCTTCACAATAAGGTTTCAGGGTGGGTTAAAGCACATTAAAAACACAGAGAGTAATTCCATACAACACGTTACAGGCGGGACACAAAACTAAATTATGCCCTTTTGAAAGCAAACAATGGAAGCCAGACAAACCTCTGTGGAAAGGGAGGTCCACGTTCTTGGAGCTACCACCAAGAAGGTAATCTCACAAGCTCCCCCCAACCTGTAACAGCGGAAGAACTACCAGAAGGGCCTCCTCTGCTGATCTTAAGCCCCAAGCTAGTCTATACAGGGAATGAGGCATTCTTTCAGCTGTTTGGAGCCCCGTTATCTAGGCTTTCAACACAAATGTTAGAGAGCACCTTAAATTGGGCTGGGAAGCTATGAGGAAACCAGTGCAACTGCTACAAACCAGGTGTAATATGCATTCTATGCCTCCTATCCTCCTTATCTATGTAAATCACTGTGCTTTACATCAAAGCTCCCATTTGACCTGTTATCTCCTTCCCACTCTCTTCCAGGTCCATAGGAAGTAGCCCCTTGGCTAGGCTAATGTTTCCTTCCTGCCGCAAAGCAGCTACTTCTCCAGCTGGCTATAAATCAACATGCAGGACAGAATTTGAAACAGCAGCACCTCTGTTTTATCATCCTCCTCTTCTGCCTCAGGCTCTTCATTGTAGCCGGAAGACATGTTTACAGTTGTGTGGCTTTGCCGCTCACTGATGCTAGGAGTGGTGGCATCCGCATTATCAGCCAGCAAATCTATGGCTTCATCAAATTCTGCAAAAAATAAAATAAAATACGCCAGGCAGTCAGGACAGAAATACTAGCACAATCAGATTTTGCTCTAGAGCCCCTGTAGCTCATAGCTAGGACACCACTTCCATAGCGTGACAATGAAAGCAGTTTTGCAGGTGAGCAGAAGTAGATTTTTGCTCTGCCTATTGCAGAGCTGCCAAGTTACTTGTCTGGAATAAATTGTTAGCCAAGCCAGCCTCTGCACCATTTTCTCATCTGGTGCTTAAAACCCCAGGATGCCACCAACAGAGGAGGTGAAAAAACCTGGACGGCTTTTTCCTCTAGTTTTAACATACTTTGCTTTGCTTTATTACATTTATATTCCAGCGTACATAGTTCTCCCTCACCCTCATTTTATTTTCACAACAACCCTATGAGGTAAGTCCGGCTGCGTGTGAGCGACTGGCCCAGGGTGACCCTGGGAGCTTTGTGGCTAAGTGGGGATTTGAACCCTGGTCTCCCAGGTCCTAGGCTGGCACTCTAACCATCATACCACACTGGCGTTTCAGGTACAATTTCATGTGTATGTGGTACCAGAGGCAATGTTTGAAAATCTGAAAGACCCCACTGTTTAGTGAGTAGAACTTCTGCATTTCTCCCTCCTAGCTTCAACCTGTGTTTTTGGGAGGTTTTCCCCAATAAAAGCTCAACAACTTTCAAGGTGTCCGGGTTTCTACTTTTTGAAATATGGTAACCCTAGCTTAAGGTAGAAACAAAACTTGGATACTTCCAAAGAACTTGTGTTTCCTTGAGAAATAAGGTAGGCTTACCTACCTTCAGAGGCAGCTAGAGCAATCTACACCACAGAAAAACCAGTACACACGTACCCCCCAAAAACCCAGCCTGCTCACAACACATTGTTTGGGTTTTTGTTTGCACTAAGCAAAAATTCTCCACAAGTATAAAAAACTGTTCATTATATTCTTCTGAACCTGAGAGAGAGATGCTGTATAAGATGGTTTGTGGGCCAATTCAAGTCCCACCACAGCTATTCCTATGCATGATTACTCAGAAACAATCCCATTGTGTTCCATGGGGATTACCGTACTTCCTACTGTGTGTTTAGGATTACTACTGAACAGACATGCATAGGCTTCCACTGTAAATCCCGTTGCCTTCAATGGATTCTGCTCCCATGACAGTTTGCTCCTTCAACCCTCTTTTAACAGCAGGCAAGTTCTCAACAGCTGGACAAAAGTTATCTTATGAGGCGGGTACTCTCCAAGAGCCAGAGTTTGAAATTAGCAGGTCGCCAGGCACATTTTGCACCTAAAGTTTCTGCATTTGCCAACACCTCTGCAAGTCTGGGTGCTGTTTTCTGCGCCTGGCTGACACCTGAGGATTACTGAAATGTATGTGCTCTGAAGTCTTGAGGATAGACAATATATTAAGGAGTTTAACAATAAAGAGTAGAATGTTTTGAAAACCGAAGTACGGTAGCAATATTTTTATTGTAAACACCAAATGAAACACGTATTAACAATTTTTGCTAAAAAATGTGACATTAACAATCTGTCACTTATGTGAATTGCTTATCACTTAGTTCATGCTTATCAAAATAATAAACAAAAAGTATTGTCAAACCACACACACCCAGTGGCAACTAGACAGCCGATTTTGGTGCCCACAACCCAAGTCCCAGAAGCCATTTGGCTCCTAGCTTTTCTATCCCAGTTTCTAACACTGCCAAGAGCTGTAGACTGACTACTCCAGGTATAGAAGACTAATGAGATAGGAAAGGTAGATAATCCAACAAAAGGTTATGGTCTTGTAAGTGGGGCACGTATGAACAGGGAAGTTTTGAGGTGGGTAGAGAAAGAACACTGCACAGCCTAATGCCCAAAGCTTGCCACAATCCATAACTCACTCAGGAGAATTAAAATACTCACCATGAAACTTGAGCTCATCTGGGGCAGCCATGATGCAACTGGATTATCCTGGAAAAGAAAACAAACTGCGTTAGCAGAAACATGAAAGAGCTTTGAAGCAACTTAAAGGCTGAAACTGTATTATGGCATCAGTCTTCATGTACCGCAGCCCACTTCTTCAGATGCATGAAGCATAATCATAAACTGGCAGGTGCATATATTATAGACATACAGATGTGTACATTTAGATGGTTGGGTTGGGATGTATGGACAGGAGGCAGTTAAAGGCAGCTTCAAAACAGACGTGGGGGTAACCTGTGGCTTTCCGTTTGTTGCCGGACGTTTATCAGACCCAGGTCAGCACAACCAACAGTCAGGGACGTTGGCAGTTAGAATCATAGAACTGTAGAGTTGGAAGGGATCCTGAGAGTCATCGAGCCCAACCCTCTGCAATGCAGGAATCTCAACTAGATCATCCACAGCAGATGGCCACCCAACCGCTGCTTAAAATCCTCCATGGAAGGAGAGTCCACTGCCCTCTGAGGGAGTCCTTTTCACCGTTGAACTGCTCCTAGTTGTAGTATGACAACATCTGGGGTGGGGGGCAGAGACACCGCTAGGCCTCTGACTTAAAAATGGCTGGGGCGAAACCAGGGCTGGATTTAGTTTTTTTTTTTAAGAATATTTATTAAGGTTTTCAATAATAATACAATAAAGATCAAAAAGTAAAAAAAGAAAAAAAATAACAAAAATACAAAAACAAAAATAAAAATAATTAAAAACACATAAAATTTCCATGGCTTATTTTTCATTAACTTATTTCCCAGACCTCCTCATACCTCCCTTTTTTGTATTCCAATTCGAATTATTAGTTCAGCAAATCCTTATTAATAAATTTTAGCCTATTTCTAACCCCCCCCCCCCATATTCTCTTAAAACATTACAGCTGGAAACCACTTAATTTCTATCCGACATCATTCTAACATTCACAGGGCTGGATTTAGGTTTGATGAGGCCCTAAGCTACTGAAGGTAATGGGGCCCTTTATATGTCCAGCTGTCCTTTGTCAACAACAAATTGTTGCTGCTTTTTGTGTTGCATATATGCTATATAGTAATTTATGGACCTAAGAGGTATCTAAAGCCATTTGCACATAACAAAATATGTATTTTATCAAAGTAATTGATACAGAAATGAGCAAACCAGTGATATTTTAGGGAGCAGGCTAGCAGGCAGGGCCCATTGTGAGCCTACACAACATGTAGGTTTTATTTTATTTGTTTGTTATCTTATATTTTGGAACATCCAGTTTTTTTCCCCTTTAATTTTTTGGGCCCCCCTAAGAGAGTAGGGAGCTAAATCTGCAGCTTGTTTAGTTTATATGTAAATTCGGCACTGGCACTGGCCGTGAAACGGTTCCCAGCTGCCGCTGCTCAAATGCCCTCAGTAAGCCTTCTAGTGGTGTAGATAAAAACATCCGCAACATTTTGCAAAGCTAAGCAGGGTCTGGCTTGGGGTGGGAGAATCCTGACCCTCTGGGTGTCCCCATCCAACTCTAGGATATTCCAGGAAGCCCCTCTCCTCCCTCTGCCATGACAAGCCTGCGCCACGGAAGGGAACAGCCCTGGACCCTGAGCATCACAGTCCCTTGTCCAATTGGGGGGTGGGGCAGAGAAGAGGTACTCTGCACATGCTCAGAGACCGGACGTGCTTTCCAGGCCTGAGAGAGAGCACAGGTCGGCCTCTTGCCACGCGTAGCTTGCGACACCCGCCCCCCAACCTTAGCCCACCCTTGGCAGCCAGAAGCCCCTTACCCGGGCGAGGCTCTCGTCACCCAGCGGAGGGGCTTAGCAGGCAGAGCCCGCCCCACGAGGGTCCCTCAGCGGTGGTGGGGGGGAAAGAAGCCCGGCCAGCCTCACCAGGAGCTCAGAGGAGCCTCGGACGGCGACGAGGGCGCAGCTTCCAGCGAGGCACCGCCGCCGCCCCTTCCCGGCTTCCGGCGCGCGTCAAAAGTGCCCCTGGCGCTCCTAGACTCGGAGACGCCGAGACTGGCGGCCCCGTGGGTCACGTGACGGGATTTCCACACGGACACGGGTGCTTCGGGGCTGCGCTTGTCATTTCGCCTGCGAGGGAGGGAGCCCGTGAAGGGAAAGCGACCCGGCGGGACTTGAAGCTGCGCGTGTTTTTCTGCTCCAAGGCAGAAGCAAGAAAGCAGGGCAGGCTTTTGAAGTTCTAAGAATGCCAGAATTGGGGAGTTGGAAGGGATCCCGAGGGTCATCTAGCCCAACCCTCTGCAACGCAGACATTTTCACTAATTCTCGCCTTTTTTTTATTAGCCGCTTCGATGTGTTTTGTTTGCTTTTTTTAAACAACCAAGCGGTGTCTAGATGTTATGAAATAAATCAGTAATTTAATATATATACCTTTTGTCCTAGGATCACACGGCGCTTTACTGTATAAACTACACAGAGAACAAAATACTAAAAAAAAAAGCTGGTCTAGCGGTTTCCTATCTCTATTAGCTCCTGCGCCTCACCTCTTCCTTCTTCCGGTCTCCGCTGAGCTGGTCCGTCGCGCTTTAGCGTCCGGCTTCGCGGTCCTCCCAGAAAAGGCCGGCGATGGCGGATCCTCCGAGCCCGGAGAAGAGGCGCCTTTGGGGGCGGCTCCGCACGGGCCGCATAGGTGAGGCAGGCGGGCGGGCGAGCGGGGGGGCTGGAAGAGAGGCCCGGGCTCGAGCCCTGAGCGCCGCCCGCTTCCTCAGACCTCACCCCGAGGGACGGGCGGGAGAGGTTCGCCGCCGCCCCCCTGCATGCTTCCCTGGGAGGAGGTGGCGGGTGGTGCCCTTCTGTGGCGCGCTTTGCCTTGGCCCGGGGCCGCCGCCTTTTCCTTCCTCCCGGCGCGGAGCTCACGCAGCTGTAGGTTCCTCTTAACCAGAGTCAGGTTTATGGAACTCTCTCCCAAAGAGGATTAGAGACAATCAGGGAGCAGCGCCGGATTAAAGGGGCTGCGGACTGTTGTCCCGCACAGAGCGCTGAGACGAGGGCAGTGCTGGATTTAGGTATAAGCTAAACAAGCTCTAGTTTAGGGCCCCAAAAAATTTAAAGGAAAAAAAACCTGAATGTACATTTCCAAAATATAAGATAAAAAACAAATAAAATAAAACCTACATACAGCAACAGTGTTTTGTGTTGTGTAGGCTCCTATGATGTAAGTCATGGGCCCTGCCTGCTCCCTAAAATATCACTGGTTTGCTCATTTCTATATCAATTACTTTGATAAAATACATATTTTGTTATGTGCAAATGGCTTTAGATACCTATTATGTCCATAAATTACCATATAGATTTGTTGTTGACAAAGAACACCTGGGCATATAACGGACCCCATTACCTTCAGTAGCTTAGGGCCTCATCAAACCTAAATCCATCCCTGGACAAGGGGGACACAAAATGACCACAATAATCGAGTAATCATAATAAAACCTATATTCATATAGGTACCAATTCAAAGTCCTGAAGGGTGCCGAATTTTGGCCTGGTTCGCGGTTTACTATATGACTTGCATGGCATGGAGGAGCATCAGTGCTCAGGAGGTTTGCGCTGGTTGTTGATCGGCTGCCGGGCCAGGTTCAAGGTGTTGCTATTAGCATATAAAATCCATAACAAATTGGGGCCGCTTTACCCGCGGGATTGCCTTACCCCACAGATGTCTGTAACCAGAGGTATCACTATACTTCCGTTTTAAAGTAGGGTTGTGAATTTGTCTCAATTTTACTGTTTTGTCTTTTCACAAAGTGAGGGTTTTTACAATCAAGAGGTGTATAAACTTTACGAAATAAATACATAAATAAAACAACCACAAGGCTATCAGCCAAGGCTACTAGCCATGCCCATGCAAAGTGTTTCAGAGGCCTGGAGTGGGAGCCCCCAGTTGGCTGGGAGGCATGGGGCATTCTTGCCATGACAGCATGAGACCAGCAGGCCCCTGATGGGCTCCTCTGGCCAGCTTAGCCCACCGAGTCCCGAGGCAAGTGCACCTGATTGCACCCCTCTGCATAGGCCAGGTACTAGCAATGATGGCTGTGCTGTACCTCCACAGCTGGAAAACTTAGCATGGGGATAGTTGTTCTTGTGCTCAAATCCTAGTCACTGGTTTCCCACAAGAGGCATCTGGTTTAGCCACTGTGAGATCAGATTCAGGACTAGTTGAGCCATTGGCCTGATCCAGCAGGCTCTTCTTCTGTTCTTACCGTCCCTATTTTCTTCTTTCCCGCCTCCCCCCCCCCCCAGCTTTGTGGTGCAAGAGTCTCCTGCACGACTATGCCGAAGCCTGTAAAGAGGTTGCCCTGGGTGTCAAGCAGCGGCCGGGGAAAGCTGGGCTCTACCTCTCACTGCTGGCCGGAGCAGTGGGCTGCAGCCTCCGCAGTCCCTGTGAGTCCTCCTTCGAGGCCAGTCTCCTGGAAGCCTCGGGCACCCTCCTCCTGCTCTCGCCCTGGACCCGCAGCAGCAGCTCGGAAGGGCACGTCCAGCGGCTGACGAAGCTGCGGAACCGGGGCCAGCTGCGCTTCCAGAGCCTGCTCTTCTTCTCCCTCATCTACGAGGCTCCTTTTGACGCAGGAGCAGATCTCTACCAGGCGCACTGCAAATACCTGAAGCCACGCTGGATGGAAGTTCCCAGCCAAGTCCTTGATGTGGGCTTCTGGGGGCGCTGGTGGGTTCTGCACTCCAAAATGCGGGATCCGGACATTAACGAGGAGGAGTTTCAACACCTGCCAGAGCATCTCAGGACAATTTCTTTCCATAACCTCCATTCGGAAGCCAACGAGAAACTTTTTGACGAGAAGTACAAGCCCGTTGTCCTGACAGAGGAGCAGATCCAGCAAACAGAAAGGGAGAGTCAGGGAAATTGACATCACTGATGTGCCTTGGTGGCTGTAGTTTATCATCTCCCTTTGGAGATGGTGGAACAAAGAAAAAGCGCTGTTAGGAACATGGCCTGTTTTCTTCTAGGATCCTGATTTTCACTGTATTGTTCATGTAGACTCAGCCAGGTATGGTGAATAAATGAGTAAAAAGAAGAAGCACCCCTTGTCTTGAAATTTTCTTTGATTCCTTCTCCAGTGTGGTGTAGTGGTTAAGAGCGGTAGACTCATAATCTGGGGAACCAGGTTCGCGTCTCCGCTCCTCCACGTGCAGCTGCTGGGTGACCTTGGGCCAGTCACACTTCTTTAAAGTCTCTCAGCCTCACTCACCTCACAGAGTGTTTGTTGTGGGGGAGGAAGCGAAAGGAGAATGTTAGCCGCTTTGAGACTCCTTCGGGTAGTGATAAAGCGGGATATCAAATCCAAACTCTTCTTCCCTTTCAGTTCTTCACATTTAATTTCTCAGGAGCTGTACCTCCACAGGAGCTCTGTCCAAAACTTATTCTGAAGATGTACAGTGGTACCTCGGGTTAAGTACTTAATTCGTTCCGGAGGTCCGTACTTAACCTGAAACTGTTCTTAACCTGAAGCACCACTTTAGGTAATGGGGCCTCCTGCTGCCACCGTGCCGCCAGAGCCCAATTTCTGTTCTTATCCTGAAGCAAAGTTCTTAACCTGAAGCACTATTTCTGGCTTAGTGGAGTGTGTAACCTGAAGCGTATGTAACCTGAAGCGTATGTAACCCGAGGTACCACTGTATAGGCTTTGTTATTCTCTTGACTTTTCCCCAAGCCTCCTCTTTCCTATAGTATATGTGCTTGAATAAGTATTTTGTAATACTGTTAGCGAGAAGCTGGGGGATCTTGAGTTATTACAGTGCTGCCTAGTTTAATATTTTGTGGAAATCTTCCATCTGAGGTGAAAAATAGCTCATAGCATCTTCCCATGTGTGTCTGTTCAGAAGTAAGCCCCACCAAGATGAGTGCCGCAACCCCAGAACCTAACAGTCAGGGGTCCCTTTACCTTTGCCTTTGTATAGGGATTTTGGGGGCAGAGGGTCAAACGGAAAACTTATCAGAAGCGGAATGGGAGAACCCCCAGTCACCTTATCCTTTGCTTTCACCAGCACAGCCCTGCAACATGCCAATTTATGTCCAGTGTGTTCCACTACTATTCAGATGTGTTAGGATGGTTTTTAAAATTTGTGTTCATCTTTGCATTTTCATGAGCTCCTGTAAGCAGGGCAGTCCATAGACAGCAGCAAAGAACAAAAGAGCTGGTGCAATTGCATTATTAAGTCCAGTGGAGAGAAAAGTCTTAGAATGCAGGAATCTCCGCTAAAGTATCCATGACAGATGGTTATCCAACCTCTGCTTAGAAACCTCCAAGGAAGGAGAGTCCACCACCTCTCATGGGAGTCTTGAGAAGGTTCAAATTGGAGTGGCTGTTTGGTTCCATTCACCCAACGGCAGCGAACAGGGAGGGGGAAGAAAGAGGCAGTAATTACAGGATTTTGTCACCAGGTGGCAGAAGCAGAGTGGCAGGCAAGGGAGTAGGAAATTTAAAGCAAGGCTCAGTTGTCAAGGGGGATCCAGACTCTCCATTGTTTAATAAAAGCAACAATAAAAAGGCCTTTTCCTCTTCTAAATTGTGCACCTTTCTAAGGCTGGTCTATTTTTGTAAAAGATGTGATGGATTTTCCCCACCTCAATTTCTATTCCTATTTTTAATGCACTATGCACACACAACTATTCCTTATATCAACGAGGGTCCCTGTGGTTAGAAGAGTGTGGAGTTGCTTTTACTGCAAGGAAGTAATGACTAATGAAGGCATGCTTTTACTGCAAAACTAACTCCATGCACTGAGGCTAGTTTGGATTTCTAGCCCAAAATACTCTTGAGATGCAGCAAAGGTCAAGTTACTTGTAAATTGCGCCTTTGGATCTCACAGCCCAAATTCAGTGCTCGGCTGAATGAAGAAGCCTTCTGTTCCACAGAAGTGCACACATGTTGCTCTTTTAAATGTGTTGCATTTTAAATTAATCACATTGTTGACAAAAAATAATACTGGCTTGTTGTTGTTGTTTAGTCGTTTAGTCGTGTCCGACTCTTCGTGACCCCATGGACCAGAGCACGCCAGGCACTCCTGTATTCCACTGCCTCCCGCAGTTTGGTCAAACTCATGCTGGCAGCTTTGCAAACACTATCCAACCATCTCGTCTTCTTTCGTCCCTTCTCCTTGTGCCCTCCATCTTTCCCAACAGGGTCTTTTCCATGGAGTTTACTCTTCTCATGAGGTGGCCAAAGTATTGGAGCCTCAGCTTCAGGATCTGTCCTTCCAGTGAGCACTCAGGGCTGATTTCCTTAAGAATGGAGAGGTTTGATCTTCTTGCAGTCCATGGGACTCTCAAGAGTCTCCTCCAGCACCATAATTCAAAAGCATCAATTCTTCGGCGATCAGCCTTCTTTATGGTCCAGCTTTCACTTCCATACATCACTACTGGGAAAACCATAGTTTTTACTATACGGACCTTTGTTGGCAAGGTGATGTCTCTACTTTTTAAGATGCTGTCTAGGTTTATCATTGCTTTTCTTCCAAGAAGCAGGCGTCTTTTAATTTTGTGGCTCTGTCACCATCTGCAGTGATCATGGAGCCCAAGAAAGTAAAATCTCTCACTGCCTCCATTTCTTCCCCTTCAATTTGCCAGGAGGTGATGGGACCAGGTGATGGGACCAGTAGTCATGATCTGGCTTAGAGAAAGACAATAGATTCTGTCCTCTTCGTTTTTGATGGGGTGGGGGCACTTTTGCCCTTTCACAGTTTGGCTATATTCCTGCATTTCTCTATTACGTTCTATGAGCAACTCTCACTTCTGCACAGTGAGAAGACCAAAAAAAGAGAGCATTCATCTAAGTAAACTGGAGGTCCTGACTGGGGCAGGGGGTGAGCATCTTTGTGTACCTGACTGTATAGTTCCATTCACCAGATGGCAGCAAACGGGGAGTGGGAAGAAAGAAGCTGTAATTTCAAGATTTTATCACCAGGTGAAGGTAAGCGTTTTAGTCCATTTGGGAAAATAATAGATAACGAGAGCCATCAGTGTTGTAGAAAACAAAAGAAAGTCCTAATTATTTGGATTTGGAAACAGTTTTTTTTTCTGTTTCAGGATAATAGTTTTTTTAAAAAAGAACTTTTTACAAGTTACACCCTTGCGTATGTGAAATACTGTAGGGTGTGCATCTCTCAAATCCTACCCTGACAGACTCAAGCAGTTATAATACGCTTGCTCTTTCTTTGTGTGTCTCTCTCTGCTGTAGTAATATACTATATCCATTCACTGGCAATGATGTGTCCTGCACTGCATTGAAAGTAGAGTGGATTACCAGTGAATTACCACGGAAGGTTGTCTTGCGTTAGGATTCCAAATTGCAGCTGCAAATTATGTTGCATTGCAAATGCATGCAGCCACCATTTGGAATCTTAACGCAAGACAACCTTCGGTGTGGCTAGTGTTTCCCAGATACCACACAGTGAGAGGGGTCAGTAGGAACAAAAAGAGGAAAGTCATATTTTTATTTTATTTTATGTTTTATTTTTACCTCAGGAGTAACCTGCTGATGATTGGCATGATAGTGGAACCAGAGTCTTCTGATTTGACTGATCTGCAATAAAGACTATCCTGCTTCAATTTCAACTAGGGCTCTGTCAGATGAGAATTCCTATGCAGGTTTACTGGAAGGACAGGGTTGCTCTCAAATATGTATGCATAATAATAATAATAATAATAATAATAATAATGTGTGTGTGTGTGTGTATTTACTGCAACAGACAGCTATAGTTGTGGAAATCAAGTGAAAGTAATTCCTTTCTGTTATGCACACACAAACACACACACACGGCTAAAATTTATGAATTTGGAGAAACCCAGATTTCATATATAACAAAATGTTGCCTCTTTATTCTGTCAGATCGATTTCTATGAAATTCAGAAGACTGCATATGTCCCAGGGTGTGCGAACCTCTCTGGAATTTAATTTTTAGCACACATTTGATTGCAACCAAGTTCTGTCTTACCTTACAAACAATCCTTTTTTAAAAAAAAAACAACAAAAACACATACAGGTGTTAAAACTGTGATATCTTAGAAGCTTCCTGGTGAAAGCTGGGAGGCTTCACTCCCTTCTGTGTGAGATAAGGATTAATATTGACCCCTGATAGAGGGCTCTGTATTTTATTTCCCTTTCTCCTTCCTCCTATTTTCTCTCTTTGTTTTTTCTCTTTCTTTTTTGTTTTATTTCCTTTTCTTCTCTATTTTTATTTGTATTAGTTTGGTTGGTTTCAATTGTGTGTTGAAAACTTTCAATGAAAATGCATATATAAAAAAGTGTGGTTTCGACACAAAGGTGGCTGTATAATTTGCAGGTGTTTGCTCTTAGAATGCACCCTAGAATGGTGTTTCTTGTCACTTTTGCAAAGTACACTGCTCAGATTTTTAAAAATCACACTTGGCATTTATATAGTGTCCGAAGTTCCCTACATACATCATCATGTTGGCTCTTATAAGAAGCTATATAGTATTATCCCCATATTTTGGGGGTTGAGGGTGAGACAGAAAAGAGCAAGGCACCCCCTATAGAGTTGATAGGTAAGGTTATCTAGATGCCAAGGAAGGAGGGGGAGCTTACTGGAGCTGAAGCCCTGAAGTGATATCTCCCAAATTTAAGTCAGGGATTTTGCCATTTATCATGCAAAATTTCATCCCCTAATGCAGGAGAGCAGAAGAGTGCCAAAGAATTAGCATAGGCTGCCCTCTTGTTGACAACAAGGCAAGCAAAATGGCTGGCGATTCATTCAATCAACATCTTTGGTCCAAGGTTTCCTGAAAGAGCAGACATAGCTAGAGGGGGCAATGCCCCCTCCTGAGCACTGAGAGAAGAAATGCAAAATTTTCTTCCCCTGCAGTGAAACAATTTGCACTGGGAGGTGAATTTCATTGCACACAGTTTGGCTCTGGTTTGGTTTTGGGGGTTCACAGTTAATTTTCCTCTTGCTTATTGTAGGGTGGGGCAATGTTACCTGCAAAACTGCGGCAATTTGTGGAGCAGGTAGGCAAGCGAAAGGAGCATAGTTAGACTAAAAGGTTAAACTATTTTATTTATTGTACAATATTTATATACCACTTGGCTGTACTAAAACCTCAAATGGGTTTACAAAAAAACCCCACCATAAAATTATCAGGGGAAACAAGTTGTGTTCTCTGCACAAGTAGTGCTCTAAGTGAGATAAAGTCACTACAGTAAACATCGTAATAGATAATAAAAAATAAATCATGTTCAGATTTAAGAGGCCTGCCAAATTCTGCATTTACAGCTTGGCCAATTCTGGAGTCAACCATTGCGGTTCTGTGACATGGAGCAATGCAGCAGCAAGAGGGGGGAGGATGCATTGCGTAGAACAATGGGACAGAATCATATATTTGTAGAAGGGGCCACAAGGCTCACCTAGTCCAACCCCCTGCAATGCAGGAATATTTTGCCCAACATGGGGGCTTGAACCCACAACCCTGAAATTAAGAGTCTCACGCATTGCAGGGGGTTGGACTAGATGACCCTTGTGACCCTTTCCAACTCTAATTCTATGCTCTGCTGACTGAGCTATCCCAGCAGGATGTGGAAGATTGGCAAGCATGGGGAAATGTTGCCTTCCTGACCTTCTCTTTTGCAATGGTCTTGTTCTCCTGCACTTCTCCAAAGATGGTTGGCTGGATAAAATCACTTCTGACGGCAGCTGTAGTATCACCACAGAGCAACTGGGCTTCTTCCTTCTGTGTAGGACTAAAGTATCCAAGGCTCTTCTTCTACGGAGCCTCATCCAACTGAGGCCCCTACAGCGCTGCTTGGGAGGGAATGGATTCTTGAACCTATTTCTGTTCCTTCTCGCGTATGAACGTTTGGCAAGATTGCCCAGCCATGTTACTGAGGATACTTTTCAGCTTGTCAGGCCTGTGAAGGTGGATGAGGGTCCATCACTGCTGCCTGAAGTGAAACCTGATTGGTATTGTTGGCTCGAGAGACAATGGAGTGTGCTCCTGGGGGTGAAGCCAAACCGCTGTGTTAAAAGCACCAAATTGACCTCCCTAAGGTGCAAGTCTGGGCAGATTGCATGGAGGTCCTGGGCTGCCCAGGCAAAAAAATCCTTCTCTCAGCCTCACTGTAATATATATCCTCTTTTCTTGGCTATGATGTCAGGTGCCATGCTAGTGGCTCTGGTCCTATCTAGAATGAGGGTTAATGTGACATGTAGACAGTATGCGGTTCTGCCTTTCCTCTTCCATCTATCTGTCCCAGAAGGCCCTCCTGTTTAGGGAAAACATTCAGTGAGGCAGGCTTTTCTGAAACCTGCTTTGCTTCCAAAAAGTTTACCCCACTGCTGTCCTGACACTTATATTAAGATGCTTAATACTAACACTTAATTGTACAGGACATTGCTGTATTTGGCTTTGACGCCACTCCCCAAAACATTGATTGCCCTGGGTTTTAGTGCAGCAATACTTCTGGCAGGCACCATGAGGAAAGGATACTAGACTAGAGGAGCCTTTGGGCCTGATGCACTCCCAGCCTATAGATGTTACCCCAGGGAAGGCAAAAAGCAGGACACTATTTTTATTATTATATTTAAAAAATCCCTTCCTGGCCTCCAGAAGGTCATAAGCTGAATATTAGGGTTGTTCTCACACCACCTTGCCTTCCCTCCATCACCCAAGTTGCTGACTCCTAAATAAAACTTCATTGGTTTTACCAATTGCTGTTGCCTAACTGAAGCTGATGGGACGCGGGTGGCGCTGTGGGTTAAAGCCTCAGCGCCTAGGGCTTGCCTCTCGGTCGGCGGTTCGAATCCCCGCGGTGGGGTGCGCTCCCGTTGCTCGGTCCCAGCGCCTGCCAACCTAGCAGTTCGAAAGCACCCTCGGGTGCAAGTAGATAAATAGGGACCGCTTTCTAGCAGGAAGGTAAACGGCGTTTCCGTGTGCAGCTCTGGCCCGCCAGAGCAGTGATGTCACGCTGGCCACGTGACCCAGAAGTGTCTGCGGACAGCGCTGGCCCCTGGCCTCTTGAGTGAGATGGGCGCACAACCCCAGAGTCTGGCAAGACTGGCCCGTACGGGCAGGGGTACCTTTACCTTTAACTGAAGCTGAGGCTCCAATACTTTGGCCACCTCTTGAGAAGAGAAGACTCCCTGGGAAAGACCCTGATGTTGGGAAAGATGGAGGACACAAGGAGAAGGGGATGGCAGAGGACGAGATGGTGGGGCAGTGTTCTCGAAGCTACCAACATGAGTCTGACCAAACTGTGGGAGGCAGTGGAAGACAGGAGTGCCTGGCATGCTCTGGTCCATGGGGTCACGAAGAGTCAGACACAATGAAACAACATCATCCCAAGACACCTGCCTCATGTTAGGTTAGTTGTCATTACGTATGTCCCCATGTACAGTCATACCTCGGGTTGAATATGCTTCATGTTGAGCGTGTTCGAGTTGTGCTCCGCGATACCACTGTATGTTCTTTCTTTAATGGCTCTGGTTGCATCTAGGTACAATTTCAGCCCAGGCATTGTGTACCACACCCAAAACAAGGTGTTTTTTATTCTTATTGAAAGATTTTCTTGGGTAACAAAGGTACATATAGCATCTCTTGTTTTCAGTTTACAAGAGTCCTATCTACAGGTGAGTTACATTTGGTGTGAGACATTGCTATCATAGGCATTGTGAGGTTGGGGGTGGGGGAGAAAGATGTGGGGAGGGGTGGGAGAAAGTGGGGGGGCAATTATTTTCCTTCTTTTGCATAGTGCATGTGCAGGTTGCTTTTAGTGAGTTTTATCTGAGAGGGATTTTTATGCCGTTCGGGAGCCACACAGGGTGAAGGCATCCCCTTCGTTCATCTCTGTACTCATTTCAATTAGTTGCTTAAGTTTTCTAGTAGCTGTTTCCCATATGGTTTGGTACCAGTGGCCCATGTTCACTCCCTCTCCAGTGTCTAGTTATGATGCTCCTAACTGCTGAGTAGGTAGCTTAGGAGTTCTTTGTACAAACTGTAGTTTGAGTGCATGTTGTTGTCTATATTTAATAGGGCCAGTTCTGGAGTTGCTTCTAATACCTCTTTTTGTTGTTTTGAAGATTTCTGGTAGGACTGATGTCAAAGTGTTGAATTTTGAAACATTCCCACCACATGTAGATATATGTGCCTGTACTGGTGCAACCTCTCCAGCATTTAGTTGAGTTTCCTGGGTTTATCATTGCCAGCTTCCATGGTGTTAGGTACCATCTATAAGTTTCAAAGTGAGTTCCCTTCTTTTGGTAGAGATGGATTCAAAAAGCGGCTTAGACCACAGTTTATAGACACAAAGGTGTAATTTTAAAGGAGAGTATAATTCACTTTTCAGACTATTACAAATAATTACGCAGCATGGCATGGATATCTTGCCCTTCCAGTCATAAATATTTGGGGAAATGTAGCAGAGTAAAGGTAAAGGTAAAGGGAACCCTGACCCTTAGTTCCAGGCGTGGATGACTCTGGGGTTGCTGCGCTCATCTCGCTTTACTGGAGCCAGCGTACAGCTTCTGGGTCATGTGGCCAGCATGACTGAGCAGTACCTATTTATCTACTTGCACTGTGTGCTTTCAAACTGCTAGGTTGGCAGGAGCAGGGGCTGAGCGACGGGAGCTTGCGGGGATTCGAACCGCCAAACTTCTGATCAGCAAGCCCTAGGCTCTGTGGTTTACAATAGACAAAATGCTCCAGTACTGGGAAGGATGCAATAGGCTTCTCTGAGTGAGTGAAGGCTGCATTATTATTATTATTATTATTATTATTATTATTATTACTACTACTACTACTACTACTAATACTAATACTAATAATAATATTAGCACAAAGATAACTAGTTTTCAGCCTCAGGTAACCTTAATCCAAGCTGCTCTGAGCAATATATGAAATCATCGGGAAATGTAAGAGCCTGTTTCAGTTAAAGAAAGTCTATGGGCATCATGGCTAATTGGGGGTCTTAAATGGGTTTCCTGAACCTCAACAAAACTAATATTGGTTGGCTAACAACATTTCTCCTAGGGCAACAAGGTTATGTACTTATCACAAGGTTCTTGTACGATAACAGGTGCAAATACTTGCCAATGGCTTATTTAAACAAAAACAAAAAAAGCTAAACAGAAACATAGTTATCAGGATGCACTTTTACTAACCAATCATAACACCAATGCCTTGTGCAGATTAAAAATGAGACAGCAATATAGTAAACACTCTATGTTAACTAGAAAGCAGGTGTGTTCTGTATGCAAACACATGAACCACGAGAATATGAAACACTAAAAACATTTGGCAAGTCCATTAACTCTCCCCTCATTCCAAAAGAAAATCTAATCTAGGCAGTTAAGGCAGCTGCTAAGCAGGTAGGTCCACAGTACGGCCGGATAGGAGGCAGAAGTTTCCTCCCCCTTCCAGTAATCACTACATAGTAAGACTTAAAAAGCAAGGCTAGCCAGAGGAAAAATCAACAGTGTCCTGCAGTGTAATATTAAAAAAGCACACAAGCCGCCATCTTTTCTGGCAGCTACAGTAGATCCCCTATGACGATAGGTCTTGTCATATTGGTGAATGAAATATTTTATAATAAAATTGGGGGGCATGTAATACTAAGTTCCAGGTTGGCCATCAGCAACCAACCCCTGCCTAAGAGAGCCTTTGGCTAGAGGGTTGCTGTGGGATTGTTTATGCAGTCCTTCCAGGACTGATCAGAGAGAACCTGCAGAGGTCACCCCTTGCTATTGCCTGAAGATTTGTGGTGCAAGGGGAAATGAAGAGCCCCCTACAGTGTTTCCTGCCAAAATAAAGAAAACCTCACTTTTCACCTTGATTATATCTGGCTCTGTCCATAATGGTTTTGGAGGTCTCCTCAAGTGAAGAGATGCAGAAGAGGACAGGTTCAATAGCAGCAGGTTGTCATATAGGTCAGAAAGGCAACCCCTTTGCTTCCATGTAGTGGAACCAGAAGTTCTGTCCTCTGCCCCCAAGTCATCCTACTCTTAACAGATAGGCAGTTGAAGCAAGAGTAAATACTCTCTTGTTAGGAAAGAAACAATATCTTTCATGAAAGATCAAAGAGAATAATGGGGAAAGAAACAAAAAGAGTCTATTTTTTAAGAGTAGAAGCTGCCTTCAAATTGGGTTGGGGAGGGGCAGCCAAATTTTGAGCTCTTGAGGAAGTGACTCACACAGCAGACAACCAAGGGGAGACGGGAGCATGGTTAATTCTAACATTTGCAGATTCCTCTTCGTGAACATGGTTTTCCATACACATCGAGTGCCTTTTCCTGGAGCCAGCCAGGATGAACTGATGAAAGCCAAGTTCAGAGCCACACATGCAACACACACACACACAGCCCCCGAGTCAGAAGACAACAATAAAACTGCCCATTTTCTGTTGTTGTTTTTTTCAAGTGCCAAGATCCCTCACAGATGCCAGTGAAGGAGGTGGGAAGATAGGAGTGGGACTCCTATTTGCAGCAAGAGAATCTGAAGAGAAAGCAGTAAAAGAATGAGAGCCCTGGGTGGCAGGGAGAGAACCTAAAGTCTGGGAATTAGAGCTGCTCTGGTGTCCTTGGGTTTGCAAGAGGGTCTGTCTGATAATGTTGCAGGACAGAGGTGCCTGGTGCAGTGGCAGATACACTGGGAAAGGGATATCCACCCTCCATCTTCACAGCAGCATACTCCAGGCTTGCAGAGAAACCGTGACAGAAGTTCATCCTTTGCTGGCTGAGGTACCCGAGTGCCTGTTGGCCATAACAGGGCCCAGCAGCCTTCCCAAAGAAGCCTCCATCCTCTCCTTCTCCCACAACCGGACACAGACCCTGGGGGCTGCCGTAGATCTGGCTGTGATCACTGCTATAGTTCTGGTTGTTGACGCCAACGGGATTGCTGGCGTAGTTCTCGTGGGCATTGGCCAATGAATGGATATTCCTAGCATCGTTGATGGCGTATCCTTGGTGATAGCTGGGGTTTATGTCCAGGTAACCGTTCTGTAAAGAGAAAAGTAGTGATGTTTCAACACACACCCAAATAGCAACGCTTAGCATTGAAACATTACCTGTCTACAGAAACACATTGCATCCCAGTACGTTTCCAAGCACAATTCAAAGTGTTGGTGCAGACCTTTAAAGCCCTAAACGGCCTCGGCCCAGTATACCTGAAGGAGCATCTCCACCCCCAGCGTTCAGCCCGGGACACAGAGATCCAGCTTTGAGGGGCTTCTGGTGGTTCCCTCACTGGGAGAAGTGAGGTTACACGGAAGCAGGCAGAGGGCCTTCTTGGTAGTGGCACCTGCCCTGTGGAATGCCCTCCCATCAGATGTCAAGGATGTTTTTAATTTTCTGTTGGAGCTGTCCAGAGTGGCTAGGGAAACCCAGCCCGATGGGTGGGCTATAAATAATAATTTATTATTATTATTATCCATTATCTCAGCTGTCCTTCAGGCAACTTTAGAAGTTAGGCAAAAATCATTCCCATCTGGAGATTGAGGGTGGAGACCAGTATTGGTGTGCCCGATGCCACCCTGTGTGTTCATGGCAGAAGATGTTTCAGTGTAAGACAGGGCCTTCTGCCCTAACTGAACTCCCACCTTTTTATATTAAATTGTATTAATTTTCTATTAAAATTTTGTCCTGAACTGTAAACGCTCCATAAGACCATCTATCCCGTCTCTGAAGGAATAGGGTGTTTGTTCTCAAACTTATATACACTCCACATTAAAATAATGATTAAAAAATGGTGTGTCTAGACAGATGCCTTTACTGTGTGTTAGGTCTGTCTGAGGCCACTGCAGGTGTAGTCCCAACAGATAGCCTAAGGTTTAAAATCTCCCAGTTTGTTTAGATATTTTCATGCCCCCAGAAGTGACCCAGGAATAGATGGGTGTGCGAGACTCACTCTCCTGGACTTTTAGGAACAGGCCTTTTGTGTGTGTAAGTCATGGGCCCCGCCTACTAGCCTGCTCCCTAAAATATCACTGGTTTGCTCATTTCTATATACAGTTGTACCTCGGTTTACGAACTTAATCTGTTCCTGAAGTCCATTCTTAAACCAAATCCGTTCTTAAACAGAGGCGCGCTTTCCCTAATAAGGCCTTCTACCATTCGGTTTCCATTTGTAGACTGAGGTAAACTACCAGTTTTGCAGAGTTCGTAAACTGAATAGTTTGTTAACAAGGCTGTTTGTAAACCGAGCTACAACTGTACAGTGGTACCCTGGTTCTCAAACTTAATCTGTTCTGGATTTCAGTTCAACAATTACTTTGAAAAAATACATATTTTGTTATGGGCAAATGGCTTTAGATACCTATTAGGTCCATAAATTACCATATAGCATATATTCAACACAAAAAAACAGCGACAATTTGTTGTTGACAAAGGACAGCTGGACATATAAAGGGCCCCATTACCTTCAGTAGATTAGGGCCTCATCAAACCTCAATCTGGCCCTGGAATCATAGAATCTTAAGAGTTTGAAGGCCCCCCCCCCGAGTCATGTGGTCCAAACCCCTGGAATGCAGGAAACTCAACTAAAGCATCCATGACAGCTATTGAGGGGCCCTATTTTGATCACATATCCATGTCAGGATATCTTCCACCGCCCCTCCCTATGTAACGGACCCGCTCCCTCTACCAATATTTCAAAGCTCCATTGTCATACTGAGGCCTGCTTTGTATTTTTTTATGAGATACATATATGGGACATTATACTTGTTTGTTGATGTCAACACCCATGTCAGTGAAGGACCCAATTCATGAAAGGGGGGGGGGAGTGCCTGTGTCCTCTCTCCCCATGCTTAGAAATGGAGGCTTAGCTCAAGCTGGGATAGTTCAGTCTGTACAGCTTGGGACTCTTAATCTCAGGGTTGTGGGTTGAAGCCCCAAGTTTGGCAAAAGGTTGACTTGCAGGGGGTGAGGCTGGATGACTCTTGTGGTCCCTTTCAACTCTACAATTCTATGGTTCTAGGTTGGATTTAGAAAGCCCTGTTTATTTGGGGACAAAACCATAAGGAGCTGCCTTATACAGATGGATGAGCTAAGGATCTCAGCATCAGTCATCGTCTAGACTACTTGGTAGCAGCACTTTCAGGATTTCACAGGGATCTTTCCCAGTCCTACTTACTAGAGATGCCAAGGATTGAATCTAGAACCCTTTGCTCACATTGTGGGCCAGGCACTACTATAAAGGCAACACACTGGAGCATCTTAATGAGTCAGAAGCTGGAGAAGTTCTGCTCCATCAGATGGGCCGCCTTATTACCTGAGGTTGGCATATTCCTCTTCTCATCCACACAGCTTCCTTCTGGGTTCGTTTAAATTTCATCCGCTGATTCTGAAACCAGGTTTTTATCTGAAATGCACAGTACAAGATAAGCAACTTCCTTCATCCATAGTCAATCCATGCAAAGGTGTATTTGCACCACTCACAACACACACACTCAGATCTTTACGTTGTCAGCCATGAAGGCAAAAAAGCTCATCCAGTGAGCATGTTTATACAACAGGCTTAGAATGAACTTGGCATTCCTTCCTTCCTTCTTCTTTCCCCCCCCTTCTTTTCCTTCTCCTCCTGCGATGAGGCTACATTTTAATATTTTAATGTTGTATTTTATTTTTGTTTTTAAGTTTGTAATCATTCATCTTGTTTTTATTATTGCTTGTAAGCCGCTCTGAGCCCGGCCTTGGCTGGGGAGGGCGGGGTATAAATAAAAAAATATTATTATTATTATTCTCAAGAGATCTCTGGGAGTTCTGTGCAGGTGAGTAGAGAGTCGGCCATTCCCTCCATTTCAATGTGCAGGTGGAGATTTGTTACCAAATTGGCACTACTTGCATGCAATTTCATTTCATTTTTAATTTGTATACTGCTTTTCGGTATTACTATACACAAGACGGTATACAAGCAGAAGAAACAAAGATTGCACACCTTATAACAATTTGACCCAATACAAAAATGTCATAGTAACAAAAACATAACTTTAAAATAAACAACTTGCATCAGATGTAATATTCAATAACCTATTAGAATATAATAGTACCCAATAAAATTAAATATCAGAAAACAAACAGCAGTCACAGTGCATAAAATAGGAAGGACCTCAAAAACATCCTAGTGAGAACTCAAAGTGTGCCATGGAATTTTGACTAGTCTGTTGCGGTGGGGAAGCAAAAGATTAAATGACTAATCAAGATAACCCCGCACTGCAGCATTTTGTTGCAGTTCAGCACCAAACTAGAACTCCCAGGGAAGCTCAGAGAAACCATGGCAGTTAAAGCACAAGGAAACAAATACAATTCTGCACGCCACCAAGAAGGGACAAAGCAAACTATGTACGAAAGGAAGCTGTAGAATGAGAGAAGGAAGGAAGGCTCAAACAATTGAGGCATACACAATCAGAAGTGTGGCAGACAAATATTAAAGGTGGATCTCAAGACAGAAAAGGTGATCTCAAGACAGTTCTGCAGAACAGCTTATGCAAGTTAGAACAACTGGAATTCTGACTCTGGAAAGTCAAGTGCAACAAGAGCAAATCTTTAAAAATTCAGGCCAAAGGTCTCCGGGCCTGACCCTGCCCTGCTTCAGCAAAACACTTACTTGTTTGTAGGTGAGTCCCAAGGCAGAGGCCAGTTCTCGGATCTGTTGTGGACTGAGATATTTCTGCATCTGGAATCTGTGGTGCAAGACCTGCAGCTGCTTTTGAGAGAAAGCTGTGCGGTTCTTGCTCTTCTTGCCTCCTTTACTTTCCTCCTTGCACTGCTGGGGAGTAGAAGTCAGATCTGGGGAGGGGGGCGGCTTGTTGGGGCTGGTTGCAGAATCTGGTGTATAATATGTGAATATCCCAGAGCTGGAAGACCTCGGGGAGAGATCTAGGAATCAAGTAGAGACAGTATGCAAAGGATAAATAGGGCAGAAAGGGGCCTAAAAAGCCAGAGTGCAAAGTGTTTGATAAATAAGTTTTATAAAACAGTACACAAACTTTCTATACAGAACCCTTGCATCAGGCAAGATCAAACTGTATCTACTTCTCAGACCTCCTGTGATATTTGAAAGTTTGCACACTCTGAACATAGAAACATAAAAGGAAACCTTCAATAGGCTGCAAATCCTAACTCCACCAACATGGGACTAAGCCCAGGTTAATTAACTAGTACTTACACCTGAGTAAACATTGCTAGGATTACATTTCTCATCTCCAGGACCAACAGACCACGCCCACCAATTAACAGTTATCATTAGCATCACTAGACTGCAGAACACTAATGAACTAAATGTAAGCAATGCTTTAATTCTTGCTTAAGACAATCTTTAAATGACTCTGCAAAACACTGTTTGGTATGTCACTGGCTTGCAAAGTGCTTCGGCAAAATTCACGTTCATGACAAGAGGGAAGGGCAGGATTAACGAGTTGACACCCAGATCGCGCTCACATTTCGAGTCCGCAAAATGTTGGGAACTGAGCAATTTGTGCCCAGTAATAATCCAGGTTAAGAGATAAGGGTAGCCTTGGGGGAGGAGGAAAAAGCCATGCGTTTTAAATGTGGTGCTGATGTGAGCGCCGCCTTCTCCGGCCAGAAAGCGGTTTCTTTGGCTAGGCAGCAAGTCCTAGCACTGATCCTGTTTTGCTACCTAGTTAAGGGGCAGTTTCAAACCCAGGCAATTGTTCCTTGAATACCTCCTTTCCACCAGGGGCTGGGCTTTTGCGCTGGCGTGGAAATCCAGATCGATAACTTTTTTAGCCCAATTAGGCGCCGCGCACCTAGCTTTGCATAGGATCCGGCTGCGCACCTGCAACCTGCTCCCTGCGCAGTCAGCAAAATGGGCTCCCTAGGAAACATTTCTATTTCTTTATCTACTGCGTTTCTATTCTGGCTTTCCTCCAAAGCGTTCTGGGTGGTGCACATGCCCCCCCCCCCCATTTTATCCTTCAAAACAACCCTGTGAGGTTGGCAGAGCCCGGGGGTGAAACCCAGAGTTTCATGGCTAAGCGAGCCTTTGAACCCCGGTCTCCGGGTTCAACCCCCTCTACCCACTACGCCCTACTGCCGTGCACATCACCCAAGCCTATCATGGAAAAGGCCACAATCCAAATTCGGTTAAATGGCCCCCCATCGAAATTATCATCATTATTATTTCTTACTAAATTTGTTAGTCGCTTTATCTTGCCCCAGGCAACCCCAAGCGACTTCCGAACAAGCAACCCCGCTTAGGTGCATTAAAACCAAGCGAGGGAGGAAATGCCCAACTTTTGCATCCAAAAGGGTTCTGTATTCTGCTTCACAGTTTGCGAATTCCAAGCTTTGCATTCGCTGCAAGAAGCTCCCAATGCTTGCTTAACTGAGAAAGGGAATTTTGTACAGTACATGTAGGGCTCCCCAAACTTGAGTCTCCAGCTGTTTTGGGGACTACAAGTCCCATCCTCCCTAGCTAGCAGGACCAGTGGTCAGGGATGATGGGAACTGTACCCCAAGAACAGCTAGTAGAGACCCATGTTTGGGGGAACCCTGGTGGAATGGAGTCAGCTTTCCCGGGTGAAGTGACTTTAAGAGACTTAAGCGAAGAGGGCTGTAACCTCCTCTGCGCGTTTTCCTAGGAGATCCGCTTACCTGAGTTATTGCTGGGGCCCTTCCCTTCCGGGCCGTTAACAGCCTCGGGGGCCGGGAACCCCCCGGAGCAGCTCCCCGGCTCCATCTCCTCCTTCACCGAGGGCCAGTAGTAACCGTCGTAGCCCATGTCAGCGGGGGCCACCACCCCTGTAGGGTAGACCCGGTAAGAGGCATTGAGGGCCAGCGGGATGCTCATGAATGGAGGAGCCGGCGGTACCCTTCGGAAGCGTGGCTGGATCACCGAAGCGACCGCGATCCCCTGGGGGATCTTTTATGGGCTGCAGGCAGGACTTCCCCAGTCATTATCATGTTAAAAGGGGGTCCAATTTGCTGGGCGGGGCGGGAGGGAGGGGCGGGAGATCGGAGGATGGAGACCCTCGTTCGCAATTTATTTCCTAACTTTTAAATATTTATTCTTATTATTATTTATAAAATTTGTGTCTGCCCTAGACCCGCAGTAACATAAAATCACACTGTAAAAACAGGAAATATACGAGATAAATAAAAGCAAAAACATCCCAATAAACCCCTCCCTCCCCAACACATTTAAAAAAAGGCATTGAATGTCAATTTATTCAGTATTTTATTTATTAAATTTGTATGTCGATGGGCATCATATAGATATATTACTATTATTAGTTACAGGTAGGTAGCTGCATTGGTCTGCTGTAGTCAAAACAAAATAAAAAAATCCTTATTATTATTAAATAGTCCTTCCTCTGTAGATCTCAGGGCAGTTCACAACATAAAAATACATAATAAAAACAAGAACTAAAACAAACCAGTAACTTGTTTGTTTTTAACCCTCAAAAGCAGTTTGTTATTCTTATATTAATTCAGATATACTGGGGGCAGATTAATCCAGGGAAGATCAGTCGATCAACAGCTAGGAACCTAAGCCAAGAGAGCTGAAGGGAGCCTCCATATATAGGGGGCAGTATATTTCTAAGGATCAGGTGCTGGGAACAATCAACGGGGAAATGCCATTAGTTTCACACCTTTCCTTTAGTTTTCCAGAGGCATATGGCTGGCAGGCCAGTTCTTATTTCTTTGAAGGCAAGTCACCAAAGAAAGTGCTATATAAATACTATGCTTTATAAGATAAATACTCAGCTTTATAGTAGCTATTGTCAAAATAAAGCACATTTGAGGGATGCAAAGCAAAGACCAAGTCATTGCCAAACAGCCATTGTAGTTGTTGCTAAGATTGGGTTGGCACAGAAACCGGGATGGTGGAAAAGTGCTAAAAGGATGTGATGACAGGCTTGGTATTTAGGCTCCTTTAAGTTCCATGTGTTTACTCAGAAGTAAGCTTGCTGAATTCAGAGGAGGCCAAGCAGAGGATCTGCAGCATGCCTGTGAGACCTTCTGATACCCAGAGGTGGAGCTTAGGCTGTAGAACAGCTGATTAAATCCTCAGCTCAGCTGTGACCCTGAGGAAGGACTTCTTGAGGAAGTCCTTGCTTTCCCAGCCACAGCTCCTTGTCTCTAAAATGGGAATTGCCTCTCAGAGGGGCCAATAAAAGATGCATAAAGCTATAAAGTTATTATATCTGGATGAGTATTTTAATGCGGCAGTTCCTAGTGGTGTGTGGGGACTGGGCAAAGTTCTATGGGGAGAGAGGATTTTTAACACACACATTTTATTGGAATTTTATCTCTCTCTCCAAACAAGGAACTTCTAAATGCAACATGAAGATTTGAGCCCTCACCACCTCACTGCCACCACCTGCTTCCAATTAAAAGAGTCAAGGCCCAGGGGAGGAGCTCCAGGGAGAGGCGAAAATCTGCCTCCCACCACCTTCAGTTGACCCTTGAGCTCTCTGGTGAGTTTCCTTATGGGCAACACAAATGCAAGGTTGCCCGTGTGTGTTAGAACCATAGAATTGTAAAGTTGGGACCCAAGGGTCATCTAGCCCAACCCCCTGTAATTTCCATGTGGAGTGGAATGTAGGGGGCTGAACTGGGTTTTCCTGGAGGGCAGAAGAAGGGTGGATGGAAGAGCAAGTTTGTGAAAGGCTCATCCCAGAGGCGGACTTCGGTCTTCCAGATTTCAGTGGCGCCCTGTGCGAGGCCATATTTTGCCCCCCACCCCAGACACCTTGCCTTGTGGTCTGGACATGCACTGTGTCACCATTGCAGAGCCCTGCAGCGCCCCCTTGGTTCGGCACCCAGAGCCAGGCTGCACTGAATCTGATTCTGATCAGTCACTTCCTGCTATGGTCAATGGATGAATGCGTTAGTCGTTCATTCATGGCTCAGCCACAGTACATTCCCAATGGCAATCTAGGGATCATAATAGTGACCTGTCTTTCATAATAATAATAATAATAATTTATTATTTATACCCTGCCCATCTGGCTGAGTTTCCCCAGCCACTCTGGACAGCTTCTAATAAAGTGTTACAAACAATACAGCATTAAATTTTAAAAACTTCCTTAAACAGGGCTAAACTTCTCGCAATGAGGGAACTGCCAGAAGGCCCTCGGCGCTGGATCTCAGTGTCCAGGCTGAAGGATGGGGGTGAAGACGCTCCTTCAGGTATACAGGACCTAGGCCGTTTAGGGCTTTAAAGGTCAGCACCAACACTTTGAATTGTGCTCGGAAACATACTGGGTGCCAATGCAGATCTCACAGGACCGGTGTTATGTGGTCCCGGCGGCCACTCCCAGTCACCAGTCTAGCTGCCGCATTCTGGATTAGTTGTAGTTTCCGGGTCACCTTCAAAGGTAGCCCCACGTAGAGCACATTGTAGTAGTCCAAGCGGGAGATAACTAGAGCATGCACCACTCTGACAAGACAGTCCGCAGGCAGGTAGGGTCTCAGTCTGTGTACCAGATGGAGCTGGTAAACAGCTGCCCTGGACACAGAATTGACCTGTGCCTCCATGGACAGCTGTGAGTCCAAAATGACTCCCAGACTGCGCACCTGGTCTTTCAGGAGCACAGTTACCCCATTCAGGACCAGGGAGTCCTCCACACCCGCCCGTCTCCTGCCCCCCCCCAAAACAGTACTTCTGTCTTGTCAGGATTCAACCTCAATCTGCTAATAGTTTCCCATGAACTTGCTTATCTGGGCTAGTTGCTCCTT
This sequence comes from Podarcis gaigeae, assembly GCF_964106915.1. Taxonomy (NCBI): domain Eukaryota; kingdom Metazoa; phylum Chordata; class Lepidosauria; order Squamata; family Lacertidae; genus Podarcis; species Podarcis gaigeae. The sequence continues at coordinate 30,959,400 of NC_139694.1, read as the reverse complement.
GCATGGAAGGAACAACTCAGGCAAAGCATGTATGGCTTCCAAACCAGGGGTTGTGGTTTGTTTTACCACAGCAAACTTAAGAGTTTCCCTTTGGCATCTAGCTGGTCACTATAAGAATGGAGGGCCTTTGGTCTGATCTAGTGTCCACCAAAGCCTGCTCTCCAGTTTCTCCAGAGTTTTCTCCACCTGTGGAAGAGTATCCCATTTTTCTGACTTTTTCGCAGGCTGCTTCAGAATTTGAGATTGATCTTGTATTATCCTTGCAAATGGGTTGTGCAGGGCCAGATTTAGGTTTGATGAGGCCCTAAGCTATTGAAGGTAATGAGGCCCTTTATATATCCAGCTGTCCTTTATCAACAACAAATTGTTGCAGGGGTTTTTTGTGTGTGTTGAATATATGCTATATGGTAATTTATGGACCTAATAGGTATCTAAAGCCATTTGCAAATAACAAAATCTGTATTTTATCCAAGTAATTGTTGAACTGAAATACAATTGAGAAGTATATTAATAGTGAAATAATTATTAAACTCTAACGTAAAATGATTTTTTATTCATAACAAAATTAATAATGCAATTACATTGGCATTTGGCAATAACAAAAGTTCCTTTAGAAACACAATTTACAAAGACTCATAATCTAGCCTCTAGAAACTTGTTCTCGCAGTGAGGGAACCGCCAGAAAACCCTCAGAGGAGGTCCTTAGTGTCCTGGTTGGATGATGGAGGTGGAGATGCTCTTTCAGGTAATTAATGGACACCAATCAGAACTCAAATTAGGCAAGTTGAATAGAGGCAACATTAGCCAAATTTAATGGAATCAGCTTTTTGTGTATTACTGTTCCAAGCAAACACATGCAACAGCATGATGAAATTAGTGTGTTGTAGCCTACTTAAGTTATACTCAGAATAGGCCTATTGAATTGAATGAACATGGCTAATTTAATGCCAATGTAATTCTAGCCAATACTTTGGCTAGAATTTAGTTGAATACCACCCCTTACTTCTGAGTAGACATACGAAGAATTGCACTGTTAGTCATGAAGATGATAGTATCACCACCACTTACTGATGAGCTTTAATTTAATTATCACATTGTTTCCACTTTCATTGCCATTTAACCCCACCTTTTACTATTTTGTCCCCTATGCTCCTCTGTATAGATGGATAGATAGAGAGACGATTGATAGATAAATACCAAATAAGTAAAACTGCATATAGAATCATAAAACTGTAGAGTTGGAAGGGAACCCAAAGGTCATTTAGTCCAACCCTCTGCAATGCAGGAATCTCGACTGAAGAATCTCCTGGTTTCAAGCTGCAAGAAAGGAGATTCCAACTAATCATTCAAAAAACATTCTGACATTAAGAGCTGTTCAGCAGTGGAACAGACTCCCACGAAAGATGGTGGCCTCTCCTTCCTTGGAGGCTTATAAGCAGAGGTTGGCTGGCCATCTGTCATGGATGCTTTAGTTGAGATTCCTGCATTGCAGGGGGTTGAGCTAGATGACCTTTGGGGTCCCTTCCAACTCTACGATTCTATGTTTTTGAGATCAGGAAGCACCGGCAGGTGGGGAGGCTGCAGCATGCTGGAGAAACGTTTAATGCAAAGAAGAAAAACCACCCACAACCCCAGTGCTGGATTTATGTATAAGCTAAACAAGCTCTAGCTTAGAGCCCCACTCTCCCCCCCCCAAAAAAATAATTAAAGAAAAAACACACCTGGATGTACATTTCCAAAATATAACATAAAAAACAAATAAAATAAAGCCTACATACAGCAGCAGAGTTTTGTGTTGTGTAGGCTCCTGTGAGGTAAGTCATTGGCCCTGCCTGCTAGCCTGCTCCCTAAAATATCACTGGTTTCCTATTATTATTTCATGTTATAGGTGAAGTTACAAGGAACAGGGCAGAGGGCCTTCGCCTTCCCGTGGAATGCCCTGCCATCAGATGTCAAGGAGATAAAGAACTATACAACTTTTAGAAGACATCTGAAAGCAGGGAAGTTTTTAATGTTTGACGTTTTGTTATGTTCTTATATGTGCTTGGAGCCACCCAGAGTTGCTGGGGAAACCCAGCCCTATAGGCAGGGTATGACAACAACATGACAAATTCATTTCATGGAATAATAATAATAATAATAATAATAATAATATTTATACCCCACCCATCTGGCTGGGTTTCCCCATACACTCTGGGCGGCTCCCAACAGAATATTAAAAACATGACAAAACATCAAGCATTAAAAACTTCCCTAAACAGGGCTGCCTTCAGGTGTCTTCTAAAAGTCAGATAGTTGATTATTTCCTTGACATCTGAAGGGAGGGAGTTCCACAGGGTGGGTGCCACCACTGAGAAGGCCCTCTGCCTGCTTCCCTGTAACCTCACTTCTCACAGTGAGGGAACCGCCAAAAGGCCCTTGGAGCTGGACCTCAGTGTCCGGGGCTGAACAATTGGGGTAGAGATGCTCCTTCAGTGCTTTGCTAAAAGTGGAAACATTTAAGTGGAAAAATACACTGATGGATTTCCCACCTTCCCCATCTCACATTGCTGTCTAGATCACTTGGAAGTCCCAGGTATCTGTGGTGGAGATAGTCATGACAGTGGCATGGATACTTCTCACCTGGTCTGATGGACAGCCTTGAAATAGCTTTATTCATCATTTCTGCAGCTTATGGGAGGAGCCAAGTAAGTTCCTTCATCTGCATTTTTAAGGCACCAGATCAAAATAAAAAAGTTGTTGTTTTTCTTAACCCCCCCCCTTAATTTTTAAATTTTAAGGAAACCAGGTAATCCCTTCCCTGGATGAATACAACTACCAGGCCAAACCAGTCCTGGCGGTTCTCCCATTGCTCTTCCCTGCAGCAGCTTTCCTGGAAAAGGAATCTTTATGCATATGAACAGTTGCTTCCCATTTGTCCCTGGGGCTGTCAGGTCACTGAGAGGACAAGCTTCCCCTGCTATTAAAGCCTCAGACTCCTGATTATCTGAACATCACAGAACCATTAAGGCTTTTGTTGGCATTGGAGATGCAGGGCCAAAATCTAGCCTGGGGCACAAGACTTTGGCTGGGCAAGTGTGAAAAGAGAGTGAAAGGGGAAAGCACAGGTTGGCAGAGCAGCTAATGGGCAAAGGATGGGGCACCCTGCTCTTCCATGCCCCCTTCCTGCCCTGTGCTTCAGTGCAGAGAGACTTTATGGCATGAAAAGATATACAGGTGAAACTCAAAAAATTAGAATATCGTGGGAAAGTTCATTTATTTCAGTAATTCAACTTAAAAGGTGAAACTAATACCAGTGGCGTAGCGTGGGTTGTCAGCACCCGGGGCAAGGCAAGTAATTTGTGCCCCCTAACCCGTGGATTTGCGCCCCCTAACCCGTGGATTTGCGCCCCCTAACCCGTGGATTTGCGCCCCCTAACCCTAACCCCCAGATGTTGTGCCCAGTGCGGCCGGCCCCCCTGCACCCCCACGCTACGCCACTGACTAATACATCAGCTAGACTCATGACATGCAAAGCGAGATATGTCAAGCCTTTATTTGTTATAATTGTGATGATTATGGCGTACAGCTGATGAAAACCCCAAATTAACAATTTAAGAAAATTAGAATATTGTGAAAAGGTTCAATAGCTAGTCAATCCATAACACCTGCAGTGGGTTCCTGAGCCTTTAAATGGTCTTTCAATCTGGTTCAGTAGGAAGCACAATCATGGGGAAGGCTGCTGACCTGACAGTTGTGCAGAAAGCCATCATTGAGACCCTCCATAAGGAGGGAAAGCCTCAAAAGGTAATTGCAAAAGAAGTTGGGTGTTTCCAAAGTGCTGTATCGAAGCACATTAACGGAAAGTTATGCAGAAGGGAAAAGTGTGGAAGAAAAAGGGGCACAAGTAGCAGGGATGACCGCAGCCTGGAGAGGATTGTCAGGAAAAGACCATTCAAACGGGTTAGGGACTTTCACAAGGAGTGGACTGAGGCTGGAGTTAGTGCATCAAGAGCCACCACACACAGACGGATCCTGGGGATGGGCTTCAAATGTTTTATTCCTCTTGTCAAGCCACTCCTGAACAAGAAACAACGTCAGAAGTGTCTTAGCCTGGCTAAAGAAAAAAAGAACTGGTCTGTTGCTCAGTGGTCCCAAGTCCTCTTTTTTGATGAGAGCAACTTTTGCATCACATTTGGAAACCAAGGACCCACAGTCTGGAGGAAGAATGGGGAGGCACACAATGTCAGATGCTTGAAGTCCAGTGTGAAGTTTCCACAGTCTGTGTTGATTTGGGGAGCCATGTCATCAGCTGGTGTTGGTCCACTGTGCTTCATTAAGTCCAGGGTCAACACAGCCATCTACCAGGAGATTTTGGAGCACTTCATGCTAATAATAATAATAATAATAATAATAATAATAATAATAATAATAATAATTTATACCCCGCCCATCAGATGTCAAAGAGATAAAGAATTACCTGACGTTCAGAAGACATCTTAAGGCAGCCCTGTTCAGGGAAGTTTTTAATATGTAATGCTGTACTGTTTTTAACACTGATTGGGAGCCGCCCAGAGTGGCTGGGGAAACTCAGCCAGATGGGCGGGGTATAAATAATAAATTATTATTATTATCTGGCTGGGCTTCCCCAGCCACTCTGGGCGGCTTCCAAAAGAATATTAAAATACTGTGATACATCAAACATTAAAAGCTTCCCTAAACAGGGCTGCCTTCAGATGTCTTCTAAAAGTCTGGTAGTTGTTGTTCTCTTTGCCATCTGGTGGGAGGGCGTTCCACAGGGAGGGCACCACTACTGAGAAGGCCCTCTGCCTGGTTCCCTGTAACTTGGCTTCTCGCAGTGAGGGAACCACCAGAAGGCCCTCAGTGCTGGACCTCAGATGCTTCCTTCCGCAGATGAGCTTTATGGGGATGCTGACTTCATTTTCCAGCAAGACTTTGGCACCTGCCCACACTGCCAAAAGTACCAAAACCTGGTTCAATGTCCATGGGATTACTGTGCTTGATTGGCCAGCAAACTTGCCTAACCTGAACCCCATAGAGAATCTATGGGGCATTGCCAAGAGATAGATGAGAGACATGAGACGGAGCAATGCAGAAGAGCTGAAGGCTGCTATTGAAGCATCCTGGTCTTCCATAACACCTCAGCAGTGCCACAGGCTGATGGCATCCATGCCACACCGCACTGAGGCAGTAATTGATGCAAAAGGGGCCCAAACCAAGCACTGAATACATATGCATGTTTCTACTTCTCAGAGGTCCAATATTGGTCTATTTGCAATCCTTGTTTTACTGATTTCATTTAATAATCTAATTTTCTGAGATTGTTAATTTGGGGCTTTTATCAGCTGTACACCATAATGCATGTTATGAGTCATATATTAGTTTCACCTTTTAAGTTGAATTACTGAAATAAACGAACTTTTCCACAATATTCTAATTTTTCGAGTTTCACCTGTACAGATGTTGCAAAAGCACAGGGGAGGTAACATGTCCTGCAGAACATGTCCCCAATCCACAAGTTGCACAGCTCTCCATGCATGTGTTGTTATGGGAGTCATCTGGTATGCAGGCTGAGACCCTACCTGAGACCCTACTGTCTTGCCAGAGTGGTGCATGCTCTAGTTATCTCACGCTTGGACTACTGCAACGCGCTCTACGTGGGGCTACCTTTGAAGGTGACCCGGAAACTGCAACTAATCCAGGATGTGGCAGCTAGACTGGTGACTGGGAGTGGCCGCCGAGACCATATAACATCGGTCCTGAAAGACCTACATTGGCTCCCAGTATGTTTCTGAGCATAATTCAAAGTGTTGGTGCTAACATTTGAAGCCCTAAACGGCCTCGGCCCAGTATACCTGAAGGAGTGTCTCCACCCCCATTGTCCAGCCCAGACACTGAGGTCCAGCTCCAAGGACCTTCTGGTGGTTCCGTCACTGCGAGAAGTGAGGTTTCAGGGAACCAGGCAGAGGGTTTTCTCGGTACTGGCCCCTGCCCTGTGGAACGCCCTCCCTTCAAATGTCAAGGAAATAAACAGCTATCTGACTTTTAGAAGACATTTGAAAGCAGTCCTGTTTAGGGAAGTTTTTAATGTGTGATGTTTTGTCTTGTTTTTAATATTCTGTTGGGAGCCTCCCAGAGTGTCTGGGGAAACCCAGCCAGATGGGTAGGGTATTATTATTATTATTAATAATAATAATAATAATAATAATAATAATAATAATAATTTCACTGTTAGCTTACCTTTGTAGTGAAAGACTACATCATACTTTTTGCATGGTCTGCTGGTCGCGCTGGTTGATGATCTCCGGCGGGCTAGGGACAAAGGTGAGAGCTGTTTCCTAGTTCTGCTGGATCTCTCAGCGGCCTTTGACACCATCGACCATAACATCCTTCTGGACCGTCTAGAGGGGCTGGGAGCTGGGGGCACTGTCATACAGTGGTTCCGCTCCTTCCTCCTGGGCCGTGTCCAGAAAGTGGTGGTGGGGGGTGAGTGTTCAGACCCCTGGGCTCTCACTTGTGGGGTGCCTCAGGGTTCTGTCCTCTCCCCCATGCTTTTTAATATCTATATGAAGCCGCTGGGAGAGATCATCAGGGGGTTTGGACTGGGTGTTCATCAGTATGCAGATGACACCCAGCTCTACCTCTCCTTTAAATCAGAACCAGTGAAGGCGGTGAAGGTCCTGTGTGAGTACCTGGAGGCGGTTGGAGGTTGGATGGCGGCTAACAGATTGAGGTTGAATCCTGACAAGACAGAAGTACTGTTTTTGGGGGACAGGAGGCGGGCAGGTGTGGAGGATTCCCTGGTCCTGAATGGGGTAACTGTGCCCCTGAAGGACCAGGTGCGCAGCCTGGGAGTCATTTTGGACTCACAGCTGTCCATGGAGGCGCAGGTTAACTCTGTGTCCAGGGCAGCTGTCTACCAGCTCCACCTGGTACGCAGGCTAAGACCCTACCTCCCCGCGGACTGTCTCGCCAGAGTGGTGCATGCTCTAGTTATCTCACGCTTGGACTACTGCAACGCGCTCTACGTGGGGCTACCTTTGAAGGTGACCACATAACACCGGTTCTGAGAGATCTGCATTGGCTCCCAGTACGTTTCCGAGCACGATTCAAAGTGTTGGTGCTGACCTTTAAAGCCCTAAACGGCCTCGGTCCTGTATACCTGAAGGAGCGTCTCCACCCCCATCGTTCAGCCCGGACACTGAGATCCAGCGCCGAGGGCCTTCTGGCGGTTCCCTCATTGCGAGAAGTGAGGCTACAGGGAACCAGACAGAGGGCCTTCTCGGTAGTGGCGCCCGCCCTGTGGAACGCCCTCCCATCAGATGTCAAAGAGATAAAGAATTACCTGACGTTCAGAAGACATCTTAAGGCAGCCCTGTTCAGGGAAGTTTTTAATATGTAAATCTGTACTGTTTTTAACACTGATTGGGAGCCGCCCAGAGTGGCTGGGGAAACTCAGCCAGATGGGCGGGGTATAAATAATAAATTATTATTATTATTATTATTATTATTATTATTATTATTATTGCCGATTTCTGCACTTGTGAACCTTATCATCTATTACATATGGCCTTCCTGATACTGTTGATGATGAAGGAACTGGAACTTCTCTGATTACATTTTCATAGGGCACCCAGCAGTAGTCATTCTTAGTTGGCCAAAAATATGTTGGTGAACGACTTGGTGGATGCATGAACTGTATTTAGCATCCATTTCCTCTACTCAGGTGTTTAGCAGAAGTGCTTTACACAATAAAATGAACAAGGGTTCTGATACGTATTTTGTTTTTATTAATTAATAAAGCTTACTTTTTAAAATATTTTCTAACCACAAAGAAGCCTTCCTATTTTAAAACATTGCAAGCACATGGTTAGCCCATTCCACTAAAAAAATATGATACATGTGTTAGTTTTGGTTTGTGTGCTATGGCTAATCAAACCAACCAAGGCAGAAAATGACTAACATTCACTTTGAATAGTTGGTGACCCTTTTCTGTGGCACTTAATACCATTTTTATACCTTTTTTTGAAAGAGACAAAAAAACCCCACTTTATTTTGATACCAAAATAAGCCCAGCTGGTTGAAAAATAAGCGGAACATGACACAGAAATTGCATTTGCCTAAATCGCTCGAAAATCAAAATTTTTTAAAAAAATTCTCCTGCACCCAATTTTGGATCAAAAACTCTTTAAAAAATAATTTGAGGTTATCTCATTGGTATGTACACACACAAAAATTTTGAACAAAATCTGAGATGGGGCTCCCTCAGGGTGAATCCCCCACCTTCCAGCTCTCACGCCCAACCCCAGGGAGTGGGGGTCATCCTTCAAAGCCACCATAGCCTCATACTCCTTCCAGTATTGGAGGCAGCCTAGCTTACCTCAGAGGGTTATTGCCAGGATAATTTGGACAGGGAAAGCACACCATGTATACCACCTTGAGTTCCTTGGAGGAAAGGTGGGGTGTTCAAGTAAGAATAAAGCACCAAGGAAGACGCCCTGAGAGCACAAATGTTTTTTTGAAAGCACCTAGATGTGGTGAGTTAGCCAGGAGGAGAGAGAAGGTGTAGCCCACACCCTAAACTGAAAAGGCAAGAAAAGGCAAGAACTGGAACAGATAATACACAATTACTAAAGGAGGAACAGCCAGCCAGCCAACACCTTGGGCAGGGAGGTGAGTTTTCATGAGGTGGTGGAAACTGGATCACAGTCAGGGCCCATTTTATTCCCTTTGATTCCCACAGCGATGTGAGGCTGGGGGTGTGAAACTGTTAAGGGAAGCCCTGATCCAGCTGCCCTGGCCCTCCTGGTGAAGGGTAAATTAAGGGGCAGGGAAGGTGCTTGGAAGCTGGAAGAAGATACCAAGTGGTGACATGGGCCTGAGATAGAGATAGATAGATAGATAGATAGATAGATAGATAGATAGATAGATAGATAGATAGATAGATAGATAGATAGATGATAGATAGTGCCCACAGTCCATTGGGTGAGGTCTTGGCCAAGATCTGACTTCACAATGGGCTGCAGAATGTTTTGTTTCCCAGGAAACCAGGTGAGTTGTTTGAAAGGATCCTGAGATCAGTTAAAAGCTCATTCAACTGTCTCCTTCAGATCAGTTGACACCACAGATGCCTGTCTGCTTCGGAGAACTGTCTTGGATCAGTTGGCATCGGAAACATCTGCTTCTTTCGGACAACTTCTTTGGCTCAATTGAAAGCCCGGAGAATGGTCTTCTGCCTTCCCTGCTGCCACAGAAGGTAAGGTAAGCGGGGAAGAGGGGAGACATTCTGAAGCCTTGTTCTTCTCCCCCCACCCCACGGGCAGTTTTTAAAGATGCTCCTTGGTTTTTTGACCTTCATAAATCCTATGCTTCCAGGGAGTGTTCTGGTTAATTTTCTGATTTTTTCCATTTGTCTCCATCCAAATGGCAGGAGAATTACCACCTCCCTCCCCACAAAATCAGTAAAATCCTCCCCCTGCCACCAATTTCACCACCCACAAATAGGAAATTCTGGGAGCTCATTTTTCACGCAGCCCTAAAATACACACCCCACCTCACAGGGCTCACACCCGCACCCTTAAGTATTCCCTCCCTCGGGTGCATTTCCAGCATCTTGAATTAGTTTCTCAACTTCCAACTCCTATCTGGGGGGTGTAAAGGTGTAGTCAAGTGCAACATACCGACAGAGGACTAACGGCCTCCATGTTCTAACTGGTTGCTGTGACAACCAGTTTGTTGGTTGCTGGTAGTTTTGAAAAATAACTGCTCTGCTGCAGTCACCTCAGGACCAACTTCCCTCTGGTATAGTTTATTTGCTTGTCATGTAACCTAAGCCTGCCTTGAGGTGCAGTTCTGTAAACCTGAATAAATCTGAGGGTAAAATAGTTTTATATTAACATGAATCAGATTTGTGTGTGTATTCTTTAAAAGGTATTCAAAGGGATTCTTAACCAGGAAGGCATCTTTACTAGTAGAACTCAGACGACTCAGCAACAAGCTGATCGCTGCATAAACTTATAAAGGGGATTGTTTAACTCTGCTAAAGTAAAACTTCCCACACTATCAGCCCTAGACAGCAGATCCGGGATGTCAGATGTCATGGAGTAGGGGAAGGAGGGCAGTTGGAATCTAGCAGCAACATCTGGAGGGTTTGGACACATAAAACAAGGTGATTTATCATCATAACATTGGGTAACTAGTCAGGAGTTTGTCCTGACCCTGATTGTGAATGGCCAGAACTAGCCACTCACTGTCTAGTGTGGAAAGTGGAGCAAAGGTATTTCTGTATTACAGAACAACAAAAAAATTCCTTCCAGTAGCACCTTAAAGACCAACTAAGTCAGTTCTTGGTATGAGCTTTCGTGTGCATGCACACTTCTTCAGATACACTTCTGAAGAAGTGTGCATGCACACGAAAGCTCATACCAAGAACTGACTTAGTTGGTCTTTAAGGTGCTACTGGAAGGAATTTTTTTTGTTTTGACTATGGCAGACCAACACGGCTACCTATCTGTATCTGTATTACAGAAATACTGTAAAATCAATGAATGTTAGAAAAATGTTGGAATGAAGTTATATGGCTTTAATAGAAATGTTATAAGGAATTAAGTACAAATAGATCATTAATGTATTAAAGGGACAAAAATAAGGTTAGAACATGTTAAGAAAAATTACAGGACAGAAAACAGAGGAAGATGGAAAGGAATTGCTGAAACAGTTAATTGAAGTGGAACACAAAAAGGGAGGTGTGAGGAGGTCGATGAAACAAGTGAATGAAAGATAAGATATTGAAACTATTGGATGTGTTTTAAATTGTTTTTGTTTTGTTTTGTTAATTCAATGTTTTAGTGTTAGTGTTATGTAGTGTCTTTGTTTTTGTATTGTTTTGTTTAATTTTGTATTGTTTTGTTTAATTCTTTTGCTTTCTTTTGTAGTCTCTAAACTGTTAATAAATATTATTATTTTTTAAAAAAGAAAGAGGAACAAAGGACCTTTTTAGGAGAGCAGATGCTGGGATCAGATCTGCACTCAAAATGAAAAATTGTGTCACTGTGTGCAAAGAGAATTACAGTGGTACCTCGGGTTACAGACGCTTCAGGTTACAGACTCCACTAACCCAGAAATAGTACCTCAGGTTAAGAACTTTGCTTCAGGATGAGAACAGAAATCGTGCGGCGGCGGTGTGGTGGCAGCGGGAGGTCCCATTAGCTAAAGTGGTACCTCAGGTTAACAGTTTCAGGTTAAGAATGGACCTCTGGAACGAATTAAGTTCTTAACCCGAGGTTACCACTGTAACCGGCTGTGACCTTTGTCTGTTTAAAAACGTCAAGTGGTGACTTGACATATAGGTAACAGAGGCTTTCTGACTGAGAATTGCCAAAATCGCCTCAAAATGTGTGGCTGGTGGACACAATCTGCAAGAAGAAGGAGGAGGCCCTCACCTGCATTTGGAGAGCTTACTCTCATTTGCTTGGTAACTATAGGTAATATAATGAAGGCACCAATCTTAGTTTTCTTTGCCCTTCCTTCCTTTGTCTTGCATCTTTCCTTTTTTTCTAACTTGATGCCCAAATATTGAGCCTGAAATAACTCACACATTCGTGAGAATAGTTAAAATTGTTCCCTCTTATGTTACACTGTCATCTGATGTTAATGTTACGTTATTTGGACTATTGCAATGCTTTCTACGTGGAGTTACCTTTGAAGGTGACCCGGAAACTACAACTAATCCAGAATGTGGCAGCTAGACTGGTGACTGGGAGCGGCCGCCGAGACCACATAGCACCGATCCTGAAAGACCTGCATTGGCTTCCAGTATGTTTCTGTGCACAATTCAAAGTGTTGGTGCTGACCTTTAAAGCCCTCTGCACAGTATATCTGAAGGAGCATCTCCACCCCCATCATTCATCCCAGATACTGAGGTCCAGCCCCGAGGGCCTCCTGGAGTTCCTTCACTGCAAGGTTACAGGGAACCAGGCAGAGGGCCTTCTTGGTATAAATATTATTATTATTGTTATTATTAGGCAAGATTAACACCAATCTTTAAAAAGGGATCCAGAGGGCATCCTGGAAACCAGAAGCCCATTAGTTTAAGGGTTTTTTTCCTGGGAAAACTCATGAAAATACTTAACTATATATAGAAGTATATACAGTGGTACCTCAGGTTACATACACTTCAGGTTACATACACTTCAGGTTACAGACTCTGCTAGGCCAGAAATAGTGCTTCAGGTTAAGAACTTTGCTTCAGGATGAGAACAGAAATTGTCCTCTGGCGGCGTGGCAGCAGCAGGAGGCCCCATTAGCTAAAGTGGTGCTTCAGGTGAAGAACAGTTTTAGGTTAAGTACGGACCTCTGGAGCGAATTAAGTACTTAACCCGAGGTACTACTGTAGAAGAACAAGTCTTGCCCAAGGAGAATGAGCATGGCTTCTACAGGTTGCTGGGGAAGGACCCAGGTGAGGAGTCTTAGAAAATGGTGGAAATGTGGGGATCTTCAGTCCTCGCAACTGCCCCATTGGGGCAAGACCTACTGGGAAGAGTTGCTGTGACCACGAGGCCTGAGCTGTTTTGGTTCCTTTGAATAAAGAATTAACTTGGCTGACACTGGGTGTTTTATTGCTGACCTGCTCCTGACTCCCAGCTCCTGAAAGCATTTCGCGAGAGCCTATTGCTTTGCAGCAATAACAGGCTCCATGATCTTTTTGCCAACCTCACACCTGTCAGGGACAGTTCAGTCCAGTTTCTTTAATGGAATCGGAGAACATTTCACAAAGTTCAGATACAGCTTCTACAAGGCTAAATTCTGTCTCACTAATCTTTACTTGAGATTGTCAATAAGTATATAGAGGTGATCCTATGAATATTGTATACTTAGAGTTTCAAAAAGCTTTTGACAAAGTGCCTACCCCCTTGAAGGATTTGTAATCAAGTATTGCTACCTCCTTGCTCACTCCTGTTTGCAGAACATTTCCTCAAAGATAAGTCCTGCTGATTTCAAAGGGACTTATCAACGTAAGTGTGTGGAGCATTATAGACTGATCTCTTTCAAATTCACTGTAGCATATGAAATTAAATCGAAATTAAAGGCAAAATTAAAGTAACCAAGTACAATATTTTAACTTAAATTGAAAATGTTAAGAAATCATAATGAGGAAGAAATAGGAATCTGTTATATGTTTTTACCATGTTTCCAAGCATCTGAAATGGGCAAAGTGGTTGAATTGTATGATGTGACAGTAGGGTTAATTTAGCTTCTAACAATGTAGTTTCTACATCCCAGAATGGTTATTGTATTTGTTTAAAAACCACTTAAACCTTTTGTGTTTTTTTTTAAAAAACAGTGTAATTCTGTGATAAGTTTACATCTTGCAATGTTCAATGGAATGTACCCATTGGTAAGTATATATAGGGGGCTGCACTGCAAATTGTTTTTATAAATTAGCACCTAACTTCTCAATGGTGCATAGCAGTAGATTGTATAATCCAAACCCTACTGAGATGATTTTTAAAGAAATTATGAACTATTGTGTCACATTATTAATTTTAAGCAAGAGCACTGCTTGGCAATGAATTGGTCTTTTGCTTTGCATCCCTCATGCTTTATATTGACAATAGTTACTATAAAGCTTAGTATTTATCTTATAAAGCATAGCATTTATATAGCACTTTCCCTACGTTTAAGTTAAAATATGATTACTTGCTTTATTTTGCCTCTAATTTTGATTTAGAAGACATCCGAAGGCAGCCCTGTTTAGGAACGTTTTTAATGTGTGACATTTTAATGTATTTTTAAACTTTGTTGGAAAGCTGCCCAGAGTGGGAAACCCAGCCGGATGGTCGGGGTACAAATATATTATTATTATTATTATTATTATTATTATTATTATTCTTCAATACGTTGCAACGTGTTTGAAAGAGATCAGGCTGCATGCCTCTGCACACTTACTTGACAAGTCCCTTTGAAATAAAGAGGGCTTACTTTTGAGTAAATTTACTTTTGAGTAAATTCAGTGGCTACAAATAAACAAGGATTCAGACTTCAACCTGCTGTCCCTTTCACCAGGTGCCTTTGGGCTTCTTACTCAAGCATATAATAAAATAAAGATTCCCAGTATTATGCAGCCCCCCTGTGTTTGGTGGAACCCCACATCCCAGCCTGGGTTCTTCTGACCCAAGCATCATTCATAGCCGATTAGCAAGTACTTGAGCCTCAGGCTCCTTGGCCAAATAGCTCCTCTCCATTTGAATGGAGGTTTGGAAAAGTTCTCCGCTGTGGAATGGAAGTGGTGGGGGAATGTCTGGGACTGAAGGAAGAAGGAAGTTTACCTGCTTTTGTTGGAGGAGATAAAAAGATAAAGGGAGGGGAAGCCTTGGAGAGAAGGCTGCTCCTTGGCTTTCTGTTGTGTGTTTTTGTTTTTGTTTTGTTTTGTTTTTGTATTGACCTTGCTTACTGTATGTTTCTTTAACAGCTGCAAGGCAGGTAGAAGTTCATCTGGAGAGCAGTTTTCCTCATGCTTATTTTCTGCATGTTTATGGGCTGCTGCCGCTCCTTTGTGTTCATAGTGTAGACTTTTTTTTTTATTGTAACTTGTATATTTTGTTACACTGTTACTTAAGGTGTCATCTGTTTTCCTGGCGTTATGTTTTGATTGTAGTAGAAATAATAACAATAGTAATAACACTTTTAAAAAATGAATATATTTTATTAAGTTGCACCATTTTTGACATATACAATCCAATGCACAATTATGTTTTTCCCCTCTTATTTTTGTGGACTTTCCATGGAGTTGTAGTTTCTGCTGCACCTTATCTCCTATCTGTTAAATCATAACCACAATACAATAATCTCATTATTTCTGTTGCTCATAGCTCAAATCCTGCTCATGAGTTCATCGTAGTATAATATTTCTTTAAGTAGTCTGACAGCCATTCTTCCCTAAAGCAATAACACTTGTATAGCAACTGCAAGTGTCCAAAGTTAAACTAGTTGAAGGAAGGTAGGAAATTTGAAAATAATCCTCCCATCAGATGTCAAGGAAATTAACCACAATCTGACTTTCAGAAGACACCTGAAGGCAGCCCTGTTTAGGGAAGTTTTTAATGTCTGATGTTTTATTGTATTTTTAATATTTTGTTGGAAGCCACCCAGAGTGGCTGGGGAAACCTAGCCAGATGGGTCGGGTATGTAAAAATCAATCAATCAATCAATCAATCAATCAATCAATCAATCCCACCAAGCCAATGAACTGCTGCCCTCTGTGGCCAGAAATGAATGGTCAATAAATAATAATATACAAAATTCTCTGGTAGTGGAAATCATAGAACTGTAGAGTTAGAAGGGACCCCAAGTCATCTAGTCCAACCCCCTGCAATGTAGGAAACCATGACTTGGCCCTGTGAGTTGTTTGTGTCTGAAGTTACTTTGCTTAGCCAGTGCTCCAAGCAGTTTCCTTGAAGGAAATAATGGGGGGGGGGGGAAACAAAACCTGTATCAAAAACCTGTATCTGCCTCTGAGGAACCCATAAGTGGGACATGGCTCCGTTTCACTTTTGACAACTGCTATCTGTGGGTGGCGCTGTGGTTTAAACCACTGAGCCTTGGGTTTGCCGATCGGAAGGTCGGCGGTTTGAATCCCCGTGATGGAATGAACTCCCGTTGCTCGGTCCCTGCTCCTGCCAACCTAGCAGATCGAAAGCACATCAAAGTGCAAGTAGATAAATAGGTACCACTCTGGCGGGAAGGTAAACGGCGTTTCCATGTGCTGCTCTGGTTCGCCAGGAGCGGCTTAGTCATGCTGGCCACATGACCCAGAAAAATTGTCTGCGGACTAACGCCAGCTCCCTTGGCCAGTAAAGTGAGATGAGTGCCGCAACCTCAGAGTCGTTCATGACTGGACTTAACTGTCAGGGGTCCTTTACCTTTGTATCTGCAAAAAAAAGGAAAAATGTGCAATGCACCTGAATGCCAGTAAAAGGAGCACAATTCACTTCTGCATGCAGTTGAGTCCTGGATTCGTGGTTGGAAGGGCAGTTTAATCAGATTGACATTTGCTGCCATTTAAGATGGCAAAATGGCCTTGGTTGGAATCGCGGAAATGCTTACCGCAGCCCAAACAGACCTAGAAGCAGATAGCGCCAGCAATGAGGAGCCCTCACACACCTTGCTGGGCCTTCTCGCGAGGTCTATTCTCCTTCGGCCAGCTCTGACAATAGCAGAGGATCTGCCAGGTTGCACGGGAGTGGCTAGCATCTGACAGGGGTTTGGATGGATGTGGCAGAACTGGCTCCCTCAGCCAATAAAGTGAGATGAGTGCCGCAACCCCAGAGTTGGTCACGACTGGACCTAATGGTCAGGGGTCCCTTTACCTTTACCCTCTTGTTTATTAAATTTCTATAAGTTGCCCACTGCCAGAGGGTTCTTGCCTTATCCATACTTCCCCCAGTCCAGAGCATCAGAATGGGGTTTGGATCTCACTCTTAGGACTCAATTTCAAGCACACTTAACTTTGAAATGAGCCCCATTGAATCCAGCAGGATTAACATCCAAGGAAACAGCCATAGGACTGAGTAACCCTGGTCGCCATTGCTTTGTGAATTTGAGGAGGCTTCTCACATAATCCGGAACCCAGGGGAGATCTGAGTGGGTAATCTTTGCTACAATTTGAGGGGTGTTTTGTGTGATAGTGCCCTATCTCCTGTCCATGACCAACAATGGATGCGCTTACTTGCAAGTAAAGCATGGAACTTTTACTATAGTTGGCCTAATGGTACAAAATTATGATCTTAGCTGGTATGCTTGTTATTGCATTAGGATGGAAAGAAAAGGATAAATGGACAATGGAAAAATGGAACGACTATGTTTTTGAATATATACAATCTGATATATTTGAACAGGTAATGACGGAAGATACATGGGAAAACAAATGTCAAAACATTTTGAATAAATGGACAAGTTATAGGAATTGGATAGCATGGGGGGGAAGCCAACCCAAGCATCCAAATTTGAATAAATAATCTGCGCACATGGTTAAAGATCTGAAGAGAGAACAAGTTTTGGGGAGAGGGGTTAAAGGGGAGGGAGGGAGGGAGGGGAAAAAATTAGGATAAATGAGTCGTCTGAATGATTTTTTTGGTAAGTTATTTGACATCCCTGGATGAAACTGTGATTATAAAGAATGGGGAAAAATAATAAAAATATAATAATGGTACCAACTCAGCAGCTAGGGAAGAGCTGAATCTAGTCCACTTGTTCTTGCAAGGCAAAGGTGATAGGAAGTCGGGTTTGAGAGCAAGAACAAAGCTTCAGGAGTCTAAAATTCATGGCCAGAGTTCCAAGACGGCTTGGGGCCTGCAAAGTTGTTCCCTTGTGTTTCACCATCTGCCTGCCAAGCCCAGAAGCAGAGGACACTCAGCAACTCTTGAGAATCCTTGTCTCTGCAGCAATTCCAGCAGGTGGATGCTCCACCTGGGGGCCTGAATCGCCTCTTTTCTTTTTTACTCTCCTGGGAAACAGCACTGGACCCACACAACTCTCTAAACTTCCCCTCTCTGTCAGAGCAGGTAGTGCTCCTAAGCCCTTCTCACCCTCCACAAGTGGGGAAGGGGCAGCCCCTAGCGGTGGTAAGGTGGGGGCACACTAAGAAGGCTCTGTTGCAGAGTCTCACCTCACCCTTCCTCTTCTGAGCCCTTGCCACTAAGTGCATCCCCCTCCTGGTGCAACAGACTGCTTGGAGGGAACCATGCTAGGTCTCTGTTTTGCTGCACATAGACTGCCCGCACTATAATAATAATAATAATAATAATAATAATAATAATAATAATAATAATAATAATTTATTTATACCCCTCCCATCTGGCTGGGTTTCCCCAGCCACTCTGGGCAGCTTCCAACTGAATATTAAAAACAATACAGCATCAGACATTAAAGACTTCCCTAAACAGAGCTGCCTTCAGATGTCTTCTAAAAGTCAGGTAGCTGTTGATTTCCTTGACATCAGATGGGAGAGCGTTCCACAGGGCAGGCGCCACTACCGAGAAGGACCTCTGCCTGGTTCCCTGTAACCTCACTTCTCGCAGTGAGGGAACTGCCAGAAGGCCCTCGGCGCTGGACCTCAGTGTCCAGGCTGAACAATGGGGGTGGAGACACTCCTTCAGGTATACTGTACCGAGGCCGTTTAGGGCTTTGAAGGTCAGCACCAACATTTTGAATTGTGCCCAGAAAGGTACTGATTCCTCCAGG
This sequence comes from Podarcis gaigeae, assembly GCF_964106915.1. Lineage (NCBI taxonomy): Eukaryota > Metazoa > Chordata > Lepidosauria > Squamata > Lacertidae > Podarcis > Podarcis gaigeae. Next base: position 30,941,160 of record NC_139694.1, on the reverse strand, counting down.
CCTTTGTGCTCAGTGCAGAAAAAGCTGGCGTTTGAGCTGATGAGGATGTTGCAGGCCTGGCTGGCATTTCTCCCTCCACAACCTCTGCATGCGTTGGCATAGTATAGAACAGAGATCAGGCCAATCCCAACTTTAGCAGGAAATTCAGTTTAGTTTTCTGTTTTTACAAAGTTCACTAGGTGGACAGGGGAGGGAAAGAGGGAGCAACAGTCACCTGTGGGAGGTTATAGAGGAGAGTGGAATAAATTATTTGTCCAAAGGCTTGTGGCAAGAACGGCCTTTGTGCTTTTTGGCAAGTCACGCAGATAAACTCCTTTGGTCACGTATGAGAAGAGCTATGATTTCTCCTGTGTGGATCCTGCCCTGGCCCCTTTAGTAGAGACAGTAAAGGGTTGAGGAGTTGGAAAGGGATTATTGTATGGCAGGGAGAATTCAGTTCCTATCTTAATGCAAATCTATCTAGTTCTCCCTTGGGTGACCAAAACACAGCTTGTCCTTTGAAACATATGGTTTTTGAAGTGCAGCAATCCAATCCCACAATGGGTATATCTGGGGAATACAAATATTTCACAAATGTCTGCAAAAAAAATGCAGATATCTGCAAAAACAACGTACACAGATGCAATATTTATTGGGGGGGGGGGAATGCATTGCAAAAAATGTGAGAATTATTAGGAATTGCTGTTGTTTTCCACTGTTTATGGTGTGAATGTAATTTGTATTTCTCCTTAATTTTGGTGCTTTTGTAACCTGCCCTGGGACTTTCTGCTGAAGGATGTGCTATTAAATAAATGAGCAAATAAATAAATGCTGGAGTTTCGTTTGTTACCATGAGCCCTTTCTGGGGAATGGAAAGTGAAACAAAGAATGCTTCGTATATAAGAAGCAACAAGTCCAGATGCTTGAAGCTCAGCAAGATGGATCAACAGCTGCCGACAGGAAGAGGTAAAATTCCAGTTCTGTGGGTGGATTCAATGAGGGCATGCTTTTTTCTCATGAATTGTCATGAATTCTCAATGAATTCTCACCTACCGCCCCCCCATTGCATAATTATCATTTTTGCAGTCCCTCAGTAGTTGAAATACAGCATGTGATGAACATACTATATGTGGGTGGCGCTGTGGTCTAAACCACTGCTAATCGGAAGGTCAGCGGTTCGAATCCCTACGATCCTCGCTGGCCCAAGTAGGACAAATTCAGCCAGATAGCCCTGGTGGTTATCTAATGCTTATTAGATGGATTATCCCCCAAATTGATCAGAAGATTCTGATCGGCAAGTCCTACCAACTGCTTTTAGAAATAGATTAATTGCTTAAGGATGAGGGACGAAGGTTGAACTGGGTGACCTAAGTTATTCCAGGTCATCACATGATTCTAACATGTGTTCAGACATTTTTTCCAAACAGTGGAGACCACTATAACACTGGGAACTGGTCATACATACATTACAGAGATGTCTCACTGGCGGGAGGGGGAAGGCTCATTAACTTTCTGTCCTAAATCTGAACCCTAGTCGCACCTGGGATGTGTTTGAAATTGACTAGACCAGTTTGTTAGTAACTTCTGGTCTAGTCAATCTCACTTGTCGTGAGCATTATCCAATAGGCACCTGTAACACGTATCTATTGCAAATTTGCTGGTTTCTCTTCTGGGGATATATATAAACTCTTTCAAGACACTATATGTGCTATTGTAAACACCTGCAAAACATGTCTGATCAGAGAACAATCTGGGGTCCAAAAAAAAAGAAAAAAGAACTTGTATACTGTAGTCAGTTATGGCAATAGCACCTCTGTACATGTGTGGAAAGCTGCCTGTTTCCTCCCTTAACTGCAGGGGCTTGTACTCACACAAAAAAGAAAAAGAAAAAAGGAGGAACTTCAAGCAGGAGGGGGGAATCAGTGGGCTCCCCACATACATGAAGAAGTTCTTATGTAATGAAGTTCTCACCCTGGGCCAGCAGGGGGATACTGTAGATAGTTTTCACTCAGGTCCACATATGCAAATAAGAAATTGAAAGTGACGTTCAGTGATTGGTTAGTTACAGAAAGTGGTTACTGTTGCTTTGTAGTGGAGCTCTATATAAGCAGGCTGGCTGAACCCTTCAGTTCAGTTCTGTTCTGGCCTGTGAATAAACAAGAGCTGTTTGAAGAATCGCTGTGTTGTCTGATATGGTCACCCATAACTTAACAGAAGTTCTATTCTTTAAAAGTTTAAAAGGCGCAAGGAGATAGGATAATATTATATTAAGGATGGAATAACAAATAAATAAACGCAACAATAACAAAAATAATAGTAGGCAAAGAAGATCACACACGGGTGAAGTACTGGGTTGTGGGGGAGGGAGGTGAAGGGATTAATTGAAATTGTTAAAGATTCGTATAGGATTTAAGAGATTTAAATTTCCATAAAGATTCTATAAGGAAAGCAGAAAGCAGCAAGAAATATCAAGTAAAGGTATTGGAAAGGAGATCAGCGTAAATGAAAACATGAGACTTATGGTTTTGCTATATATGATTTTATTTTGGAGTTGTCTGTTGTAAAGAATGTATATTATGTGAATAAAATAATAAAAAATTAGAAAAAGAAGAAGTGCTTTTGTGCTTGCACACAGTGATCTTTGGAGCCAAGACATCATCTGTACATGACCTAACAAAGCAGACTCAAAACAATGACCTAAGATGGGAGATCTCCTGCAGCAATTGTGCTGTTCATCTGGGTTTGCTTCACGTCTCGGATGCAGAGCTAGTGGTGGTCTTTCTTTGTGCTCTCTGTCGGAAGAAATACGAAGAATATAAGGCATAATATATTAAGCATTGTGGGTCCAGGCCAGCCACCCATCTTGATGTGGAGGGAGGGGAGTTCTCCTTGCACAGTGGATGCCTGCACGATTCCACCTAAAGCTCACCAGTGGCCATTATGAGCTGCTGTGACTCTCCTTTCTGACATGTGCCCAAGCCTCGTTCCATCCTTACCTGTGCTGCAGGGAGCGTTATATTCAACCTCCGCACTGTCTTCTGTGTATGAGAGAGAACAATTCATGAGACAGAGATCGAGCCCCAGAGCAAACCTCTCTCCCACCCCCATCAGCAGGATGTCAGGGTCCTCCAAAAGTTTCTGAACTACAACTCCCATCATCCCTGACAATTGGCCGTGCTGGCAAGAGCACATGGGAGTTGGAGTCCCATGGCATCTGGAGGACCTGAAGGATAGCTGAAGGATAACATGAGACTTCTAATCCCAGGGTCATGGCTTTGAGCCTCACGTTGGCCAAGAGATTCCTGCATTGCAGAGAGTTGGTTTAGATGACACTCGGGGTCCTTTCCAACTTTACAATTCTATGATTCTGTGTCCACAAGTTCCTCATCCCTGTTGTGGAATCCCACTCAGGGAGGGTGGTGTGAGAAGGATATAATGCACCCTTCCACCCCAGCCTCGCTCTCAAGGGGCTGGTGTCAGGGAATGGTCTGAAGATGAGGACTGGGGAATGCATTCCATGGCAGACCAGCTTCTCTTTGATGGAGAGCTGGAGGGGGAAGAATTGTGCGCTCGCCCTCTTGCCCACAGCATGTTCAGAGAGAGAGAGAGAGACAGGAGCTGAACAGCTTAGGGGGGGGGGAGTTACCCAGTTACGAGATAATGACGACAGAACCAGAAAGGAGGGGGCAGCTAGCTGAGACATCTCTTGAGAGCGTGGAGGGCTCCCCTCCCCATGGACTTGGAGGTCTGAACGTATCAGAGAACAAAGGAGTCACAGGGAGGGAGGAACTTCTCATTGGCGCCCAAAATGCGGTGGAAGCCAGAAGGGTGATTAGACTAGGCAACCGTTCTCCTTGCGGAGAGCTGTGTATTTGTGCTGGCAACATGACGCTGTAATAAAAGGACTATAAATCTATCAACTGCTCGTTAGTTCTGATCTGTGAAGTTATCAAAGGGAGGGGAGGACTCACCATGCCTGACAGCTGGGATCGAAGGGTGTACGGCTGCTGAAATCCTTCTCACGCCGGCCTCCCCAAGCTGTGTTGCGAGGCTGGGATCCATTCAGATCGCAGCATCACAATGCAGTGCAGGGATGGCTCAGGGATGGCAGTGTGAGTAGCGCTCTCCCCCACCCCGATGCACCCAGGGCAATCGCCCTGGCAGAACCCACCACCACCACCCTTGGCAAAGGTAAGTGTGGAGAAGTCCAACTAGCATGACTTCACACATGCAGACGCTTGGCATGAAAACAGACATAGAAGGATCGCAATGAAGGATTACTGAATGTCCCTGGCAGAGTTCTTAGGAGTGCATATGCTTAGGGAGAATGGGATTGGGAGACAGGCAGGACTGTGGTGATCTATAAATGCACTTTGTGATGAATGGTACCCATTTCCAGCAATGAGATGCTTACCTGGATGGTAATAATCATACACTTTTACTATTGCTGGCTTTAGATCCATCACTTCTGTTTCTTGTTCCACAGACACACTGTAGTTTTGAACTTCGCTATCCAGCTGAAGACAGGAAAGAGGGGTAGGAGATAAACATGGCAGGAAGTGTGTTCGTCAAAATCAAGGAATGTTGAGGTGCAGGAAAATCCAGCACTTGACATAACTTCCTGAGCTGTGCATTTCATCCCACAAAAATCAGCAGTAACATCAGGCACGTTTACTCTCAGCCTGCTGTTTATGGAAGTTTAAATAATGATCCGGGATCTATGTGACTGTGTCTTGGAACAGATTTAGAAATGTGAACTTTATACTTGCTGAGAAGTTCAGTTAAACATAGCTGGAAAGTACAATGGGTCAGTGACCCCCAGTCACTATATCAAGATTGGCATCAAGGTGAGCCCTTCAGGTTCAATCCCCCATAGATGTTTCAAAAAGCTTTGATAAAGTCCCTCACAGCAGGCTCCTATAGAACCATTAGCATTTATAGACTGAGGGCCAGTCTTCTGACAGACAGGAAGCTGGTTGGAGATCCAGAAACAGATGGTCGGAAGAGTTAAAATGGAACAAACAGCAGTGTTCCAAGTAGGGGTACCAACTTGAATAAAATATTCAGTGGAGCCAGGAAAGCCCTGCCCTGCATAATCAATCACAGGTGCACACCACTTGAATGGCAATGCCCATCAACTTTGGGGGGGGGGCAGCCCCTTCAAATATTTTATTGGGTGGGAGCAAAGGGACCTTGGCCCCCTAGGAGTCAGCTCCTATGGTTCCAAGGAAATAAAGATAGTTGGAAGGCAGAACAGGGAATAGGGATTGAGCCTGGGCTGGATGGGGGGGTCACACTGCAGACACAGGTTTGCAGTTTAGGTGTGCTCCTAGATGCCCAGGTCTCTGTGGTGGCCAGGAGGGCATTTGCACAGTTATAAAGCTAGTGTGGCAACTGTGCCTCTTCCTTGAGATGTCTGATTTGGCCGCAGTAAAACACACTTTAATTGCATCCCATTTGGAGTACAGGGGTACCTCGGTTTTCAAACGTCTCGGAAGCTGAGAGCTTCGGTTTGTGGAAGTAGTTTCGGTTTGTGGAAGTACCTGCTTCGGTTTTCAAACACTTTGTGGAAGTCAAACGTGCCATGCAGCTTCCGTATTGAGTTTTCCGGAAGTAAATGTTTCCAGAAGTAAATGCTTCGGTTTTCAAACATTTTTGGAAGCTGAACGGTCTTTCGGAATGGATTACAGTGGTACCTTGGTTTACAACCATAACCCTCCCCCCAAAAATGGGTTGTAATAAAAAAAAATGGGTTGTAATCCAAAAAAAGGGACACACACTTCCGGGTTTGACGTGGTTGTAATCCAAAACAGTTGTAATCCAAAACAGTTGCAAACCAAGGTACCATTGTAGGTTCAAAAACCGAAGTACCACTGTACTGAATTGCACTCTGTGTGGGACTGAATTTTGAAAAGTTTGAAAAGAGCTGCAGCCAAAGTTTTGACCAGGGCTAGTTGTAGGGAGCAGACAGCTCTCTTGTTACAATAGCTCCACTGGCTACAGGTTTGTTTTCAGGCTCAATTCAAAGGTTATGACCTATGTAGCCATCCAAGCTCTCAGGCCGTATTCCCTCACACAAACCTGCCCAGGTCCTGAGATCCTCAGGGGAGGCCTTTCTCTCAGTCCTGCCACCCTCACAGGTACACTTGGTGGGGATGTGAGACAGGGCCTCCTCAGTGGCTGCTCCCAGGCTGAGAAACTCCCTCCCTAGAGAAACTAGACTGGCTCCTTCCTTGAGGTCCTTCCACTGACAGATGAAGACTTCCTTTCTCCAGCAGGTTTTGGGGAACTGATTGCTTTTAATGAAAGGGCTGGTACCATGCTGTTTTTATTGTAACTATTGTATGGTTTTTTCATAGGTTTTACATATAGATAGATAGTTTCAAGTATGCTTAAACGGTTTTTTAAGCAGTTCTTATTTTTATCTGTAAGCTCCCTTGAGTCCCTGTCAGGGGAAAAGGCAGGGTATAAAAATTAATCAATTTTGGGATCAAAAGTAGGGTGGTCAGGTGCAGAACAAGACAGGCCCCTCCCCCTGCACCTTTGACAGTTGTGTAGAAGAGGGAATTTCTGCAGGTGCAGCTTGTCATGGCTGCATTTCCCCTCACACAATTCCCCTCACTGAAACTAGGCTTGAAAGAAGCATTTTGTTGTGGCCAGAATAACAGTTTGTGGTGTGTTGTTGGCTGCAGTGTTGTGTGGGGCCCACGACAGTTTCTCTGGTTTGCAAATTTACCCAGAAAGGTAGATGACCTGTGGTAAACAAACCATGAAGGGCCAACCCAAGGCTCTGTACACATTACCAGCTTAGAACACAGTGAGATCGTTTTCCCTCACCTTCAAGTCAAATTTGCATGTACAGATGTCTTCATCCAATTTACCTTACTTTTTTGTTTCCCCCATACTTCCAAACCCACCAGCTCCTATGCAACGGCAGTCTCCAATGAACACACCTCAGCTTTTCTGAAATGCATGTGGCTTATGTTTTCAAATCAGATGGAAGCTGGTTTGACGGAAACACATGAGACAACGGTAGTTCTCAAGGAACTGCAGGATAGCGATGGATTGTAGCTGACATCGGCTTCAGACACCAGGGCTAGCTGGAGTAAACAGACATGTGTACACAGCCTTAGTATGAACTCAAGATTGTGGCTTGTTTCACCCTACCAGAATGTTATGAGTTTGTGGATCCCTGGATCCAGCAGGTGCTAAAATCTAAAGCTATGTAAGCCAGGCTACCTTCCTATTTGGAAGGAGAGATCCTGAAGCTGAGGCTCCAATACTTTGGCTACCTCATGAGAAGAGAAGACTCCCTGGAAAAGACCCTGATGTTGGGAAAGATTGAGGGCACAAGGAGAAGGGGACGACAGAGGACAAGATGGTTGGACAGTGTTCCTGAAGCTACTAATCTGAGTTTGACCAAACTGCTGGAGGCAGTGGAAGATAGAAGTGCCTGGTGTGCTCTGGTACATGGGGTCATGAAGAGTTGGACATGACTAAACAACAACAATAAACAACAACCTTCCTATGTTATGGTAATCACCTGGGAGATGGAGCCATTAAGAGAACAAAGGGTCAAGGGATCAACAGATAAAGCCAGAGTTTAGGAAATCACTGATGTGACCTACAGAGAGAGAGAGAGAGTCAGGGAGCAATGTGAAGAACTAGGGCTTAGAGGGTTATGGGTTATGTGAGCTAGCAGCTGGATGCGACAACTAAAAACCCTGCAAGCTGGAAAGCTAGAGAAGCGGAGCACAATGTTTGATTCCTGTTTGAATCCAAGGCTGCAACTATGAGAGAAACAAGACCCTCTTGGAGCCCATCCTTCATAGGCTCAGGTTGTCTATATGTGTAAATAAACCATATGCCATAAAGACACCACAGTCTCTGTTGTGCCTCATTTTCAAAAGGAAACAAGAATCCCGGGTATGCACCTGGAATCTCGCACAGTGGTACCTTGGTTTGCAACCGTTTTGGATTACAACTGTTGTGGATTACAACCAATTTTTTTTTTTTGGAGGCCCCACTAGCGAAAGTGCGCCTTGGGTTACAACCTGTTTTGGTTTACAACCGGACCTCCGGAACTTATTATGGTTGTAAACCAAGGTACCACTGTAATCCATTCCAAAAGACTGTTCGACTTCCAAAATGTTTGAAAACCGAAGCATTTACTTCCAGGTTTCGGCATTCAGAAACCAAAGCTCTCGGCTTCTGAGACGTTTGAAAACTGAGGTACTGCTGTACACCAAATGGGATGCAATTAAAGTGTGTTTTACTGCAGCCAAATCAGACATCTCAAGGAAGGGGCACAGTTGCCACACTAGCTTTATAACTGTGCAAATGCCCTCCTGGCCACCACAGAGACCTGGGCATCTAGGAGCACACCTAAACTGCAAACCTGTGTCTGCAGTGTGACCCCCCCATCCAGCCCAGGCTCAATCCCTATTCCCTGTTCTGCCTTCCAACTATCTTTATTTCCTTGGAACCATAGGAGCTGACTCCTAGGGGGCCAAGGTCCCTTTGCTCCCACCCAATAAAATATTTGAAGGGGCTGCCCCCCCCCCAAAGTTGATGGGCATTGCCATTCAAGTGGTGTGCACCTGTGATTGATTATGCAGGGCAGGGCTTTCCTGGCTCCACTGAATATTTTATTCAAGTTGGTACCCCTACTTGGAACACTGCTGTTTGTTCCATTTTAACTCTTCCGACCATCTGTTTCTGGATCCCCAACCAGCTTCCTGTCTGTCAGAAGACTGGCCCTCAGTCTATAAATGCTAATGGTTCTATAGGAGCCTGCTGTGAGGGACTTTATCAAAGCTTTTTGAAACATCTATGGGGGATTGAACCTGAAGGGCTCACCTTGATGCCAATCTTGATATAGTGACTGGGGGTCACTGACCCATTGTACTTACCAACTATGTTTAACTGAACTTCTCAGAAAGTATAAAGTTCACATTTCTAAATCTGTTCCAAGACATACAGTCACATAGGTCCAGGATCCTTACTCAAACTTCCATAAACAGCAGGCTGAGAGTAAACGTGCCTGATGTTACTGCTGATTTTTGTGGGATGAAATGCACAGCTCAGGAAGTTATGTCAAGTGCTGGATTTTCCTGCACCCCAACATTTTTCTGCCTTGATTTTGATTCCCAAACCTGAAATGTACCGTACTTTTCCATGTATAACACACCCCCACATATAAGATGCCCCCAATTTTGGGGTACTCAAATTTAGAAAATGGGGTGAGATGGCACAAACTTGTTGATCTTTTTTGCAGAGAATTGCCCAGAGTTGTTGAGCTTTTTATGCTGACAATCGCTCACCAGCACGCGCTGCTAAATCCTCCTCTTATCTGTCCCCAAGCCAGCAGAGGCTGCAAATTGCCACAGCGTCGCCCAGTCAGCACCACCCACACAGTAACCAATAACATGCACAAAAGCCATTGACAGCCATGGCAGCAACCAATCAAATGTCTATGCTATGCACTACCCATGTATAAGACGACTCCCACTTTTTAGCATGATCTTTATTGGAAAAAACCTAGTCTTATACATGGAAAAGTCCAGTAGGTAGTTTTCAGGCAGATGTTCCCTTACATTCAGGAGTTGAAAGGACATAACATATTTCCAGAAGGACAGCAATGCGCAATCCCAGTCATGTTTATTCAGATGCAAGTCCTATATTTACTCAAGTCTAATGCACCATCAAATCTAATGTTCACCCGTTTCTTCGCAGCCTAATTTGGCAAAAAAGGTGTGCATTAGACTCAAGTAAATATGCTATATCTGAAATAACTACTGGTGGCTTTTCTGTTGTTCCTCAAAACAGCACATCCTTATGTACACATAACTGAAAATAGAATCTATATCTATCTATCTATCTATCTATCTATCTATCTATCTATCTATCTATCTATCTATCATCTATCTATCTATCTATCTATCTATCTATCTATCATCTATCTATCTCTATCATCTATCTATCTATCATCTATCTATCCATCTATCCATCTATCCTGTAAGTCTTTCCAGCAGCACTGGCTTCCATTGTCCCTGGGATCTGCATTCGTGACTCTTTTCCCCTCCATCCTCCTTTGCATAAGGAACTCTGAGACTGGTAGTTCTCAGGAAAGCATGTAACACAGGGAAAAACAAATCTCTATGTCCCTTGAACTACAACAGCCCAGTTTAACTGTACAGGCACCCTCTCTCTTGGTTCTAAATAAGGGCTTGGTGGTGGAGGGGCTGCTCCTTGCCAGGGTGGTGTGGTGGATAAGAGTGGTAGTCTCCTAATCTGGTGAACCGGGTTTGCGTCTCCGCTCCTCCACATGCAGCTGCTGGGTGACCTTGGGCTAGTCACACTTCTCTGAAGTCTCTCAGCCCCACTCATCTCACAGAGTGTTTGTTGTGGGGGAGGAAGGGAAAGGAGAATGTTAGCCACTTTGAGACTCCTTTGGGTAGTGATAAAGCGGGATATCAAGTTCAAACTCTTCTTCTCTTCTCGTCAAATACTGTACATTGCTTGTTCTGCTCCAACACTATTTTTGCCGTATTCTAGCAAGCGGGTGGCGCTGTGGTCTAAACCACTGAGCCTCTTGGGCTTGCCAGTTGGAAGGTCAGCGGTTCGAATCCCCGCGACGGGGTGAGCTCCCGTTGCTCTGTCCCAGCTCCTGCCAACCTAGCAGTTCGAAAGCACACTAGTGCGAGTAGATAAATAGTATCCGTGTCACAGATATTCCATGAGTCTCTCTGCATGCTGCCCTTTGCATCTCAAGGTCAAAGTGCACCGAATTTTTCGCAATGCCCTATTGACATGAAATTATCTGTATTAGCTGCATTATGCTGCCCTGTCGTCACATAGTCACAGCGGGAGCAGGAGATATTGGAGAGGACATTGATTACTTAGCAAAGTAAATACAGTAAATACAGGGGTGGACCCACGAAGGGACACTAGGAGGGTATTTAGATCTCTGCATCTCCAGTGCTGGGTGTCTGGAGAACCAGCCTGTTCTGCCCATCACAGCTCAGCCATGGGGGCAGCCCCACTCCTCTGTGCCTTGACTGTACTCTCACTCACAGCTCCAGTCATATCGGACCCGTAAGATTTTAATTTTCCATTTCTCTTTGCTCAGCCAGTTTCATAGTGGAATAGGAGTGCAGACAGGCACAAAAACTTAAGGAATATGAGGAAATGGCAAAACATACCTGAAGAATAAGAAATCAAGATAACTAACTCTTTATAAATGAATGGAAATGGTTTATTGAATATTTGCAGATAAATTGTAAACAGATAAAAATATTAGCAGGGTTATTGTAGTAACCTACAGTTTCATGAGAGTATCTATTTATAGTAGATAATTAAATGAGTAACTTAAATGAATTTGGATATGCAGAAAATATGAAAAAATAAATTTAAGGAACCGCAGAAAGGGGGGGAGGGAAGTCAAATTTTGAAATGTGAAATGGATTGTAAAGTTAATGAGATGTATAAATTTGGAAAGTATAAAAAAAACGTTTAAAAAAGAATGCAGATGGGCGCATGGGGCAGAGAGTGACAATTCTGAGCTCCCTTTGCATATGTGGGTCGCATTGGCTCAGGTTATCTTCTGCACGGAGGCAGATTTTAGAGCACTTTCAGGCTCCGGGTTTAAATTGACTTGTTGAATTGCTTTGAAAGGAGAACCTCCAGGTATTCTGTTCCCAGGCATGCAGCTCTGTTTTAGGCACGTTTACTCAGAAACAATTTCCACTGAATGACATAGAAGTCTGCTTGTTGCTGGAGCTAATTCCATAGCTTAACTGTATGCTGTGGGGAGTTATTTCTTGCAACATTCAGCTCCGTTGGGTTCTAGGAGAAAACTTTCCCCACACCATACATAATCTAAACCATACATAATCTAAACTAATCTCCTGCCCCAATTTTGTGACTTTCCCTCATGCCTAACCTTTAAGCTGAGCCTGGATAGCTCAGGTGGTTAGGGCATGATGCTCATAACACCAGGGTTGCAGGTTTGATCCCTGTACGGGACAGCTGCCACCCGGTCCCTACTGCCCACTAGTGGGTGTTTCAGGATTCTAGGTGGGCGGTAGGGGGTTCTCTACGGCACAAGCTGAATCCTCCTTCCATTGAGGCTGGTGGGCAGTAAGGAAATTTTACCAACAGGAAAGATGCATTAGTAGGCAGTAGGTATAAAAAGGTTGACTATTCCTGGTCTAGATGATCATCAGGGTCCCTTCGAACTCTAATTCTTCCAACTCTAATTCCAATTCTATAATTCTAATTTATCTGCCACACCCTGCAGCTGCCCAGGAGAATTGCATCCCTCACACAATGACAAAAAAAGTTTTTTATTTTAGGTTGTTTTGTTTGTTTGCTTCAGTTTATTGTTCGGCCAACAGGCCTTAGCAATTACTGAGAAATGTCCCCCCCCCCCCCCGATAAGGGACTATAACTTAATTAAAATCTTGCCAGTTATACAATGACACTTGTAATGTGAAATGAACTTTGGTATCCACAATTATATAACAGATGGATAACGGTAAAAGAAAAAGAATATTTTTTTGGGGAAATGGAACCCATGGAAGGAAGGGAGAAGGTCTGAAGGTTCGAAAGAACCTTTTCTTTTTATGATTTGAAATGGTTAAAGTTATTATGTATAAAGGTAAAGAGACCCCTGACCATTAGGTCCAGTCGTGGCCGACTCTGGGGTTGCGGCGCTCATCTCACTTTACTGGCCGAGGGAGCCAGCGTACAGCTTCTGGGTCATGTGCCCAGCAGGACTAAGCCGCTTTTGCTAAACCAGAGCAGCGCACAGAAACGCCATTTACCTTCCCGCCGGAGTTGTACCTATTTATCTACTTGCACTTTGACGTGCTTTCGAACCGCTAGGTTGACAGGAGCAGGGACCGAGCAACGGGAGCTCACCCCGTCGTGGGGATTCGAACCGCCTATCTTCTGATCGGCAAGTCCTAGGCTCTGTGGTTTTACCCACAGTGCCACCCATGTTATGTATAAATTAATGTCAAACTAAATTTTTTTTTTAAAAAATAAAATAACTTAATTAAAATTATCTGGATCCCACAGAGCAACTTTGCAACAACTGCTAAAGTACAATTTCTCCAAATCTGTCAGGAAAGGCCTTACAGATCATAGGATGCCCCCTCTCTTTTCTCTCACAGCCGCTATCTGGTGGCCTTCCCTGCAATCATCCGCCATCCCAATACAGAAAAGTTTTGTGTGCAACTGATGTCCCTGCCAGAGATGGCCCACGTGGCGGTGACATTAGAGATGACGTTGCAGAACCACACCCTGCTGGAGAAGGATGTGGAGAAGCCAGGGACCCACGAATGCATCAGCTTCCAGGCAAGTTTCATCGATTGCAAGCCACTCAGTAGAAGATGCTCTCGCTTCTTAGCTAGATAAGGGCAGCGGGTCACAGTGAAGGACGGAACAAGGCAGCACACTAGCTGTGGTAGACATTGCCATCCCTGCAGTGAACCCCTCCTAAGGCTTAGTACAACACACCACGTGAGTTGGCGCCATGATCGTATGGCGAGTTGCCCCAGTCCAACCCATGCAAACTTATGGCAGAAGTGGGGGCAGGGTAGGTGAGAGATAATATTGCAGGGGCAACAGTTTATCTGTGTAAATAGTCATATCAGTGTCCAGTTGAGGGTCCAGCGATATCATAATCATAATTTTATTATGTATACCCTGTCCATCCGGCTGGGTTTCCCCAACCACTCTGGGCAGCTTACAACACATAAAAAATTGTAAAACATTAGACATTAAAATTTTCCCGATACAGAGTTGCTTTCAGGTATCTTCTAAAAGTCAGATAGTTGTTTATTTCCTTGACATCTGATGGGAGGGCGTTCCACAGGGCAGGCGCCACTACCGAGAAGGCCCTCTGCCTGGTTCCCTGTAACCTCACTTCTCGCAGTGAGGGAACCATCAGATGGACCTTGGTGTTGGACCTCAGGGTCCGGGCAGAACGATGGGGGTGGAGACGCTCCTTCAGGTATACTGGGCCGAGGCTGTATAGGGCTTTAAAGGTCGGCACCAACACTTTGAATTGGGCTCAGAAACGTACTGGGAATATTATGAATATTATGCTATTATTGCAAGTAAGTTCGCAAATGCTTTGAACCCATGACAATTGTTATGAGCTCATCTGCCCTCACAGATGTTTTGCATATCTTTAACTGCAACGGCTGTTAGAATGTTCCAACTGTTTTAGGATGCTTTAAAAAAAGTGGACGTGTTATGGGATTAAGGGGGCTACTCGTGCGTAAGCGTTTAAGCCCTCCAGGCTCTGCAAATCAGTTTCTAAACTCTCCCAGTCCGCGGAGCCATGGGTGCATGGCTACCTCAATCGCTGGCAGAATCCGTCAGTGGGCGCTTCCGGAATTTACGCCAACATAAGAGTTCCTTAACGGAAACTCTCCGTCTGGATTCTCTGCGTGACAGTTTCCTGCGCGGAGTAGGCGTCCCCAGCGGAGGTCCTGAGCCCTCCCCGCTGTTCTCACTGGAAGCATCTTGGAGCCATCCCTCCGCCTGAGTTTCTGCAGGAACTCTCCCTCTCCCCCTGCTGGTTCCTTCCTCAGCATCTGAGGGTCTCTTAGCCTCCTTGAGCCCTTCCACCACCTGAGTCTCCGATGGCAGTTCCCTGACATCCACCTCCCCTCCAGGACCCCCCACCCCCCGTTTCCCCCTCCTCTCTGGGTGGTGAGGTTGGGAACCCCCGGAAAGAATCCTCCTCATCTTCGGATGACTCAAAAACCGCTCTCCATCTACTACTGTCCCTTCTGCCCGAATACTCTTCCACATCTGATTCTTCTTCCTCTTCCTGTCCTGATTCTGGGAACCCCTCGAACTCCTCTTCCTCGTCAGTGGTTCCGAAGTGTTTCTCCCAGAACCTAGCCAAAGGCTTAGGCTTCCTTGGGAACCGGCGATGAAACGTTTCTACTAATACCTCATCGTTGACCGTTTCTGCCGGTACCCAGGTATTTTCAGACTCCGGTTCCCCTTCCCATTCTACTAAGTACTCCACCTGTTTACCCTTCCACCGAGAGTCGAGTATTTCTGCTACATGACTGCTGCGTTCCCTCTCTTCCACTTGCGGTGCCGCGGGAACCTCACTTTCCCG
Organism: Podarcis gaigeae; assembly: GCF_964106915.1. Classification (NCBI taxonomy): domain Eukaryota; kingdom Metazoa; phylum Chordata; class Lepidosauria; order Squamata; family Lacertidae; genus Podarcis; species Podarcis gaigeae. The sequence goes on along the minus strand of NC_139694.1, from coordinate 30,926,033 downwards.
TCCCAAAATTTCTCGCCTCTCCCGGTATGGTGACAGTAATGACCTATGGAATACTGGATGCAGTTTCATATTGTCGGGCAGCCTGAGCTTAAAGGCTACCGGATTGACCTGCTGTATAACCTCAAAAGGTCCTAGTCGTTTCGGTCTCAATTTCTTGCAACCCCCCTTGAATGGCAACCCTTGTGTGGACAACCACACCCGGTTCCCCACCCTTATGGTCTCTCCTTCCCTTCTGCTCTTATCTGCCTGCCTCTTGTATTCTTCCTTAGCCCTATCTAGACTCAATTTCAGCTGTTGATGTATTGCTTCCATTTCTTCCACAAAATGTTCCGCTGCCGGTACGCTCCATCTTTCCCCTCCTTCCCCCGGAAAGGCCCTGGGGTGACACCCATAATTGGCCATGAATGGACTCATGCCGGTGGACACATTTTCTGCGTTATTGTAGGCGAATTCGGCCAGGGCCAATTTCTCTACCCAATCATTCTCTCTGTCATTTACATAACACCTCAGATATTGTTGCAGAATACCGTTTGCCCTTTCCGCCTGCCCATTTGTTTCTGGGTGTCTGGCGGTCGAGAAATTGACCTCTACGTGCAGTAAGCTCATGAGCTTCCTCCAGAACCTGGACGTAAATTGTTTCCCTCTGTCTGTGACCACCCTCAAGGGGGCGCCATGCAACCTAAAAATGTGTTCTACAAACAACCTGGCGGTTTCTTCCGCCGTGACCGCATGTGAGCAAGCAATAAAGTGGCACATCTTGGTTAACAGGTCCACCATTACCATTACCGCAGTTTTCCCCTTGGATTTTGGCAAATCCGTCATAAAATCTATGGACACTGCCTCCCATGGCCGTTTGGGTGTGGGCAATGGTTCCAGCAACCCCGCCGGCGCTGCCCTCTCCCCCTTTGCTCGCTGGCAGCGGTCGCACCCCCTTACATATTCTCGTACCTCTTCCCTCACCTTGGGCCACCAGAACTGCCTGGTAACTAACCACATGGTTTTGTGTTGCCCAAAGTGCCCCGTGGTGGGGCTGTCATGCAGTTGTTTGAGTACCCTACTCCTCAATTCCCCCTCTGGTATGTACAATGCTCCCCTGTAATACAACACCCCGTTCCTTTCTTCAAAACCCCCTGTGTTCTCCCCAGCTCTCCTGAGCTCTCTGAGCTTGTTTTGGGCGTATTCATCACTTTCTGTCCCTTCTACCAGTTCTTTTTGCCCCACCAATGCTGCTCCACACACCCAGTGGTCCTCTGGGATGATATGCCTTTCTTCGGGTGCCCCCTCCCCCTCCATATACTCTGGCTTTCAGGATAGAGCGTCCGCTCTTACGTTCTCCGGCCCCGGTACGTAGCGAATCTCAAAATGGAATTTGGAAAATTCCTGGGCCCATCGCACTTGTCTTTGGTTCAGGACCCGGGCCGTTCTCCAATATTCCAGGTTCTTGTGGTCCGTGCACACCTGGACCTTGTGTTGCGCTCCAATTAGCAGGTGCCGCCATCATCGAAACGCTTCATAAATGGCGAGCAGTTCTCTGTCGTACACGGTGTAGTTCCTTTCAGACTTATTCAACTTCCGCGAGAAGAAGGCACACGGTCTCCAGTCCGATGCATCCTTCCCCGGTTGGTGCAGGACTGCTCCTACCGCTCGATCTGATGCGTCTGTTTCCACCCTCATTGGTTTCTGTAGCAAGAGCTGTTCTTCCGAAGCGAACGCTTTCTTTAGCCGTTCAAACGCTCGCTGCGCCTCTTCCGTCCATGCGAATTTCTTCTTACTACTGAGACAATCGGTGATGGGCGCCGTTAAGTGGGCAAAGTTTTTGATGAACTTCCGATAGAAGTTTCCAAACCCTAGGAACCTCTGCACGTCCTTCCTGGTTCTGGGTGTCTTCCATTCCAGTACCGCTTGGACCTTGCTGGGATCCATGGACAATCCCTTGTCTGACAAACGGTACCCCAGGAACTCCACCTCTCTGGTATGGAACTGGCACTTCTCCAATTTTACCCACAGCTGGTTTGCTTGCAGCCTGCCTAGGACCTCCCGGACATCTCGGACATGCTGCTCCTCGTCCTCTGAGTAGACCAACACGCCGTCTAAGAAGGCCACACAGTTCTTATAGAGCAAAGGTCCCAGGACGTGATGCATGAAGGATTGGAAACAGGCTGAGCCCCCTGTAGTCCGAAGGGCATAACGAGATACTCAAAGGCCCCCAAGGGGGTGAACATGGTGGTCTTCCATTCATCCCCCTTCCTCATTTGTATCAGGTTATACGCTCCCCTCAGGTCCAGCTTGGTAAAAATCTTTCCCTTCCTCACCCTGGTCAGGATGTCGTCAATCCTGGGCATGGGAAAGGCCACTGGTTCTGACACTGAATTGACGGCCCGGAAGTCCACGACCAACCTGGGTTTACTAGAGTCTTTTTTGTCCACAAAAAACACTGGGCTGCCCCCCACCGCTCTTGACTCCCTGATGAACCCTCTTTTCAGGTTCTTGTCTATGAACTCCCTTAACTCCTGCATCTCCCTGTCCGACATGGCGTACAGTTTGCCCACTGGTAGCTGGGCTCCCGGGAGTAAGTTAATTTGACAGTCAAAGGGTCTATGTGGGGGCAGTCTATCTGCTTCCTTCTCACTAAAGACTTCGCTCAGGTCTGCGTATTGTCGTGGTATTTCACCATCCTTCCCCATCGCCGTCCCGGCAAGGCTTGCCCTAGCCAGCCCCTGAAGTTCTCTTCCCTTGCAGTGCTCTAAGCAGTGAGCGGACCCAAAAGAGACTGTTCGCTGGTGCCATCCCACTAGCGGATCATGTAACGCCAGCCAGCTCATTCCCAATATGATGGGAGGCCCTGCCAGGGTGGCTACATGAAAAGCAATGACTTCTGTGTGCCTTGCCACCCTCATTGTCATGGGAACCGTCTGTTGGGTTACTTCTCCCCCCAGGAGTTCCCTCCCATCAATCGTGGTCACCTGCAAGGAACTACCTAAGGGCAGTGTCTGTATCTGGTGCTCTGACGCAAACTCCTTACTCATAAAATTGCAGGAGCTGCCTGAGTCTAGCAGGGCTTTTATCATGAGTGGATGTCCGTTGGGCAGCTCTAGCAGCACCTCTATGGCAAGGGATGCTCGGGGGGGTTCAGGCTTGGGCACATTCACTGCTCCTTGGCCTGGCTGCTGTGCCCTGTCGCTGGCAGCCAGGCGTTGGCTTTTACCTGCTCCTTAACCTCCTCCTCCTCACTCCCAACAGCCCCCACCATTCCTTGCCATCCCTTCCTTTGTGGGCAGACCCTGGCAAAATGTCTGGGCTGTAGGCAGAGGAAACATTTTTTGGCGCTCTTTCCCTCCTTCTTCCGCCCTTCGTTGACGTTTGAAGTTCCGCGCGCGCGCGCGCGCACCCCCAATCTCCATCGGTTCCACTGGCGGGGAAGGTTGCTCCGGCATCTCAGGAATGCGGAAATCATTCCAACGCTCTCCTCTCCCTTCCTGCTTCTCCAGTGCCCTCGCCTCCTGGCGCGCTCCAATCGCAAGCGCTGCCTTAGTCAGCTGATCCATGGAGTCTGGACGGGGCGCGCGGGAAAGTTCGTCTTTCACCGCTGGGGCTAGGCCTTCTTCAAATAGCATTTGAATTGGCTCCGAAGATAGGTCCCACCCCAATTTATGTATAAGCATGGTAAATTGTGTCCAATACTCCTGGACGGATTGATTTCCCTGTTTGCACGCCATTAACTGCCTGCGTACCACCCCCTGTTCGATCTGGCTGGAAAACATCAAGTCCATCGCGATAAAGAATTTCCTCAAGTCCTTTAATGCGTCATTATTTGCTGCCATCAGGGGCCTCACGCAGTCTCTCGCCCCCCCCTCGAGGTGACCAATCACAAAAGCCACTCTCGATTCCTCATCGGCAAAGTCATCAAACTGCAGATTCAGGGCGTACTGCATCTCTGTTTTAAAGGATTGGTAATTCCGTGGGTCATCCCCGAATTTCTGTACCAACCCCGGTACCTTCCTTGCGATGGGGGTGGGTTTCCCCTGTGCATCCTGCGCCCTCCTTTCCTCGAGCCGCGCCGTGAGCAGTGCCAGCTGGTGTTCCAAAGCCCTGTTTCTCTCCTCCAGAGTAGGACCCGCTCCAGCTCCTCCTCCTGCTCCTCCGGCTCCGTCCGGGTTGCTCATGATGCCTCTCCTTCGCACAAGTAGCGTCAAAGACTGACGGATTGCTGTTATGGGATTAAGGGGGCTACTCGTGCGTAAGCGTTTAAGCCCTCCAGGCTCTGCAAACCAGTTTCTAAACTCTCCCAGTCCGCGGAGCCATGGGTGCATGGCTACCTCAATCGCTGGCAGAATCCGTCAGTGGGCGCTTCCGGAATTTACGCCAACATAAGAGTTCCTTAACGGAAACTCTCTGTCTGGATTCTCTGCGTGACAGTTTCCTGCGCGGAGTAGGCGTCCCCAGCGGAGGTCCTGAGCCCTCCCCGCTGTTCTCACTGGAAGCATCTTGGAGCCATCCCTCCGCCTGAGTTTCTGTAGGAACTCTCCCTCTCCCCCTGCTGGTTCCTTCCTCAGCATCTGAGGGTCTCTTAGCCTCCTTGAGCCCTTCCACCACCTGACTCTCCGATGGCAGTTCCCTGACAGGACATGTTTGCTGTTTCAAGAGGAAGGATCAGATATAAATTCAATAAATGAAATATCAGTGTAAGTTGTTTGGGGGAAACACCCATAGCCCAAAAGAGAAAGGACAGAAAAAGCTCTGACTAGCCACCTGTGAATTCCTGTGTAGTGAAACCATCATCTATTTCTGCATTCAGAATGGATGTTGAAAATCTACACCCCTCAGCTTAGCTGTTGCTTATGTTTTTTAAATTGGATGGAAGTGGGTTTGAGGGAAAGCAAACCAACCAGCAGTATTTCTCAGGAATTACAGGGTTCAGATGGATTGCTGCTCACGCCATGTCTACTCGGTTTCAAACACTAGTGGCTAGAGCATGTTGGAGCCAGAGTAAATGGTAATTGTTACACATCCTCAGAACCACTTCCAGGCAAATAGGCAAGTTCCTGTTTACAAGCCTGTTTCATGTGGATGTATTTATTGTGGACCAATCTGAACATGTTCTGAGGTCAAAAATAGCTGGGTGTACCTTTAAAAATAAAACCAACGCTGCCAAGTAATGTACAGTGGTACCTCGGGTTAAGTACTTAATCCATTCCAGAGGTCCGTACTTAACCTGAAACTGTTCTTAACCTGAAGCACCATTTTAGCTAATGGGGCCTCCTGCTGCCGCTGTGCTGCCGGAGCACGATTTCTGTTCTTATCCTGAAGCAAATTTCTTAACCTGAAGCACTATTTCTGGGTTAGCGGAGTCAGTAACCTGAAGTGTATGTAACCTGAAGCGTATGTAACCCGAGGTACCACTGTATTAGAATTTTATTTAGGTGCATTTTTGAATTTGATTGTGATAATATGATTAAAGTTCAATAGTTGTGATTCCTGCATTGCAGGGGCTGGACTAGATGACCCTTGGTGTCTTTGCCAACTCTACGGCACAGGTGAAGTTCTGTGTGAATTTTTCTCCCCTCTTTTTCATCAGTTTCTTTCTCTTTAGGTCCCAGCCTTTGTTCCCAGGAAGAAACCAGTGGAACAACAACAACAACCACCCGTAAGTCTTTGCTGCTGCTTCCAACCATTCCTTCATTCTGGTCACTGGAAGGATTCGCGTAACAGAAGAGGGAGAGACTGTATGAACAACTCGGGAGGAAGAGGGGAAAGTGAGGCGGGGGGGGGGAGGAAATGGGGTGGCAGGGACAAGGATGGAGGAACAAACCACAGTGTGTCTGGGCAGAGAGGGAAGCAAAGAAGGCTTTTGTGTGTGGATCATAAAGGGAAGAATTTTTGATCTTGTTTCCCTATTTCCTGGGGAAAAGAGGGTCACAATTTTGGATGGATGCTCTGGTATCTTCTCCAGCTGCAAAATATGCTTCTCTTCTCAGTCCTCCTGCTGTTGAAACAGTTCCCTCCACTTCTTTATGTTGTTAAGGAAGAATTGGCCAGTGTGCGTGTCCTAATACAAGCGGGTGACACCATCTTTATCGAAAGGAAGAAGGTGCTGGTTCAGGACGCTTATGTCAGGCATATCATAGAGCCAGACAAGCCCTATTACAAGCCTGGAGAGACAGGTAGGCATGACTATACCCCCCAACATTTCTCTGATGAAAATAGGGGTGTCCTATTCCATAATAAAGGGACGCAGGTGGCGCTGTGGTCTAAACCACTGAGCCTAGGGCTTGCCGATCAAAAGGTTGGTGGTTCGAATCCCCGTGACGGGGTGAGCTCCCGTTGCTAGGTCCCAGCTCCCGCCAACCTAGCAGTTCGAAAGCATGCCAAAAAGTGCAGTGTCGGTATCCCGTTGCGCCACATGACCTGGCCACATGACCCGGAAAAATTGTCTGCAGAGCGGACAAACGCCAGCTCCTTTAGCCTGTAAAGTGAGATGAGCACCGCAACCCCAGAGTCATTCGCAACTGGACTTAACTGTCAGGGGTCCCTTTACCTTTTTCTTTATTCCATAATAATATTACTAATAATTTTATTATTTATACCCCACCCATCTGATGGTGTTGCCCCAGGTACTCTGGGCAGCTACCAACACATATAAAAACATAATAAAACATTAAACATTAAAAAACTTCCCTATACAGGGCTGCCTTCAGATATCTTCTAAAAATTGTGTAGTTACTTATCTCCTTAGCTCGGGGGGTCACATAAATCCATACCCTCCAACATTTCTCTGATGAAAATAAGGCTGTCATAAGGAAAATTAAGGGACACGGGTGGCACTGTGGGTTAAACCACAGAGCCTAGGACTTGCCGATCTGAAGGTCGGCAGTTCGAATCACCGCGACGGGATGAGCTCCCGTTGCTCGGTCCCTGCTCCTGCCACCCTAGCAGTTCAAAAGCACTTCAAAGTGCAAGTAGATAAATAGATACCACTCTGGCGGGAAGGTAAACGGCGTTTCCGTGCACTGCTCTGGTTCACCAGAAGCGGCTTAGTCATGCTGGCCACATGACCCAGAAGCTGTACACCAGCTCCCTCAGCCAATAAAGCGAGATGAGCGCCGCAACCCCAGAGTCACGACTGGACCTAATGGTCAGGGGTCCCTTTACCTTTACCTTAAGGAAAAGTATAACATTCTGGGATCCAATCAGAAATGGGGGTAGCTTCTGTAAATCTGGGACTTTCCCTGGAAAATAGGGACACTTGGAGGGTCTGCATGAGTGGCCAGAAGAACCTGGAAGGTGACTGAAGCAGCTGTTTCATCTTTTGGGGTGGGGTGATGTGAAACTATTACAATAAGCATTGTAAAAGCTAAGCTGCTAAGCCACAGTAGACCCTAATCATCTGCAGGTGAACATAAGCTCACACAAGCTAAATTAGCATAAGCAAAATCTATGTTGCAAATAACATAGCAGGAAAAACAGAAGTGAAGGGGAAATGAAAGATTAGCACCTACTTCTGTTTTCTTTTCTTTTTTTAAAAAAAATATACAGCAACATGAAGTAGAGAATGAAACTCAAATAAGACAGAGCCTAAGACAGAAGGACATCCACTCTTTAAAAAATTCTTTTCAATAGCAAATAACATGCATGCATTTGCTTTTTTTAGTCAGGTTTCGCATTGTGAGGCTTGATGAAGAATTTAAGGCCATTGATGAAACGGTGAGTATTACTCCCGGTATCACAAGGAGTGAAGGCTTTCCATTCAAGGTCTGTGCAGAAACATTCATACCAGAAGGGTCTTGTCATTGCCTCTCTGGTCCAAGACATTATGGCACCTGAGGCCAAAATGGCGTCTCCTTCCTTACCAAGGAAGAAAGCGTGAGGGGAGGTCTACAACAGGAACAATGGGGGAAAGAAAGATCCACATTGGGGTCTGCTGGCCTGGTGGATTCTGTCACCCGAGGCAGTCACCTTGCCTCATGGGTAGGCTGGCCTTGCTAGGGATGATGGGAATTGTAGTCCAAAATGTATGGAGGGCATCAGGTCAGAGACGACTGGTTTACGCAAGGCAGGTTCACTTGATCTAAATTATTTTGCTGGCTTTGCAGAATTTTGCGGGAACTGGAGGCTATTATTTTCCTCATGAGGCTGATTTTGTGCTCTTTCTGACTCTTGTCTCTCTCCTTCATTCTTTGCAGATCCCTTTGATACACTTGACTGTAAGTACAGGCAATTGCCGTTTTAGGCGTGACCGATTGGTGCACAATCGTGCACACGTGCACAGTGCCAAATCCAGAAGTGACTTGGAAATGTCATAAAAGATGTCACGAAAAGGGTGGGGCAGGGGTGGAATGGGGGTGGAAAGGGGGTGGAAAGGGGCGTTTCACTTTCACGCACATGCACACTGACCCAGAACGCAACCTCCATGCCTTTTGAGACCTCTTTGCATGTCTACACAATAAAATGTAAGATGGCGGGGGGGAGGGGAGAGCAGTTGAATCATAAATTACAAAATTTATACACAGATCCCAATAATTGTAGCTATATGAGAGACAGAGAATTATTTGTTATAGTAACAAACCGTGCGGAAGTGCAGTATTTAATCACATCCAAGTCGCCACCCCGTAATAGTCGCTCCCTCCTTTTTCTGACCCCCAAAATGGTCCCAGAATAGTCCCCACATAATAGTTGCAGGGCTACTTTCACCGCGCATGCTCTTACTGGCCGAAGGCAACAGGTGGAGGTGGACAGGCAGACAGGCAAACAGGCAAGCAAGAGGGGAGAGTGAGGCACAAGAGACTCACAAGACTTGCTTCTTCCTACGAGATCTAAACTGTACGGTGGATACATTAAGGCACGGACAGTGCTGGATTTACATATAAGCTAAACAAGCCATAGCTTAGGGCTCCACTCTCTTGGGGGCTCCAAAACAATTTGAAGGAAGAAAACCCCTGAAGGTACTTTGATAAAATACGTATTTTGTTATGTTCAAATGGCTTTAGATACCTATTAGGTCCATAAATTACCATATAGCATATATTCAACCGGCAACAATTTGTTGTTGACAAAGGACAGCTGGACATATAAAGGGCCCCACTACCTTCAATAGCTTAGGGCCTCATCAAACCAAAATCCAGCCCTGGGCATGGATCAACTTGTTTCCATCATGTAGGGTTGCCATATTTCAAAAGGTGAAAATCCAGACACAAAAGCTGGTTTTGGCAAAGCTTTTTGTTGTTGTTAAAGGAAATTTGCCAAAATCTACCCTACCGACATGGGCTGACATATGTTTCCCGGATATTTCAGCACGGTTTCCTTTTTAAAATAAATAATTTTTCTTAAGTTTTTCTAATTTGCATATCTAGATAATCATTTGGACAACCTTAAATTAATGACTTCCCTTCTTCTCTTTCCATGGTTCATTTTGCACACCATACATCCCTGCATATTTTAACATGAACTAAACCATTCAGTAATCCATTGTTACACCATCAAAACATATTTACACTGTTGAATTTATCTTAATGCTACCAGTGTTTTTAAATGTACTCAACTTTCACCCAAATAATCAGTAAACACTTTCCAGTCTTCTTTAAATGTATATTCTTCTTGTTCTCTTATTATTTATGTTAAATCTGCAAGCTGCGCATATTCCATCAATTTAAGTTGATTAAATTCTTCTTTGATTGGGACCTCACTTGTGTTCCATCAGCACTGTTTGCAACGGCCAAATCAAGGCTATGTCCAGGAAATTCCAGACATATGGCAACCCTACATGGTCACCAGGTTTTTCCTCATGTAATGGTTGCACACACCCCTTTGTTTGCAAAAGAAAAATCAGCACAAAAAATGTGACCATTAGGCGGTGAAATACGGTATGCAATACTGTCCCTTCCATGCTTTTTTTTTTTTTCAGAGTGTATTATGCAATAATATTAAATAGCATCTTCCCTCTGTGACAGCTCTTTTCTCACTCCTTCACAGATCCCAGGAGATAAAACCCCTTTGCATGAGTTTTGCTTTCTGCCCCTTCGCAGAGGAGGGAGTGTTGTGGGTACACTCAGAAGTGGGTGCCATAGCAGATAATAATAATGATCAGTCCATCATATAGCTACAGATATTGGGATCTGGTGGGTAAAGGAATGGAGCTGATAAAGATCGCAGCAACAGAGTAGTGGAATGGAAGGGAAATGATTGCGGGTGCAAAAACAAGCAAGGTAGCAAACCCACGGCTAGGATATTTTCCCCCCAAGCCCCATCCGCCGGCGTAGACGGCAAGCGGCAGAATATCAAGAAAGATGCTGACTGAAAAAACAGAAGTACCATACTTTTCTGTGTATAAGACTAGGGGTTTTTTTTACTTTAAAATAAGGTTAAAACGTGGGGGCGTCTTATACACGGATAGTGCATATGCCCATTTTTAAAATTTGCGGTACCCCAAAGTAGGGGGCTTCTTATACATGGGGGGCGTCTTATACACGGATAAATACGGTATGTCGACTTTTGTGGGCCACTTGCACAGTGCTCTGTTGGGGCACAGCCTCAGTATTGCTGATGACTGCAGCCAAGTGAATGAACTGTGGGAATGTTGAGGACAATAGAAGAGGATATATTGATTAATATTATCCTTCCTCACTCACGCTAGTGAGCTTGTAGCATTACCATGTACATAGCAGGAAGCTAATGGATTGGGTTCGTGAGAATAACTTGAGTTAAGCAATCCAGTCTGGCTAGTCCGGATTGGATTTGTTCCTGGTAAATCCCCTTTTGTTCCCTCTTAAAACGACGACGACGACGATTACTATCTTCTTTTAAAGTAATGATAAGGTTTACTCACATTCAGTCCACAGTGTGATCCTGAAGGCAGACTTTATAGCTTGTAGTTACAGATACAGAGAAAAGTGTGGGTTCATCCTCTTGTGAGGAATGAGCCCATGTGCTGCTGGCCGAGAGCCAGCACACAGCAAAAAGTATTAAGATAGTACAAGAGGAAGAGCATCAAGGGAAAGAGGGCTGTGTGACCAGCCCTTTTATGGGGTCTCAGAAGGTCACACCCATCTACCTGGTCACATACAAGGAGAGGAGGCTCCAGACCAGGTGTGACAGGAAGTCCTCCTGGCTGGAGCAACATTCCCCTCTATGTCCGCTCTGGGCAAACAGGAAATGTTGTATTTGACTGCTTTTGTGATGTTACAAACCGCACAAACATCACAGTCTTTTTGGTCTTATCCCTGTGCCCAGGATCCTAATGATAACCGAATAGGCCAGTGGGTGGATGTGAAGCCTCAAAATGGATTTGTGGACCTGTCTTTTCCTCTGGCCTCTGAAGCAGTCGAGGGACGGTACATCATAGCAGTTGGAAGTTTACTTTTTGCACGTGAGGATTCAACAAGAGTGATCTTTGTGGCAGAATATGGTGAGATTTCAAAGGGAGACCACTTTGGTTGCAGTTTGTGTGTGTGTGCGCTCACGCATGTGCTAACAAGAAAAGGAATGCAGGCTATTACATTATTATTATTCCTTCCTTTCACTCTGTTTGGTATAATATGTAGGGTTAGGGATACAGTATTTTTGTTATTGATTGAATTTACAGCATACCTGTCCTGGCTAGGAATCCTAGTTGTCTTAGATGTTTGGATTTTTAAGTTTTATTTTATTAAATAAAAAGAGAAAGAAAGGCAAGCTCCTTAATTAGACTCCCATCTTAAAAACTGTTATTCTTATATGTGAGTTGGCACACAAAAGATGGTGGTGTAAAACTGAAATCACTCAGTGCCATTGCTTGCCGTTTCTCCTCTCATTGCCACATGGGCAGAGAGATGAAGGGAGAAGCTCCCTTCACCAACATCTGTTTATAATCTGAACCCAGGATGTGAGCTACTGATGCACAGATGCAGATTTCCCCCATTCCCACACCACTTGCGATAGACTTCAGTTGACCTTAGTAATGTTCTCCAAAGCTCTGGGAAATTCTACCAAAGGAATTGCCCCAGGGCAGAGGTTTTCAACCTTTTTGAGTCCACGGCTCCCTTGACCAACCACATTCTTCCCGCAGCACCCTGTGGGGCTCATGAGCCCAGTTATGTCGCCCCTTGCCTGCAGAGCTGGCAGCCGCTCACCCGTTTTTGAACACCCTCCCTTGGGGAGTTTTCCCTTGGCCTCCTTTCCGCTCCCCTCTCCTTGGGAGTCCTCTGGTGCTGCCGCCCCTGGTCTCTGAGCTGCCCCCCACCTGCCTCAAAGAGAGGTGCCTCCTCACACTGACCCACAGGTGCCCGGGAATTGTCTGCCCATTCTCAAAAGCAAGGGCAGATGGACTGGCTGACTGGGCTTCCTCACATGCTTGCTTGCTTACTCACTCACTCACTCACTCACTCGGAGGCCCCCTCAGCTCCTAGTAACCAGCACTCCCTGACCAGCCCCAGAGGCACCATTTGCCTGCGGAGCTTGTAGCCAGGGCTGCACAACAGTCGCACAAGCCTTTGGGAGGCAGAGACGCAAGAAGGCATCAGAGGAGAGGGAGGGAAGGAAAGAGGGACAGAGGCCAGTGTTGCCCACAGGCACCCCTGACCATCATTCAAGGCACCCCAGGGTGCCACGGCACCACACATGGCAAAACCACACCCCTTCCAACAGATGAAAGAATAGTGCAAACACAATTTACATAGCTGTTCCTTTCTTTCCAACAGCAGTCAGATTCTGTGAGGTCTCAAAAGAGTCATAAGGGCCATAGGGAAAACGAAGGGTGAAATAATTTGGTGACCAGGTCATGTAAATGCCACATAAAAAAGTGAGTGAACAAAAAGTAATTTCAGAGTAAACCCCTAGTATGAACCACGTGAAAGCACCCCAATGCAGAGCCCTATACTTACTTGTCCTGAGCAATGTTGAGTAAGCATCAGACACAGGTGAAGGAGGTTTTTTTAAATGCTGCTTCAAAAGCTTAGGAATGATTCCTGACTTTGAATTCAGAAATGTGAATTATTAGCACATATCACGCCAGTGCTAAGGGATTTGCACTTGCTGCCTATTAGCTACTGAACCAGTTTTAAGATCCTACTGTTTACATATAAAGCCCTAAACAACTCTGGATTGGGATACTAGAAAAACTCCCTTATCCTCCACTGCCCAGTGTGGGCATTTAAGATTGGGAAATGGAACCCAGATAGCTTTGCCGTGGCCTGGATATTTTTGGCTTGCAGTAGCATGGGAATGGGCTTTTTCACTGGTGATGCCACTGTTGTGGACTGCCTTCCCTGCTGAAATACGAGAAACCACATCAGTATTGGCATTCTGCCGGTTTTTAGAGACACACCTGTATAGACAAGCATTCCTCTCAAATTGAACTTTCTCATCTAATTGTTTTAATTAAAGGGTGTCCAAACTTTTTTCAAAGAGGGCCAGATTTGATGAAGTAAACATGCATGAGGGCTGACCCAAGATTGACGTTGTTGAGCTTTTTTTTTTAGGATTTCACCTCAGGAAATAAACTGCCACAGGGGCTGGATTAAACCGACTGGCAGGCCAGATTAGGCCCCTGAAAGACTTTGGACATGCCTGTTTTAATTGCTCTCTTAACTGTTTTAATTGCTATGATTTTTAATGGGCTTGCTTTATTGTATGTTTTAACTATGCATGCTTTACTATTTTGATGGAATTGGTTTATTGTACATTTTATTTATGTATGATTTTTTAAAAAGATGTTTTATTACTTTCAAATCACTCAGAAGCCAATTTATCAGAGAATTGGTATATAAATAAAATAATTAAAATAATTAAAAGTGCAGAAGGAGCAGTGTTCAGTTTTGGTGATGCAGCTGCGGCATGTGGAATTTTTTATCCACTCACTTTCTTCTCCGTCTCTCTTCCTGATTCATTACAGAGCTGCCTAAATTTGAAGTTGTGATTGAGTTTCCGAAATTGGTCACCACAGCGGATGAAGAATTCCAGGTCAAAGTGTATGCCAAGTAAGTAAAATTTCATGGTAAACAATGTTCCTAAAATGGGACCTTTCCAGACCCAGTTTTACTGTGTTGACATGTGTTTCTTCATCCCTTTGGGTCTATTTGTTTTTCTCCTTCTCTGTCTCAATGCACATTTATAATGCAGGGACATACTTGTTTAACTGCTATTCCTTCCCTGGCTGGAACCACAAGAAAGAAGCAATCTGCTAGAGAATGCTTAGCACTTGAGCCAAATTATGATTTTCAGGCTTTTTTTTTTTTTGGAAGAGAGAGTAAAACTATGACTGTCAAATCAGAGTAGAACCAATATAAATTTGTAAGGTAGCACCAGTATATTGTTTGCTCTTGTCCCCTCTCACCTCCATTTTTGTACTTCTAAAAATGAAAATAAAATTATGTGCTATGGCGCCCAAACTTCCAAGATTTCCCCCTCTGTATTAAAATGGTTATTTTGGCTCACTTCATTCTGTTTATGGAAGCAGCTGTTCATTTGCATTTGTGCTCTCCCCGCTAGCTTTTTACATTCAGAGAACCCTTCCGCACATCAAATTGTCTGTCAGGGAAACCTTCCTTGCACATTGAAAATGGATTTCTGTGTGCCGCAGAAAATTCTCGGGAAGTTTTCTGGGGCAGCCACTTTGAATTCATACTGGGTGCTCTATGTACTTGCTATCATTCCACATGAGCTGAGTGCTCTGAGATCATACCTAGCTCTCTCCTGTGGTTAGCACATATAAAAAGGGAATCAACAATGGAGAACAACCTCTCTGCCAGTAGTGATAATCAGTAGCATAGCATGGGTTGCTCACGCCCGGGGCTACATGGAGGGGATGTGTGGGAGGGAAACGGATGGAGTATGCATGTGCATTCAACTGTCTAACAGCATCTGCATCACCCAGGAGATCACAGTCGCAGAGATAAGAAAAGAAGCGTCTTCCATTGTCTGGAAAAGTCACTTCCTGCTTTGCATGGAGAAGCTGTTTTCAATGGAGCCCAGTAAGGGAAGCGTGTAGCTGTACTGAGGCAGCACCAGGTGTTGATGTTTTGTTCCCCTAACAATTTTGTGCCCCGGGCAACTGCCCCCCCCGCTATGCCACTGGTGATAATCTTATTGAATGACCTCTAGTGAGCTCCTGAAGACAAATTGCTTTAGACTAAAACATATTTATTTCATCGGTGTTCTCTCTCTCTCTCTCTCTCTCTCTCTCTCTCTCTCTCTCTCTCTCTCTCTCCACTCCCTCTCTCCTCTGTCGCCTGTGCCTTAGGTACACATATGGGAAGCGTGTTCAAGGAAATGTGCAGCTCCGCCTCACTAGAGGATTATCATATTTTTTCCATATGCGTAATACAAACGAAACATTATCGAACATTGAACACGAGTACACAGCTCAGGTGAGATAAATGGGAGGGGGCTGGCTTTGGACAGAATAGAGGCTGGGATGAGTTATCTGCCCCTACTCTTTGGTTCAGAGACTGGAGGTCTCATCCTGTTGCGCTTGCCTTCCATTTCTCTATGTCCACAAAGAAGGTGGATGGAGAGGATCAGAAACATTTGCCTTGTGCCAGATTGATCTGTAGGGAAAATGCCTCACTATCTTATTTTGTCCATTTGGTAGTGAGCATTCAGTGCTCCTCATACAAAAACAGTCCCTATTTTGTTAGGTGTGGTTCACACCCCTAATCATGTGATTCTGTAACAGATGCAAGATGCTATTTCTAAAGGTGAGGACCATGATTATTGCACCTTGCATATTGTTGTTTAGTCGTGTCCGATTCTTCATGACCCCATGGACCAGAGCACGCCAGGCTCTCCTGTCTTCCACTGCCTCCCGCAGTTTGGTCAAACTCATGCTGGTAGCTTTGAGAACACTGTCCAACCATCTCGTCTGTCGTCCCTTTCTCCTTGTGCCCTCCATCTTTCCCAACATCAGGGTCTTTCCCAGGGAGTCTTCTCTTCTCATGAGGTGGCCAAAGTATTGGAGCCTCAGTTTCAGGATCTGTCCTTCCAGTGAGCGCTCAGGGCCGATTTCCTTCAGAATGGATAGGTTTGATCTTCTTGCAGTCCATGGGACTCTCGAGAGTCTCCTTCAGCACCATAATTCAAAAGCATCAATTCTTCCATGATCAGCCTTCTTTATGGTCCAGCTCTCACTTCCATACATCACTACTGGGAAAACCATAGCTTTAATTATACGGACCTTTGTCGACAAGGTGATGTCTCTGCTTTAATACATATTGTAAATTGTAAACTGCCCTGTGATCCTCGGATGAAGGGCAGTATAGAAATTTAATTTAATTTAATAAGTAATAATAATAATAGCAATAATAGCCTAGGTGGATGTGGCGATAACACGTTAATGTCACAGCAAGAGAAGGGAGAACAAGATGCACAGCTGTTGCTTTCGGGGCAAATGAGCATTTGCCACAACAGAGCCTGACTCGTGCTTCTTGTTTTGCATGGCTAGTACAATTCTGAAAAAATAATGTGCAAGGCTAAGGCACTCCAGATCTAGAAACCAACCAACCAAGTTTTACCGCATGATGCCTTATGGAATGTGACCCTGGCTGCAGACAACCAGGGAGGGCTACTTTATTTATTTTCTTGTGTTGCTTTTATATCCCACCACCAGACTCAGACCTGCTCAGCTTCAGCCAGGGGGGTGGCCTCCTGTGCCTTCAGATCACCCTTCCGATCCCCTTTTATTTGCAATTTCTCTGCTCCATCCCATCTAGATAGTGTATAGGCTGACTTGATTGACAGCGGGTGCGGCTGCTCAGTATCTCAGAATCTACACATACAGCTTTGCTAATGTACTTTCTTTTTAATGACTGCCCCCTGCTTAAAACAGGGGGCGCCCTTTGCGTGGACGCGCGCAGCCCCTGGATCTAGAGCGGCTCCATCAGCATAGGCTTGGCTTTGCCTTCCCTCAGGTGGGATACCTGGAGGTCTCCGCCTACCTCCGTCAGTTGTCCAATCCTACCTGGGGGAAGCGTTGCCAAGGAGACCAGGCCAGGTAGGGGAGGGATTACCTGCCCACACAATAGAGGTAGGATCTTACCTGGGAATCCTCACTTGGCTCCAGAGCTACTTTCTTTTTTAACAATATTTATTATTTTTTCCATTTTAGCAATCCAATAAAAACCACACTAAAAATATTCCCAGTTATAATACAATCAAAAAGACCAAGTTTTATGCCGATTTTTGTATCTTTGGGTGACTTCCCATGCTCTGAATTCAGGGAGTGATGATCTCATATTGCGCTGCGTTCCTTAAATAACCCAGGTCGTCCCAATAAAACATTCCCGACGTTGATCCTTCATTTATTTTTAACAGCCTCTGAATTCATTTTGGGAGCGGATTAGTCCTATGTAGTTCTGTGTGAAATTAGTTTTTCTTCTTTATTTTCTTTATCTTCTTGTTGTGATCCAACGTTTTTCTTCGGCGACCCTCACTTTGGAGAGTTGCCAATAAAGTACGGTACATTGCACCCAGCGCCCCCTGCCCCTTCTTCCTTCCAGATGGGCAGCAGGTGCTGGATGATCAGTGGGTGGAGCTGCCCCCCCAGCCCTGAGGGGGGGTTGGGAGGATAATTACTCCTATATTATCCTTGAACTCTCCATGAAATGGACGTAGACATTCGCCATGGCAGACAAATAGGAAGTCTCTAATGTACTTTCTTTTCTTTGTCTCTCCAGACAGATGAGACCGGCTTTGCTTATTTTACCATCAATGGGTCTGATTTAAATCTTTCTCAAAGCGGCTATAATGAGTATGTCAACTTTGTGGCAGAACTGGAGGAGAAAGGAACAGGTACAAAGGAAATAACAAGAAACGGGAACATACAATTTTCACCTTTGGCAAATCAGTCCACCACCACCCCCTTGATAGCCTTGCCTTTCTGATTTTTTCCAGTCAACTGTTTTCAAACCCTTAGGCTATTGAAAGTTGCTTTTGTATCAGGCTATTTACAGGGCTGGGGTTCATTCCTGCATTTCATCTGATTTTTCAAGGCACACATGACCTGCCTTGCAGATACCTAGGGATCCTCTGCAGCTCACACAACAAATTTTGTCCTGGTGGTACAGTTTCCACAAGAGAAATGGCATTTCCCACAAGTCGTTATATCTCACTCAGTGAGCTGTGACACCAGTTTTTTGTTTAAGAGAACTGGAAGTGCTGGAAGCCTCCATGTAGACATGCTCACGAGAGTGAGGTCCTTGCACTTTTGTGTAAGCTCTAGTTAACAATGTGTCTAGAACTTTTGCAGAAATGTCAAACCTACCACTGTCCTTTTTGTAGCATTCCAGTTGCTGTGCTAAACCAACCCGTCTGTTCTCTATGCAGGAGCGACTCAGACAGGATACGGTGTCTTGCCTATTGCCGCAAAGGAAGTCAAGGTGGAGTTTAGCAAACTCAATCCATTCTACAAACAAGGTTTCCCATACACAGGAGAGGTAACATCCTATCCTTTCTGTTTAATAAAGCAGTCTTTAGGATAGATTTGCTCTTACTTTTTGAAGTAGGCGCTGAAACGATACCTTTTTGTGACATAACCCTTCTATGAAAGTTTACCTTCCCAAAAAATACATTGAAAAGCAGTCTTTCTCTGATGAAGTATCTTAGAATCATAGAGCTGTAGAGTTGGAAGGGACCAGTGCTATTTTTCAAGAAAAAGAGGTGCCGGAACTCACTATGAATTCTTCCTTTGTTTTTTGTACAGTCGTACCTTGGTTCTCAAACGGAATCCATTCCGGAAGTCCATTCGACTTCTCAAAACATTCGAACACCAAGGCACGGCTTCCGATTGGCTGAGGTATCTTCTTGCACTCTGCAGATGCTTGGGTTCCAAAAAAAGTTTGCTCATCGGAACACTCACTTCTGGGTTTGCGGCCTTCGGGAGCCAAAACGTTCGAGTCGCAAGGTGTTTGGGATCCAAGGTACAACTTTAATGGCAATGGCACCCACTTGAGAGCACTGGCGGAGGAAGAGGAGTGCAGGGGGAGCGCACTGCCCCCGCAGAGTGATCCTGGTGGGGTGCCATCACAGCTGCCCTCCTGCCCGCGCTGGGTGCCATGCCCCCACAGGCGGCATGCCACGCCCCCAGGATGCACATCATGCCCCCACCTGCTCTCCACCCCCCTGTGCTGAAGCATGAAGTTCCGCCGCTGCTTGAGAGGTGCCAGAACTGAGTTCTGGTGAGTCCTGGCTTGAAAAAAGAGACCTGGAAGGGACCCTGAGGCTTTTCTAAACCAGTCCCCTGCAATGTGGGAATCTGGGGGTGGACTTGAACCAGCAACCTTTTGGTTAACAGCCAGACGCACTGAGCCATTTCACCACTGTAAGCAGTGCCAAATTTACATATAAGCTAAATAAGTTATAGCTTAGGGCACCACTCTCTTGGGACCCCCAAAAAACTTTAAAGGAAAAAACCTGGATGTACTTTGATAAAATACATATTTTGTTATGTGCAAATGGCTTTAGATACCTGTTAGGTCCATACATTACCATATAGCGACAATTTGTTGTGGACAAAGGACAGCTGGACATATAAAGGGCCCCATTACGTTCAGTAGCTTAGGGCCTCATCAAACCTAAATTCAGCCCTAACTGTAAGCTTTTAATTCCTCACGGGGAGGAACTATTTGATATAAACAGCACTCTGCATGAAAACAAGGTAGTAATGTCAGCCTTTACAACACTCAGGCTTTACAACCTCCAAATAAATGTGTGAATCAGCCACAAATGATGCCTCTTCCTTCATATTGTATGTTGTGGTAGGGAAGCAGAATAGGGAAGAGGGCTAGCAGCAGTGGCAGAATTTGGGCTTTCAGATTTCAGTGGTGCCCTGTGCCATGCTAAAATTCAGCACCCCCTGCCTTATAGCATTAGTGGGGTGCCCCCTGCAGCCACACTGGTTGCACTGTCCTAGAACTGCCTCTTCTAGCAGCAGAAATGCCAGTCAGAAATCTTACAGTCCATGACAGACAGACAGACAGACAAAACAGACAGACTGACTGACTGACTGACTGACTACCTGGAAGAGAGCATTCATATCCCGAGATAGCTCAGCCCCTCTTCTTATCATTAGACCTTGAGGGGCAATATCTGAATAGTGTTGTTGTGCTCTTGCCCACAGGAGTAAGCAAATGCCTCAGCATATATATATATATATATATATATATATATATATATATATTTGCGTGCGAGAACAGTTGGCTGTAAAGAAGTTAGGCGGTTGGCTTATTTCCCTTTTATTCACGCAGATGATGGTTTCAGTCAATAAAGTGCCTGTCAAGAACAGGACTGTCTATCTCACAGTTGACGTTGATGATGTGGAGACAACCACTTCCTATGTCACAGATGAGAATGGTGAAGTTTCCTTCTCCCTGGACACGACTAAGTGGCACGACATGGTTTCCTTAAGGGTGAGTTAAATATTTGGACATGTCTTAAGGAAGAGGTGGGGCGAAGAGATGCATTTTCCTGTGCATCCCCCCCCCACCTTCCTTAGGGTTGCTTTTCCTATAGGTGGTGGTGGTGGTGGTGGTGGTGGTGGTGGTTGTTATTATTATTATTATTATTATTATTATTATTTACTTCTGGAACTTAGGGCTTGTCCACACTTCTGCTTATTCTGGGATGTCAATAGGCAGGGAGTTCCAAAGTGCTACCACACTAAAAGGTTGGTGTTTTGCAAATGCAGCATAAATACTGTGTGGCACATCATCATCACAAACTTTATTGCACTAGCCAAAGGCCATGGCACCATTCACAAAGGAAACAAAAAGAAAAACAACAATAACCATAAAAACCACCAAAACATCAGGGACTGCAAATACAATAAAGTAAAGGTAAAGGTACCCCTGCCCGTACGGGCCAGTCTTGCCAGACTCTGGGGTTGTGCGCCCATCTCACTCAAGAGGCCAGGGGCCAGCGCTGTCCGGAGACACTTCCGGGTCACGTGGCCAGCGTGACATCACTGCTCTGGCGAGCCAGAGCCGCACACGGAAACGCCGTTTACCTTCCCACTGGTAAGCGGTCCCTATTTATCTACTTGCACCCGGAGGTGCTTTCGAACTGCTAGGTTGGCAGGCGCTGGGACCGAGCAGCGGGAGCGCACCCCGCCGCAGGGATTCGAACCGCCGACCTTTCGATCGGCAAGTCCTAGGCGCTGAGGCTTTAACCCACAGCGCCACCTGCGTCCCTTCGCAAATACAATAGACCACAGTAATGTCTCCTAGAAATCATTTGTTGCATACAATAGAATAGCAGGGGGTTCTCAGATAGAATGTGCCAGCTTAAATGTCTGAATCACCTTTGCAATTGACCACTATTTCATCCAGTTCTTTTCTCCTGGTCGTCTTAGCGTGTGGCACAAGTAACTGTGCCAGTTCCACAGATCACAGCAGTTGAGTGGACATATATGAAACAGGACGATCTCACAGGGAAACTGGAACCAAGCTTTTAACGGTTTCATTTAGCAAAAGTAGAATCTTTAAGTTGGTGCTGAAATGCCTTGGGGCACCCGTGTTCTAACCACAGTACCTGAACTTTAGTGACAAAGCTGGGTCCAGAAGCACCACAGTAAATCTGCTCCCTCGGGCAGAGTACAACACCATTGAGGGTAGGGAATTGGCCAATTTCTTGGGCATGGGAGCATTTGTGGTACATATAGTTACTGGGACGTGGGTGGCGCTGTGGTCTAAACCACTGAGCCTCTTGGGCTTGCTGAACGGAAGGTCGGCGGTTCGAATCCCCGCAATGGAGTGAGCTCCCGTTGCTCTGTCCCAGCTCCTGCCAATTTGGCAGTTTAAAAGCATGCCAGTTCAAGTAGATAAATAGGTACTGCTGCGGCAGGAAGGTAAACAGCGTTTCTGTGCACTCTGGTTTCCGTCACGGTGTCCCGTTGTGCCAGAAGCAGTTTAGTCATGTTGGCACTTAACCTGGAAGGCTGTCTGTGGACAAACGCCTGCTCCCTCGGCCTGAAAGCCAGATGAGCGCTGCAACCCCATAGTCACCTTTGACCATCCAGGGTTCCTTTACCTTTACCTTTTACATAGTTGCAGGATTTCCGTAGGAAGCTTAGGAGCGTGTAGTAGTTGCGAACAAAGCATGTCTGCCCCAAAACACTGGGTAGGCTCAGACAATATCGGAAGCAGGATCGTGCAGAACTGCCTCAATACCATTGCAAGCACAAATCAACACAATGAAAAGGAAGTCTTCTTCTATGATTCTTAGCTGGGAGCCACGACAGTTACAAAGATGTGAAGACTGGTTTAAATGTGTAGTATATGTTGTTGTTGTTGTTTAGTCGTTTAGTCGTGTCCGACTCTACGTGACCCCATGGACCAGAGAACGCCAGGCACCTCTGTCCTCCACTGCCTCCCGCAGTTTGTTCAAACTCATGCTGGTAACCTCGAAAACACTATCCAACCATCTCGTCCTCTGTCGCCCCCTTCTCCTTGTGCCCTCCATCTTTCCCAACATCAGGGTCTTCTCCAGGGAGTCTTCTCTTCTCATGAGGTGGCCAAAGTATTGGAGCCTCAGCTTCACAATCTGTCCTTCCAGTGAGCACTCAGGGCTGATTTCCTTCAGAATGGAGAGGTTTGATCTTCTTGCAGTCCATGGGACTCTGTGCCCTAATGTTAGGTTCACATGCCTTGTATTGCTACCCAGTTGTCTCTTGTTGATTGTCACCCCAAACACCCTAAATTAATTATGATCCTTGCTGTTCTCTTTTTGCTCCATAGGGTAGATACACCCTTGAGAATGTGACTGGCTTTGAGAATCTTATGATGTCGGAATCCGAAAGTTTCATGTGGCTGAAGCCCTTCTACTCTGAGAGCAATAGTTTCCTAGAGATCCAGCATGTGGAGGAAGAGCTGCCCTGTGGAAAAGACCAGGAAGTGCTGGTGGATTACATCATAGACCGGAAAGAACTGGGCCCTGATGCTGACCATGTCAATTTCTATTATTTGGTGAGCATCTGGTCTAGGGAAAGTCGAGGACTATATTATTTGGGGGCCAGAGCCAGAATTGAATCATAGAATTGTAGAGCTGGAAGGGACCCCGCGGGTCTAATCCAACCCCCTGGAATGCAGGAATCTCAGCTAAAGCATCCATGATAAATGGCCATCCAACCTCTAGTCCACAACCTCCCATGGGAGTCTGTGAGGGAGGTACAGGGGCATAGTGGACGGGGGGCCATGGCCCTGGGCACAATTTTGTGAGGGGGCGCAAACAAGCACCTATCCACAGTAGGCTCCTTCATTGGAGTTTGGCTCCAAGTAAGAAGACACTGCGCTTAGGCTGCGGCGCTCATGCTTGGCAGCAGCTCTGTCCCCAGGTCACGCTTGACCCAGGGTGTGGGTGTGGGAATGTTAATGGTGACAGGAGAGGATATATTGTTTATTAATATCCTTCCTAACTTGTGTTAGCAAGTTCCTTTACTTAGCAGAGTGCCTTCCCCTTTACTAAGCACAGCCGATAGCTGGTTGCAGGCTTGTGTGAGCCTCTGACGATTATACAGTTCAGTCTGTCTCAGACTGAACTGTATGTTCCTGGTAAGTTCCCTTGAATCCTTCTTAAAAGAATAAAGACGCCACAATCTTATTTAAAGTCAATAAAAGAAGTTTACTTACACCGGTTCACAGTTGGATCCATGAAGGCAGACTTAGTTACAAATATGTACATGTGGATCTACCCCATATGGGGGAATAATCCCAGTGACTGCAAGCTAGAAGTCCGGCAGTTCACACGATGAAAGGAAGATGGAAAAGAGAGAGAGAGGTGCTGCGTGACTCGTCCTTTTGTTACCTGGGCAGGTTAGGTCACGCCCACCTTCTGTCACATGCGAAAGGAAGGATGTTCCAGCCAGGAGGAACAGGAGGTTTCGACTGGCTGGACCAAACATTCCCTCGCATGTCTGCTCTAGCATTACAAGGAATGTTGTACTTGACTGCTCCCAGTGGATTATATCAGCTCTCCTTGATCATGGCGAAGTGCACTCAGCTGCAGCAGCTCCACCATTGGGTCAGGCCTTGCCTAGCGGCAGAGGGCAAGAGGAGAGTGGGCAGCAGCTTCCCTGCTCTTTTCCTCCCCTGGACTGTGGCGCACGGGAGGGTGCCCTCCATGCCTGCATGTCTCAAGCACCGTGGGCATATGCTCTGCCGATGGTGAGGTATACCTCTCCTTCTTTCTCTCTGTTTCTCTCCAGCCCCTCTCCTTGCTGAAATTAAACTGAGGTTACAGATTGGGCTGTAGCTGGGCCACCCCCTTCTAATTCTTTGTGGACAGGGGAGAACTGTGTGAGAGAGAAAAGAATGAATGGCGTATATGGAGGAATAATGGATACATGCAAAAGGAAAGGGGAGTGCAAAAGGAAAAAAGAGAGAGAAAAAAATGGGAATAAAATTAAATGATTAGTGAAGGCAACACAGCAGAAACGGTTGAAATGGAGAAATGAAAATGGAATAAAATAACAAGAAGATGGAAAAGGGCAGAATTGAGAATAGTATTTGTGTTGTAGTGTGTACTGGTATTTCTGTTTCTCTTGCTCATTGTGAATCTGTTTGGATCCAAACAGCAGGGACCTTCCAGTGGCCTTTGTGGCTCCTGTATGGGTTGTCCAGCCATCAGCAGAGATATAGCAGAAGCTGAGCTGAGATAGATCAGCCTCAGTGGTTCATTCCATCCGTGGCTTGTTGCGTGGAAAGCTTTGCTGAGATCTCAGATAAAAGTGAAGGGCTTCACATGCAACAGTTGCTGTTGTGCCCAGTGCGCAGAAGACAGGGAGCTGCAGGCTTTCCTGGTTATTGACCCCAATTTCACGTTCTGAAGTAGCAAGTGCGGTTTCTATCAAGCTATGAGCCTCCCCTAGCAAAACCCATCGCACAGTCTTTGCAGGCTGCTTCCTGTCCCACATTTCTCTCTCCCTTTCCTGTATTTCTACTGCCAAAGAGGGTGGGGAGGCTTTTCCTTTTGCCCCTGGCCTAACAAACCATCTCCCTGCAGATTGTGTCCAAAGGGAAGATTGTCTCCAGCGGGCAGAAGACCGTTCCTGTTGGCCAGGATGAGAGTAAGTGAGAGATCCATCGGAGAAGCACCACACTTGGCCAAACTGATAATGTTTGGTGGGCCTAATCTGTGTAGTCTGGTGTGTCTTTCAAGAATGAGGAGATGGCCACGAACTTTAGTAGCACCCAGGACATGGTATGAGAGTGTTGAACCAATTGGAGACATCACTGTGCCTGGTGGACCATCACCAAGCAATCCTAGCACAGTCACGTTTGACTTCAAAAGAGGAAACTTTTCAAATGTATTAACCACTCAGCTTACATTACGCAGCTGTCTGTCTCCCCATCTGTCTCCCTCAGATCGGGCCCAGTCTGAACTGGGGCCTTCCACGACTCCAAGTTTGATTCAGATGTGAAACCATAATTAAACATGCAGTTACCACAAGCGGGAGACTCTCGCCTGACCATCTGCTTCCCCCGCCAACTGCGTGGTTCATGAAGGTTGCATGCAACTAATTTTTACCCACTGAAATGAATGGACCTAAGTTAGTCATAGCCCTTGATTGCAGTGGGTGTACTCTGAGTAACAGTGAATTGAATACAACCCTCAGGGTTTAAAGCCCAAATTCCACAGACGATTGCTTGGCTACCCTCCTCCCCTGTTTTTGGCAGCCCCAACATCCAGAATTTGTCAGGAGTCAATGCACATCCGATGTGTGTGTCTCTCTCTCTCACACACATATCCTGGGCACAACTTTCTGACGCTGAACAGATTTAAATCTTATGAATGACTCCTGAGTTTTTTTTCACTTGGCAAAGAATCTCATTCTAAAGTGCTTGTTGGCATACGATTCACAATCAGTGTCTTCCAAGTAAGGCGAATTACCATAGCGGACTGATAGATGGAAATAGGATTTTTTTTTTTAAAAAAAGAACTTGCTGTGTAGTGCAGAATGGAATTTGTTATTAGCAATAAATCAGTTATTAAGTTCAAGGCATGAGGGTTAGAACACTTCTGCAGTGCACAGGGGGGCTGGCTGCGTTTGGGGTGGGTCTTCTTCGACAGTGGAAGAGCTGTTCGACAGTGGAATTTGCTGCCAAGGAGTGTGGTGGAGTCTCCTTCTTTGGAGGTCTTTAAGCAGAGGCTTGACAGCCATATGTCAGGAGTGCTCTGATGGTGTTTCCTGCTTGGCAGGCGGTTGGACTCGATGGCCCTTGTGGTCTATTCCAACTCTATGATTCTATGATTCTTGGTTTTCTTTGCTTTACCACTATCTAGCAGAAGTGAGATGCACAGGGATGTTTTTTTCTCATGTTGTATGACATGAATGCTCTCTCTCTCTCCCTCTCTCTCTCTCTCTCTCTCTCTCTCTCTCTCTCTCTCCTTCCCCTCCATTCTCCCTTTCCCCTGACCCAGCTCTGAACGGCACCTTCTCCCTCGCCTTGTCTACGAGCTCTGACCTGGCACCCACAGTCAGGCTTCTTCTGTACACTGTGTTTCTGGATGGCGAGGTGGCGGCTGACGTGGATCAGTTTGAGATACAGAAGTGCTTCAATCATAAGGTGGGTAAGGAAGCAAGTGGGGCAGGGTGAGGCCTTGCATCCTGCAAATCTTCAGATCCTTTTTGCTGTTCACAATACTCGCTCTTTCTCCACCATCCTCCATGGCATTCTTGCCCTGGTGCTGCCTGTTATCCACTCTCGTCGCCGCAGGTTTCCTAACTGGCCATTCCTGTTTTGTTCGCATCCTTCCACAGGTGACTTTGGACTTCTCTTCGGTGGAGGAGCTTCCAGGATCAAAAGTCAGTCTGCAGCTCGAGGCTGCTCCTGGTGCTCTGTGCTCTCTCCGTGCTGTCGATAAGAGTGTCCTCCTGTTGGAAGATGACACGCTGACACCAAAGAAAGTAAGGATGCTCATCCTTCTCAGTTATTATTAGTTTATTATTCTTTAGTAAATTTGTCAGTCACATTATTTTGCCTAGGGCAACGGAAAGCAACTCACGACCAAACAGACAGCAAACTCCACATAGATACATTGGGGCTGCTTAATTAGATTAGTGCTCCTTCCCTGTGCCCTATTCTTTTCTTTTCATTTTCAGGCTGACGCATAGGAGCCAACCAATAAAGATTTCGCCCAATAATTTTTTTGAGGGGGCCAGACCCCCAAATGATAGGCATTACCATTCAAATAGTGTGTGTGTGTGTGTGTGTGAGTGTGAGTGTGAGACACCATGTCATGTGATCAATTCTGTGGGGCAGGACTTCCCACCCCCTGCCCCCGATATTTAATTCAAGTTAGCATTTCTGGACTGACGGATGGTTGGTTCCATTCCATTATTTAGCTTCTGCCTTTTCCCTTCCATGTCATGAGCTGCAGCACTTTAGCAACCCTTCCTTCCATCCTTCCTCAATTCCTCACCATCTTTCCATGCTTCCATTATCTTTAAGGCCTTCCTTGATACAGTGGTACCTCTGGTTAAGAATTTAATTCGTTCCGGAGGTCCGTTCTTAACCTGAAACTGTTCTTAACGTGAGGTACCACTTTAGCTAATGGGGTCTCCCGCCGCCATGGTGTGATTTCTGTTCTCATCCTGAGGTAAAGTTCTTAACCCAAGGTACTACTTCCGGGTTAGCGGAGTCTGTAACCTGAAGCGTTTGTAACCCGAAGCGTTTGTAACCCGAGGTACCACTGTACAGTCCATGCTAAGAACCTCCCATTTTTTTTATTGCATTACCAATGATATACTATGGTGTGTAGCATGACAGCACTGTCAGGGACTGGGCAGAGGAAGAATGGTGGAGATGGCCTCCCCAGCCTGACTCTTCCACAGAAGAAGACAGTTCAGAATGAATGAATGAATGAATAAATAAATAAATAAATAATATTTTATTTATACCCCACCCTCCCTGGCCAGAGCCAGGCTGAGGGCAGCTAACACCAGTAAAATCATAATAAAAACATATGGGGCGGGCGGGAAACCAATTTATTAAAATACGGGTTAAAATACAATTTAAAATGCAGCCTCATTTTAATAATAGCCCATAGATCAAAACCATAAGGGGAGGGAAACATAAGGGTCAGGCTGAGTCCAAACCAAAGGCTAGGCGGAACAGCTCTGTCTTGCAAGCCCTGCGGAAAGATGTTAAGTCCTGCAGGGCCCTAGTCTCTTGTGACAGAGCATTCCACCAAGTCGGGGCCAGTACTGAAAAGGCCCTGGCCCTAGTTGAGAGCAATCTAACCACCTTGCGACTTGGGACCTCCAAAATGTTGTCATTTGTGGACCTTAAGGTCCTCCGTGGGGCACACCAGGAGAGGCGGTCCCGTAGGTACGTGGGCCCTAGGCCTCATAGGGCTTTAAAGGTCAAAATCAGGGCTTTGAGGGAGATCACAGCTCAGAGGCAGATGAGGGGGAAAGCTGGGAAATAATGGAAGAGGAGGAGGAAGAAGAAGCACTAGAGGGGGAACAGCTGACAGACTCAGTGTCTTTAGAAAGCATAGCATTCCAGACCCCCTCTCTCCCAGAACACGACAGGCCTTGAAAGTAGAAGAGCAGAGGGCACGTCCCAGCACCGTAGAGATGACTCGTGAGGAAGTGGGAGGGGGTGGAGATTCACTTGGAGCAACACCATTATTCCAAGAGGTCACATTCCCAAGCCACTCTCTGTGAATATTGAATAAAAGCAGATGCTAAAGACATTCCCTTGTCTTGTCCATTCCTGACAACCTGCCGTGGGGGGTTGGTTCCTCTGCTGCCTGACAAGCACATCATTAAGAAGGGAGACACAGTGTTGTAGTCCATGCAGTGCAGTGCCTGAGCGGCGCAATTGCATTTACAAATAAAATACTGATCCACAGTGGCATAGCCTGGGTTGCCAGCTCCCGGGGCCGTGCAGAGGTGGGTGGAGGGTGGGAGGGAAACGGAAACGGACGGAGTACATATGTGCATTCAACAGCTTAAAGCATCCGCATCACCCAGGAGATCGCAGCCATAGAGTCGATTTGTTGTCTGGAGTTCCTAGTTTGTTCCTAGTTTGCATAGAGAAGCCGTTTGCAGTGGAGCCCAGTGACGGAAGCACATGGCTGTATTGACGCAGCTCTGTGTGTTGGAATTTTGCACCCGAAACAAATTTTGCACCCAGGGCAACTGCCTCTGTGGCCTCCCTTTTGTCAGCAGACAAAAAGGGGCTTCAGTCTGGCCTGGGGCTCAACCAGTATGATTTGGCTTTATCAACACTGAATACAGTGGTACCTCGGGTTAAGTACTTAATTCGTTCCGGAGCCTGAAACTGTTCTTAACCTGAAGCACCACTTTAGCTAATGGGGCCACGCCGCCAGAGCCTGATTTCTGTTCTCATCCTGAAGCAAAGTTCTTAACCTGAAGCACTATTTCTGGGTTAGCGGAGTCTGTAACCTGAAGCGTATGTAACCTGAAGCGTATGTAACCTGAGGTACCACTGTATAGTTATGTGTTTCCTCCCTTCCAACTCTCTGCTTTCAGGTGTTCGGTCATTTTAGTTACGATTACTTGTATTTAACTTCTGGAAGAGGATTTCCCTATCGCTTGGAAGACTTTGAGCCATATCCTTGCCTGCCTCCTCTGGCTCCAAGCCAAAAGCAAAAGAGGGCCCTGAAGGTAGCCCATTGGGCTCAGAGTGAGGCTGATGTTTTTAGCCTGTTCAAGGTGAGTAGAATTTGCTCCTGAGTTTAGCTTCTCCCAAAGGTGCCTTGCTCATTTCCATGAGATGCATCCTACAGACCCTCCCAGTGCCCCTATTTTCCAGGGATGGTCCCAGATTTAAAGAAACCACGTCTGATGGGTGGCCCTGACTCCCCTCTCTCATCCTCTCACCCCTCTGCCCACTGAAATCTGCTCTAGGCAAGGGAGCAGAGGGAGGGAGAATGGGAGAACCCCAGCAGAAGCAGGGGCAGTATCATGACTGGGAGGGAGGTGGAACTGGTGCCAGACTGGACCACCTCCTAATGCTGGGTCTTTCACACCTTACTTTTCATTTTTTTGTATCATTCTTTATTAGCTCTGCAATGCAAATTTACATTCAAACATAAAATAAAAATCACAAATTGTAGAATTTTCTGAATTCACGGACTTCCATTCTCCCCTCCCTGAAGTCCTCTTATTAACATTTTCACTGCATATCATATCTTCCTCCAGATTTTCATAATACTCTATTTAAATCCATAGTTCTTCTCACATTACAAGTGTTATTTCAATCCTGCTAATGTTTTTCATTGTTTTCATTGTGCTCTCAAATATATTACAAACTTTCCCCAGTCTTTATTGAAGTTTTTATCGTCCTGGTTCCTGACTTTTCCAGTGATTTTGGCCATCTCTGCATAGTCCATCAGCTTTGTTGTCCCGTCTTCTTTTGTAGGTATTTTGACTTCTTTCCATCTTTGGCCTAGGACTATCCAGGCTGCTATCGTTGCATACATAAAAAGTCTTTTGTACTCCCTTGGGTTTCTCTGCGCCTACTGTTCCCAATAAAAAGGCTTCTTTTTTTTTTTAATGAAGGTTATCTTAAACATCTTTTTCAACTCATTATATATTATTTACCAATATGATTTTATCTCCTTACAAGTCCACCACATATGATATATGTGCCCTCTTTTTCTTTGCATTTCCCACACATTTTTGAAGCACAGTGGCACCTCGGGTTAAGAACTTAATTTGTTCTGGAGGTCTGTTCTTAACCTGAGGTACCACTTTAGCTAATGAGGCCTCCCACTGTTGCGGTGCCGCCGGAGCACAATTTCTGTTCTCATCCTGAAGCAAAGTTCTTAACCCAAGGTGCTATTTCTGGGTTAGTGGAGTCTGTAACCTGAAGTGTCTGTAACCCGAGGGATCACTGTATTCTTATGCATCTTTGCTAATTTACTGGGAGTCAAATACCTCACTTTTCCACTCTTCTGGTTTCCCATAGCTTATGCGAATGAAAATTTTCACCAACATGCAAGTTAAAAAGCCTGTTTCCTGTGACCTGCCAGTAACAAGACGTTTAAAAGGTCGCTTTGAAACAGGTGAGAATCACAGTCATTTGCTTGTTTTGCTGCTGGAAAGTCCCCAAGTAGAGAAATCAGTTTTTGTTGTTTCTGCCTTTCAAGGCTTTTATTCCCACTGATTCTCGCTCACCTCATGATGTCCAAGCGGGATCTCCTTCTTGACATCCCATCCCTTGAGTCAACGGTTTTGTTGCTGGGTGCAGTGCATCGGATGAGACCTGGTGGCATCGCTGTATCGCTGCCATCATAATCTCCCTCAGAAGTTTGGCCACACTATTGCGGATTCATCTTTACTGATGGACTTGAGATCTTTTTCTCCTATCTCCAGGCCTGCTCACAAGTGTTCAGCATGAGAATGTGATTTCCGAGAAGCCTCAGGCTGTTGATTCTACAGAAAGCAAGAAGGAAGAGAAAGCTAAACCCAGGACACACTTCCCAGAGACCTGGGTCTGGGATTTAGTATCAGTGAAGTAAGTGAACCTTACTAGGGAAGGACGATAACCGCTGAGATGATGCCATCTACCTGGGATATCAGTAGCAGGGGTGTGGGGTGAACCCTTTGAGATCCAAGCTCTTCTTCAATGTAAGGATCAGACAGAATTATTTTCCACAGATCTCTGTCTGGACTAGCCTGGGCTTTCTCATAGCCTGGAGCCTGGTTTTCCCTTGGAAATGTAACTTCAGCCTTCAGAAAACCGATCCATAGTTTTGTTGTCACTGAGGGAGTGACCTCTCTTCCTGTTCTTCAGTGAGGAGGGGAAAGCAACTCACTCAGTCACGGCTCCGGACACGATCACGGAGTGGAACGCTGATGCCTTCTGTGTGGCCGACATTGGCTTCGGACTCTCCCAACAAGCCAAGTTCCGGGTCTTCCAGCCGTTTTTTGTGGATATGAGCCTGCCGTATTCTGTGGTCCGTGGGGAGACCTTGCTGCTAAAATCCACTGTCTTCAATTACATGAAGGAATGTATCCAGGTTAGTGTCCATTGAGAATGTATCCAGGTTAGTGACCATTGAGAAACAAGCTTCCCTTATATGTGTATCCAGAAAGAAAGAGGTGGAGGGAACCCCACAAGATAGAGATGGAGGTTGGGGGGCTGGACTTCACCAGGGCCTTGCCCGTCCTACACCTGCACTCACCTGTCAGTACTTTTCCCTCCTCCCCCCACCACTCTGCGTTCAGTGTTGAGGGGACAGCTTGCATTTCTTGCTGTGGGTGAAGAAGCAGAAGCTCCACTTTGGATGTGCCACAGAAGTGTGGACAACAGGAAGTACAAAGCAGCCCTATCCCCTTCATGGCAGAAGAGGTCCATAGAGCACATTCCCTCCTCGTCCCCCAGTCCTGGGAACCTGCAGTTCTCCTCCCACAGCAACCCCTGAGTGTGCTTTAAATGTGTGGTGTGGGCACAGCCCCATATGCAACACAGCCTTTTTGCTGCAAGAGGCCAGAATAGGCCAGAAAGCCACCCAGTCTGATCTGCTGCCAAGGCCTAGGGATGTCCATCTGCTGCCCCCTTCCTCTTCCCCACAGCCGCAATCCAGGCCACCAGCTGAAGAGCTTCATGAGGGGCTCACAGAGCAACAGCCATGAGGGGTCTGTGTGAGGAAGCCAAGCCACCCACTCAAATCCCAAATGTTTTTGATTAGAGGTCTTCCTGTAAACTTTGTTGAGTGAATAAAACTCACCAGTCTGATCTGGGGTGGCATTCCTCACAGATGCTAATATGGTGCCCCAAAAGCACGAGGAGACCCCACTCACTGAGGTCTTACTGGGAACAGTCTACGCCCTACTCAGCTTCCCAATGTGGCATGGGGGTCTGGATCTCACTCCTAGCATAGGGCCACCTCCTGTGCCTCTTCTCTGAATGTTTGCCCCTTGCTTTGGACTCACTGCGCCGCCTGCTTCACGAGGGTCATTTTGCTGCATCTCCCAGGTGAGAGTGAAGCTGCTGGAGTCGCAGGAGGTGGACGTGAAGCCATGCCCAGCCTGCCAGTTCAGCACCTGCCTCTGTGCTGAGGAGGCCCACACCTTCTCCTGGAACGTGACGGCGACTCAGCTGGGTGAGGTTGAGGCGCCTGAGTGGGTGGGAGGAGACTTGTGGGGTTGAGGCTGCCAAGGGTCCCTCTATTTCTTCCCCAAAGACCTTGTCATCTGAGGACACTTGGCAGAACCAATGGAGTCTTCTGTTTGGAAGCCAAGCAGGCATTAAGTGGAATATGGAAAGTAATAAAAATGCCCCCTGCTGAATGTGCTGTGGGTTTGTTTCCTCCCCAACCAAGATGGCGTCCATCCCCAATTTCTGCTAATGGCAGCTGTGCATCAGGGCAGATTTGGGACTAGGCTACAAAGGAGAGGTTGGGGGTCCATCTCCATTCAAGAACCCTCTATGCTCCGACCTCTGTCCCTTACATCTGTCTCCAGACTGAAGGCACGGTGGGCATGTTGGCGGATGTGGGGCTGGACTGGGGCTCTGGCCCCCAAGCAGCCTCTTCCCCTCCCTGAGCTCCTGGCACTCATCATGTGTCTGTGCCAATTTCGCCTTCCTCTAGGGCACGTCAATCTCTCGATTACCGCTGAGGCAGAGGAGACGCATGATCTGTGTGGCAATAAGATCTCCACCACACCTCCGCGAGGCCGGTCAGACACAGTGGTCAAATCCCTGCTAGTCAAGGTCAGTGTCTATGTGGCCTTCAGCCCCCCCCCTGATGTCCAACTTTGGCTCACAGCTATCAAGTGACAGCAACTGATTCAGAACTCTGGGTCTCCCCTAAACAGGTTTTTTTGAGGGGGGGGCTTTGTATTTTTGCATAACCTCCCTGTTTCCAGGTCTAAGGTAATGTCAGCCAGGGGCTGTGATCAGTTGGAAGGCCTGGCAATTGCGAGAGCTCTTACACAGAGCAGGGGAAAGGCAGAGAAGATGATTATTCCCCTGAGAGAGCAGCCCCACTCACCCTCCCATTCTCTTTTCCTCCCACAGCCAGAAGGCGTCCTTGAAGAAGAGACCCACAATGCCTTCCTCTGCTCTTCAGGTGTGCTTAGGCTGCATCCCTTGCTCAGGGCAGCTTGGCTTGTGATGGGGCCCCAGAGAACGCAAGTTGGAGAGAAGACGAAGTGTTGCTCTGCTTGTCATTGCGCTGGAGACGTGTCTCTTCCCTAGGGCAGTAGCAGGATGCAAACGAGACCAAAGACACACACTCTGTCTCTCTGCTTGCCAAGGGGAGTAGGGATGGGATGGAGAGGGGGTGAAAAACAGCTGAGATAACACAGTGGATAAAAACAGACTCATTGAGCTAGCAAGCTCCTAGTCCCATCTTCGCTGCGTGCAAGTCCAGCTGCAGATTATGACCACTTGGTTAGTGTAGTCAACTGCATTAATTCCTGTTCTTCATCTCCTTTCAGGGGACCCAGTTCACGATGAGGTTTCTCTAAAGCTGCCTGAAGCTGTTGTGGAGGGCTCTGGCCGAGCTACCGTCTCCTGCATTGGTGAGGAAATTTGCACATGAGAGGTCTGGAGAGGAGGAGACTTTTATTTCCACTACATCATAATGCAAGTTACCCATGTGCAATTCTGGCTGCCATTGATTCCTTTCCTCATATGGTACACGGAGCAGGAGAAAACAAGCTTGCTCCATCTTCCATGTGACAGCTCTTTAAGGATTTGAAGATGGCCACCAGACCTCCTCTCAGTCTTCTCTTATCCAGGCTAAACATACCCAACTCCTGCAGCCTTTCCTCAAAAGACTTGGTTTCCAGATGATGATGATGGTGGTGGTAATAATAACAATCTTTTCAACATCTAGGGGACATTATGGGCACATCAATACAACATATAGACCTTCTGATTCAGCGACCCCTGGGCTGTGGTGAGCAGAACTTGATGAAGTTTGTTCCTAACATTCACATACTCCGGTACATGGAGAAGACCAACCTGGCAACCCCCACCTTCAAAGAGGATGTAATAAAGTACATACAGAGTGGTGAGTAGGTCCTCTTTTCTCCTCGGAATGTGGCTTAAGGCAGGTGTTCATTGGCAAGAACTGTGTGAATAGTAAAAGTCTGGAAGATCACTGGCCGAATGAGAAGGGAAGTTGAGGAGACAGTTGTGAATTTGTTCATGCTAATGGAAGGTGCTCTTGAGAAGACATTGGAAGCCTTGGAGAAAGGAATTTCAATTTTATCTTTAGGATGTATTCATGATTGTTCTTCATAGATCAAAAAGTGTTTTCTGGGAGTGGAGATTTCATGGCGCATTTGCAGTCACAATCCATTGTGTTCTTTGTGGTTCTTTTCACCATTTGATAGATACTGATGTAGTCCTATAATTTCCCCAGCCCACAACCACTTTATCCCTTGGTCCACTTTTTGGGTATTAATATTTTATTGAAGGAATTCCAATTATAAAGAGGTAAAGTGATACAGAAAAAAGAAAAACAAGGAAAGGGGAAAAGGGGGAAATGATTCAAAGTTTTATGAGCAGAAAACAAATAATGATACCTCTAAGTAGTTGAATAGCATCATGTGCATGTCCAGCATGGGATTATATTCCTACTAAATTAAAATAACTCTAAACAGACCTAAAATCAGAGGTCTCTCTCTCTCCCCACAGCCTCCATTACAGCCTGGAGCTGTTTTCTCTTTATGAGCCCTATGTAGTATAAACAGCCAAATATAACCAGCCAAATCTTTCACTGCAAATGTCTCATAGACACTTAATACAAGGTTTGCCCTAACAAAGCATGATGTCTTTTCGGCACCGGAAGAACACTTCTTTCTATTTTGTTTTCCCAGGCCTTTTAAGATGCTGGGCTGCCTATGTAACTGGTTTATGATCATCTTCCGACTGCTGCGGTCCTACATTGTTTTCTGTGCTGATTGTTGTTTTGTTTTAACTTTGTCGGCCACTTAGTCAGGTGGTTTTTAAAAAACTGTAAATCCCTTAAATATATAAGCGGGTAAAATCAGGGTCCCTCCTAGCATTGCCAGTGCTACTTTGTTCTTCTCTTCTGCCAGGGTATCAACGCCAGCTGCTCTACAAGCGCGATAACGGCTCTTACAGTGCCTTTGGGATGCATGATGCTGAGGGGAATACTTGGTGAGTTAGCAGCAGAGCTAGAACCAGCCAGCCCAAGCTGTCAGGGTGGCCATTCAGGCTGAGCAATTTGCTGTCATGAGCAACTGGAGAAGGAGGTGATACAGGCAACCCTGCAGCCTGCGATCTGCCAGCCCTTGTTCCCAGTTAGACCTTTTTTGGTCTCTGGGTGATGTTGCTTGTTAAAGAGGCAGAAGCCTACCATCAATTTGTGGGTGGGTGGGTGGGTGGTGGTCTTGGGTGTCCCCTAATAGGCAAAATCAAATTACTACTACTTCTGGAAACAGGTGGAATGGGAATTAAAATTGAGGTTTAGTGTAGCATTTTATTGCGCAGCATTGCCTAACCTTATGACCAACATGTTTCTTCTTCTTCTTCTATTATTATTATTATTATTATTATTATTATTATTATTATTATTATTATTATTTCCATGTCTATACCACTTTAAATTTTAAAGAAAAAATCTCCAAATGCTCCATTAACACATGAAACAAAACAATCCAGAATAAAACAATTTAAAGTTTCAAGGAAACTATTTCAGATCCTTCTCTAAGTGACAATTTGCTTTCCCCACATTGATTTACCTATTTAATTTAAGTCACTGCCACGATGGAAAGAAGTCCCCATGCAACATCAGTTAGTAGCTTTCTCCTTACGGCTTCTGTCACTTTTGTTGTTTTCTGTTCAGTGCTGCAGGAGAAAAGCTGAGATGAAAAATAGTGGGGCACGATCCCTTGTAGTTCAGAAGCTGCTCCTCATTTTTAAATTTATCCTTGCTTCAATCCCACAGGCTGACGGCTGCTGTGGTTAAGGGTTTTGGCCATGCCAAGACTTATGTCTATATTGATGAGAAGCACATTCAGGATGCTGTGCGCTGGTTGGGGCAGCACCAACTTCCCAGTGGCTGCTTTGAAAGTGTGGGAAGAGTCTTCAACAATGCCATAAAGGTACCTTCACTGAGCATTCATTTGCTTGCGGGGAGGTTATACAACATGGGATCAAGCAATTGTTATCCCACACTTCCCAATGTATTTTCCTGTTACTTTCCTGATCACGAAAGGTCCAGTTTGGGGAGAGGTGGGGAGAAGCTTTGCTGTCTCGAAACTAATTCAACCGCACAACTTCCATTTTTCTGGTATGTCATGGAATCCCACTCAAAACAGTGGGCGTCTGGAAGCGCCTTGACTTTTCTCTCTGTTTCCCCTGACATCCTTAGGGTGGCGTGGATGATGAGATTTCACTAACAGCTTACGTTGCTGCCTCACTGCTGGAGCTCAACATGAAGGAGAATGTAAGTCCTTCCTTAGGATTTCCACAAATGTTTGTGACTTCCCCATCAATCCTTGTACAACTCAAAGCTCAGGGGAGAACTACTAGCTCAGTATTTGCACTATTTCTAAGGCTTTGTTAGCATTTGGGTCCATGCCCCATATGGCTACCCCATGAAGCATCTGGGAAACCACTTTACTGGCAAAGATTTTCAACACAGGTTCTAGTAACTGGCCACCCACCCTGTCTGGTGTGCCTTCAGCTTGTCTGGATGGAGAGACATGCCTCAAACTGCAGTCATGATGACTCTTGATGCTTCTGTAGAAACCTGGCTTTTGCATGCCTCAAATGTAGCCTACCATACAAACTCCCTCCATTGCTCTGTCCAGTTTTTGCCTCTGGCTCTGAGCACTACTTGCAGGTTGTCCGTGAGGGAATGCAGCCCTCAAGTTGGGAGGGGGGAAACGTCTCTGACCCCAGTTTGTAGGATGGTGGTACGGGCAGATAATGCGCACAAAATTACCATATCTGCACCAGATATGTCATAAAATGCTACTCTTTGCTGAGTCATTTGTATGTTCAGCTTGTGTCCAGATGCTGGAAGGGAATTCCTTGTAGCCTGGAAGTCTCTGTAAAAGAGGGCAGGAGTACATGATCTCCACCTTCTGTCCATCTAAGAAACACCAGGGAGATGTCTGACCTGATAATTATACAGCGGTACCTCAGTTTTTGGACATCTCCGTTGCCGAATGTTTCGGTTTTCGAACGCTGAAAACCCAGAAGTAAATGCTTCCATTTTCGAACGCGCCTCGGAGGTTGAATGGCTTCCACTGTGTGTATCTGTTGTTTCCCCACAATTTTCTCTATTGAATTGGCAGACTGCCCTTTGCGCCTTTGCGCCTCAGTTTTTGAACGTTTCAGGAGTCGAACGGTCTTCCGGAATGGATTACGTTTGAAAACTGAGGTTCCACTGTACAGTGGTACCTCGGGTTAAGTACTTAATTCGTTCTGGAGGTCCGTTCTTAACCTGAAACTGTTCTTAACCTGAAGCACCACTTTAGCTAATGAGGCCTCCTGCTGCTTTCGCGCCGCCGGAGCACGATTTCTGTTCTCATCCTGAAGCAAAGTTCTTAACCTGAAATACTATTTCTGGGTTAGTGGAGTATGTAACCTGAAGCGTATGTAACCTGAAGCGTATGTAACCCAAGGTACCACTGTATATCTTTCCACTATAGCTCTCATGGCCTCCCCTGTGGATTCCTGGGGAACTATACTTTGGTGAGAAGACCCCCAGGACCTCCTAACAGAAGTGCAGTTCTCCCACTCAGGAACCTAACAGAGTCTTTTTAAAATTGTGTTAAAGCGTACAATGGTAGACGATGCCTTGGGCTGCCTGAAGAGGAACTTGAGTTCTGTGGACGATGCCTACCCCAAGGCCTTGATGGCTTACGTCTTCACGTTGTCTGGGGACACAGAGATACGGCAGAACCTCCTGAAAGAATTGCGCGAAGGGGCTGACAAAACAGGTAGGAGGGGTACATTCAGAGCAAAGGAAGGCTGTGTGCCCATTAACTGACCTAAAATGCAGCAAGGTTGTGCTCTTTCGCACCATGGACAGGATTTGATTTTGGTGGGGAGCTAGCAGGGGGAGTGCGGTGCATGCAGAGAAGACAGGCGTGTGTACACAGCCCTTCTTCCAGAGACGGCTGTTTTGCCACATCCGGAGTAGCAACTTTTTCTGCTTAGGCTATTGGGGTAAATTCTGAGTTCCCCAGTAGTTTCTATTATTTCTAAACAAACATGTCAATTCAGGTAATCCTTTGGTGACCCAGAATTAATTATCCACAATTACTGTGATGATGAAGCATTTCAGAGTGTTTTTATATGTTCCCAACTCTTCGTCTTATAAGGGCAGTCTTCTGAGACCTGCCACTATTATTCCCATTTTACAGATAGCGATGTAAGCCATTACATACCCCTTTCCAGCCTCCTTACAAAGATATCTTTCTGCTGGGGTTTGGGACTAGACTCAAGGTGTGGTGCCCTGCCCAACATGACTCACTGCAGAGAACAAGTCTGAATGACTTCTGGGACTAACTACACTTGACGAACAACCCGGCAATCCCACTGCTTAGTTTTTTTGAAAAGGACGGGGAAGTATACGTCTTCTCTCCATAGCGGCCATCTCAGTAAAAATCACAACTGCATGCAGCTGCGGCAATTTGCGCCAGGAAAAGCCTCCATTGGGGTCAACAGGAGCCTTCCCCCCCCCCCCATGCTAATTGCTGTACTGTGTATATGGAGAAGAGTCAATATTTACTGAGCTGGTGGCTGGGATGATTAGACTTTAAATCTCTGCTCCCATCCCTGGTGCCTGGAATGAATGAATTCAAGGGGGCAGCCTAGTAATGCTAAAGAAAGAAAGAAAGAAAGAAAGAAAGAAAGAAAGAAAGAAAGAAAGGCAGGCAGGCTGGCTTAGTAGCATCAGCAGTTCCCGCTCCAATTATTGCTCTGGGTTATTATTACAGGAGTTGAAATGAGCCCACCTTCTTTTCTTTCCCCTCTATAGGTGGAATTGTATCCTTTTCAGATGTGGAAACAACAGCCTACTATCTGCTGTCTCTCCTCAGCACAGCAGAGGTGTCCACAGATGTCCTCAACCATGCCTCTGAAGTTGTGCCTTCTCTCACCAGCCTACAGGGTCTTTATGGAGGCCTTTCATCCACACAGGTAGCGACAGCTGTTTCTCAAGGGAAGAGGTGTGGCAGGGTGCCAAATTTTGGGATTTGGGTGTGCCGAATGCAGGGATTAAAGGAGGAAAGATTTAATCCACCTGAATATACTCTGCCAAAAAGCTGGAGGGAGTATTTAGGGGGAGTTCCCACTGTCCCTTGCTATTGCTTGCAGCCATCCGTGGATATTCACCTTGAAATGCGCATTCTAGCACAGGGCTGGTGCTTGAGTGGAGTGAAAATTATCGGGCACTCGGAGGACTTCTGGGTTAGTGCCATCAGCAATGGCGGCGTTCCTCTGACTGAGAGGAACCCGCTCCGTGGAATTCGGGTCGTGCCGCCGCGGCGAAGGCGGAGACCCTTTAGAAATCCCAGGCGGATGAAACCTGGGAACGTAGGTGTCAGGGGGACAGTAGGCTTCGGCTGACACCAGGAGCGCCTCCCCTACCCACAGGGAAACCCCTTTTGGGGGGTTCCGAAGTGACGTGGGGTGAGCGGCGTGGTGTTTTGAATCGACCGCTATTTTTACGGAGTGAAGCCGCGTAGCCGTTGCCGGAGAGCGCTGACTTTTTCTTGTGGAGAATTGGATTTCAAACAACAACCCGTGAGTAGAATGGAAATTGGATTTTTAAAGTATTTTTAAATTGGCACCGATCGGGGAAGGTCTAAACAGGAAGTCCGCCTCCCCTTTCTGTAAATAAACTGAAGCAAAGAACCTGTTAACTAAGGTCGTGGAGAGTTTTATGTAAAGGATTTAAATTCCACTGATTGAAACTACCATGAATATTCTTTTTGGAAGCAGGGGTGCCTGCAGGAGAAGGTTAAAATTCGGGAACTGAAGCGCCACTTCCCTAAACCCGGGAGTGGTCTGTGAGAGCACGCTGACGGTGAAAAGATAAATTTGACAGCTGTCAAGTTAGCTGTCAAGATACAAAAGAAGGACTTTGTTTCTACTGTCCATTTTTGTTACAATCTTACGTTTAAAAAGAAGGAAGGAACTGTTACAATTTAACATATGGGACTTTTGGGTCTGTGCTGGAAGGAGTGAAAAGGAACTTGAATCCCTCTAGAGGGAGCTTTGGGATATTGTCGTAAGGAGCAGTTGGGAAATTGCTTTTAAAGATAAAAGCCCTGAGAAACCAGTTTTTGACCTTGGACTGTTTAAGAATGGCGGTCGGGAAGGAAATCGAGTGTGAACTGAACAGGACATTTTATCTCTTGGGAAAGCTGCAAGACCAGATAAATGTTATGGCTACCAATGTTGTAATTTTGGGAACAAAAGTGGGTATTAGTAAAGAAGGTGACAAGAACTCGGCACAGGAACCTCTTCCAACTGAACAAATTGAAAAATCTGAGAAGAAGAATCATGATTAAAGTGATTAAAGTGATGAAAGGGGGAGCCGCAACCCTACAAAGGCAAATGGTGGATTACAATTTGAGGCCTTACATGATGGCAACTAGGAGAAGGAAATTTTTGGAGATGGAAGCCTGGCTTGGTCTGGAAAGTGAAAGATGGAGAGATCACCCTATGTGGAGATCAAATGACCCTTGGGATACAAATCTGAGCCAGGTGGAGGTTGGAGCTTCGGGGCCCTTTGGATTTGAAAGGAGTGTGAAACAAGATTTGGAATATCCTATAGGCCCTATTCTTAACTATGGAAGTTTGGCAGGAAGGAATATGATTACCGTTGGGTTGGAGCTTCCCCGAGATCTGGTTTTCAACATCAAAGACTATCAAAAAGACCGGCAGAGGGGACATGAAAGAGACTTAAGAGCCTCGGACTTAAGATCTCTGGGTTGATGGTTTTCCGAGATTGATGGAACTATTGCTAGGGGCCGAAACCGGGGAGGGGATCTGGTGGAAGAAAATTGGGAATTTAAAGTGTATATAATATATATATTTTTTTCTTTTAATGAGAGAGGGGAAAATCGTGGAATGGAATCTTTTTTGACCCTAGGGGAAACGTCTTAAGAAATAAGTACAGATATATAAGTTTTAATGAGAAATAAGATTAAATAAAGTAAAAGTGGATGGTTATTTGGTGAAAGAAAGAATGGAAAATTATAGTATATTAAGATAAGATATAAGGATAAAAATAAGATGAAGGATTTGTTGAAATATTTATATGAATTAGAATACAAAGAGGGGAATTATAGTATGTTAAGATAAATTATTAGGATAAAAACAAAGTTGGAAGGATTTGCTGGAATATCTAATTGAATTAGAATACAAAAATGGGAGGCGTGAGGAAGTCAAGGAAATAAGTGAATGTAAGTAAGTGAGTTAAATGTTTGACTTGTTTTTTACTTCTTGTTTTCTCTTTTCTGTTTTTTGATGTTTTTTTTTTAATTATATGTACTGGTCCCCCCCCCCCAATTGTTCTCTTTTTACTTATTTATTTTTTCTGTAACCTTTAAAATCTTAATAAAAAATTATTGTTTTTTTTAAAAAAGAAAATTATTGGGCACTCGAAAGCCATCATTTGAGGTTCACCATGTTCAATGGCTGCAGTGGTGTGGCAGGATGAGGGGCAAAAGGAGTTATTGTTTATAAGATCTCAGTAAGTGTTAAAATTTGTCTCCTGGATCTCCACCGCACCATCCAAGACGACTGTTTGCTTTCCCCAGAACACAGTGATTGCCCTGCAGGCTTTATCCAAGTATGCAGCCTTGACCTATCGTGAGGCAGAAGATGTGAAGGTGCTGGTGAAATCCAGTGGGGGTTTCCAGCACGAGTTCCACCTGGGCAAGAAGAACCGGCTGGTGTTGCAACAGGCCCCTCTTGCAGAGATTCCTGGTCAATACAAGCTGGAGGTGTCAGGGAATGGCTGTGCCTATGTGCAGGTAAGGGGACAAGGCACAAACAAGGCTCACCTTTGATCCACGGGGAGCAGGATAGAAGCACTTTTCATATTGTCACAAAGGAGGGAGAGGCTGGGGGGGGGGGCATGTCTCAGATCCTGAGCAGTCCTGAGAAAATGAAAAGAGCATTCGTGTTCATCGTGCTCCACAGCAGGATAGCTGGGTAAAATCCAATGAAACATACTGACTCTTGCAAGTTTGAAGGGAAAGGCAATTCATTAGCACAGATTCAGCAGATGGAGGTTCTGGCCATGGGTTGTTAATAACGTCAGTAACAGAAAGAATCAGATAAATAAATGGGAGTATAAGTTGGTCAACAGTTAATAGCTAGGATAGGGCAGAGTTCCAACAGAGTTCCTCGTGAAAACAACATGATGGAACACTCACTGAGTGGCCCATATTGTATATCATCATCACCACCATCACCAGATTTTATTGGTCAGCCAAATACGGGTTATAACCCCAACCAACCAACCAACCAACCAACCAACCAACCAACAGAAAGGCCTTAAAAACATATTACAGTGGTACCTTGGTTCTCAAACTTAATCCATCCTGTAAGACTGTTCCAAAACCAAAGCGTTCCAAAACCAAGGCACACTTTCCCATAGAAAGTAATGCAAAATGGATTAATCAGTTCCAGACTTTTAAAAATGACCCCTAAAACAGCAATTTAA
This sequence comes from Podarcis gaigeae, assembly GCF_964106915.1. Lineage (NCBI taxonomy): Eukaryota > Metazoa > Chordata > Lepidosauria > Squamata > Lacertidae > Podarcis > Podarcis gaigeae. The sequence continues at coordinate 30,882,422 of NC_139694.1, read as the reverse complement.
CATGAGCTTTACTATTTAACGAGACCATTGATCCATAAAATGAAAGCAATAATCAGTGTACTGTACTATAAAAGAAATAAGACAGTATTGTAGATGATAAAAATTAAAATTATGCACTGATGATAGCCTTTGTTTGGATGGGGGGAGGGGGCTTGTATCCATTTCCGCAGTCACACAATCAATCCGTAGCTGAACTGGGTTCCACACAGTCACAAAAACAAATTAACTGAAAAAGCCTCAAAAGCAAAAACGCAAAACAAATAGCAAAAACAAAGGTGCCAAACTTAATCCATTCCAGAAGTCTGTTTGACTTCTGAAATGTCTAAATGTCTAAAAACCAAGGCACAGCTTTGGTGCAGGCGCCCCAGAAACAATAGCCTACAGCCGCATCAGATGTCCGGCTTCCCAAAAATGTTTGAAAACCAGAACGCTTACTTTCAGGTTTTCGGCGTTTGGGAATTTGAGTACCAAGGCGTTTGAGTACCAAGGTACCACTGACAGCACACATGATGAAAGATAAGATAAGATAAACTTTATTCGCATTAGCCAACAGCCATGGCAACATAAAACAAGCAATATGTACAAATAAAAAGACAGTGATGTGTAAAAAGGGCAATCAAATGAGCAAGGTTATCGTTCAGATAGTGGCCCTTAATGATGAAAGCATTATAATACACATCACAGAAGATGCCAGAAGTCAGCCCAGAATACAGCAATTTTCTTCCCCACGTAGACTACTCTTCGATACCACAAAGAGCCTCCACCGTCGGAAGCTTTTGCTCTGAGTGTCGAGACATCACCAAAGGAATGCAACCAGACTACCAGGAAATATTTTGATGTTCATGTGCAAGTAAGGTACTGTGCTTCTGCTAAACTGCTTCTGAAGGGGCTCCAAAAATCACAAAAATCTGGTGAAGCAGCTTGTGAAGCTTTGGGAACATGTGAATAGTTGCATGCAAAAATATGTTCTGCCTATTTACAACATATTTGCAAAAAAAAAAAAAATGATAAAAAAAATTTCTGCCTCCCACCTCATCCCATGCTGGAGTTCCCCGGGAGCTGGATTCAGAATCCTGAGCTCTGTCTAAGGTAATAGGGCTGCCCACTGTCAAAATCCTGTATATTCGCAATGGAATGGAGACTTATAAGGGAAAGGAGGGAGGGAAAGACCAGCAAAGGCTTTTGCAAGCCTTCTCGCTCTTTGCTTTTAAGTCCCTGAGCCTGAGAATTTGGAAGGGAAAAGGGGGAGACTTGCGAAGAACAGGAATGGAGGGGGTAGTATGTATGCCTGAGGCCATGCATCTTCTGAGGTCTGTTCCTTCAATTTAGGCCCCAGGCTGAATGGAAGCAAGGGGAAGGCTCTGGAGTGATGGGCCTCTGCTTGCTGGTCACAGCCACCCAGGCTGAGAGGAGCACTCAGCTCTGATGGCTGTAGCCACCATTTTGTCTCAGCAGCAAGCTGGGTAGTGAGTCTCATCAGCAATCACCTCAGGGTGGCCCTGCCTAGAGTGAGACATTGATTAAACCCATCCTCCAGGCTGCTCACTTGTGAGGCAGTGGGGAAGGAAGTTCACTACAGTAGTACCTTGGTTGTCGAACCTAATCCCTTCTGGGAGTCCATTTGACTCCTGGAACCATTCAAAAACCAAAGCCCGGCTTCCGATTGGCTGCAGGAGCTTCCTGCACTCAATCGGAAGCCACAGAAGCCATGTTCAGCTTCCAAAGAACATTCAAAAACTCGGACACTTCAGGAGCCAAAATGTACAAGTACCAAGGTACGACTGTACTGGATCCCAAATCTCCCCAGATGATTTTTCAGCTGCCTCTCTTATGGAAACTCCTTTCCCTTTCTCCCGTTAGCTACACAGGGGAGCGCAACGAAACCAACATGGTCCTGATAGAGGTGCATATGCTGTCTGGGTATATCCCTGTGAAGAAGTTTGTGAAGCAGGTAAGACCATTTGGTTTGGCTTCTCCCCATCTTTCAGTAATCCTTTCGTTTTAGTTGTTTCGTCCCACGACACTGCTGTGTAGAGTCATTCAGAACGGCTTCTATAAGACAAAAGCAAAATTAAGATCCACAAGCAACAGTAAGAACTGAAGAATGAAATTAAGATGTCCAAAAAACAGCTTAAGCTGTTAGCAGAGCATTTCAGGAGGGATCTTGGCTCTTGAGTGAAGGAAAGCCTTGCTTCTGCACATGACTGTGGCCTGATGGGAAGTCTTGCTTCTAAGCTTCGCTTCTGCATATGATGCCGCACAAACCGTTCTAAGACACTCACTCATCACTTTACAATGTTCAGTTCACATTGAGTTCAGGAAAAACATTATACTCTGACCTGTTCTTAATGCATAGTTGAGCACATCTACGGAACGTGATTGTTATGCTCTTTTAAGTCTCACTATATCAATCATTGGTAATTGTTTAAGCCTTTCTATATCAATCATTAAAGGTAAAGGTAAAGGTACCCCTGCCCGTACGGGCCAGTCTTGACAGACTCTGGGGTTGTGCGCCCATCTCACTCAAGAGGCCAGGGGCCAGCGCTGTCCGGAGACACTTCCGGGTCACGTGGCCAGCGTGACATCGCTGCTCTGGCGAGCCAGAGCCGCACACGGAAACGCCGTTTACCTTCCCGCTGGTAAGCGGTCCCTATTTATCTACTTGCACCCGGAGGTGCTTTCGAACTGCTAGGTTGGCAGGCGCTGGGACCGAGCAGCGGGAGCGCACCCCGCCGCAGGGATTCGAACCGCCGACCTTTCGATCGGCAAGTCCTAGGTGCTTGAGGCTTTAACCCACAGCGCCACCTGCGTCCCACTATATCAATCATTAGTTATATTTTAATTAGGAGGTTTTCATGCCTGTCTAGTTCTGTGCTCCCTTTCCCAGCCTTTAATCTATTGGTGATTAATACTTATATGCAACCTTTGCTTTGTACTTGTGTTAACCAATCAGCAATAAGCACATATGTGGCAATGCTGTAATATTCAATAAAAGGGACTCCCCGAGACTTTCTCGAGAGATGCCTCCCATATGACACTCACCACTCGTCTGTTGTTATTTCAACCCAACACTTGAGGGTCCATTTTCAGGAAGAGACACAAGCTCCAGGTTGCTTCAGCCATTCATTCATCCATCTCTCTTCATCCCTGCTCCCTTGCCCAGCTCTCAGGGTCAAATTCTCAGACTTCATCCCCACTTGCTCAGCCTCTTCCTTCTAAACCAGCTGATCTCCAGTTCTCAGGCACATCCTTTTCCCCTGGTCCTTCCACATATTTCATTCTCTGCTCTGCTCTCCTTTCATAATCAGGCAATGAGGTAGGCTGTCTGGATGTGCAGAGGGCAGTGTGTTTGTACCACTTCCTTGCTTGATGTGTGTGTTTTTGTGCATCTCTTTTAGGTAAAACCGTATATGTATTTTTACTATCCTCTCTTAACAGATCACGTTCTTTCCTGATGTGCTGCTGCTGCACTGCATAATATATAACACGGAATTTATCCACCAATAACACCTACCATATGTTCTGGCATATAAGACGACTTTTTATCCCTGGAAAATCACCCCAAAAGTCAAGGGTCGTCTTATACGCTGGGTATATGTGTTGGGAAGGAGGAGAGGAAGCTGGTGAGCAGAGATGCCCCTTCTGCCGTTACTCTTCCTCCCCCCCCCCCACAGAAGGGGACGCGGAAGTCCTTCTGAGCGCAGCGCTCACCCGCTCACCCTCCCGCCAAACACCTCGTCTCAGGCTGCTGCTGCTGTGACGGCAGAGGCAGCAGAGGGGTGCACGCTCCACCTCTGGCAGCGCTCAAACTCTATAACTCTAAAACTCTAAAATTGAACAGCAAAAGTTGGGGGTCGTCTTATACGCCCAGTCGCCTAATACTTCGGAATCTACAGTATCTGATCAGCGCAAAGCTTCTTTGCTGGGCTGTTTCCTGCAACTCCTGTTGCAAATGAATGGAAGGGCATTGGCCTTGAACTCAGGCCCAAGAAGGCGAGTGTTTGGCTTTGTCCTTCTGAAGTTGCGATGGCGGGAGAAATGCCCAAAGCCCAGATTTCCCACAGGTTCTGTGGCCCACTCCTCTCCCCAAGTAGCCAATCCTGACAAAGATGTGGACAGAATTAAGGTGTCTGGTGACAATCTGCTGCTACAATTTAAAGTGACACTGAGCCCCTATTTTTCTAGGTGTGGGAAGTTCCACATTTCAAACAGTGCCCTGTTCCTGTATGAAGCCTGTTATAAAGTATCCCATTTACTCATATTTATCCTTATTTTCTCTTTTGTATATCATATATGTATCATATTCTGCAGTAAGGTGTCTCAGAGTGCTGAACCTTCTAGTCATTTTCTGTGCAACAATTGTGAGGATCTATAAAACTGTTGTCCTTGTTTTGTACAAGCCCACGTTTTATGGGATGGCAGCCCACCAGTGGTGGCCTAGGGCTGCTGGCTTGATTTGTTCATTCATAGTGCCCATTTCTTCCATATTCTGACAGCTCCTAATGAAGCCCCTCGTCAAAAAGGTGGAGTTTGAGCCTGACAAGATCCACATCTACCTGGATCAGGTAAGGCCTACTCAGATCTCTATCAGATTGACAAAGATCAGGCATATGTGGAAGGGGTTCTGGGGTAGTGCTCCACCTTTGAGTCAGGCAGGGAGGGCATGGAAGTAAGGACCAAAGCAAAGCCTGCCCTAGATGGGAGACCTTTCCTTACTCCCTCTTTTTCCTTAAGCCAGAAGAAGTGTCCTGGGGAACTCAAAAACTTGCCTATCAGAGGGCTCACCCACACTTCTGCTTGCCCCGTGCCTAGAAAGTATAGTTCTGGGCAGTTTTCTACTTGTCTTCTGCTAATAATAATAATAATAATAATAATAATAATAATAATAATAATTTATTTATATCCTGCCCAACTGTCTGGGTTTCCCCAGCCACTCTGGGCGGCTCCCAACAGAATATTTAAAACACGATAAAACATCAAATATTAAAAACGTCCCTAAACAGGGTTGCCTTCAGATGTCTTCTAAAAGTCAGGTAGTTGTTGATTTCCCTGACATCTGATGGGAGAGCGTTCCACAGGGCAGGTGCCACTACTGAAAAGGCCCTGTGGCTGGTTCTCTGTAACCTCACTTTTCGCAGGGAGGGAACCACCAGAAGGCCCTCAGAGCTGAACCTCAGTGTCCGGGCTGAATGATGGGGGTGGAGATGTGGATTCGAGCAGCTTTCCCCTGGAAAACCTGTTTTTTGCTGCTAAGTCAGAACGAACATCAAGCCATGGAAAACCCGATTGCCATTTGGTCTGATTCAGCGGTAAACCCCAGATTTCTTTGGGGGCAAAAGCAGTGGGGCAAATGGAGGTGTGGACGAGCCCACATTGTAGTTGATCCTAATTAGATTTGTTTGCCACCCCATCCCTTCTGATGGACAAACACACTTCCTGCCATTTTAATCTCCTACCCCTCTTTCCTGACTTCAGCTGGATAGCAAAGTTCAAAACTACAGTGTGTCGGTGGAACAAGAAACAGAAGTGATGGATCTAAAGCCAGCAATAGTAAAAGTGTATGATTATTACCATCCAGGTAAGCATCTCATTGCTGGAAATGGGTACCATTCATCACAAAGTGCATTTATAGATCACCCCAATCCTGCCTGTCTCCCAATCCCCTTCTCCCTAAGCATATGTGCTCCAAAGAACTCTGCCAGGGACATTCAGTAATCCTTCATTGCGATCCTTCTATGTCTGTTTTCATGCCAAGCATCTGCATGTGTGAAGTCATGCTAGTTGGACTTCTCCACACTTACCTTTGCCAAGGGTGGTGGTGGTGGGTTCTGCCAGGGCGATTGCCCTGGGTGCATCGGGGTGGGGGAGAGCGCTACTCACGCTGCCATCCCTGAGCCATCCCTGCACTGCATTGTGATGCTGCGATCTGAACGGATCCCAGCCTCGCAACACGGCTTGGGGAGGGCGGCGTGAGAAGGATTTCCGCAGCCGTACACCCTTCGATCCCAGCTGTCAGGCGTGGAGAGTCCTCCCCTCCCTTTGATAACGTCACAGATCAGAATTAACGAGCAGTTGATAGATTTATAGTCCTTTTATTACAGCGTTATGTTGCCAGCACAAACACACAGCTCTCCGCAAGGAGAACGGTTGCCTAGTCTAATCATCCTTCCGGCTTCCGCAGCAATCTGGGCATCTATGAGAAGTTCCTCCCTCCCTCTGACTCCTTTGTTGTCTGATACGTTCAGACCTCCAAGTCCATGGGGAGGAGAGCCCTCCACGCTCTCAAGAGATGTCTCAGCTAGCTGCCCCCTCCTTTCTGGTTCTGTCGTCATTATCTCGTAACTGGGTAACTCCCCCCCTAAGCTGTTCAGCTTCTGCCTCTCTCTCTGAACATGCTGTGGGCAAGGGGGCGAGCATGCAATTCTTCCCCCTCCAGCTCTCCATCAGAGAGAAGCTGGTCTGCCATGGAATGCATTCTCTAGTCCTCATCTTCAGACCATTCCCTGACACCAGCCCCTTGAGGGCGAGGCTGGGGTGGAAGGACGCATTGTGTCCTTCTCACACCACCCTCCCTGAGTGGGATTCCACAACAGGGATGAGGAACTTGTGGACACAGAATCATAGAATTGTAAAGTTGGAAGGGACCCCGAGTGTCATCTAAACCAACCCTCTGCAATGCAGGAATCTCTTGGCCAACATGAGGCTCAAAGCCATGACCCTGGGATTAGAAGTCTCATGTTATCCTTCAGCTATCCTTCAGGTCCTCCAGATGCCATGGGACTCCAACTCCCATGTGCTCTCGCCAGCATGGCCAATTGTCAGGGATGATGGGAGCTGTAGTTCAGAAACTTTTGGAGGACCCTGACTTCCTGCTGATGGGGGTGGGAGAGAGGTTTGCTCTGGGGCTCAATCTCTGTCTCATGAATTGTTCTCTCTCATAAACAGAAGACAGTGCGGAAGTTGAATATAACGCTCCCTGCAGCACAGGTAAGGATGGAACGAGACTTGGGCACAGGTCAGAAAGGAGAGTCACATAATGCTCATAATGGCCGCTGGTGAGATTTAGGTGGAATTGTGCAGGTATCCACTGTGCAAGGAGAACTCCCCTCCCTCCACATCATGATGGGTGGCTGGCTTGGACCCACAATGCTTAATATATGGTGCCTTATTTTCCTCGTATTTCTTCCCACAGAGAGCACAAAGAAAGACCACCACTAGCTCTGCATCTGAGGTGTGAAGCAAACCCAGATGAACAGCACAATTGCTGCAGGAGATCTCCCATCTTAGGTCATTGTTTTGAGACTCCTGTGTTAGGTCATGTACAGATGATGTCTTGGCTCCAAAGATCACTGTGTGCAAGCACAAAAGCACTTCTCTCTTTTTTATTATTTTCTTCACATAATATACATTCTTTACAACAGAGAACTCCAAAATAAAATCATATATAGTAAAACCATAAGTCTCATTCACACTGATCTCCTTTCCAATACCTTTACTTGATATTTCTTGCTGCGTTCTGCTTTCCTTATAGGAGCTTTATGGAAATTTAAATCTCTTAAATCATATACCAGTCTTTAACAATTTCAATTAATCTCTTCACCTCCCTCCCCCACAACCCAGTACTTCACCCCTGTGCGATCTTCTTTCTGCATGATACGGGGCTGAGCATTTATGGCAGGAGCCTCACTATGCTGGTGCGATGCCAGATGTACCACTGCCACAAGATGAACCAGTACAACTGCTCAGATGTGCTGGTGGAAAGCTACACATCTGCTACCCCAGTGCAGATACCCAAACTGGGCAGAGTTAGAGATATCTCAGGCGAGTAGAACCCTCCCCTATGCAACAACCACCCAATGTAGAGGCGGAATAATAATAATAATAATAATAATAATAATAATAATAATAATAATATTTATATCCCACCCTCCCTAGCCGAAGTCGGGCTCAGAGTGGCTAACAAAAATAAAAGTAACATAATTTACATAAAATCACAATCAATTGATTGAAATGCATTCTAAAACCAATTCATTCTAAAATCAATTCAAAATCAAATTAATGGCAACCATTGGGCTAGAGTTCTGTGAGGATTACCGAAGGAGGGTGTCCGACTGTGCCTTGGCCAAAGGCCTGGTGGAACAGCTCTGCCTTGCAGGCCCTGCAGAAAGATTTCAAGTCCCTCAGGGCCCTGGTCTCTTATGACAGAGTGTTCCACCGGATCGGGGCCATGGCTGAAAAAGCCCTGGCTCTGGTTGATGCCAGCCTAACCTCCCTGTGGCCCGGGATTTCCAAGATGTTTTTATTTGAAGACCGTAAGGTCCTCCATGGGACATACTAGGAGAGGCAGTCCCGTAGGTACGAGGGTCCTAAGCCATATAGGGCTTTAAAGATTAAAACCAGCACCTTAAACCTGATCCTGTACTCCACCGGGAGCCAGTGCAGCTGATATAGCACCTCCAACAATAAATTGCCACCTCCAACCAGCCCACATTCCCATGAAAGCAGTCCAACAGGAAGTGGCATTTTAACAGAGCGGAGCGGCACACTTTCATTCTTATCACATATTAAGAGGTGGTTTTTGCTTTTGCTTTTGAATGTTAAGGCAAATTAGTATTTTTAAATGGAATAGGTGTCTCCACAAGGATGCTGTTAAGGCCGCATGGCAGTCATGGGATGGAGAACCAACAGCCAGCTACAGAGCTGCAGGCAGCCACGTCCAGCTCTTTAAAATCAACGGGTGCATTCTTTTCTTCCATTTGCGGAGTTGGGTTAGTGGAATCCAGATTGGAAGGGTTTGGAATAGGGCAGGTCAGTTTTGGAAGGGTGATCATTTTGATCATGGCTATTTCATCTGAGAGCGTGAAGTTAGTATTGTTCCATCTCCTCCGGCCATTGTGAATTTGTCGCCACAGGAGGTTAGAGTTGTGGCAGTATAGTTTGTTGAGGTTTCTGATTATTTGTGCCCCAAAGTATCTGAATTTCGTACGGCAGAGTTTTATCTTTCTGATGTTGGAAAATTCTTTTTGTATATGAGGTGGGGTGTTGAAACACATAGCCTTGGACTTAACATTTTACTGGTAAGCCAACACCATTCTGAATGTGTTGAGTGATTGCTGTGTTTGTGAGGTCTGGTGTTGTGACCATCAGGTCGTCTGTGAAGAGCCCTGATTTATAGGTTTTGCCTTTTATTACCACTCCCTTGATGTCAGGGGCTGCCCGGATTCGGATTGCTAGGATGAATAGGAAGGGAGACAATGGGCATCCTTGTTTTGTGCCTCTTTGTATTGCTATGGTATTAGAGTCCATATCATTGATCCTACATTTTGCTGAAGCTTGGGAACCAAGCCTCAGTTCAGCGATGGTGTCTGTCATTGGAGCGTCTTACCCATAGAGGCTAGTGGCAGGGATACCTCCCGGCATCAGCTCGCCACCCTCGCCCGCCTCCGCCATGCCGCTCTGAAGCAGTGCCTCGCCTGGAGCCTCTATCTGCCGTGGCCACCGTGGCATGAAGTGGCCAGCTGAGCCGGGAGGTGCCGCGTCCAGCCTCTGCCTCTTCCCCACCAGAGGAGCTGCCCTCCAGCCACTGCCCGCCTCCTCCAGTCCCGCCAGCAGCGCAGTCCTCCCTAAAAAACTCTGGGGAACCGGGGGTGGGGGTGGAGGGAGCTTTGCACCACCGCGCCAGATATGCTTAAGACAGCGCTGTCTGTCACACAGTTCATAAGAAAAGTAGTAAAGTTTATTTTTAGAAGTCTGACTGGAGGGACATTACTGTTTGACACAGAAAAATCAGGACTTAAGTGCATACATCATAAAAATAATTCCTAACTTATTAAAAAGCATAACAATCATTTGAAGACACAAGTGGAGAAACGAGATGCTAAACACATTATTTTAAATTGTATCCATGTCCATTTTAAAATTAATAGCAGGTCTGGGGGCAATTTTAATTGGGACTGCTGCAGGCAAGCCGGTAGGGGAGGTTTTATCCTACTGCCCTGCTGTGATCTGAAGAAGCCATTCCACACCCTGCAGTTGCTCTTACCCTTGAAAGGGAAGTTAATTGTGCCTAACAGTGATTTCCAGAGGTTACCTTCATGAGCACATTAGAAGAGCTGTGCTGGATCAGGCCAAAGGCCAATCCAGTCCGGCATCCTGTTCTCACAGTGGCCAACCAGATGGGACTCAGGCAAGCAGAACATGAGAGCAACAGGGCACTCCCCACTGGTGATTCCTAGCAACTGCAATTCAGAGGCATATTGCCTCTGACAGAGGAGGTGGAACAAGGACACCTTGCCTAGTAGCCAATGAAAGCCTTGTCTTCCGCAAATTTGAGTTTGACATTGATACCAGAAAATGTCCTAGCAAAGATAATTCAGCAGTCAGTCTGTGAGCACTTAGAAAAGGATTGAGTGATTACTAAGACCCGGCATGGGTTTCTCAGAAACAAGTCATGCCAGACGACGCTCATATCTTTTTTCTGACACAGTTACAAGCATGGTGGATCAGGAGAATGCTGTGGACATAGTGTATCTTGATTTCAGTAAGGCTTTTGACAAAATCGCTCATGATATTCTTGCGAGGCAGCTTGTAAAACGTGGGTTGAATGAGGTAGCTGTTAGGTGGATTTGTAGCTGGTTGGCTGGCTGAACCCAAAGACTGCTCATTAAGGCTTCCTTGTCATCCTGGAAAAATGTGACAAGTGGGGTGCTATCCTGGGCCCGTCGTTGGTCAATGTCTTTATAAATGTGTTTGCTATCGCATCTAGTTTGCCCATGAAATACAAAGATATTTAAGGCTTGGCAAAAGAATCATCAGAACTTTCTGCTCTTAAGGAGATCACAGATCCTCTGATGACAGCAGAAGGTGATGGTCCACAGCACCTGGGATAACTCAGAAAGGCCTGTGAAGAGAGATGAAGTTGGAGAGTGAGTTTAGGGTGGAGCAGGATTCTTCTATGACAGCTGTTGCAGAGAGAAAAGGAGCAAGGTTCATAGGATACTAGTGGGCAGAAGTTAGAGGCAAAAGGATTGGGGCTGCTCTGTCAAAAGCTCCGGCAACCCAGACACCCAGGGAATCTTTTTCCTCCTCCTGAAAGTAGCTACAGGCATTTTGGGAATAGCAGTATGGAAGGGCAAGCAAGTTTCCTCAAGGAAATTTCACACGTTTTGTACTCATCTCTTTCAAAGTAGAACTTACCTGAGGATGGAGTCCAGTTGTTGGGAATAAAACATTATTGAAGGCAAGAAATGCCACGGTAGCGAAAAGTATTCTTCATTCCTTTGGTGAGCCACAAATGTTCTCCAACAATATAAATAATCTGAGGGAATAAATAGGTTGTAAGTCTAAGGGCTTGTCTGCTCTTCTGCTTGACCTGTGTCTAGAAAGCATGGGTCCAAGTGGTTAAGCTTTTGTCCCACAATCCCTCCCTGAAAAACACACTATATATTGCCAGGGGTGTAGCATGTGTGTGTGTGTGGGGGGGGGGGGAAGTGTTGGGATACTGCCAGGGAGACAAAGGCCATCATGCCTCCACGTTGTCTCCCGGTCTTCCGTGGAAACAGTATCAGTCAATTAGCGACACGAGCCTTGGAAATAGCTGTCCACATTCCAGGACTCATGCATGCCCTTTTCGCAGAGCTTCCACAACGAAAGATGCACCCAGGAGAGCATATTTACAACTTTATTCAGAGTTGGTCAGAACAAAGGAAAAACATGACTGCCTGCCTTAGTATCGAGGCAACAGAGAGAAACAAAAGCTATATACAAAACAGAAACTTCCTGTGAGCCGGAAGTACGCAGGCTGTGACTCACAACAGCCTGTCCCCTTTTTAAGATGGAACAGAAATATCCTAACAGAAAGAGGGGCCATGGCCCTGGGCACACAATTTTGTGGGGGCATAAACCAGGCACCCCCATGCAGGGATGCTGGTCAGGCCTGCCTGCTGCTCCAGGTCCCTGGGCTCCAGAGTCCAGCCTGGCCTCACCACCATGTCCCTGGCCCCCTTACTGAATGGCTGTCTGGCTAGCACTCACTCATTCCTCCCTTGGATGGTGAGTTGCCATGGGTGCAGGTGTAGGGAAGCAGGCAAGGGGTGACGTCAGCATGGCCCGGCCCAGTGTTCCTCTCCATGAGCATCAGTGGATTCGCTTGCCAATGGCCACATCAGCTGGCCGGGTTCCCCCTGCACAGGTGGGCAGGAGGCACAGCACAGCCCTGCTTGGTTCCGGTGGTGAGGACTGGGCCGGTGTGGCGGGCTCCATTCACCCTCTGTTCCCCACCTGACGCCTGAACGCCCCGGGCACCAGCAAATGATGCTACGCTGCTGTTTACTGCTGAATCAGAGCAATTGTCAACCCATGGAAAACCCGATCGCCCATAATTTTCCTTCTTGCAAAATGTCAGGCATGGAGAATACCCTTCTCCCCTGGTAGCATCAAAGGCAAGAAGAACAAGCAAGTTTGTATTTATGGTTTTTATTCAGTCGTCTGGGTGCAAGACGAAGAATCCATGTCTCCACGCAAAGGAGACATTGCCTACTCTGAGTCCCTCCTCTTCTGTCCCCAACAACATCCTGAGTACCTATGGAAATTCCCAAGAGTTACACTCCTTTGCATTCTCTGTTCTTCTCCCTGGAGAAGGACGTTCCCCAGACTCTCCAGGGAGGTCTCTGCCGGCTGCTCTCTCCCTCCCTCCACCTCCTCCTCTACCATCTCCTAACTAGGCTACTCTTTATTCAGCTGTAATTCAACCCTGTCTCCTCCACTTTAAACTGCTGGAGACAAGGAAGGTGAAACTTCCCACTCCCCCTCTTTTCCTGAGAGGAGCCGAGCAGACCGAGAGGACACTTCCCAGCCTTCCTGTTCAGTCCAGTCCCTGACACAAAAGTTATGGGGAAATGGGTTTGCCATACAAGACGTATTGTTTATCAACCCCCTGCCTAGTCTTTTGTCCACCATCCATTTGCTAATTATAAATTAAGCTTGCAACCTACCAGCCAGCTGCATGATGTATATCCGGACTCCAAAATTAGCCAAGTTCCTGAGGCCTTTCTGATTGAACCAGTAATTAGGATTGAATAATTGTGCAGCACGTATCTCCAGGGTCACATGTGGGTGTTCCTGCAAGAACTGCTTTATACGGCCACTACATTTACCACAAGGACTCCATGTTAGAAACCAAGTGACAGTGCATGGGGTGGTTGTCCGACGGTCTATCTCCTCGCAGGCATTTTCCAAAAAGTTGATTTCAGCATGGTGGGTGCGGTTGCTTGTACACCAGTTTCTCCAGTACCTGCGGCTTCGTCCCCAGCAGATTTGATACAGGAGATGAGTACGCTCCGGTCGTCCTATAGGGGTGTAATTCCGCCAAAACACATCTGGTTCGAGTTTCCACCTTTAGAGCAAATGAGACAACAGACAGGCAATGTTTCATCACTCATCAATATCCGAATCACATGAGGCCATGCATTTTCCGAACCAGTGTCTAGATGCAATAATGGACAATTAGCTGAAACTGGATCCTGGGAAGTTTGGTTCCTATGGCTGGGTGGTTCCCAGGTCTAGGAGTAGAGTAATGTGTCCGACCTGCCTGGATTTGAATCCCCCTAAATGGATTAGTATGCACCCTGGGAGTGCTCCTTGATTCATTTCTGCCTTTGGAAGCCCAATCAGCTATTAATGACCAGAATCCACCTGCTATTCCAGCTACAACCGTTCCTGAACCAGGCTTGCCTGGCCACTGTGACTCATGCACTGGTAATCTCTAAATTGTCTTGCTGTAATGTACTTAATCTACATAGGGCTTCCCTTAGGACTGATCCAGAAGCTGTCACTGGTGCAGGATGTTGCAGTGAGGTTACTCAGTGAAGTGATCTATTGCACAGATGATGACGACGATAATTTTATTATTTATACCTGCTATGTAACTCCTGGCTAAAGAACCCCAATAACAGTCAGACATGACTCAGACTCTTGGAATAATGGCGTTCCCCTTAGTGAATCTCCACCCCCTCTGTCTCTCCCACTGCCTCATCTATCACTTCTACGGGTGCTGCTATGTGCCCTCTGCCTCTAAGCTCTTTGCTCTCCTACTTTCAAGAATCACCGGGAGGTGATCTGGAATGCTTTCTAAAGACACTGTGCCCGTTAGTTGTTGCCCTCTTGGTCTTCCTCTTCCTCCTCCTCCTCCCCCCATTATTTCCCAGCTTCCCACCTGTTATGTACTGAGTTGAATAGGATCCAAACTGCAGCAGTCTGATTGGTCCTAGAACAATAGGATCCAAAAGGCAGCAGTCTGATTGGTCCTAGAACAATAGGATCCAAAAGGCAGCAGTCTGATTGGTCCTTGAACAATGCAGCAGTATGATTGGTTGGCAGGAACCACCCAATCATGCTCCAGATAAAAGTGAATCCACAACCTGATTGGCTTACAGTAGAATTCCGGAATTAGCAGCCCATGTGCAGCCCATTGTGTAAATAATGTATATAAAGCAGATACTTTGAGGGGACTTTCATTCATCCCTCCTCACCACTATGAGCTGAATAAAGAGCATGAAATCACTTTGCGACTCTGAGTATATTTCACCACCTCATCTGCCTCTGAGCTGTGACATCCCTCAAACCCCTGTTGTAATTCTGAACTGTCTTCTTCTTCTCTGGAGGGGTCAGGCAGGGAAGGTCTCCACCATTTCTTCTCGGCCCAGTCCCTGACACTGACATGACTCAGAAGCAGAAAGGTAAAGAAATGCAATGAAAAGGCAAAAGCAAAAGCAAAAACTGACACAAAAAGGAACAGAACTACTGTACTATACAGAAGTGGACATTTGCAAAGAGAAATATTTGATACGTTTGGTTACCACATAACTTGTTTGAAGCTGGTTCTTAGTGCTTCTGCTCCTCCATGTAGATTATTATTATTATTTGTACCCCACGCATCTGACTGGGTTGCCCCAGCCTCTCTGGGCAGTTTCCAGCATATACAGAAACATAATACAGTGGTACCTCGGGTTACATACGCTTCAGGTTACAGACTCCGCTAACCCAGAAATAGTACCTCGGGTTAAGAACTTTGCTTCAGGATGAGAACAGAAATTGTGCTCCAACAGCAGCAGCAGGAGGCCCCATTAGCTAAAGTGGTGCTTCAGGTTAAGAATAGTTTCAGGTTAAGAACGGACCTCCGGAATGAATTAAGTACTTAACCCGAGGTACCACTGTAAAACATTAAACATTAAAAACTTCCCTATGTCTTCTAAAGGTTGTATAATTATTTATCTCCTTGACATCTGATGGGAGGGCATTCCATAGGGTGAGCACCACTACCTAGAAGGCCCTGTGCCTTGTTCCCTGTAACTTCACTTCTCACAGTGAGGGAACTACCAGAAGGCCCTTGGAGCTGGACCTCAGTGTCCGGGCTGAACGACTGAGTTGCTTTCTATGTTTCGAGTGCAATATACAAAATTGCCTTTCTTACCTATGGTTGTTGCCTCTGACTAATGGACCTGTTGGAAGTAAATTACACAATTAAGCAACATGGCTTTTAAAACCTTCTAAAGAATTGTCACTTTAAAAATAATGGCCACAAGGCAATGCACAGTTATGCACACATATTGAAATCAATGACATTTAAGCACGTACAACCCCATTATGACAAGTTTTTTGTTTGACTTCCCTTTTCCTGTATGATTTGTACTGAATGTCGGAAGCCAAAGACCACATAGAGGGAATTTTGAAATGGCTATAAATCAGAATGTAGGGCAATACAGCTGCAAAACAGAAGACCCACAAAGCATTTCAAGGACTACAGAGTGGTGCTGATGCTGTCATAGGTGACAACCAGCAAAAATACTTCTTATTGCACTATGATCTGCTCATGGATTATATACAGATATACATACAGACAGACAATATATATTGACGAAGATGCATATAGATGGGCTTGTCAACACTTCTCCTTGTCCCGTGTCTAGAAAGCATGGGTCCAAGTGGTGTGGTGTTTGCCCTGCGAATCAGCAGTAAAGACTGGGTTTCCCCAGGAGAAAGTGGCAGGACAAGTGGAAGTCTGATTGAGCCTTAAGCCAAACAGCTTTATCTTCAAGATTATACACATATATGCAAACATGATGCAATTTCACAGGCAGGATCTGACTGTAAGGCAACCTCTTCTCTTTACAGTATTCTGGTTAATGCAGGCTATATCTTCCTATTACAAATCTGACCGAACTACAGCCTCTAAGTCTCATGTGTGAAGATACCCTATGGACTGCCAGGATGTTATCATATAGCAGGCATGTCCAGCCAGTAGATCACCTGTTGATCCTTATCGATCATGGGATCCTTAGCGATCGCTGGACTAAAAAACTCCTCCCCCCTCCCCCCAAAAGCTCAACAACTCTGGCCACTCCCCTCTAAAAAAAGCTCAAGAATTCCAACAACAATGGGTAGATCACTGTCAGTTTTTTTATACTGGGAGTAGATCGCAATCTCTTGGGAGCTGGATGTGTTGTCATATAGTAAAGGTAAAGGTAAAGGACCCCTGGATGGTTAAGTCCTGTCAAAGGTGACTATGGGGTTGTGGTGCTCATCTCGTTTTTAGGCTGAGGGAGCAGGCGTTTGTCCACAGACAGCTTTCCGGGTCACGTGGCCAGCATGACTAAACCGCTTCTGGCGTAACGGAACACCGTAATGGAAGTCAGAATGCACGGAAACAACATTTACCTTCCCGCCACAGAGGTACAAATTTATCTACTTGTACTGGTGTGCTTTCGAACTGCTAGGTTGGCAGGAGCTGGGACGGAGCAATGGGAGCTCACCCCATTGTAATAATAATAATAATAATAATAATAATAATAATAATAATAATAATATATTTATAACCCACCCTTCCTGGTTCAAAAACTGGGCTCAGGGTGGCTAACAACAAATCTAAAACACTTATTGCAAAAGCAGCATAAAATACAGTATAAAAACATGAATAACAATAAAATTCAAAGTTCAGAAATCAATTTAGGGGAAATCCATCTAATAAGCATTAGATAATCACCAGGGCTAGCTGGCTGAACTTGTCCTACTTGGGCCAGCGAGGATTGTAGGGATTCGAACCACTGACCTTCCGATCAGCAAGCCTAAGAGGCTTAGTGGTTTAGACCACACTGCCACCCACATATAGTATGTTCATCACATGCTGTATTTCAACTACTGAGGGGCTGCAAAAATGATAATTGTGCAATGGGGGGGGCGGTAGGTGAGAATTCATTGAGAATTCATGACAATTCATGAGAAAAAAGCATGGCCTCATTGAATCCACCCACAGAACTGGAATTTTACCTCTTCCTGTCGGCAGCTGTTGATCCATTTTGCTGTGCTTCAAGCATCTGGACTTGTTGCTTCTTATATACGAAGCATTCTTTGTTTCACTTTCCATTCCCCAGAAAGGGCTCATGGTAACAAACGAAACTCCAGCATTTATTTATTTATTTGCTTGCTTATTTATTTGATAGCACATCTTTCAGCGAAAGTCCCAGGGTGGGTTACAAAAGCACCACAATAAAGGAGAATTACAAATTACATTCACACCATAAACAGTGGCAAACAACAGCAATTCCTAATAATTCTCACATTTATTGCAAGGCACCCCCCCCCCCAATAAATATTGCATCTGTGTACAATGTTTTCGCAGATATCTGCATTTTTTTTGCAGACATTTATGAAATATTTGTATTCCCCAAATAAACCCATTGTGAGGTTGGATTGCTGCACTTCAAAAACCGTATGTTTCAAAGGACAAGCTGTGTTTTGGTCACCCAAGGGAGAACTAGATAGATTTGCATTAAGATAGGAACTGAATTTAGTGATGTATGGAAGTGAGAGCTGGACCATAAAGAAGGCTGATCGCCGAAGAATTGATGCTTTTGAATTATGGTGCTGGAGGAGACTCTTGAGAGTCCCATGGACTGCAAGAAGATCAAACCTCTCCATTCTTAAGGAAATCAGCCCTGAGTGCTCACTGGAAGGACAGATTGTGAAGCTGAGGCTCCAGTACTTTGGCCACCTCATGAGAAGAGAAGACTCCCTGGAGAAGACCCTGATGTTGGGAAAGATGGAGGGCACAAGGAGAAGGGGGTGACAGAGGACGAGATGGTTGGATAGTGTTTTCGAGGTTACCAGCATGAGTTTGACCAAACTGCGGGAGGCAGAAGAGGACAGAGGTGCCTGGCGTTCTCTGGTCCATGGGGTCACGAAGAGTCGGACACGACTAAACGACTAAAAAACAACAACAGGAACTGAATTCTCCCTGCCATACAATAATCCCTTTCCAACTCCTCAACCCTTTACTGTCTCTCAGTTTTTCCTTGCTGAACACTCTCCCCTCCACCCCCAAGGAGCACCCACTGATTCCATCCTCTTCCAGCTGACTCTCAACTGTTAACCCTTTCAAAATCTCTTCACAGACCTGGGTCTACCCCCCCCCTTTCCCCCTAGGCTGGCCACCTGAAAAAGAGGACCCAGCTCTTTAGAAAAGATCTTCTAAATTTGGGCATTTGGTCCTTTGTTCCTTTCTTCCTGCCTAACCAAGTGATCCTTCTGTTCTTTGACCAACACACAAACCAGCTTCAGGGATAAAGACCTTGGGACGTTGCCACTCACATGTGTACAAGGCCGGAAGAGATAATATCCGCCCTTCCTTCCCCACAGGTGGCTGGGGTTTGCGGCACCGAGCGGCGCTCACCTGGGCGGGTGCCACCCACCTGCTTGGGCCGGACTTTGACCTGCCCTTGGCCAGGGAGGACAATGGACGGCCAGCTGGGGGTGGACCTAAGGCCAAAAGAAAAGAGGCAGACTCCGTTGTCCAAGCCTCTTTTGCTGTTTTTTCTTTCCTCTTGCCCTGTGGAACACCCTCTCATCAGATGTCAAAGAAATAAACAACTGTCTGATGTTTAGAAGGCATCTGAAGGCAGCCCTGTTTGGGGAAGTTTTTAATATCTGATGTTTTAGTGTCTTTTAAATCTTTTGTTGGAAGCCACTAGCAGCTTGAAGAACAAGCTGAACATATCTGAGTTTTCAAGGGATGATGCCCCAGCCCTGTCTCCAAGTAATGATTCCCTCTCAAGACAATCCTGTTCTCTCTGCATAGAGCTCCCTCCTTCTGCTGCATGGCAAAACCTTAAGAAGGGATTAAAAAGCCAGGGGTTATTGCAGGGCTGAGTCATCCCTTTAGCTTCCCAGTTCTGACTGAGAGTGAGAGACCCTTTGTCAAACCATACAAGCTCTGGTCTTGATCCTGGGACTGGTCCTGGACAGCACATTTGCCTTTCATGGGCCCTTGATTCATGATAATAGACCGATCTATGATGAAAAGTTAAGATATTTTCAAAGGTATGTGTGAAAATACCCTGTGGACTGCCAGGATGTTATCATATACCGTATTTTTCGCCCTATAGTACACACTTTTCCCCCTCCAAAAATGAAGGGGAAATGTGTGTGCGTCCTTTGGGGCGAATGCAGACTTTCGCTGAAGCCTGGAGAGCGAGAGGGGTTGGTGCACACCAACCCTTCTCGCTCTCCAGGCTTCAGGAAGCTATCTGCAAGCCTAGGGAGCCCGCGGGAGTTCCCGCAGGGCTCCCTAGGCTTGCGGATAGCAGCCTGTTCTGGGGGCTGGGGTTGGGGGAAGCTCGGGAAATAAAGCCTGGGGGAAAAATAATTTCCCCCCCTTTATTTCCCCTCCCGTAAAAAACTAGGTGCACCCTATGGGCTGGTGTGCCCTATGGGGCAAAAAATATGGTAAGTATGTGCATCATGTGCTGTATTTCAACTACTGAGGGACTGCAAAAGTGATAATTGTGCAATTTGTGTGTCTGTGTGTGGAGGCGAGAATTCATTGCATGATGAGAAAAAAGCGTGCCCTCATTGAATCCACGCACAGAACTGGAATTTTACCTCAGAGCAACCTCTCACCACACCCAGATTTGACACAGAACTTCAGCGATGCATGACAGTTTGAGGGCAGTTTGCGTGAGGGGGATTCCCATCCATCCTGCTCTTACAGTTGCCAAACGGGTGCCTGTGGTTAACCAGGGAGCAGGATTCGAGCACAAGGGCCCTTTCCCCTCCTGTGATTTCCAGCAACTGGTATTCGGAAGCATTTAGTGGCTCCAACTGTGGAGGGCAGAGCATAGCCATCGTGGTTATTGATTGATAAGCCTCCCTTCCCAGTCATTGCTTGATGGATCTTTCCCAGATTGCTTGATGGATCTGTGTGTGCGTGCATGTGCAAACCTCCTGTTCCACTATGTGAGAGAGAGCATGAGGTGGGCACACCAGATTGGGGCATGGCACCTCCTTGGAGTCTTGGCCAATGGTGCCTGCAGCCCCGGGGTCAAGGATTAGGGCAGAATTCAATAAGAGACGACCCAGTGAAATGAATGTACCTAAGTTAGTCATGTCCATAAGTTTGACTGGGTTTGCTCAGAGGAGGGCTAACTTTGGAGTAATAGCAATTGCAAAGTGAGGGTGGGTGGGTTGGAGGGGCAGAGCAGAGAATTTACCCTTCCTGTAAACAACACAGCCCCTAACTTCCTTCCAGGGGAGTACAAACCCACACAGAGCTATCTACTTCCCCATCTCCAGAATGTGAGGACACGGGACACATAAAAACTCTGCCATTTGAGGGCTTAGCTTCATCATCTTCCCTCAGTCTGCACAGGTCTCTTTGGCTCCAACTAGTAAGTTCCCCCCTGCTCTTGAGCTCATCAGTGGCCCAGAGGGTGAAAAGTTTGAGAGGGCCTTCTTGGTAGTGGCTCCTGCCCTGTGGAATGCCCTCCCATCAGATGTCAAGGAAATATACAACTATCTGACTTTTAGAAGACATCTGAAGGCAGCCCTGTTTAGGGAAGTTTTTAATGTTTGAAGTTTTGTTCTATTTTTAGTGTTCTGTTGGGAGCCACCCTGAGTGGCTGGGGAAACACAGCCAGATGGGTGGGGTATAAAGAATAAAATTATTATTATTATTATTATTATTATTATTATTATTATTATTATTATTATTATTATCATCTTATGGCAGATCTTCCAAATACTCAGTTTGGTGTGCGCTGAGTGATGGTGGCTGCAAGCTCTTCACTCCAGCCACTTCTGGACACTAAGGATGAACAAAAGACCCACCCCACGTTACCAGAAATGTTGTGAGACAGAAGGTCCAATGCTGTGGTGGCAAGCCCAATAAACCACACCAGGGTGGGGGAAAAATAAGAGGATTTACTCAGTTTGCAATAAGAGGCTACAGGGGAATCAAGTTCCAAATCCTGCACAGGTTTTGATGGTGTGTTTACACTCTTTATGCAGCTTAGTCACATTCTATGATTCTGCTGGCTATGAGCATTTAGTGTAAGAGATCCCTTTTTCTGAAGTCGCTATCTTTCACTTCTTCCATTTTGGCAGAGTATCCAGACACTTTTGTTGGTAACTCATTCCATTCCACTTTCCTCCAGAATGGTGAGGTGAAGCACTGTTGAGTTTGTCCTAGAATCATAGAATCATAGAGTTGGAAGAGACCACAAGGGCCATCGAGTCCAACCCCCTGCCAAGCAGGAAACACCATCAGAGCACTCCTGACATATGGTTGTCAAGCCTCTGCTTAAAGACCTCCAAAGAAGGAGACTCCACCACACTCCTTGGCAGCAAATTCCACTGTCAAACAGCTCTTACTGTCAGGAAGTTCTTCCTAATGTTTAGGTGGAATCTTCTTTCTTGTAGTTTGGATCCATTGCTCCGTGTCCGCTTCTCTGGAGCAGCAGAAAACAACCTTTCTCCCTCCTCTATGTGACATCCTTTTATATATTTGAACATGGCTATCATATCACCCCTTAACCTCCTCTTCTCCAGGCTAAACATGCCCAGCTCCCTTAGCCGTTCCTCATAAGACATCGTTTCCAGGCTTTTGACCATTTTGGTTGCCCTCCTCTGGACACGTTCCAGTTTGTCAGTGTCCTTCTTGAACTGTGGTGCCCAGAACTGGACACAGTACTCCAGGTGAGGTCTGACCAGAGCAGAATACAGTGGCACTATTACTTCCCTTGATCTAGATGCTATACTCCTATTGATGCAGCCCAGAATTGCATTGGCTTTTTTAGCTGCCGCGTCACACTGTTGGCTCATGTCCTGCTATTGTCTGTTCCATAAACTGTTTAAACTAGCACTTTCCAGTTTTTCAGATATCAGCATTCAAATGACAAGTGTTCCTCCAATTCCCATGACAGTTCCCAGGGTGGATCATTCCTCCCACCCAACACCAATTTGATGTGTGTGTCCCCTTGTATTATTGCAATACCTTATCCAGTGTCCAGCGCTTCCTGTCCTCTGCTTGTACCCACTGTTCGAGGAAAGCAAACCTGTGTTGAAGCTTTCTGCAGTGACAGTCTAGTCTATTTCATTAGCATAGCCAGGCCATCCAGAATCCAAAACAGGATTCTGAAGGAACGGTAAAAATATGAATGGAAGAGCACAGCTGGCTTAAACTGGTTCTCTGATCTCTTCTGTCAATGTCATGCTAACTATAAAAATAGGCTAGAGGAGCCTGGGTTTCACTTCCTCTTTCTATCTCTTTTCCTTCTGATGTGGTGTTCTGTACATAGTATGCTTAGTGTTAAGGTTTAGACTTATTACAAGTTATTGTAAGTTTAAGTTAAGTGTTTAAGTTTTTACTCTGCTAACTATACGCTGGTATCTGCCCTGGATCAATACTGAGCAGAATTCCACGACAATTTTCAGCTCTACTGTTTAGTGCTTTTGTGATAAAAATAAGCGATCCTGCCCCCACCCCCCCCAAATGACACACAAAGAGAACAGTCTTTTGTAACAATTTCTTTGTTCACTGGGGTGTTTCGGTTACAATGGTCGATTGTCTCAGTGGTTATCTTCCTTTGTGGTTTCTGTGGAAAGAAACACAAATTTATTTTTAAAGCATGCATACGTACATCAGTCTATAGTACAATACCTCAACTTTATATCAATCATTTTCGTGGGCTGGTGGTGCTTCCAGCAGGAAGCCTTTAACACTACCACTGAAAACTGTAAGAAAAATTGCAATTGACTGTCTACACTACCAAGGCTTTAGAGCAGGGCTGGGGAACTTGTGTCCCTCAAGACATTTCTGGACTACAACTCCCATCATCCCTGACCATCAGGTATGCTGTCTGGGCTGATGGAAGTTGGAGTCCAACAACATCTGGAGGGTCACAAATTTTCCACCTCTGCATAGGCTGCTGTGCTCTGTCTACTCTAGTGGGCAGAACATGGTGTTACACAAGAGGGTGTCCCCCTAAATACTGGAATTAATAAATGCTAGGATTTGGGGTTATTTGTGATCTGAGGGGAGAATATAAGCTGCAAAGGAATTCCTGGGTAGCCTGGACAAACTAGGGCAGTTAAGAGAGCCATTATGGGTCGTTAACAAGACAATGGTACTTCCCGCTCTCAGGTGAGACACCAGAGACTGGAGATTTGGAAGGCTGCCAGGGTAACTGCTCTGGGGGAGGGCAAGGGGCTTCTGGGAAGAAGAAAAGGTGGGCTCCATCTTGGCGAGAGAGAAGGAAGGACTGCCCACAATGCTTTGGGCAATGCAGTAAGATCTGGACCCGCTCCATGCAGACCGAGGGTGTAAACAGGTAGGTGTGTGTGTGTGTGGGGGGGAATCTACTACTTAAAGCACAACAGCCACCACTGTGTCTTCTATTCTGAAAAGGGGCACAGATCCTATGTAGGCGCCTGAGATCCTATTATGCGCTCTTGCCACGGCTTGGCCGAGAGAGGGACAGGTGCCAGACTTTTGTAACAATAGTTATATGAGTGAGAAGGAGACATTCTTGCTCACTCTGCTTTCCTTTCCTAAAGCTCTTGCAAGTTCTTGACAAGAGTGGCTCTGTTGTGGTTGTTTTTTGTTAAGGAGGCAAATGGATTTCCTGCCCTTTCCTTGTGCTTTTAAAAGTTATGATTCCATCATGTATTTGTGCTGTTGTTCTTAATGATACAATGGAGTTAGAAGTCATACCTCGGAAGTTGAATGGAATCCGTTCTGGAAGTCTGTTTGACTTCCAAAACCAAAGCGCGGCTTCTGATTGGCTGCAGGAAGCTCCTGCAGCCAATCGGAAGCTGCGGAAGTCCCGTCGGACGTTCGGGTTCCAAAAATAGTTCACAAACTGGAACAGTCACTTCCGGGTTTGCGGTGTTCAGGAACCAAAACATTCGAGAACTAAGCTGTTTGAAAACCAAGGTACGACTGTAATTAAAAGTTAAGTGCTCTTGAAAGAAGGAATGATGTAGTTCAAAGCAGCTGAGCACGCTAAGGTAAGGGGGACTAAGGGTGGGGGGATAAGATAAAAAAAATACCCCTCACCTCCCTTTTACAGATCACAGGACACTTTAAAGCAGCCTTCCCATACCTGATACTCTTCAGGTATTTTGGACTATAAGTTCCATTGAAATGCTTTGTTGCGGATGAAATTTGAAGATAGCAATTTGGGGGGCTGGAGGGGAGGATTCCCATGTTATGGAGAGTTAAGTGCTAATGGAAGAATAAAAAATAAATAAACAGGGTGCTTGAATAGGTCTGGTTCAACTTCACATCCCAGGTCCAATCCTCAGCATCTTCAAGTAGGGTTGGGAGAGAATCCTTGTCTGAAACCCTGGAAAGCGGCTACCAGTCCAGTGTAGACAATACAGAGCAAGATGGATCAAGGTCTGATCTGGTGTAAGGCAGCTTCTAATGTTCCTGAGAAGTGACTCAACCCATACAAACCAGCAAGTCACAAGAGCTGCTTTGTTCCATACCTGTGCTGCAGGGGGCATTATATTCAACAGCTGCATGGTCATCTGAGCGAGAGAGAAGAATTGCCTGTGAGATGTTACGTTCTCCTTTATTTCTATGCCACCTTGCAGCCCCAAATCCCAGGGCAATGAAATAAAACGTGCAGCAACGTTTAAGAGAGCAAAATATCAGTAACATATTGCAAGCAATAAAAAAACAGCCTGCCAAAATTAGAACACAAATACTGTATTTTTTGCTCTATAAGACTCACTTTTTCCCTCCTAAAAAGTAAGGGGAAATGTGTGTGCGTCTTATGGAGCGAATGCAAGCTGCGCAGCTATCACAAAAGCCAGAACAGCAAGAGGGATTGCTGCTTTCACTGTGCAGCGATCCCTCTTGCTGTTCTGGCTTCTGAGATTCAGAATACATTTTTTCTTGTTTTCCTCCTCCAAAAACTAGATGCGTCTTGTGGTCTGGTGCTTGTTATAGAGCGGAAAATGCAGTAGGTCAAGGTCAAGGACCCCTGGACAGTCAAGTCCAGTCAAAGGTGACTACGGGGTTGTGGCGCTCATCTTGCTTTCAGGCCAAGGCAGCCGGCGTTTGTCCACAGACAGCTTTCTGGGTCATGTGGCCAGCAGGACCAAACCATTTCTGCCGCAATGGAACACTGTGACGGAAACCAAAGTGCACGGAAACATCATTTACCTTCCCGCCACAGTGGTACCTATTTATCTACTTGCACTTTGACGTGCTTTCGAACTGCTAGGTTGGCAGGAGCAGGAACTGAGCAACGGGAGCTCACCCCATCGCGGGGATTCGAACCGCCAACCTTCTGATCGGCAAGTTCTAGGCTCTGTGGTTTAACCCACAGTGCCTACTAATTACATTTCTTGCAATGTCCTGGAATGACACAACATTGGGATGGTGGGAATTTAAAATGGCAGCTTAGAACCCAGCGATCTTGGGCTACTTAGAACCCAGGGTAAATGTCAGCTGCAGTGGACCCTGTCAAGCTGTGGAGAGCCCTGGCAGCTGCCCATGGATGGCAGGTACTGGGGAAGAACAACTTTTAAAAAAACCACCACAGAATCAGAGCAGCTGAGAGACTGACGCGTCCTGGCAAAGTTCTGTGGGAGCAAAAAGGCAGGACTTGCGGAGTCATAATGCAGTTGCATATTAATGGGGAGTAACCAATCAGATGCTTACCTGGATGGTAATAATCATAGACTTTCACTATCGCTGGCTTAAGATCCAGCACGTCAATTTCTTGCTCCACAGAGAAAACATAGGTTTGAACAGTGCTGTCCAACTAAAGAGAAACAGAGTGGGGCAAAATATCAGATCTAGCTCTTGCAATCACTCCTACAGACCACAATCCTATTATACATACCTGCTTTTCCACATTCCTAGACTTCTGGAATGAAGTCTCTTCAGCCACCCCTCCCAAGTACTCCTGATCCAAGTTCTCACCTGATCCAGGTAGATGCTGATCTTGTCGGGGTCAAATTCCACCTTCTTTACGTTGGCTTTCCCTTCCAGCTGTCAGAATATAGAACAGCAGGACACAGTTAAGGATTTTTGTTTATACCAGTCTTGTGCTGCAGCCACTCATGAGATCTGTGCATTCATGCAAAAGGTGAGGTGTGGGCTGCTCAACCTACAGATTTGCATCTTTGTTTTAATACTAGGGATAGCTGAATTGTGGCCTGTAGGTTGTTTCTACCGCGTTACTTCCTTGGCTGGATCTTTTTGATAGGCAGACCTGAGCCTCCATACATTCCACTTGGCAGAAACCCTTATTCGTTCAAAGGAGGAGAATGCCCCAAGACCTTTGCGCCTGGGAGGGCTGCTTGCCATCAGAAATTGCACACTGTTTTTGGCCTAGACAGGACATAAGAGAGCAATTTCGAGCAACTGCCTCTCCATCTCATCTTGCACTGGATAGGATGCCTAATGAGTTGTATAAGCAACACTTCAGACATGCGTTCTCCTTTTTCTCTTGCCAGGGGAACATTTCAGATTCTTCAGTGGGTAGATGCTTCCAGCAAGCTGGATATGGTGCCAATCTGAGAGGATTTGAGGTAAATGGCTATAACTGGTTTTTCACAACAAGCCTAAAGCAGCATCTCCCAACAGATCATTAATGATAAAGGGACCCCTGACCATTAGGTCAGTTGTGGCTGACTCTGGGGTTGCGGCGCTCACAGCGGCATAGCGTGGGTTGTCAGCACCCGGGGCAAGGCAAGTAATTTGCGCCCCTAACCCCTAACCTGCCGCCGCTGCCAGCTTCTTCTTGCTGCTGCCTGGGCTGAGGTATTTACGGTAAGATAGCCACGGCGGCGGGTCCGTGTCAGGTGATCTGAGGTGAGTTGCCACTGGCGCTGCTGCCCAAACAACGCCGCTTGCCCAGAGGAGGAGGAGGGCAGAGAGGCGAGGAAAATGCAATATGGCCCAGTAGCTGCAGCAGCAGTGGCGGCGGTGGGGCTGTGAGGAGGGGCTGCCTGGCGCGCCCTCCGCGGCCCTGACGCGCGGGGACTGTGGCGAGCACTGAGAGCCACTGCCTGCAGGAAGCCTTCAGCCCAGACGCGCGCACAGCTCGTCAGTTCCGCGAGACATGGGGCTCTGCTACAGCCTGCACCCGAGGCTCTTCGGCAATTCCGGAGGCACCCCCCCAGATGTTGCGCCCGGTGCGACCGGCCCCACCTGCACCCCTCACGCTATGCCACTGGGCGCTCATCTCGCTTTATTGGCCGAGGGAGCCGGCGTACAGCTTCCAGGTCATGTGGCCAGCATGACTAAGCCGCTTCTGGCGCACCAGAGCAGCGCATGGAAACGCCATTTACCTTCCCGCCAGAGCGGTACCTATTTATTTACTTGCACTTTGACGTGATTTTGAACTGCTAGGTTGGCAGGAGCAGGGACCGAGCAACGGGAGCTCAACCCATCAAGGGGAATCGAACCGCCAACCTTCTGATCGGCAATTCCTAGGCTCTGTGGTTTAACCCACAGCGCCACCCATATCCCCTAACAGATCATTACAAGTGTACAATTTATATGGGCACTAACAAATGCATCTTGCATACACTGAGGAAGGACAGACGATGGAGATTCAGAAGACTTTCTCACCTTCTTCACAGACTTCTTGAGAGGTATGTATCCTGATACCAAGTTCACTTCTATCAGGGCCATGTTGCTTGTCTTCCGTTGACCTGTGTAGCTATCGGAGGAAACGAGTCAAGTTTCAGTAAAGAAAGCAAGCCAGGGAGAGATGAGGCTCAATGGCTAGCATTTCTTAACAGCTTCCTAAGGGAGCTGGGTGCAATTTTTCATGCCACTAAAGCCTTACAGGCTGCTTCTCCCTGTCTTTCTCTGAGCTCAGGAACCAACCGGGGTAAAATTCCATACCTCACTTGTAGATGGATGTCGAAAAATTTCCTGGAAACCTGGTTGCATTCCTTTGGCGATGTCTCCACACTCAAAGCAAAAACATTGGTCTGTTCAGGTGAGTAGTTAAATCGAAGGGTAGTCTAGGTGGAGAAAAAAAGAATGTTTTTATTCCCAGCTCCTGTTACCTTGTAGCAATAATATCAAGCAAGTACTGTACTACATTGTGGAGAAAAAAACTTTTCATCCCTGCAATCTTAAAAAGCACAGTGGACAGATCTAGGGGTGGTATATTTGCATAGAGATGTGGGGATTGCATGCACATGAAACATACATATCATCCTTGACAGTTTGCATTTTTTAGTACAGAAAGTATTGCTCTGATGTGTAGAGATCTTTCCTATTCTAATTAATTCAAGAGGGTTCTGGAAGTTTCTCTGTGTGAAAGATACAAGCAGAAGGTTCATGATGTTTGGGTTATTCCTTCAGAGAAGCTGAGTACAGCTGGCTTAAACTGGTTCTCTTCTCTCTTTCTGAAAGGTAACGCTGACTATAAAAGCAAGGCCAGAAGGAGCCTGGGTTTCACTTTCTCTTTCAATCTCTCTTCCTCCTGGTGTGGTGTTCTGTATATAGTGTTGAGTTTTGGTCTTATTATAAGTTATTGTAAGTTTAAGTGAAGTCTGCTGCAACTGGATTTCTTATGAACAGTGCCAATCCTGGATGTATTGGATTTCTGACCATTATGCTCATTCGCCTTCAGTGGCAGTAAAGCTCTGCTGGATGAAATATACCGTATTTTTCGCTCTATAACACGCACCAGACCATAACACGCACGTAGTTTTTAGAGGAGGAAAACAAGGAAAAAAAATATTCTAAACGAAATAGTGGATATATGATTTTTGTGGTTCATGGTGTGGCCACAGACATGTGATCTGACAGTGAGTTTGGAGTAGCCAAATGCAAAAATTCTGAGGATCCATGTGGATCCATGCTTTGTAACCATGGAGGAGGGAAGGAAGGGGAACCATGGATCCTCTGCTCACGACTACAGCAGATCCCCCCCCCCGCCACCCGCAAGCATTCGCTCCATAACACGCACAGACATTTCCCCTTACTTTCTAGGAGGGAAAAAGTGAGTGTTATGGTGCAAAAAATACGGTAATTGCCTCTGGTCTATTTTTGGGGGGTGGGAATCCCACAACGTGTTTAAATTTTTACCCTGCTAACTATATGTTGGAGTTCTGCTCTGGATCAATATCGAGTAGAATTTTGATGAAACTCCTTTATTTTCATAGCTACTCATCCCCTCTGATTTCCGTGAGATTACCTGCACATAAGCACAGCCGTCCCCCGACACCTCCAGCTTGTATTGACCAGGAACCTCTGCGAGAGGGGCCTGTTGCAACACCAGCCGGTTCTGCTTGTCCACATGGAATTCATGCTGGAAACCCCCACTGGATTTCACCAGGACCTTCACATCGCCTGTTTCACGATAGGTCAAGGCTGCGTACTTGGGTAAAGCTTGCAGGGCAACCACTGTGTCCTGGGGAAAGCAAACCGTCATCTTGGGTGTGGTAGGTGCAAGATTCTTCTTTAAAACCATCAGATAAATCACCCATTACTGGGAATTTTGGCAACGTGTAGCAATCATTCTCATGCATATGCAAGCGTAGCTGTTTGCAATGAATGAATGTGCAGGGAGATTATAAACAGGCACAGTTATTGATTATTTAGATATGTGACTACACATCCTCACATGCATATCTGCATGGAACAGTCCTGTGCTGAATTATGCAACATGCCTCTCTTAAATATTACATCTCCCTTTTCCACAGTGTTCCAAATGCTATCCTTCTTCATATATTTTTATGGGTCTTCATTCCACACCATGATTTTGTGGCCCATTTTGACACAAGGCATATAATAGTATGATTTGCCGAAAGATTAAAATTTAACCAG
This sequence comes from Podarcis gaigeae, assembly GCF_964106915.1. Classification (NCBI taxonomy): domain Eukaryota; kingdom Metazoa; phylum Chordata; class Lepidosauria; order Squamata; family Lacertidae; genus Podarcis; species Podarcis gaigeae. The sequence goes on along the minus strand of NC_139694.1, from coordinate 30,852,283 downwards.
TTCCCTTATTCATTTATTGCATCCCATGACACTTTACTTTATGTGGTCCACTTAGTATCATGTTCAATAATTTCAACAAATAAATAAACATTTTAAAACAAAAATTGTCACCAATACTGATTGCATTAGCCGAGGCAAATTCAAGTCCTTCAATTAAATGTGACAAGCCTCTGCTGCCAGAATATATTTGTGTTATTCACATGGAAACACCAAAATGTACTCGACAAAGAGGAGCTCTCCTTGTCTGAGATGCCTCCCCTTTCTATAGAGGAAAGATCTTGCCTCTTACCTGTGTGGAAGAAAAGCCTCCGTATGGATTCTGTGCTTTGGTGAGGGAACGCACAATCTGGGAGGCATATTTGATTTCATCGGTGGACACCTCTGGTTTGGAGAGGTAACTCAAGAGAAAGTAGGCTGTTGTCTCTACATCTGAGAGGGATATGGCCCCATCTACAAAGGAGGAGGAAAGAATGAAGTAGAATATCGTTCTGTAACATAATGAAGAATGAAGTAGAACATAAAAGTAAGCCAGCTCTACGGCTCCATAATAACCTAAATCCTTCTCCATTATTCCTGAGAATCCAAAGACCCTGATAATTCTGGAGGGTTTATTTTCTTATTTCACAGAGATTGAAAAAGACATGAATTGACATATGTATATGTTTAGACGGGAAAGGCAGCAAGTGAAGTGCTCAGAATATAGGAACTCAAGAGTGGCTTGTGAGAGCCATGCAGCTGAGTTGGAGCGATCAGCTCAAACCTCTTCACAAGCTGAGCTTCTCAGATAGACTGGAGTGAAAAGGCTTGATTACCTATTTCCTCCCAAGGTAAGGGGAAGTAGTCTCACTAAGCCTGGCAGGACAGCTTACTCTATGGTATTAACTCCTTCATGCATTAATTAGACTTAAGCATGTTGTTTTTATGAGGCTGGTTATCCCATAGCACCTTCAGAGGAAAGGGCTAATATTCTGAATGGGGCATCGGAAAAGGAAGCCCAGAAACCAGGCTTGCAAAACAGCAACCTCCAGAACAAAGATTGTACTGAATGAAATAATCCCTCCTACCTGTTTTTTCAGCCTGTTCATCTAAGGCTGTTAAGAGTTGATGCCGTATCTCTGTGTCTTCAGCCAAAGTGAAGACATAAGCTAGCAAAGCCTTGGAATAGCTGCTCTCTGCAGAACTTAAGTTCTTCTTAAGGCACGCTAAGGCATTCTCTACCATGGTATCCTTTAAAGCAATTTTTTTTTAAAAAATAAAATGACTCAATTAGCTTGCAGCTTGGATATGATTTCATAATATCCTATATGAGGGGGCAGGCTTTATATTACCACATTTTATGTAAATGAATTGCATAAAATATAGGGAAATTAATTGCTGTTAGTCGCCCCAAGACATTATGATGATATGGCAGCAGAAAAATCCACATAATGCTATATTATATTATAGAGCCACAGTTTATAGTCAGAAAATTGTTAAACAGGCTGATTGAATGTTGGCAGTGTTGGAGAGGTAAGCTTCAGGACGCTGAGCAAGAAATTGCTTAAACCCAACAAGCTGACAAGTGGTGCACATTTTTCTTTCCTATTGACCTGAAATTCCCCAGTCAGGCATGCTCCTGAACCTTTAACATTCATACGAAGCAGAGAAATAAACTGGGGTGATTGTAGAGCATGAAGGCCTCTTGCTTAAGGTCACCCAACAAACCAGCCTCTAATTTTCAAGTTTTCGGCATAGCCTTCTCAAAATGTAATCAAATTCAGTTAACAAAATAAACATGGTTTAGCACAGGGGTCAGCAAACTTTTTCAGCATGGGGCCTATCCACTGTCCCTCAGACTTTGTGGGGGCCGGAGTATATTTTGGAAAAAAAATATGAACAGATTCCTATGCCCCACAGATAACCCAGAGATGCAATTTTAAATAAAAGCACACATTCTATGCATGTAAAAACAACAGGCAGGCCCCACAAATAACCCAGAGATGCATTTTAAATTCTGCTCATGTAAAACCACTCTGATTCCCGGACAGTCCGCAGGCTGGATTTAGGTGATTGGGCCAGATCCAGCCCCTGGATTTGCCTACCCATGGTTTAGCACAGGCTTCCTCAACCTCAACCCTCCAGATGTTTCTGGCCTACAAGTCCCATGATCCCTAACTAGCAGGACCAGTGGTCAGGGATGTTGGGAATTGTAGTCTCAAAACATCTGGAGGGCCGTGGTTGAGGAAGCCTGGTTTAGCATGTTAAGGGCTTTCAATGCTCACTCAACTGCCTAAATGCCAGGAAATGGATGAATCACTTCAGTTGCATTGATGGCTTCAGTTGCAAAGTGTGCACAACATACTGTTATGAGTTGCGGGGGTGGAGGGTGGGGTGTCAGTCCGGATGATGCCCTGAGTCCCTTCCAATTTTCGGAATCCTGTATCTGTTATGGTAGAATGCATGGCAGCAAGCTTGCCAAACCAATTCCTTTGTTCAACTAATGGCTTTGGCTGACTAGCTTATCACCATGAGGAGCATAATAAAATAAGTTGCTCTGTGGCGTAGAATTCCTTGCCCTTCCCTGCCCCTCACCTAACTGCTAAGTAGGAGGACTGTTATGTACTGAGCTGAATCCTAGAACAATAGGATCTAGAATACAGCAGTCTGATTAGTTCGCAGGAGCCATCCAATCCAGCTCCAGGTGGAAGTAAATAAGCGACCTGACTGGCCTGCAGGAGCAGCCAATCAGGCTTCTGGAGGAGGTGAATCCACATCCTGATTGGTCTACAGGAGCAGCTCGGAATTAGCCAATCACGCAGGGCCCATTGTATAAATAATGTATATAAAGCTAGACGTTTTGGGGAAAGTTTCATTCATTGCTACTATGAGCTGAATAAAGAGCATGAGTATATTTCAAGGACAAAATAATAATAATAATAATAATAATAATAATAATAATAATAATAATAATAATAATTTAATAATAATAATAATTTATTTATACCCCACTCTGGGCAGCTTCCAATAAAACACTAATATACAATAACCTATTAAACATTAAAAGCTTCCCTAAACAGAGAGACTGATTGGTCCGCAGGAGCCACCCAATCCAGCTCCAGGTGGAAGTGAATCAGCGACCTGACTGGCATGCAGGAGCAGCCAACCAGCAACCAGAGAGATCTGTGCGAGTTGCTAGAAATGGACACACACAGACATGCTTGCTCTGTGCTGCTTCCAAAGCTCACACTAATGTAGAAGCAATATATTTTGGGGTGTTAATGCTCCTCCATCCTATGCTCAGGTTGTATATATAGGTAAAAAGAACTGTATATCCTAAAGACAGTCCCCGCTGACCTTCATTCCAAGGAATCTGACCTCTGGGCAAGTGCTTGAATCCCAGGAATCTCTTGCTGCATGGAGATTGGGGTGGCATGTATAAATATCTTTAAAGCACACTCAAAGCGCATTCTTTTCCTTGAAGAAATCTGGGCAATTCTAACTCTATCCCTCAAAGAGTTAGAATTCCCAGCAACCCTTAACAAACTACAGGGCCCAGAATTCTTTGAGGTGGGAAATGTCCTTTGAATGTGCACACAGCCCATGTGTCTATTCCAGTAAACACGTCTATTCCTTGTTTATAAAGTTCATCCTTTGGATCCTGGGTTAACAAAGGACTAATGAGGAAGGTCCAGAATTCTGTGGGGACTTACATTCTTGCCCAGTTCCAGCAATGAGGCAGCAATGTAAGCTGTTAGTGAGAAGTCATCATCCACACCGCCCTAAGAATGGAAGAGAGAAGTCAAGCCAGAGGACTATGAGAGCCATTTCCTCACAGTTTGGAAAACAATGATCAGGCCTTGAGTATATGACTATTTTAAGCGTCACTTATAAGCACCAACGTGATTCACTCCTGTCTGTGTGAAACTCCCACCTTAAATGTCAGGAAAGGTAATTTCAAGGTATCGCCCACGCCCCAAGAAAGTTTATACAAGGAGTGGCCAAAACATTCCTGAGTCAGGAGGAATCGGTCATGCAGCACAGGAAGCAGGAGAGAGATCTTGCAGAACTACATTCATTATAATTTGTGTTCTTTCTGTTAATCTGACAAAAGCACCAGAAACATATTGGGCATCGGTTGTTCATCAGCTACTGCTGTTTCGCAGGAAGGAAATAGCAAGCTGCCTTCTTCTGCACCAGAGATTCTGCCTGACGGAGAAACGCAATTGCAGGGTGGGAGTGACCCTCAGCCTCCGCTGCTGACCTTGGAAGAATGCTGAGAGAGGACAGGCAGCTCCCAAGACAGGCAGCACTTCTCAAGACAAAAGGCAACAGGAGCATTGCTAACGATTGCTCCTCAGGACCCCTTTATTAAGAGAGCACCAGCATGGTCTAACCTGGGGACGGATTTATGGGCTTATATCAGCTTCCTGTTTCAGGTGTACAGAGATTTTTACTCCAAGTAAAAACAACACAGGTTAAACCACAGAGCCTAGGGCTTGCAGATCAGAAGGTCGGTGGTTCGAATCCCTGCGAGGGGGTGAGCTCCCGTTGCTCGGTCCCTGCTCCTGCCAACCTAGCAGTTTGAAAGCACTCCAGTGCAAGTAGATAAATAGGTACCGCTGTGGCGGGAAGGTAAACGGTGTTTCTGTGTGCTCTGGTTTCCATCCCAGTGCTCCGTTGCACCAGAGGCAGTTTAGTCATGCTGGCCACATGACCCAGAAAGCTGTCTGTGGACAAACTCTGGCTCCCTTGGCCTGAAAGTGAGATGAGTGCCGCAACCCCCATAGTTGCCTTTGACTGGACTTAACCGTCCTGGGGTCCTTGACCTTGACCTTTTACCTTTTTACCATGAATATCTGTCATGGCTTTAGCAGCATGTTCAAGAAGCTTCATACACAGGGCATCAGAGGAATCCCTGAGCTAGCTTGTGCAATATGACCAGACCAAGCCAGGGCCATTAAGAAACAGATCAGGACCATTGAGAGCCATTGGCAATGCAAGAGAACTGCCCCCCTCTTGCCCTGAGGTGTGAACAGAGACTGGGGGTTTGGAAGGTTGCTAGGGTAACTGGGTGTGAGGTGACAGGAAAAGAGAGTTTTTATCAGGGTGTTCTGGGAAGAAGAAAGAGTGGGGTCCATTTTGGGGAGGCTGGCTTGGGGAGATGTCTTGGACTCCATGGCTGCACTGCTGTGGAGAACAAGCCCCTCTTGAAGTGACCATACTGTAAGATCTGGTCTCCTTCCATGCAGACAAAAAGTGGAAGTAGGTGGATAAACCATATTTCTTAAAGCCACGAGAGTCTTTGACACGTCTCAATTCTCCAAAGGATCACAAGCCCTGGAACCCCCTGTAGGTTTGCTACTGCTCAGCAGAGAGGAGGAACCAAACTTTTGTAACAGTATGATGCTGTTATCATAATTCACAGTGCTCTTACCTTGAGGGCATTGTTGAAGAGCCTCCCCACACTTTCAAAGCAGCCGCTGGGAAGTTGGTGCTTCCCCAGCCAGCCTACAGCCTCCTGAATGTGCTTCTCATCAACAGAGATATAGGCATTTGCATGGCCCAAGGCCTTAACCACAAAAGCTGTCAGCCTGCAGAGCGGGAGAGAAAGCGGAGGAGGAGAATCAGCTCCAGTCTCAGACCCACTCAAAGCAACAGCCACACCTTTGCCCAACTGGCACCAGCTCAGCTTACTCACCAGGTATTGCCTTCAGCATCGCTCTTCCCAAAAGCACTGTAGGAGCCATCGTCATGTTTGTAGAGCAACTCACGTTGGTACCCTACAGGAAACCGGGAAGAATCAGTACTATTAGTTTGGGAATGTGCAATTTAATGAGGCTGGTTTGCTGGATGCAGTGAGTAATAATAATAATAATAATAATAATAATAATAATAATAATAATAATAATTTTATTATTTCTACCCCGCCCATTTTGCTAGGTTTCCCCAGCCACTCTGGGCAGCTCCAAACAGAATATTAAAAACGCAATAAAACATCAGTTATTAAAAACTTCCCTAAAGAGGACTGCCTACTGATGTCTTCTAAAAGTCAGATACAGTGGTACCTTGTTATTTAAATGGCTTGGCTCCCAAATGAATCGGCTCCTGAACGTCGCAAACCCAGAAGTGAATGTTCCGGTTTGCAAACGTTTTTCGGAAGCTGAATGTCCGACGCGGCTTCCGATTGAGTGCAGGAAGTTCCTTCAGCCAATCGGAAGCCATGCCTTGGTTTTTGAACTGTTTTGGGGGTCAAACAGACTCCCGGAACAGATTAAGTTTGAGAACCAAGGTACCACTGCAGTTGTTTATTTCCTTGACATCTGATGGGAGGGCGTTCCACAGGACGGGCGCCACTACCGAGAAGGCCCTCTGCTTGGTTCCCTGTAACCTCACTTCTCACAGTGAGGAAACTGCCAGAAGGCACAGTAAACAAGGAGAGGCACATAGACCAGCACTCTAAATGCTACATCACAGTGGCTCTCATTTGTATCCTATCCTTGCAATTAACAGCTGGTATACATGGGGCTTTTTCTAGAAAAATAGCACCGCTATTCCATCCCTTTGCTATCTGCACAGTCCATGCCAGCCCTCTCCTCATTTTTGTGACAGAGAAATGCTCTACTCACCACTCTTCATGTATTCTATTGCCTTCTCTTTGATCTCAGGAGTCACTTGGTTCGTTTTCTCCAGGTATTGGAGGACAAAGATGTTGGGAACAAATTTTACCATGTTCTGCTCACCACAGCCAAAGGGCATTTGAAGTAGCTGGTCTATGTTTTCTAGCGCAGCACCCATAATGTCTCCTGGATGTTGACAAAACGATGGAAGAAAACATTGTGAGCACTTTCCCCAAACTCCTGAAGAGACTCTAGGAAAAAATCTCCTCTCTGCTAGCAACCTGCGACCTAAAATTCAGAGAAATATGTCCAGTAAAATCTGCTTGGATAAGCCCAGCATCTGCACGGCCAGACTTGTCAAGAAGTCCCCATGCATCCAAGGCCTTGTCAGGCATCAACATGGGCATCTGATCTGGAGTATCCTTTAAAGCATGCTTTTGCCTTGGAAGTTGTGTGGGGGACATTACTTTTGTTTAACGTGCATGTGGAGACAACAGGCTCTCCTCCAACACTATGCACTTTTATTTAAACATGTGGAGATTATGATCAAGACCCCGGGATTCCTGATTGTGCTGGCTCTCCTCTGACACTAAAGGAATGTGCACAGGACAGAGCCACCCCCCCAGGCTGCCTCTCTCTCTTATCCATCTTTGTTCTGCATGGTTTGAATATCTGTAATGGACTCTCATCTCTCATGTGGCCAGAGATGGGGCAGGAATGTGGGGGCAAATTTCCTCACCAATGCAGGAGACGGTAGCTCGGCCAGAGTCCTCCACAACAGCTTCAGGCAGCTTTAGAGAAACCTCATCATGAACTGGGTCCCCTGAAAGGAGATGAAGAACAGGAATTAATGCAGTTGAATACACTAACCAAGTGGTCATAATCTGCAGTTGGACTTGCACGCAGCGAAGATGGGACTAGGAGCTTGCTAGCTCAGTGAGTCTGTTTTTAGCCACTCTGTTTTCTCAGCTGTCGTTCTGCCCCCTCTGCATCCCATCCCTTCTCCCCTTGGCAAGCAGAGAGACAGAGTGTGTGTCTTGGGTCTCTTTTGCATCCCGCTACTGCCCTAGGGAAGAGACACGTCTCCAGCCCAATGACAAGCAGAGCAACACTTCGTCTTCTCTCCAACTTGTGTTCTCTGGGGCCCCATCACAAGCCAAGCTGCCCTGAGCAGGGATGCAGCCTAAGCACACCTGAAGAGCAGAGGAAGGCATTGTGGGTCTCTTCTTCAAGGACGCCTTCTGGCTGTGGGAGGAAAAGAGAATGGGAGGGTGAGTGGGGCTGCTCTCTCAGGGGAATAATCTCCTTCTCCCTTCTCTGCCTTTCCCCTGCTCTGTGTAAGAGCTCTCGCAATTGCCAGGCCTTCCAACTGATCACAGCCCCTGGCTGACATCGCCTTAGAGATGGAAACAGGGAGGTTGTGCAAAAATCCAAAGGCCCTCTCCTGCCCAGCACCCAATGAATACAATTCCCCCCTCAAAAAAACCTGTTTAGGGGAGACCCAGAGTTCTGAATCAGTTGCTGCCACTTGATAGCTGTGAGCCAAAGTTGGACACCAGGGGCTGAAGGCCACATAGACACTGACCTTGACCAGCAGGGATTTGACCACTGTGTCTGACCGGCCTCGCGGAGGTGTGGTGGAAATCTTATTGCCACACAGATCATGTGTCTCCTCTGCCTCGGCGGTGATCGAGAGATTGACGTGCCCTAGAGAAAGGCAAAATTGGCACAGACCCATGATAAGTGCCAGGAGCTCAGGGAGGGGAAGAGGCTGATGTAAGGGACAGAGGTCGGAGTATAGTAATGTAGTACAGTATTTTAATATTTTTATTGGAAGCCGCCCAGAGTGGCTGGGGAAGCCCAGCCAGATGGGCGGGGTATAAATAATAAATTATTATTATTATTATAGAGGGTTCTTGAATGGAGATGGACCCCCAACCTCTCCTTTGTAGCCTAGTCCCCAAATCTGCCCTGATGCACAGCTGCCATTAGCAGAAATTGTGGAGGGACGCCATCTTGGATGGGGAGGAAACAAACCCATAGTACATTCAGCAGGGGGCATTTTTATTACTTTCCATATTCCACTTAATGCCTGCTTGGCTTCCAAACAGAAGAATCTGTTGGTTCTGTCAAGTGTCCTCAGATGACAAGGTCTTTGGGGAAGAAACAGAGGGACCCTTGGCAGCCGCAAGTCTCCTCCCACCCACTCAGGCGCCTCAACCTCACCCAGCTGAGTCGCCGTCACGTTCCAGGAGAAGGTGTGGGCCTCCTCAGCACAGAGGCAGGTGCTGAACTGGCAGGCCGGGCATGGCTTCACGTCCACCTCCTGCGACTCCAGCAGCTTCACTCTCACCTGGGAGATGCAGCAAAATGACCCTCGTGAAGCAGGCAGCGCAGTGAGTCCAAAGCAAGGGGCAAACATTCAGAGAAGAAGCACAGGAGGTGGCCCTATGCTAGGAGTGAGATCCAGACCCCCATGCCTAGGGTGCCCCACATTGGGAAGCTGAGTAGGGCATAGACTGTTTCCAGTAAGACCTCAGTGAGTGGGGTCTCCTCGTGCTTCAGGGGCACCATATTAACATGTGAGGAATGCCACCCCAGATCAGACTGGCGAGATTTATTCACTCAACAAAGTTTATAGGAAGACCTCTAAGCCATTTGCAAAAACCCTCAGGATTATGAGTGTGTGGCTTGGCTTCCTCACACAAACCCCTCATGGCTGTTGCTCTGTGAGCCCCTCATGAAGCTCTTCAGCTGGTGGCCTGAATTGCGGTTGTGGGGAAGAGGAAGGGGGCAGCAGATGGGCATCCCTAGGCCTTGGCAGCAGATCAGACTGGGTGGCTTTCTGGCCTCTTCTGGCCTCTTGCAGCAATAAGGCTGTGTTGCATATGGGGCTGTGCCCACACCACACCTTTAAAGCACACTCAGGGGTGGCTGTGGGAGGAAAACTGCAGGTTCCCAGGACTGGGGGGCGAGGAGGGAATGTGCTCTATGGACCTCTTCTGCCATGAAGGGGATGGGGCTGCCTTGTGCTTCCTGTTGTCCATACTTCTGTGGAGCTTCTGCTTCTTCACCCACAGCAAGAAATGCAAGCTGTCCCCTCAACACTGAACGCAGAGTGGTGGGGGGAGGAGGGAAAAGTACTGACCTGTCCCTTGGGAGAGACAGGTGAGTGCAGGTGTAGGAAGGGCAAGGCCCTGGTGAGGTCCAGCCCCCCAGCCTCCATCTCTATCTTGGGGGGTTCCCTCCACCTCTTTCTTTCTGGATACACATATAAGGGAAGCTTGTTTGCTTGTTCTCAATGGACACTAACCTGGATACATTCCTTCATGTAATTGAAGACAGTGGACTTTAGCAGCAAGGTCTCCCCACGGACCACAGAATACGGCAGGCTCATATCCACAAAAAATGGCTGGAAGACCCGGAACTTGGCTTGCCGGGCGAGTCCGAAGCCAATGTCGGCCACACAGAAGGCATCAGCGTTCCACTCCGTGATCGTGTCTGGAGCCGTGACCGGGTAAGTTGCTTTCCCCTCCTCGCTGAAGAACAGGAAGACAGGTCACTCCCTCAGTGACAAGAAAATATAGTCGTTCACTGCTAAGGCAAAACCAATATCACCAGAATATAAGTTTGTTTGGTCAGAGGAGCACACCTCCAAGTATGAGTTTAACCAAGCCTCTAGTTCTGTGCTAGGTCTCAGTTAGAATAGAGGAATTTGGAGATGGCAGTATAAGAATTTATACTCTCTGCCATTGGTGTTTATGAAAATGTTGTGGGCCTCAACAAAAGAGGAACCTTCTTCAGGATATATTACAGAGAGGTCTGCGCTCCCGCTGTTGGTAAAGGGACCCCTGACCATTAGGTCCAGTCGTGACCGACTCTGGGGTTGCAGCGCTCATCTCGCTTTATTGGCCGAGGCAGCCAGTGTACAGCTTCCAGGTCATGTGGCCAGCATGACTAAGCCGTTTCTGGCGAACCAGAGCAGCGCACAGAAACGCCGTTTACCTTCCTGCCGGAGCGGTACCTATTTATCTACTTGCAGTTTGACATGCTTTCGAACTGCTAGGTTGGCAGGAGCTGAGACCGAGCAACGGGAACTCATCCCGTTGCAGGGATTCAAACCACCGACCTTCTGATCGGCAAGTCCTAGGCTCTGTGGTTTAACCCACAGCGCCACCCATGCCCCCCCTGCTGTTGGTACAAACTTGCAATCAGTGGGAAGAACAGAATAGTTGCCTATTTTTGTGGAATTTTCCACTTTACTAGAGTTCCCCCCGCCGCCCCCTGTGCTCCCGTAGAGCAAGTATATACTGCATGATAATGAGCAGTATAATGACACCATCCGAGCCCCACAAAATTACAAATGCACACCTCTGGTTCGTAAGTGATATAAGCATAAACTTCTGCCACTGGGCAGGCTTTCAGAGAAACATTAGAAAGATGCATTTTTGAAATTATTATATAAAACGCCAATCTACAATACAAAATACAGCCTTAAGATAATGCCAGCTGAGTGGAAGAAGAAGAAGAAGAGCAAAATGTCAAATTGGAGCAAACATCAAGCCTCAGAAAACCCCAATAGATGTTTCTTGCACTTCAACTTTAAAGACCGAGTTTTTGGTGGGAAAAGGTCCAGAGCAACAAAACCAAACAAAAGCAAAGGCTTTAGATTGTGTGCCTGTGCCGGGGAAGCATGGAGCAAAAGGTGAGCGCTAAATGAGTGATGGCCAAGCAAGATACTTCCTGTTCCCACATGGCATTTGGTTCCCTCCCCAGCAGAGTTTTACTTACTTGACAGGGACCAGAGCCCAGACCCAAGTCTCTGGAAAGTACGTCCTGGGTTTGGCTTCCTCTGCTTTCCCGGGGACCGAAGAAAAAGCCTCAGGCACCACTTCACTCCTGGAAGCAACATTAGGCACAGCCGGTGCAACGCCACCTACTCCTATTTCTTTGCAGAAATCAAAGAAGCAGAAATCAAAGATGGTCAAGCAGGAGAGAACTGGGAATGGAAATCCACCCCATCCTGGAATCTGAAGGTAATATAATAGGGCAATCATTTCCCATGATAAATATTTGCAAATTGCTCCCATAATTATTTCTGTTCACAGATTTGGCATGCTTGTGCTTCTGCAATGCTTCAAAAACCTATACAGATCTTTAAAAGCATGATCTGTCTCTAGCCAAGGGTTCAATAAAAGGAAAGGTAGATAAAAAGGATGAGTCTTGTTATATCCCACCCTGCCAAAGGGAGGCTCCAGTTGAGAAACTGTCAAATTATGATTGTGATTCTCACCTAAGCTATAGCGAACAGGTGCCATTTCTGGCAATCTACAGGACACTGGCTTCTTAATTTTGGTGTTGGTTATAACTTTCATATTTAATTGCTGTAAAAATCAAAGAGAAAAGTGAGTGGTGGCATATGAGAGCAACATGAAATGAAAGAAAAATTCTATGAGGCAAGGTCATTTGAATCTCTGGCATGGAAATCATTGCAAAATGCTCTGCATTCCAATAATGGATGTGTACAAGGTTTGACCCACAATTCCACAAAAATGATTTGAGACACATGCTGCATATTACGTTGTGTTACAACATTGATCTCTGCTCAGGTGTCAATCAAGGGAAATAGAGGAGGAGTTGAGGTTTATCTGAAAGCTCATTTGGCTCTCATCAAGATCAGCTAGGCAATATTTTTGGCCCTGTTGGCTTCGTATCTTTGCCTAAAAGAAAACGATTTCTCTGAAGACTCTGAAATTGACATTTTTAGGTCACTACTTTATATTCCCCCGTTACAAGAATGCACATATAGACCACAAAACAGAAGCCTCTTTTAAGACTACAAAATGTAGCTCCAGATTTATAGGCACACACGGGCACACATTTCACAGAAACACACTGGTGTGTTATGCTTCCCACTTCATGTGCATTGTATCATGTCCCCCCCCCCCCTTGTTCTTTGTGGAACACAATTTATTTATTTTTTATTTGAATGGCCTATAGACCACTTTTCAGGCAAGCTGCCTCTCAAATTCATAAAATCCAACAGGAAAGGCAGTTGAAAAATTAAAACATCCAATTCTATCCTGCGAACATACAAACCAACAAAATAGCTCATCTAGCTCTAAAACAACCATCACCACAACAGCCAACACTGATAATCCAGATTAGCTTCCCAAATTCATGATAAAAAGGGTCATTAAGGCCCATTAAAAATGAGCAATGGGCCTTAATGCTTGCCTGATCTCACTTAGAAACATATTCCATAATTGTGGAGCCACTTCTGAAAAGGCCCTGTTGTGTGTGTCCATCACCCTAATTATTTGCACAGACTGGCAACTCAAGAAATCTCCAAATAGGATCTTGTATGGGCAGATTGTAACAGGTGCAGGCAGTCCTTAAGAGAACCTGGTCCTCAACCATTAATGGGTTTTAAGGTTATAACCAGGACTTTGAACTTGGCCTGTAAATGCCTTAGTGCAGGGGTCACCAACCTTTTTCAGCCGTGGGCCGGTCCACCGTCCCTCAGACCATGTGGTGGGCCAGACTATTTTTTTTTGGGGGGGGGGAATGAACGAATTCCTATGGCCCACAAATAACCCAGAGATGCATTTTAAATAAAAGCACACATTCTGCTCATGTAAAAACACCAGGCAGGCCTCACAAATAACCCAGAGATACATTTTAAATAAAAGGACACATTCTACTCATGTAAAAACTCATGTAAAAACACGCTGATCCGTGGGCCGGATTGAGAAGGCGATTGGGCCGCATCCGGCTCACGGGCCTTAGGTTGCCTACCCCTGCCTTAGTGGCACAATATTCAGCCACTCAGCCTCAACTAGTAGTCAGGCGGTTGCATTCTGCCATAGTTGAGGTTTCTAAACCATCCTCAAAATAAGAGTCCACTGCACTTGTCTAGCCTAGAAGTCACTAGTGCATGGACAACAATTGTAAATTTGGTGCTCTCCAAATAGGGTTACAGCTAGCATAACAGATGAGGCTGGTAATAAGGCATCCCTGGCCAACACCATCATATAAGCTTTCCCAAGTAGCACCAACAGCACTTTAGTCTCGTCAAGATTAAGTTCCAATTGTTTACGCTTTTCCAACCTTGTACAGTCTCCAAACACTGATTCATAATTTCAACAGCCCTCCTGGGACAAGCAGGTGGAAACTGGGTTCCATCTACATATTAATGACACTTCAGCCCAAACCTCCAAATGACTTCTCATGTGGATACTGATAAGCTTGGGCAATAGAACAGAACCCCAAGAAATCCCATTGGAATGGAAATCAGCCAACGCCATTTTCTGAGACCAATTCTCCAAGAAGAATTGGAGCTGCTGTAGACTGGACAAGTGGTCCAGAAGGATACCATGGTTGATAGTACTGAAAGCTGCTGAAAGATCCAAGAGAAGCAGGAAAAGTCCTTTTCAGTTCCAAAACTGAGTCTGAAGCCAGACTGGAAATAAATCTTCAGGAGGACGTCTGAAGTCCACATCCCTGCCCAGGTCTGGCAGATTTCACTAGCCAAGAAGGGCAAGGATCAGCTGGTAGGCTTCATCCCTTCAAGGAAACTATCTACATTCTCAGCATGCACAAGCAGAAAGCAAGACAAACAACATGCTTTCAAGCAACATGACAAGATGATGCACTAGCCTCAACCATCTCTGTCTCTGTTACAATTATATGGCATCCAGATTATATGACATAACTGCAAAATGCAAGCTTTAGAGAGTTCCTGACTCACTGAGTTCTCTTTGCTCCTCAGTTGTTGCTGCGCTGAGCTTATCTATAGATTGGTTTAGTGTGGCATCTGAATTTGGGCTCGTAGTTTAACAGTCCCAGAAAAACCATGAGCTGTAAATCACAGGACAAACCTTGGAAGCTCCTCCTTATTTAATGATCCTGGGAACCATCAGAATGTATGCCATTGACAATCCAAATCAAAGGAGGTTTCAGAGAAGACTGGATTAGGAACAGATGGTACTCACTTTGAACAGGCTGTAGGCATCAGCCTGGGTTTGGAACCAGGGGGCCATAATGGACCGTTTTGTCTTTGGACCCTCAGAAGGTAGACAAGGATATGGCTCAAAGTCTTCCAGGTCAAAGTAAAACCCTCTGGAGCCAATCAGACTAGACTCAATATGTTGATACACCTGAAAACAGAGATTTCTGGATTGAGTTTGAGCTGACCCAAGTCCCACAGTTGATATGAACATTTTTTATCCCAAAATGCATAACCTTGAATTTCATTCCATCTTACTCCAGGTCACGCCCATTTAATTTCATTCTTGGGATTAAGATGTGGTATCTGCTGTGTTTATATTCATTCTGGTACCCCATTAACTACAGAGGAACTTATCTCCACAAAATTGTATTTGAGTTGACAAGTGTTCTTCCTGTACTATAATGTAGCCTGCCTCCTTTTTTAGGTCAATGGTAGAGGAGGAATAATACTGGAATTAATAATTGTAGAATTATTATTATTTTTTAAATGTAATTTTTATTAAATTTCTGTTTTACAATTTAAAAAACTCATTTAAACAATCTTAAAATATTAATGACTTCCCTTCTTCTCTTTCTATTGATCATTTTGCATATCATAAATCCCTGCATATTTTACAAAAACTAAACCATTTAGTATTCCATTGTTGCATCCATCAAAACTTATCAGGCCTTATCAGAGGCACTAATAGTAGAATTGATTGAGCCTAAGTGGGAAGGATGAGCTGTCTTACTTCCTCTGGGGTCAGTGTTGCATTTCCCTTCAGCGCGACACTTTTGTCCACAGCACGGAGAGAGCACAGTGCACCAGGGGCGGCTTCGATTTGCAGGTTGACCTTTGCTCCTGGAAGTTCCTCTGTCTCAGAGAAGCCCAGAGTCACCTGTGGTTGGAGACAGATTTTCAGATGGAAAACCTGAACTGAAAAGCAATAATTTAGAACACCAAAGAGAGAGTTTTTATATAGAATCTAGATCAGCCTGGTGCCCTCCTTCCAGATGTTTTTGACTACAGCTCACATCAGCCCCAGGCATTTGGAGGGCAGCAGGTTGCACTGACTGATCTAGATGATGTTTACTGTGAACACTGCATTCCTTTGCATTTATGTTTCCCCACTATTTTCCCCACTAGGTTTTTTTTACTTTTAATTTTCACCATAATTACAGTGCTATTTATTCAGGTGTGAAACACACTATTATTTCAGAGGGGTGATCTATAACGTTGCTGGTGATTATGTGTTACCCTATGTCTTCAACTCCAGTGAAACCCAGCCTAACCACGGTCAACAGCATTACAGTCGTATCTTGGAAGTCAAATGGAATCCATTCCGGAAACTCCTGCAGCCAATCAGAAGCCAAAGAAGCCCCACTGGATGTTCGGCTTCCAAAAATAGTTCGCCAACCGGAATAGTCACTTTTGGGTTTGCGACGTTCGGGTGCCAAAACGTTCAAGAACTAAGCTGTTCGAAAACCAAGGTATGGCTGTACTTAATTTAGGAAGTGTGTGTGTGTGTGTGTGTGTGTGTGTGTGTGTGTGTGAAGTTAATATTTACAGAAATCCAGAGATTGTAAGTTTTACCATGTCTGGGAACCGAAGTGCGGAACAATCCTTGTTCATTTTGTCAGTGCTTAAAATACAGTGGTACCTCAGGTTACATACGCTTCAGGTTACAGACTCCGCTAACCCAGAAATAGTGCTTCAGGTTAAGAACTTTGCTTCAGGATGAGAACAGAAATTGTGCTCTGGCGGCGCGGCAGCAGTGGGAGGCCCCATTAGCTAAAGTGGTGCTTCAGGTTAAGAACAGTTTCAGGTTAAGTACGGACCTCTGGAATGAATTAAGTACTTAACCTGAGGTACCACTGTACATAAAGCAATGCTTCAGTGTACTGCAGGATTGTCCCACATACATTGCTTGCTTTATTTTTAAACACTGTATCTCACAGAACTCTGTGCATTTCCTACTTGGAATCCACCTTGCAAACACCACCCCAGTGTATTCCTTTCCTTCTTTCTTACAGTGGCAAAGCAGTAGCTGGATGCTCAGAGAATGAGCTAACAATAGAGGCAGAGCAACAAAAGTGGCCATTGTTGACCAGAATGGAGCAGGTCAAGGATAGGAGTGAAAGAGAAGAAGAAGAGAAGAGTTTGGATTTGATATCCTGCTTTATCACTACCCGAAGGCATCTCAAAGCGGCTCACATTCTCCTTTCCCTTCCTCCCCCACAACAAACACTCTGTGAGGTGAGTGGGGCTGAGAGACTTCAGAGAAGTGGGACTAGCCCAAGGTCACCCAGCAGCAGCATGTGGAGGAGCGGAGACGCAAACCCCGTTCACCAGATTACGAGTCTACCGCTCTTAACCACTACACCACACTGGAGTGGACTGGAGAGAAGGTGGCAGCAGCTGAGTTTGCGGCTCCTGGTACTCTCCTGCTCTTTCCCCCATCTTACGCTGCTCTCTCCAGGCACAGCGATGGACAATGCTCAGGTCAGGCTGAGCAGGACTAGCAAAGCACTGCAGTATAGCCATGCCCCCCATGCTACACACACTATTTTAATGCTTGCCAATGTGTGTGTGTGTGATTTAAACCATCCTAGTGAGAAAGCAAAATGGGTGCAAATATGGAGAGTGATGGCTCTATCATAGAACTTTCAGCCCATCTGCCTTGAGCCACA
Organism: Podarcis gaigeae; assembly: GCF_964106915.1. NCBI lineage: Eukaryota > Metazoa > Chordata > Lepidosauria > Squamata > Lacertidae > Podarcis > Podarcis gaigeae. Next base: position 30,835,007 of record NC_139694.1, on the reverse strand, counting down.
CATATGCATAATATATATAAAAAATTAAAAAAATGTCCAGTAGCACCTTAGAGACCAATTAAGTTTGTCCTTGGCATCTGAAGAAGTGTGCATGCACATGAAAGCTTATACAAAGAACAAACTTAGTTGGTCTCTAAGGTGCTACTGGACAATTTTTTAATTTTTAAAAATATATTTTGACTGCGTCAGACCAACACGGCTACCTACCTGAATCTATATGTATAATATGTGCTCCCTTCTTGCCCTGTGCGCCACTTAGCTGTCCCAGGAACTATATGTACTAACCTTGTGTTTGAAGCACTTCTCTATTCTGAAATTATCCACGTCAGCTGCCACTTCGCCATCCAGAAACACAGCGTACAGCAGAAGCCTGACTGTGGGTGCCAGGTCAGAGCTCGTAGACAAGGTGAGGGAGAAGGTTCCTTTCAGAGCTGGGTCAGGGGGAAGGGAGAATAGTGGGAAAGGAAAGAGAAGGAGAGCAACCATGTCTTACAGCATGAGAAAAAATATCCCTGTGAATCTCACTTCTACCAGATGGTGGTAAAGCTAAGAAAAACAAGGAGACCCACCCCAAACACAGCCAGCCCACCTGCGCATTGCAGGAGTATTCCAATCCTCATGTCTTCAACCTAATAACTGGTTTATTGCCAAGAAGAAATTCCGTTCTGCACCACGTGGTGAGTTCTAAAATAAATCCGTTTCCATCTGTTTAGGTCCGCCTAGCAGTCCACTTTGGTAATTCACCTTACCTGAAGACACTGACTGTGGATCTGATAGTAAAGGTAAAGGGACCCCTGACCATTAGGTCCAGTCGTGATCGACTCTGGGCTTGCGGTGCTCATATCGCTTTACTGGCCGAGGGAGCCGGCGTACAGCTTCCAGGTCATGTGGCCAGCATGACTAAGCCGCTTCTGGCGAACCAGAGCAGCGCACGGAAGCACCGTTTACCTTCCCGCCAGAGTGGTACCTATTTATCTACTTGCACTTTGACGTGCTTTCGAACTGCTAGCTTGGCAGGAGCAGGGACCGAGCAATGGGAGCTCACCCTGTCACAGGGATTCGAACCGCTGACCTTCTGATCGGCAAGTCCTAGGCTCTGTGGTTTAACCCACAACTGCTTAAAAACAAAACCTTTAGAATGAGATCTTTGCCAAGTGAAAAACCTCAGGAATCGCTCCTAAGGTTTAATTCTGCTCAGTGTCAGGAAGTTATGTCTAGCACTGTACATGCTCTCCAAGCTGGGGCTGCACCCCTGCTTGTGTCGCTTCACTCACCAACTCTGCACCAAACCCCAACCCTCTCACCAAACCTACTGCCTCTTACACCTTGCCAAACACACTTCCTCTCCTCACACAACACCAAAACTACCAACCCCTCCTCTATACCTTGCAACATCCACCCACCCCCTCTTTTGAGAGCTTGCCAAACCACCCCTTCCTATTACCTTTAGAGCTGTTCCAGCGCCCCTGGAATGCCCACTTCTGTCTCCCGCCTCTGTTTCCTCTTCTCACACTCCAAAGCTGCTAAGATCGCTCAGCAGCTCTCAGAAGGCTGTGATCACACTGCAGTTTGCAATGCCACCTATTGGAAGCCAAGCAAACTGCTGCATGATGACAACCTTACCTTTTTATGATATGTAAACACACACACACACACACACGGAGGGACAATTAAAATAGGGAGATTATCTGGGATTTTTCATGTCAGTTCAGATCTTCTGCTGTATAATTGTAATGGGCCAAAGAAGAAAGCAGAACATTAGGACTCAGTTCAGAATTAAACTTTTAGGCACCATGTTTTGTGCTATTGTTTTACTAGATCTCATGCTGCCGGCAATGTTTGTTTCTGATATGATACCTTAATTTGAAATTTTATAGTATTTTTAGCATGGTGTTATTATTTTATTCTGCTCTTATTATAGGTTGCCTTGCAAGATCTGAAATGGCCTGTTTGAAAGGTGGTTTGAAATTGAATAAATAATAACTGAAAGAAACACCAGACCAGGCAGATCAGGCGCACCAAGCATGTTCATCTTGATAACGCCTGGTGCTTCCCATGAGGCTTATTTGATGGAACAGCATAGTTCTCCCACTTACTCTCATCCTGACCAATTGGCACCTGCTTCTTTCCACTGAAGGCAATCTTCCCTTTGGACACAATCTGCAGAGAGACAATATGTTAGGCCAGGGAGAAAAGCAAGAGCCAGCCCTCACCTCTTTGGCACTAGAGTTACAGAAAAAGGGAGAGGGGAGTGAGACAGGGAAAGACTAGAGTCATGGATTTTGCTGTAGGAAGGCCATAGGCTAGCAGTGAGATTTTGAGATATCTTGAGTTCTGAGGGAGAGAAAGATGTGGTCACAGTACAGATACCATGGGAGTTGCACGTCTGACATAGGTGTGAAAACACATTTATCTTATTCACACAATGCATTTTTAGAGAGAACACCTGAGGGCCAAATTACTTGTAGCCCAGGAGATATGGGATCAGGATCTCCCAATTTTTTAAGAAGAGGATGAGGAGGAGGAGAAGAAGGAGAAGAGCACCAGATTAGAGAGACAGGGAATACTGATAAATATATATTTTCACCAGTATGGCAAATGCAGCTGTGGAAGAAGAAAAATGCTAATTGGGAGAACGGTGCACTGATTGGGGAAACCTCTGTCCCGGTGCCTTAGTCCGGACACCCACCCTTTCCACACCATGAATGGCATTCATTCTATTTTATTGCTTTCAGAGGACACACAGTGTTATTTCTAAAGCTCCCCTGCAGAGCTTAGATGGAAGTGAGGTAGTCAAGGAAGAAGTAAGAGAGTTGTTGCAAGACCCAGAGGACAGAAGACGAATGCTGACAGGAATCAGCTGGGTCTGGAGGAGAGAACAGAGCTGACCAGGGACGGTCAAATGAGCTTTTTCCTCGGCAGCACCTCTGTGTCTGGCAAGCTCCCTGTTTCTTGTTATTGTGATTTTGAAACCCCTATATACTAGGTGTGTGTGCTAAGAGCAAAATGCCTTTGCTTCTGAAAAACAATGGGCCTGTTCATATTATACTAATAACGCTAATATCAGCCTTACAAGGTTTAAAAAAGTAACCACAACAAATACTCTTAGACAGGGGTCAGAAAGGTTTACCTCACCTGGGCCGGTTCACTCCCGCAGAGATCACTCTGGGGGCTGGATCACATCTGCGCAGATGCGATTTCCAGCACTGCGGAAGTGAGTCCCTGCTCTGCACTGCAGTGGTTTAGCACAGCACGCAGGGACTCGCCGAGCGGGCGGCTCGGTTCAGGGGCAGCTTCTGGGCTGTTTAAATGACCCCTGTGGGCCGCTTGTGGCCCATGGGCAGCAGGTTGCCAACCCCTGCTCTTAGATCTCTCTTTTACCATTTAATTTAACCTCAGGTTAGTGGCATCAAACTTTGCCCACTTCCCCTAAATCGTACCTGTCTGCCCCTCCCCAACACACACACACACACACACACACACACACACACAGCACTTATGGCACTTGACACTTTCATATTTGGATGTTATGGAGAATATATGCAGGTTTAAACTTCACACATGATATTAAAAGTAAAGGTAAAGGGACCCCTGACCATTAGGTCCTGTCATGGCCGACTCTAGGGTTGCGGCGCTCATTTCGCTATATTGGCCGAGGGAGCCGGCGTACAGCTTCCGGGTCATGTGACCAGCAGGACTAAGCCGCTTCTGGCAAACCAGAGCAGCGCACGGAAATGCCGTTTACCTTCCCGCCGGAGCGATACCTATTTATCTACTTGCACTTTGACATGCTTTTGAATTGCTAGATTGGCAGGAGCAGGGACCAAGCAATGGGAGCTCACCCCGTTGCGGGGATTCAAACCACCGACCTTCTGATCGGCAAGCCATAGGCTCTGTGGTTGAACCCACAGCGCCACCCACGTCCCTTACACATGATATTCAATCTGATGCAAATCAAGGGTCACTCCAGCCCAGTAGTATTTTATTGGGGGTGTATTCCTCAGTGTGTTCTTGACACAGTAATGGTGTGTTAAGGATGGTGGATTTATTCTGTTTTAGTTTGTTCTGCAATGCTTCCACATTATTGCTGTCTGGGTGGGCTACAGCACAGCAAAAGAACAAACATAAACCCGAACACTGGTGGTATATAAAGTTACGGGGTTTCAGCAGGAAGTTACAGGATGTGCACTGATTGGAAGTGAAGTGGTGTGAGTACCCCAAAACTTTCGCAAGTGCAAACAGTATTGGAAATGGGCTTGCTTGCAGCCGCCCAAATAGGATCATGAGCATAAATGGTCATGAATGTGCAATAAAGACGATGTCTTATTTCTGCCCCTCCCCAAGTTTTCTACTTCTTTCAGGTCAATATTAATCAGCGGCAAAGTGCCCCATCAACATAAGTCTGAGAAAAATCTCTGCTTGAGGAAAAGCTCTTTTTAGCAGTTTTTGTGGGATGTGAAACACAAGAGCAGTCAAGTACAACATCCCTAGAGCAGACATAAAAAGGAGAAGTCTGGACCAGCCAGTCAGAACTTCCTGTTTCCTCCTAGGCTGGGACAGACTTCCTCTACATGTGACCAGAGATGGGCGTGGCCTCACCTATGCAGGTAACAAAATACCTCAGTGGAGGCCGCCATCTCTCTGACTACATTTGTCGAAGAAGCAACATCTGCTTAGCCTAAGATGCTCTTTTGACTTCCAGCCAAGAGAGGACAAAGGAGCTGTCTCTTTATGGGATAGATTCCAGGTATATTACTTTTGTAACTTAAGTCTGCCTTCTGGGATCCATCTGTGAACAGAATGAGTGAGTGAGTAAACACTTTTTATACTTTTATAGAAGATTGTGTCATGTCTATCTTTTTATGAGGGACTAAAGGGGAAATTACCAAGGATAGTTATTTCAGAGGCTTTAGCGAGTCTGAGCAAACGCATCCGCTGTGCAAGTATAAAAAGGGGAACGTTACTCTGCTAAATTGTAGAAATTGTTAACACAAGTTGGAAAGGATATAATCAAACAATATATCCTCTCCTGCATCCCTGAACATTCCCACAGTTTTCCTGTTAATCTTCTGTTTTCTCTCTCTCTGCTGAGATTCTTTCCCACCTTCTTTAATATTGTCTCTTCTTCAAGCTTGCATTTTTCTTCTTCTTCCTTTTTTCCTTTCCCTTTCCCCCCCTGTACAGGATTTGCTTCTCTTTCTCATATTGCTCCAGGCATTTCCATCAATTGCTAGACACTCACCAAGTAATAGAAATCTACGTGGTCGGCTTCCGGGCCCAGCTCTTTCCGATCAAGGATGTAATCCACCAGCACTTCCTGGTCTTTTCCACAGGGCAGCTCTTCCTCCACATGCTGGATTTCCAGGAAACTGTTGCTTTCTGAGTAGAAGGGCATCAGCCATACGAAAGCTTCATTCCGTATTGTCTCCAGGAAGTCAAAGGAAATGGCCCCAGGCTGCTTTAAAATAGTGTACCTGCCCTAGAAAGCAAAAAGGGACAGAAGGTGTCAGAAACAAACAATAGGTCAAAGGTTTTTGGTTGGTGACTGAAATAACCAGATGCACGTCAGAGGTTAAAATACAAAAGAAATTGGAAAGTTAATTGTACTGATGAGTTGTCAACGATGACATAGGTTAATGATAAAAGGAAAGTGTATTAAGGCTCATTTGCAAAAGTTCCAGCAGGCACTTGCGTAGGATAAATAAGCAAAAGTGAAAAGGAATAAAAGAAACCCTTTATTTGTTATTTCAAATTATACGCTGCTAGCAACAACAACAAAATAATTTTTCATACACACACACACACACACACACACACACACACCCATAATAAGGTAACAGAGCTTGGATACAAACCAACCATGATAACACCCCAATCCATGCTAAACATCTTAAGAAAACCACAAACTTACAAATTTAGAAGGGGCACAGCTGTGAAAGGGTGTAGCTCTGCACTTCTGAATTTGCCACTACAATGCTACTCCTTTGCTAATATGCTCATGACTCACCCGTAGAGAAACCGTATCTTTCCATTCTGTTGTGTCCAAGGAGAAAGCAACTTCGCCATTCTCATCTGTGCGGTAAGGAAGGTTTGTCTCCACGTCATTGATATCGACAGTAAGATAGACCGTCTCATTCTTGAAGGGTGTGTCGTTGATGGTGCATTTCATCTGCAAGAACAAACTGGGAATTAATGCCATGATAGTCTTCTCTGATGGCAATTAGGTGGGCTATAAGAAGTAACTGGATTTACTGAAACAACTTTCCTCTTTCTTAAATTGGACAAAATATAAATATAATTTGTTAAAAGAGGCTCTTTCAAGTAAAGTTGAATTAAATATATGATTAAGTCTGCAGTCCTGTATGCTGTTGCTGGGAAGTCAGTCCCATTTAACTCAGTGAGGGTGACCTCCAAAGCAGACAGATACAATTTTGCACACTAGGAGGATCTATGAACTAAGTATGTATGCACACCAAAGGCACAAGTCTCTTCACAGAAACAAAAGAGTGGTCTTGGTTCAGAACATTTTCTATAATTTACATCTGACAAATGCTCCTAAAATACATGGCTTTTGGTCATGTAAGCTTGAATATAGAAATTAGCATTTAAACCTCGCTGGACACCCTTCCAGGTGAAATATTTCTTTATTTCCTTATCTCTTTGCTGCCCCCACTCTTCAAACCTTGAGCATCACCTTTAAAAACATCCTCTCCCCAACCTTCCAATCAGATATTGAGCTATTTTACGCGACTGAGCTGTCTCATCAGCTGTCTGGCTGAGAGAGAGATTGGGCAAAGCTATATTTAGGACCTCACCTTTCCAGTGTATGGAAATCCATGTTTATAGAATGGATTGAGATTTAGGAACTGCACGTTTGCTACTCTGGCGACAACAGAGAAACCACCGGTTCCTGCGACTTTCACTCCTGAAAAAGAGAGGTGACATCCGGACTCAGCACAGTTGTGGGAAGTGTGTCACACACACACACGAGGGAGGAGTAGCAGCATTGTATATAAAGGATGTGTACACTTGTGAAGAAATCTATGGCCTGGAGCATGAAAAGCAGTTTGACAGTATATGGGTAAAAATTGTAGGAGAGAGAAACAACAGTGACGTTACTGTCACTGTTCTTGCAGGAGGAGACTGAGATGGCCATCTTCAAATACAGTGGTACCTTGGGTTAAGAACTTAATTCGTTCTGGAGGTCTGTTCTTAACCTGAAACTGTTCTTAACTAGAGGTACCACTTTAGCTAATGGGGCCTCCCGCTGCCGCCGTGCTGCCGCCGTGTGATTTTTGTTCTCATCCTGAAGCAAAGGTCTTAACCCAAGGTACTATTTATGGGTTAGCGGAGTCTGTAACCTGAAGCGTTTGTAACCTGAGGTACCACTGTATCTTAAGGGCCGTCACATGGAGGAGGGAGCATACTTGTTTTCTCTTGCTCTGGAGGGTAGGACTCAAACCAATGGCTTCAAGTTGCAAGAAAGTAGATTCCAACTAAACACTCGGAAATACTTTCTGACAGTACAAGCTGTTCAGCTGTGGAACAGACTCCCACGAGAGGTGGTGGATTCTCCTCAATTGGAGGTTTTTAAACAGAGGTTGGATGGCCATCTGTCATGGATGCTTTATCTGAGATTCCTCCATTGCAGGGGGTTGGACTAGGTGACCGTTGGTGTCCCTTCCAACTTTAAGATTCAATGATTATTACTATTTTACTGTATTTACCCCACCCATCCGACTGGGTTGCCCTAGCCACTCTGGGCAGCTTCCAACATATATAAAAACACAATTAAACATTAAAAAACTTCCCTATTCAGGGCTGCCTTCAGATGGCTCGAGGGTTGGATAGCTCCATACCCCCCAACACTTCTCCAATGTATATAGGGACGTCCTAAGGAAAAGCAGGACATTCTGGGATCAAATCAAAAACTGGGACGACGTCTGTAAATCTGGGACTGTTCCTGGAAAACAGGGACACTTGAAGGATCTGAGACCCTGAAAATCCACCACACATAACCAATGCCCATCTCCCCCAAATCTACTGTTTAAAAACTGTAAAAATGTCGTGAAAGTAGAAAGGGAGAAAGAGAAGATCAAACAAGAGTATGAGGTCTAAAGGAAGGTTAAAGGTAAAGGTACCCCTGACCATTAGGTCCAGTTGTGGCTGACTCTGGGGTTGCGGCACTCATCTTGCTTTATTGGCCGAGGGAGCCAGTGTACAGTTTCCAGGTCATGTGGCCAGCATGACTAAGCCACTTCTGGCAAACCAGAGCAGCGCACGGAAACACCGTGTACCTTCCCGCCAGAGCGGTACCTATTTATCTACTTGTACTTTGACGTGCTTTCGAACTGCTAGGTTGGCAGGAGCTGGGACCGAGCAACAGGAGCTCACCCCGTCGCGGGGATTCAAACCGCCAACCTTCTGATCGGCAAGCCCTAGGCTCTGTGGTTTAACCCACAGCGCCACCCGCATCCCAAAGGAAGGTTACTAAACATCAAAACCTCTATTTCCCCATTTCTGTACCTGTTCCTTCTTCTTCAAATTCCGCAGAAAGCTGAACAAAATCCATATAGCCTCTCTCAGGCAGCTTTAAATCGGTTGCATTAATTGTGAAAGAAACATAACCATTCTTGTCTGTCTGAGGAAACAGAGATGAAAAATTATATTTGGAGGCAAAGGCAGCTGGTTAAGGACTCTCATTTTAGAGCCAAGGGCAGCAGAATGGCATTTCAGGGCAGGAGTATGGCCAGTCGCCTCAGCCCTTCAGTTAGCTTACCTGGCCTGTGTAGTGCATTTGAATTGCATCGAGTTCCCTCACTGGCGTATCGTAAAAAAAGTAAAATGATATTTCTCGAGTTACATGTAGGTCTACTTTCCCACGAACAAGCTTCCCATATGTGTACCTGCAGCAGAAGGTGGGAGAACAGTATCATAAAGTAAACCCCCTAAAGCAAATAGTCAGCTTTAATTTGTCTGGGTGGTGGAGGTGGAAATGGAGCTGGTAGCACCAAAAAAACCAGAGAAACTTCTTGATTGAACAGTTTATGGTAGGAAAATCACTTTAGGGTGTGTTGTTCACATTACTGTCTTTGAGTACAGCAAAGTTGCAGTTCTCCAACACTTTCCTCCCAGCTGTTCACATAAACACTCCTCAAACAGTGTGAGATTTGTTTCTGCTTGTGTAACACACTATGGACATTGACAGGGCAGGGATGTCTTTATCCCATGGGTAGGCAAACCAAGGGCCGCGGCCCAGATCAGGCCCAATTGCCTTCTGGATCCAGCCTGCAGATGGTCCAGGAATCGCCACATGGATTGCCAGCACGGGCTTTCTCTCCCTCTCCCTCACACGGCGGCAGCAGCGGCACCTCCTCCCTCCCTCCTCCTGGTTTCTCCCTGCCCTGCCTAGAGGAGGAAGGGGCACAAAACAAATGAAATACCGTGAAAATCCCTGAAACGAGAAGTAATCGACTAGAAATATTGTCTTATGGAAATAAACAAAATAATAAAAATCAAAAACTTTAAGGGAAAAATTAGAAAAACCTAAAATTGAACAAAGCCTTAACGGGATCAATTTCTAGTCGATTACTTCTCGTTTCAGGGATTTTCATGGTATTTCATTTGTTTTGTGCAATTTCTCGGTTCCGTGACTGTCTTTTTTCTACCAGAGGAGAAAGGGGGCTGGGGTTTGTTGGTGCCAGCAGCAGCAGCGCTCGAGCGGCCGCCATTTTAAGCAGCCCCTCTCCGGAGCCCTTTCGTGCACCACTCATCCTCCCTCCGCCAACACCACCGCCAGCTCCTGTCGCTCACAAATCACAGGTAAGCAGCCACAGGGGCTCGTGGTGCTCTTCCATCATTTTTTGTCCAACATATAGTCTGGCCCCCCACAAGGTCTGAGGGACAGTGGACTGGCCCCCTGCTTAAAAAGTTTGCTGATCCCTGCTTTATCCCTATAAAAAGGTGTTTTCACATCTTGGCTACATATGAGCTAGGAAAGGCTTCAGGGTTTCCAAGCTGAGTTGAGAAACAACACATCAGCCATTTTATCACAGCAAAGCTCATGCATTTTGGATACGGTAAATGAAAGAGTGGACCAGCCTTAGGGAGAGATTTCCCCCGTGAATTCACACTGAAGGAAAGAACACCTGATCCATAGGTGCTGATTCCCTGGGGCCTTGGGTGTCTGAGCACCCACAAAATTCCCCATGAAGGGCCGGGCACCCACAAATTTTGGTGCCAGGGCCATGCACGCTGCATGGCACCCACAGCCCTGGGCACCCACAGTCGTGGGGCCAAGCTGGAACTCCTGACCCGACCCCACACTGTCTGAGAAAATACTGGAGGCAGGCATGCCAGAACAATCCTTTTATACCACCCAGAGACTTTCTGAAGGGAATGAAAATTTCGCTAGTTGTTATAGCTTTCTGACTCCACAGTTGCGGCAGAATCATTCCCAATAATGTTTCACATGCAGATGCAAAGATTACTTGATGGCCTGTTGTGGAGAAATGCAGGAAATGTGGAAAGTATGTGTATGAGGGAGCAGGGAGGGAAGAAGTGGTGCTTGACTTTTTCTGCAAAGTGACAGGAAAGGAAAAGAAGCTTTCTGGACAAACAAAAAACTAGACCATAATTGATAGGTCACTGGAAGGGAAAGAGAGAAAAAGGTGAAAGGAAAGAAGCCGGACTGGAACAAACAGATTTGCTTTACCAAATACCTCAGGTGCTTGGAATATCCTTTTTTTCGCCTGCAATTTAGTCCTCCAGAAACAGAGCAGGGGAAAAGGACACAGTTCTGATGCCCGCCTATTCTGTCCTCATTATTGGGGATGAAATATTCTCCATCAACCGTTGGCATGGTCTTTGAGGACACACAAGATTTTGCTCACCTGCCAAGCACTTTGACTTGAACTTCTTCATCCGCTCTGGTGACAAGTTGTGGAAGTTCAAACACCACTTCATATTTTGGCAGCACTGCAATGGAGAGGAGAAGAAGAAGAAGAAGAAGAAGAAGAAGAAGAAGAGCAGTAAGGGATGCTTTAAAAAGAAGAAGAAGAAGAATTGGAATAGCAGATTGCTAAAAACACCAAGACCAATAGTTCTGGGGTAATTGCATTTGGTTAAAAGATACGAGAGGAGAACGTTAACTCCAGCAAGTGCTGCTGTCTGGTCAGATTTTGCTTCTGCAGCGTATTTTGATTTTAAAAGCAAATTAACAAAACTCCAAACCAGAAGAGATCCTCTGTATGGATCTTGCATATCATATCTTGCTTGACCCTAAGCTGAACTTAAAATGCGCACACCTATAGATGTAGGTGCTTTAATTTAGCAGGTGGGTGGAAGGAAAAAGAGGCATTGTTTTGCCTTCCTTCAGGGTCATTTTTTAGCATTATATTATCATAGCCAGCTGGCGATGCAATAAGGTTTTGACCTAACTTTGATCTCCTCGTTTTTCCTCTGTTGCATGTGGGATGGTTGCAAAGTGACAGGTGTCAAATTGATGTGCATTTCTTCACCAACTGTGTTCACTGGGACATTGCATGAGATGCATTTGTGAGCCAGTACAGTGCTTAGAGTGTTTGATAAGGACCAAGGATACCAGAGTTGAACCCGCCCCAAACTCCGCCATGGGTGGGTGACTTTGGACCAATTGTTGCCTCTCAGCCTAACCTACCTCACAGGACTATACAGTCATACCTCGGGTTGAATATGCTTCATGTTGAGCGCATTTGAGTTGTGCTCCACAGCAACCCAGAAGTAACGGAGTGCGTTACTTCCGGGTTTCGCTGCTCGTGCATGCGCAGATGCTCAAAATGATGTCACGCGCATACACAGAAGTGGTGAAAAGCAACGTGCGCAGACATGCTGTCGCTAGTTACATTTGCTTCTGGATGCGAATAGGGCTCCGGAAAGGATCCCATTCGTATCCAGAGATACCACTGTATATGCTACCTTGAGCTCATTGAAGGAAAGGTAAGGTATAAATGTAGCGCTCTCTCTCTCTCTCTCTCTCTCTCTCTCTCTCTCTCTCTCTCTCTCTCTCTTTAAAATCAGCACCTCACATTTCTATCTCCTCCCAGATCTTTTCTCTAGAACATCACTGCTGCATTTTGTTCCAGGAAAGACAGCAACATATTGAAGAGCTAGTAACTTTGCCATTCACAACGTCTAGACAGAATTAGCATGGGGAATGAGCGTGTGCACAAGGCAACACAAGCAGGAGCCCCCCTGATCCCCCCTACACAGTTGTATAGTAAGCCCGCAACTTATGGCGGGGGTTATGTTCCAGTGGACAGCCCCAAACCAAAGTCAAAATACATTGAGTTCAATGGTGGGTGGGATCGCCAAAGTCTTCCTCCCCCCCCCCCAGACACCTGCCCCCTTTCTGCTCCCCCCCCATTTTATTTTTTTGCCAAGCACATAAAGCTGGATGAGCAAAAGCTAAATGTGTGTAAGTTGCAGGCTTACTGTACAGGCATGAGTCTTTTCTGCAGATGACCTAACAACCTGCTGTTGTGTTTGCTTTCTGCATTTTGAACAGCTGAAAACGGCAGTATTGAAAGGGACTTCAGCGCAGGCAAATCTCTCTTCCTTTCAGAAGCGCCAAGTTCACGCACATCGGAAGGAAGCCATGAGGCCTGATGTGGCCCTCCACCAGCATGGGGAGGCCAGGCGGGGCCTGCTAGCACAGCAGATGCCCCATGTATATGGGCAATCTATCCGGAAGATATTTGTATTCTGAGGAGATGCTGATATGGATGACATTATGGGTGCCCTGCCAGCCAGCTGTTGACCTTTCTTCCAAGTAGCTTCTAATTTCTGCCACACATCTCGGAGAGCAGTCAGCAAAACCCATCCAAGCCCTGCTACTGCCTTTTGCCCCGCTTTCTCTCCCATTCCTGCTGCCTCCAAGCATTTAAGCATGGCATTAGGAATTGGCCCTCCAAACTCAGCTATCTCAGCTTCCCAAGACACCGGCGGGGTCAGCTGGTTCAAGACTTGAGCCACTGGCCCCCAAGCATCTGTGCTAGGCCAACCACAGATGTGGCTCTGACTACCCTTTCCTTGCTTAGAGTAATTTCTTCTCCCCCAAAAGGGCATTACTTCTGAATCTTGCCAACATGGGGCCTTCCGCCACAGCAGGGAGGGACGATGGGGCCCTCTGCTGCTGTGGGGAGGCCCGACGGGGCTCAGCCACTCAAGATTGGAAGGACTTAGGCCCATCCCCACATACTTTGGGGTAGGGCTGAGCTGTCCTCGGCCCCATAGACTTGGAACCTAACAATAACAATAACAATTTATTATTTATATGCTACCCATCTGACTGGGTTGCCCCAGCCACTCTGGATGTCTCCCCACAAAGTATTAAAAGCACAACAAAACATCAACCATTAAAAACTTCCCTGAACATATGCTTCCTTTTATTCTTAGAACGATTCCCACAAGCCACGTGGTTTTCCCCAGAAACTTACCATATTCCTCCACAGTGAATACTTTCCTATTTCTGTAGTCCTCTCCCATTTTGAAGGTGTACGATCCCAGGGCCGCTTCCGAGGCCAGAGGGAACGACAGATCCACAATGCCATGGTGAGGCTTCACGTCCACCCATTGGCCTATTCGGTTCCCATTAGGATCCTGGGATAAGACCAAAAGGACTGTGAGGTTCGTCCCCTTGGCTGCAGCAATAGCAATGTTCACATAACCAGATGAACCACATCCTGGAGGAGGCTGGGTTATCCCAAGAAATTGGGATTTCTTGCCTGATCTCCTGTCCCTGCAAAACGTGAGCAGGAGCTGACTAGACTGGCAGTACAGTCATACCTTAGTTCTCGAACAGAAGTTCATTTGACTTCCGGAAATGTTCGAAGTGCGTCTTCCGATTGGCTGCAGGAGCTTCCTGCACTCAACTGGAAGTTGCAGAAGCTGTGGCGGACTTTTGGGTTCCAAAGAATGTTCGCAAACTGGAACACTCACTTCTGGGTTTGCAGCATTCGAGAGCCAAAACGTTTGAGTTGCAAGGTGTTCGACAACCAAGGTATGACTGTAGAGTCAACAAAGATGACAGGACAGTCCTCTATGGCAGCAGTCTTCAACTTTTTCCAACCTGAGACCCACCTTAGTCCTAAGCTGCATTTGGGGTAGGGATAAAGGAATCCTCTCAGTTTCTAACTTTCCCTGATCTTTAGTTCTTGACATTTTCACATTAGATGGTGGGGATGATTTTAAAGCCCTTGTGGAAATTTATCAGCATCTTGGTGCAAGTTTCTCCACATATGCACACTTTGGCAAAGCAATTTCTCCTAACAGAATGGATTTGTCTCCATTTGCACCCTTTGGCGTAGCCCAGGGGTGCCAGAGAGAGGCAGCTGCCCCCCATCAATAAAAATAAATAAAAATGCATAGCTCAGTTTCTTCCCTCCCCTAACAAAAATCCTGGCTACACCCATGTCTGCACCATATACTTGTTGTACAAAATTGGGGGGTGGTCTTTACAGCCCAACCCCCTAAGGGGATCAGAGTCCCCTAAGTCCAGAGAAGAAGGCATGGAGGCTATAACCAGTAGAAGAAAAGCAAGGCAGATATTTATTTTTTCTGTTGCAATGGAGTCCCCCTACCCCTGTATAACACATTCAAAGCTGTATCATGCCACTATGGCTTCCCCCAAGGAATCCTGGGAACCGTCATTTGTTAAGGGTGCTGAGAGTCCTTATGAGATTCCCTTATTCCCCTCACAGAGCTACCATTCCCAGAGTCATTTAACAGGCAATCTCTCTTCCCAGGGGACACCCTCTTCCATCCTCGTCTTGCAGCCCAAAGAGACAGATTTCTTTCTCTTCCCTTCTGCCTTCCTCCTGCTGCCAGAGCCAAGTGTGTATAACTGAATTCACGCTAATAATATGCATGTATGATGCAGGTGCGCTGTATTTGCATTTCAAATGACGCTTCCATGGTTACAATGGAATCTTCCCTTGAAAACCAAAAAGTGGCTTTGGGGAGGTGTTTTATTTTATTGGACTTGGCAGGGTGACAAAGTTAAATCCCCCCCTCTCTGCCTCCATCCTCACAGTCCTGAGGCTGCCATTTATATAGTAAAAATGTACATTTTGATTGCATTCAGGCAATTAATATCACATTTAGTTTGCAATAGTTTGGGGGCCAATTCAGAAAGGCAGTTGGCATCTTCTTGTGGCACTTCTCATATTGCTTTAGCAGTTGCTGGCAGGTTTTTGGGTGAATGCAGGCAACCGTTGACCAAATAGTCATTAACATTTACCACAGTGAGGGCACATAACCTTCTGTTGAGTCTTACGACAGGTTGAGGATAATTCCACTATTGTATTGCATCCCATGAATAGGAGAATGCAGAAGTACAGGTGTATGGCTCAGTTCTCATAATTTGGCAGGGAAATATAGACAACCGGCTTATCATGTGGATATCTATGTATGGTGATGTCAGGGACTGGACTGAGGAGGAATGGTGGGGATCGCCTCCCCTTCCTGAACTGTTATGTACTGAAGTTATCACCCTGGGCCAGCAGGGGTATACTGTAGATAGTTATGCAAATGAAGGATTGAAAGTGATTGGATAGTTTTAGAAAGTTGCTACAGTAACATTGTACTAGAGCTCTATATAAGCAGGCTGACTGAACCCTTCAGCTCAGTTCTGTTCTGGCCTCTGAATAAACAAGAGCTGTTTGAAGAATCGCTGTGTCGTCTGATATGTTCACCCACAACATAACATGAATGTTCCCAAGAAGAGCAGGACAGTATAGATTTGCAACAGTGGTTTGTGGAAGGGCATAGTTCAGAGGCTGCAGAGGGGAGAAGCTGGGAAATATTGGGAGAGGAACAGCAGGAAGAAGAAGAAGCACCAGGGGAGAGACAGCTGACAGACTCAGTGTCTTTGGAAAGCATGCCTGACCCCCCTTCTCCCAGGAGCTGGCGTGCATTGAGAGTAGTAGAACAGAAAGCTCAGAGGCAGAAAGCACAGATCAGCCAGAGCAGGGATGACGTAGGATAAGGGAGACTGAGGGGGTGGGACTTGGAGCAACACCATTATCTAAGAAAGACCGTATTCCTGCATCTCTCTCTCTGTGAATATTGACTAAACTACTTGGTAAGAACTCTTCTTGTTTATCTGCTTCTTGACTGCCACCGTGGGAGGGACAGGATTCCCTGTAGCCTAACAGGTGGTAAGTACTTAATAAATGACAATATTCATGGAAAGGGTCAGCGTAGACCTACATTTCACACCCACTGCTCTTTGATGGTATGCCTACTTAGGTTCAAGCCAAAAGCAAATCTATTTTAACAAGAGCAACTCACGGAAGGGACCACTGGGGTTGTTTCCCCTGTCCAGCAGCCTCTCCAAGCCAAAACTATAGTTCCCAGGTTTACAATCACAACCACATTACTTTAAATGTGTAGTGTAGACATGCCCTGATGTTCAAGTGGTCTCAAAGGACAGGATGGGAACAAAAGGAAAACATCACGACCAACGCTAGTTACTTACTCTCAGCTCTAGCAAAGGAATCTGCAAATGACAAGAGAGAGGGACAACGTCAGTGTCAATGAGAAACAGAGCAGCTTCCAAGTCCCCCAGCATTCTGTAAAACCAGCCAAGGAAATGACAGTTCTGTCCTGCCTGCACTCTCGAACTGACATTACTAGCAGCATGATAAGATAGCAATTGCAACCCATCTGTGGGCTATAGGAAATGAGGCTGGGTCAGCTGTTTGCCTTGCTTGCCAATCTTCTGCCATAGAATCAGACTTCTGGAATTCCAATTCTAGAATTGGAAGGGACCCTAAGGGTCATCTAGGGTCACCTGCAATGGAAGAATCTCAGCTAAAGCATCCATAACAGATGGCCATCCAAACTCTGCTTAAAAACCTCCAAGGAAGGAGAGTCCACCACCGCCCAAGGGAGACCGTACCTGCACCTACAGACCTACATATGTGGGAACATCTGTTCAAGCACCAGCCCCCATCATGCTGATATTGATCATGTGACCACTAGAGGGCATGTAAAGAAAGGGTTCTGGTTGGTGGATGCACCGCACAAGTCCCACTATTCGAACACAGGAAATCGTTTTTTTAGGCAAGAGTTCACATAACAAGTTGACGATTTGATTCCTATGAGGAAATTTCCAATGCGTGAAATATTGACCCCAGAATGAAAGGGGAAAATAGGAAAACCCCTGGAAACTTTGCAAAAGATAAAGAAGGAAGGGGGAGACAATTCCCCTTCGTTCCACCATGGTTTATGGTGAAACGGCTGTCGTGAACCAGCAAAACACAAAAAAGTAAGGCTTGTTTAAGGCTGCTTATTTGTTTACAGCACCACACACAGGTCTGGCTGTTCAGATATCTCAGGGTGGCCAACTCTCAAGAGACTGTGATCTCCTCACAGAGTTAAAAACGGGCAGTGATCAGGATGAGGGGGGTTCAGGTCAAAGTTGTTTAGCTTTTTTTAGGGAGGAGGAAAGCCTCATTTTTGGTGGGGTGCAGGACAAAAATGTTGACCTTGTTTTAGCTTTTTTGAGGGGTGCCAGTGATCTACCACAGACATCCAGTGATCTACCACAGACATCCAGTGATCTGTCGGTGGATCACAATCTACCTGTTGGACGTGCCTGAGATATCTGAATCTGCAGTTTGTATAGTGAAGTTTGTGTCCTTATGTTTCATCACCACTGCAATGCTCCTCAGTGAATTTTAATACAGAGCTAATGTCCTGCAGAAACTCTGGGTCCAATTCACAAGCCAATGGAAGCATGAGAAACTCCTAAAGATGTTCCCCAATTGAGAAATAACAAAGTATTTGTCTCTGGGTCCAGTAAGGAGACCTTCCTGGGCTTATGACATTTTGAGGGATTGATAGTCTGTGATTATAATAAGAGACCAATACGTACAGATTTATTGCGGGCCTTAAATTGATCATCAAGCTGCACAATTCGAAGTTTTACTGAAGGGGGAAAACAAAGAAACAGAGAGATTATTCGTTTCTGGTTTTTGTTGTTGCTCCCACATACTTCCTTCATGTTGTTGCATTTTAAAACCAAGGACTAGATTTCCACCCCCTGCTGAATTAGCAAGGCAAATTGTTGATGTCAACTTATTATTGTATGCAAATCTGTAGAGCATCTGGGCTCTTGGAAGGCACTCGGCTTTGGTTTAATAGCTTAGTTCTTGGAACACTGAGTTTGCTTATTTGATTCCTATTTGCCGGGAACACCATTCCATCCCCAAAGATGGGACAGAAGCTGCAGTCATTCTCCCGGTTCCATGGCCACTCCGATACCCACCTCTCTCTCCAGGCTTGTAAAAGGGCTTGTCTAGATCCATCAGGTTAATTGTGGGAGAGCTCTTGACCTGCACCTTCTTGGAACTCTTAAAGCTCACACTGTCACCCTGTAGGACTAGGATGTGAACACGGGCCATTTCTCCTTCCTTCACAGTGCCAAAGAGAAAAGCAAAACAGGTTCTAGCAGGAGGACCGAGAACAGAATAGTATTTTGCAGTAGAGAGGGTATGTCTCAAAAACTGCCCCTTGCTCTTCTACTAACTTCGCTCTCCCCTAGGGATCAGGGAGTCAACACCACACACACACACACACACACACACACACACACACACACTTCCATTTATTACTCCCCCTCCCAATAGATACACATCCCCTTCTCTCTCTTTGCATGTCCATCTTGGTTTTCTCTTTCATCCATGTTCTCTCAGTACAGTTCCACCTCCACCCTCTTCTCTTTCCCCTTCTCTTCTCTTCCTCTTAAGTCATTCCCCCCTTCCTCTCTAATTTAAATTCTCCCAGTGCCAAGGGTGCATGAAAGAAAGGGAATGATTGGGAAATGCAAGACTTACCAATGGAATGTAGTAGCTCTCTGTTTTCCGGGCAACAAAGGCTGGTACCTGAAGAGGGCAAGATGGAGGTGTGGAAATGTTAAGGATAGTAGGAAATGATATACTGAATAAATATTATCATTCCTTCACTCACGCTACTGAGTGATGTAGCAGAGCAGATTCCCCTCAATATTGTTGTTGTTGTTTAGTCGTTTAGTTGTGACCGACTCTTCGTGACCCCATGGACCAGAGCACGCCAGGTACTCCTGCCTTCCACTGCCTCCCGCAGTTTAGTCAAACTCATGCTGGTAGCTTCGAGAACACGGTCCAACCATCTCGTCCTCTGTCGTCCCCTTCTCCTTGTGCCCTCCATCTTTCCCAACATCAGGGTCTTTTCCAGGGAGTCTTCTCTTCTCATGAGGTGGCCAAAGTATTGGAGCCTCAGCTTCACGATCTGTCCTTCCAGTGAGCACTCAGGGCTGATTTCCTTTAGAATGGAGAGGTTTGATCTTCTTGCAGTCCATGGGATTCTCAAGAGTCTCCTCCAGCACCATAATCCAAAAGCATCAATTCTTCGGTGATCAGCCTTCTTTATGGTCCAGATCTCACTTCCATACTTCACTACTGGGAATACCATAGCTTTAACTATACGGACCCCTCAATATAGCAGGAAGCTAATTTGCAGATTCGTTTGAATCTCTTTAGTTAAGTAATCCAATCTGGTTTGCCCAGATGGATTATTCCTGGTGTCCCCTTTTATCCCTCTTAAAAGAATAAAGAGAAGAGTCCTTCCTTTAGAAGTAACAAGAAGTTTACTCACATTTCAGTTCACCATTTGATCCCTGAAAGGCAGGCTTTACTTAGTAGTTACATAACAAAGTCTGAGTTTGTCTCATATGGAGATTGAGCTCATGTGGTGCTGGCTGGGAGCCAGCAGACAGCAAAATTACATTAAGAGAACAAAATGGCTGCAGGAGAGCAGCATGGCAGCAAGAGATCAGCATCAAGAGAGAGAAAATGGCTGCGTGACTCGGCTCTTTTATGGAGTCAGCCAGGGCCACGCCCATCTCCCAGATCACATGCAGGGGGAGGAGGCTCCAGACCAGTGGAACAGGAAGTTACACTGACTGGAGTAACATCCCCTTGCCTGTGCTCACTCTAGGGAAATAAGGAGTGTTGCATTTGACTTCCAATGGATTATATCCCATAGGAGGGATGGAAGAAAAGGGGTTAAGTATAACAAAGGTAAGAGATTAAGCAGAAAACATACGAGAAGCATCTGTGAAAACTGGGTAGATTTAACCTATAAAGATGATTTAGTAGAGGAACCATTGCTTTTTACCATGTTGGAACATATCTGGGCATGGGATATATTTTTGCCATAGAGGAGTTTGGCCAGCTAGTCCTGGGCTCAGTTGAGGCCATTGTCTTCATTCATAAACCTATCCCTGCTCCCCACCGAACCATCATTCCTAGACCCATTCCCACACCTGCCTCTTCACCAGCTCCGTCTGGGAATTTTGCTCCAGCTGTACGTAACACTCTCTGTAAAGCATGTGGTCTTTAATGTTCTGGACCGCCTGTGTATAAAATGGGAATGCGTATTTTTGCCTGTCTGCTGGTGCCCTGAAGTTCATAAAACCAAGGCATAGGTGTCCACCATTGCTGATGTGCCTAAGTGCACATTTCTCTCTTTCCAAAGACAGGAAATCTGAAAACTTCTCTGAGCAGGTGTTCCAAGGGGAGGAGCACATGATTGACAAGGAAGGTCTAGGAAGTGAGTAGATGAAAGTGGTCTCAGGTAACATGCAGAACTTTTTGGTGAGCTTGGGAGGAAGGCTTCAAGGGACAAAGGCCTACCTATGGACAAGGAATCCTGCTAAGAGCCTAGTGAATTTAGAGACTCTTTTAAACTAGAGCAAGTGGGTTGCATTTAACCAATTTTAATTTGTTTTTGCTCCAAAGGGAATACAGTGGTACCTTGGGATGCGAACAGGATCCGTTCCAGAGCCCTGTTCGCATCCTGAACGCAACGTAAGCCGCGACGGTGCGTCTGCACATGCGCGGGTCACGTTTTGCCGCTTCTGCGCATGCATGTAACATCATTTTGAGTGTCTGCGCATGTGCAAGCAGCAAAACCCGGAAGTAACGCACTCCGTTACTTCCGGGTTGCTGCGGAGCGAAACTCAAACATGCTCAATACGAAGCACATTCAACCCGAGGTATGACTGTATTCCAGGTTTCTGTAATTTCTCTGTAACATTTGCATGTTTTATACTTCATCGCTTCCTGCTACTCTCATTCATCCTATACACTATTTTCCTGTTCCTGTGTGGGCTTTGATTATTCCAAACACTCTCAACACTTGCAGTTTTACTATCACCCTACCTAAGGAGGCTTCAGAGAGACCCCTGGGAAATTTTGTAGGCTGTTTGGTAAGGGGCAGCCTGGCAAATAATTGAGCTCCTAATCTCTTATTGGCAGTGAGTACAAGAGAGGGGCATGCACTATTGTGGCTAGGTATCCCTTCCGCAGGTGGTCCAGGATGTAGGGTGGATTAGACATGCCTGTCCCATTCTCTGACTTTATTTATATTGATATTGTGTTTATATATTGATATTATTTATGCATTTTTTATTTGAATGCAAATCATTTGACATAGTTTTTTATTGCACTTATTATGCTTGTATATATTTATGCATTTTTACTTATTTATTGTATTTTATCTATTGTAAGGGACGCGGGTGGCGCTGTGGGTTAAACCACAGAGCCTAGGACTTGCCGATCAAAATGTTGGCGGTTCAAATCTCCACGACGGGGTGAGCTCCTGTTGCTCGGTCCCTGCTCCTGCCAACCTAGCAGTTCGAAAGCATGTCAAGGTGAAAGTAGATAAATAGGTACCGCTCCGGAGGGAAGGTAAACGGTGTTTCTGTGCGCTGCTCTGGTTCACCAGAAGCGGCTTAGTCATGCTGGCCACATGAGCTGTATGCCGGCTCCATCGGCCAATAAAGCGAGATGAGTGCCGCAACCCTAGAGTCGGCCACGACTGAACCTAATGGTTGGGGGTCCCTTTACTTTTACCTTATCTATTGTAAACCACTTTGAGATCTTTGGCTAGTAAGCGGTCTACAAATGGAAATAATAATAACAATAAGGCTATTCTCAGCAGCCTTCACATGGTAGCTCATGACTATGATGCTCAAGCAAGATAATGTGAAACAGACTACACACGTGAAATGGATTTTATATTTATAAGATGTAACTGTTTGTAAGGAGGAAAAAGCCATCGACTGTAAGAGTGGCAAGTGAAGGATGACAACTGGACATTAAGTAAGAAATGGTGCAGCTACGGGAGGAAATGATCGACATATGTTTGCTACAGGAGCAGGAAACCTGATTTTAAGAAATTTTATTAAATTTAAGTAATTCGGGTTGATTTGTAATAATTTGGAAAATTAATAAAAATAATTTGAAAAACAAAGATAATGTGAAAGAGAGCTCCCTTTGTTGCAGGGTTGTGGCCATGCAGATATCACTGGGCTACAACTTCCACCATCCCTCATCATTATCCATACTGGGGCAGACGGGAGCTGGAAGCCATTGAGTTGCTTGCAATATATGAAACTTGCCTGGAAGCTGGTGCATTCATAGGTCCCTGGTTTCTCCACATCCTTCTCGAGCAGGATGTGGTTCTGCAACGTCATCTCTAATGTTATTTTCAGGTGGACTGTCTCCGGGAGGTTGCTCAGAAGCACACAGAACTCTTCGGTATCCGGATGGTGAATGACTGCTGGGAAGGTCAATAGATAGTGGCTGCAAGAGAAGAAAGGACCATTGAAGAAGTTGCTCTTGGCCTTTAGAGAAGCAGCTAAAAGGACACTCACCTGTTGCTTTCTGGGGCAGGGATAGTCAGCTGGCAGCCTGCAAATCACATTCATATACCCATCAGATTTTTATTGGCTTACCCCTCTCTTTGCTATACAAAGAAGCAGCTTGTTGCCTGGAATACAATCATCTGTTTGGGAAATGAGAAGCTACTGTTGGGGGACCCAAGGGCCCCAAAATGTGATAATGTGGACCCCCGAGTGTGACTGGTAAAAGGGAACTTATAGTATTTAGATCCCATCCTTCTTCCCGAAGGAGCCCAGAACAGCAAACACATCCATAAAATAATATAGTTTTAAAAACCAGTTTTTTAAAAATCTTCTAAAAGCACTTAACATTTTCTTTAAAAGTTAAGAACTTAAAGGGGAAAAAACTACACATATAAGACCACTGACTCTCACAGCTAATAATATCACAGTGGGCAAATCTTTCAGCTACCATATGCCTAGGGAATGTTTTTAGATACTTCCTGAAGGTTAAGAATGAGCAAGACTAGAGAGGGCATTCCACAAAGTGAGAACCACCACCCGGAGGGAACTTATAGTAGCCGATCGCTTTGAGGCTCACTGGAAGGACAGATTGTGAAGCTGAGGCTCCAATACTTTGGCTCCCTCATGAGAAGAGAAGACTTCCTGGAAAGGACCCTGATGTTAGGAAAGATGGAGGGCACAAGGAGAAGGGGACGACAGAGGACGAGATGGTTGGACAGTGTTCTCAAAGCTACCAGCATGAGTTTGACCAAGCTGTGGGAGGCAGTGGAAGACTGGAGTGCCTGGCGTGCTCTGGTCCATGGGGTCACAAAGAGTCGGACACGACTAAACTACTAAACAACAACAACAACATCGCTTTGAGAAAATGCTGAGAATGCCTTTCGCTTTGCAAGCGCCCATCGCCCCAATGGGGCAGAGAACAGCTAAAATCCTTATCACGCTAGAACACAAATACATGGTACAGAGCACAAAGCACAATAAGCGTTCGCAACCAATCATGCAAGGAAATGCAGACACTGCAAATGTTGAATGTATCTAGAAATGAATAAAGCTATATGCCAGGATGCTAAGGCTGAGCACAAGTGTGCCAAGGTGAAATGTATCTAAATGTATTTTGGCCAGCAACAGCTTGCTTGCTTCTTTGAATGAGGTAATGAGAAATGTTTCTATACTCCAAGTAGGCTCAGTGGGACTGCTATTCTCACTTGCACCATTAACTACTCGTGTTCCTACACAGTGGTACGTCGGGTTGCAGACGCTTCAGGTTACAGACGCTTCAGGTGACAGACTCCGCTAACCCAGAAATAGTACCTCGGGTTAAGAACTTTGCTTCAGCATAAGAACAGAAATCTTGCAGCGGTGGCATGGCAGCAGAGGGAGGCCCCATTAGCTAAAGTGGTGCTTCAGGTTAAGAACAGTTTCAGGTTAAGAACAGACCTCCAGAATGAATTAAGTTCTTAACCAAAGGTACCACTGTACTTGGACTGCAGACCTAGAACATATATACCGTAGATCTATTTATACTGAGGCTGTAGATCTATAAAATCTGTACATTGATCTATGGATCTGTCATCCCAGCATGAGGAATGGATGGTGCACAGCAGCCATGTCAATTTTCCTGTCATGGGTGTTGGGAGGTGGGGTGGTCCGGGAGAGGGGTCCTTGCTGCCTTTGCATGTGGTAGTGGGCAAGGGCTCTGCCTTGTCTGTGAGGGTGAGGCACCCATAAGTGGCACCTCCAAGGTCTGGCACCAGCCTTGCTCCGAAAAGTAATGGGAAAAGCCCAGGGAAACAATTTGATGATGACATTCCCCAGAAGAAAAATGAAAATAAAGAGTAGCAATTTCATAATAACCACCCAAGACCACAATAATTCTGTTTTTATATGTTCTGGAAGTTGCCTGGAGTGGATGGGGTATAAATAATAAAATTATTATTATTATTAAGAAGAGCCCTACTGTAGCAAATCAAAAGCTCCTCCAGACCAGCACCCTGTTCTTACAGGAGCCAACTAGATGCCTGGAAGAAGCACCTGACCAGCACCCTGTTCTTACAGGAGCCAACTAGATGCCTGGAAGAAGCACCTGAGCACCACAGCATTCTCTCCAATTGTGATCCCCAGCAAGTGGTATTTAGAGGAATACTCACATCCCACTTAAAAATCTGCCCAGGAAATAGAAATGAAAAATAAACATCTTACAGGTCTGAAATGACTGGAGCTGTGAGTGAGAGCAGAGCCAGGGCCCAGAGGAACATAGCTGCCCCCATAGTTGGAGCTGCGATGGGCAGCAGAGATCTCCGTTGGTGCTCAGAACAGCCAGCGCTGGTGTAGAGACCTGAATAGTCGCCCAGTGATTCCTCTGTTCACCCACGAGGCACATGAACTTAATTTCATCTGAGTCAATATTGACTCTCCTCCTCCTCCTCAGAGTAAACACCATATGTCCCTGAGGCTCCTCCCTGAACAGCTGCGACTGTTCAGATGAAAGAGAGACCACTCACTGCTTGCCAGCCTTCAAGGCAAACTGAGAAGGGATTAGAAATGGTGTGAACCAGAATCTGTTGTCTTTGTCCATGGAGACAAGACTACAGATTGTCTTGTCTTTTCCCAGTGGTGATGTATGGAAGTGAGAGCTGGACCATAAAGAAGGCTGATCACCGAAGAATTGATACTTTTGAATTATGGTGCTGGAGGAAACTCTTGAGAGTCCCATGGACTGCAAGAAGATCAAACCGATCCATTCTGAAGGAAATCAGCCCTGAATGCTCACTGGAAGGACAGATCGTGAAGCTGAGGCTCCAGTACTTTGGCCACCCCATGAGAAGAGAAGACTCCCTGGAAAAGACCCTGATGTTGGGAAAGATGGAGGGCACAAGGAGAAGGGGACGACAGAGGATGAGATGGTTGGACAGTGTTCTCGAAGCTACCAGCATGAGTTTGACCAAACTGCGGGAGGCAGTGGAAGACAGGAGTGCCTGGCGTGCTCTGGTCCAGGGGGTCACGAAGTGTCGGACACGACTAAACAACAACATCGAACCAGCATCTAATGAGGGCCAACCAAATGGCAACACATATATACCCGTTTCCCCAGGCCTACAGTGTTTCTGTGATTTCATCACCTGGAGAGGGAAAAGATATTCAGAAACCAAGAATCATCCTATTGAGATATATGATGTGTTCAAGGGCTAGATAGGAATTGGATAACTGTGGGAAATCCTTGGAGGCCTGGAAACCAAAAGGGTAGGGCAATATGTTCATAGAATTGTAGAGGTGGAAGGGATCTCAAGGGCCATCTAGTCTAACCCCCCTCCAATGCAGGAATTTCAGCTAAAGCATC
Source organism: Podarcis gaigeae (assembly GCF_964106915.1). Classification (NCBI taxonomy): domain Eukaryota; kingdom Metazoa; phylum Chordata; class Lepidosauria; order Squamata; family Lacertidae; genus Podarcis; species Podarcis gaigeae. The sequence goes on along the minus strand of NC_139694.1, from coordinate 30,808,938 downwards.
CATGACAGATGGCCAAATGTCCTTCAGACTCCAAAAAAGCTATCCATATTTCCTTTTGGGAGCTTTTTTCTTTTTAAAAAAAGAACTAGAAGATTCCCTGGCTTGCAGGAGTGCTACCCAGAACTGATAGAACTTACTTGGCTAAGCAGACAACAACACCTGCACAAGCTCTGCTATCTCCTTTTATTTAGAACTCTTGCAAAATGTGTGCTCAAGATACGGTCTGTGTAGTTTGGATGCAAACCCCCCCACTATTTCCCCATCCCCTCTGGGTGGAGAAACCAATAAAGAATGAGCTCGGGCTACGTGGTTTGCATCCTGCAAGGACTGGATGTGCTGAATAATAGTTTCAGGCCCCCTCAGCTGGCTTGTTTGTACTCTGCCTCCTGTCGGGAAGGAGGCTGCCAGATGGATTGATTATGACACTGCATGTACGTGTGCCTTGAATGATACGGAATAGATTCAAAGTGAACTTTATACATGCTAAGAAGGACAGGTAAACATGGAGGGAGAGCGATCTGTGGGTCAGTGACTGGCCAGACTACCTATAGTACATTGAGATTGGCATCAGCTATTGAACTGTCAGGGTTCAATAGCTGGCAAGGCTACTAGAACTTAAGTGATAAGGCAATTGTAATTTATAAGGTTTTATATAAACCTGTGGAGGGAATAGTCAACCAAAGGTATCTGATAGAAGAAAGCACCACAGAAGCAATTCAAGTTTCTGTTTATTTTCCAAACTAGAGTTCCATTGCATGGTTCATGTTGTAAAAGACAGAGCCACTTTTCCCCCAAACGGTTCCCAGCTCCTTAAGTTTGGCTCGTCTGAATTCCTTTTTCCCCCCATCCTGTGCCTGTTGCACCATAGGAATCTCTCCATCTAAACCAAGAAGAAGAAAAAGAAATGTAAGTTCTCTTCAATATGGAATCCAGAGTGGGAGATGCAGGAATGGATCCTTTTAGGGTACATAGAAATCGCATTTCTTCTCCTGGAATAGGGAGGGGAACATAATAAATCCGGATAGGTTTTCCCTTCTGCCTACTAGTCTGAAGGAAAAGGCCTTATATATCTGTGAAATCTGCATCCACTATATGAAATGCAAATTAGCCTAGGATAAATAAAGCAGTTCATTGTTAGCATCACAGAGCATTTTAGACATAGGACTTGTCCATACCTCCATTTGCCCCACCGATTACCCTCGGGGAAACCTGATCTTTAGAGTTGTCAGAACACACAGCAATGGGGTTTTCTGCAGATTGCTGTTTGTTCCAATTTAGCACTAAAGAGTGAGTTTTCCAGGGGGAAATGACGGAAAGGCAAAAACCCTATATGCACAGAGGCCTAAAGCAAAGATGTCTGATTTCTGGCCTATGCATGACTCACCTCAGTAGCAGGGGTCTTCATATTCCACTGTGGACTGTTCATCTGAAAGAAATTAAAGCAGATCATTAAACTCAGCACTGGCCACAATCATGATATCCTCACTTCCTGATGCCTCTCTTCATTCTTCCATAGAACCACAGAATTGTAGAGTTGGAAGAGATCCTGGGGGTCCAACCCTCTGCAATGCAGAAAGGCAACATAAAGCAACTAGTTGGAGAGACCCATGATAATTCTTGGTGGGACAGCATCCTTAGCATTTGCCATTTTACAGCCCATTCACTTAGGTCCTTTTGGAGCTCTTCACAATCCGTTTTCGTTTTAATGACCCTCAACAATTTAGTACCACCAGCAAACTTGGCCATCTCACTGCTCACTTCTAACTCTAGATTGTTCATGAACAAGTTAAGAACCACAGGCCCCAATACCGAACCTTGGGGGACTCTGTTTCCCACATCCCTCCAGCAGGAGAACTGTCTATTTTCCTTACACTCTGCTTCCTGCTACTTTAGCCACTTCCTGACGCATATTTTTGTTTGAAGATCAGCAGTTTCACATTTGAGCTCTTTGAGAAATCTTGGATGGAGACCACCCAGACCGAAGAATTTGCCGGTTGCTATTCCATCTATTAGGCCTAGAACTTTGTTGGCTTCCCATCAACCATATGATTCCAAACTGGAACTTAGACTTCATAATATGTGGCCTCCCTAAGCTGAAGGCACCTATGATGGCCCACAATTTTTTGCTGATTGACTGAGACTGTAAATACAGGGTGATTACAGAACGCCTGAAGGCCATAGTACATAGATGGTGGACTTTATTTGGCTGGACAGGTCACAAGCTGCACAGACTTGTGAGAATCACAATGAATTAAAAATGTTACTATTTTTCAACATGAGGAAGAACCTACCTGGCTGATAATAGTCATAGACTTTGACAGCTGCTGGCTTCAGGTCCTTCACTGGAATGTCTTGGCTCATGGCCAAGGTATATGTTTGCCTCTCCTTTCCTAGCTGAGAGAAAGACTTTGGATGTAAAGAGAAGTTGAGGACAAGGTGGGGTTGAGGTCAACACTAAATGGTTAGGCCATCCTGCAATCACCTCCACCGGAGGTGAAACCGCAGAAACAAATATGCTGGCTACTTAGATAGGATAGTTTCTGGATGAGAACAGAGTACAGTAACAGAAAATCCATGGCTCTAGTTTCAGAGAACATCTGTTTGAATTGTTGTTGTTATACTGTAGTTTTTGCTCCATTACACGCATTTTTTCCTCCTAGAAAGTAAGGGGAAATGTCTGTGCGTGTTACGGATCGAATGCTTGCCTCCTCCGTGGTTTCCAGCGGGAGAAGAGCCGCTGAATGGGGAAGAGAGAGGGAAAGAGTGCCTGCTTCTTTAAAGGAGCAAAGCGGGAGGGGAGAGGAGCCGCTTACACGAGTGTAAGCGGCTCCTGTCCAGTTGGCTTCTTTAAAGCAAGCAGGCTCTCTGTATCTCTCGTCCCCACTCAGCGGCTCTTCTTCCGCTTTGCTGGAAATAGCAGGAAAGATTTTCAGCTCGCTAAGGGCGGGGGGGGGGGAGGAGGAGGGAGAGAAGCAGAACTTGCTTGCTTTAAAGGAGCCTACCGGACAGGAGCCGCTTACACTCGTGGCTCCTTTAAAGCAAGCAGGCTCTCTGTCCCTCCAGCAAAGTTTTTCAGCCTGCTAAGGGGGGGGGGGGAGGAGGGAGAGAAGCAGAGCTTGCTCCTTGTCCCTTGAGTGCTTTTCCTTCCCTCCCCACTTAAAACGTGGTTACAAAGCACAGCTCCACATGGATCCTCAGTATTTTTGCACTGGGTCACCCCAAATTCACCATCAGATCACATAGCATGTCCAAGGCTACAGTTTGCACCAAAAAAATCACGCACCCACTGTTGCCTGGGGCCGCAGTGGTCCAAAAATGTGGTTACAAATATGGATCCACATGGATCCTCAGGATTTTTGCATTGGGCTACCCCAAACTCACCATCAGACCACATGTCTGTGGCCACAGCATGAACCACAAAAATCATACATCCACTGTTTGGTGTAGAATATTTTTTTTCTTGTTTTCCTCCTCTAAAAACTATGTGCGTGTTATGGTCGGGTGCGTGTTATCGAGCGAAACATACGGTATATTTATAACCTGCCTTTTTTCTCAATGGAGACTCAAGGTGGCTTACAGATAAAAACAAGATTCACTAAAAACATCATAAAAACATTTAAACATTAATAGAATAAAAACAGATTTTATATATTAATAGACTGCTCCTGCAGTCTGTCCACGACAGAGCGCGGGGCCAAAAGCCACCACTTTTTGTTGGTTCCGAGCAGTGCTGTGGGTTAGCTGGCTCACACCGGAGCGTGGGAGCAAAAAACAGATGGAAAAGTTACCTTGATCTGCATTTTGCTGCTCTTCGTCCTCCTTCCATTGTGACACTTTAATGAATTATTAATTAGATCAATAATTTAATTTAAACCAACAATTTAAACAACTCTCCTTATTAACAGGCCTGGATTGTTCTCATAAGAATGCTGCAAGCAGAAGAGGAAACTCGAGAAAGTGCTGTTTACTTGGCAAGCTGGACCTGTTGAAATGCCCTTTTCTGTTACCGTTGGTCTTCTTTTTCGCCTGGCGAGGCGACTTGTGAAAGGGGGCCACTACAATGCAGCAGTGCCACTGGCCCATTTGTCGAATGATGTGTGTGCTTGCCTGTTACAAAGCTGTGTTTCTTTTTCCCGTACTGACCTGGTCCAGGTAGATTGTGAGATGCTCCTCCCCAATCTCGACTCTTTTCACAAGGGGCTGTTGCTTAAGCTGGGGATACAGAAGGAAAGAATTAAGGCCTCCTTCCCAACATGCCACCAGTTTTGTCACCAAAGGGAGGTTTCGTGGGTCTTTTATTGCTTGCATTGTTTGAGGAATAACTGGCAAATCTTTGAAAGAAGGGGATTAGGAATTATGTCCCTTGCAAAATCATATATTTTGATACCCCTCTGCAAGCAATCTGTTCAGACCATTGGTAAAAAGGGATCTCTCTCTCTCTCTCTCTCTCTCTCTCTCTCTCTCTCTCTCTCTCTTAGCAGCCCACTAAGTAGAGGAACATGTGGGATGTGTGCGTGAGAGAGAGAGGGAGAGGATGGTGGGTAGCAGAAAGAAAGTGAGAGAAGAGGAGTAAGAAAAAGAGAGAAAATGGAAAGCCCCACGCATTTTTGACCCTGTACCAGGCCCAGCCTATTGTTGGCTTCAGTCCTATTGGCAATAAATTGTCCCTGTTGTCTACCCCTCCTCCTCCTGTTCAATACATTACTTGGAAAATGCTATGAAGGTCGGCGATTCGAATCCCCACAAAGGGGTGAGCTCCCATTGCTCTGTCCCTGCTCCTGCCAACCTAGCAGTTCGAAAGCACACCAGGGCAAGTAGATAAATAGGTACCGCTCCGGCGGGAAGGTAAACGGTGTTTCCATGTGCTGCTCTGGTTCTCCAGAAGCGGCTTAGTCATGATGGCCACATGACCCGGAAGCTGTATGCCAGCTCCCTTGGCCAATAAAGCAAGATGAGCGCCGCAACCCCAGAGTCGGCCACGACTGGACCTAATGGTCAGGGGTCCCTTTACCTTTACCTATGTTCATCGAGAGGGACTTTGTCTTTCTAAACTGATTTCTGTCAAGTAGGGGAGGAAAGGGACAGAGGGATGGAAGGATCTCTCAGTTTTGGTTCTCTCTGTTTCTCATTTTCCCAATCTTAAATTCAGTCCTCACATTTTGCAGCAATTTGCAGATTAAAAAAAATAATTAAAAATCCTCATGAAAATTCACCAGCATTTTGGTACGAATTTCTCCTAATAAACACATTTTACACACAGTTTTGACTCATGTACACATTTTTGCAAGCCGCTTTCCCTGATACAATGCATTCTTGTATGTTATTTTCAGTAACATCTTCATTTTTAGGCACACTTTCCTGTACAATGTGCAGTTTGTAAACTTTGGTTGGAGGGAGAACTGCATCGCAAAATTCAGATGTGCAAATTTTGACGAACAGCTGATAAAGGAGTTCCTAAGAAGAACAGAGTTTGCAGCTGCAATGGTGTCAATAGAAGACATAGCTCATGTACTCCTTGAATGACCTTTTTATAATGACCCTAGAAACAATTACATCCACCCATTGTTAAGATTGCAGGATGTCTCTTGCAAAGACCTGTTTTTTGTTGTCTGATTTAGAGAAGAATATATATTTTAGAACATCCATTTTCTTGCCAAGGCTTTACAAATTCATGTAATAAAATTTAAAGGGGAAATGGGAAATCATTTATCCTGTAAAGGTCAGGGAGTAGAAATGTAAACCACTATTATTAGCAACATTCTTGTTATTATTATTTTATTATCTGTAATGGCTGCTCGCTAAACACAATAAATTGAACTGAACTGAAGAATAGCTGCCTTCTGGTCAACATATTTTTTGGGGAAAGTGGATATTTAACAGGATTTGATTTTGAATGTGTACTGAATCAAATTTCTCCTCCATTCCCAGACCAGAGGTACTTAAGGCAGGCAAAATTGACTTACATCGTGGTTAGTTCCCTGGACAGGATGGAATCCAGACAACATCTTCACCTCTATCATGGCCATGTTGGAGGTGCCACGGCTGCCCACATAACTGTCAAGAGAAGAGGAAGAGTTGCACATAAGCCATTTCAAGTCCCAGCCACCAACTTCCCCATGGCACTGTTGACTCCTAGGACACTTCCAGGCTATCACTATTTTCAGGTGGGATTCAGTCCCTGGAACATGAGGGAGAATGCTGTTGATGTTTGTGTGCAGCATCCACTCTTGGGTTTTCTTCTTTGAATAGACTTGCAGTAGAGTTTCCTTTTTTAATTATCTTTATTATTTACAAAAATCAACACTGGTTGAATACAAATAACAATCCTTTCCTCTTCCAGCCATCCGGCCAGAGACCTAATGCTGACTCAAGCTCATTTACACACTGACACTTTTACACTGACCCTTATTGATCACATGCCCTTAATAAAGACACCTGTTGCTGGGTAGATTTTTCTGTTGCCTGGCAACCTGTTCAAGACCAATTCTTCAAGTCTTTTTAGAATATTCCAACAAACGCTTCCCTTGACGCAATGTCATCTAACCTTCCCACAAGCAAATTAGAATGGGTGCTCATTAAATAGCCTCATCTATCTGCAAACAAATCAGGCTGAATGTTCAATAAGCAGGTCCTTCTAGAAGTGCCCTTAGTCAAGAGTCTCAGAAAAACCAATTGACATTTCCTCCTATTCGGTGGTACTATTATTATTTTAAAAATTACACCGCTCTTCACCCATAGATCTCAGGATGGTTCACAACATAAAATTGCAAGAAGATAAGAATGAAAGATAATGAAAATAGCAAAACAAACCAATAACCCCCCCTCCCACAACACATTTAAAAGGCCACAGAATGTTAATAAGCCCAAGGCCTGGTTTGATTACAACCCAACCAAGATTTCTAGGTAAACAGTGCTCAATTTGAAGTGGAATCGATCATTACCAGCTGAACAAGTCTACATTCAGGGATAGGCATACATGAATTTTGGCAAGCTCGCTGCCTCTCACCTTGCACTGATGTGAAGGGTCAGGAAGCGAGGGGCTGCCTCTTGTCCACATCCTTTCCCTACTGCTTTCACATCCAGGGTGAAGGTGTCTTCATTCTTCGAGGGAGGGATATTGTATCGCAAGACTGCCTGATATGGGACAGGCACCAAAAACACAACAGTTGTAGAGTTGCATAACAATAACATGCAGTCTGGCTGGAGCTCTCAAAAGCTCACGCCTTTTAGGAACGTTTTAGGGTCCTTGCATCTACCAGTCACTCATTTCCACCCCTCAGTCCATTAGGATAAAAGCTTTTTGGATACCGTGAAATCCTTTATGATCTCAGGCAAGGCTCCCTCTCAGTTCCCTTAAATAACAAACCAGCATCTTTGCAAAACTTTCTAATCAATGTGCACCCATGTTTGAAAAGTTATTCTGTTTTTACCTACCTTTACCTACCTCTGTTTTTACTATGTTTGTAGTTTTGAGTATACTTCATTAGGCACACATACAAATAAGAAAATTCCTTCCAGTGGCACCTTAGAGAGCAACTAAGTTTGTTATTGGTATGAGCTTTCGTGTACATGCGCACTTCTTCAGATACACTGAACAGAAGTCACCAGACCCTTATATATAGTGAGAGGGTGGGGAGGGGTATTATTCAGAAGGGTGGTGGGAATGGGTAATTGGCTGATAGGTGTGGTAAACGACTGTTAATGACTGCAATTGGTCTTACAGGAAAAAGCAAAGGGTAAGATGGCTAAAAATAGCTCTAACATGTATAATGAGATAAGAATCCAATGTCTCTATTCAGACCAGGTCTTAAGTTTGGTAATAAGTTGCAATTCAGCAACTTCTCTTTTCAGTCTATTTCTGGAAGATCAATTGCTGCCTTGCCTTCCTTGAAGAACCATCACTCACCTGGACATACCCACAGCCTTTGCCAGAGGCTTGCATGGCGTACTCCCCAGGTATGTCTGGGAGGGTAGCCTGCTGCAGAACCAACCGATTGGTGTCGTCCACATGGAATGATTGCTGGAAGGTCTTGTCAGATTTCACCGTTATCAATAGGTCTTCAGATCTAGTGTATGTGACTGCTCCATATTTGGCGAGGGCTTGGAGTGCAACCACTGTGTCCTGGGAAAGGAGAACAGTTGCAGTGTAGTAGTAATAATAATTTATTTATACCCTGCCCAGCTGGCTGGGTTTCCAACAAAATATTAAAAATACATTAAAACACTAGTTATTAAAAACATCAATCATTAAAAACTTCCCTAAACATGGCTGCCTTCAGATGGATTCTAAAAGTCAGGTAGTTGTTTATTTCCTTGACATCTGACTGGAGGGCGTTCCACAGGGTAGGTGCCACTACCAAGAAGGCCCTCTGCCTGGTTCCCTGTAACCTCACTTCTCACAGTGAGGGAACCGCCAGAAGGCCCTCAGCGCTAGACCTCAGTGTCCGGGTTGAACTATGAGGGTGGAGACACTCCTTCAGTTATACTGGGCCAAGGCTGTTTAGGGCTTTAAAGGTCAGCACCAACACGTTGAATTGTGCTCAGAAATGTAGTGGGAGCTAATGTAGGTCTTTCAGAACTGGTGTTATGTGGTCTTGACAGCCACTCCCATTCTGGATTAATCCACAATCCGCATTCTGGATTAATTGCAGTTTCTGTGTCACCTTCAAAGGTAGCCCCATGTAGAGCATATTGCAGTAGTTCAAGTGGGAGATAACCAGAGCATTCACCACTCTGGTGAGACAGTCCGCGGGCAGGGAGGATCTCTGTGGACTACACAGAGTCCAGTTCATTGCCTTGCGAGAGCAAGACACATGGTCTACCCACCCAGCTTTATCAGTAGGGCCAGCCTCTCAGGAACACTGGCGTTTTCTTAAAATGTATGCTGCAGAGGGATCATTTCTACAGTGTATCTGGAAACACCTCGCTGGAGAACTCGCTGAGGAAAGGGCTCAGGAAGAAAGAGTTCTGCACATAGTCCTAATGCCACTGCTTGAACCTGCTGCTCCATTGTGAACTGCCCTGGGATCTTCAGGCAAAGGACGGTGTACAAATTTTATAAATAACAATAATTATCTTTCAGTCTAACCTACCTAGCAGGGCTGTTGGAAATGCGATGAACTGCCACCTCCTTGGAGGACAGATGGACTAAAACTGTCATAAGTAAATCCTGAGTCTTTTGGAAGAGGGAATTTCTGCAGGTGCGGCTTGTTGTTAAGATGAGGAAAATGATTTCATTTCTGTCCAATTTTCCTCTGTTACATCGGGTCACCTACACTGCCTGGATAGCTCAATTGGTTAGAACATGGTGTTGATCACACCAAGGTTGCAGGTTCGATCCCCGCACGGGGCAGCTTCATATTCCTGCATTGCAGGGGGTTGGACTGGATGATCCTGAGGATCAATTTCATGATTTTATGATCCACTGTGACTCCCCACTTCAATCCAAATGGGGGGTGGGTGGGAAGCAGCAATGTAACTTTAAAAAACCCAGCTGATCTGAGTCTAGAATTTAGTTTACAGGCTTATAGATTCTGAGACAGCCAGATGTGGTGGGGAAAGTGATCTTTCAGCATATACAGGCTCCAGCCGTGAGAGAGGAAACATTACCTGAGTTGAGGCAAAGCCTCCGTAGGCATTCTGCTGCTTCGCCAGCCAGGCCACAATGTCCGTGGCCTTCTTGATATCCTCTTTGCTCACGATTTGGGGCGAAAGCCTAGCCAGAAGCACATATGCTGTCACCTCCACACTCACAGACTCAGGCTGGGACCAAGGATTCTCGGTGGATGCTGGGGCAGTCCTTGGGCTCCAATACATCTGCCCTCCTACCAAAGAAAAATGAAACATGTAAGCTTCGAAAAGCCAATCTGAGGTTGGTGAAATGGGTTTTGGGTTAAGGGCGAGCTCATGGCCTGTAGTTGCTCCTGTGAACATGCACTGACACTGGGAAGCTGCGCTCAGGAATGGAATTTAAACCCACTCCTCATGCTAGGATTGAGCCAGGGAAAACTCTTAATATTTTATTTTATTGAAATTTATTTTACTGAATCTTATTGAATATGTTAGTCGCTTTATTTTGCCCAGGGCAATCTAAGGCAGCTTAAAACCAGCCAGCCAGCCAAACCACCAACCAACCCACATAGATACATTAAAATCAAGAGGGAAAAGAAATATATTTAAAACATCCCACCCACTTCTCAAAGGCCACAGATAGCTTAAGGCCAAAGACCTGGTTGTAGAGAAAATAATAATAATAATAATAATAATAATAATAATAATAATAATAATAATAATAATTTATTATTTATACCCCGCCCATCTGGCTGGGCCTCCCCAGCCACTCTGGGCGGCTTCCATAGAAACCAAAAATCCAGTAAAATATCACACGTTAAAAACTTCCCTGAACAGGGCTGCCTTAAGATGTCTTCTGAATGTCAGGTAGTTGTTTATCGCTTTGACATCTGCTGGAAGGGCGTTCCACAGGGCGGGCGCCACTGCCGAGAAGGCCCTCTGCCTGGTTCCCTGTAGCTTTGCTTCTCGCAATGAGGGAACCGCCAGAAGGCCCTCGGCACTGGACCTCAGCGTCCGGGTAGAACGATGGGGGTGGAGACACTCCTTCAGGTATACTGGACCGAGGCCGTTTAGGGCTTTAAAGGTCAGCACCAACACTTTGAATTGTGCTCGGAAACATACTGCTTTTGCTTGGCACCAGTGGCGTAGCGTGGGGGGTGCAGGGGGGGCCGGCCGCACCGGGCGCAACATCTGGGGGTTAGGGTTAGGGGGCGCAAATCCACGGGTTAGGGGGCGCAAATTACTTGCCTTGCCCCGGGTGCTGACAACCCACGCTACGCCACTGCTTGGCACCTAAAGATATGTAGTAAAGGCATCAGGTAAAGCTTTCAGGGGAGAGCACCCCACAAGTGGAGAGCTAACAAAGAAAAGGCCTGTTCTCCTCTCCAGACATCGCATGAAGGAGGCACACAAAGAAGGGTTAAAGATGATGATCACAGGCTCCAGGTCAGTTCACATGTTGAGAGGTAGTCCTTGAGGTAATGTGGTCTTGAGCCACGATTGGTGTTATATGCTCAAACCGTCTTGCCAAGGGCAGCAGCAGGGGCAGCAGCTCATGCGCCTAGGGCAGTGAGCTCAGGGGTGAGGCGAGCCACCCATAGGGGTGGGGTGAGGGCGGGGCGCACTGCAGGGCCTCCAGAGTCTGCCTGCCTCCTCCCAATCAGCCGCCCTACAGCTGAGGTGGAGGCAATGGGCGGACCGTTTTGGGCAGCATGGAGCCTGTGCGCGCCCAAGCCACTGCATCTCTCCCAGGAGAGACACATAGCTCTGGTGAGTGCCGCTTGGCACTTTGTCACACCCGCCCCAGTGGTGACACCCAGGGCGACTCGCACCCACTGCACCCTCCTTCCTCCGCCCCTGGCTATGGGGAGCAACTTGGCCACTGAATTCTGCATCAGCTGAAGTTTCCGAAACGCCTTCAGAGGCAGCTCCCCCCTCACCTCAGTGTCCGGGCTGAAAGATGGGGGTGGAGACACTCCTTAAGATATACTGGGCCAAGGCTATTTAGGAGTTTAAAGGTCAGCACTTTGAATTGTGCTCGGAATTAACAGGCTTATTTAATGTACAGTAAACAAAGTATCCAGCCGGTGAACAGAACACACTTTACTTAATATGTACTTAATATCAAGACAATGATACACAATATGTGATTCACCCACAGCTTTTTTCAGCCGGAACTCGCAAGAACTCAGTTCTCAGGCGTTATAAGAGAACAAGGGAGGTGTTCAGATTGAGTTCTGGCACCTCTTTTTCTATAAAAATAGGACTGGACTCACCCCTACACATACACAATCTGAAATGGTGCACCGTACGAATTGTGTCTTGGATTTCAATCTGAAGACAAACTATTAGACCATGATTGTTGACATCATATTCTCCTCAGTACCTGACTTGATGGCTTGCTGGTCTAGCTTGGTAAGCAACATTTGTCTCATGGCTACATCTCCAGCTAATGTGAAGACATATGCCAACAATCCCTGCACATAAATATCTGTTGTGTCTGAGACAGTCGTTTTGAGATAGTCCAAGCCATTCTTCACCACTGGATCCTGGAAGAGAAAGAAACAAGTAGCAGGGCAAAGTGTTTAGAAGACCTGTCTTTGTAGCAGTGATTGAATATGATTGTGGGCCACTGGAAAGGTAAAACACCAGGCATGTTCACACCAGCTATTTCCTTAGGACAAAGCAGAATCCGCTGCACTGCACCAAACCCCAAGGGCAGGCACTAGTTAGAACTCCACTTCCTGGTCTCATCCATACTTCCGCTTCTCCCGGAACAAAAGTCAATGGGCAGAATTACCAATTGGCGCTTGTCATGCAGTAAACAACATGTTTCCCCAGGGGAAGCAGGAGGTCAAACAAAGCGCCACTTGAAACCATGCTTTCTAAGCGCAGAACAAGAAGAAGTATGGACAAGTCCTCAGTTGTGATTGCAGACAGCAAAGTGAGTTCTTCATTTAAAGGGAAGGCTTATCGATGCTTTCCTTTCCGTTGTGCTTTCCAGTCATGGTCCATTCTTTTGCAACTCTCTCTCCCCTTCCCCCCGCTTCAGAGCTTTCCTTGTGAAAATCCACTCTTTACTGCTGAATCGGAGCAAATGGCAATCTGCTGAAAACCCAAATGGCTGTTTGTTACGCTTCAGCTTTAAAGAGCGGACCTGTGCCCTGGAAAGGTAAGTGTCGACAAGCGTGGGCTGGCGCTTCCCTGGGGCAATGTCTGATCATTGCCTTAGCTTTTTATGAGAAAGAGCATGTCCAAATGTCAAGTCTGGAAACTCAATATTCCCATTTTGTTACGTGTATCCAGTCAAAGGAGACTTCAGGGAAGTGACTGCATGCAATGATCTTGAAAGCAGTGTTTTGTTTTGTTTTGTTTTGTTTTTGTCTCGGCTGACTGTCAATTTGCCATGCATTTGAATAGACTGCTTACTCTATGGCAGGCACGTCCAACTGCCAAGAGACTGCGATCTACTCTCAGTATAAAAAAACTGAAAGTGATCTAGCCATTGCAATTGGAGGGAGGAGGAGCATGCGTGGGGTGGGTAGCCCCAAGTTGTTGAGCTTTTTTTGGGGAGGGTTGCTCAGAGTACTTAAGCTTCTTTGGGGGGGCAGGGTTCCTTAGCTTTTAATTTTAGGGAAGGATGCAAAAGATTGATCATCAGCCTGACCAGCACTGCCACTCAGAAGCATCACGCTTACTTGTGCTTCCTACCGAACGCAGCTTCCCGCGCTGCTGCCATGGCAGCAGAGAGATCTAGCGCCGGGAGCAGGGAGCGAAGACATTCCTTTGACAATTTATTTAATCCCGCGGCTGACCAGGAACACCCCCGATCAACCAGGAACACCCCAGGGATCTACCCGTCGATCGTGGTTGGCCAGTTGAACATGTCTGCTCTATGGCATCCAAGGAAGCGAAACATTCAGCTCTTGGCCACTGCAAGCAAACTCACACCCTGCTGGTCAGGATTAAAACACAGCCAGGTCGCTCTCCCACCCCCTCCCAGACCCACTGTATTTCAAGTTGCATTTGCGCTTCCTGTACACACACCAGAGAGGGGCTGGGGTGTCTTTTCCTAATGCACACTACCCAGGCTCGTCAACTCCAAAAGAAATGGGGGGGGGGGGCTGGCATCATGCACAACATCATAATGTCATGTTGAGGCATCACACACAACGTCACAGTGTCGTCTGTGGCACCCGGACGTTGGACATGGTCCATGATACATGGACTCAGTCTGACCCTTATGTTTCCCTCCCCTTCTGGTTTTGATCTATGGGCTACTTTTAAAATGAGGCTGCATTTTAAATTGCATTTTAACCTATATTTTAAATTGGTTCCCTCCCCCCATTATGTTTTTACTGTAATTTTACTGGTGTTAGCCGCCCTGAGTCCGGCTCTGGCCGGGGAGGGCAGGGTATAAATAAAAATTATTATTATTATTATTATTATTATTATTATTATTATTATTATTGACATCTGGGTGTCATGCGGCAGCTCAGCTTCCATGGCTGGCATCTCCTCCTCACCTCTTCCTCACGCTGCGGCCATGGGCTGGGGGCTCATTCCCCTCCATGGCAGGAGGAGGAGGAGGAGGAAGAGGAGGAGGAGGAGAAAGAGCCGACACATTCCTGGCTTGCACAAGCATGCAAAGTCCAGGCATCATGTGTGACAGTATCACATTGAGGCGTCCCACTCAGACAAACATTGAGGGGGCCCAGCCCCTGCTAACAAATATGAGGGGGGGGGGAGCAAGCTCAAAGGAGCTCAGCTCCTAGGAGTCGGTGCCCCTGACAATGCCTCATTTGTTTCCCTGCCCTTACAAGCCATGGAACTCATATTCAAGGATGCCGTCAGCTGTGCATGCACAATGGCCGCTTCAAATGCGCCTGTCTCAGCTAAGCCACAACTTGCGTTTTCAAATTGGATGGGAGCTGGTTTGAGGGGGAAAGCATCAGACAGGAGTATTTCTCAAGAATCTACAGGATACATATGGATTGCAGCTAATGTCATGTGCACTTGGCTTCAATCACCAGTGGTGGGAGTACACGGGAGACTGCGCACATGGCCCGAGACTACACAACACTCACCTCAAGTGGCTTTTTGGCCTCCAAGAGCGCACCAATGATATAAGCAGTAAGAGAGATCGCATTATTTACACCTCCCTGTGAAGCACATGGCAAAAGAGAGAAAGACGGAACGAGACCGTGAGATAATTTTTGCATGAAGGGCAAAAATGAAACAGCAATTAATACGGATGCTAAGATCTTTCAGGAGTCAGTAGGGACAGCAGTATTTATAGTGCTCAACCTAGTCTAGTACAATATGCTGTCCTTAGGCAAAGGACTGAAGAGAGAGAGAGGCCTGCGGCAAGGAGGAGCGACAACCACACTGCAAGGTTAAATGTTTCCTACAGTGGAAGGGCACCTTGGTAAGTGAAGTCCTGCCCCTCACAGAGACCCTTGGGGTAACAGGGTCCTTGCTGGAGTGGTGGACAAATTGTTGTACTATACAGTTATTGACTCACACTTGTATGCATTAATGAGTTAACCTCAGCCCAGAGCTCAGGTTGCAAGTGGGTGTGGCTTAGAAGGTGCTCAGTCGGCTTTGCTCCCAGCCCCTTCTCAATCCTTTTTTCTTCCTGCTTCTTAGAACAAGCAAGAAGCAATGTGGCCTTGGCTCCCTGCATGTGATCTGAATCTCTCTAAAAGGAGATTTCATAGCCTGCATCTTGCTACCTCAGAGATTACATGATCCTTGGAACCTTTCCCATCTTCATTTTACTGCCAATGGATGGAGACTTGTTTGCTGTAACATCTGGAAACTCTGTGAGTAAACTATTCACTTATTTCAAAGCTAAATGTCTGATTTATTCTAGCCTAAGTTTTTTTGTCTGGGGAACATTAGTTTAAAGGTGGCTAAGGGCAGATACAAATCTAACCAAGTTTCAATGTGCTTGGAGCAATCGTCATTATGCTTAATTCTGCTACGGGAGAGGAATCTCTCTTCTAAACACCTCTCTCTAACAGAGATTGCTCCCTATCTAGCCATTTCTGTGGATCCAGTTTATTCTTTTCCCCTATGCAAATTAATAGCGGTATTGCTTCATTAGCTTGCATTAGCTTCCTGCAGGGGTGCACATACATGGGATGTATTTTTTTTTAAAAAATAGATGATATGATACACATGACCTACTGCACTTCTTATTGCAATTTGCAGCAGCATGTACCACAATACAAGGGTGATCTGGCATTGTATTCTACACAGTGTGTGCTGTGAGCAGCAACTGTGATTGTGAAAAAGAATTGTACAGTGGTACCTCAGGTTACATACGCTTCAGGTTACATACACTTCAGGTTACAGACTCCGCTAACCCAGAAATAGTGCTTCAGGTTAAGAATTTTGCTTCAGGATAAGAACAGAAATCGTGCTCCGCCGGTGTGCCGCCAGCAGGAGGCCCCATTAGCTAAAGTGGTGCTTCAGGTTAAGAACGGACCTCCGGAACGAATTAAGTACTTAACCCGAGGTACCACTATACATTGATGTCTGGCAAATGAAAGCACTTTCATTAAAGACTGCACCCTTCTGAACTCTTACCTTCATTGTTCTGTGAAAGAGTTTCCCCACATTGGCAAAGGAGCCATCGGGCTGCTGGTAACTTGCCAACCACCGCAAAGCAGCCTGGATATCCTCATCATCGATGAAGGTATATTCCTCAGCTTTGCTGAAAACCTTGATCACAAAAGCTGTCAGCCTTGAGAAGAGATGGAGAGAGCAAATAACGGCTGGGTTGTTTTCAAAGGCTACTGATTCAGGGTTGTTTATCCCCATTCACAAAAGTGACCGCCTTCAGCTGCCTCAAGTTTTCCTGCCCTCTTATACAAGTTTAATTCACAACTTCCATCATATCTGACCACTGGGCTTTCTGGTTAGGGCTGATGGGAGTTGTATGGGGTTCCTTCCAGCTCCACAATTCTATGACTCACCAGGTATTGCCTTGCCCGCCACTCTCTCCAAATGCACTATAAGAACCATCCCTGTGTTTGTACTGAAGTTGTCTCTGGTACCCTTGTCGGGGGAAGAAAAAAAAATCTGAGGATCGGAGGGTGAAAGACTTTGGACATCTGCACAACACACAACACACACCCAGCCCCACAATTGTTATTTAGTCTCATTGCTGCAAAACTCTGAGCTTGCACCATGAGCTTCCTGTGCAATGTAACTCTTTCCATGCTTCATTTTACACATCATAAATCAATGCATATTTTTCAAAAACTATACCATTCAGTATTCCATTATTGCATCTATCAAAGCTTATTTACACAGGTGAATTTATCTTAATTCTCCCAGCGTTTCCAGCTGTATACAGTTATTTCCCTTATATTCAATAAACGTTTTCCAGTCTTCTTTAAACGTATGTTATTCTTGTTCTCTTATTTTATATGTTAAATCTGCAAGATGTGCATATTCTGTCAAGTTGCCACTCTTCTTTGTTTGGGACCTCTCTCGTTTTCCATTTTGGGGCTAACAAAAAAACATGGGCAGCAGTTGTGACATACACAAATAACCTTTTTTTGACACCTGGGAATTTCAGTCTGAATTATCCCTAACAGAAAGGACTCTAGAGAAGCAAATGACAGACCTGACTGCAGGTAGCCCAGTGCTTTTGTCTTCAGCTCCTCATCCATCTGTCCTGTGTTCTCCAAGTACTGTAGCACATAGATGATGGGGGCAAACAACACCATGTTTTGCTCCCCGCAGCCACTGGGCATCTGCACCAGTTTGTCCAAGTTCTGCAGTGCCGTTCCCATGATATCACCTGGCCAGATGTGAATACAAAGTTACCCTCTTTCCGACAGGTTGAACATTGCTCCGCCCCCGTCGGTCACATGACACAAAAGACCAACCCTATCCCAGAATTTGTTCCAAATGCCCCCTCCTCATCACCAACGGCATGCACCCAACGCAGGGGCCTTTGCTTCCATTGCCACACTATTCATTGACCGACCCTGTACTGTATTCCTGTGTAAAAAGAAGGGCATGGGCATTTTCACTGAAACTTTCACAAACGGAAAGAATCCCCTTTGAAATATACTCAGAGTCGAGAGTGGATTTCATGCTCTTTATTCAGCTCACAGTGGTAAGGAGGAATGGAAGTTCCCCCAGAATGTCTGCTTTATATACATTATTTACACAATGGGCTCCACATGATTGGCTAATTCCGGGATTCTCCTGTAGGCCAATCAGGTTGTGGATTTACTTCCACCTGGAGCTGGATTGGGTGGCTCCTGTGCACCAATCAAGACTGCTGCATTCTGGATCCTATTGTTCTAGGACCAATCAGACTGCTGCATTCTGGATCATATTCAACTCAGTACATAACACCCTACAAGTCTGCAGGAAGGGATGATGATGATGATGATGATGATGACGATGATGATGATATGTTCCACCATTCACCACCACATTCCTGGGAGTGACGTGGCTGGCCCCGCCCCTGGACGCAGGACACACGTGCCGCCCCAGGCACTTGATTGGCTTGCTCTGCGGCTGCATGGAAGGCAGCACCTTGTACAGACAAGAGCAGGGTCCTGCCCCCAATGTCGAATCTTGGTTCTTCAGCAGCCAATTTCCTAACTGAATGAAGCCTGTGAACAAGGTTTTCTTGGGCTTACCATACAACTACACGCAACACTTGGCTGTTGAAGAAAGAAGTTCTGACGCCAGAGCCAGGGCTGACAGTGTGTGGCCCTGATCCAGTCTCTACTCAATTATGCCTTGCACATGAGGAATGCGTGCACAGGGGCTACAGACTCATTGCACCTCTTTTCATTATCTCCTTACGTCTACCACACTTGTTCATGTATGTATACACCTGCTGAAAACTTAGCGTGCAGGTAAGTTGCAGAACCAGCTTGATTTCTTACCAAGAACAGACACCTGGGCCCTGGCAGAATCTGGCACGACATCCTCAGGAAGCTCCAAGGAGAATGAATCTGAAGCAGAACCTCCTGACAATGAGATGAATACGCGGTTAGTTTGAGGGGAACAGAAGTACACACAGAAAGCTCTGCAAGTGAAGCCAAATTTGACCGCTGTGGAATTCCTCACCACCCCCAGTCCTCATGCCTGCAACACATTGGCAACGGTGGGGCCTTTCCTCTCATTCTGCTTAGCAGGGATAAAGTTAAGGTAAAGGGACCCCTGACCATTAGGTCCAGTCGTGACCGACTCTGGGGTTGCGGTGCTCATCTCACTTTACTGGCCAAGGGAGCCAGCATACAGCTTCCGGGTCATGTGGCCAGCATGACTAAGCCGCTTCTGGCGAACCAAAGCAGCGCACGGAAATGCTGTTTACCTTCCTGCCGGAGCGGTACCTATTGATCTACTTGCACTTTGACGTGCTTTCGAACAGCTAGGATGGCAGGAGCAGGGACTGAGCAACGGGAGCTCACCACGTTGCGGGGATTTGAACCGCCTACCTTCCTGATCCGCAAGCCCTAGGCTCTGTGGTTTAACCCACCGCGCCACCTGCGTCCCTTTAGCAGGGATAGGCAGGAACAATTCCGAGGTGGGGGTAAGCCTGCAGCAGGACAAAGCTTCTCTCCCGCCCCAGGCCATTGTCCTGTTCCAGCTCAGTCCTCGCCCCTGCACCAGCAATTTGGTGTTTTGTTTTGTTTCCTAATCAGGGAAAACCTACTATTTAGTGACAGATCAGAAAAAGTGGTGATACAGGGGAAACCTGAATTGCCAAGTGAGTGCTAAAAAGCAGTCGACCCCCCAACAAACACACACACACACACACACACGTGGATAAGCCCTAAGTGGTGGTGAATGCAGCTTGCCTTTCATTCCTGAAACCTCTTTTTGGCCCCCAAGTTAAAAGGTGTTAGGTGCTACTGACCTTCAGGGCACAACAGAGAGCTATGAGATTTCTCAGCCAGGACACCCTCGGGCTGCCAGGGATGGGGAGAGAGAGAAAAAATCAGTTTTGAAATGTAATGCCTTAAGAGAGAATATTATGAAAATGATATATAGGTGGTACATGACCCCAGTCAAGCTTGCAAAAATCTATCATTTGCCTGATAACAAATGTTGGAAATGTAAAGAAACTGAAGGAACATTCTTTCACCTTTGGTGGACGTGCCCGAGGATTAAGGCTTTCTGGTAAATGATCTATAATGAATTGAAAAAGGTATTTAAGTATACCCTCCTGAAGAAACCAGAGGCCTTTCTCCTTTTTATGTATGCAACTACAACAGCAAGAATACTCATCGCAAAATACTGGAAGACACAAGAGATACCCGCTCTGGAAGAATGGCGGATGAAGGTGATAGACTACATGGGACTGGCAGAAATGACTGGCAGAATCCGAGACCAGGGGAAAGAGTCGACGGAAGAAGATTGGAAGAAATTTAAGGACTATTTACAGAAACATTGCAACATTAAGGAAGGATAGAATGATGTTGGATAGAAATTAAGAGGTTTCCAGCTGTAATGTGTAAGAAAATATGGCGAAAAGGTTAAGAATTAACTAAAAGATTAAAGGGGAGGATTTGCTGAATTAACAATCAGAACTAGAATATAAAAAGGGGAGGCATGAGGAGGTCTAGAAAATAAGTTAAATGAAAATAAGGATTGGAAAGTGATTTGTTTTTAAATGTTTTTACTTTTAATTTTTGTATTTTTGTTATTTTTTGTGTTATTCTGTTTTTTCTTATATAATTTTGGAAAAGTTAATAAACATAATATATAATAAAAGAAAAAAATCAGTTTTCAAGCCATCAACATATTCACATAGCCTTCAGATTTAAACACCTGCTGTGTTTCATGGGGGGGGTCTCAAAAGGTCCCTCCCTTTACCCCTGTCATTCAGAATCAGCAGAGTAATATGTGCTCCTCTAAAGTTGTTAGTCCCAGACACCTTGTGGAAGAAGGTGGAAGAATGTCAGCCAGTAGAAAGCAGCAGTAAAAAGATGATATTCTTTTTGCTAGCAGCTGAGAAGGAAATGGACAGAAGCTTCTCTGATGCTTCTGCAGCCAAGTTCTGCTTGTGAGCTGATCCCTTGGGGACAATAAAGATATTCACTTCTGAGTGTATACAGTACTTCTCCAGCGAACCCTGGGAAAAGGCTCTTTCCTGAAATTAGGGGCCATTCCAAAAATAATAATCGCTTTCCCCCTTTTACATCTCTTGCTGAACATTCAGAACATGTCTTCCTTCTCACAAGAACAGGTGAGGCACAGGTAGTCATGAATACTAGTCTAGTATATTATATATAGAGAGAGAGAAAGAGAGGGAGAGAGTATTATATATCCTGAATACTAGTCTTTCCACAGGGCCTGCAAGACAAAGCTGTTCGCCTGGCCTTCGGTTCCGACTCAGTCTGACCTTTATGTTTCCCTCCCCTCATGGTTTTGATGAGGCTGCATTTTACATTGCACTTTAACCTGTATTTTAAATTGTTTTTTTTTTTCTTTCCCCTATTATATTTTTACTGCAATTTTACTGTTGTTAGCCACCCTGAGCCTGGCTCTGGCCGGGGAGGGCGGGGTATAAATAAAATTTATTATTATTATTATTATTATTAGGTCACGTCCCACTTCTCATACTTCAAGTAGCCTCATGTCAGGGGAATCACAGAATCGTAGAATTGGAAGGGACCCTGAGGAACATCTAGTTTAACCCCTTACAATGCAGGAATATGCAGGGATTGAACCTGCAAACATGGCGTCATCAGCACCACGCTCTAACCAGGTGAGCTATCCTTAGAGTCACAGGGAGGGGGATTTGCAGAGGTAGGAAGAAATGCGGTATTATAGACTCACCCGGACAAAGAGAGACTTGATCAAGGTGTCACTTCGGCCCTTTTCTGGCACGGCGGTCTCCTCACCACCGCAGAGTTTCTCACTTTTGAGTGCCGTCGTGGTGACAGTGAAGTTCATCACACCTGACGGCAAATGACAGAAAATGCGTTCATCCCTGCAAAAACATGCTGTTTCAGAAATCAGAAATGGAACAATTTCTATAAGGTCCCCTCCTCCCCGCCTGGTCTCCCTGATAATTCCTAATAAGCCCAGCTCACAATTGCTGATAGGCGATAGACTGCTTCAAGAGGCTTCCCTCTGTGGAGTAATTTTATTAATATAAAATATAAAATAAAAAGTGCAGGGCAAAAGGGAAGTGTGGATAAGCCGTCAGATGGCTTTGTCAGAGGCTTCTGGTCGGTACTGTGGAAAGAGAACATGGGACCTAGATAGGTTTTTGGTCTGATCCAGAGGGCTTTGTCTTACAGTCTGTGATTAATAATAATAATAATAATAATAATAATAATAATAATAATAATACTACAGTGGTACCTCGGGTTAAGCACTTAATTCGTTCCGGAGGTCCGTTCTTAACCTGAAACTGTTCTTAACCTGAAGCACCACTAATGGGGCCTCCTGCTGCTGCCGGAGCACGATTTCTGTTCTCATCCTGAAGCAAAGTTCTTAACCTGAAGCACTATTTCTGGGTTAGCGGAGTCTGTAACCTGAAGCGTATGTAACCTGAGGTACCACTGTAATACAGTGGAACCTCAGGTTATGTACTGTCCTCCTTATGAACACTTTGGGTAACAAGCTCTGCTAACCCAGAAGTAGATGCTCCTGGTTGCAAACTTTGCCCTGGGATGCGAGCGGAAGTCGCGTGCCGGCGACGCAGCAGCAGCGGGAGGCCCCATTAGCAAAAGCTCGCCTCATGGTTTTGGGTTAAGAATGGACCTCCAGAAGGAATTAAGTTCATAACCAGAGGTACCACTGTAATTTATTATTTATACCTCGCCCACCTGGCTGGGTTTCCCCAGCCATTCTGGGCGGCTTCCAACAAAATATTAAAAATGCATTAAAACATCAGTCATTAAAAACTTCCCTAAACAGGGCTGCCTTCAGATGTCTTCTAAAAGTCAGGCAGTTGTTGATTTCCTTGACATCGGATGGGATGGTGTTCCACAGGGCGGGTGCCACTACTGAGAAGGCCCTCTGCCCGGTTCCCTGTAACCTCACTTCCTGCAGTGAGGGAACCACCAGAAGGCCCTTGGAGCTGGCCGCATTCTGGATTTGTTGTCGTTTCCCAGTCAACACCAGATTACTTGCTACCAGAAAGATATTCCTTCTCATTGGAAGCAGGCTTATTGTGGAAGCAGGGGAAGAATTGTTGTCATTTTTATTTTTATTATGTATTTTGTGGTTTTATATTCTGATTTTATTCTGTGAACCGCCCTGAAACTTTGCGGGTATAGGGCGGTAAATAAATTCAATAAATAACAATAAATAAATAATAACACTATCCACATTGTAGTGCAAAAAGATGGGGGTAATTTCAGATTTCAGTAGACAGAGAGGCAAACAACTCCACTTCCGCTTCACTTTAAAATTAAATGGCAAAAAGAAATACGGAGCATTTTTTAAAAAATCTATAGGTTGTGACTTTTTAAAAAAAAATCTATAGGTTTTTAAAATTTTTAAAAAACTTTTTAAAAATTTGTAGTAATTATATCAATGTTACCAACACACATGAAATAGGCACACATTTCTGAAAAAATGGGATTTGTTCCCTGTGAAGTGCCTGCCTATTGCATAAGCGGCCCAATGGTTATAACATTAGTCATAGACCTACTGAATGACTAACCATAGACTACTGGTTATAACATTAGTCTAACCATAGACTACTGGTTATAACATCTACCATAGACTAATGGTTATAACATTAGTCATAGTCCTACTGAAGTCAATGAAACTCCAAGCTAAAATTCCTTTGGTTTCAGGGAAACAGAAGTTGTGATGGCCAACTTCATCTGGAAAAGGGTCTGAGAGAGAGAGGAGAGTGTAAGAGACTTTCCCTCAACCTGTTCTTGGTTATACCATGCCAGGAAAACCCTCTATCGAAAAAAGACTGGGAGAACCAGACCCCTAGGTGGAATCTACACACATATAAAAAACACTGTGAAACTTTTTTAAAAAAAGTTTTGAAAAAGACATGGAATGTAGCATAGCTCACTGTTGCCATTTAGTGTCACCTTTGTATATTGCACTTTACAATACATTTAAAACGTTTTACTTGCAGCCGTATAGCTGAGTCCCAGCTGCTCTACACAACAGGAATCTGGGACTCAGCTACATTGGTCAAAATAAAGCATTTTACATGTGTTATAACAATGTGACACCAGATGGAGCTTTGGAGTCTTGTTTTCTGCCAACAGGATTTCCCTGTATGAAGCTTATAACGTGTTTAACTGAATTGCCTCTTTGATGCGTCTAGATCCAGGCCTGGTTGGGCTTGGCCATTACAACCCAGTTGCAAAGTGGTTGTCACCTCACACTGGTTGTTGAGGGATTTGTCCTGTTTCCCCATTCAGTACTTTTGTTGTGCCACTGGCATCACCAAATACAGTAGTACCTTGGATCCCGAATGCCTTGGTACTCAGATGTTTTGGCTCCTGAATGCTGCAAACCCAGAAGTGACAGTTCCGATGGAACCTGAACGTCTGACGGGGCTTCCGATCGGCTTCCGATTGGCTGCAGGACCTTCCTGCAGCTAATCAGAAGCCGCTCTTTGGTTTCCGAAAGTTTTGGAAGTAGAATGGACTTCTGGAACGGATTCCATTCGACTTCCAAGTTATGACTATATCACTGTTAGAATCAAGGAGGAAGTCCCCAATTGCAACAAGTATTAACACCCAGAAACCCAGGTGCTATTGCAGCTGAGCTGATTCTTCATTCCCCTCCTCCAGCATCAGATTTTGCCAAGGAGTTCTAGATAAGGGATGCAGGAATTCTGAGTTCCAGAATGTAGCCTAGTGACAGATGCACAGATGGAATGGCTCAGACTGTGGGAGGGATAATGGTTGCCATACAGAAAGGAGATGGGGATATTGCTTAAGGTGGAACACTGTTATGACCAGGTGCATTCATCTTCTCTCTGCCCATCTCTCCTTAGGCCACCTCACCCAGTTTAGAGGCCTTCACATTCCAGGAGTAAGTCTTCGCTTCACCAGCACATAAGCAACTTGTGTATTCACAGTCCTTGCATGGCTGCACCTGATAATCTTCAGACTTGGACAGGATAACCTGGACCTATGCAACAGTGGGGAAAGGAAAGAGGGAAGGAAGTTTTACTTCGGATTCTGCTCATGGATGGATTATAATGGCGCAATTGGAGCAAGTTTACCAGGGCACATGCCTGCAAGAGCCAAGACCCTAAGCAGAATGACTTCAGCTTGTACAATGGGACTTAACACCCTCTTCCCCTCCCCACCTCCGCCCTCCACAAATCAGATCCACAGGATCAGGAGAATAGGTTTAGGGTGCCCTAAAATGATGTTTGTTATCTCAGTGATTTTGATATTGGGACAGAACACAGGATAGTGAGAGCAGGTTTTATTTTCGTTTTAAAACTCAACAATCAGGAGAAATATTGATTCTGTGCTTTTCTTTACTCTTTAACCCGTGAAAGAAAAGGAATCAAAATTTGATGCCAATAACACAAGCACTAACTCCCTCTTTGCAGTGGTCTTATACCTCATATTTTCAGTCATGTGAGCTACTGTAGGTTAGGCTGAGAGTTCTGGTAGCTGGCTCAAGGAAGCGAGCAAAATTAATGATAAGTGAGTTTAAAATGTGGAATTCTAAATACTCTGAATATTTTTAGAAGTCCACAACAGCTTATGCCATAATATATTTGTGTGTGTGTGTGTGTGTATACATTGTATCTGTTAGCATTTTTATAATTTGTTCGTTCATTCGTTAGCTTTTTGGTTTAGATGAAAATGATACATGTATCTGGTTTTTCTTTGTTAATTTTTTTTTTATATAAATCCCCCAAAAGCTATCAAAATTGGAAAATTATATTTCTGGGCTACTGTAAACTCTTGCACATCCCTTGCCCTCACTCCTTTCACCGAGGCACCTGGTCAACTCTCTGACTTAAAAGAGGTGATACACCTGCTCTACTTAACAAGGAATTGAATTCTTAGAGCATGGGGAATTAGTGAAGATCTGCCTTACCCACATGCAGTGTTTCAAATAGTTGAAGACGGTGGCGATCATTGGAAACGACTCCCCACGAACCACAGAATAGGGCAGGGTGACGTCCACAAAGAAAGGCTTAAAGATCGTCAGCCTCGCCGGCGGGGAAATACCCAACCCACTGCTTTGGGAGGTGCAGAACGTGCTGACTTTCCATTCAGTGATGGTGTCCGGAACTGTGAGAGCCACTGACTTCTCACCTGAAGGACTACAAGGAATGTGGGAAGTGAGGGCAGGAGATGGCAGTTTGCCTTGCAAAAGGGAGGTCCCCCCCGCCCCGGGCCCAACAGAGATCATGCAGTTCAAAAGTGCATGCCCAAGTTTGGTTAATACCGTATTGGCCCGAATATAAGCTGCACCCGAATATAAGCTGCACCTTTAAAATTGGAGGGGGGGGGGAGAAGAAAAAGAAAAAAACCACCCCAATATAAGTAGCTCCATTCCTCGCTGCTCCTGGCTGCATACTGGGGGGGGGGGGGAGCCACGCTGCATTGCCCGTGGCCTTTCCCCTTCCTCACTTTCTCTCTCTCCCTTCCCGGTCTTGGGGAAGAGGATGGGGGGACTATGCGTGGGGCGCCGCCATTTTGCTGCGCTCCTGGCACAGTTTGCCCTGTGCTCCTGGCTGCATACCATAAGGTCACAAATATAAGCCGTACTTGAACTTTTCAAGGTTGGAATTTGGGGGAAAAGTGAGGCTTATATTCCGGCCAATACGGTATGTATTTATCTGTTTGTTTGCTTGCTTTTTACTGTTGATATGTTTGGGGAATAGTGTAAGACATGTCAACTTATTTGCAATATTGTTTGCATAATTGAAACAAACGAAAACATGATTGTCCATAGGAAAAACTGAAATTGCTTCTTCCATGCTGAGGCCTCCTTATTTCACCACTCTGGAGGGTTGAAGAAAAGCAGCTGGGCACGTGGTCAAAGTCCATGTAATTTGGCCCTTAGATGAACACGACCAGAGATTGCAAAGGACATTTTGATGCTTGAGGCAAATAATGGCACCTGTCATTCAGGAAGGTCAAATATAATGATAAATTGAATAAATGACAATGCACTTCCTTTTTGGGTTATCCCAAAACCTGCCACCTTGTAATGTACCACCTCCTTTTACCTGGTAGGGCTGGCCTTGACAAATTATGGGTAACCTCACAGGTGGGAGGTGGACACTGATATGGTGGCAACCCCTGTCTACCCCAGGTATACCTATTTGGAAGTACCAGCTGTATTGACTTTTTGGTTCCAGGCAAATACGTTTTTCTTTGCACTGAATGTTAAGTTGCCCGTTTATCAGCTTCCATCTTACTGAAGGGCAGTCTAAAATCGTTGCCAAACTTGATGTGTTTGCATGAATGGCTTTTGTAGCAAGGTCAGGAACCTGGCGTGGGAGGACAGAGTGGGTGGGAGTGGATGATTTAACCCTTTACCCCCTCCCTCTCCAGCTATTTGAATGAAATGTTCCCATTCACAACAACTGAATGCAAATAGCAGGGGCAGAGAGGCTGGTCTGGATCCTGGGCTGCAGCAGAACCCCAATCTGGATCAAGCCCCTTGCAAAAGTTCCCTTAGCTGCATTTGGTAATAGGGGAAGGGAAGGGTAAAACCTCCCCATGCATTGCAGTCCCAATAAAAGCAGAGTCCCTCCATAAAGGTAAAAGTAAAGGTACCCCTGCCCGTACGGGCCAGTCTTGACAGACTCTGGGGTTGTGCGCCCATCTCACTCAAGAGGCCGGGGGCCAGCGCTGTCCGGAGACACTTCCGGGTCACGTGGCCAGCGTGACATCGCTGCTCTGGCGAGCCAGAGCCGCACACGGAAACGCCGTTTACCTTCCCGCTGGGAAGCGGTCCCTATTTATCTACTTGCACCCGGAGGTGCTTTCGAACTGCTAGGTTGGCAGGCGCTGGGACCGAGCAGTGGGAGCGCACCCCGCCGCAGGGATTCGAACCGCCGACCTTTCGATCGGCAAGTCCTAGGCGCTGAGGCTTTAACCCACAGCGCCAACTGCGTCAGAGTCCCTCCATGCTTTCTATTAAATAAACAAGCAAACCAAAAACCTCAAATGTGGTTGGCAGCTACACATTTAGCATCATATAAGGACAAGCTGCAAGAAGGATGAGTGTCACCTTCATATTTTCTCCTTCCTTCCTGATATGTACCACGAGCAGTGCTTTTTTTCTGGGGAGACGCAGGGGTACGCATACCCCTAAACATTCTGTGCATCTTTGTGCTTTTGTCCATTTACTGTATTTATTTTCCCCGATTTGAACTAGAAAATGGTGATTTTCTTGAGTCAAAATGAGAGTATCCCTAAACATTTTTTTAGAAAGAAAAGCAATGACCATGAGCATGTACCATGGAATAGGAATCCCAGTATTGCGGGAGATATTTGGCTGCCGTATTTATTTCACTTAAAACTGGGAGAAATGTACCGTATTTTTCGCTCTATAAGACACACCTTTCCCCTCCTAAAAAGTAAGGGGAAATGTGTGTGCGTCTTGTCTTATGGAGCGAATGCTGGCTGCGCAGCTATCCCAGAAGCACACCGATCCCTCTTGCTCTTCTGGCTTCAGGGTTAGCCACGCAAAGCCTCTTGAGCACAGTGGGAGCGCTCCTGCCTCTTTGCTCAAGAGGCTTTGCGTTGCTTTCTTGTTTCTTGTTTTCCTCCTCTAAAAACTAGGTGCGTCTTATGGCTGGGTGCGTCTTATAGAGCGGAAAATATGGTAATTTGAATGCAAGATCTGGGAGAAGCCCATCTCAGGAACATGGGCATAGCCAGGATTTTTGTTGTAGGGGGCAGGTCTTTGGGGGGGGGGGGGCAGAACCTCAGTTTGCTATGTATTTTATTGATTTTAATTGATGGGGGTGGAGCTTGTTGGGATACTGCCGGGGAGACGGGGGCATCAGGCACGCCCCCAGCTGGCTCCAGCCACCGGCCGGCAGCCGGTCTCCCTTGGAACAGCATCAATCAGTGATACGAGCCTCAGATATGTTTAGAGACCCGTGCACGCTCTATTAGCAGAGTGTGTAAATCTTCTCACAGCAGAAGAGGCGGATAGAGAAATGTGTAAGCGTAATGTATAGTGGTACCTCGGTTTAAGTACTTAATTCGTTCCGGAGGTCCATTCTTAACCTGAAACTGTTCTTAACCTGACGCACTACTTTAACTAATGGGGCCTCCAGCTGCCACCGAGCCGCCGGAGCACGATTTCTGTTCTCATCCTGAAGCAAAGTTCTTAACCTGAAGTACTATTTCTGGGTTAGCGGAGTCTGTAACCTGAAGCGTATGTAACCTGCGGTACCACTGTATACATTTACATATGAATAGAAGCGTATGTAACCTGAAGCGTATGTAACCTGCGGTACCACTGTATACATTTACATATGAACAGAAGCGTATGTAACCTGAAGCGTATGTAACCCGAGGTACCACTGTACAGCATTTTATTCAGCATAGTTCAGGAACAGAGGAAAACATGTCTGCTTCCCTTCGTCTCCAGCAAAACAGCAGTACCACAAAAGCAATATACAAACGGAAGATCCCAGCAAGATCTGTGCTGGAAGTAAACAGGCATGTGACACACAGCAGTCATGCCTGTACCCTTTTAAGGTGGAACGGAACTATATCCTAACAGAGCTGCCCCTCCCTGCCCCCCAGGCTATGCCCATGCTCAGGAATTAATCAAAACTTACTCAACATTATACAGCTTCCAGATCCAGGTCTCAGGGAAGTTCTGACGGACTTGAGCATCAACGTCTGCGTCCGACGACCAAGGACGGGATTCAGATGCGAGGGCTGGTCTACTCCCTGACTGCAAACCTCCTCCAGTCAACCCTGCTCCAACAAAACAGAAATGCTTAGACTTCTGCCTTGAAAGAGTGGGGCAAAAGATGTGTGTGGCTAAGCCCTGTGTCAAACCACCTTCAACATGGTAAGCACAGATACATACACCAATAATCTGGAATTGGAAACCTCCTTACTTGAAGCGACCATGCCATAGGGAGAGTAGTGGTGCCTGCATGTTGCTGGCTTCTTAATTTTGTTGTTTGACAAGACTTTCAGCCCCATAACCTGTCAGTGGTGAGAGAGACCAAGGGAAGGAATCGCATTAGTTGCGCAGGTCAATGGTGCCAGCTTTTTTTATACCTTCTTCCATCTATCCATACAGCAGGCATGTCTTCCTTTCCTCCCTCCTTCTCCCATTCTCTAGGGTTAGAGACACACACAATTTATTAAAGGGATATGAAATGAAAAATGGGTTGTTTCCAAAAGGGAGTTTGCTGGGCAACCTCAACAGCTGGCGTGCGCCATTTTCGCACAGGTTCATCATCAAAATGCCAGCCTGGTTTTTTTAAAATTTAATCTGGATCTGGGAATCCCTGAATGCTGTTCAGTGCCTCTTCTACACTACCTCCCCTATTCCAGTTGAAAAATAATAATAAAGTGCCTAATAAAGGGCACTTACTTTGAGGAAACTGAAGAAGTCTACTCCACCATCATCAAACCAGGGTCTCCAGCTGTAGCGCTTGCTTCGTGCCAGGGGCATAGGGTCACCGATTGGTCCTGGTCCATCGCAGTGATCGTACTCAGTGACTTGATAAGGATACCCTCCTAGGAAGTAGAACCTGTCATACACCTGCAAAGGAACACATGGCGTGTAAAGCAAAAGGATGTGAATTAAGTTGCTGAGGGTAGATTTGAAAGGATCTATATCTGACGATTCTAAGCCATCAGAGAATAAATCACAAGTTCTCATATATTTCCCAAAACTTACAACTGAATAACCAAATTCAAGTTCCAAAGTTACACCACGTAGATCTGGAGATGAGAAAGGAGAAGGAGTAGATCTCCAAACTCCTAGCAGTGGTAATGATGAAGGGGTCGAAGGACAATGGGCTGAGGAAATGCCAAATTCTGAATGTGATGAGGATACTGATGCATTTTCAAAACTGAATATCAGGCGCTGTCGGGGACTGGGCAGAGGAGGAATGGTGGAGACCACCTCCCCATCTTGACCCTTCCAGGGAGGAAGAAGAGGAAGACAGTACAGATTTACAATAGTGGTTTGCAGGAGCTCACAACTCAGAGGCAGATGAGGGGGAAAGTTGGGAAATAACGGGAGAGGAGGAGGAGGAGGAGGAGGAGGAGGAGGAGGAGGAGGAGGAGGCAGAATCAGAGGGGCTGCTGGCTGACACATTGTCACTAGAAAGCATTCTAGACCCTCCAACTCCCAGAACCCAGCGAGCCTTAAAAGTAGGATAGCAAAGAGCTCAAAGACAGAGGACATGTAGCAGCACCTGTAGAAGTGATGAATGAGGAAGTGGGAGATATGAGGGGTGGAGATTCACTTGGGACAAGGCCATTATGCAAGAGGCTGGGTTCTATAGGCTCTCTCTGTAAAGATTGAAATAAAAAAGGATGACAAGAAACTTTTCCTTGTCTTTATACTTTCCTGGGCCAGCCAGCCGGGAGCCGCTGACAGCATCCCAACAGGCACTAGTAACGGCATTCCACTAGTAAGATTGCCCTACACTGCAAGGACAATGCAGCCTCATGAATCCTCTGATTGCGAAGAAATTCAGCAAATGCTCAGTTATGGAGAAAGGCTGCCCAAGAAGAAATTGATGCACTACATCAAAATAATACACGGACACTTATTTTCCGGCCATCTACAGGGGGAAAAGCAAGTGGGTGCAAGTGGGTTTTTTTTTCCAAATTAAGCAAGAGAATGCACTAGCAAGTGATATGTTATTGCCCAGAAAAGGACTTTGGGGAGAAAGACCACCATGGCTAGGAAAATGCTCTTGGAAAACTTGAGAAAATTTCTCAAGAACGCTTTTCTCTGTGCTCCTCTCATCTGAACCTGATGCACAAATGGCCAGGAACTGGGGTGGAAAATTCAGCAGCTGTTTTCTTAAGGAGTTTATTCTCTCATCCTGTGAACAGTTCACCCTTTTATTATGAATGGCAATTATGTTAGTGTGTCTCTCTGTGTGTAATGCGAGTACATGTACAGTGCATAAGTGCCCAACCCTGCCCATCATATCTCAATTTCATTCACTCTCTCTCTGCCTTACGGTTGTGTTGGTGAAGTCTCTGTCATTCCTGAGGAGCAAGACACTTTGGTCCACAGCCCGAATGGCACACAGTGACCCAGGTGTTGCCTTCAGTTCAAGGTCGATGCTTGTTCCGGGAAGCTCCTGCTGCTGAGATAACCCCAGGCTGACCTGCAGAAGTGAATGCTGAGAATCAGAAGTGCCAAAACAAAGCAGGGGGCATAAAACCATAGACAAGTATTTACCAAGCAGACAATCCTATTTTAGGATGGGCAACCCAGAAAACATCTGTCTGACTCAGTTGTGGCACCGGTGCATGAAACTTTCTCTGACCTTTAAACGTTGTGTTAAATATATGTATTTAATCTGTATATTATTTACATTGTATGAGAGTTTAATTTCTTTTTCACAATTATCCTGTATATCCTTTTAGCTCTGTGTGTTTTATCTGTGTTGTTTTAATTTGTGTAAGCCACCGAGAGTTCCAGTCTGGAAAAAAGGCATATATAAATAAAGAAGAAGAAGATATAACAGATTAAGACTGGATAGACTATTTTTACTGTTTACTCACATGAGAAAATGCACCTCAGGGAAAGTGAACCTCACATGAGATCTCCCTGCCCCCAATAAGCTCCCTTTAATAACTCTTAATTTTCTACAGTGCTACTATAGGTTTGCCATATTCCCAAAAGTGA
The DNA here is from genome assembly GCF_964106915.1 of Podarcis gaigeae. Taxonomy (NCBI): domain Eukaryota; kingdom Metazoa; phylum Chordata; class Lepidosauria; order Squamata; family Lacertidae; genus Podarcis; species Podarcis gaigeae. The sequence continues at coordinate 30,776,550 of NC_139694.1, read as the reverse complement.
AAATCCGGACAAAATTTTTGAGCTTTTTGGGGGGAACATCTCTCCTCCCCTCATTAAGTTTTTAGGCTTTTTTAATTTTTAAAGCTTTTATATTTTTAATCACCCTACTTGCCATTTGTCCAAGATATCCCAGACATTTTGCCAATTTGGCAAAAATCCACCCGGACGCCATTTTCAGAACCCGATTCCCAGATGTGTCTGGGAAAATCCGGACGTATGGTGCCCCAGCTACTTCCTTCCTCGCTTGTGTGTGTGTGTATTAGTCCCAAATCATATTTCTTTCAATTATGATGGTAGCTCCAAACACCATTCATTGCTCTTCCACTGTATGAGACATGGGGAATTGCAACTGACTTTCCACACAGCTGGAGGTACTATACTTTGTGAGTCTGCACATCCTGCTATGTTCTGTCCGCACCAGTGGATGTGACACACATGCGTGGGTGGGAGAGGGGACGATATAAATCATCTGACCTGAGCACCACTTTTTAAAAACCTTACCCTTCCCTGCCTTAAAAAAAATTAAAATCGAACCTTTTTTATGTATGCTACAGCAGCAGCAAGAATACTCATTGCAAAGTATTGGAAGACACAAGATTTACCCACCAAGGAAGAATGGCAGATGAAGGTAATGGACTATATGGAACTGGCAGAAATGACTGGCAGAATCCGAGACCAGGGAGAAGAATCGGTAGAAGAAGGTTGGAAGAAATTTAAAGACTATCTACAGAAACATTGTAAAATTAAGGAATGTTAGAAGGATGCTGGAATGAAGTTATGTGGTTTTAGAAGTAATGTTATAAAGGAGTATGTAAAAATGGGTTGTCAACAGGTGAGAATGTAAAGGTACAATATATTAAGATAAATGACTAAGATAAAAACAAAGATGGAAAGGATTTGCTGAATTAACTAATTGAACTAGAATACAAAAAAGGGAGGTGTGAGGAGGTCAAGGAAACAAGTAAATGAAAGATAAGTTATGGAAAAACTGATTTGTTTTTAAATGTTTTTATTTTTCAGTTTTTTGTAATTTTTTGTTTTATTATCTTTTTCTTACCTTTGTAACTTTTTGAAATTTTAATAAATATTACTTTAAAATTTTTTTAAAAAATTAAAATCAAGTTACCATGTGCTTCAAGGTGTACTTGCGAAGGGGTACCTTGGATCTCCCCCTCCCCCATTTTCGGGGTACGTGATTGGTGCATGAGAGCCACTTTCCTGTGGCGATCACACAGGGTCCCCGGACATTTCACTGTCTATTGATCCCTGTGCCACCACTTGATTTCTCGCTGCCACCACCCAGGCCCTACCTGGTACAATACTGAGTCCAGTCAGGGTTAAATTGGAACATAAACTTCTGTTTATTTATTGCAGTTTAACAAGTGTGTGGTTTCAAAAATGGTATCAGTCAATTACTTTCATGGGGTGCCTATCCAGACCTATAACTTTCCTGCTCTCACTCAATAAACCACCTCTCAGATATTTACTTGTCTTCCTAGCTCCTAACTGTTCCTGACTCAGCTTATTTCGCTACACTAACTCAACCTCCCCACAGACTCTATCCCAATTCACTCCCACTCCAACCAACCACCCAACTCCCAACAAACTCCCTCCTTCGCCCCTTCCAGAGCTGGTTTTATAATCCCTCTGACTCCACCCCCCTGGGTTCTGATTGGGTAACCTGTTTAACTATTTCACATCCAGCACTCTCATATGTTAACGTCACACCCACGTATTCCAGTTATTTCCCCCCAGTCATGTCTGATGACATTCAGTTCTGCTGCTTGCCATCCACACCAGTAAGTAGGTCTTGATGGAATGTACCTGGGCTGTGGCTTTTGTCGCTTCCCAGAAAGGAAAGCAGGAAACTGTAATGTCATAGGACACTCAGATCAGCTCTGCTATCAAAGAAGGGATTAAAAAACAGAGCTACCCTTTGTTTTTCATTTAAAAAAATAATCCAGAGGTCTTGCACAAGAGCGCAAAAGTGATAAAGAGGACTTGTGCAAAACCTCAATATCAAGGGTGTGTGTGTGTGTGCCAGATGTATGGGCTGGGATTACAGCCTCTCAGATAATCTCTCATGTTTACGGTTTGCAGATCTTGAGAGAAAATCTCCTCTGAATCAGGTACATGAATACAGGAAGCTGCCTTATAGTAAGTTACACCACTGGATCTATCTGGTTCAGCACTGACTGGCAGTGGGCCTCCTGAGTTTTAAGGTAGTAGTCTCTACTGACCTTAACTGGAGTTTCCGGGAACTGAACCTTGGACATATTTAGTCCTTTGAGGCAACCAATGGGAATAGCTCCCCCCCCTCCTTTTGTACTGGAGGCCACTGGAAACAAAATGGCTCCTTTGTGCTCAGGTGAGGAGCAACTGGAAGTAGGGGTGTGGTTTTAGAGGCTAACCACCAAAATGTCACCACACGTGTGATAAACTCTCCACCCAAAATAAACACTAGCAAGCTTTCCCATCAGTAGTGACTAACAGATGCATAGGCTGTGGTGGAATCTAGACACACATAAAAAACGCTGTGAAAATGCTTTTTTTTTAAAAAAAAAAAAGTTTTGAAAAATATATTGAATTCGCCATAGCTCACCATCGCCATCTAGTGTCACATTTGTATAATGCACTTTTCAACACACTTAAAACGTTTCATTTGCAGCTGTACAGCCGATTCCTATGTTTACGTATTGGGTTTTCCTAGGCCTGGTTCAAGCCATTTTACTGCCCGAGGAAGCAAATTGTGTCCCAAGTCAAGAAGATACATAGTACTTCCCACAAGCACCTCTTCCCCTTCCCTGGCAGTAAAAAGACAGTAACAATATCTTAAATAACTAACAGCTTGCTGCCCTTTGCGTCAAGAGCCTCAACTCTGTTTCTGACTTTCCATACATCAGAGATATTGGACTTGGGGGAAAAGGGGGCGGGGATATTTTCTATGGTCTAAAACAGTGTTCCCCAACCTTGGGCCTCCAGCTGTTTTTGGACTACAACTCCCATCATCCTTGACCACTGGTCTTGCTAGCGAGGGATGATGGGAATTGTAGTCCAAAAACAGCTGGAGGCCCAAGGTTGGGGAACACTAGTCTAAAATACACAAGCAGTCAGGGGAAACTCTCAAGGTCAACAAACTGATGATGACATCGTGTGGCTGTCCCATAAAAAGTGAGTGATAATTCCAGAGTAAACACCTCATCTGCCAAACATCTGCTAGGCTAGACGGAATGATTTCTGCTGTCTCTCTGATTCTGAATGCACTCAAGCATTTAACACTAATGCTCTCTTTCTTGCCAGTACTCTGTTGCTAGGAACCATGGCCTTGCAGCTCACCTGGTTTTTGAAGCACATGGACACTTCAAAGCTGACTTTGTCTGCAATGGCGCCTCCATCGTGGAAGAGAGAATAAACGACCAAGGATGGTTGTGGTGCAAAGTCGGAGGTGAAGGGCAATGAAATGGAGAAGGATCCTTGCAGACCTGAAAGAGGGGAGGAAGGTTTCTGAGTGGAGAATTCAGTCATCAGTATGACTCCTTAATCCACATCAAACCCCAGACTTCTCCTCCTTCACTCTTTTTTCTCTCCACTTACATTCCCAGGTATTGTCCCTATAACACTGTAGTCTAGCGGGGACACCATCTAAAAAGCCAAACTCTGCCAAAAAGTCACAGAAATCCACCAAACTCCATTACAAACGCTCCCTTCAAACCTCCCCCCCTTTCTCTCTTTAAAATTTTATTTAGTTTAATAAAATAAAATAAATTTATTTAACATAAAAAGAGAATTCTGAAAAGTCTCCTGAACTTCCCTCCACCCCTTTGTGGGTCCTTATATTAACATTTCCCTCCTGCATCTTGTCTATTTATCCAAATTTTAAACATCTCCATTATACCTGAAATTCAACATTAAACTACAAGTATTATTTCAATCCTACAAATAATAATTTTAATTGTTTACACTGGTTTTTAAGGTAAATTATATATTTTCCCCATTCCTTATTAAAATTTTGGTCTTCCAAACCTCCTTTCTGAAACTCCAACTCTCCACAGGCTTCAAAGGTTGGTGCAAAGACTAGTGGAATTGCAGCCGCAAAGGTTCCTGGGATTGCTAGCCATTTCCCCCACTCTTTTCACACAATTTTTGAAGTTTTCCCATTATTTTCAGGCCATTCCCCCTCCCTTAGCTCCTTTTTACAGTTTAAATTGATTTATTCAACTATTTCCCAGTGCCACGTGTATACCCAGTTGTGAGCGAGTCAAACATGCAGAAGTGGGGAGGGATTTGACAGATGACTTACTTCGACCATCGCTACCCACATTCTTTTGTCCATGCATAAGGATTTTCCCCTTTCCTGTCACCTGGGGAAGGAAGAGGCATATACAGGATGAAAACATCCAGAAAGGTACACTCTTAAGAGCAGGTGGCAGATGTTTTGATGCCATAGACATTAGGGCACTAGTGTGGAAGGAATGAAGACAGGAGTGCCTGGCGTGCTCTGGTCCATGGAGTCACGAAGAGTCGGACACGTCTTAATGACTAAACAACAACAACAACGTGGAAGCAATAGAGGAAAGGACCTAAACGGCCTCGGCCCAGTATACCTGAAGAAGCGTCTCCACCCCCATCGTTCAGCCCGGACACTGAGGTCCAGCTCTGAGGGCCTTCTGGCGGTTCCCTCCCTGTGAGAAGTGAGGTTACAGGGAACCAGGCAGAGGGCCTTCTTGGTGGTGGCACCCGCCCTGTGGAACACCCTCCCATCAGATGTCAAGGAAACAAACAACTATCTGACTTTTAGAAAACATCTGTAGGCAGCCCTGTTTAGGGGAGCTTTTAATGTTTGATGCTTTATCTTTTTTTAAAAAATATTCTGTTGGGAGCCGCCCAGAGTGGCTGGGGAAACCCATCAGATGGGCAGGGGATGAATGAATGAATGAATACAACAACAACAACAACAACAATTATATAACATTTAGGAAACTTCTGAAGGCAGCCCTGTATAGGGAAACTTTTTAAGGTTTAATGTTTTACTATGTTTTTATAAGGGACGCAGGTGGCACTGTGGGTTAAACCACAGAGCCTAGGACTTGCCGATCAGAAGGTGGGCGGTTCGAATCCCTGCGACGGGGTGAGCTCCCGTTGCTCGGTCCCTGCTCCTGCCAACCTAGCAGTTTGAAAGCACGTCAAAGTGCAAGTAGATAAATAGGTACCGATCCGGCGGGAAGCTAAACGGCGTTTCCGTGCACTGCTCTGGTTCGCCAAAAGCGGCTTAGTCATGCTGGTCACATGACCTGGAAGCTGTACGCCGGCTTCCTCGGCCAATAAAGTGAGATGAGCACCGCAACCCCCGAGTCGGTCACGACTGGACCTAATGGTCAGGGGTCCCTTTACCTTTACCTTATGTTTTTATATATTCTGGAATCCCCCCAGAGTGGCTGGGGCAACCCAGTCAGATCGGTAGGGTTCAAATAAATTATTATTATTATTATTATTATTATTATTATTATTATTCTCCTGGAAAACACTACAAGAATTGAACCAGGAAAGGTGAAAACTGAAGTCCTGTCCTCTCTCTTTGGCCAGCTAGTTTTGGGTTGTTGCTTTTTTGTCTTGCCAACCCTGGCACCTTCTGTCCTCAGCCAGGATGCTCACATAATAAGAGAAGGTGATTCCTTTCGCTTTGCCTTCTTCGCCTAGATCACTATCCTTAATGCTGTAATCCACTTGAATCTCCTGCTCCTGATTGCAAGGCAGCACTCCTGGCACCCGCCGGACTTTCACAGAGCTCTTTGCCGTGGTGTAGTAAGGCTGTAGATAGAGGAAAGCGTTCTGGTGGTACTGATTGATTTTCCCCGGTTCATACACTGGATCCTCCAGATGGAGTCTCCCCTGGGAAAGAGATAAAGTTGCAGCCTTTAGTCAAACAACCAGTTAAAGTGACTGATCAAAAAAACTTTGACTACCAACAAAAAAACTCAGAAATCAGGAGACATGTGGAATCTTTAATTTTCATCTTAAAAATATTAAAAGTCCTAAAAGAGGCATTATCCTTCGCTCTCATATTGATGGAATGCTTCTTCTCAAACTATACATAACATTGATGGCATGAATATTATTATTATTATTATTATTATTATTATTATTATTATTATTATTATTATATTTATACCCCACCCTCCCCAGCCAAGACCGGGCTCAGGGCGGCTAACACCAGGTATAAAAACAATTGATTAAAATACAACTTAAAAACAAGATTAAAGTACAACATTGAAATACAGCCTCATTTCAGTAGAAACTCAAATCAAAAACAATCACATTGTGTGTGAAAAAATAAATTCTAGGTTTCCCTTCCCTATTATTATCAGGAGCACAGCACATGGGGAGGGGAGATTTAAGTGCTTCCCTCCCCATCCATTATCTCTGAATCCCCACCCCACCCCACACATTGGTGCCAATTGAAAAGCCCCAAACGATACAGTAATTGTGCTGGGGGGTTGAATGGGGAGGGAAGGTTTAAACCTCCCCTCTCCATATGCTGCGATTGTGACAACAATCTGAGGTAAGGGGGTGTTGCTGGTCTTCAATTTACAAAAAATAAAAATAAAATCACAACTTTATTGCTAACCATTTGGCATGTCAAGTTAAGACCTAAGATTAGGAGAGTGTATGTTGCACCAAGCCGCACTAAAGCCAAATTCAGTATGCATTTCTTTCTTCAAAATTATTTTTCTATTCATATGTAAATGTATACAGGGTTATTTAATTGATTGATTGATTCAGGCGACAGCCGTAATTAGATGCTTGCGTCCACTGCTATTTTTCTAGTGAAAGAGGTGCCGGAACTCACTATGAACACCTCCCTCATTCTCTTTGAATGGGGAGCCCACCTGAGAGGGGCTGGAACGGAGTTCCTATGTGTTCAGGCTGAAAAAAGCCCTGCTTGTGTCTATTAAATTAGCAGCTGTCTTGACTCAAGATATGTTTGATGCAACACTGCCATCTGCTGGGAAGTGGGGAGAAGCAGAACTGATCCTGTATGAAAGAGGATACAGCCACTATCACACTTCAGGTATTGTATTGATCCATGTTGCACAGAGTGCTCCTTCACAGTCTGTCTACCATCTGCTTCTTCTTCCATAAAGCACCACAAGAGTGGCTTACAGGAAATTTAAGCCTCATGTATAAAGACGATCGAAGGGACGCGGGTGGCGCTGTGGGTAAAACCTCAGTGCCTAGGACTTGCCGATCACATGGTCGGCGGTTCGAATCCCCACGGCGGGGTGAGCTCCCGTCTTTCGGTCCCAGCTCCTGCCCACCTAGCAGTTTGAAAGCACCCCTAAGTGCAAGTAGATAAATAGGTACCGCTTTATAGCGGGAAGGTAAACAGCGTTTCCATGTGCTGCGCTGGTGGTGGCTCGCCAGAGCAGCTTCGTCACGCTGGCTATGTGACCCAGAAGTGTCTCTGGACAGCGCTGGCCCCCGGCCTCTTAAGTGAGATGGGCACACAACCCTAGAGTCAGACACGACTGGCCCGTATGGGCAGGGGTACCTTTTATAAAGACGATCAGCTCCTGTTCCTAGCTTCTCCTCCTTTCCCACCCAGTTCTTAGCAATTCCCTTCCTGCATCTGATCCCCTGCTATGATATCCAGAGTGGACTCTGCTCCACCTGCCATGCTTGTCTCATGTTTGGCTGCTGAGGACTTGTGCCTTATTCTGCTTCCTTAAAGGTAAAGGGACCCCTGACCATTAGGTCCAGTCGCGGACGACTCTGGGGTTGCGGTGCTCATCTCGCTTTACTGGTCGAGGGAGCCAGCGTACAGCTTCTGGGTCATGTGGCCAGCATGACAAAGCTGCTTCTGGCAAACGAGAGCAGCGCACGCTGGAGCGGTACCTATTTATCTACTTGCAATTTGACGTGCTTTCGAACTGCTAGGTTGGCAGGAGCAAGGACCAAGCAATGGGAGCTCACCCCGTCACAGGGATTCGAACCTTCTGATCAGCAGGTGGATTATATGGCCAACAGGTGGATCACAATCTAAAAAACGCTCAGCAACTTTGGTCAATCCAGTGGGTAGATCACCACCAGTTTTTTTTATAGTGGGAGTAGATCACAGTCTTTTGGAAGTTGGACAAGCCTGGTTTATAGAATGTTAATGAAAGTTTGATATCATTGCTTATTCTGTATGTTAAACCATACACATTCTGATTTGGGGGAGGGGTGGTCTATAGCAGAAAAGTGGCATAGAAATAATTTTTGCCACCCTAAACTGCATTGCATTAATTATCCTCCAGATGTACTTTGTTCTCTCACTTTACGATAAGTGTTGTAGTCTAGGAGCTAGAGCAAATTCCAAGCATGGCTTTTCCATTCAAGATTTCTCATGGAAACAAGGAAGCATGAGAGAATGTTTTTGAAGTCTGGTTCTGAAACCATGCCTTTGCTTCTTGCTATGTGGTGTACAGAGAATGCAGAGCAGTATCCTCACCTCCAGAGAGACCCCTTTTCCATTCCACGCTTCTGTGTCTAAAGAAAACTCAGCTATGCCATTGCTGTCAGTAGTGAGCAGCATGTTGCTCTGGTTGTTATTTAAATTAATTATTAAGAAGACATCATGGTTCTTCATGATGGAGCCGTCTCTTTGCAAGGCTTTGAGCTGTGAGGAGAAAGAGGAAGAGAGTTGAAATTTACTTACATCAGTGAAATTATCCACAGTTACTTCTCAGCTGCCTCATGACATCTGTCATAGTCTTCAAGAAACATTTAGAAAACAAGTCCTCTTTTAGAGGGTTTAGGTGATAGATCAGATGCAAAAGAAAGAGGACTTTCAGAGCAAAGAGAATCTTCCCAAAATGGGGGAGAAGATGGGTTTTCTCTCCAATATATAAAATTGTAATGATGTTGTCACACTGCAGTTTGCTTGGCCACAGACAGGTGTTTTTGCAAAGTCTAGTGTGGTGAGCTGCTGAGCTGCTAGGAGGGTGGGTGGCACAGGTGTGGCAAGAAGAGATGAGAGATGATAGAGATGCAGACCCAGGTAACAGATAGGTAGCCGTGTTGGTTTGCCATAGTCAAAACAAAAAAAAGCTCATACCAAGCTCATACCAAGAACTAACTTAGTTGGTCTTTAAGGTGCTACTGGAAGGATTATTATTTTTTTGTTTAGACCCAGGTAAGATGAAGAGGAGGGAACTGGAGGTTGGAGACGCAGGCAGGGATGTGACCCAGGACCAGGTGAGAGGCAGGTGAGATGTAAAGGGAGAGGTGTGAGAGGTTGGCAAGGTATAAAAGGATGGCTGATTTCACCAGATGTAAAGGGAGGGCAAGGAGGTTTGGCAGGCGAGTGTTTGTTTGAAATCATGTGGTCAATTGAGCTCATTTGTAATATTGCACCAAAGAGTACTAGGAAGTTCTTGAAAATTATAGGAATTACCTTTCCCCTGAAGGGATAACCTTGATGGTAGTAATCATCTGTCTCCACAAAGTTCATAGATCCAGCTTGATCAGACATATAGAATTGACGAGCAACATTTGCTTGTACACCTGTAAAGAAAAACCCCACAGAAAACCCTGCCTAGCAGTGTCGGATATTTTTGCAACGTATAACACAGCATGCATACATCGTCGGGGGGGTGGGGTGAGCTCCAATATTAACCAGAATACTCTGCAATCCTAACTGATACAGACCAGAACTAGTCAATGATGGTGGATTATTCAACCATAGGTAGTAGAGACCTTAGAGTAGTGGCACTCAGTAGATGCCAACGTATGGTTATTTAAAAAGGTTGGTTCCAAGCATTCTGTTGTGCAACCAAGAAACAGAAACTAAGACATGGCTTTGCAGATGACGGGGAGAAAGAACACTACTTGACAATAGCCCTATTCAGGCATAAGTTCTCTGTGTTGAATCTTCATGAGGGTGGGGGAAGGGAGAGAGCAGGGACAAGCTTGATAACTCCACCCCCAGTTGCCATTTCCTGCTCCATGGATTGGAGGGCAACCATTTGCCCGGCGAGGAGCCTGTTCTACACAAGGAGGCTCACTGTGCAACATAGCAGGACCTTTTCAACGCATAAGACAAATGCCCAAGTTGGGCCAGCAACTCATTGTTGGCACCCTATTGTCTCAATCGTCAGGGGTGAAGTAAACCGCGGCATTAGCAGTACCAAAGTGACATCTCTGGGGCAGTGTGTATGGAGGTCCTGGGCTGCCCAGACAACAAGACTGCCCTCTCAGCCTTGCTGTTGTGGTGCAAAAGTGTAATAAGAAAGTTTAAGGTCTTATATATATATATATAATAAATGTTCATAAATGTACCAACCAAGCACATACATAGATCAGCACAGGAAACCATTTTGACTCCCAAACTGACCAAATGTTTTCTCTGCAAGGACGGAGGGGGTGAGGGAGCCTTCCCATTGTCTCAGGAATTGGGAAATCACCATCTCAAAGGAATGGCCAGACTACCGGGAAAGGCAATCAGATAAGCTGACAGACAGGAAAAACAACAGCATTCAAATTTCTGTTGTAGACCACCTTTTCTGCGATGTAGGTATGGTGTTTGTGGGGGGTGGTCTTGAGCTCCAGGGCAGGGAATTTAAAATGTCTATATAAGGGCAGGCACACCTGGGTTCTGGGTCCTCCTCCTTTCCTGCGTGTGAGGGGAGGACCCTGTTGCAACAGATCAATAAAGATCAGGCTTACTAGCTGCTTTGCTTCTCAATATTCTCTGGTTGGCCTGTTATTTTCTCCTACCAATAGGAAACCCACATAGGGACTCTATATGGGCTCTTGGATACCCCATAAGGGAAAAAGGGCAGATTTTGTTTACAACCAAAGGAAATCAGAGCAATATGTTTGGCAGCAGCTTGGCTGCAGGAGTTGCCAGAAGGAGGAGGACAAGGTACCATCTGACTGCCTTAGGGACTCCACTCCAGATTTGTGTGGCGTTTACTCCTTAGCCTTTTCTTCTCCTGAAGTTGAGTGGTGTACATGGCCCTGTGGCCTCTCCTCCACAGATAATCATGCCTTCCTTTAATTGCGTTCTCTCTCTCTTTTGGGTGAGGGCGTTCCCCAAATTGCAAGCAGATTTGAAAGGAGACATTTCCTTTGCTCAGTCTCTCACCTGCACTCCAACACACACACCCCTCGCTCCTCATATCCCTGCAAGCACCAGAGCTTACCTGTTCCAACTTCTTCCAAGGACGCCTCCACGTCTATGCTGTGGCTGTATTCGTAGCTCGAAGGTCTGAACTGTGACAATTCCACGGTAGCAGAGAAGCAGCCAGTCCTGTCAGTCTGAAATAAACAGTCAGTGAAGGTAGCTAAGATGCCAATCATTGGCTTCGGGGAAAAACACAAATTCATGGAGCCTTCCTCCTACTCCTCAGAAGGTTGTTACAGATTTGGGGTACTAGAGTCTATTAGTGAATAGTAGAAATTAATGAACGTCAGAATCTAGCTAATAATTGGAGTACTGAAGAGAAAATTTCAGGCCAGTGGAAAAATACAGGCTAAGCTTCCTTTCCAAGCCAGGGCCTCACCTGGGATGGCACATTTAAGATTTTTGGAAGCATCAGGTTATTCCTGAGCCCCTTCATTTCCACTGTCCTCCAGCCCTAGAGCTTTTTCTCTCCCAGTCATACCACCAACCATAGCTGTCAACTTACAGATTTGAAAATAAGGGATCAGCAGCCAAAATAAGGGATTTTAGACAACCAGCAGCCAAATGAAGCCTCAAGCAGTGGTTCCCATAGTGCAGCAACCCAGCAAAGGGGATGCAGCAAGGAAAACCACGGTCACCTCTCTGCTGGGAAGCGCTGAGCAAAGGCGAGTCCCTAGGCAACGCGGCCGATTTGATCGGCACAAAGCATGCAAGCTCCACTCCCCAGTCATTCTTAGACTCCTTATTGGGTGAGCAACGCAGCCAAGCAACACAGTTGGAGCCTCCCTCCTCCCTGGCCAGCAGGGAGGGAAGGAGAGGAGCTGCTTCCTTTGAAACCTGGGAAATTTAAGGGACATCATCAATAAGGGACAGCAGCGGGACACGGCGCTGAGATAAGGGACTTTCCCACCAAATAAGGGACAGTTGACAGCTATGCCACCAACCCCTCTTGATCACCATTACCTGCCCTTTGAAATCCTGGCAGATGTCAGTAGGCGCTGGAGCTGTTGTATCTGGCGACCTCCAGAAATAACGGTAAGCTTTCTGGCACAAGGATATTTGCATTAAACCCCGGACAGGCTTGCCATATGTGTACCTAGAAAGGGGGAGGCGGAGAGTAGAGATAAATCCATCCATTACTCTTTATTTTCCTTTTTCTATGTGCTGCACACAAGCTTAGAGCTGCCAGCTTTTCTTTGGCAGGTCTCCTATGTCTTTGATAGCATCAAGATGGAAAATTAAGATGAGAAACTTTCCCTATTGCTTTATATTAATCCAAGGGAAACCTTCCCTGGTTAAATTTTGTACTTGTCATGCAAATGCTAAAGGTACACGAGTACCTTTTCGGAGGAGGTGTGTGCTGATAATCTGATTCCTGCCCCGTTATGCCACTCACACAGACTTCAACTATGCCGTGACACTCCTTGAATTTCCACAGACAGTGTTTTAATTGATACTTCTTCATTTAGCCTGAAAACCACCCACTATTTTGCTTTCAGCTAAAAATAACATTCTTAGTTATTTATAAACCTTATTCCAAAGGAATCAAACTTTCGATTTTTGTAGTTAATTGTATTCACCGCTTAGATCCATCTTAGCTCCTTTGTCTACATCCATGGTATTAATGCATTAATGCTTAGGCTCAGATTGTAGATATGTGTAAATAAAACCATATATCCTGAAAACACCACAGTCTCCACTGAGCTTCATTCCAGGGAAACTGGACCCTGGAAAGCACTGGAACCCCCTGGAGTTGCTCCTGGCTCAGAGACTGGGGAGCATGTGCAACTATCAGATTTGCACAAAACTGGGAAACTGCAAGAGTGTGTGCTAGGAATTTACAATTGCATGACTGTGTGGTTTTGTGCACTTCCTGGGAATTTAAAAAACAAAACAAGGTGCATGTGCAGCTTGCATGCCCTATTGGCATTTAGACAACATAACAAAATCAACAAACCAAAAGATAGGGGCAAACACAAAAGGGAATGAACGGGAAAGACCAAAATTGCTCCTCATATATAAGTTCAAATACTTGCAGGTGTGGACTACTCCAGTCTCATTCCAACAGAGAAAAAGTAGATAAACAGCTAAATAATGCTCAAATGAGGTCATGAGCTCTGCCCTGCCCTCCCAAATAAAGTGATGAGTGCTCTGATATGTATACCTGCCACAGACTTTTAGAGGAAAGTTGCTGTCTGCTGAATAGATGATAGCAGGCTCCACCACCACCACTTCAAATTTGCGAATCACTGGAGAAGAAGAAAGAGAAGAGACTGTTACATGGTACACCATGAATCAGCTTGAAGAGAAGGTGTGTTGGCATTTGGCATGTTTTAAAGTGGGTTGATTCAAACTGTTGCCTTTCCTTTTTACTTACAAGAAGAAGAAGGAGGAGGAGGAGAAGGAGAAGGAGAAGGAGAAGGAGAAGGAGAAGGAGGAGGAGGAGGAGGAGGAGGAGGAGGAGGAGGAGGAGTAGGAGTTTGGATTTGATATCCTGCTTTATCACTACCCTAAGGAGTCTCAAAGCAGCTAACAATCTCCTTTTCCCTTCCTCCCCCACGACAAACACTCTGTGAGGTGAGTGAGGCTGCAAGAAGTGTGATTGGCCCAAGGTCACCCAGCAGCTGCATGTGGAGGAGCGGAGATGCGAACCCGGTTCCCCAGATTACGAGACTATCGCTCTTAACCACTACACCACACTGGCTCTACTAAGCACTACAAACTTTGATATAGAGGCAGTTAACAGGTTTACATGCATTCTTTTCCAAACTGACAATTTCTAATAAGAAGAGTCTGGATGACTTCACCTGGGAGGTTTTTATGATGCTGTTATGGAGGCTGCGTTACAGAGGTAGAAAGGACTCTGCAAAACAGAACTTCTTCATCCTGCACGATGCACCATATGGCATCAACAGAGTCTGAACTAGAACCATGGCATAACATGTACCAGATGTGCCCAGTGGAACATTACCACCTTTAAACAGGCTTTGTTCACCAGGTATCAGGCAGGTAGGCTCCCAAATCAGTGGGTAGCGTTTTGAGGCAGATGTTGTCCCCAATATCTGTTGATAGAAACTGAATTCTAACTAGTGATGAATGGAAGAGACAATGCTTCTCCAAAACTCATTTCATACCATATTCAAGCACTTCAAAGCTTAAGAAAGCCTTCCCATGATCCACAATGATTCTGTAGACCCCCAGCATTGGTTCAGCAGCCAACTGGTAGGACAGTTGCACAACCCCGTTGTCTGGTTGCACATTATTCCATTGTGCAATTCGGTTGCCTGCAGGATCCTGCAATCACATTTTTATAAAAAATAAAACACATGAATTATTGCAGCACATACCTGCAGAAGGGCTAGGAAGGATCTCTGAAAGGGTGGAAGTTCTGCAACCTCCTCAGTCTTCTCCCCTGCCCTCCACCCCACATTGGTGTGTGTGTTTCAAATTACATCTGAAGAAGATCCCTGGGAAACGTGAGGGTACTCACCTGCAACTCCACCAGCTGATGCTAAAGAAGAAAACAAAAGGCAATCCCTTTAGTCTCCAGCAGGAGTAATGCGTCCAACTACAATTCCCATCCTGCAACTCATCAAGTTAGGGGAGGGGGTGGAAAATCTGTGGCCCTACAGATGTTGGTGGAATGCATTTCCTACCATTCCTGACCATTGGTTGTGCTGGCCGGAGCTGACAGGAATTGGAGTCCAAGAACATTGGGAGAGCTGCAGCTTGCTCACTCCTGTAGATGCAAAGGATGAGCAAGTACCTTTAACTGTAGATAATGGATTTTTTTTTCTTGTAAACGCGTTTTGCTAGGCAGGCAGAGGGGAGGAAAGGCATATTCTTGCTCCTCCGCTTCTAATATCTGCAGTAAAATGGCACCCCAGCCTCTACACTCTGGGATTTTATGCCCTGTGGGTCAATGAATCCTAGCCATTCAGAAACTTCCTGAAAATCCCATACTATTGCCATAGCTACAATGTCATGTCAAGCAACTGAAGATTCCCTATTTAGCTTCCCCAAAGCTGCCAGGTGTTCAGAAAACTGAGTGCAGAAGATCTGTTGAACTTTGTTGGGGCTTTTTATTTGTTTTTATTTTTTTTACCTGTTCTGAGTGCAGACAAACCATTTCTCCACGGATTCTACATCTGGTGCGTGGGAAATAAAATAAAATAAAAGCCGTTTGGGAGGTTGGTTCAACCTTCCTCTCATTCCTATCACTTAGGAGCACATTGTCAGCTTGTGTTTCTAGTGATTACCAAAAAAACCTACAATCTTGCTGTTTTTGGAACCGGGCCAGAAAGAAAGTTTGCAAGAAAGAGCTGGGCTCTCTCTTTCGCCAAAATAAAAGCTCTGAAAAATCCCCCAAATCTTGTGGACTGGGAACTCCTAAATGCACCATCGATCACTACATGCAAGCGCAAGCTGCTCTCAGAGCAGACTTCCTTTAACAAAAGCGGCTGTCAAGAGTTTTGTTACGCACAGATTTGTTGCACTCATCACTAAATGCTTTTGTACTCGGGTGAGGAGAAATATAAACGGTGGAGGAGAAGTGCTCAGCCCAGGTCATTCCCACCTCGTCTTGCTTATTCCTCCCCGCACCCCCCCTCCGTACCCTGTTCACATTTCTCACCTCAGTAGCCAACGGCATAAATCCTTCATCCAGGGTGATGATTCGAAATTGCACTGCAACAGAACAAATGCACAAATGACCCTCTTAAAGTGCAGATCTTACGAGAGGGTCTCGTTCCCCACAACAGTGCAGTGCTGGAGCCCAAGGTGTCTCTCCCAGCCTGCCATCTGCCAGCCGAGATTGTTCTCATCTTTGTTCAGCTCCTCCAAGTCTCTTGTTAAGGCCCCAAACTCTTCTAAGGACATCACGCTCAATTAACCCGACAACCTGCCAAATCACCTGTCTCTGTCCCTCAGTGGTACTATGTTGGCCATTCTTGGCCTTCTTAGTAGTGGCGCCTGACCTGTGGAACGCCCTCCCATCAGATGTCAAGGAAATAAACAACTATCTGACTTTTAGAAGACATCTGAAGGCAGCCCTGTTTAGGGAAGGTTTTAATGTTTGATGTCTTACTATGTTTTAATGTATTAAATGGGCTGGGGTAACCCAGGAATTCCTCTGCAGCTTGTATTTTCCCTTCATAATCAAAATCCTACCATTTATTGATTTCTACATTTCTCTAATAGGAACGTGGGTGGCGCTGTGGGTTAAACCACAAAGCCTACGACTTGCTGATCAGAAGGTTGGCTGTTTGAATCCCAGCAACAAGGTGAGCTCCCGTTGCTCGGTCCCTGCTCCTGCCAACCTAGCAGTTCGAAAGCACCTCAAAGTGCAAGTAGATAAATAGGTACCACTCCAGCGGGAAGGTAAACGGCATTTCCATGCACTGCTCTGGTTCGCCAGAAGCGGCTTAGTCATGCTGGCCACATGACCCGGAAGCTGTATGTCGGCTCCCTTGGACAATAGATCAAGATGAGTACCCCAGAGTCGGTCATGACTGGACCTAATGGTCAGGGGTCGCTTTACCTTTACAATTCACTAATAGAGTCTGTTGCCTCATATCTGTAACATGCTCTAATGGAGAGATATATAAGCACGTGCATTAGGATTACGCACAGCTCTGTAGTAACCAGTGGTGTCATGGCCCCAAAATGAAGGAGGGCTGGTATGCCCTCTTTTACTATCACATTACCATCAAAAGTGCCTGCCACTAGCCTGGCTTACATATTAAGAGCCAGCCCACCAGCCCTAGGGACTCTTTTCTCCTTACCCAGTTGTCCTGGAGAATAGATGGGCTTGTCCATCTGCAGAAAAGTGCCACTTTCCGCTTTCTGAATAAGAACCTGCTTCTGCTCATCTATCTTCCCCTGGGCATCAGACAGTCGGATGGCAGCAACTTCCTCCAAGCCATCTGCAGGGGGTGGTACCTGGTTTACACAAGTCACTTAGCGTTAACAGGATTCCCCAATCCAGGAAGGATTAAATGCATGCATTTGAAAGGAAAGGGTGAATGAAAGAGCAGGAAAATGGAGAGAATGGGGCATTGGTGGAGGGCAGTGACGCACACAGGTCAAACCCCCTACAGATGTTTCCTATTGTCCTGGACTTCTAATAAAGGACAGCATGACGGAGAGACCATATTGGGAAGAGAATAGGCAGGATCCAGTAATCTGAACACTGGACCTCCATGTGGGAGCATGATTTAACTATTGCATGTTCCATCCCTGAATGGAACTCAAAGCAGCATCTATGGGGTTGTTGCAGTTTAGCCTTGTCAAGTAGGCTGAGAGGGAGGGAGATTGACCCACAACCACCCAATGTATTTCATGGATGAGCAGAGTTGTGAACCGGACACATCTACAGCCAAAAGCAACACCCTTAACACCAAACCACAATGACTTCCCCAATGGACAGGGCTTCAGCCATCACAAAGGCATTTCTGTGTATGATTTTTAAAGTACAATTGCAGTGTTTTGTGTGGTAGACAAAGCACACCATGCTTTAAAGGGCTACTGTGCCTTTAATTTAAAACTTGTTTCATTCATTCTCAGTGTGTGGTGATGTGCACCTTCTGTGCCAACTTCCACATCCCTGCTGAAAACTTTTCTATTCCACCAGGCTTATGCAGGCAATTAAGAATACATTCTTCCACAATGGCTAATTGATGTCTCTTTTTAACCTCTCAAGGGTTTTATGTTTTCATTCCTGTATAAACCACTTTGATATATATTTTTACGACACAGAGGAATAAAGATATTTTTTAATAAATAAACAAGATTTATATACCACCCAATAACAAAAGTTGTCTGGCTGATCTGCTGGTTCTGCTTATTTTGTTGGTTTGTGTTGAACCTTGTGTCACTGGATGTGGAAAAGAAAGAGTGAACCCTTTTGAAGGGACACTCTTTCAGCAGCAAGGACTCATTCACTCTGTGGCAGGAACACCCCACAATAAAATAAAATAAAATAAAATAAAATAAAATAAAATAAAATAAAGCCTACTCCTAGCATCTCTTCAGGCAAGCGCAGACTGTAGTGATAGGAGACTACAGTCTATAGAATGGGGTACAATTCAAATACAGTGGTACCTCAGGTTACATACGTTTCAGGTTACAGATGCTTCAGGTTACAGACTTCGCTAACCCAGAAATAGTACCTCAGGTTAAGAACTTTGCTTCAGGATGAGAACAGAAATCATGTGGCTGCGGCACGACAGCAGCAGGAGGCCCCATTAGCTAAAGTGGTGCTTCAGGTTAAGAACAGTTTCAGGTTAAAAACAGACCTCTGGAACGATTTAAGTACTTAACCTGAGGTACCACTGTAATTACAGGAGGAAGGTGCCACTTCTTCCTTTCCTCAGGTTAGTGTTTCCACTACTCTCGGTCAAACTGACAACTTTTTTCCTGGCCTCTTAGACGTTTGACTACAAAAATTATAAAAACGTTCCTGAGCATTCTTGTGCATTCCATGACATCACACCAGCTCAGCCAATCAGTGTCAGAGGTGATGCAGCATGCTATAGATCTAAGATCACCATTCTGCACAAGCACAGTTGATGCTTCTGATTTATACTCTGTACTTTATTATTATTTTTCATGCATCCAGACCAGATTTACTGCTGATATACATCACTCACTGTGAAAGTCAGGCACTTCAGCTGTTTCTCATGCCATCTGAATCCATCCAGCAGAACGTGGGTCTTGTTCTTAATCTCCAAAGTGATGTTGAGCACTACAGGTGTTTCCACATCACCCAGGTCCATGCACAACTTATCACTGGATGGGTAGTTCAGACGGGCTGGAAGAACCAGCATGTATTCCCTGAATGCAGAAGATGAGAGGGAGAGAGACGAGAACAAGAACACACCTTTCTTTAGGGAGTGAGATTATTTGCAGGCAATTAGTCCAGTTATTTGCACTCTAAAGGGCATTCCTGCCTGAAATCCAACACTCTGCCTTGGTGTACGGCAGCTTCCTATTTTCCTATGGTGATTTTGCACATGCTGATTATTGTTTATTGTATTTTAATTTTTAATTTTATTTTAATTTAACTCAACCTTTACAGGCATACAGAGAAAACAGGAATATGTGGGTCAAAACATAACCTTGGCATCTGTTCACAGATAAAGCTATACAGGCATAGTAAGGTTAAAAAGTAGTGGGTCCAAATGTTTGATCCCCATGCTGAAAGAGAGGTTAAATTCTTCTGACTCCTGCAGGGTTTATTGAATTTCTGTGGGCATGATAGAATGGAGAAAGTAGCAGAATATCTGAGCAACGGCATGAAACTAGAGCATCACAAGACTTGAGTGGTACTCAGTATAATTTATGAGTCACCCTGGAAGGATTTATATTCTGAAAGGCAGGATAATTAATAATTGTAAGTGTAACCACAACAACAAACAGAACAGCAACAGCACCTGTACTTTCCTAGTTGCAAGACTCTCCAGATGAACAGATTTTGTGCAGCAGAGTTGCGGAAGAACCGGTGCCTGTCCAAGGCTCTAGAGGAGAGCTGCTATGAGAGTAGCCAATGCTTGTCTTGGACCAACAGTCTGATGCTATAAAGCAGCTCCATGTGTTCAAATGAAGTGGAAAATGAACAAAGCTGTCCCTTCATTAGAATTCTGCTTAGGAAACTACATTTACTGCTTTTGTCTCAGGGGTCCATCTGATTGGGCTCATCCACACTCCTGCTTGTGCTGTGCCTAGTAAGCACAGGTCCAATTCGTTTCCCAGGGAAAACCAGCTCTTTAGTGATCAATCAGAACAAATAGCAATCCAGGAAAATGTGAATTGCTGTTTGCTCTGATTGAGCACTAAAGAGCAGTTTCCCCCGCGGGACAAGAGGAAGTGTGGAAAAGCCCAAAGAGTCTCCGGCATTATGCCTACTTGCTACATCACTGTTCTCCAGCCTTGGGAGTATTCTTCAGTGTTGGGTCTCCGCATGTTGTTGAGTTACAACTCCCTTCATCCCTGACCACTGGCTAAGCTGATTGGGGATAATGAGAGTTGTAGTCCAACAACATCTAGGGACCCAAGGTTGAAAAACATGGTGCAGCTACATGATTGGACAACACATAACGGACAACCCACCTCTTTTGATAATCTCCAATACAACTTTTGACTTCCCTCAGAAAGTCTTCTGATGTTTCACTCAAATGGGGACCTCCAAATTTGCCTCCAAATGTTTCAACAGCTGAAAATTGGTAGCAACGCTACTTTTCTTGGTCATAAAAGTCCACTTTGAGCTTCCTCTCAGAAGACTGTAAGTTGCTCCAGGAAAGACAGCAACTATTACCTAGCATTCCCTTTGGGTTAACCTCACTCCTTCACTCTCCCTTGCAGGCAGGTGCCTCCTTCAGCCCTTCTGTCTTTCCTTTCTTTCCATCTGTTCTTTTCCCTAGTGATACATTCACCCTAATAGCCCCCTCCCCCCACTCAATATACTCCTTCATGGCCCTCACAACTCTGAATTCATAAGGACCAGCTTTTCCCTCCCAGTCATGTCCTCTATAATTCTGTTTCCCTGAGATCACAGGTCTTCCAACCACATAACAACTTACGGGATGGAGTCATCTGCACCAGCTAACTCGAGGAAGGGAGCAAGGCCACTGAGAATGAGGAAGAGCCACATTTCTGTGGAGACCTGCCTGCAGAGGGCACCGCAAATGTCCAAGCAGGAACTTGGAAGAGGGAGGACTTGACGTCTCCCTTAACTTGCTTCTCAGCTTATCTGATCCTCATTTTATATCCTCATTCTGCCTGGCGTGTGACTCTTAAGTGGCCTCTATGCCCAGTGTTTAAGAAATATGATCCGCCACCTGAGGCTCACACAGAGAACAGGGAAGGAAAGTCAAATACAGCAGGTGTGAAAGAAGCTGGCTTTGGGACAGAGGCAGGTGTGCCTTGAGAAGCTGGCCAGGCCACTTACTAACATGTCCCTTTCCCTTTTCTCCTTCAGAGCATGCAAACACCTATGCACTGCAGTGGTCTAAATGTTTGTGCAATATACATGGAAGAACAAAACCCCTAGATGTTCAATGGTGGGCTTGCTCTTACAGCTCCAGCATGGACCCCCTTTTCACCCTAAGGTCTCAAGGCCCACCTGACACTATGCCTTGCTTCAGGACAGGTATGCCCTTCTCTCTCCCTTTCTTGCTTTCCTTTTCATGTGAGGGCTACGACAAATGTCACTCTCTCTCTCTCTCCTTAGGCGTTTGATAGAGGTGCTTCTTCTGCTCTTTGAATCAAGTATGAGTTGCTACCTGCTTATATTGTCACTTTGTTGTCCAAAGCAACTTCCATATACAGTCATACTTTGGAAGTCGAACGGAATCTGTTCTGGAAGTCCGTTTGACTTCCAAAACATTCGGAAACCAAAGCACAGCTTCCAATTGGTTGCAGGAAGCTCCTGCAGCCAATCAGAAGCTGCATCAGATGTTTGGCTACCAAAGAACATTTGCAAACCGGAACACTCACTTCTGGGTTTGCAGCGTTCAGGAGCCAAAACGTGCTAGTACCAAGGTGTTCAGGATCCAAGGTACGACTGTATTCTGTCACAATCATTTCATGTAATAAGCCAACCTTTCTTTATTCCACTTGTGAGTGAACTTCTTGTGGGCATAAGGTTAAGGGCAAGCACATATCCAAAACAAACGTATTTTATAACCCTTAGCAAAAGGTCCTAAATATCTTAGTTGTGCATGCAGGAATGCACATGAGTGCAGGACACATGTGTGGGTTCAGACTCACACCTGTTAACACCCTATTTCTACTGGGTCAAATACATGCTGGAAATGCAAGGAAAATGAGGGCACCTTTTACCACAAGTGGTGGACCTGTAAAGTAGTAAAATAATTTTGGGAGATGATATATAAAGAACTAGGGGACACGGGTGGTGCTGTGGGTTAAACCACAGAGCCTAGGACTTGCCGATCAGAAGGTTGGCGGTTCGAATCCCCACGATGGGGTGAGCTCCCGTTGCTCAGTCCCAGCTCCTACCAACCTAGCAGTTTGAAAGCACATCAAAGTGCAAGTAGATAAATAGGTACCACTCTGGCGGGAAGGTAAACGGCGCTTCTGTGCGCTGCTCTGGTTCGCCAGAAGCGGCTTAGTCATGCTGGCCACATGACCCAGAAGCTGCACACCTGCTCCCTAGGCCAATAAAGCGAGATGAGCGCCGCAGCCCCAGAGTCGGTCACGACTGGACCTAATGGTCAGGGGTCCCTTTACCTTATATAAAGAACTGGAAAAAATGTTTAAAATAACCTTTTCTAAAAAAAAACCCCAAAGCATTTCTTCTAGGAAATACTAAGGGACCAGAAGAGACTTCTTATGTATGCGGCCACTGCTGCCTGGATGTTACTGGCCCAGAGATGGAAAGAAGACAGAATCCCTATCAGAGATGAATGGCAGATTAAACTGATGGACTATGCAGAAATGGCAAAAATGACGAGAAGAATTAGGAATCAGGGAGATCATAATTTTAATAAGGAATGGGGAAAGATATAATTTATCCTAAAACTCACTGTAAACAATTAAAATTATTAGTAGGATTGGAATGACCTTTGTGGTTGGATGTTGGACTATGGTTATAAGGGAGACTTAAGAGAGTTGGACCAACAGAGAAGATGTAGGAGCAAAAAGTTAACATAAGGACCCACAAAGGGGAAGAAGAGAGTCCATGGGAATTTATGGAATTCTCTTTTTGTTTTGGTTGCTTGATGATGGTTTGTACATTCAAAAATTAAATAAATTTATGTATAAAAAACCACACACCTTATTTCTACTGAATAAAATGACTTGTACTGTCCAACAGCCTGTGGCTAAGTTGGAAGGTCTTTTAATGTGCCTGCCAAGTGTCCCACTTAACAGAGGGCGGTCCCCTATTTGAAGGTGTTCTCTATTTGTTCAGTCCAGGTCTGGTCAACAGACTAAGCAGGCACAGAAATCTCCTGGTGCCTTCCCCACTATTCAAATTATAGTATTTATTTCTAAATTGGTGCCTATATACTGTATTATGATATGCAGATCGCGATTCTTTAGTTTGGCAAAGCATAACCCGTTCCCCCTAGCCTTCCTGTTTGGGTCATGGGCTGGTTTCTCTCCTAAATAGATGTAGTGAGCAGCGCATGTTATGCATGAGGGAATTCAATGAATGAATGACCTTTCTGATTTCACCAATGACACCATAGAAAACAGAAGCCAGTGTTTTCCCTCTCCCTCAAAGAGAAAATGATAGGTTACATTAATAGGTGGGATGTGAAAGAATTTGCATAGGGTTCTTGACCAACAGCATTTTCACTTATCACTGAGGACTTGTTTCTGCAGGCTATTATTTCAGGGGGTTAGCGACTGAGGTTTCTGAGCCATTGTTTGTTTACTTTTAGATAAGGATCAGGTGTTTGTGTGGTCTGTGCTTTGACATTTAGGTCCAATCATTTCTGCTGCATTAAAATTAGCCAAAGTCACCCAGCGGCTGAAGGCTTCCAATTCATATTTCAGTATGCAACTTAAGCTGCTTGCATGTTCAATAGGTCAGGCACAATTCCTTCTTTGTAGATGCTTTTGGTTGCTTCAATGGGCATCATTTGCAGAAATGCCAACCCGATAACGTCTTATGCAATCTGCTGAAGCCTTTATGTTCCGTTAACAAAGACTTTAGCATTCCGTGGTTGTTTTTGAATGAAAACCCTTCACAGACAATACTCAAGTGCCAATTAATTCTCTCAGCCCAATTACATGTTCCTCTCAGCCCAACTACATGTTCCTCTCGAAGCCAGGTGAGGTGAGCCAATGGGTCTTAAACCCTTGGTGACTTAAGCACTTCCCCTGCATGCGAAGACAGGCTTCGGTAGATTGAGTGGATGAGACCAATAGAAAATAAACAGCTACAGTGGTACCTCTGGTTAAGAACTTAATTCGTTCCGGAGGTCGGTTCTTAACCTGAAACTGTTCTCAACCTGAGGTACCACTTCAGCTAATGGGGCCTCCCGCTGCAACCGCACCGCCACCGCTGTGCAGCGGTGGCGGTGCGGTTTTAGCGGGAGGCCCCATTAGAATTTCTGATCTCATCCTGAGGTAAAGTTCTTAACCCGAGATACTACTTCAGGGTTAGCGGAGTTTGTAACCTGAAGCGTTTGTAACCCGAAGTGTTTGTAACCCGAGGTACCACTGTATATGACTTTTAGAAGACATCTGAAGGCAGCCCTGTATCGGGATGTTTTTAATATTTGATGTTTTATTATGTCTTGATATATGCTGTGAGTCACCCAGAAACTGCCCAGAGTGGCTGGGAAACCCAGCCAGATGGGCGGGGTATCATCATCATCATCATCATCATCAAGGTGATTTCTGCAGGTGCTGTAGAGGGAAGTGAGGGCCAGATGGGGATTGTCAACCTAGGAAAGTAGCCCCTCTAGGAGAAGGAATACTCTGATTCTAAACCTCCATTGCCTTACAGCAGGCATAGCCAAACTTGGCCCTCCAGATGTTTTGGGACTACAATTCCCATCATCCCTGACCACTGGTCCTGTTAGCTAGGGATGATGGTGTTGGTTATTTTGCAGATTAGTTGCGCTGCAGAAAGCATGCTGGGGAGACCACACATTCAAGAAATGCAAAATAACTTTTGCTAGGTTTTAATAACAAAAACCTCCTTTTACACTAAATTACAATATATCAATAAGAACAACCCATTCACTAGGGTACTGAGAGAGCTACATGCTGCTCTTTATATACCATACCCAACAGCTTAATTAACACAACTTAACAGCACCTGCTATACTGCTTCACAGCTGTAAAACTTTATTTGCTCTGGCCCTTAAAGACATATACATATTGTGAAACAACAATGAAACCTAAAATTTAAAGAAACCATTCAACGGATGGGAGTTGTAGTCCCAAAACATCTGGAGGGCCAGGTTTTGTCATGCCTGCCTTACAGGATATCTTTGGTAGAAGAAAAGGCTATGGAGTAAACCCTAATAATAATAACAATAATTTTAATAATAATAATTTTATTATTTATACCCTGCCCATCTGGCTGGGTTTCCCCAGCCACTCTGGGTGACTTTCAACACATATAAAAACATAATATAACATCAAACAGTAAAAACTTCTCTATACAGGGCTGCCTTCAGACGTCTTCTAAAAGTTGTGTAGTTATTTTTCTCAACTGAGTCAGCTCACACATCCTGCTGCCCATCTTCAAGGGTACAGTGATCAAAGGATCAGGAAAGCAAGTGTTGCATGTAACACAAGTCAACCTGTTTCATATGATTAATAGACAAATAGGTAAACTGACTCCACTGAAAATCCTTGTGCTTGGTCTTACACAAAAGCCAGATCTTTGATGATGATGATGATGATGATGATGATGATGATTATTATTATTAAATTTATATCCTGCCCATCTGGCTGGGTTTCCCCAGCCACTGTGGGAGGCTTCCAACATATATAAAAACACAACAAAACATCAAGTATAAAAAAACCAAAATATCCTATACAAGCAACAAACAAACCAATAAATCAATAGAAACCAACAACAACAACAATGTTGTATTAGATCTGTGGTGGTGCATTCGCACATGCACATTTGATTCTTCATTCATCAAGCGATGAACTTATTAGCCAACCCTTAAAAACAGAGGGGAAAATAAACAGCTTTTGGCATAGTAAGTACATTTGTAAATCCCTTCCTTCTTGTAGAACTATGAAATCGGTACTCTTAGGCCCTTTCTCTTCGCTTGGCTGTCAAGGCATTGACAGGATGATCAGGTCCTTCACGGGTAAGAGAGGGAAATGCGAGGCTAACAGAAAAAAATACAAGGAGCAACCCTTCCAGTGAGGAAGTTGCTCAAACTGGTGTCCAGCCCCTCCTTTACTCCTTAGCCCTCCAAGCCAGGGCTCCTCCTCTGTAATAGTCTTCTACAGTGAACCTCAGGAGCCTCTCTATGTACCTGACTGGCCTGTTGCTCAGCAGCCTGTAATATCCTTCATGTTCTGGCAGTCAGTGGGGCCAGAGAGGCTGTCCTGTGGGAGCTGTGGGAGAGATGAAGGATCTGGTTCCCCTGTGTTGTCTCTGTCAGAGTCTGAATCCAAACTGGAAACTTCATCACCCTTCCCTGGGCTGGGCCACCTGCCTACTTCTGCCTCTCTGTGACCCCTCATTCTTCCTGCTTCTACTACCTCCCAGCTTGTCCCCTTCTCTGAGGTGTGGCCAATTTCCCACCACCAGGGTCCAGGGTTTAAGTCATCTTCTTCTGTGCCTTCCCTGGGGGGCTCTTGGGTAGGCAGCTCCCACCACTCTTCCTCATCCAGCCAGCCCCTGACATTGGCTGAAGCAAGGCTTCTGCCAGCCCCATTCCTCTTCCCTTGCAATGTCCTTGGGGTGATAATTAACCTTGAAGGGTCCCATCAAAGCTGAAGTTCTGGCATCCTGGACAGGTTACACCAGTTTTAGAAAAAGGTTGCTAGGACATCATTATAGCTAAACTGGTTATTTCTGTCTCTTTAGATTTACAAAGTGATGCAAGCAATACCTTATGGAGCTTCAGAAAACTTTCTGAGAAGTGTCCAAGGGAGAAGATCTCCTTGCTGCCTTTTCTGAGAGTCTGCAAACCAATCCAGAGGTTGCCTGCAAATTTGTCTGCAAATTAGAGCCTAGGGCTTGCCGATCAAAAGGTTGGTGGTTCGAATTCCAGCGACGGGGTGAGCTCCCGTTGTTCGGTCCCTGCTCCTGCCAACCTAGCAGTTCAAATGCACATCAGAGTGCAAGTAGATAAATAGGTACTGCTACAGCAGGAAGGTAAATGGCATTTCCGTGCACTGCTCTGGTTTGCCAGAAGCTTAGTCATGCTGGCGACATGACCAGGAAGCTGTCTGCGGACAAACACTGGCTCCCTCAGCCATTAAAGCGAGATGAGTGCCACAACCCCAGAGTCGTACATGACTGGACTTGATGGTCAGGGGTCCCTTTACCTTTACCTAGGGCCACCAAAAGCTGAGGTACATCCTTCTAGTTCTCAGGAAAGCTTACATATCTGAGGGTTCCTCAATTGGGACAAGGTGATAATAATAGCTACCCAAGCTGATAACAACTGGCAGCCCCTTGTATCAGTTAAAATGATGGTTTATAATGAGGGACTGTGTGTACTTTAAGCTAAAGAAAAAGAGGGGTGGACTTGCCCACTGCAACCCACATTCTAGGTCACAAAAAGCTGCCTTATGCAAGAGTAAAAAGTGTGCAATTTTTCACATATTCAGCATAATTACTTTTGCTTCTTCTAGTGTTGAGGAAGACCAAGGAGCTATCTAGGGTAGCAAAGCCACTGAAAATCTCCCTCTGTAAAATCCTCTGGCTTCTGAGCTTTTACAAGGCTACGATCACATAACTGCAAGCTTGCCTTCATGACCATAGGGCTAGAAGCTTGCTTTTTTAGAAAGAGAAAGCTGGCACAGATCTTAGCCAGATATTCTCCGCTCAAAGCTCCATCTACAAAAGTTCTCCAATGGCCTGTGATCAAGAAAGGCCTATGATCCAAAATGCTGCCTACACTAGTGCCAGTCTTCATTAGTAGAAACAGATTCCTGCCAGAATCTGTTTTGGGTAGGTCCTAGAAGGAATCACGTGGGATGCGGGTGGCGCTGTGGGTTAAACCACAGAGCCTAGGACTTGCCAATCAGAAAGTTGGTGGTTCGAATCCCTGTGATGGGGTGAGCTCCCATTGCTTGGTCCCTGCTCCTGCCAACCTAGCAGTTTGAAAGCACGTCAAAGTGCAAACAGATAAATAGGTACCGCTCCGGCGGGAAGGTAAACGGCGTTTCCGTGCGCTGCTCTGGTTCGCCAGAAGCGGCTTAGTCATGCTGGCCACATGACCCGGAAGCTGTACGCTGGCTCCCTCGGCCAATAAAGTGAGATGAGCACCACAACCCCAGAGTCGGCCACAACTGGACCTTATGGTCAGGGGTCCCTTTACCTTTAGAAGGAATCACAGCATGAGGAATTCAAGCAAAGGTGTGTGTGTGTGTGTGTGTGTGTGTGTGTGTGTGTGTGTGGATTTGGGAGGGCAGCAAATAGCATAGATAGCACTTTGAAGAATATGTACTATGGAGTGATGATGAGTTTTAATATTAGCTGAATTGAATCCTTCCATCAGAGCACTTGAAAGGTCCTGGATAGCATGCTTATGGTGCCAAAATGGAATTATAATGGACACTTTGGCTCTGAATGTTGTGTGAGTATGCTTATGAGGACTGAACAGAGCAAATGGTAAAATGCTTGAGGAAATAAAAGAGGACTGGACACAGCTCCTAAAAGCAACGATGGCCATGAGTTCCTTTTCCCAGTTGAAAAAGTCCACATTTCCCATAAACATAGTCTATTTCCTCCCATTCCTGATTATTCTTCTCCAGCAGCACCAGTAAGGTGATTCAAAAGGAGAAAGTAGAGAGATGTGGGACCTTCAAAGATATGGAGTGGGCAGGGGAAAGAGGCACATGTCTTCAGGAATGAGGGCACAGATCGCTAAAAGCAGAAGCAGTTTCACAGCTGACTTATTCATCCTTATGAAGAAATAGCTTTGCAAGCAGCTTACCTATGGTCCAATGGACCCACCCTGCTTGGAAGACTCTCCACAGACTTGCACTGCAGCACTTTCACTGAAGGCCTCAACCTGTTATTGTGGTTGCATTAGCAGAACTGCACTTTCAGCCTCTCTCGGTTCACCGATTCCGAAAGAGCTTTCTAATGTGAAACATTAAGCAGCTGTAAAATGCTGATCTGTTGCTTTAAAAGTATGTGTAATCTAAAAGGGGGGAAGGAGGGGGGCGGCAAAGCATCTGTTTCCATCGTGCATGCCAGCTTATTTTTGGTCGATTCTGACCCAATATAGCCACTGTTTCAATATTTAATGTTGTGCTGCTACAGCAACTAGCTTCCACATACTTCGGAAGCATTAATACTCAGCATAAAATTCCCTCTGTCGGTTCACTAGGTGACAGAGCTGTCCAATGACACTTTGGTGCCAGAAAAACCCTGATGGTTCCCTACTCCCAAGTGGGACGTAATCCAATAAGAAGTTCTCCTGTGCAACTCTCATTGAAAGGTGCTTGTGCAGTGACTATTTCACACTGCACACATAAAGGGATGTCAACTTTTCAGTTTTCCAGTAGCGGCTGGGCCAAACTTGGGAGCGCTTAATAGCAAGTTGATAGTCCATACAGCTGTGTCCTTAAAAAATCGCACCATCACCAGCATCATCTGCCTCACTACCTGCAAATACACAACCTCTGCAAATCTCTGAGCTGAGACATGAACCAAACTCTTTCTTTTCCTTAACCTGAGAAGTGAGGAATCCAATGGTGCTTTTGCAAACAGACAATCTCTATTACAGCTTCTTGGGGCTGCTTTTTGGGGGGGGGAAAGTAGTTACAGTGGTACCTCAGATTACTACACTTCAGGTTAAAGACTCTGCTAACCCAGAAATAGTACCTCGGGTTAAGAACTTTGCTTCAGGATGAAAACAGAAATCGTGCTCCGGCGGTGTGGCAGCAGCAGAGGCCCCATTAGCTAAAGTGGTACCTCAGGTTAAGAATAGTTTCAGGTTAAGAATGGACCTCCGGAACGAATTAAGTACTTAACCCGAGGTACCTGGAAATATTTATATACAATTTGTTATTTAGGGATATATGAATTTTCTTATCCAAATACATTCACTTTGGATTCAAAAGAATCAGCAACTCCTTTCATTTTGGGAAGGCAAATATTACATCTTAAAGCCTGGACAAACAGGAAGAAATGTCTACAGAAAGTGCAATGAGAGAGAAAAAAATGGGGGCAGCACAGTTTTAACAATTTATCACCAGGGGGCGAGAGAACCTCAGAAAACACCTGGAACAATATTTACGCTGAAGATATTTGCAAAAAATTGTCTCTGATGGGAGAGCACAGAAATTGGCACCGTGCCCAGACTATATTTAACATGAGTGCAGATGTGGCAGTCAAGCCTGTGTTTTGCTCAGTCCTTTCACAGATGTGAAGACGTGACTTTTGAAATTGTGCTTTTGGATGCAAAATGAAGGAGAGCTCTACAGGGACTGAACATTCACAGCTGGACTGTAATAAGGCATGGGTAGGCAAAATGAGGCCTGGGGGCCGGATCCGGCCCAATCACCTTCTAAATCCGGCCCACGGATGGTCTGGGAATCACCGTGTTTTTACATGAGTATAGAATGTGTGCTTTTATTTAAAATGCATCTCTGGGTTATTTGTGGGGCATAGGAATTCGTTCGTTTTTTTCTCCAAAATATAGTCTGGCCCCCCACAAGGTCTGAGGGACAGTGGACCGGTCCCCTGCTGAAAAAGTTTGCTGGCCCCTAGTAATAAGGGCTTGAGTATAGTTACTTCCACACTAGAACCCTAAAGCACTGCTGAGATGTTGCTATTTCGCAAGTACAGTACCTGGACGCAGAATTAAAATGCAACTTCCATATATGTCCCAAATATATTGTTGCATTTTCCCAGCAACCTTCTTCTCCATGACCAAGGTCTCTTCTAGACTGTTGTTATTTGGAATGGGGTTCCATCACAAGCCGGCAAATTCTGGTCATGCAATTAAAGGCTGATATGGAGGTATTGCACAACCCACAACTGGGCTTCTTACAATAAGGAACGTGATGGGGAAATGCGCTTGGAAGTGTGAGATAACACTTGCTCCGATGCAACATCATGTGTCAGGGAACTGACATCGGAGCCAGAAGTGGAGGCAGGGCTCCCAAGCGATGCCGGAGAAGGGCCAAGCAGGGAGAGAGGGGACTCAGCAGCTGGGGAAGGAAATCAGCGTAACACCAGGGATAAAGGGGGGCGGATGGGGGAATCGGAGAGAGGGCTCCAGGACTCTTCGCTGGAGACCAGCGGGGAGAGCACAGGTCCTCCGCTGCCCACACCCACCCTGCGCAGAAGACTTCCGCGCAGGGAAAGTAGGCAGAGACTTGGCGTCAAAGAACTTCTTTGCTGGAAGAAGTTCAAGAAACGCCCACTGACGGATTCTGCTAGCGACTGAAACAGCCACAAAGTGAAGGGCTGTCCAGACAGAAAAGGTTTAACCAGGCTACCTAGCCAGGAGTGGCGGCAACTTACGCACGAGCAACCCCATATAACCATTACATCATGTAATCTCCCCACATACAAATAAGAAGGAATACTAATTAAGTTGCCAGCTCTGTCTACTTTCCCTGTAAACAAATCCAGATAAATGCGCTATGAAGCCATAATCTGGAAGCATCCCAAGAATTTCCTATAGTGTTTACTTACACATTTCCGTTCCTGCAAGGAACTTGAATTATGCATTCCCACTCATATTTTCTTTGTAACAAAATGCTGCCATTAAAAATGAAATGAAAGAAATGAGAAAAGGAAAGTGAAAATAATAATAATGAAATTAAATCAATAATTAAAGCCAACCCACTCCACCACCACCCAAGGACAGAAACTGGTATCTGGTTGTTCAGTTGAAAAGGAATAGACCAGTATTCTTCCATTTAAACTCATCCCCGAATGTGGGTTTTGAATGTCCTTGGATGGAAATGCAGTTGATTTCCAGAGCAGAACAGTGGAAAATGGGAGCAGGGGTTTTTTTTGGGGGGGGTGTTACAGGGAGCTTGGGGATCTAAAACACACAATAATCAGACCAGATTAAGATTGGTTGATGCCTTGGAACTGTACCTCTTGGGGGGGGGGGGCAATGGAGTGCAGAAAACACAAGCCTTTTATAAAACAAAGATGCATCAATCTGCTTAAAGAAACATGAATTTGATGTCCATTGTACATGTGCTAAGTTCCCTTTTGCAGCCATCTTATAGCACTTTTCAAATCTTTACAACAGCCATGTAATGGAGTTCTCCCCCATTAAGCATGCCTGCAGCAAGGTTTAATGGAGGGGAGAGGCCCTTCACCTTAGGGTTGCAATATTTCAAACAGTGGAAATCCAGACAGAAACAATGTTGAGCTTTTTTTTGTAAAAAAAAAGAGAAAAATTTCTGAGGTATTTTCTTTGAAAAACACCAAAAACGACAGTGCCAACATGGGTTGCCACACATCCAGATTTTCCGACGTTATTGCAATTTTCACCCAGACACTGCTTCCAACTGCAATATTCTGGATATGTCCAGGAAATTCAGGACATATAGCAATCCTACTTCACCCAGTAGTTTAGCATGCCGCTAGGTGAAGCCCCTGTCTGCTCCTTTTGCAGGAATGAAGCAGGGACAAACTTATTTTGGGAACCACACCAGGGCCGCCTGCCCAACTTAATCTGACCTTGACTTGACAGAATGGCTGCTCCCAGCTGGCATTTGAGGAAGAGGATTCCTAGTGAAGCTTGTCCCTCAGCGGAACTGATGGAATTATTGTGTCAGGTATATGGGCTGGGCCTTGGAAAACTCCACTTCCTGGGAATTATCAGCAAGTTCTAGGTAGACTTACACAAATCTACACTTTAAATGATCATATTGACAGCAGCAACTACTTCAGGCAGCAAAACCAAAACTCATCCACGGGGAAACAAAACAAGGACCATTTGCCAGTTTCGGAGAAGCAAAGAAACACATCCACAACCTGTTTTGTTGCCTGAGGGAACCTAGAAAGGTTGCCCACAGAGATGTGCCGAAAGGTAGGAGGAGATGGAAGCAATTTGGCCTGTTTGCTTCACAAATGGGACAGCAGTCGCCCCGTCTCACAGTATTTCCAATACTCCAGGCCTCCCCAAGCCAATAGTTTGATAACCACAGCTGCTGGTTGAACTGGCTAGCATTGCCTCAGTGGAGTGAAACCCGTTCGCTACCTCTCTCCTCGCTCTCTCCAACTGGTTTATCTGCTCATCTGGACAACAGCTAAATTACAGCTACATGGAAGACTTCCTGTCACATAGGAAAAAGGGAATGTGAAGAATTTCAGAAATCACTCCCATGAGACTAGACACAAACAGAAGAGCAGAAAACCCCAATGTGGTCTCTGTCTGTACAAGGGGCATGAGATAGATTCAGCTTGGTGGGCATTTTAACAAACGGACTGAAATACAGTCATACCTCGGGAAGAATACGCTTCAGGTTAAGCGTTTTCAGTTTGTGCTCCGTGGATACCCAGAAGTAACGGAACGCGTTACTTCTGGGTTTTGCTGCTCGCACATGCGCAGACGCTCAAAATGATGTCACACGCATGTGCAGAAGCGGCAAAACGCGACCCACACACGTGCAGATGCACAGTCACATGTTATGTTTGCTTCAGGATGCGAGTGGGGCTCTGGAACAGATCTTGTTCGCATCCAGAGGTACCACTGTATCAAACTGTCAGTTATCTAATTTTTTCAGACCAGTTCTTCAACCAAAAAATGTTTACAAAAATACATATACCAGGTGAAAATGTGTATAAAAAGCAATGTGAGGCCTTTAAAGCCCTCAACGACCTCAACCCAGTATACCTGAGGGAGCATCTCCACCCCCATCATTCTGCCAGGACACAATAAATAAAAAATATTGTTGTTATTGTTATTATTAGTAGTAAGTGAAAATAACACATAAAAATGCATTGTGTTAGGAAATATTGCCTGCAAAAAAATAGGAGAAATGCACACTAAAATGCTTGGAGGGAAATCGTAAGAACTGATGCAGAAATATAGCAAACAAAAAAATCTGGGACTGGAAAGCTGAGAAACTGAAACTGACAGATATGTCGATCCCCAATCTGTGTTGTTTAACACTGCAAATTGGGAAAGATTTGACTTGGTTCCCTTATAATATTTTCCCTACATGTTAAAAAAAAGAAAAGAAAACCACAATCTAGCATGTCAGGGAGAAGTCTGGGCTAATGCTTTTCTTACCTTGTTTGTTTGTTGGGAAACGTTTAAAATTCAGTCTCACAGTTACAGCATGAAACGAGAGGCCAGCGACATGGGTCAGTTTTAGCTCTCTTAAAGCAACACGGTGTACAGAAACAATAACAATGTGAAAAACTTTATGGTATAATTCAAACTGGAAAGTGAAAAGGTATGTAATTTCTTCATTAACCAATCTTTTTTTGAATAGATATAATGAAAAATACTCTGGAACAGTGCTCATGTTCACTTACAAGTGTTGAACTAATTGGCTGATGAAGAATTCAATGAAACAGTAGTTGTTATCTGGAAACACCGTTCAGCAGAGTTCAGAGTTAGACATCAGAATTGGACATTTGCTGATTATACAAAGCTTCACAGCTTGCTCTCCGCCAGGTAAAGTCTGGCACCGTGATTCATTTAAGGACTTTCAGAGACTTTCAGAGACTTCAGTTTTTTAGTTTTGATGTTTTGAATTATTCCATAAAACTTTTCACATTGTTATTGTTTCTGGCCATTGTGTTGCTTTTAATATTGCTGACTCATATTTAGCAACACAGGGGTTGGTTTGTTTAGCTCTCATAAAGACATAAGAAAAGCTCTGCTGGATCAGACCAATGGCCCATCTAGTCCAGCATCCTATTTTCACAATGGCCAACTAGATGCCCATGAAAAGTCTGAAAACAGGACCCAAGAGCTTCTGTGGTTTGCAGCAACAGGCATTCAGAGACTGCGGCGGTAGAACCTGGCCACCATTGATAGCCTTATGAGCCATGAATTTGTCTACTCCTCTTTTAAAGTCCCCTCATTGACTTGGGTAGTGGTGAAGCTGCTGTCACCGGATTGCACCTTGCCCTGAGGCTCTGAAGAAGTCTTCTTCAGCCAGCCGTTCTAGGTCTTTGGGGAAGAAGGCTACCTGGCCAAATGGGCAGTTAAAGAGAGGAGTTTAGTCATGTAGAGCTGGGACACCTCTGTTTCTGAGGTGCCTTCAGTAAAGGTAAAGGTAAAGGGACCCCTGACCATTAGGTCCAGTTGTGACCGACTCTGGGGTTGCGGTGCTCATCTCGCTTTATTGGCCGAGGGAGCCAGTGTAGAGCTTCCGGGTCATGTGGCCAGCATGACTAAGCCACTTCTGGTGAACCAGAACAGCGCACGGAAATGCCCTTTACCTTCCCACCGGAGCGGTACCTATTTATCTACTTGCACTTTGACGTGCTTTCGAACTGCTAGGTTGGCAGGAGCTGGGACAGAGCAACAAGAGCTCACCCCATTGCGGGGATTCGAACCGCCGACCTTCTGATCGGCAAGTCCTAGGCTCTGTGGTTTAACCCACAGCTCCACCCGCATCCATGCCTTCAGTAGAGGTGTATAAAACTTCCTGGAATTCCATTAAGTTCTGTTTCCTAAGCTGAGCTGTAGCCAAAAGATTTTCACAGAAAACATCTGGCCATATCAAAATCTGCTGATTTAACCTCCAGATCAATGTATGTCTGTGGGGTGGTGGTGATTACTGACTGCTATTACACACCCAAACATGAAATTCCTAAGCCCAACAGCTGGAAAAATGCATTTGCTTCCTCTCTTTCCTCCCCTTCCACGGGGCCTCTTTTCTCATGTTTCAGGCCTTCCTTCAGTATGAAGTCATGCGGTTGGTAGAAGCTGCTGCTTTAAAAGCCATAATTGCTCACAGTTGACCCTTTTTGCAATGTACATATGTATTTTTGTATAACTTGGTTTTTGTTATTTCTCGGGTACACATGGAATGAATGGGGAGGGGGAAATGGGGGGGTTCTTTTGAGTTTGACAGTTTATCCATATTTACTACTGAAAATGCACAAACAAAGGCAAAGGAAAAATATTTTATAATATTGTTCTTATTGTTCTTCACGCCAGAGCCATTGCTGCTACCATGGTGGTGGCAGCAGGTGATGCATTCCTTAGAGGCTGGATAATAATAATAATAATAATAATAATAATAATAATAATAATAATAATAAATAATAATAATAATAATAATAATAATAATAATAATAATAATTTTTATACCCCGCCCATCTGGCTGCATTGCCCCAGCCACTCTGAGCAGCTCACAACACATATACAAGCATAACAAAACATCAAACATTAAAAACTTCTCAATACAGGGCTGCATTCAGATGTTTTCTAAAAGTTGTATAGTCCTTGACATCTAATGGGAGGGCATTCCACAAGGAGGGCACCACTATCAAGAAGACCCTCTGCCTGGTTCCCTGTAACTTTGCTTCTTGCAGTGATGGAACCAGCAGAAGGCCCTTGGAAGTGGACCTCAGTGTCCAGTCAGAAGAATGGGGGTAGATACACTCCTTTAACATTTCAAAATGTGACTTCCTTCCCCCTCTTTCTTCATTTCCTTAAATTCATTTTTCTGTCTTCTGCATATCCAAATTTGTTTAACTTACACATTTCTTTATCAACTGTAGATATATACTCTTATAAAATTGCAGGTTATTACATTAATCCCGCTAATGTTTTTATTTGTTTATAATTTATCTGTAAATATTCAATAAACCATATCTATTCTTTTATAAAAAGTTTGTTATCTTGATTTCTTATTTTCCGGTAAGTTTTGCCATTTGTGCATATTCCATGAATTTTGGTATCCATTCTTCTTTTATTGGGACTTCTACTTCTTTCCACTTTTGGGCAAGTAACATTATTGCTGCTGTAGTAGCATACATAAATAAATTTCTATACAATTTAGGTAGTACTGTCCTTATAATTCCCAAAAGGAAAGCTTCTGGGTTCTTGTTTTTTTTTTTACAAACGTTAGTTTAAACAATTTTTGCAATTCATTATACAGTGGTACCTCATGTTACGGAAGGGATCCGTTCTGGAGGCCCGTCCGTAACATGAAAAGCCCACAACACAAAGTGTCACATCTGCGCAGGTGCAAGGTGCAACTTGGCGCTTCTGTGCATGCACGAGCAGCGAAACCCAGAAGTAACCCATTCTGGTACTTCCGGGTTGCCACGGGACGTAACACGAAAAGACACAACATGAAGCAGACGCAACACGAGGTATGAATGTATATCATTTCCCAATACAGTGGTACCTCGGGTTACATACACTTCAGGTTACAGACACTTCAGGTTACAGACTCTGCTAACCCAGAAATAGTACCTCGGGTTAAGAACTTTGCTTCAGGATGAGAACAGAAATCATGCTCTGGCGGCGCGGCAGCAGCAGGAGGCCCCATTAGCTAAAGTGGTGCTTCAGGTTAAGGACAGTTTCAGGTTAAGAACAGACCTCCAGAACGAATTAAGTTCTTAACCTGAGGTACCACTGTAAGCTTTAACCTTACTACAAAACCACCACATACAATAAAAAGAACCTTCTTTCACTTGACATTTCCAACATGTATTTGATTGAAATTTATATATTTTTGCTAATTTGAGATTAAGAGTCTCATGCTCTACCAACTGGAGAGTCGTTAGGTTCCTCCTTAACCGGCTCTTACCAGTTTGATGCTCTCACTGGTAATGTGCCTAACCTAAATTCCACATCACTCCCCTTCCCCACATGACTCAGGGTGCACTGTTCGGACCACTTAGCAGGCATCTAGCTGTTTCCTAATTGCCTTGCATGTAAGAGATCAACTCGCTTGACTTCAATAGTAAAATTAGAAAAACACTATCGTTTCAGGTGTTGGTCATTTTTACTCCATGAAGAGGACAAGAAGCAGCGGGGGGGGGGGGAGAGAAAGGCAATAGAAAGGCCAACACAAGTTGAATTTCCTTTGTTCCCACAATGCCTCCTCCAGGGATGTTCCAGGTGAGGAATGTGGTCTGGAGGTTATTCTAACATTAGTTAAAACTGGCTCTCGGCTCCTTTTGATCACAGCCCAGGCCTCCGTTGGTGGTGAAGTTCACCATAAACCACCACCCACAACTAACAGGGGAGGCCACAGGCCTTGGAGTCCTTCAGAACAAGCATCGATGGGCAGAGTGTTCCAGGGTTTTTAGAAAATGTACTCACCACGGATAACAATTAGTTCTAAAAATCACCTGGTTCTCCCTCTCAAACACCCCACGACCTCATTTAATTGCAGGACTGTACTGGCTTAGATGAAATTTGGGGACATAAGCAGAGGGATATAAATCCAGGCATCGCTTGAAGAACCGAGGAATCTGCAGAAGTCGCAGACGTTCCTGAACTGCTGCAAAGCCTTGCAAGGATGAACACTGTGCTGATTACTATTGTGTTTGCTGGCACCTGCTCAGCATTTCCTAAGTACGAGGTTCCTGTACCTATTCCGGTGATGCCAGACTTGGATCTAAAGAAGGTAACAGCAACATTTTTCTCCTTCACTTATAACTACCTTGTCCAATGCTTATGGCGAGATGAATTCTCTAGCCTTTGGACTAGTAGAATTAATGCCAAACTCCTGAGTTATGGAATCTCTCCTTTAGATTCCCTAAAACTAGACCAAATTACTGCTCAAAGACTGAACCGCCAAAGACTGGATGACATCGATCTACAGCGAAACTATATGCTGGGGGGAGGTGTTTGTTCACCTCAGAACATTGGTATCACTTTAACTTACTGCGTTCCATCATACCTCTCCTCCCTCTCGACTGTTGCCCATAGACTGGCCTTCACCAAAGCGAGGTTCAACGTTTTTCCCTCCAACGTCCTGAGACATAGATTCTCAAAGGGCCAAGCCCCCGCCATGTGCGAATGTGATAAGGAGACACCGGAGTCGCTCCAGCACATTATGTTCACTTGCCCCCTGTTCAATGTGCCACGGGCAAATTTGTTAGGATCAATCATACAGAAACTAGAGGGTACCCCACCAAAATTCCACCTTGCCCAAATCTTGCAGGATAAGGATACTCATACGACCCTGAAAGTGGCAAGGTTCCTGGTCGCTGTCCTTACCCAAAAGCGACGCCAAGGAGCACTACAAGCTAACTAAGGCGTAGTATGCCATTCTATCTTATAGTATTTTATTGTTATAGTGGTGTTTTAGCGGCTGTTTTTCCCACGTGCACAAGTTGTTATTTATGTGTCGTTTTTACCTGTATGGGCCTATGGCCGTAAATAAAATTACTACTATAACTAGGGATGGTGACAAATTTAGCAATAATCGAGCTTGCACATCCTTGTTCACCTGATTACAGACTTTGCAAGCCGATTGCGCCCTGTTTACTTATATATTGCATTTATAACCCACCTGTTTCTCCACAGAGTGCAAAGTGATGTACATAGTTCTCCCCTTCCTCATTTAATCCCCACAACAACCTTATGAGGTAGATTGGGCTGAGAGGCAGTGACTGTGAGCTTCATGTCCAAGCAGGAATTTGAACCCTGGTCTCTCCCATGCCCTAACCCAGTGGTTCTCCAAGGGTGTGTTGTGCCACACTCTTGTGGCAGGAGAGGATGGCAAGTTTAGCAGGAAGAATCAAGGACCAATAAAGAAACATTTAAACATTTCAGTGTAGTGTAGTGTATGTGTGTGTGGCAGGAGAGAGATATATATATTTTTTCTGTTGCGCCAGCACCGGAGGAGGAAAACACTTAAGAACGTAGCAGAGTTTCCAAAAAATAGACCAGAGGCAATTGTACTTCATCCAGCAGAGCTTTACTGGTGCTGAAGGAAAATAAGCATAACGGTCACAAATCCAGAACATTCAGGATTGGCACAGTCCATTAAAAAAAAGAATCCAGTTGCAGCACTAACAATAAAACTTACAAACTTATAATAAGTCTAAACCTTAACACGACAGCATACAGAACACCATACTGTAATAAAGAGATAGAAAAGAGAAAGCGAGTGAAGCGCAGGCTCCTCCTGGTCTTACTATTATAGTCAGTATTATCTTGACAAAAGGATAACAGAACCAGTTTCAACCAGCTGCACTCAGCTTCTCTGAAGGAATAAGCCAAACAAAAACCTTCTGCCGGTTTCTTTCACAAAGAGAAGGAGCCATCTAGAACCCTCTTGAACTAATCAGAATAGGAAAGATCTCTACACATCAGATCAATACTTTCTGTACTAAGAAACACTGACATTTTCAACTCTGACAAATACGAAAGTTCAGAAAAGAGAAGTGCTTCTTTGTGTTGACGAAATAAGAGTTTGTTTGTCTCATGTTACACCTAATAAAAATGAGATTACCAAACAAATGCAAGCTCACATCTCTCACTGAGTTTGTAAACATATGCAAGGTACATATCATAGAATCATAGAGTTGGAAGAGACCACAAGGGCCATCGAGTCCAACCCCCTGCCAAGCAGGAAACACCATCAGAGCACTCCTGACATATGGTTGTCAAGCCTCTGCTTAAAGACCTCCAAAGAAGGAGACTCCACCACACTCCTTGGCAGCAAATTCCACTGTCGAACAGCTCTTACTGTCAGGAAGTTCTTCCTAATGTTTAGGTGGAATCTTCTTTCTTGTAGTTTGGATCC
Organism: Podarcis gaigeae; assembly: GCF_964106915.1. NCBI lineage: Eukaryota > Metazoa > Chordata > Lepidosauria > Squamata > Lacertidae > Podarcis > Podarcis gaigeae. The sequence continues at coordinate 30,736,049 of NC_139694.1, read as the reverse complement.
ATTGCTCCGTGTCCGCTTCTCTGGAGCAGCAGAAAACAACCTTTCTCCCTCCTCTATGTGACATCCTTTTATATATTTGAACATGGCTATCATATCACCCCTTAACCTCCTCTTCTCCAGGCTAAACATGCCCAGCTCCCTTAGCCGTTCCTCATAAGGCATATGCAAGAGGCTCGTTTGTAATTATATTGTTATAGATTGGGGGACACCCCTCCCAAACCCTAGAAACTAATAAATGATGGGATTTTGATTATTTGGGATGTGAAGGGAGAACTACAAGCTGTAAAGAGATTCCTGAGCTAGCCTATGCAAAATGACCTGGCCAAGCCAAGGCCATTAAGAAGCATATCAGGGCCATTGAGAGTCATTGGCGATGCAAAAGCAATGTCCTCCTGCCTGGCCCTGAGGTGTGAACAGAGACTGGGTGTTTGGAGGGTTTGCCAGGGTAACTGAGTGTGAGGTGACAGGGAAAGAGAGTTTTTAGCAGGGTTTTCTGGGAAGAAGAAGGAAGAAGAAAGAGTGGAATCCATATTGAGAAGGCTGGCTGGGAGAAATGCCTTAGACTCCAGGGCTGCACCCCTGTGGGGCATAAGCCCCTCTTGAAATGACCATTCTGTAAGATCTGGACTCCCTCCATGCAGACTGAAGGAGTAAATATGTGAATAAATCATATTTTCGCAGCATCTTCAGTTCTCCTAAGGAGCACAAACCCTAGGTGGGTGCCTGGAACCTGCTCGGCCGAGTGTAGGGTGGCACCCAACTTCTCTAAGAATATTTTGGGAACGAGTCATGTTCGTATGTAGCATTGTTTTATACAGCCGTACCTTAGTTCTCGAACGCCTTGGTACACATAGGTTTTAGCTCCCGGACGCTGCAAACCCGGAAATAAGTGTTCTGATTTGTGAACTTTTTTCGGAAGCCGAACGTCTGACACGGCTTCCACTTGACCAATCAGAAGCCGCACCTGAAGCTGCACCTGCAGCCAATCAGAAGCTGCACCTTGGATTTCGAACAGTTTCGGGAGTCAAACAGACTCCAGGAACAGATTAAATTCAAGAACCAAGGTGCTGCTGTACTTATAAAGCAGCTGTGTTCTGTGTTATTAATCAAGCACTGCTAGGAGTTGCTTCTTTTTGTTTTGCGATGTATTTCTTATCAATTAAAAAAACAAAACTTGATGTGGCTTGAGCAAATTTTCATTCTGAAAGTGTGGCCCGGAATGGAAAGCCTCAGACCACTACGCCACTTTAGCTACCAGCCTACAATATATATTGAAATGTCTTTCTCAACAACACAAAAACAGTAACACAGAAACAAACATCTTCTTTGTAGCTCACCGGTAAGTGGTTTCCTATTGCAATGGTACAGTATAACAAACAAAAGAGACCACTCTTTGGCTATTCAATGGAGCCCCAAGAGGATGGAGGAATGGTCTTCAAAGTTTATTATCCATGGTAAGTCTGCTTCCGTTGCTGTGATCATGATCTCCCTTCACACAGCACAGAATAAGGGGAAGGGTCCTGAGGCTCGGGCCTGTTGCCCACATACCCCTGCCTCTTACAGCAGGGAGGCTAGGTCGTATACCCAGGACTTTACCTGGACAGGCGGAGACCCCCCCAAGCCCCAGACCCACCCCCAGGAGGAATAATGACACCTGACAACGTGTTATGGGATTAAAATTGGCTACAATTTTATTAAATTCTCAGATGTAGGAAGACCTTGGCTTAGGCATTGGGCGTTTATCCCTCCCAGTCCCCAGCTGGGGATCTGGGGAACATCAGGGTTATCCAAAGTGTGTGGGGATTGGGCTGACTCTGGAGAACGTCTGTTCAAGCAGAGAGCCTGCCCCCCATTGGCCTATGGGCAGTGCCTCCCCTCAAAATAACTCCTTTAATGAGGAACCCTGGAATTTCCGGCGCAGGGGGGGCGTGGGTCACCGCTTCATGCCTCCACCCCCAATTGAAGGAAGATAGACTAAAGGATTCCGCCCAAGGCATACAACGTTGTGACGTTTTGCTACGGGGAAGGCGAAACCTGCCAATGCAGGGGAATTCCTTCCCGGTCCCTCAACTGTGACCATCTAGGACCGCAGTAGTGCCTGCATAGCTGTAAAGAAGAAGATTAAACTGGTAAAGAAGGCATAAATTGAGGGAGGGCAGGGTGGGAGAAGTTCAGGAGGACCAACAGGTAAGTTACACCCTCTATTGTGAGTGTGGGCGGTCCTAACTATACCTGGGCAATTCCCTTGGCAACGTGCCCCCCCCCAGCCAGGATTGGCTGATTGACGAGGCTAGGCGGGAACCTCCAGCTATCCAGCTTGGGGGGGGGGGAGCGGTGAAGCCAACTATCTTGCCGGGGATCTAGTACAGTGGTACCTCTGGTTATGTACTTAATTCATTCTGGAGGTCCGTTCTTAACCTGAAACTGTTCTTTTTTTGTGAATTCTTTTTATTAATTTTTGCTTAAATGATCAAAAAGAAAAACAATGACAGCACGAAAAAACAAAAACACGAAAAGAAAAACGGTTACAGCCATTACATCAAAATAAAATAAAACAGATTTCTAAACATAATGACTATTTCCTTTTACACTTCTTTGCTTGTTCAATTGTCTCTTTATATCTCTAGATACTTTAATCCTTCCTTTGTACACCTATTGACTTCCATCCCTACTGGTTTCAGGCTTTTTACATTAAATAATTTATTTCTCTTGCAGTTACTAATTATAATAGACTTATACATCATAAGATCTAAATCAATCCTGCTGTGGTTTTTATGTTCTTATAGTTCTCTTCAATGTAGGTCATGAATTTTTTCCAGTCATTCGTAAACTTTGTATTTTTTTGGTTTCTAATTTTTTGTGTCATTTTTGCAAGTTATACAAATTCAAATAACTTTGTTTGCCAATCTCTAATTTCTGGGATACTTTGGCTTTTCCAATTTTGGGCAATTAATAATCTAGCAGCAGCTGTGGCATATTGAAATAATGTTTTATCTTCTTTTTTAATTTCGTCCCCGATTATACCCAATAGGAAGGCCTCCGGCTTTTTAATAAAGGTATATTTAAATATTTTTTTTAGTTCATTATAAATGCCTTCCCAATATTTCTTCATTACTTCGCATGTCCACCACATGTGGAGAAAATTACCTTCTCTAGTTTTACATTTCCAACAAGAATTACTAGCTGTTTTGTACATCTTCCCCAGTTTTGCCGGGGTGATGTACCACCTGTACATCATCTTTTCTAAGTTTTCCCTTAGTGTTACACATGCTGTGAATTTCATTCCGTTAGTCCATAAATTCCGCCACTTATCACAGTCTATGTTATATCCCAGATCCATTGCCCATCTAGTCATAACTTCCTTTATTTCTTCGTCTTTCGTATCCCACTCCAATAATAAGTCATACATTTTAGATAGTAACTTACAATTACCCTCAATTATTTCTGTCTGGAATTTGGATTTCTTCTCGTTCATCCCTACTTTTTTGTGATCTGTCCATATTGCGTTTATTTCGTGGAATTGTAGCCAACTTGTTAAATTACCTTTCAGCTCTTCATATGTTCTCATCTTCCATCTGTTTTCTGATCTTATTAATAAATCTTCATAGGTAAGTCTTTTTCCTTCCATATTTACTTTTTTAATCGTTGAAATATCAACTGGCGAAAGCCACCAGGGTGTTTTTTCCTCTAGGAGCTTTTTGTTTTTCTCCCAGACTTCATAGAGAGAGCCCCTAACAATGTGACTTGTGAATCCTTTATGTGATTTTCCTTTATTTTGCCATAAATAAAAATGCCAGCTAAACCTATTGTCAAACCCCTCAAGATCCAACAAGTCGGAGTTTTCCAAATTAATCCAATCCCTAATCCAACAAAGACAGGCTGCCTCAAAATATAATTTCAAGTTGGGTACCGAAAAACCCCCTCTCTCTTTCCGATCTGTTAAAAGTTTGAACCTAATTCTTGGCCTTTTTCCTTGCCATATAAATTTTGAGATAGTTCTTTGCCATTCTGTGAAAAGTTTGGATCCTCTAATCACTGGTATGTTTTGAAAGAGATACAGCATTCTTGGAAGTAAGTTCATTTTTATTGTGGCCATCCTTCCCGTCCATGAAAGTTTCACTCTACTCCAGGTATCCAGGTCTTTCTTTATATGTTTCCATGTCATAAGATAATTATCTTGTATCAGATTTATATTTTTATTAGTTAGCCAGATTCCTAAATATTTTATTTTTTTTGCCACTTTAATTCCATATTGTGATTCTAATTTTTCATTTTCCTCTTTGCCCAAATTCTTCGTCAGCATTTTAGTCTTCCCTTTATTTAATTTAAAGCCAGATACCTTGCCAAATTCTTCTAGCATCTCCAAGGCCTTACCCACACTTTCTTGTGGACTTTCCAGTGACAGCATCAGGTCGTCCGCGTACGCTTTTAGCTTATACTCTTTTGTTCCTAATTTAATCCCTTGGATCTCTGATGTAGCTCTTATTTTATTTGTAATTGCCTCTAGCGCCATAATAAATAAGAGCAGGGATAGAGGGCATCCTTGTCTAGTTCCTTTTTCTATTTTAAATGAGTTTGTTAGGTTGTTATTTATTATTAGTTTCGCCGATTGTTTCGAATATATCGCTTTTATTCCGTTCATGAACTCGCCCTCTAGCCCCGCTTTTTCCATGCTCTTCTGTAGGAACTGCCAAGAGACATTATCAAATGCCTTTTCAGCATCAACAAAGATCAGCGCTGCGGATATCTCGCTTTTTCGTTCCAAGTACTCAATTATATTTATGGCATGCCTTACGTTATCTCTAAGTTGCCTGTTTGGAAGAAATCCTACCTGATCTTTATGTATTAATTTCACTAGGCATTTCTTGAGCCTGTTTGCCAACACCTCCGCAAATATTTTATAATCATTATTTAATAATGAAATGGGTCTGTAATTCTTAAGGTTCGGTTTGTCCATATCTGGTTTGGGGATCATCGTTATACAGGCCTCTCTCCAAGACTCTGGTATTTTCCCTTCTTTTAATATCTTATTCATGATGTCACAAAGGACTGGGGTTAATTGGTTCTCTAATGCTTTATAATATTTCACTGATAATCCATCCGGTCCCGGCGCTTTCCCTGGTTTCATCTTCTTTATTGCTTCTTGAATCTCTTCCATTTTTATAGGGTTATTTAATTGAATTTTTTCTTCCTCCGTTATGGTCTTCCCGCTATAATCTTCTAGATATTTTTCTATTTGAGTTATTTCCTCATCTTCTTTTTTATACAACTTCTCATAATATTTCAGAAAGTTCTCCTTTATCTCTTTTGGGTCTTCAATTAGATGTTCTTCAACTTTTATCTTGTTTATTACTCTTTGCTCTTGCCTCCTTCTCAGCTGCCATGCTAGTAATTTACCCGTTTTGTTAGCTGACTCAAAATATTTTTGCTTCATTGCTTTAATTTTCCATTCTATTTCCTGGTTTGTTAACATTGAGTATTGCGATTGTAGCAGTTTAATTGTTTGCCTATTTTGTTCGTCCTTCGGGTTTACTATTAATTTTTTCTCGCACTCTTTTAACTGGTTAAGAGTTTCTTCTTTCTTTTGTTCCCTTACTTTCTTCCTATAGCTGTTTTGCTGTATAAAAAACCCTCTTAGAACCGCTTTACTAGCATCCCAGACTATGTCTGGGGTTGTTTCATTATTGAGATTCAGGCTGAAATATTCTTTTAAGGTGGCTTTAGCTTTTTCTACAACCTCTTCATTCTCTAATAGGTATTCATTCAATCTCCATCTGAATCCACCCTGTGATCTACCTTTTATTTCCAGTGCAACCGGGTTGTGATCCGAAAAGGTTCTAGGTTGGATTTCACACTTTGTAGTTCTTAGCGTAAGCTCCCTAGAGACCCAAATTTGATCAATTCTACTCCAGCTCTTATATGGTTCTGAAAAGAAGGTAAATTGCTTCTCTATTGCATGTTTATATCTCCAAATGTCTACTAAATCTAAGTTTTCCTCCAAGTTTTTAAAAGATTTCGGCAACTTCCCTTGTTTCTTTTTCCCCTTTTCTATTTGTTTGTCTAATTCCGGTTCTGGCACTCCATTAAAGTCTCCCATTAGGATCGTCTTGTTAGAGTCTAATTCCAATAGCATTTGTTCCAATTTCTTAAAGAATTCTGGCTTATTCAAATTTGGGGCATATACATTTATCACATTAAGTTTTTCACCTTGGAAGTTAATTTGTATTCCCAAGATTCTTCCTTCATTATCTTTACAAATCACTCTGGGGTCCCATTTTTCTTTCACATAAATTACCACCCCTCTTTTCTTTTCCGTTGTACAGTTTGTAAACTCCTGGCCCAGCTTTTTGTGTATCAGGATATGCTTATGCTTTTTAGTTACGTGAGTCTCCTGTAAACATATTAGGTCCAAATTCTTTCTTTTCAACACATTCACAATTTTATTCCTTTTAACTTTTTCATTCAAACCGTTCACATTCCATGACAAAGTTTTCAAATTCATTATAATGACTACTATTCAATCTACAAAAACTTAGTGTTTTAAATACGAGTGGTTTTGTTCTCTTCCTCCTCCTCTTCTGCTTCCTCTGCCGCTGCTTCCTCTTCTTCCTCTTCTTCGTCTACTTCTTCTTCCCTACTTCTTCTTTCCTGGTCTCTGAACCCTTCTTGGTCTTTTCCTCTTTCCCCCTTCTTTCCTCTCCCCTCCAGGTCTCCACCCCTTCCCTCCTGTCTCTCCTCCATACCTCCCAATTCTTTCTCATATCTACGCATAAATTTCTTCACTTCTTGTATCTCAGCAATTCTAAATTTTTTATCCTTATAGAAAAAAGAAATCCCTTCAGGAAACTCCCATCTATATTGTATATTGTTCTTTTTAAAGACATTTGTCAGGTGTTTGTACCCTTCTCTTTTGCGCAGGAGTCTGGTTGGTATCTCTTTAAAAATAAGGATCGGTTTGCCATCAATAATTAATTTTTTCTGAAAACTTCTTTTTAATATCATGTTTTTCATTTCTATCGAGTTAAAGATAACCAAACAGTCTCCTGCTATTTTTTTTAATTTCACTTGTTTAGCCTTTGTTTTAATTCTGAAAGCGTTTTCCATCGTATATGCAACCTCTTCTTCTTTCAATTCTAGCCATTTCGCTAGCTCTTGGATCATTTTTTCTTTAATGTTTTCATTTATCTCTTCTCCTATTCCCCTAAACTTCAAATTTAGCTGTTTTTGTTTCATTTCAATCATCGCCAAATTATCTAAGATTTGGTCTTGGTTTTTATTTAAATTTTCTATCTCATCTCTTATCTTATCTGTCTCTTTACTTTGTTCTTTCATTTCTTTCTGAATTTTTTTGTTAGTTTCTTCCATAGCCTTCGAACGGGATGTCAAATCTTTAATTTTGCATGACAGTTCTCCTACAGCTCCCTTTATTTTCTTGTCTATTAACTCATGTATCTCTCCTAATTTTTTTTCCAGGTGTATTTCATTCTGTTTAAATTCTTCCTTTATTTTTAACCATAGAAAATCTAAATCCTTTATCTCCTCTTGGCGGGATGTTTTCCTTTCCAGTGGTGTTCCACCTGCCTTTTTCCCATCTTTCCCTGCCATTTTCTTCTTCACCGGTTTCAAAATAGATGTCCTGCAATGCTTATTCTCTCCCCAAGGGGGCGCACACTCTGAACCCTATCTGCTAACTTATTGATCACTTTGTTCCAATACACTTTTATCCGTTCAGGTTGCCACTTCTAAAATACCAGTTACTAGATGGTAATGTTATTTTAGATGGTATTTATAAACAAGGAGCACCGTAAACAGTAAACAATGAGCTATATGGGAGTCAGACAAAGGGGGTAGATATGAAGGTCAAACAGAACAAACAAAAATTCCCTCCAACAGTCTTTATCCTTATTTTCTATCTAAACTTCTAAATTTCTTTTTCTAATTACTCCAATTCAAAATTTCCCCCAGAATTTCCCCCAGAAGGCTATGTCGATACTTAAGAGTTAAACTCCCAAAAAGGGGGACAGCAAAGAACAAAAGACAAAAATTCTCTCCAACCACAGGAGGCGTAGAAGCTTCAGAGCTGTTCTTAGAGGGAAAGAGAGTTTTTCACAAACTGGGCAGGTAGTTGTGCCCAGTCTTGGCAACACAGCTCAATGAAGACCACACCTTTGGGGTTCCAAATACGAAGAATAGGGTAACACGGAATTTTTACTTGGCTTCTATCTCCTAATGTTAATGTTAGTATTTATATTCTTCAGCCACTTGCTGGCTTAATCCAAATTCGGGTTGTAAGAGAAGGGTGTGGAAAAGACAGGGGCAGGAACACAGATGTCTTGGCGTCCTAAAATCCTATGGAGAGTCCTAAGGGAAAAAGGAAAAGGCAAAAAACAAGAGGGGGAAAAATCAAGTATTAATATGTCCTCAATGTTCTGGCTTTGCTTCTCTCTCTTCAAGAGCCGAAAAATCTGAGTATCAAAGTCTTTTTATGTCTCCTGTATTCAATCAGTCAGTCAGGATGATAAATTGGCTATAAGTCTGTAAGTGAGTCCTCTCAGCTCAGGAGAAGCAAGGAAGAGAGAGAAGAAAAAAAGGGGGGGGAAGGGAAAAATAAAAAAGGTAAAAAATAAAAAATAAAAAATAGAAAAAATAGAAAAAATATGAAGAAGAAAGAAAAAAAATATATATAGTGTAATTTAACTAAGGAGGAGTAGACCCATACACTTCAATATCAAGGAGAACAAACCTCCAACTTCCTTAAAGAGGGGGGGAGGTTGTTTCCCAAATTAATAAACCGAAGGAGAGGGGAGGGGGACCTTCCCCTCTATATATTTAAACAAAATTCTTCATGTTAACCTTCAGAAGCGGAGGACTCCAGAAGAGGGTCAGGTTGTTTATTTATTCCGTCCTTTGCAGCCTCAAAATATTTCTCCCCTCCTTCGCGACGTCAGAATGTTCTACTTTGTAACCACTCTATTCCATTTATTCCTTTGATTCTGTATCTTCTTCCCCGAAAAAAGTACAAAGTCTGTTCGGTTACTTTTATAATAGTTTGTTTCCTTTGTTTCCTCTGCCTCGCTAGAAGTATAGCCAAGGGCTTTCACTTTTCAGTTCTCCACAGCGGGCGCTAAGTCACTTCCTTTCTTCTCTCTTATGATTGAATGCCCTGCACCATATTAGCTCTGAAAAAACAGGTCGGGTTCCTTACTTTCAATCATTTAACATCCAGTTTTCACTTAGTGCTTGATCCCAGTTTTTCATTCTAAATTACTCCATAAGCACTAAGGGCTCTGTTCTTAAAGTTATGGAAATTTGCCGCTTTTCCAGTAGGAGCTAGAGGCATTGCTGCGCGGGGTCTGCAGAGCTTACCATATGCGTTCTCAGTCCCGTCGCTCCCGGATCCTTTAGAAAAAAAAACCCGAAGAAGCTTCGGAACCGCTCCAACGCTGCTGGATAGCTAATCCCTCAAGGTGTCCCCTCTTGAGGTTTCGGGGGTCGCAGTGCCCTTGCATCGCCCCCAAGCCCCCACGCAGTTCGGAAAAGCTCTTAGCGGCTTTTCCGCGCTCCCTACTGCTTGCGATCTCAAACTGGAAGTCCCTAACCTGAAACTGTTCTTAACCTGAAGCACCACTTTAACTAATGGGACCTCCTGCTGCTATTGCGCCGCCGCCGCACAATTTCTGTTCTCATCCTGAAGCAAAGTTCTTAACCTGAAGCACTATTTCTGGTTTAGCGGAGTCTGTAACCTGAAGCGTATGTAACCTGAAGGGTATGTAACCTGAGGTACCACTGTAGTCCTGGGTGGGGCACTGTGCCCAACCATGCAAAAGCCACCCCCCAGTTAATGTGGGGAGCGGTCATTTTGTCTGAGGTCCAGCCTTAGCTGTATCCCTGGTCCCCGAAAGTCAGTTACATCAGCTGAGATTCTGAATGTCTATTGGGCAGCTTCCAGTTGCTCCCTCTTCTTCTGAAACTGGGCAATGCCCCCCCCAGAACAGGACTGGCCAACTCCAAGCTGCTGATGGGGATAATGTCACAGAAAAAAATTGTTCTTTTGGGGGGGGGTGCTGGGAAGGGGAAGGAGTGCAAAGGTCAGGGCCATCTTGGCAGGCTGGGACAGAGGCCTAGAGATGGCTGGGAGGATGCCTTGGGTTCCAGTGCCGCCCCACTGTGGGGACCAAGCCTCCTCATGAGATGACGGTGTGGTCAGATTTGCAACTCCTCCATCTAAACTCATTTTAACTCCATCTAAACTCTATTTAGGGGGACGCAGGTGGCGCTGTGGGTTAAAGCCTCAGCGCCTAGGACTTGCCGATCATCACGTCGGCGGTTCAAATCCCCGCGGCGGGGTGCGCTCCCGTTGCTCGGTCCCAGCACCTGCCAACCTAGCAGTTCGAAAGCACCCCCGGGTGCAAGTAGATAGATAGGGACCGCTTACTAGCGGGAAGGTAAACGGCGTTCCGTGTGCTGTGCTGGCTCGCCAGATGCAGCTTGTCACATTGGCCATGTGACCCGGAAGTGTCTGCGGACAGCGCTGGCCCCCGGCCTATAGAGTGAGATGAGCGCACAACCCTAGAGTCTGTCAAGACTGGCCCGTACGGGCAGGTTTACCTTTACTTAAACTCTATTTAAGAGGCTTCTACTCTGCAGCCTCTTATAGTTGTTTTATCTGCGAGTCTTTTAGCTCTTATGCTCTTACAGTTGTTTTAACTGTGTGTCTTTGTTGGTTTTTAGCTCTTATCTGTTTTAATTATTAGTTTTTTTATCCATCCATTATCTGTGTTTAATCTTGTATTTTATTAGGATGTTTTATGCCTGTTTCCTTGTCCTCATTTGCCCTAACAATTATCGGTCAAAAAATCCTAACTGCTATTTTATCTATATGCTTTTTTAATCCTGGTCTGTGACCGTAATAAAGTTCATTCAAGCTAAACTCAGGTGTAAATATGTGTAATTAAAACATATTTCTTAAAGGCAATACAGCGTGATTCTCAGAGGAAACATGGCTCTGGCTGAGCAACTGGAACCCCTTTGAAATCTTGTGCTGAGATTGGGGGGGGGGATGCTGAATGGGGGGGGGGGAGTAGCAACTTCACAACCCTGCCTTTCTTTCCAGGGATGGACAATGTCTGAGTAAAACAGTTGTTGTACACCCTGTAAAGCAGGCCGAATTTGAGAGTGTAGGTAAGTATAATAGATTCCTCCATTATCTCCATCCAAGCCACACACACACAGTCCGCCCTCAAGCTCCAGTGAACCTGGGAGAGCAACTTTCCAAGTTCGCTACCAGAAATGGAAGCAGATTTCTCTTCCTTTCTGGATTGAGTTAGATGGATTTCTCCTGAGAGCTAGAAGGGCCTGAATGGAATATTTGGCTTCTCTCAATTATGTATACCCCGCCCATCTGGTCGGGTTTCCCCAACCACTCTGGGCGGCTCCCAACAGAATATTAATAGTAAAAAAGCGGCAACATCAAATATGAAAAACTTCCCTAAACAAGGCTGCCTTCAGATGCCTTCTAAAAGTCAGAGAGTTGTTTATTTCCTTGACATCTGATGGGAGGGCGTTCCACAGGGTGGGTGCCACTACCGAGAAGGCCCTCTGCCTGGTTTCCTGTAACCTCACTTCCCGCAGTGAGGGAACCGCCAGAAAGCCCTCAGAGCTGGATCCCAGTGTCCGGGCTGAACAATGGGGGTGGAGATGCTCCTTCAGATATACTGGACTGAGGCCGTTTAGGGCTTTAAAGGTCAGCACCAACACTTTGAATTGTGCTTGGAAACGTACTGGGAGCCAATGTAGGTATTTCCTCTGTCTCCAAACTGTAGTAATGTTTCCTTAATTAACTCTCCCCTCCTGTGGTTTCCAGCAACTGGTATTCAGAAGAATTTCTTCCTCCAACTGTGGAGGCAGAGCCATTGATAGCCCTCTCCTCCTCCACAAATCTCTCTTGGGGCAGTGAGTTCCATAGTTTAACTATGGGCTGAGTGAAAAAGCGCTTTCTCTAACCCCCCCCCCACCTTTCTTTTGCATCTGTGGAAGTGACTCCCATGCCTATTAATGGATCTTTTGCGGCTCTTTTTCAATAGATGGGTGGACAACAGTACACATCGTGGATACAGATTATGAGACTTATCATACCATCCTCTTCAGAACAGTGCGTTCAGGCATGCTACAGCTCTTTGGTATGTCTGGAGACTGGCCCGAGGGAGCTTGTTTGGGTGCCGTAGGTTATGATGGGCACACCTATTGTGCCCACCTTTTGAAAATCTTGCCATCCCTCCCAGTTTGTCTAAGGAGATGTAAATACCACCACTAATTGCCAATAGAGTAATCCACTCCCCACCCCCGCCACTAGATTTGTCAGAATACTTTGAGCATCTTGATAAAATGTCAACAACAAATTTGCCACCATCTACTGGCAATTTAAACCACAGAGCCTACGGCTTGCCAATCAGAAGGTCAGTGGTTCGAATCCCCGCGACAGGCTGAGCTCCTGTTGCTCAGTCCCAGCTCCTGCCAACCTAGCAGTTCAAAAGCATGCAGCACAAGTAGTTCAATAGGTACCGCTCCAGCGGGAAGGTAAACAGCATTTCTGTGCGCTGCTCTGGTTCGCCAGAAGCGGCTTAGTCATGCTGGCCACATGACCCGGAAGCTGTACGGCGGCTCCTTAGGCCATTAAAACGAGATGAGCGCCGCAACCCCAGAGTCAGTCACGACTGGACCTAATGGTCAGGGGTGCCTTTACCTTTACTGGCAATTCAAATTTTCGTACCCACGACAACCCTGCGAGGCAGGGGAGCTTAAGGCGGTGATTGGCATGCTCTGTGCAAATGTCCCTCACAAGCCCCTGAGGGTTGCATCAGGATGGGACAATTCAGAATGGAGAAGGAACACTGCCCAGGCTTCTGGTTTTTCATTTCAAACCTCCTCCTTCTGAAGCTGTTCTTTATAAAAGGGGGAAGGGAAGGAGTCAGGCAAGAGGTATTGGTTAAGATACTGAACAGTGTGATGCAGCAGCAAAAAAGAGCTAATGCAAATCTCAGCTGCATCAGCAGAAGTATTGTGTCCAGATCCAAAGAAGTCACAGGACCACTCCATTCTGGCTTGGTCAAACCACACCTGGAATACAGTGTCCAGTTCTGGGTGCCACAATTTAAGGAGGATATTGACAAGCTGGAATGTGTGCAGAGGAGGGCAACCAAGATGATCAAGGGTTTGAAAACCAAGCCCTACGGGACTTCCGGGATAGCGCGAACGAGTAATGGCGGATTCCCTCCGAGCTCCGGAGGGAATCGGCTCCGTCGAGGACGGGTCTTGCCGTGCCGGCGACACGGGGACCCTTAAAAACCGCAGGCACGGAAGCCTGCGGACCTGGTAACTCGGTGGGCACCTTAAGCGCCCTCCCCGACCCGCGAAGAGCCTTTTTAAAGGCTACGGAGTGGACTGGAGAGTGGCGCGGTGCTGAGAGTTCATCGCTACCTCGGCGGAGCGAAGCCGCGAGCCATTGCCGGAGAGCGCTGTCTTTCTTCCTGAAATTTGGACTGAAATAAGCAACCCGTGAGTAAAATGAAATTTCGGCACTAAAGTTTTTATCCTTGAATTCGAGTACGATCGGGGGACGTGTTAAAAAGGAAGTCCACACTCCCCCCCCCCACCAAAAGTTTTAAAGCAAGGAGAGGAGTATTAAGGCGGAAAGACTTTGGTGTTTAAACATATAACTTTTACGAATTGGACTAAGAAGTTACTGTGCTGGAGAGAAGGAGAGAGAAATTTCAGAAGTTTTCCTTGCCTGGCTAACCCCCCACCTTTTTGGGATCCCGGGAGTGCCCTGCGTGTGAGCCCGAGGAAAGGAATAAAGAGTTTGACAGCTGTCAAAAGAGCTGTCAAACGGCTGGCCAAGGCCTGGAACTGTGTAACAAATATCTTTTTGGATTAAAAGTGTCACAACTAAACTGAATTGACTGGAAACAAAGTAATTTTGATTAACAAAGTAACAGACTGTTGGAAAAGAATCATGATGGAAATCCCCCTGGAGGAAACTAAAGACATTGCAATGGCTGCTGAAGGAAAATTACTGGCAGAGATACAGAAAATGTTTTCTTTTGTGGGAATTCTACAAGAGCAGAGTATGGCTATGAGTGAACAGCTGGTGACCTTCAATCTTAAACTAAACAACTCTGTTGATGGCAGTAAGCGAATGGAAAAAAACTTTGCAGCTGCAGAAGAAGAGATAACTTTGGAACTGGGGGGAAAAGAAGAAGAAGGAGAAGAGGAAACCCAGGTGGAGAGCATCAATCCAGAGCCTGTAACCTTTGGGAACAAAGGAAATAAAGAAGATGACCAGTGGACTACAAATCTGCAAAAGGAGAGAAAGATAAAAGAAGAAACCCCTGCAATAATTGGAATAATGGACTATAAAAGAGTAAATAAGTATGATGGGGACTTCTTCTTTAGACTGGAGCATGGGAGATCGGTGGATCCTGGGCAGAAATTGTTTTTGACTGATTTGGAAGGAGGAAAATATGAGGGGCTTGTGACAGAACTTCCTCGAGAAGAAAGGGCCAACAAAAAGGACTACCAACAAAACTGGTGGAGAGAGACTAACTGGGGCTTAAGGGCCTCTGATGTGAGGAATCCGGGCTAAACTGTTTTTTTTTTTTTTTTGAGGACATTGGTCTGGGAAGGGACAGGAACCGGGCCAGGGGGGGGAGGGGAGAATAGAGTAATAAGAATCTGAGATTTTGAATTGAAATATTATGATCTTTGGTTAAATACAAAAAGGGAGGAATTCGTGGGAGAGAATTTGGGCCGACCTTAGAAAAAGGATTAAATGTGTAAAATTGGATAAGTAAAACCGGATCAAGTAAAAATGACAAATTGTAAGAAAAGATAGGAAGTGTATTTAAGAGATGAGAAGAAATAACTTGCTGAGATAATTAACGAAATTGGAAGGTGGGAAGGGGTGTGTGGGGAAGTCAATGAAAGAAGGTAATGAAAATAAGGGTATGAAATTTGAGATGTTTTGTTTGTTTTTCTTTAAAATTCAATAAAAATTTATTAAAAAAAGAAAGAAAACCAAGCCCTACGAGGAATGGTTGAAGGAACTGGGTATCTTTAGCCTGGTAAAGAGGAGAGTGAGAGATGATAGCCTTCTTCAAATATCTTAAGGGCTGTCACATGGAAGAGGGAGCACGCTTGTTTTATCCTGCTCTGGAAGGTAGTTCTCAAAAACAATGGCTTCAAGTTACAATAAAAGAGATTCGGACTAAACATCTGGAAGTACTGTATTTTTCGCTCTATAAGACTCACTATTCCCCTCCTAAAAAGTAAGGGGAAATGTGTGTGCGTCTTATGGAGCGAATGCAAGCTGCGCAGCTATCCCAGAAGCCAGAACAGCAAGAGGGATTGCTGCTTGCATTGCACAGCGATCCCTCTTGCTGTTCTGGCTTCTGAGATTCAGAATATTTTTTTTCTTGTTTTCCTCCTCCAAAAACTAGGTGCATCTTGTGGTCTGGTGTGTCTTATAGAGCAAAAAATACGGTATTTTCTGACAGTGAGAGCTGTTCGGCAGTGGAACAGACTCCCTCAGGAGGTGGTGGACTCCCCTTCCTTAGAAGTTTTTTAACAGAGGTTGGATGGCCATCTGTCATGGATCCTTTATCTGAGATTCCTGCATTGCAGGGGACTAGATGACCCCAACTGTACCATTCTATGATCTATCCTCCTGGACTATGATGCTGATTCTCAGTGCCAACTCCTTGTTTGTGTCTTAAGGCAGGGAACAGACTGTGTCAGATGAAGTGAAAGAAAAATTTAAAACTTTGGCCAAAGATATGCAATTCGATCCAGAGGCAATCATCTATGTATCCGAAAATGGTAAGGGCAATTAATGCTTAAGATTTTCTCCGCCCTGGTTTGAAGGTATGGTGATGATGATGCTAGCCGCTTGGACTCGAGAGATCACCAGGTATTATTAGAATCTGGATATGAACCCTGATAAGGAACAGTTGAGGGAATTAGGGGTGTTTAGCCTGGAGCAGAGGAGATTGAGAGAGGATGGGATAGTCCTCTTCAAATGTCTCCTGGGCTGTCACATGGAAGATGGAGCTCGCTTGTTTTCTCCTGCTCTGGAGGCTAGCTTCTGAACCAGTGGATTTTAATTACAAGACAGGGGGTTCCAACTAAACATCAGGAACTACTTTCTTACTTTTTTATGATTTATTAAATTTGAAGATCTCAGGACAGTTCGCAGTACAGTGGTACCTAAGGTTATAGACGCTTCAGGTTACAGACTCCGCTAACCCAGAAATAGTACCTCAGGTGAAGAACTTTGCTTCAGGATGAGAACAGAAATCACATGGCAGCAGCGGGAGGCCGCATTAGCTAAAGTGGTGCTTCTGGTTAAGAACAGTTTCAGGTTAAGAATGAATTCCAGAACAAATTAAGTTCTTAACCCAAGGTACCACTGTATAAAAATACAATATAAAAACATAAAAATACATAATAAAAAGGAGAACAATAACAAAACAAACCCATAAGCCAGGGGTCAGAAACCTAAGGCCCATGGGCCAGAAGCAGCCCGTGGAGGTTGTTTGACCGGCCCACGAGCCACTCCTGAACCAAGCTGCCCACTCGCTAAACCGGCGCAGCGCAGGGACTCACTTCCACGGTGCTGTAAATCGCGTCTGCGCACGCGCAGATGCCGGAAATCACATCTGCACAGATGCAGACGCTGAAAATCATGGGTGTGCCCGCTCACGTGCGTGCAGAATCCAACCCACAGAGAGATCTCCATGGGACCGATCCGGCCCAGGCAAGATAAACCTTGCTGACCCCTGCCATAAGCCATCCCTCCCACAAACACATGTAAAAAGACATAGACTGTTCATCAGCCCAAGGCCTGGCTCAGGGGGAACGTTTTTGCCCAGTGCCTAAATAGATACAGTGGTACCTTGCAAGACGAATGCCTCGTAAGACGAAAAACTCGCAAGACGAAAGAATTTTTCGGTTTTTGAGTTGCTTCGCAAGATGAATTTCCCTATGGGCTTGCTTTGCAAGACGAAAACGTCTTGCGAGTTTGTTTCCTTTTTCTTAAAACCGTTAATACCCAGGGAATCTGTGCTTCGCAAGACGAAAAAACTTGCAGAACGAAAAAACTTGCAGAACAAATTAATTTCGTCTTGCGAGGTACCACTGTATAACGGTGGTTCCAGCCGATCCTCCCTGGGAAGAATGCCTGCAAAATGGGGAGCCACTGCAGAAAAAGTCCGTTCTTGTGTTGCCACCTTCCAGATCTTTTGTGGAAGAAGCACATGAAGAAAGGCCTCACAAGATGATTGCAGGATCCAGGTTGGTTCATGTGGAGAAAAGCGGCCCTTGAAGTTTTATCTGGAGAAGGTTTTCCCCACATGTAGATAAGCATTATGGATCCCTTAAAAAAGAGAAACCCTACTGATATCTGACAGCCAGTCTATTGTTGGCTATGGAACAAAATAATAATAATAATCCTGATCTTGTTCTGTTCCCTGGATCCAATCCCACATCTTGCTCACTCATTAACCACATTTCTTTTCATCCACAGAGCTCTGTGCATAAGAAGATCCGAAAAAGGTATGATAATTAGTCCTCTGCACACTTACCTGGGAGATCATAAGCTTTATTGAATTCGGTGGTGTTTACTCATGAGTAGACACATCTAAGGTTGTGCTGTGAGTCCTCAAGGAAGAAGCACTATACTCTGATTTGACTCCAGCTCTGCAGGGTCATATACAGGACACCATACCTTAAAGCACATTTAAAAGGGTTTCAGGTCACAACTGAAAGGCAATACCCCTCCCTCGGGGAGATTCCAGCCGCGTAACCCACCCCAGAGGATCCTGGGAATTGTGGTCTCCTCTCAGAGCTACAACTCCATGCACACTTAACAAACCTCAGTTCCCAGGATTCTTTAGCGTGCTTTAAATATCCTTGAAATACAAGATGTGTAATAATAATAATAATAATAATAATAATAATAATAATAATAATACCCCGCCCATCTGGCCAGCCTCCCTAGCCACTCTGGGCAGCTCCCAACAGAATATTAAAAACATGATAAAACATCAGACATTAGAAAGTTTCCTAAACAGGGCTGCCTTCAGATGTCTTCTAAAAGTTAGATAGTTGTTTATTTCCTTGACGTCTGATGGGAGGGCGTTCCACAGGGCGGGCACCACTACCAAGAAGGCCCTCTGCCTGGTTCCCTGTAACTTCACTTCTCGCAGTAAGGGGACCGCCAGTAGGCCATCGGTGCTGGACCTCAGTGTCCGGGCTGAACGATGGGGGTGGTGACACTCCTTCAGGTTTACTGGACCGAGGCTGTTTAGGGCTTTAAAGGTCAGCACCAACACTTTGAATTGTGCTCGGAAACATACTGGGAGCCAATGTAGGTATTTCAGGACCGGTGTTATATGGTCTCGGCAGCCACTCCCAGTCACCAGTCTAGCTGCCACATTCTGGATTAGTTGTAATTTCCGGGTCACCTTCAAAGGTTGCCCCAGGCCTCAGGCAGAAGCCTCCATGAACACTGATAATTTTAGCTGGTTTAGACCTGGGACCTTGTATATGCAGACCGTGTTCTCTGACAGGGAGATAAACCACCCACCCCACCCTGGCGAGTGTCCAAGGAAGGGTGTTTGATTCATACGAAATGATCTTGGCAGTGGTGTATGGGCAGTGGATTACGGGAACAAGGTTGGTCCACTAAATGTTCCCCTGGGACCTCCTTCCCAAAGCCCAGGAAACTTCTGCCTTAGGGAGGCGTTATGATGCTCAGATATGTCCAAGAGCCCTCCTGCCACCTTCCCAAACACCACCTGGGATTCCGAGGGAGGCAGGAAGGCCCCAGCACCCTGCCAGAGCCCTGGTGCTTCCTTAAAATATTTAGTTTCTTGTCCCGTTAGATTCACAAAATGTTTAGGGGTGTGCGTACCCCTGTGTCCCTCCAGAAAAAAGCACTGGCTCTGCCCATCAACACCTCTCAGCATGCTTGTTTGTGCTTCTACAGGGGAATGGAAGGCGGCACAGACCCCTCCAGCATCCAACTCATTCTGACATTGACACCTTGCTGCTGATATTATTATTATTAATTGATTTTATATACCACCCTATACCCGGGTGGCACTGTGGGACGCGGGTGGCGCTGTGGGTTAAAGCCTCAGCGCCTAGGACTTGCCGATCGAAAGGTCGGCGGTTCGAATCCCCGCGGCGGGTTGCGCTCCCGTCGCTCGGTCCCAGCGCCTGCCAACCTAGCAGTTCGAAAGCACCTCTGGGTGCAAGTAGATAAATAGGGACCGCTTACTAGCGGGAAGGTAAACAGCGTTCCGTGTGCTGCGCTGGCTCGCCAGATGCAGCTTGTCACGCTGGCCACGTGACCCGGAGGTGTCTGCAGACAGCGTTGGCTCCCGGCCTCTAGAGTGAGATGAGCGCACAACCCTAGAGTCTGTCAAGACTGGCCCGTACGGGCAGGGGTACCTTTACCTTTACCTATACCCAGAGGTCTCAGGGCGGTTATCACCTATGGCCTGGAGAACAGGAACACTATCATTTGAAAACATCTGCAGGGACCAGAAGAAAACATCTGCAACCTTTGTGGGTTTTCTCCATGGGCTGAGGCCCCCACCTCTTGCTGTGATAACGGGATCTCTTGTCTTTTGCACTTCCATGCAGAAAGCCAAAAATAACATGGGAAAGATGTCTGCATGAGGATGGGGATAGAGGAATCATCCTGGAATCTGCCTCCTGCATTGCAAATACCAACTACCATTGTGAACCATTCCATTTGGAAAGAAAACTTGAATCATTTGGATCAGATATATATTCATAAATGGTATTCTAATCACATAAGTGGTACTGTTTTCTCTTCTGTTGGCCTAAGAGGGGAAAAAACTATTATGTGTACACCCCAAATTCATAGCACTATATAATAAGGAAAATTCCTGGATTCCGAGATCCAGGCTTGGGGCAAGTACTCTTTGGTGAGAGAACTCCAGTCGAGATCACAAAATACGCAGCAGAGCAAAGCATGGAAATATAGGTTGTTGGACCTTTAAAATATGCTCTTTACAGTGACTTCCAAAATGTCCCCATTGAGGGGAAAAACCTTTCTAAAGTTTCCTTCTTCCCCCAGGAGACCACAAGCTTGGAAAATAAAACATAGTTTACTTATAAACTCTTCAAAGGCCAGGTTCATGGACTTCAGAAAATTGCATAGGCAGTAAAACCTGTCTTAGTTAGAAAGTGGTGGAACTTCCTAAATTTCACAATTCACAAAATGCCTCTGAAATGAAACAGCCTCTCTCTTTTTCTAATTTCAAGGTGCTGAACCCAATAATGATAATAAAATTTGTTGGCTGGCTCCTGTTGAGGAGATACAAAGATGGTCATGTATAAATGTCCCAGTCCACATTGTGTACATGATTTCATTTGGCAACATTGCATTTCATACTCCTGATTGCACCATACGGTGTCATATTGCATCATACACACCAACCCCAGGACCAATGACCTGCAGTTGAGTCATGACATCCCGGTTTTATTATCTCTGACGTAAGATGATGCGCTCATTGGTGTAAAGCAAAGCCTCGCAGGCATCACAGAGCAAAAGAAATGGACAGTAGCATAACCAGTTCTGCACAGTGAAGGACTTCCCATTCCCAGTGGCGGAGCAAGACAATCAGGCACCTGGCGTACATGCCCTGCGCCCAGTGGTGGGGCCAGTCACCCACAGGGCAGGGCGGGGCCAGCCAGGGCAGGACGCTCCGCTGGGCCTCCGAGAAGCCTGCCTGCCTCCTCCAACTCAGCGATCCAACAGCTGAGGGGAAGCAGATGGCAGACTGTTTGGGGCAGTTAGGAACCTGCGGGCTGTCAAGCCAATCCATCACTCCCAAGAGAGACGCGTCGCTTGGGCGCGCTGCAGGCCCCACAATGAGTGCCGCCTGCCATTTTGTCACCCCCCAGTAGTGACACCCGGGGTGTCCCGCCCCCACCGCAACCCTTCCTCCGCCCCTGCCCATTTCCAAACCTCTGAAAGTATAGTCATACCTCGGGTTAAAATTGCCTCAGGTTGAGCATTTTCGGGTTGTGTTCCGCAGTTACCTGGAAGTAACAGAACGTGTTGCTTCTGGGTTTTGCCACTCGCACATGCGCAGACCCTCAAAATGACGTCATGCACAGAAGTGGCGAATTGCGACCTGCGCACACGAAGATGCGGGTTGAGTTCTCTTCAGGATGTGAACGGGGCTCCGGAATGGATCCTGTTTGCATCCAGAGGTACCACTGTATTTTTGATGAATTCAGACGACGAGAGGGGAGGCAAACCGAAGTCAGGTTCTTCTCAGCCTTCAGCATGTAAGGATAAGCCACACGTCTGCCTCAGAAAATAATTGGCAGCCAGTGCAGTCGGTCCAGGATTGGCACAATATGCTCAACCATCTTACCCCAGTGAGAATTCAAGTCACCAAATTCTGCACCAGCTGAAATTTCTGAACTATCTTAAGAGGCAGCCATGAAATTCTGAGCCATGGATATTGAAGTTCCTCAAAACCAGCAGTCCTCAACACCGCCTCTGAAACCAGCTGTGTCAGCTCAGGCAGGGGTGAAGGAAAGAGGGTGGTGGGGTTGGACCACCCCGGGTGTCATCACTGAGGGAGGTGACATTCAGTGTGCTGCCCGCCCATGACTCCCAAGCCTACCCCAAGCTATATTGAGGTTGAATCCTGACAAGATAAGACAGAAGTACTGTTTTTTTGGGGGGGACAGGGGTGTGGGGGTGTGGGGGACTCCCTGGTCCTGAATGGGGAAACTGTGCCCATGAAGGACCAGGTTAACAGCCTGGGAGTAATTTTGGACTCACAGCTGTCCATGGAAGTGCAGGCCAATTCTGTGTCCAGGACAACTGTCTACCAGCTCCATCTGGTATGCAGTCTGAGACCCTACCTGCCTGCACATTGTTTCACCAGAGTGGTACATGCTCTGGTTATCTCCCACTTGGACTACTGCAATGCTCTCGACATGGGTCTACCTTTGAAGGTGACCCGGAAACTACTACTAATCCAGAATGCAGCAGCTAGACTGGTGACCGGGAGTGACCGCCGAGACTATATAAAAGGATCTTCATTGGTTCCCAGTACCTTTCCGAGCACAATTCAAAGTGTTGGAGCTGACCTTTAAAGCCCTAAATGCTTTGGCTCAGTATACCTGAAGGAGCGTCTCCACCTCCATCGTTCAGCCTGGATGCTGAGGTCCTCCTCTCAGGGTCTTCTGCTGGTTCCCTAATTGCGAAAAGCGAGATTACAGGGAACCAGGCAGAAGGCCTCAAAATTGGTGCCAAAGTATTGCTACCCTCCTTTTCTGCCCCATTGTGTTCTTTTTTTTTTAGACTGTAAGCCTGCAGGGACCAGGGCTGTCTTATCTTAACTGATAGTATGCAAGCTGCTCTGGGAACCATTTTTGTTGTTCTTGTTGGAAAGCCTGGAACAACTGCTCTCAGAAAACAAACAAAAATGGTCTGTCAGACCTGCTTGAAGAAGAAGACTGACCCTGACTGGTGCACAGATCAGCAGCAATAACAAAAGTTGGCCAGGAGTGGTGACTGACATAGGGGAGCAATTCAGACAAGACCACCCAGAGGAATGGGCCTCTGCCCTGCCAAACCTCCAGGGTTGCATACCTATATGGCCATATATACATCATCCTAGCTGTTCATGGATTACCCACCCACCTGCTGTCCAGATTAAGGAGATTAAGAGTCTCCTTTTTTTAGTTTTTTATTTATATTTTCAAATTTAGACATTTCATTAGTTTTACAATCAATTTAACATTTCAAAATTTGACTTCCTTCCCCCTCTTACTGCGGTTCCTTAAATTCATTTTTTCTGTCTTTTGCATATCCATACTCTTATAAAATTGCAGGTTATTACATTAATCCTGCTAATATTTTTATCTGTTTATAATTTATCTGGAAATATTCAATAAACCATTTCCATTCTTTTATAAAAAGTTTGTTATCTTGATTTCTTATTCTTCCGGTAAGTTTTGCCATTTGTGCATATTCCATGAGTTTCTGTATCCATTCTTCCTTTATTGGGACTTCTGCTTCTTTCAACTTTGGGGCAAGTCACATTCTTGCTGCTGTAGTAGCATACAGAAATAAATTTCTATACAATTTAGGTAGTTCTGTCCCTGTAATTCCCAAAAGGAAAGCTTCTGGGTTGTTGTCGTTTTTTACAAACGTTATTTTAAACATCTTTTCCAATTCATTATATATCATTTCCCAATAAGCTTTAACCTTACTACAAGACCACCACATATGATAAAAAGAACCTTCTTTCTCTTGACATTTCCAACACGTATTTGATTTAAATTTATATATTTCTGCTAATCTGAGATTAAGAGTCTCATGCTCCAGCAACTGGAGAGTCATTAGGTTCCTCCTTAACTGGCTCATACCAGATTGATGGTCTCACTGCTAATGTGCCCAACCTAAATTCCACATTGCTCCCTTCCCCACTTGACTCAGGGTGCACTGTGAGGACCACTGAGCAGGCATCTAGCTGTTTCCTAATTGCCTTGCATGTAAGAGATCAACTGGCTTGACTTTAATAGTAAAATTAGAAAAACACTATCAGGTGTTGTCATTTTTACTCCATACAGTGGTACCTTGGTTCTCAGACTTAATCTGTTCCCGAAGTCCATTCCAAAACCAAAGTGTTCCAAAACCAAGGTGCACTTTCCCATAGAAAGTAATGCAAAATGGGTTAATCCATTCCAGACTTTTAAAAACAAGCCTTAAAACAGCAATTTAACATGGGTTTTACTATCTAACGAGACCACTGATCCATAAAATGAAAGCAATAAACAATGTACTGCAGTCATACAATCAATAAATCAATCAGTAGCTGAACTGGGTTCCACACAGTCACAAAAACAAAAAGAGTCGCAAAAACAAAAATGCAAAATAAATAACAAAGACAGACAGACCTCAGTGTAACACTCAAAACGGAAGTGTGGCACTCAAAACAGAAGCATAAGACTCAAAATGGAGCACGTTCGCCTTCTGAAAAAAGTTTGCAAACTGGGACACTTACTTCTGGGTTTGCAGTGTTTGGGTTCCAAGTTGTTTGAGTACCAAGGCGTTTGAGAAACAAGGTACCACTGTACTGTATTTTAACTTGGATGGGTCTCTATGCCCATAACAAGACATGATTTCAACAACAAAAGATTAGTCCTGGGGGTGTGGAGCAGATGGACCCCTGCTATCTCCAAAAGGAGAGGCCAACACAACTTGAATTTCCTTTGTTTCCACAACACCTGCCCCAGGGATGTTCCAGGTGAGGAATGTGGTCTGGAGATGCAAACCTTATTCTAACATTAGTTACAACTGGCTCTCGGCTCCTTTTGATCACAGCCCAGGCCTCCGTTGGTGGTGAAGTTCACCATAAACCACCACCCACAACTAAGGCCTTGGAGTCCTTCAGAACAAGCATCAATGGGCAGAGTGTTCCAGGGTTTTTAGAAAATGTACCCACCACGGATAACAATTAGTTCTGAAAATCACCTGGTTCTCCCTCTCAAACACCCCACGACCTCTTTTAATTGCAGGACTGTACTGGCATAGATGAAATTTAGGGACAGAAGCAGAGGGATATAAATCCAGGCATCGCTTGAAGAACCGAGGTCTCTGCAGAAGTCGCAGACATTCCTGAACTGCTGCAAAGCCTTGCAAAGATGAACATTGTGCTGATTACTCTTGTGTTTGCTGGCACCTGCTCAGCAGTTCCTAAGTACGAGGTTCCTGTACCCATTCCGATGATGCCAGACTTGAATCTAAAGAAGGTAAACAGCAACATTTTTCTCCTTCACTTGTAACTAGGGATGGTGAGAAATTTATCAATAATCAAGCTTGCACAGCCTTGTTCACCTGATTACAGACTTTGCAAGCCGATTGCGCCCTCTTTACTTATTTATTGCATTTATATCCCACCTGTTTCTCCTCGGAGCGCAGGGTGATGTACATGGTTCTCCCCTTCCTCATTTAATCCCCACAACAACCCTGTGAGGTAGATTGGGCCGAGAGGCAGTGACTGTGAGCTTCATGGGCGAACAGGAATTTGAACCCTGGTCTCTCCCATGCCCTGACCCAGTGGTTCTCCAAGGGTGTGTTGTACCACACTGTTGTGGCAGGAGAGGATGGCAAGTTTAGCAGGAAGAATCAAGGACCAATAAAG
Source organism: Podarcis gaigeae (assembly GCF_964106915.1). Taxonomy (NCBI): domain Eukaryota; kingdom Metazoa; phylum Chordata; class Lepidosauria; order Squamata; family Lacertidae; genus Podarcis; species Podarcis gaigeae. The sequence goes on along the minus strand of NC_139694.1, from coordinate 30,710,787 downwards.
AAACATTTAAACATTTCATTTTTAAAAAATAATATTTATTACTTTTAAATCTTACAAAAAGGAGAAAAGAAGAGAAAAAAGAAAAAGAAAGAAAAAACCATACAGTACAATATATAAACTATACACAACACAACATTAACACATTAAACAAAACGAGAGCAAAAACAATTCAAAAAACACACATCATACCATCTCAATACCCTCTCTTTCATTCCCTTGTTTCATCGACCTCCTCTCACCTCCCTTTTTGTATTCCATTTCTATTAATTATTTCAGCAAATCCTTTCCATCTTTCTCTATTTTCTGTCATATGGTTATCTTAACATATTTTAACCTTATTTTCCACTAATACTGTAGTACTTAAAGGTAAAAGTTAAAGGTACCCCTGCCCGTACGGGCCAGTCTTGCCAGACTCTGGGGTTGTGCGCCCATCTCACTCAAGAGGCCAGGGGCCAGCGCTGTCCGGAGACACTTCCGGGTCACGTGGCCAGCGTGACATCGCTGCTCTGGTGAGCCAGAGCCGCACACGGAAACGCCGTTTACCTTCCTGCTGGTAAGCGGTCCCTATTTATCTACTTGCACCCGGAGGTGCTTTCGAACTGCTAGGTTGGCAGGCGCACCCCGCCGCAGGGATTCGAACCGCTGACCTTTCGATCGGCAAGTCCTAGGTGCTGAGGCTTTAACCCACAGCGCCACCTGTGTCCCCTACTGTAGTACTTATTTATGCTTAATTCCTTATAACATTTCTACTAAAGCCGTATAATTCCATTCCAACATTTTTCTAACACTCATTAATTTTACATTATTTCCATATATAGACTTTAAACTTTTTCCAATATTCTTCCGCCGTCTCTTCTCCCTGGTCTTGGATTCTGCCAGTCATTTCCGTCAATTCCATATAGTCCATCAACCTGGTGATCTTCTGTCCGAGGCTCTTAACTCTTTTCCAAGTCCCTTCTGCAAGTCTTCTTCATATTTATACATGCACTTTACTTTATCTTCTCCCGATCTTGTTCTTATTTTCCTTCCTTTGATGCTGAAGAGTAGATCTCGGGGGAATTCCCACCTAGCAATGTTTTTATTCCTTCTCGACAAGTCAGCCAAATCTCCATAGCTAAAACTAAGATTCAAAAGATATTTCAGGACGTATTTCAAAGTTCCTCCAAATCTGGCAGTCCCCACAACTCCAGTCTCCTCCTGACCCAAGTCCAGGTCCCAAAGGTCAGTAAATCCCTGCATGAAGGGATCTAGCCAACTTTCCTTCTCCAGTCCAAGCGGGGCTCCAATCCTCAAAATCTGACTTTCTCTAAATTCAATCATAAAAAGCATCAACTTATAGTCAGTCATCAAATTGCATCTGTAAGGCTGGGGCTCTCTCCCTCTCCACTTGTACTACTTTAGGTTCAACAACAACTTTCTCCCCCGTCTTCTCCACAATTTGCCATGTCAAAGTAGATCCCTGTATCGATTCCTGAATAGTTTCTGTATTAATATTCACTTTCTGTCCCAAATTAGTCACTTTTTGTTCCAAGTTATCAATTTTTATAGTCATGGCATCCATCTTCTTATGGAGCTGTTCCAGTTAATCATTTATCTTACATAATGCAACCACTAAGGCTTCTTCTGTCAACATTCTTGACGCTCCAAGGTCAATCCCAGATTCTCACAGTTTTTTATCTTGCAGCTGGAAATTCCCCCAGCTCAGCTCATGTAACAATTTCAAAGGCTTCCTCTAGGGGGAAACAGTTTCTATTTGTATCAATCCTTTTAAGCACAGTTCAAGCAATAAAGTTAGTTTCAATTTTCAGTTACTTTTACTCCTTTTTAAACGCAGAAGGAGACAATGGAAACAATGTATTTCTCTTATTTAAATAGCTGTCAACAAATGATCTATTCACAGTCAATGAGCATTTCCAAAACATCAGTCTTACTAGCAGCCCGTTTCCAGGTTCAGAGCAGTGGTAATTTGACTTTCTTCACTCTCTCCTGCAGGCTTACACGATCCAAAATTTCCCCCCTCTTCTCCTGCTTCCAAGGGGGGTTTGATGATTTTAGCCGATGGAAGCTTAATCCTTTACGGAAGGCTTTCCAAGACTTTAGCTTGCAGCCTCTTTGCTTCAGTCTATTTACAAAAGGGGAAGGCGGACTTCCTGTTTGAAACCTCCCCGTTTCGGTGCAAAATTAAGACGTTTAAAAATCCAATTTTCCATTCTATTCACGGGTAGTTGTTTTAAGATCAAATTGTCCACAGGAAAAAGTCAGCGCTCTCCGGCAACAGCAATGCGGCTTCACTCTGTGAAAGAAACAGTCAATTCGAAGCACTGCGCCACTCACCCCACGTCGCACCGGATCCCCGAAACCGGGTTTCCCCACGAGTAAGGGAGGTGCAAAAGGTGCCAGCCGAATCCCACGTTCACAGGCTTCTCCCGCCTGTGATTTTTTGTGGGTCCCCGCCTTCGCCGTGGCGGCCAGACCCTAATTTCCACGAAGCTAATTCCTCCTGATCAGAGGAATTCAGCCATTACCGGAGGCGCTAACCCGAAACATTTAAACATTTCAGTGTAGTATGTATATATAGCATTGTTTTATACAGCCGTACCTTAGTTCTTGAACGCCTTGGTACTCATGTGTTTTGGCTCCTAAACGCTGCAAACCCAGAAATAAGTGTTCCAGTTTGCGAACATTTTTTGGAAGATGAATGTCTGATGCGGCTTCTGCTCGACTGCAGGAAGCTCCTGCAGCCAATCAGAAGCTGCTCCTTGGTTTTCAAACAGTTTCGGGAGGCGAACGGACTCCAGGAACTGATTAAGTTTGAGAACCAATGTGCTACTGTACTTATAAAGTAGTTGTGTTCTGTGTTATTAATCAAGCACTGCTAGGAGTTGCTTCTTTTCATTTTGAAATGTATTCCTTATCAATAATAATAATAATAAAACTTGATGTGGCTTGAAAATTTTTTCATTCTGAAAGAGGGGCCCAGAGTGGGAAGTCTGAGACCACTATGCTACTTTAGCTACCAGTCTACAATATATATTAAAATGTCTTTCTCAATAACACACAAACAAACCTCTTCTTTGTAGCTCACCGGTAAGTGGTTTCCTATTGCAACAGTACAGTATGACAAACAGACGAGAGAAGTCTATGGCTATTTAATGGAGCCCCAAAAGAATGGAGAACTGGTCCTCAAAATTGATGTTCCTAGGTAAGTCTACATCCACTGCTATGATCATTATCTACCTTCACAGTATAAAGGGAAGGGTCCTGAGGCTTGGCCTGTTGGCTACCTACTCCTGCCTCTTTCAGCAGGGAGGCTAGGTCGTACACCCAGGGGTCCAGCCTTAGCTGCATCCCTGATCCCCGAATTTCAATTACATCAGCTGACATTCTGAATGTCTATTGGGCAGCTTCCCGTTGCTCCCTCTTCTTCTGAAACTGGACAATGGGCCCCACAGAACTCCAGGACTGGCCAACTCCAAGCTGCTGATGGAGATGATGTCACGGGAAAATTTGTTCTCTGGCTGGGACAGAGTAAACCATATTTCCTAAAGGCACTACAACTTGATTCTCAGAGGAAACATGGCCCTGGCTAAGCCCCTGTAACCCCTTTGAAATCTTGTGCAGAGATTGGGGGAGGGAGGCGTGCTGATTGGATGGGGAAGCAGCTTGACAACCCTGCCTTTCCTTCCAGAAATGGAGACTGTCGGCGTAGAAGAGTTGTTCTGTACCCTATAAAGCGGGCCGAATTTGATACTGATGGTAAGTTTAATAGATTTCTCCATTATCTCCATCAAAACACACACATCCTTTATTTTGCATCTGTGTGACTCTCCTGACTGTTAATAGATCTTTTGCGGCTCTTTTTTCAACAGATGAGAAAACTACAGTACGCATTGTGGATACAGATTATGAGACTTACCATATCATCCACTTCCTAATGGAGCATATGGGCATGCTACAGCTCTATGGTATGTCTGGAGCTTCTTTGGGTGCCCTTGGCTACAATGGGCACACCTGTCAGCTTTTGAAAATCTCACCCATCCTCCCAGTTTGTATAAGGTAGGCATAGGCAACCTTCTGCCCTCCAGATGTTTTGGACTACCGTTCCCATCATCCCTGACCACAGGTCCTGTTAGCTAGGGATCATGGGAGTTGTAGGCCAAAACATCTGGAGGGCCGAAGGTTTCCTATGCCTGGTCTAGGGATATGTAAACACCACCACTAATTGCCAATAGAATAATCCACCACCACCCGACAGCTAGATTTGTCAGAAGAATTGGAGCATCACATCTGGAATACAGTGTCCAGTTCTGGGTGCTAGCATTTAAGGAGGATATTGACAAGCTGGAATGTGTGCAGAGGAGGGCAACCAAGATGATCAAAGGAATGCAAATGAAGCCTTATGAGGAATGGTTGAGGGAGTGTTTATTTTTGCTTGGAAAAGAGACTGAGAGAATATATGATAGTCATATTCAAATATCGAAAGGACTGTCACATGGAAGAGGGAGCAAGCTTGTTTTCTCCTCCAGAGGGTAGGACTCAATCCAATAGATTCAAGTTACAAGGAAGGAGATTCGGACTAAACATCCGGAAGTATTTTCTGACAGTGAGAGCTGTTCGGCAGTGGAACGGACTCCCTCAGGAGGTTGTGGACTCTCCTTCCTTAGAGGTTTTTAAGCAGAGGTTCGATAGCCATCTGTCATGGATCCTTTATCTGAGATTCCTGCATTGCAGGGGACTAGATGACCCCAACTGTACCATTCTATGATCTATCCTTCTGGACTATGATGCTGATTCTCAATGCCAACTCCTTGTTTGTGTCTTAAGGCAGGGAACAGACTGTGTCAGATGAAGTGAAAGAAAAATTTAAAACTTTGGCCACAGATTTGCAATTCGATCCAGATGCAATCGCCTATGTATCCGAAAATAGTAAGGGCAATTAATGCTTAAGATTTTCTCCGCCCTGGTTTGAAGGTATGGTGATGATGATGCTAGCCGCTTGGACTCGAGAGATCACCAGGTATTATAGAATCTGGATATGAACCCTGATAAGGAACAGTTGAGGGAATTGGGGGTGTTTAGCCTGGAGCAGAGGAGATTGAGAGAGGATGGGATAGTCCTCTTCAAATGTCTCCTGGGCTGCCACACGGAAGATGGAGTTAGCTTCTTTTCTTCCCTGTTCAGGGAAGTTTTTAATGTATGACATATTAGTGTATTTTTGGTATTTGTTGAAGCCGCCCAGAGTGGCTGGGGAAACACAGCCAGATGGGCGAGGTTACAAATAATAAATTTAGGGGATTCCAACTAAACATCAGGAAGTACTTTCTTACATTATTAGGGATTTATTAAATTTGAAGATCTCGGGACAGTTCACAGTATAAAAATACAATATAAAAACACAAAAATACATAATAAAAAGGAGAAAAATAACCAAAAAACCCACCCATAAGCCATCTCTCCCACAAAGACATGTAAAAGGACATAGACTGTTCATCAGCCCAAGGCCTGGGTGAAGGGGAATGTTTTTGCCTAGTGCCTAAATAGATATAATGGTGGTTCCAGCCAATCCTCCCTGGGGAGAATGCCCACAGAATGGGGAGCCACTGCAGAAAAAGTCTGTTCTTGCGTTGCCACCTTCCAGACCTTTTGTGGAAGAAGCACATGAAGAAAGGCCTCACAAGATGATTGCAGGATCCAGGTTGGTTCATGTGAAGAAAAGCGGCCCTTGAGGTTTTATCAAGAGAAGGTTTTCTCCACATGTAGATAAGCATTATGGATCCTTTAAAAAAGAGAAACCCTACTGATATCTGAGAGCCAGTCTATTGTTGGCTATGGAGCATGGCCCATAAGGAACAAAATAATAATCATCATCATCATCCTTAACTTGTTCTGTTCCCTGGACCCAATCCCACATCTTGCTCATTCACTGACAGCATTTCTTTTCATCCACAGATCTCTGTATATAAGAAGATATGGAAAAGGTAAGATAATTAGTCCTCTGCAGAAGTCTCCATGAACACTGATAATTTTAGCTAGTTCAGACCTGAGACCCCTCCAGCATCCAACTGAATCTGACACTGACATCTTCCTGCTGATTTGTTGATATTATTATTAAGATTATAAGGATTTTATATATCACCCTATACCCAGAGGTCTCAGGGCAGTTAACACCTATGGCCTGGAGAATAGGAACATTATCATTTGAAAACATTGGCAGATCAGGTTTTTGTTAAATGACCAGGAGCAGAGTCCAGAGGAATACAACTGCAACCTTTTGTGGGTTTTCTCCATGGGCCGAGGTCCCCACCTCTTGCTGTGATAACGGGATCTCTTGTATTCTGCAATTCCATGCAGAAAGCCAAAAATAACATGGGAAAGATGTCTGCATGAGGATGGGGATAGAAGAATCATCCTGGAATCTGCCTCCTGCATTGCGAATACCAACTACCATTGTGAACCATTCCATTTGGAAAGAAAACTTGAATCATTTGGATCAGATATATATTCATAAATGGTATTCTAATCACATAAGTGGTACTGTTTTCTCGTCCGTTGGCCTTAAGAGAAAGAAAACTATTATGTGTACACCCCAAATTCATAGCACTATATAAAAGGAAAATTCCTGAATTCTGAGATCCAGGCTTGGGGCAAGCACTCTTTGGTGAGAGAACTCCAGTCGAGATCACAAAATACGCAGCAGAGTAAAGCATGGAAATATAGGTTGTTGGAGCTTTAAAATATGCTCTCTACAGTGATTTCCAAAATGTCCCCATTGGGGGGGGGAACCTTTCTAAAGTTTCCTTCTTCCCCCAGGAGACCACAAGCTTGGAAAATAAAACATAGTTTACTTTTAAACTCTTCAAAGGCCAGGTTCATGGACTTCAGAAAATTGCATAGGCAGTAAAACATGTCTTTGTTAGAAAATAGTGGAACTTCCTAAATTTCACAATTCACAAAATGCCTCTGAAATGAAACAGCCTCTCTCTTTTTCTAATTTCAGGGTGCTGAACACAACTATGATAATAAAATTTGTTGACTGGCTCCTGTTGAGGAGATACAAAGATGGTCATGTATAAATGTCCCAGTCCACATTGTGTATATGATTTCATTTGGCAACGTTGCATTTCATACTCCTGATTGCACCATACGGTGTCATATTGCATCATACACACCAACCCCAGGACCAATGACCTGCAGTTGAGTCATGACATCCCGGTTTTATTATCTCTGACGTAAGATGATGCGCTCATTGGTGTAAAGCAAAGCCTCGCAGGCATCACAGAGCAAAAGAGGTGGACAGTAGCATAACCAGTTCTGCACAGTGAAGGACTTCCCATTCCCAGTGGCAGAGCAAGACAATCAGGCACCTGGCGTACATGCCCTGCGCCCAGTGGTGGGGCCAGTCACCCACAGGGCAGGGCGGGGCCAGCCAGGGCAGGACGCTCCGCTGGGCCTCCGAGAAGCCTGCCTGCCTCCTCCAACTCAGCGATCCAACAGCTGAGGGGAGGCAGATGGCAGACTGTTTGGGGCAGTGAGGAACCTGCGGGCAGTCAAGCCAATCCATCACTCCCAAGAGAGACGCGTGGCTTGGGCGCGCTGCAGGCCCCACAATGAGTGCCGCCTGCCATTTTGTCACCCCCCAGTAGTGACACCCGGGGTGTCCTGCCCCCACCGCCCCCTTCCTCCGCCCCTGCCCATTTCCAAACCTATGAAAGTATAGTCATACCTCGGGTTAAAATTGCTATAGGTTGAGCATTTTCGGGTTGTGGTCCGCGGTTACCTGGAAGTAACGGAACGTGTTGCTTCTGGGTTTTGCCACTCGCACATGCGCAGACGCTCAAAATGACGTCATGCACAGAAGTGGCGAATTGCGACCTGCGCACACGCAGACGCGGGTTGAGTTCTCTTCAGGATGCGAATGGGGCTCTGGAATGGATCCTGTTTGCATCCAGAGGTACCACTGTTTTTTTGATGAATTCAGACGATGAGAAGGGAGGCAAACTGAAGTCAGGTTCTTCTCAGCCTCCAGCATGTAAGGATGATCCACATGTCTGCCTCAGAAAATAATTGGCAGCCAGTGCCGTCGGGCCAGGAAGGTACAATATGCTCAACCATCTTGCCCCAGTGAGCATTCAAGTCACCAAATTCTGCACCAGCTGAAATTTCTGAACTATCTTAAGAGGCAGCCATGAAATACTGAGGCAGCCATGAAATACACCTCCATCGTTCAGCCTGGATGCTGAGGTTCTCCTCCAAGGGTCTTCTGCTGGTTCCCTAATTGCGAAAAGTGAGATTACAGGGAACCAGGCAGAAGGCCTCAAAATTGGTGCCAAAGTATTGCTACCCTCCTTTTCTGCCCCATTGTGTTCTTTTTTTTTTTTAGACTGTAAGCCTGCAGGGACCAGGGCTGTCTTATCTTAACTGATAGTATGCAAGCTGCTCTGGGAACCATTTTTGTTGTTCTTGTTGGAAAGCCTGGAACAACTGCTCTCAGAAAACAAACAAAAATGGTCTGTCAGACCTGCTTGAAGAAGAAGACTGACCCTGACTGGTGCACAGATCAGCAGCAATAACAAAAGTTGGCCAGGAATAGTGACTGAGATAGGGGAGCAATTCAGACAAGACCACCCAGAGGAATGGGCCTCTGCCCTGCCAAACCTCCAGGGTTGCATACCTATATGGCCAAATATACATCATCCTAGCTGTTCATGGTTTACCCAGCCACCTGCTGTCCAGCACCTTGACATCTCTCATCCAACCATAGTCCTTGGAAAGACTTTCACTGCTCATTAAGAGTCTCCTCTTTTTTTAGTTTTTTATTTATATTTTCAAATTTATACATTTCATTAGTTTTACAATCAATTTAACATTTCAAAATTTGACTTCCTTCCCCCTCTTACTGCGGTTCCTTATATTCATTTTCTCTGTCTTCTGCATATCCATACTCTTATAAAATTGCAGGTTATTACATTAATCCTGCTAATATTTTTATCTGTTTCTAATTTATCTGGAAATATTCAATAAACCATTTCCATTCTTTTATAAAAAGTTTGTTATCTTGATTTCTTATTTTTCCGGTAAGTTTTGCCATTTGTGCATATTCCATGAGTTTCTGTATCCATTCTTCTTTTACTGGGACTTCTGCTTCTTTCCACTTTGGGGCAAGTCACATTCTTGCTGCTGTAGTAGTATACAGAAATAAATTTCTATACAATTTAGGTAGTTCTGTCCCTGTAATTCCCAAAAGGAAAGCTTCTGGGTTGTTGTCATTTTTTACAAACGTTATTTTAAACATCTTTTCCAATTCATTATATATCATTTCCCAATAAGCTTTTTTTTTTTTTTAAAAAAAATATTTATTAAGAGTTTCAAGATTACAAAAAAGAAGAAAAATAATACATAAAAACCAATACAACAACACAACAACAAAGAAAAAAAAATACAAATCCCATATTACATATCTTTATCTTTCATTTGCTTGTTTCCTTGACCTCCTCACACCTCCCTTTTTGTATTCTAGCTTAATTAGTTATTTCAGCAAATTCTTTCCATCTTTTTCAATTTTTATTGAATAATTTATCTTGACAGTCTAACCTATTAATTAACTCAGCAAATCCTTTCCATCTTTCACCATATTCTGTTATTCAATTTGCCTTACTTTATTTAATCTTATCTTACCGTAAAATACCTTAAAACTTAAAACTTTATGCTTATTTATACATAACTCCTTTTATCATTTCTACTAAAGCAAGACAGTTTCATTCCAACATTTTCCCTAATATTCATTAATTTTACACTAATTCCCAAAATAAAAGTTTTTCTTTATAGACTTTCTTCCAATTTTCACCCAGCGTCTCTTCTTCCTGGTCTCGGGTTATGTCAGTCCTTACTGTCCATTCCATCTTGTCCATCAACCTGGTAATCTTATGTCCGAGGCTCTTAAATCTCTTCCATGCCCCTTCTGCAGATCTTCTTCTTGTTGTTTATACTTGCACTTTTCCTTGTCTTTTGTTGGTCTCTTTCTTGATTTCTTTCCTTTCTCATTGAGGAGTAGGTCTCTGGGGGATTCCAGCCCATAATTATCTCCATCTCCCCTCATCAGACCAGCCCATTCCCCACAGTCCCACTCCCCACAGTCATCAATATAATCCAAAAATTATTTAACAGCATATTTCAAAGTCCCTCCAAAGTTAAGAGCCTCCTCAGCTCCAGGCTCCCCCTGGCCCACTCCAAATTCAATCTTCCAAAACAGCGGCTTATGCTCCTGCAGGGCCTCGGATCTCTCCATTTGTATTGCTTGAGGTGCAACCGCAACCTCCTCCATTATCATCTGCCCTTGCACTTGCCCAGTCGAGCCAGTTTCCTGAGTTGGTCCCTGTATGATTTCTGTGTCAGTATTCCCTGTTTGTCCATATTCACTAACTACAACAGTCATCAAATCCAACTTCTCATTCATCAAATCCATCTTCTCATGCAACTGCTCCAGCAAAGCATTTGTCTTACAAAAAGCAAGCACCAAAACTTTCTCCCAACACATTTTTATTCAAGGTCAAAAGACTGGTCCCACGATCTTAATCTCGCAGCTGTAAAGTCCCCAAGTAAACTGCAGCAACAATTTGACAAGCTCACTCTAGAGGAGACAATTTCTATTTGTGTCCATCTTTTTAAAGCATGTCCAACAAAAGAAAGTTACTTTCAATTTTCAAATATTTTGTTTCTTTAGAATGCAAAAGGCAACATTGGAATCAGTTTGTTTCTCTTTTTTAGCTATCTGTCAAAATGTTCCGTTCACAGTCAATGGACGTCTCCAACAATTTCTGTCTCTGACACCCCATTCCCAGGTTTGGGACGGTGGAAACTTATTTTTCTTTACTCCCTCTCCTGCAGGCTTAAACAGTCAAATCCCCCCCCCCCTTTTCTCCTGCTTCCAAGGGGGTTTTAGTGGTTATAAATGAAGGAAAGTTCGACCTTTACAAACAACTTTCCAGGCTATTAGCTTACAAGGTTTTTGCTTCAGTCTATTTACAAAAAGCGGAAGGCGGACTTCCTGTTTTGAACCTTCCCACTTCGGTGCCAAATTAGGGTGTTTCTTGATCCAGTTTTCCGTTTCTACTCACGGGTACTTGTTTAGAGTCCAATTGTCAACAGGAAAAAGTCAGCGCTCTCCGGCAATGGCTATGCGGCTTCCCTCCGTGAAAGTAGCAATCAGTTCGCAGCACCGCGCCGCTCACCCCACTTCACTCCGGAGCCACAAAATGGGGCTCCCTGCGAGTAAGTGCCCTGCCGAACCCCACATTCCCAGGCTTCCTCCACCTGGGATTTCTAGTGGGTCCCCACCTTCGCCGCGGCGGGAAAACCCAGTTTCCACAGAGCCAGTTCCTCCGGTCAGAGGAACTCCGCCATTCGCTGATAGCGCTAACCCGGAAGTCCACCACAAATGACCATTTCCCAATAAGCTTTAACCTTACTACAAGACCCCCACATATGATAAAAAGAACCTTCCTTCTCTTGACATTTCCAACATGTATTTGATTTAAATTTATATATTTTTGCTAATTTGAGATTAAGAGTCTCATGCTCTACCTACTGGAGAGTTGTTAGGTTCCTCCTTAAGTGGCTCATACGAGATTGATGGTCTCACTGGTAATGTGTCCAACCTAAATTCCACATCACTCCCCTTCTCCACTTGACTCAGGGTGTGCTGTGAGGACCACTGAGTAGGAATCTAGCTGTTTCCTAATTGCCTTGCATGTAAGAGATCAACTGGCTTGACTTTAATAGTAAAATTAGAAAAACACTATCAGGTGTTGTCATTTTTACTCCATACAGTGGTACCTTGGTTCTCAGACTTAATCTGTTCCCGAAGTCCATTCCAAAACCAAAGTGTTCCAAACCAAGGTGCACTTTCCCATAGAAAGTAATGCAAAATGGGTTAATCCATTCCAGACTTTTAAAAACAAGCCTTAAAACAACAATTTAACATGGGTTTTACTATCTATCGAGACCACTGATCCATAAAATGAAAGCAATAAACAATGTACTGCAGTCACACAATCAATCAATCAATCAATCAATCAGTAGCTGAACTGGGTTCCACACAGTCACAAAAACAAAAAAAGAGTCGCAAAAACAAAAACACAAAATAAATAACAAAGACAGACAGACTTCAGTGTAACACTCAAAACAGAAGTGTGGCACTCAAAATGGAGCACGTTTGCCTTCCGAAGAAAGTTTGCAAACTGGGATACTTAATTCCAGGTTTGCGGTGTTTGGTTTCCAAGTTGTTTGGGTACCAAGGCGTTTGAGAACCAAGGTACCACTGTACTGTATTTTAACTTGGATGGGTCTCTATGCCCATAACAAGACATGATTTCAACAACAAAAGATTAGTCCTGGGGGTGTGGAGCAGATGGACCCCTGCTATCTCCAAAAGGAGAGGCCAACACAACTTGAATTTCCTTTGTTTCCACAACACCTGCCCCAGGGATGTTCCAGGTGAGGAATGTGGTCTGGAGATGCAAACCTTATTCTAACAATAGTTAAAACTGGCTCTCGGCTCCTTTTCATCACAGCCCAGGCCTCCGTTGGTGGTGAAGTTCACCATAAACCACCACCCACAACTAAGGCCTTGGAGTCCTTCAGAACAAGCATCGATGGGCAGAGTGTTCCAGGGTTTTTAGAAAATGTACTCACCACGGATAACAATTAGTTCTAAAAATCACCTGGTTCTCCCTCTCAAACACCCCACGACCTCTGTTAATGGCAGGACTGTACTGGCTTGGATGAAATTTGGGGACATAAGCAGAGGGATATAAATCCAGACATTGCTTGAAGAACCGAGGTCTCTGCAGAAGTCGCAGACATTCCTGAACTGCTGCAAAGCCTTGCAAGGATGAACATTGTGCTGATTACTCTTGTGTTTGCTGGCACCTGCTCAGCAGTTCCTAAGTACGAGGTTCCTGTACCCATTCCGTTGATGCCAGACTTGGATCTAAAGAAGGTAAACAGCAACATTTTTCTCCTTCACTTGTAACTAGGGATGGTGACAAATTTAGCAATAATCGAGCTTGCACAGCCTTGTTCACCTGCTTACAGACTTTGCAAGCCGATTGCGCCCTGTTTACTTATATATTGCATTTGTAACCCACCTGTTTCTCCACAGAGTGCAAAGTGATGTACATAGTTCTCCCCTTCCTCATTTAATCCCCACAACAACCCTGTGAGGTAGATTGGGCCGAGAGGCAGTGACTGTGAGCTTCATGGGCGAACAGGAATTTGAACCCTGGTCTCTCCCATGCCCTGACCCAGTGGTTCTCCAAGGGTGTGTTGTACCACACTGTTGTGGCAGGAGAGGATGGCAAGTTTAGCAGGAAGAATCAAGGACCAATAAAGAAACATTTAAACATTTCAGTGTAGTATGTATATATAGCATTGTTTTATACAGCTGTACCTTAGTTCTCGAACGCCTTGGTACTCATACGTTTTGGCTCCTGAACGCTGCAAACCCGGAAATACGTGTTCCAGTTTGCAAACGTTTTTCGGAAGCCGAACATCTGATGCAACTTCTGCTCGACTGCAGGAAGCTCCTGCAGCCAATCAGAAGCCACTCCTTGGTTTCCAAACAGTTTCGGGAGGCGAACAGACTCCAGGAACTGATTAAGTTTGAGAACCAAGGTACTACTGTACCTATAAAGTAGTTGTGTTCTGTGTTATTAATCAAGCACTGCTAGGAGTTGCTTCTTTTCATTTTGCATGTATTTCTTATCAATAATAATAATAATAATAATAATAATAATAATAATAATAATAACTTGATGTGACTTGAAAAAAAATTCCATTCTTAAAGAGGGGCCGAGAGTGGGAAGTCTGAGACCACTATGCTACTTTAGCTACCAGTCTACAATATATATTAAAATGTCTTTCTCAATAACACACAAACAAACCTCTTCTTTGTAGCTCACCGGTAAGTGGTTTCCTATTGCAACAGTACAGTATGACAAACAGACGAAAGAAGTCTATGGCTATTTAATGGAGCCCAAACAGAATGGAGAACTGGTCCTCAAAATTGATGTTCCTAAGTAAGTCTGCATCCACTGCTATGATCATTATCTACCTTCACAGTATAAAGGGAAGGGTCCTGAGGCTTGGCCTGTTGGCTACCTACTCCTGCCTCTTTCAGCACGGAGGCTAGGTTGTACACCCAGGGGTCCAGCCTTAGCTGCATCCCTGATCCCCGAAAGTCAATTACATCAGCTGAGATTCTGAACGTCTATTGGGCAGCTTCCTGTTGCTCCCTCTTTTTGTGAAACTGGGCAATGGGCCCCACAGAACTCCAGGACTGGTGAATTCCAAGCTGCTGATGGGGATGATGTCACAGGAAAATTTGTTCTTTTGGGGGGGGGGTTGCTGGGAAGGGGTGCAAAGGTCAGGACCATCTTGGCAGGCTGGGACAGAGGAAACCATATTTCTTAAAGGCACTACAACTTGATTCTCAGAGGAAACATGGCCCTGGCTAAGCCCCTGTAACCCCTTTGAAATCTTGTGCAGAGATTGGGGGAGGGGGAGCTTGCTGATTGGGTGGGGAAGCAACTTGACGACCCTGCCTTTCTTTCCAGAAATGGAGATTGTCGGCGTAAAAAAGTTGTTCTATACCCTATAAAGCGGGCCGAATTTGATACTGATGGTAAGTTTAATAGATTTCTCCATTATCTCCATCAAAACACACACATCCTTTATTTTGCATCTGTGTGACTCTCCTGACTGTTAATAGATCTTTTGCGGCTCTTTTTTCAACAGATGAGAAAACTACAGTACGCATTGTGGATACAGATTATGAGACTTACCATATCATCCACTTCCTAATGGAGCATATGGGCATGCTACAGCTCTATGGTATGTCTGGAGCTTCTTTGGGTGCCCTTGGCTACAATGGGCACACCTGTCAGCTTTTGAAAATCTCACCCATCCTCCCAGTTTGTATAAGGTAGGCATAGGCAACCTTCTGCCCTCCAGATGTTTTGGACTACCGTTCCCATCATCCCTGACCACAGGTCCTGTTAGCTAGGGATCATGGGAGTTGTAGGCCAAAACATCTGGAGGGCCGAAGGTTTCCTATGCCTGGTCTAGGGATATGTAAACACCACCACTAATTGCCAATAGAATAATCCACCACCACCCGACAGCTAGATTTGTCAGAAGAATTGGAGCATCACATCTGGAATACAGTGTCCAGTTCTGGGTGCTAGCATTTAAGGATGATATTGACAAGCTGGAATGTGTGCAGAGGAGGGCAACCAAGATGATCAAAGGAAGGCAAATGAAGCCTTATGAGGAATGGTTGAGGGAGTGTTTATTTTTGCTTGGAAAAGAGACTGAGAGAATATATGATAGTCATATTCAAATATCGAAAGGACTGTCACATGGAAGAGGGAGCAAGCTTGTTTTCTCCTCCAGAGGGTAGGACTCAATCCAATAGATTCAAGTTACAAGGAAGGAGATTCGGACTAAACATCCGGAAGTATTTTCTGACAGTGAGAGCTGTTCGGCAGTGGAACGGACTCCCTCAGGAGGTTGTGGACTCTCCTTCCTTAGAGGTTTTTAAGCAGAGGTTCGATAGCCATCTGTCATGGATCCTTTATCTGAGATTCCTGCATTGCAGGGGACTAGATGACCCCAACTGTACCATTCTATGATCTATCCTTCTGGACTATGATGCTGATTCTCAATGCCAACTCCTTGTTTGTGTCTTAAGGCAGGGAACAGACTGTGTCAGATGAAGTGAAAGAAAAATTTAAAACTTTGGCCACAGATTTGCAATTCGATCCAGATGCAATCGCCTATGTATCCGAAAATAGTAAGGGCAATTAATGCTTAAGATTTTCTCCGCCCTGGTTTGAAGGTATGGTGATGATGATGCTAGCCGCTTGGACTCGAGAGATCACCAGGTATTATAGAATCTGGATATGAACCCTGATAAGGAACAGTTGAGGGAATTGGGGGTGTTTAGCCTGGAGCAGAGGAGATTGAGAGAGGATGGGATAGTCCTCTTCAAATGTCTCCTGGGCTGCCACACAGAAGATGGAGTTAGCTTCTTTTCTTCCCTGTTCAGGGAAGTTTTTAAATGTATGACATATTAGTGTATTTTTGGTATTTGTTGAAGCCGCCCAGAGTGGCTGGGGAAACACAGCCAGATGGGCGAGGTTACAAATTATTATTATTATTATTATTATTATTATTATTATTATTATTATTATTATTATTATTTCTCCTGCTCTGGAGGCTAGCTTTTGAACTAGTGGATTCCAATTACAAGAAAGGGGATTCCAACTAAACATCAGGAAGTACTTTCTTACATTATTAGGATTTATTAAATTTGAAGATCTCGGGACAGTTCACAGTATAAAAATACAATATAAAAACACAAAAATACATAATAAAAAGGAGAAAAATAACAAAAAAAAACCACCCATAAGCCATCCCTCCCACAAACACATGTAAAAGGACATAGACTATTCATCAGCCCAAGGCCTGGCTGAAGGGAAACTTTTTTGCCCAGTGCCTAAATAGATATAATGGTGGTTCCAGCCAATCCTCCCTGGGGAGAATGCCCACAGAATGGGGAGCCACTGCAGAAAAAGTCTGTTCTTGCGTTGCCACCTTCCAGACCTTTTGTGGAAGAAGCACATGAAGAAAGGCCTCACAAGATGATTGCAGGATCCAGGTTGGTTCATGTGAAGAAAAGCGGCCCTTGAGGTTTTATCAAGAGAAGGTTTTCTCCACATGTAGATAAGCATTATGGATCCTTTAAAAAAGAGAAACCCTACTGATATCTGAGAGCCAGTCTATTGTTGGCTATGGAGCATGGCCCATAAGGAACAAAATAATAATCATCATCATCATCCTTAACTTGTTCTGTTCCCTGGACCCAATCCCACATCTTGCTCATTCACTGACAGCATTTCTTTTCATCCACAGATCTCTGTATATAAGAAGATATGGAAAAGGTAAGATAATTAGTCCTTTGCACACTTACCTGGGAGGTCATAAGCTTTATTGAATTCAGTGGTGTTTACCCATGAGTAGACACATCTAAGGCAGTGGCGGAGCTTCATGCTCCAGCTCTGGGGGACAGAGAGCAGGCAGGGGTGGGGCTGGCTCATGTCCCAGGGGCTTTAAAGGTCAGCACCAAGACTTTGAATTGTGTTCGGAAACATACTGGGAGCCAATGAATATTTTCAGGACCAGTGTTATATGGTCTCAGTGGCCACTCCCAGTCACCAGTCTAGCTGCCGCATTCTGGATTAGTTGTAGTTTCTGGGACACCTTCAAAGGTAGCCCCAGGCCTCAGGCAGAAGTCTCCATGAACACTGATAATTTTAGCTAGTTCAGACCTGAGACCCCTCCAGCATCCAACTGAATCTGACACTGACATCTTCCTGCTGATTTGCTGATATTATTATTAAGATTATAAGGATTTTATGTACTACCCTCTACCCAGAGGTCCCAGGGCAGTTATCACCTATGGCCTGGAGAGTAGAAACATTATGATTTGAAAACATTGGCAGATCAGGTTTTTGTTAAATGACCAGGAGCAGCGTCCAGAGGAATACAACTACAACCTTTTGTGGGTTTTCTCCATGGGCCAAGGTCCC
Organism: Podarcis gaigeae; assembly: GCF_964106915.1. Classification (NCBI taxonomy): domain Eukaryota; kingdom Metazoa; phylum Chordata; class Lepidosauria; order Squamata; family Lacertidae; genus Podarcis; species Podarcis gaigeae. Next base: position 30,693,139 of record NC_139694.1, on the reverse strand, counting down.
CACGTCTTGCTGTGATAACGGGATCTCTTGTCTTTTGCAATTCCATGCAGAAAGCCAAAAATAACATGGGAAAGATGTCTGCATGAGGATGGGGATAGAAGAATCATCCTGGAATCTGCCTCCTGCATTGCAAATACCAACTACCATTGTGAACCATTCCATTTGGAAAGAAAACTTGAATCATTTGGATCAGATATATATTCATAAATGGTATTCTAATCACATAAGTGGTACTGTTTTCTCGTCTGTTGGCCTTAAGAGAAAGAAAACTATTATGTGTACACCCCAAATTCATAGCACTATATAAAAGGAAAATTCCTGAATTCTGAGATCCAGGCTTGGGGCAAGCACTCTTTGGTGAGAGAACTCCAGTCGAGATCACAAAATACGCAGCAGAGTAAAGCATGGAAATATAGGTTGTTGTACCTTTAAAATATGCTCTTTACAGTGATTTCCAAAATGTCCCCATTGAGGGGAAAAACCTTTCTAAAGTTTCCTTCTTCCCCCAGGAGACCACAAGCTTGGAAAATAAAACATAGTTTACTTATAAACTCTTCAAAGGCCAGGTTCATGGACTTCAGAAAATTGCATAGGCAGTAAAACATGTCTTTGTTAGAAAATAGTGGAACTTCCCAAATTTCACAATTCACAAAATGCCTCTGAAATGGAAACAGCCTCTCCCTTTTCCTAAGTTCAAGGCGCTGAACCCAATAATGATAATAAATTTGTTGACCGGCTCCTGTTGAGGAGATATAAAGATGGTCATGTATAAACGACCCAGTCCACATTGCGTACATGATTTCATTTGGCAACGTTGGATTTCATACTCCGGATTGCACCATACGGTGCCTTATTGCATCATACGCACCAACCCCAGGACCGGTGGCCTGCAGTTGAGTCATGACATCTTGGCTTTATGATCTCTGACGTAAGATGATGTGCTCATTACTATAAAGCAAAGCCTCACAGGCATCACAGGGCAAAAGAGGTGGACAGTAGCATAACCAGTTCTGCACAGTGAAGGACTTCCCATTCCTAAACCTCTGAAAGCTTTTTTGATCAATTCAGACGACAAGAAGGAAGGTAAACTGACATCAGGTTCTCCTCAGCCTTCAGCATGTAAGGATGATCCACACAAAAAATGAGAGGCACAAATACAAGATGGGTGACACCTGGCTTGAGAGCAGTACATGTGATCTAGGAGTCTTGGTTGACCACAAACTTGACATGAGCCAACAGTGTGACGCGGCAGCTAAAAAAGCCAATGCAATTCTGGGCTGCATCAATAGGAGTATAGCATCTAGATCAAGGGAAGTAATAGTGCCACTGTATTCTGCTCTCGTCAGACCTCACCTGGAGTACTGTGTCCAGTTCTGGGCACCACAGTTCAAGAAGGACACGGACAAACTGGAACGTGTCCAGAGGAGGGCAACCAAAATGGTCAAAGGCCTGGAAACGATGCCTTATGAGGAACGGCTAAGGGAGCTCGGCATGTTTAGCCTGGAGAAGAGGAGGTTAAGGGGTGATATGATAGCCATGTTCAAATATATAAAAGGATGTCACATAGAGGAGGGAGAAAGGTTGTTTTCTGCTGCTCCAGAGAAGCGGACACGGAGCAATGGATCCAAACTACAAGAAAGAAGATTCCACCTAAACATTAGGAAGAACTTCCTGACAGTAAGAGCTGTTCGGCAGTGGAATTTGCTGCCAAGGAGTGTGGTGGAGTCTCCTTCTTTGGAGGTCTTTAAGCAGAGGCTTGACAACCATATGTCAGGAGTGCTCTGATGGTGTTTCCTGCTTGGCAGGGGGTTGGACTCGATGGCCCTTGTGGTCTCTTCCAACTCTATGATTCTATGATTCTATGATCTGCCTCAGAAAATAATTGCCAGCCAGTGTAGTCAGGCCAGGATTGGCACAATATGCTCAATCATGTTGCCCCAGTGAGCAATCAACTCACCAAATTCTGCACCAGCTGAAATTTCTGAACTATCTTAAGAGGCAGTGGTGAAGCTGCATGCTCCGCTACCGGGGACAGAGAGCAGGCGTGGGCGTGGCTGGCGACTCCGGGGACATGGCATGCTGCCTGCAGGGGCATGGTGTGCATTCTGGGGGTGTGATGTGCCACCTGTGTGGGCCTTGCACCCGGGCGCACGTGGTGTGGTGTGCGGCACATATCCAGGGGGTGCAGCGATGGCACCCTACTGAAATAGTGATACCGGGGGCGGTCTGCTCCCTCCTTGACACCGTTCCTCTGCCAGTGTTAAGAGGCGGTCATGAAATTGTGAGGCTGCCTGCGACTCCCAAGCCTACCCCGAGCCGTCGGGGAAGGGACAGAGCTGTGCCGCCTTGCCAGTGGCCTTCGCCGCTTACCCCTTCATTTTGACTGTTAGATTGTGGGTGAACATATCAGACGACAAAGCGATTCTTCAAACAGCTCTTGTTTATTCACAGGCCAGAACTGAACTGAACTGAAGGGTTCAGCCAGCCTGCTTATATAGAGCTCCACTACAATGCAACTGTAACACTTTCTGTAACTATCCAATCACTGAACGTCACTTTCAATCCCTTATTTGCATATGTGGACATGAGTGAAAACTATGTACAGTATCCCCCTGCTGGCCCAGGGTGAGAACTTCAATACATAACATTGACAGCTCAGGGGAGGCTTGGGAGTCACGGGCGGGTGGAGCACCATTGCCCTGCGCTCTCGGGCTGCTTACTGGGGGGGGGGGAGCCTCCTCAGAGCTGTCAAAAGGAAGAGAGAAGGGAGGAAGGCTGCTGGCAAAGCGGCGCAGCTCCCTACCCTCCCCCCCCCCGCCCAGGAAGCAGCCTGCCAAGGGCGTGTTGCTCCACACACACACCATGGGTGTCTTGTTCTACCCCATGGGCGTCTCGCCCCACCCCACTGGGATGCTTGCCTCTCCCCCATGGCCCTGCTCCTGGGTACACAGCATGTGTGCCACTCCGGGTGCCAGAGCAGCTAGCTCCACCTCTGAGCTCAGGCAGGGAGACTGCTGGACAGCGAGGTGGGTGGTAAACCAGCAGAATCCCAAATCTGTCCCCACACACACTAGATTCCTGCCAACTGGACAGAGAGCCTGGAGAGAGAAAGTCTCTATTTTTAAAAAGATAAAGGTAAAAGACCCCTGTGCTGTTAAGTCCAGTCAAAGGCGACTATGGGATTGTGGCGCTCATCTCACTTTTCAGGCAGAGTCAGCTGACGTTTGTCCACAGACAGCTTCCCGGGTCATGTGGCCAGAATGACTAAACCACTTCTGGCACAACGGAACACTGTGATGGAAACCAGAGCGCATGGAAATGCTGTTAACCTTCCCGCTGCAGCGGTACCTATTTATCTACTTGCACTGGTACACTTTTGAACTGCTAGGTAGGCAAGGAGCTGGGACAGAGCAATGGGAACTCATCCCGTTGCACAGATTTGACCTTCCGATCGGCAAGCCCAAGAGGCGCAGTGGTTTAGACCTCAGCGCCACCTGCTCCCTTAAATCTCTATACACCGCAGCAACTCCCCCTCCCCAACCCTCAAGTGTGCCTGGTGGGTCAAATACCTGGTGGGTACAACTGAGTGACACCAACCACACCCTGCTCACCAGCCCAAGTCTCATTTATATAGACCAGATAAGCCTCCTCATCCATAATCAGATCATGGGTGAGGGAGGTCTTATTGTGAGCCGACATGACATTCACCCACAGATGTCTGGACTCAGCAGAAGAGCATAAAATATAATTAAAGAAAACATTGACACTCCCAAGCTGCTGAGAGCAACCAAAGCTTTCCCGCCTCTCCATAAAAAGGGGGTGCTAAAATCCTTGATGAAGGTTGGCAATATTCCCATTCACCTTTGGAGTGGGATCTAGTCACAGGTTGACTCATTAGATTCCCAGCAGAATAAGTGGTGATGAGCACAGTGTCCTATATGTTTCAGATGATGCCTACTAATGAAACAATTACTTCTCAAAATAACCCAGTAATCTTCCTTCCCGGTGCAGAAATAGCTTCAAAGGGATGGGTGGGTGAATGCTCTTGGATAAGCTTTGAGGAAGGAAGATCTATACTGACACTGCAGATCTTGCCCAGCTAGAGACCATTGCAAGGATGAAACATCCACTGTTGAGTTTGGCATTGACCTGTCTATACTTGCTTCATGCTTCAGCCATTGTCAATGTTCAGCCAGACTTCGATATCACAAAGGTAACCACAAACGTATCTCCAAATGAGTGTTTTTATCCAGACCAAAGCAGAGAGTAGAGGGTAGGAGGGGACACTACATCTGTCAGCTCTATTTCTGATGGAGACACTTGTCCCATTACAAAATGGCAGCTACTGCAGTGTTGTGGCAGCAAGAGAAGTGTTGAAAGCCTCCCAGCAGTCAGTTCAAGGCTCCAAAGCCACAGTGAGGCAATGATTTGACACTGCCATTTGGGTCCTTTAACTTTGGAACCCAAGGCCACTTGTCTTGGGCTGTGGGCAGGAGGTAGGAGATATCCCAACAATCTATATACTATTCCCCCACCACCACTACCATCAAATAGTGAGCATTGCTTCCTGAACTGATGTGAGTGGAAAGAGGATCATTCCAATGCATGCATTTATGGCGAGGAAATTCACTGAACTCCTCTTTCTAGTTTGCTGGAAAATGGAACCTCATTGCACTGGCTATGAAAGAAGGTCAACCATCAGAGGACAACAGGGTTCATACTACAGTTGTGATTGATAATGATGGAGTCATCGCTTTCAAAACACGGGTTCCAGTGTAAGTTCTCCTGAATTACTTTGATCACCACCTTCCTTTGTTTTGCAAGGCTCATGAGTTCAATTGTTGGAGGGAAGGGGCAGCGGGGGGGGGGGGGGAACTAAAATGCAATGATCTGGAGAGGCTTCAAACCCAAATTTCAGCTGCTGCAGGCACAGATAGTGGGAGGAAGCTCACTTCTGCAGAAGCGCCATAATCTTATATTTTCTTTCCAGAGGGAAGGAGTGTAAAAGATTGCAGACTCGGTTTTTCCCAGATGAGCAGCCTGGAATATACAGGACAGGTAAACAGCAAGTGATTCACTCTTCATTCAGGGTGGAAGGAAATTAGAATATTCCAACCACCCTCCCATGGGAAGCCAAGTTGTTTCCAATCCACCTCTATACCCCTCTGATAGGGGCTTCCAGTTGGGGGCTTCATGTTGCAGTTGGGGGCTTGAGATAATCACAAATGGATTACTGACAATGGGTTTATTTAACATTGGATTTTCGCTGAAAAGTGAGAAATCTGATTTAATGCGGGTGGTGGGGTCCAGAAACTGGTATTCAGGAGCACTGGTGTCTTCAACTGTGGATAGCAGAGCATATCTACTGTGACTAATAGCCATCGATAGATCTCCCCCACCCTTTAAAGCCGTCCATATTTGTGGCCATCACTGCCTCCTAGAGGAGTTCCACAGTTTAATAATAATAATAATAATAATAATAATAATAATAATAATAATAATAATTTATTTGTCCCCCGCCCATCTGGCTGGGCGGCTTCCACAAGACCAAAAATAAACCAATATGTCATACATTAAAAACTTCCCTGAACAGGGCTGCCTTAAGATGTCTTCTGAATGTCAGGTAGTTGTTTATCTCTTTGACATCTGATGGGAGGGCGTTCCACAGGGCGGGCGCCACTACCGAGAAGGCCCTCTGTCTGGTTCCCTGTAACTTCACTTCTCACAATGAGGGAACCGCTAGAAGGCACTTGGTGCTGGATCTCAGTGTCCGGGCAGAACGATGGGGGTGGAGACACTCCTTCAGGTATACTGGACTGAGGCCGTTTAGGGCTTTAAAGGTCAACACCAACACTTTGAATTGTGTTCGGAAACGTACTGGGAGCCAATGTAGGTCTTTCAAGACCGGTGTTAGTTTAAGTATGCACTGCGTAAGAAAGTGCTTTCTTTTAAATGACCCAAGTCTTCCAGCATTCAGCAGCATTGGATGCCCATGAATTCTAGTGCTACGAGAGAAGAATGAAAGCTTCTATCCACTTTCTCCAGCAAAACCTTGTATGGCGATGTCATTGACAATACATTGGAGAACTGGGGTGGGGATGGAATACTTGGAACCGCCCCCCCAAGGCATATGCCCATCTGAGGTAACCGCTGCACCAAACTGTAAGAGAAGTGTGTGCCCTTAAAGGCTCTCTTTTGTGGTCCTGATTCAGATGCAGGGAAGACCACCATTTACATCATGAAGACAGATTACGTCCATTACGCCATTATTTTCGTTTACACAAAAGAAATGGAGGTCCTGCAGCTATACGGTATGTGTCTTCATTGATGGGAAAGAGTATGTTGTGCGATGTAGACATGAGGCTACTTAATGTGTCAGGTATACTGGCTAGCTGCAAATATACAAGAGTGTTAGATCCTCCGAAAGCCTTCCTCCACCCTCTGTTGTGCAATTTGAAGCAGAGATTAAGTTTCTTCTTCTCCATGCCAAATCATCTCCACCAAAGCTCCTCTTTCAAAATGAGTAGCGTTTACCTCCCCAACCACAGAGCTGGTCCAGGAGAATATGATGGCACTGGTGTAGCATGGAGGCAGCACAGGGGCAGTTGCCCCAGGTGCAAAATTGTTGGGGGGAACAAACTTTCAACACTTGCTGCTGCTTTAATACAGCAGCATGCTTCTGTTGCTGGGCTCCACTGTTAACAGCTTCTCCATGCAAACCAGGAAGTGGCCTTTCCAGACAATGGATCGACTCTTCTTATGTCTGCGGGTGACACAGATGCCATTAGGCAGTTGAATGTGCATGAGTACCCCATCCGTTTCCCTCCCTCCCTCCTCTCTGCGAGGCCCCAGGTGCTGGCAACCCATGCTAGGCCACTGTACCATGGTCAATGGTATCCAAAATCACTGCACCATGAAGAAGCAGGAGCAGGCCCACCCACTCTCTCCTTTCCTTCTTCTCTAATATAAGTCATCCATTGTGCTGAGCGGAGCCATTTCAGTGCCAATCCCAGGTCAAATGGGCCTAGATAAGTCGTTTCCTCTTAGCATGCCTGAAGCCACAGGACCAATGTTCTCTTGAGCACCTTTCCTGAAAAGGGAATGTTTGGAACTGGGGGTGGTAGTTGTCATACATGCCAGATGTGCTTTGTCTTATAAAGTCTTCTCTAGTGGGATATAGCTAGAGAAAGGCAGGTACAGTGGTACCTCGGGTTACGTACACTTCAGGTTACAGACTCTGCTAACCCAGAAATAGTGCTTCAGGTTAAGAACTTTGCTTCAGGATGAGAACAGAAATCGTGCTACGGCGGCACGGCAGCAGCAGGAGGCCCCATTAGCTAAAGTGGTGCTTCAGGTTAAGAACAGTTTCAGGTTAAGTACAGACCTCCAGAACGAATTAAGTACTTAACCTGAGGTACCACTGTACTTTTGGGCCTGGGCATCGTTGCATTGCAGAAGGGCTTTAGAGCACTCTGAATCTGCAGCAGCATAATGTGCTATACAAATTGGCTCTCTGAAGGCACACACGAGAAGCTCTTCTTCCACCATATGCCCCTGAAGACTTTCTAAGCCAAAGCGAATCCAGCATATTTTAGTGCTGTGGTGCAGTTATCATTTGAAAGGCTGTTCAGCCAGCACAGCAGATATTTCAGAATATACTGATGTGATATTATACACTGCATCTGCATTGCAATGTTGGGAAGCCACACAGCATGGTTTGTTTATAGTGTCTGTTCTAGTCCACTATCCCCTTTTGAAAATAATAATAATCTAATAATTTTATTATTTATATGCCGCCCATCTGACTGGGTTGTCCCAGTCACTCTGCGTGACTCCCAACCAAATATTAAAATCACAATAAAACATCAGCCATTAAAAACTTCCTTTTGAAGCCACCCACATCCTTTTTGTGGCAGATTTCATCCTTTAACTATGTGCTTCAGGTCCAAAATGTGTTTGTTGCCTGGGATCCAAAATAAGTATGTTCTATCTCTTTTTTCTCCCTCTTATTTCTCAATGTGACAACTTTTTGGGGGTCTGAAGTCAGGGAAGAGGAAGCATCAACAGAAGTGACAGAAATATACAAGGAGGTTGCAACGTCAATAAATCTGTCTGTCAACAAGATCATCTATCTTCAGAGATCTGGTAATATGAGGTTCTCTTACGCCTTATTATTTCCAGATTTGAGATAAATAGTGATGCAATTTATTTTTTCTTTAAACAAAATGAATCACAATTTTCTAGCAATGATGATCAAGGTAGTTTATTGTTGGGGAAATAAGTAGTATGAAGTATATCTTGACTGGTCCTGGTTGCATTCTGTACCTTGGTCCCAATTTCACATCCTGCTCTGAGAGCTTCTCTCTTTTATTCTGCAGATTCTTGCTCAGATGTATGAGTAAGACACCTGAACCTGGAACTGTGTGTGACTGCAAAGGTGTGAATCAAAGTTGTTAAACCCTCCCATTTGGAAAGAAAATCAGCTGGATCTCATTCCCATAAATGTTACAAGATGATGCACCAATACCACGACCAGTCATTTAATTATCTTGAAAACTAGTCGAAACTGAAATAAAACCATCCAAGATCCATATAAATGTGCTCAATTTATTTTCGCTTAATCAATTTATCCTACGAATATATAGGCCACCTTCATAACACTTCAAGGAGTTAGCATTGCAAAAATGTGCAATATAAAGGAAAGGAAACCACCGTATTATAACAAAAAGTTGCCGTTGTAACAGCAATGATAATAATTTTAAAAGACATTAAGAGTTCTTCTTTGTGCTCTCTGTGCAGCCAATCAGAGAAAAGTGGGTGTGGCCAATGGGAAAGGTGGATTAAGGGCCACAGCTTTGTTGCAAAACACCTGCCTTCCTTCCATGCAGAAGTTCTATCCTCATCAACATCTCCAGGTAGGGTTTCCCTGGAGCATCTGGTTTGCTCCAATTCTGGCAAAATAGCTCTTTTCATGTCTTACAGGCAGACATGAAGACCAGCCTGTTCTCCACAGCGACAGTGTGGAATATCACTTCTGTGAGTTTGTTTCAGTTGTTTTATGACACATCACATGGAGGAATTTCCAAATTCCCTCCAAAAGAAAAGGATTGACAAGATTTAGGGACATACACAGTACAATCTGTTCAGGACCATCCCATCCTCTGTGAGGAGGAATCCCCCAAGAATGTCTTAGAAGCATCAAGAAGGGGATATAAGCCGAAGTATGTCAGAGAGCAGGGGAAAGCGATGGAGTATTGTTTGGAGCTGGTACAGAACATATTGATGCACACCACCCAAACTCGATGAGGGGTGCAAGATTCCAGGTGCTTACCTAGGGTTCACGTTTCCTTTTGGAATGAGGCATAGTGGAGACTGTGGTGTCTTTATGATATATGGTTTATGCGCAAATATATACAACCTGAGACTATGATGGAGGGGTTCACAGCTAACACCCCAAAGGGTATTGGTCCTTCCATAGCCACAGCCTTGGATTCAAACAAACATCAAAAAAATTTTCTCTTTCTCTCCAGCATGCTGTGTTTCCTTCCAGGTCACATCCCTGCTCCCCCAAACACTCAACCCTGGCTCTCCCCCGCCCTGAATTGAGGGGTGGTATTTGCCATCTCCCACACTATCCCTTAATCCTGCTTAATGGTTCATCACCCAGGCTATCACCTCATCAGGAAGATAGCTTGGCTTGATAGTATTAGATTTTAATACTTGCTGGTTCCAGTGATTAGAGGGGTCTTGCATCCAGTTTAACTTCCCTAATTCATAACACTATATAGAAAGGAGAATTCCTGGATGCCAGGTTTGGGGCAAGTACTCTTTGGCATGAGAACTCCAGCAGATATTTAAAATCGCAAAATAAGGAGCAAAGTACAGCATGGAAATATAGGTGGTTAGACCTTTAAAATATGCTCTTTAAAAGAGTTCCTTAATGTTTCCTTTTACAAACTTGCTTTCTCAGGTTTCCCTCTCCCCCCAGCATAAAAATCAGTTTACTTCCAAACTCTTCAAAGGTCAGGTTCGTGGGCTTCAGATAACTGCACAGCCAGTAAAACGTGGCTTAGTTAGAATGTAGTGAAAATTCCTAAATGGTATAGTAACACAAAAGTGGCTTAAAACAAAAAAAATTCCTTCCAGTAGCACCTTAAAGACCAACTAAGTCAGTTCTTGGTATGAGCTTTCGTATGCATGCACACTTCTTCAGATACACAAAAGTGGCTTGTGAGAGCCATGCAGCCAAGCTGGATCAACCAGTTTTCCACACACCGAGTTCATCAGATAGATGTGTGTGTGTTTACTTATTTCCTCCCAAGGTGAGGGGAAGTGACCTAGGTTAAGCCTGGCAGGACAGCTTACTCTATGGTATTAACCACTTCATGCATTAAGCACATTGGTTGTATGATACTAGTTATCCCACAGTTGAAGTCAGAGAAGCAGCTGGAGTGTCTGGTGAGACTGGCAATTAGAAAGATGAAAAACGAAGGACAAAGAATGAGATGGGAGGGAGAATGGAAATGCAGGGAAAGGGTTTGGAGGAGGAGAGCCAGCCAGTTGAAGTTAAGGTTCAAGAATGGTTATTTAGCATTTAATATGGATGATCTGTTCTGGGCATTACTTTATACCCTTAATACTGGTTTTAGCTAACTGTGTCATGGTCCGAGTGTTGTCAGGCAGGAGTATTTTCAAGCCCTACATGGGACTGGACCTGGAACCTCCTGGATGCAATACAGGTGCATTGACTGCTAAGACCCCTTCAACCATTAGAGCTAAATAAACGTAAAACATGTTGCTATCACAGGAGTGAAGCTTTTTGCATGTTACAACCGTTGGCACAAAATGTATTGTTTACACAATTTGACACAATCACAAGAGGGAAAGTGCTACTGTTTCCTCTGATATAGCCATCTGTTTACTTCATCATAGGGACGCAGGTGGCGCTGTGGGTTAAACCACAGAGCCTAGGACTTGCTGATCAGAAGGTTGGCGGTTTGAATCCCCGCAACGGGGTGAGCTCCCATTGCTCGGTCCCAGCTCCTGCCAACCTAGCAGTTCAAAAACACGTCAAAGTGCAAGTAGATAAATAAGTACCACTCCAGTGGGAAGGTAAACGGCGTTTCCGTGTGCTGCTCTGGTTCGCCAGAAGCGGCTTAGTCATGCTGGCCACATGACCAGGAAGCTGTACGCCAGCTCCCTCGGCCAATAAAGCGAGATGAGTGCCGCAACCCCAGAGTCATCCATGACTGGACCTAATGGTCAGGGGTTCCTTTACCTTTACCTTACTTCATCATTACCACATCTCAACCTTCCCTATAAAGAATGAACTTCTGATCTTGACAGACGGTATTATCAATGTTATATGGCTGTTGTAGAGTGCTGCTATCTAGTACTTATCCAGGCAATGCATATTGTATTTTTAATAAGACAGAGGCGTAGGTGTCTTTTTGATCAAGGTGGCCAACTCTCTGCAATCCAGGCATCCTGTCCACAGCCATATATATAACATAATTACAACAGAAAAAAACCCTCTCCCACATAACATATATTAATAAGCCTCCATTTCATATGGTTCACTCATCCCCACCTAACTTCCATTGTGTTGGAAATTTTAAAAAGGACAAGAATTTAAGAAAAACGCATTTATAAAAATTATGTCTTGCTAGCATTTCCCCCCAGTAGTTGGAATAACTGTATTGCGTATATATCTATACTCCGTACCGTATCACAATTTCAAGTATTCTTTTTATTTTTGTCTTTTCCCTTTCCCTTTCTCACTGAAAATTTTCAATAAAAAGAAAATATGAAAAAAGAATTTAACAAAAATGGCAGGAATGCTTTATGGCACATAAGGTATTGTAAAAATTATTTTAAAGAGCGATCCTAGGGTATTCAGCTCCATTAGATACACTGTACATACACACACACACACACACACACACACACACACACACACACACTTGAACTGCATGAATGAACTAAATTACCAAAACCAAAGAATTAGCACCCCTCATAGTCACAACAACCAGGATTTTCTGTGCATAATATTTGAGAATACAAGTTACACCCTCCTTCAGGGTAATGGATAAACCAAATGGTGGATTTTAAACTAAAACTCACCATGTGAGAAAAATGAAAAAATACAACTATGGAACAAATTTACTGTAAACATCTCCTTTTATTCATTTTTGTAAAACGAACACTTTATAATGAAATATGCAGCTTTTGTTTTTTAAAGGTTATTCCAGATACTGTGTATAGTTTTGTCCTATGTTGTATTGTAAAGTGTGGTGTTGTTGTTTTTTAAAGTAACTAAACAGTAAAAGGAGGCAGAGAACAAAATGCAGAGAACTATTCTGGCAGGATGCAGGAGTGGTTTCTGGGATTTTGTGCATTTGAACTACTGAGTAAAAAACCGGGCACCAAACATAGGAAAGAGGTCAACCTCTTATCGTCTTCCAGAGGCACCAATCTTCCTCGGGTCAAGGCAATGGTGTTTTAAATGTCTCATTTTGGCTTCTCTTCTGTCAGAAATATGCTTTCCAATACCACAAACTCTAAATTACAGGACTAGATGGAATGGCATGCATACAAGAAACATTTTCGTAACATTCTTCCTGTTAGCATTTGAGAATGGGCAAGGCCACGTACAAAGATAGGAATAAAATGCAGCGGCAGAATCCCACGTTTGCTCGGGTTTTCATCAGAAATGCAGGTAACAAATCCTTTTTTAAGTTTCACCAAAGCAATTCTCACTATTGCACTAACAATTAGAAGGGTTTCAGCCTCCATAAACCTTTATATGGCAAACGAACAAACATACAATCTCAAAATTGTATGTTTCATGAGACAAGACACAGGCCTACTTGATAGCTTCCCACAGGTACCTGGTAAAAACTGAATGCTGGAGTAGATGGGCCATTGGTCTGTTTCAGCAGGCTCTCTGTATGTTCTTAGCATACTGAGAAAACTCTTGGCTTTATTAATAGCTCAGAAAGGAAATTTTAACAAACAGCATTTTCCACCAGAGTGCCATAGTGACGAAAGGAACTGTTCCCTAAAATGTTTTGGCAGGCTTATGTGAGATTTTCCCCAACCCACTTTGTGATGATCCGCTTCTCTTTGCAAGATCTTAGTTGCTGGTACTCAGCTATTCATTGGTTGCCACTAAACAATACTTTCGAGTTGGGTTGCTGTCCCTAAGCTATCATGACTTTCACATGTAGCTTATCTCAGGTGTCACCACTCTCAAGGATGGGCACAATACTCTTGGTAAGGGGAAACAAGAACATGGGGACTCTGTGCATTTTATATTAATTGCTTTACTGAAGTTGTTCTTGAGATGTAATTTGGGGCTTTCAGTTGTCCACTACCATACTTAGTTGTCCACTCTTCTAGGATGGCAATTTAGTGTTTGTCCATGATAAAAGGATCTGAACAGATATATTTAGAGTTCATTATTTGGCCAAAACTGCTAAAGGTATTATTAAATTTGAAATACTCAAGCTAGTGAAATACTTAAAATGGTCATGGCTACATCTCTGTCATGGATATTCATGATAGCCTATATTCCATCAACGTGTGGGATATTTGTACAGAATGATTTTATGGTCATAGTTGCTAAGGCAACTTTCCATTAGAAACAAAAATTTTGAAGGCCTTAAGCCTTCAGACAAAAATAAATTCATAATTACAATAATCTAGGGATACTGCTTTGCGAGGCAAGACTCCCTACAGAAACATGACTTGCTAAAGTGATACAGATTCCTCCTTCAATCCTCTCCCCACACCAGCTTGTGTATGTCTTGATTGGTATGCAAGACTAGGTGGAATGAGGCACAAACTATTTGTTTCTTGACATGCGGAAAACTTCCAGTGCCAAGGCTTGATCATTTCTAAATAATCAGGATGAACTGTGCTGTTAATGAGAGAAGTAAAAAAACCCCACCCCCATGCTCTAAACTCTAATAATCTAACAAATTCCCATTAGGACATGAAGCTTTGCAGATCCCCTTAGATTCCACAGAAGGCAGCTGTGCACTGTTGGCATGTTTTCAGAATCCGTACACATCTATAGTACCAACACTGGGATGCAGGTTTGATCAAAGTAACATAGAGGTCAACTTGCCCGAGGAGCCAACTGATTTGACCACAATTAGTTACAGAAGAATCACATACAGATAATTTTCTTTAATTGCAGTTTATTGAGCATCTTCTATTATATGATGAAAACGTTATTCCCACTGATGCCATTTTGTTTCAGTCTCTGGACTTTATGCCACCCTGCACCATTCCCTTCACAACTGGAGAAACAAAGGGCAACGAACAAAACCCATAAAAAGAAGGAAGGAAGGTCTCTTGATGCTTCATATACCCTACAGAAATAAGAGAGAAATGGTCACCGTAATATAAAACCAGGGAACTGGAATGCTGGGGAGGGGGAATGGAGAGACAAGTAGCACAAAAACCACCATCAGAGTAGTTGGCTTCGTCGTTGGTAGCCACCAGAGACTCATCAAGGATACTGACTAGCCTTGAAGATGGTTCTTCATTATTGGGGAAGAAAGAGGTATAGTAGAAAATATGAGCTCAGGTCAAACAAGCATGTTGCTACCATTACCCCCCTGCCATGCATTACCTGTCCTCTGGCGAGATAGTGGCAGTCTCTGGGGCTGCTGACCCAGCGTCAGAGTCCTGTGAAAATATTGCATAGAAAGGGGGGGGGGTGCATAAGTAGTTTCACAAGCTCAACAGTACTCTATTCTCCTGCAGTTACAAAGCTTGCCTCTGGAAATGTCATTTGGAACAAAAACAGTTCTGGAATTCGTGGAGAAGCAGTTTTGCCTCCAAGGCCTTCTAGAGCAAACTGTAATCTTGCTTATTCCTCCAAACACTGGGTCAGAGGCTGGTGGGGCTCCTGCTACCCACTTTTCTGAGGGACAGGTGAGTCTGTGTGAAATCTTCATGTGAAAGGAAGGGGAAAACACTTTAGTAGCAATTCTCTTTGCTCCTTTATCAAATGAATTTGCAGTATTTGCCAGTACCTGCAGACTAACCATATGACTGAAAGTCTGCTTTAGTCAAAACTAAAAATCCAGTAGCCCTAGAACTCAAGAAAGTTAGGACACAAGTGGAATAAACTCTGCAGGTTGCACAAAGTAAGCAATTTGAACGTGTTCTTTTAAAATGCACTTGAGGGAAACTAAGCTCCTCCCTTCTCTTATTGCATTCCACTGCAGCAAGAGTTTCTCTAGAGTTCAGCTTCCTTTGCTAATAGGGCTTGACTGGGCAGGAGAAGCGGCAAATTTTTAGAAATACTGGAATGTAGCAAGCTAAGGCAAGAGGGGTTTCATTCTCTTTACTGACACTGCTTTTCATGCAAAAATAGATCCAGCCTAACCCCCTGTTCTGCATATGAACAACACACACGTACACGGTTGTCTTGTCACATCTAGTTTGACTCATAGATGGTCACGTCACCTTTTGTTCAAAGTTTCTATTTGGATGGAAGAATAGCTTCACGCGGAGCCCAAGGACTGATGAGGCTGTAGGCAGCAAGAGGGAGAAATCTTGAGAAGACACAAGAGTGCCTGGTAAAGAAAGTAGCTGAGGTCTTGGGAGCCCTAGAGGCACGAAGGAGGGCAGTGTAAAAAAGCTGCATAAGTTATTTCAAATTACATCTTTTTTCCATGACAGAACTGAAGGCAGTGTGCCTGGAGCTTCCATGAGCTTCGTGTGGCTTTAAACCATTACTAGCCTTTATGCGGCGTGTATAGGGTGCTGGGGGAGAAGTAGTGCCTCTGGTGGGGGACACGCCATGCTCCTTCTGGGGTAGTTCGTCCACCATTCGTCCCCACCCTGCAGTCAGCTCTCACCTGTGGCTCCTAGAAGCTGTCAGAGCGACAGCGGCCACATCCCAGGAACAGCATCGACTGGCTGACTAAAGCAGGTGAGAGTAGCTGATGGGTCTCAAACCCTCGGTGAGTTAGGTACTTCCCCTGAATGCGAATACAGGCTCCACTGGATTGAGCAAGAGTGGGTCCATCGGTCAAGAAGGCGGTTTCCGCACGTGCTGTAGAGGGAAGTGAGGGACAGATGGGACTAGTCAACCTGGGAAGGTAGCTCATCTAGGAAAAGGCAAACTCTGATCCTAAACCTCTGTTGGCTCATGAGATATATTCAGGAGAAGAGCAAGCTAAGGAGCAAACCCTACACAAATCCGGAATGGAGTGTCTAAGATGGTTGGATGGTGCCTGATACGTCTCCTTCCTGCAAATCTTGCAGGAAAGCAAGGCCAAGACAGGGGCCTTGTCATCTGGGCAGCCCAGGACCTCCATACACACTGTCCAGGCTTGCTTCCCAAGGAGGTCACTTTAGTACTGCTAATGCAGCGGTTTGGCTGCGCCCCCTAGAGGTGCACTCCGTTGTCTATCAAGACAGACGTGAACAACAACAACAACAGCCCTTATGTACAGGACCATGAAAAAGAAGAGCAAAGGGAAGCATGGGTTGGAGAAATGAAGGCACTGAAGGCACTGCTGTATCAGGCAGGACATAAAAGGGGCTCTGGAAACTAGAAGGAGATGGGGGTGGGAGAGGAAGAATTTTGCATATTAACTCAATCAGTGAAGGATCTGGCTGTATATCTCTAACTCTGTAGCAATGATTTCAAATATTTTTTTTAAATGCATGAGAGTGCAGTGTCTCTGGCTTTTTTCTACTCCTCCTTTTAAGCACAAATCACATTTTATTACAAGTACTCAACTGAGAGATTGGTCTGCAGTACTTATATAGACCTACATATCAGGGGGGCGGACAGGCGGACACTTTGGGTCTCTGTTAAACAGTGGCACAGCAGCAGAGGAAGATTGCGGTACTGGTTCCTAATGCTTCTCTCTCCTTTTCACTTAGAAAGCTTTCCTCCCAGCTGCTTCCCCTGGCCTTCCCGTGACATGAACACACTCATCAGGTATGCCAGCTGGGAAAAGCAGGTGTGATGGAAAGATTACAGGCATGTCTGCAGTATGCACTGAAATCAGCATTCTTTAGCTACATTAAAAAGAGAGGACCTGGGTGGAAGGATACTAGGTTATCGAATTACTCCTTAGACACAGGTGACTAGTGCATGACTACTTTTACTGCATTTAATTTTATTATTTACATTGTTTTTAGCAAGTTTTTATACGAAATGAGCTTAGGGAGGCATACAATCAATGGTCCAGTTCACACATCACTTTAAACTACAGTTAAGTTGGTGCACTGGGAGAAAACCAGCACCACATCACTCTTTCCATAGTTCCGCTAGTCTGCAGTACAGTGGTACCTTGGTTCTTGAACTTCATCTGTTCCGGGAGTCTGTTTGACTCCTGAAACTGTTCGAAAACCAAGGTGTGGCTTCTGATTGGCTGCAGGAGCTTCCTGCACTCACACTGTGAACCAGTTCAAGAGGGAGTGCTATCCCATCTTGCACAAACTGAATGCCCCCTTCCCACCCACTAATCACACCTCCAGCTTATCTAGGTTGAGGTTCAATTTATTAGCCCGCATCCAGCCCATTACTGGAAATGAGGTTGCCACATCTGGATTAGAGGGAGTTGGATGACACCCACATACTAAGGTCACTTCAACCCAGATTCTTGGCCATCACTCAGCAAGTTCAAGTAAATATCATTGGGGTGGGGGAAAGAGAGCCAGGGCCTGCTCAAAATGTTTTGCTGCCTGAGACAGATCAGCAAATGTTGTCCAGCTGCCACCTGCTCCACTGCTTCCTCCTGCTCCAGTGTTTCCCCACGCTCTGCACCTCCAACATGACTTTTGCACATTTCACTGTGAATAAAGGCCTTGATTCACCCCACTGTTTCTCTAAGTCAGTCTGTCACATATCTCTTGGAAGTCTCTTCAAATGCAAAAAGGGTGCTTAAGATACCTGATCCTCTAAGCCACACCTCTATGTGCTCTGTAGGTGGAAAAAGGTAACTTGTTGCATTATTATATCATTCAGGGTTGCCTTGCTTTTTCTAACTGAAGTTCTGTCTTGTAAGCATATCCAGTTTCCATGCAATCCCCCCCCCCAAAAAAAATAAGACAGGCAGTCCAAAACTCATGTTGTGCTTCTCAGAAGTGTCATATTTCAGACACTCAAAAATCATTGAGAAGCAAGGGGCACCTTGGTCTAACCAAACAAAGAAAAAGTTCACATATGTGGCAGCACCAATGAATTGTTTCCACAGGATCCTATTACCCACAAGCAGTACTGCATGGATTCTAGTGATTCCTGCAATCACAGCAGCCATTCACTTGCACATTAACTCTTCTTATCTTACACAAAGCTGTTCAGATGGCAAACCATGAACATTTGGTGGAAATGTCTCATAGGTTTATTATTAATGTTTATCTTGTGTTTAAAATCTGTGGCACATTAACTCCCAGATTAACTGTGATCTAATGGGCACAGTAATGATCGCAAGCAAATAGTTGTAAAAGATTTCTTATGGCTACAATTGATTTCCAATATATGAAGTTTCAAGGGGCAGTTTTGGAAAAAGTCTGTAGGGAAAATATGAAAGTCGAAGAAATCTTACTGTAGTATGTTTTGAGATCATAAATATTTGCTTCTCATTCCACTCAGCTGCTGACAATTTTCCCCAATGAGTTCTATTTCTAACTGCTCATTCCACACAGCATTGCCTACATGAAGTATGAGCCAATGGCTCTTTAATGCAGAACATTCCTTGGAACTGAAAATCTGGGCCACAGTGAGATCAAATGTCAAATTTCACATTCCATTTCTGTTATAATGAAATTTGTACAGAGTCATTTCCTTCACCTTGAAATACATGTGAAGTATAAATACTACATGGAAAATGCCTTTGAAATGGAAGTGATAAAAATACAATCTAGCAGTACTTTTTGGAAGAAAGTGTTACATATTTTTAACATGAGCAAATGGATGCCCTAGGGGAAGGTTGTGATAAACTAGTCAGCAACAATCTCTTAAAGTACTATGTAACATGAAATCCAGACAAGCACACACAGGTCTGTCAGCCCTCCATAATGGCTTTCAGTCAGTATTTCAGATTAAGGAGAAATGTGGAGTGTAAAGATCCATTATTGTGGATAAGAATTGACCAAGAGTCAGACTCACCATGCAGATTGACAAGTCAGGGAAGCTGCCTCTCATCTTTGCACGTTACACCAGCTAATGTTTTGGAATCCATCTCTCCACACATGGCAGCATTCTCAGTTCACGGGTGCCATCTGAATAAGTTCCTTCTTCTGCTGCCACCTACCAGTTTTATTACTCTGTTGCAGCACAAGGGTATATAGAAGAAGTTCTTGTTCAGCTTGCAGAAAAATCATACAATGGGGATCCTTTTAAGGCACCAAAGCTTATTTCAAGCTTTCCCCCATATCCACCCACACCCTTCAAAAAGAGTTCTGGACAGACGATACTCAGTAACAGGCTCTGGAAGGCCTCCCTACAGATGGAACTATCTGGATAAAGGACAGATTAAAATAGGATAGGCAAATACCACCTGGCACTGCTACCATGTGACTTCCATACATTTTAATAGGAAGGGGTGTGCAGCAGCTTTGTTGGTTGGGTTGAGCTCAACTAATTTCCAGGTACTGTAGAACCTAGAAGGCTATTTAATTCTTTCTTATAGCATATGAGTAGCTACAGATCTGAAACACACGACCTGAGCCACATAGAACATCACAGAACCAAACAACTTTTACTGAAGACGTTAACACCTTCCTGGGCTCCCAAAGGGGGGAAAAGTAGCACCTTGTTTTAACCTTTGTTGGGCACTGTTCACAAACATTCTTCCCACAGACTCCTACTGCTTCAACACCACTCTCATCCTTCTCCCTGCCCCCTTGGATCTCTCTCCCCCAGGAGCAGGGACAATGCTTCCTAAGGTGTTCCTAATGCATTGAGAATACTTTTATTTTCAGCAAAGCGACTGCAACTGATTATCTCCTTTAAGATGTCAATTCACAAGGGCGCAGCCAATTTAAAGGAAGCAATCTGCAGCATGAACTTTTCCTTAATCTGTTTGCAAGTCCAAAGAGGAGAGCTTTAATTCCTCACCAGGCTTTCAACTACCTCCTTTAAATTAGCCAGGTGTTTGCAAATCGACAGGAGGGGGGAATACACTGCAAAAGCAGCCCCCTCACCAGCATGCATGTGTGTGTGTGTGCGCGTGTGTGTACACACACACACACACACGCACACACACACACTTTTTGTCCCATTTTGCATAGAAAACAAAAATCACAAGAGGGGTGCATATGTCAAAATGTTTGCAAAATTATTGTGCTCTCTTCAACTAGCTCTGAAAGGTACAACCATTTCTTTCAGCAATCAAAGGACAAAAATATATTCAGGAGTAACCCTTCCATGCCAAGTGAAAAGGAGAAGCAGTAAAAACAATATGCAATAACAACTGTGAAATCTTAAAACATAAAAAGGCAAATCCTGCACTAGTGCTGCTTAAAAGGTGTCCCAAGCTACAAATTTCAAAATGTGTTATGGGGTTAAAGTGGCAAAGAAACGTTTTGCTTTAGGCGGTGTGCACACAAAATGTTAAAATACAGCAACATCGGAAAATGACTTATTTCCAACTTGTAGACTCAAAAATGATTTTAAGAGTGTTTATCTGAAGCATTATATTCTTCCTCATTAGAAAGTACCTTCAATATAGGCTATATCATTGCAGTTGCAGCACTATACAAGTTTCGGGCTGTTAATAAATTGTTTTCAAAGTTATCAATAGATCATTTGAATCACCAAGTATTACTGACATGAGTACCATCCTCAACAGCACATACTAAAAATGTCTGAAAACGTCACCCTCAAATGGCCTTAAGAAAGGATGAAAACCACCCTCCTCCCCCCAACCCTGCTATAAGAAATTAATTTTATATATAACTTTGTACAGCTAGTTTTTCATACCTGTTATTAATTGATGCCGATTAGTTTTGTGCTGATTGTGCCCCTGGAAAGCACCAAAGCCCTGTAAAAACTTAAGCCAAGAGTGTATATGGGGGGGGGAGGGGGAAGGGAGTGAGAAGAGCAAGACAGGAACATGGGAGGGTGGAGATGGCAGAATTTATGGAATTACACACCATCCCACCACTCCTTTCTGAAGCAGTGCATGTTGTTTAAACTCATCCTTGCCATGATCCTACTTGAACACATGGATCCTGAAAAGGTTTATTAAAACATGGCTCTAGCAAAAAAGCAAAAAACAAGAAGAACTCAACATGTTTCCTAAGCCTCATTCTTTCTGGACAGTAATAATATTAAAACTAGGGTGTTAGAAGAAAGGAAAGCAATGTTAGCAAACATGGGATGATCAAAAGAGCTGAAAGTTACCTGCCAACAGGTCGGTACTGGATGCCACCAAACTGCTGCGTTTACTGTTTTACCACAGGGGGGAAAAGTTTAGGGAGGAACATTCTCAAGGATTTTTCACAAGCTCTTTCTCTTGCCATCAGAAAGGGGAGAAGGGAAGTTTTTCTCTGGATTGTTTGACTTTTTTGGCTCCTGAAAAGTTTTGCAAAGAACAGTAAGAAAGTGTGAACTGTTAGAAACATCAGCAAAATGAATTCTATGTATATAAAAGTTTACATAGCAGAACAGTGTTCCCCAAGAACTACAAATTCCCACCCTAAAACATGGACAGTGCATTAATCAAATAAAAGACATTCAACTGAAAACTGGTACATGAGGGGGGTATGGAAACTTCCAACAATGGTCCAAGCCACCATCAGATCATCCCAAAAATCACCCTCCAAGGTCAGGAGACTCAAAATAAAAGTAAAAGAAAACTAAAGGAAAAAGGTAACATTGCATTATTAATCCTACAATAATTTGCATTTTAGGAATTCCTAGAACAGAGAAAAATTAAAAATAAAAAGAGACAGTAGCAGCAGAGGTTACCTGTCTGAGCACCTACAATTCCATAGAGAGAACAGGAGTGGGTCGTGAGTCTCACACCAGCCAAATAGCTCATAAACCTTCTCAAAAAGAGTGAGCCATGAGAAAGAATTGTACATGTTGATACGTCTTACAATGTTTAAGCCCTTACACATTTAACCTACTTGGGCTTTGCTTTTCTAAACTGGGAGACTTATTAGAAGTTTAAATAATTTATTCCACTTCTTGATTCTGGTAAGAGTCCGGTGCAGCACCTCTCGTAGAGTTCTTTTTAATTTTTATAAGCATCGCAGGTCCAGAGCATTTTTCTTAGGAGATAATCCACATGAGGCATTGCCAGCAAAGTCAGTGAAGCATGATCACACAGTTTGAAAGGTGAGTGCAACCCAACAAGAACAAAAGTAGTCCATGAGTGTGCTGTCCTTCCATCATTTATTACTGATGATCTATCACAGTGTTCCAGAATGAGAGGAGGGTTTATAAAATTTATCAAAACATTAAGACATTAAAGATCTGAAAACATACAAAGCTATAAACACAATCTGCATTTCTACACAATACAAAAATGTATGAAGGTAACCATTTTATCTGCAGAATTTGCTATATAGAAGTACAAACATATTAAAATACAAATAAAACATATGGAATTCATCAAGCTCCACCCACCACCACACATCCCAGCAACTTTGCTTCCATTTGTGTTATGTCATTGGCTATGCTGATACTATGACTTCTGTCTTACCAAGAGCTCGTTTCAACATAAAGTTTCAAACTATGATCAGCAACACTGGTGCTCTTACTGTATTTAAGTAAATGTTCTTCAGAAAAGTGTGACATGTAGCATTAGCTTGTGTGGAAGTTTCACCCTGATTAGTAAGAGCGTGATTTATTTTCTTTACCTGATAGGTATGTTGTTTTAAAAACCTTCTACCATGACATTTCCCTGGTGGAGCTACGATAGGAAGGGTAGGGGATGAATCTACAACCCTTGTTTTTTTAAGTACAATTTCCTGTGAGATTTTAGTGCGACTTTTCTTCTCCCACAGATTAGCCACAATTTCCTCCAATCTCACAATACATCCATGACCATCTCATGACAAGTAGACAAATCAAAGCTTGAAAAACTCTTCATGTTTCGTTTGTGTGTGTATGTTGGTTTTTTTTTTTAAGAAAGAAATGTGTGCTTCATTGCACTGTGTTTATATTGATGTAAACTGGGTCTAGGAATTTGGGGTGGGGATCAAAGACACATGAGTGTGAAAATCAGACTTCTCACTACCAGTTTTGCTCAAGCAACGCAGACTAAATGCAGCCCATATCAGAACTGTCAAAGAGTTACCAGTTCCTTCCTGGATTCACTTTGTTTCTTTTCAGTGAGTGATTCAGAGATTTGTAAAGTTCTATCAGATAACAGAAGGATAATTCTTTGCTCAAATTCCTGAAATATGCTCAGTGTTTCAAAGCACATATAAGGAAAAAGATTACCCAACTGGGTCGTCAGAGAAACCTGTATTTTAGAAGACACGTGTAGCTGACAAAGGGTTGAAGAACCACCAACCAGGAAAAAAATTGTCAAAGACTGGGCTTTTGCCTGAGTTGCTGGGTGTTTGGGGTTTTTTAAAATGAAAACCTTAGTATCTTTTGTTCCAACCTGGGCACTCAATTTGCTTCATCAGCTAATGTCAACAGTCAACCTTCCACTTGATTTAAATAATATTTAATTCTAAAAAAAAGAAGAGTACATATTTTAAAAAACAAAAAAATGTACAAACAAGGCATGACCAAACCTCCATGAAAGCAGGTTAACACTTTTCTGTTTATTGCCGCCTGACGCCTCTCTGCGTAGTAATCCTCAACTGGTGTGTATTTAAGATCCGAGTGAAGGTTAGACAGCCAAGTGGAGAGGATGGGCCAGAGGAATGAAGCTCAGAGCCTCAGAAGGCAGAGGGGCCATGCTCCTTTGAGGCATCCAGATAAAAGCAGCACTGTACACATAAGCTGCCCACCCTCCAAAAACTTTCCACAAACCATCTTCCTGTTGCAAACATTTTACTATGTGGTGTTTTTTTTATAAAAAGTAATAGGATTCTGTATATATTGTTTCCATGTTGTACACACCCCAAAGAAAATAAATGAGTGAGAAATGGGTGAGGAGGAGGAAGGTGAGGCCATTAAAACAGACCCAAAGCTGCTGTTTTGGTTCTTTTATCAAATTTAATAAGAAAATGCACAGCCAGAAGTATCAGGATTGGGTAGGGGTTGGGAGAGGAGATCATCAGGCATTCTGGAAAAAAGAGTGACGAACTGGACAGACAAAAAACCAATGACAAAACAAAGCAAAATACAGACACATACATAGGGGCCTGAGATCCACAGAAGTGTGGCCTTAAATCATATTCCCATTCTGGCTGGGCCTTACTAGCAAAGTGTCCTATGTTGTTGCCCAAAACCTGCTTATTTCTCTTCAAGATTTATTCTTAAGGAAGTCACTTTAGATTTTAATGTGTTCTACAGAGAAACGTTACTAATAGTAGTAACACGTTAAGTTTACTCCAAGATGGTTGTGAAATTTGCAACCACTTCAACCCTCCTCCACACCCCCTCCCACATTTTTTCAGGGTAACAGATTAAAAAAAAGGTGTCTAGTTTTTGTTTGTTAAATAGTGGTGATGTTAAACAGTATGGGTATTTTCAAGTTTGGCCACTGTTAAAGATGCAGGCATGGAGAAGGAAGTGTTGGACGAGCATGTATTAAAAACGAAACATTAACATAGCATATATCTTGCAAAAAGGACTAAAACACTAACAAATACAAGTCAATGCACATTTGTTTTAAACTAGTGTTATTCTTTTTCACATCGGATTAAACATTATTTTGTACACCAAAAGTTAACAGTGCTGTTTATCTTTGCCTTTTGCGCAAAAGAAAACATGCCACTTCTGCCATCAATGAACAAGACTGAAATTTAGACACACCTTCTCCCCCCACCCCAGGAATTAAAATAATTTCTTAAAAATCCACACATACTAAAATCTTTCTCTGAAAGAAAGTGGTTTGTTTTAAATATAAATGTATGGACATAAACCCATCTGTTAATACTGAAATGGCAGAAGTCACAGGTTTGGTTCAAAAGCTCATGCTGAACTAATAAATGCTGCACCCTGTTTAATTGCTTTAAGGGCCGGACTTCTGAGGCCATTACAGACTGTTTGTCAGGGATGCGAATTCTCACAGATCCTACAGATGTTAGATGGGAAATGCCGGTATTTAGAACCTTTGGATGAAACAGAAATTGGCTGCCCTAACCTATAAACTCCTAATGGGACAAAAAGCAAGGGGTATAAAATAACCAATAGGACTGAGCGCTAATGAGGTGAGGGGATGGTTACAGACAATAGTTTACAAATGCTTTTGGAGAATTAAAACTTCTAAGTTCCGAAAGCACAAATCAAGCTGAATCACTTCCCAATGAACCCACATGCTCTGCAATGAGTTTAAAAATCACAGTGGCATCCCTAATGTTGCAAAGGTTCCAACCCCCTCCCCCACACAAATGCAGGTTCTTAACTGGGCATGACCAAAGGGAAATTGGCTGTCAAAAATATCAACTAAACGTATGTTCTGCAAAATCAATAAGCAGCAAAAAAGCAGCATTCACAGAACATGCGTTTTGATCTTGATCCCCAGACTAAAACCTCCCTTCACCTCCATAAGCTGCTTCCGATATACAGCACTACAAGTAGTTGTTGTTGTTTTTTAAAAAAAAATGTACAAGAAAGTTGGTCATATTTATTTACATGTGGCATCACTCCACCAGGAGCTTAATCTCATTGGCTATTAGCTGGTTCATGTTGAATATACCCCCCGGGAGCTTGGTGAGCAACTCTCTCTCTGTGGTTTCAGGGTCGCTGTCGACAGAGCTGGAGCTGGCGCTCATATTGTCGACAGTGGCGCTAGCTGGAGGGCCCAGCTCTGGCTCGCTAGTCTCGCTAGCCGTGGACACCACAGAGAGCAAGGACATGCGTCGTGTCAAGCGACCGGGGGGAAGAAGGGAAGCGGCATAGTCCGCTATGATACCAGCTACATCTAGATTACAAGCCTTGTCAAAGGCAATGAAACCTACATTTGCATTGGCCTCGCAGACGTAGAACGAGCCATCATCCTTCATGAGGAGGTCGATGCCACATACATCCATCCCCAAGATGTTGGACACCTGGATTGCCAGCTGCTTGCCTTGTTCACTCAGCGAGCACATCATTCCTATGCCACCTGGCAAAAGAGAGAAGGGTAAATCTTAGGGTGGGGCTACTGAAGGTCTACCTATTTGGGGGCTACATCTTAAAAAACAAACCATGGACCAAACAGGTAGAGATGCGGGGGCTCCATAACGAATAAGACTGAAGTCTTGGGGGAACATTTAGGGAAGTCTGTATCAAAAAGATGGAGTCCACCTGAATGACAGAAAACCCAACAGCTAGTGCATAAATGGATGGACATCTGTCATGGATGTTTTAGTTGATATTCCTGCATTGGAAGTGTTTGGACTAGATGACCCTTGGTGTCCCTTCCAACTCCACAATTCTATGAAAACAGGTGACAGAAAAACTTTTCAATCCAGCAGGGGATGATGAGCGAGATAAACAGATTCTATTTTTTAAAAAAAGAATTGCTTAACAGTATTTGAACACCAGCTTTTAACCACACTGCTTCTGAAAGTGGTTCGCGATTAATATAGCTTTACAGGCAGATGATAGTGCTCTCACATTTGGTTCAAGATCTCACTCCATGAGAGGTAAAGCAAAAGGAGTGAATGAAATAAAAGTAGGCATTTAAAAACTTGGTGGGATAATCAAAGCCCAAGATATGTAACCATGGATATAACAGCCACAGAAAAGATAAAAGTGGTCCAAGGAGACAACATTTCAAGATAAAATAAGTGATAATGCAGCCTATTTCCAGTCACACAGTTCATTGGCAATAAGTTGGCACGTACCACATCACTATTCTTTTATATTTGTGACCAGATAAAACCATATAAACTGAAGGAAGCCTACTACGTAATATTCTAAATACCATTATCTTGTCTTTTGAAAAAGTTGGTCAAGTCTCCAATTTCAAAATCTAATTTTTAATGTAACAGCTTAATTATTTGTAATTGCACATGAAACGGCTGCCACTTAAATTAGATTTTAAACTCTCCTTTGCCGGCCCCAATTCCACCCAAGAATAAGCACACTTCAATTCTTACCAAGCGAGCAATTGCTCTGCATTCTACCGTCTGTTGAGCAACGCAGCATAGTGCCCACCACACGACCTCCCACTACGATGACACGAACATCTTTGCCATGGGATTCTTGGACATATTTTTGGAATAGATAAGGGGCCTCATGACGAATTAGATGGCTCAAGTCTGCCAAATGGTGCTTGTCTCTTGCCAGAAACACAGCTTTACCTGCATAAAAACAGTATAGAAGGTGAAAGGGGGAGGAGGTCAGTGAATTTTCTGCATATTTCTAAAGGGTATGAAAAACATAATCCTTAATCTCAGTGCTGCAAAAAAAGTATCCTGGCAGCACTGGGGCATGTATGAATAAAATTAAAATTGGTAAAGCGCTTTGCACATTTAGTGCTATAAAAATAGCAAAATTTGAAAAACAAAACATTACCTTAAAGCAAACTCACAATTTCCAACGTTTATTCCAGTTCTCAACTCCCTCAGTATAGGTCTGCCAGTATCCTTCAATCTTGGCCTGTACCATTCCGTGCTATTCTAGTAGTACTAGGTTGCAAGAGCGTTTTGCAACAGGTTTTGGGTTCTCTAGACACATAAAACAGAGGGCTGCACCAATCACGGTCCAAAGATGACAGCCGATTCCAAGGTGCTGTGTATGATTAGCTGATGAACCCAAAATGAACCACTCCCAATTAATTGGTAGCTACTAATTAGTGCAACAGTGAAAAATATAAAAATTATTTATTTGCCAAATGCAAATCCATGGGAAGTATTAGAATTCTTAGTATCATTTAAGATGGGAAATATTCTTTTGTTGTTTATACCAGTAAGCTGAATGCAACAAAAATCTATTAAAAAAATTATCCCTAGAAAAATGAACCCTGAGCCAGGCCTAAAACTAAACTGATACAGAAAGCTGCCTCAAGTGGCAGTGCCCCCTAAACTAGTCTTAAGGCCCCAGATGCAGTGGCGATGCAGAGCAAACAAAAGGCTGACTGCTCTCGACAAGGCAGGAAAGACAACTGGAGCTGTGACGCCCCACTTCACAGAAATCTGTGCTCCTGCCTTGCCCACAAGCGGTCAGTTTCTTAAGCCCTTAGGACCACTCAGTACAGTGAGGCTTCACAATACATTGCTTCTGAAACAGTTATAACCGCACCATGCAATTCTTGATCTCCAGCCCTTCCTCTTCCTTAACTGACCTATTCAAACTATCTGCTTGCCACGAAACACACAAGAGCCTGGTGAAATGAAGATAAGTCATTCCTTTTAGCAACTGATAAGGCAAGCAAATCACTTTTGCTTAAAATGTTTACTTTAGGGAAATATTTCATCCCTGTATTTATGCAATCCTGTGTCCACAGGCCTTGGACTTTTGCTTACAGGCAAATTCTTTCTTTCAGACAACCCCCGAAGCCCCAAACAGCTATTCTCCTGCAAGAGGCCACATAACAGAAACACAAAACATAAGCATTGTCCAACAGAGGAATTTCAAAGGGAAAACCCAGAATGAAATAGCTGGACTGGAATATAGAAGTTTGTTTCTACTCATCTGGGTACGCCCCATTGCAGATGTGGATTTACTCAGCCATGCTTAGATCACTGTGTCCTCACTAGGACTGGGCGATAAATTGATATATCGTCCAAAGCTGGTTTGAAGTCCATATCGTGATATCAGTTTCATAATTTTTGACGTGGCAATATATTGTGGATCATGATGTGTGTGTGTTTGCTTTGCAAAAATCACGATGTGGGGAAAACTGTGAAGCCAGCCAATGCCTCTGCACAGCTCCATCCTCATTTCAGACATCATGATATTATCAGAATATCACAATGTTCAGCTGGTGATATATCACAATGTTGAAAGTCAGATATCGCCCAGACCGACTCCTCACCAATTACTGCTGTTTTAAGTTGTCACTGTGTTTATTTCACATACATTGAAGCTTTTTCTGGAACAACTGTCTGGGATATGTGTGGGTGTGCATGTACACATGCATTTATGTGTAGCAAACATTTGCCTGTGGTGTTCCACACCAAGAATTTCATCTGCAATCACCTCAGTCCAATGCTCATGGCTGGTTCTGCAGGCCTGGGAACAGGATTTAAGTAATTATATCTTGCTTCTGTCTGCTCCTTTGACTGTGTGGTCAGAGAGTTGCCCCACAAAGCATAAATATTAGCCCTGTCTACCCAGCTACCCCTTTTTGCTGCTTCCACGATTGTTACTGTCTAGATATCCAAAACAAGGGTTTAGCCTTAATTCCACATCCCTGCCACCACCAAAAAACAGGCCTTCAAGCATTATTTCCTAAATCACTGCTAAGTTCATGAGTTGGTTTCCTGTGAAAATGTTGCTTGCTCTAGTGTTTCCATTCCCCCTCGCTGGCAAAAAGCTCATTCTCCCAGAGATGCACAAAACCTTTCTTATTGGGAGCCTATGCGTTCTTCAGGGTTAGCTTCAAAGAGCACATTGCACCCTAATTAAACCATGCTAACATTACATGCAACTTAGCAGGCTACTGGGAGAAACAGACGGTATGGTGATCCTGCATATGTGATAGTAACACAATTACTATTATTTTAGTCCTGCAGAATGTTCGCCGCCGCCCCTCCCCCTTGTATTTTTTATTAAAGTTTTCTTGGTTTACACAGGTATGCACAATGTCTCTTTTTTCAAGTTACATTTTCCATAGTTCAGTTTCATTTGCTGAGACATTAGGGTTACATTAGGAAGAAAGGGGGGAGAGGTGGGGGGGAAGGGGGTCGCCCCTCCACCTTGTAAACTACTGTATCTTTGCTTACTAGTCAATAGCTCTAGTCTTAGTATTTTCTTAAAATACTTGCTCAAAATGCAGTAATTTTATTTTTAGAAAATAATCTGAGAACCCTGCTGAATCAAACCAGCATCCTCTTTTCACAGTGGCCAGCCAGAAGCTGACAGGAAGGCCACAAGTACAACATGAGTGAAACAACACAGTCTCCACTTGTGTTTCCAAAGCAACTGGTGTTCAGAGGCATAAGGCCTCTGATACAGAGGTAAAATACAGCCATCATGACTACGGGTCATTGACCACCTTAACCTCCAGGCTATCCTCAAGGGATACCCTGAATCTTTGTTTTAATGGCTTCAGGTTGCATTTTTATTGCAATGATACTGTTTGTTTATTACATTGTAGAGTTTTAAAAAATATTAAGCAGTTTATAAATGCTCTAAATAAATAAAATCAGAAACTAGAAAAGCTTTGTTGCAAATGTTGTAAATCAATTGTAAATCAATTACTTAAACAGAGTTTAAATTCTAAATTCAAATGCTAACACCAAGATTATCAATAAATTATACTTTACGCTAGCTGAGAAAAGGTAAGGATTTTTGTTCCTCTTATTAAAATGATTCAACATGCAGAAATACACTTATGTGATTTTATAGCTAAATAAAACACTTGGTATTCTACTTATCCACATGTTGAGAGAGGTATACCACCTTAGTTAGAAGGTCTAGGCAAACCTCATTTGCCCGTTCAACCCATTTCCACAATGTCTTTTTGACGTTTAGGGCTACTTCTGGGTTTGGTGCTATGCCCGATCGCGCATCATTCGGACATTGCCTGTACATCAGTTTGTTATTCAGGCAAGGGTTGATACTACTACATCACTGTAAAAATCTGCATCTTCTTGTCAAGGCTGAGTTTAGGATATTTAAAGAGTTTCCGAAATAGCCAGGAAGCTTTAGACAAAGCACAATCCTCATTCAGCACTCCATAGCAATTATGCACAGATTCTCACTCACCTCTATGACCACGTGTGTTCTTCACAACCATGGGGAACTCCAACACTTCTGCTTCATCAATCATTTTGGCAAAATTTTCATGACCACCTGGACAGGAAAAAAACCATACATGTTGCCAGTGAAGCGTTCAGCCAATTTCTAGCAAAGGCATATTCCAAAGGCCAACACAATTATTTAAGAAGACAACCCTGGAACTCAGATTGTTCATTTTCACATCAGAATCTACAGAGGTTATCTATTCTGGCCATATGCTGAATAGAATTTCCTATTAATTTACATGTTGGTTAAAATGTGACTTTCTAATATCAAATCATCATCATATTTTAACATTGATGCCTTTTCTTTCCTCAGTTTTAAAAAGTTTACAATTATAGTACTGTAGAAACAATCACAGGCCTCATGTGAGGGAGTGTCCAAGCTTCTCTGCATGGGAATGAATTTCTCCCAAAAGATCCAATTTGCTTCTTTTTTGTATTTTTAGTATTTATATTTTATTGAAAGAATTTCAATTATCAATTTGCTTCCTGAGGGCACTGATCAATTCAGATTTCATTAGAAGTGCAAATGATATCCACAGCATGCAGTGTCTTGTACCAACTAGGGCTGATATGCAGGCTGCAACTGCTCCTCAACAAATACAGCTTGGCCACAGTGATCCATGCCCTAATATCTGCTTGACTGCACCAATACAATGTGGGCTGCCTTTGGTGATTTCCCAGAAACTTAAGTAAACTCACAACACAGCTGCTGTGTTACTAACTAGGACTGGCTATAGATCTCATCAGAGCTTACAAGAGCTGCACTGGCTGCCACTCCATTTCCGAACACAATTCAAGTGTTGCTCATTCTTTACAAAACCCTACATGGGGCTTTGCTTCTTGAAGGAAGGTCTTCTCCCACACAAACCGGCTTCAACCCTTCATTCTTCATCTGAGGCCCTTCTTCTGATTGCCTGCCCTTTGAAATTAGGCATGTGGTAATCAGGGATACGGCCTCCTCAGACGTGGTGCCTTAAATATGGCTACCTTTAAATCGGTCCGGAAATCCCAAATAGTGTGGAATGTTGCTGCTTGGTTTCTGGTGGGAGCAAGGCGACTGGAGCACATAACTTCAATTCTGTACCAGTTACACTGGTTATTGGTACACCTCCCAGTCCAACTGAAAGTGCTAGTTCTGACCTTAAGAGCCCTAAGCAATTTGGGACAGAGTTGTTCAAAGAACTGCTTACATCCATATGAACCTGCCTGGATATTAAGAGATGGCTCTGAGGCTCTGCTTCTGCACCTGCCTGTGAAGTCTATTTAGCTGATGACCATGACGAAGAGCCCTTCCTGTGGTAGGCCCCAGACTGGAAATTCTCCCTGTGCACACATTTTTCGCCGCCACCAATTCTATGCATCTTGCCGTAAAAAGTGATGATCACACACGGTGCAACGTCCAGGCATTCTTTACTCAGGTACTTGCGTATAAAATATCCAGTGAGTAACAGCCCTGAGTTATTGGATTAAATCACAGCCTGTTCTTTCTTCAGCTGAAAATATGCTACAGATCGCTACCATCTTATGAACTCTAACCTTCTAAGAAGACCAAACATTTAAAGCCTTGTTCTACTATCTCCCTTCATTTCCCTCTTTCATCAAGCAACCAGAGACGAGTATTCTGAAGCGCCAAGCTCCTTTCCAGGCCAGAAACTGAATGCTTAGTACGGGTGTGGGAAACCTTTTTCAGTCTTGGGGACCACATTCCCCCATGGGCAAACTTCCAAGGGCTGCACGCCAAGTAGTGAGTAGGGCCAGAGCCAAAAAAGTGGGCCAAACAAAAGTGACTCGTATCTTTGTACTGTGGATTAGATTCATGCTACAGGAGAGTCAAAAGTTTACCTGCACTCTCCCCCCCTTCTGTCCTTCACCAGGCAAAACTTGTCACAGTTCAAGAACGCATTCCAGGCATGCAAAAGTATGCAAGGATGGCACAGAGTATGGCTGATGAGGGGCCTGGCCCTAGATAGTCCTGATGTCTAGAAAGAGAAGCTTGGAGAGCCACATTTGACCCTCATCCCGGGCCTGAAGTTCCCCACCCTGGCTGTGAGGAAGCTGTTCTCAAGAAAACCCTGCTACACTTGCCATTCACAGGCCAGAGAAGCACCTGACACATAACCAAAGAGGCCTATGCCAGAGGTTCATATAAGACAAACTGCCTCCCATCCTTCAATTAATGCGTCCTTCTCCCTGTAACAGAAGAGCTATGGAATCAAAGGAGGAAAATTAGGTGTGAGCAGGGTAGTAAATGGGAAAACAAGGCTTAGAGGCACAGGCACTAAAAACCTGATTAGAAGCTAGCAGAACAAGCCAGAATCAGCTCTGCATTTTCCTTGTTCAGAGGAATACGTGCGCTGTAGGACATCTTGCTTCTCTTGGCAGCCCTACATTTTAACCATCTGGCACTTGAGGGGAAGAGAGAAGCCTGAGTCCAGGTCCTTGTATACACACTAAGAAAAACATATTTCTAGCCCTCCACAGACTGAATTCTTAAATACAGTCTGATGGACACATCTATCATCCTGAACATTAACTCCTAACTACCCAGACCTAGAAAAGCAGCAGCTGGCCTGCTGAGGGGCTGTGAAAAAGCAGAATGAACAGTGAGGTGACTTGTGTTGTTAACCCCCATTAATAGCCCTATGCCGCAACAAGGACCACAAAATATGATGTAATGCATAGGAGTTTGTTTAGCTACATATTTATCAGGCAGAAAATGTTTCTAGGATGGTCACCATTATAAGAACATACTGTTGCTAAGCTTCCATAAGTAAAAGCAACAAAAGATAAAAAAGCGGTGGGGGAATGGTACCTATCAGCAGTGCATTAATAAAAAAAACCAACATGCCTATTCCTCATTCATCCACTTTGTTTACATACCACTTAGATATCAATTCAAATTAACCATTAAATAAAAAACTTACTTAAAATACCTGCTAAAATTTAAAAATCCCAGTGTTCAAATGCATTTACTGGTCTTCACCCCATCCACCACTGCACCCAGGCAGAGGCTGAGATATTGCAGTCTCTCCTGACTCAGGTGTTATGGAGAAACAGAGCTGCATGTCATCAGTGTACTGATGAAACTTTGCCCCAAAATGCCTTCCAATATAGAATACTAGAGACAAGACAGTGCCCTCCAGTGCAAGGATCACAGGGCCAAAACCCCATCTCCCAATGTTATCCCCTGGACACATCCCTGCAGGTAGGAGCAGAACCACTGTAAAACAGTGTCCCCATGGTTGGTCAAGAAGGATTCCATTGTCAACAGTATCACAAGTCGCTCACATAGAGAACTAGATACAGGGTCACACTCTCCCGGTTCCATTCTCGAACCAGTTCAACCAATTCAGTTCTAAAACTGCCAGAATCCAGATTGAAATAGATCCAGATAATCCTCCAGAGCTCCTGCTATCACTCAACCACCTTACCCAAGAATGGAGTATTTATGACCAGGCAGTACTTATTATAGACCACAAGGCCCAGAGGGAGCTTCTTCAAAATTGGACACACTAATGCCTGTTCAAGGACAGGAGGCCCAACTCTATTCTTATTTGTACTTGGCAATTTGTCACTAGTCAAGTTGTAGAGTTTTGATTCTTTTTTTTTTTTTTTTTTTGATTCATTCAAATTTCCCCAAACCATTCAGAGTTTTAGTAAGGATCTCACTTGCTCCAGGTACATGGTCACTATGGACAATAGCATTATTTTAATCTAGGTGGCTTACCATAGGAAAAGGTGTCTGGAAGAGGCACACCATGGCCAGCTAGCTCCTGGAAAGTCCAGAACTTATTGACACAATTAAGTATGGCTTGGGGACGATTCATGAGCCGGCAGCCCATCTTCTCCAGATGGCGAAGAACTGTAATGTCACTGTCACTTTGGACCCATGGTGTTGGCACACGCACCACCACTACCTGTGGGTAAGCAGTGATGAGTTCCCCGTTGACTCGAAGACCTGCAGCAATAATAAATGAAGGAATGAATGAGAATCTGATAAGAAAACCAAGGGCCAATCCTCCCCTTCCCACAAAAAGTAAATAAAAGAATGCCAGCTCTAGGTAACAAAAGCATTTTCATAATCCATGTGACAAGAATGATGGAATTAGCCACAGATACACACTACTGATCCATCACTAATGCTCCAGAATACTCCAAATTGTTAACTTAAAGGTTTATCATCTTTTCAGTCTGCTTTTTTCAGCCAAGAAACCACACCCTACTTTTACAATGGTGGAACACTTTCCCCATGATCTTCTGCCAGTAAGCAGATGTCTTTATTTTTGAGTTTCCAGAGAGTCATATTAACTGTCTTGCAGCAAAACCAACCTGCAACTCAACATAACTCCATGCATGACTGAGAATTGGTTTGTGCCTTATTTTGGATCAGATTCCTTAACAAAAGGGCCAGATCTTTTTTTTCCCTTCTTTTTTTTTAAAGACAGCAGGGGAGAAAGAAAACAATATTGCTAGCCTGGGAGGCCATTTTGACTTTAAATCCCATGTAAAGAACAATCCATTAAAAAAGAGAGGGGACACATACCTTACATTATATGAATCATTTCAGAAAGAAGTGGCTCAGCAACATTGGGGCTAACACACATGCCTCAGCCCCTAGACCAGGAATGGCTAACCTGTGGGCCTGCCAAAGTTGTGGAACTACAACTCCCATCATCCCTGACTGCTGGAGTCCAACAAAAGGTTAGCTATTCAACTGCACACACGGGATTGCCACTACTGAGTCCCTGGGTCCCATCATCAAGGTTCTGTGAAGCTGATGAAGTGACAGGGAAACAAAGCCATTCCAGCTGCCTTCTCCTTCTCTGCCCTCAACAGGGAAGAACACCTGCCATTTTGAACTACGTGTTCCCAAGCCCTAGTGGAAGTGTGGGGAGAAAAGCGAGGCTGATTTGGTGTTTGATTTCTGTCTCAGGAATACACCTTCCCCAATGGGGAGGAGCCTGTGACTGGTTGTTCCTAGGAAATGAGGGAGAGAGAAGAGAGGAAGAAATCAGTCTTGGCAATTTAACTTATGCCTCCTCCAAGTGCTTCCTCCAGTCATGGGGGAAAGGAAAAATAACAATGGTGCCATGCAAGGCATTCTCCTTTTTCTTGTGGGGGATTCCCCCCCCCCCAAAGCCCCCTGGAGCTAAGGAAAAGGCAATAGAAAACTAAACACAAAATGTTTTTTAATGCAGTGTTTTTCAACCACTGTTCCGTGGCACACTAGTGTGCCGCGAGATGTTGCCTGGTGTGCCGTGGGAAAAATTGAAATATTTGAAAGATTTAAAAATAAAGTATTTTATAATTTTTCATATTTCTGTTTACTTACTATTTCATAATAAAGTAATTATAAAATACTTTCTTTGTGTTTATTTGATTCCTATTCAAGAGAATTACTTTATATATAGTCAATATAGGCACAGAGTTAATTTTTTTAACATTTTCTAATGGTGGTGTGCCTCGTGATTTTTTTCATGAAACAAGTGTGCCTTCGCCCAAAAAAGGTTGAAAAACACTGTTTTAATGTACAGTATATTTTTTTATAAACTGTAGTAGGCATTCCAATTAAGCCTGTTACCTGCTCTCAGGCAGGACAAATTTGGGAAGCTCCCTTAATTTAGTGCCCTGCTTGTACTCAAGAGGGGGTGCTATATGCACAATGGTTGCTCTCTCCCCCCACCCCACCCCAGCAACCTGGAATAATTTCTTCTGGTTTCTCCTGTTCTCTTGGCACCTAAGATACCTTTCAAACCTGAGTATGTAGCTGGAGTATAAAATGCCTTAGCAACCTTAGCTGTACATGGCTTAGGATGCTGCCTGCCCTGCCCCCACTGGACATTTTTCAACCTCCACATTTACAGAAGGCAGTAAACTAAGCAAGTTCATGTGCTGTGCTGTGCTGTGCTGTCCCTTCCCCTTCCCCAATCCTGACCTCATAATTTTATAGAAAGAGCAGTAGATGACAAGACACTGCTGCAGCACACTTCATTAGCTGCAAGCGAGCACTGCCGCATTGCAGCTGACTTGTGCTTGTAAAGAAGTGTGGTTACAAAGAGAGATGCACATAATTTCAGATCAAATTCTCAAGCACTGTCACTAACCAAAACAGGGTATTTGCAAACTAGATTCCAATGAAGGAGCCTATCGTGATCTCTTACACGTGCTAGAGGATTGCTCCGATTTGACAGAAAGATGACTGGTGTTATCAAGGGTGTCTAGTCTGCCATGCATCCTCTCCTAAATCTCAAGTAATACTTGCAATATTTCCAAGACCATTCTCAACACTGCATGTACTGCAGCGAAATGAACTCCCAGAAAAAACCCTCAAAACCATTGGGGGAAGTAGCTACCACTACCACATCTCTAAAGAGTCACAGAAAAAAATCATCCCTTTGTTTAAGCAGCATTCAGACAAAGTGCTTGTTAGTTTTTGCTGTAAACAGTCTGAACATTGGTTTGGCCATCTCATCAATATCAAGTTATTTTATGCAATCAAGGTTGTGCAAATTTGCACAATATTGCATTGAAAGGAAATGGAAAAGCCACTTACATCTTCCACAGAATTTCAGAAATGTAACTGTTAACACTGATAATTTAGCATAATGTCACATTTGCAGCATAAATCTGAAGTTAGTCAGGGTTAATCCGTTTAAATGAATCGACTTAGGTTACTGCCTTTTGTTAGTTTCAGAAATATAGTCCAAGTAGCAGTAAAATTGCAGTAAAATTGAGTCACCTCTACTGAGATACACTAGTGATTAGCTTCTATTTCTAAAAATACAAGACAACTCCCCCAGATGAAAAACAGAATCTGCCATTTTGGAAAAAATGAACGTTTATTTCAGTTTGTCTATTAGAAGCAGCTGTCAATCACCAGACTACCATTGCTATAAGCAGAGGTACAGGATAGAAGCTACATTTTGAGCCACACAGAGACTTGATTAAAATTGACAATATGCACAAAATTCCTCTGCTGTTGATTTTTTACATTTATAATTTTTAAAATATTTTTAACGTTTTAATCAATTTTATTTCTTATTTCTAGGCTGCATCCACACTATGGCATTATTACATATGCAAGTCATTGATTGTATGTTTGCACACCTTTTGTCCACATAAGAATTTTCAGATTTAGTGCCTCCAAATTCTATCTAGCTGTTTCCCAGACACGCTGGTTTGCAGTTTGTAGAAACAATTTTATTTGTTTAGCTCTAAGCCATAACAAAGAAAAAAAAGACATGCAGAGTTGAGTCACAAATGTGTTTCTTAATTTCCTGGCAGCCAACTCAAATAAAGAAACACACATGGTAACTTAATTTTTATTTTCCCACAGCAAAAAGCACACAAACTTACTTGAGGTAACAAAAAAATCCCAGCAGCTAAACTAAGACGGATATTTTTCACAAGGATCTTTCTACAGAGGACATTGAGTAATGTGGTGAACAATGTCATCTATAACCATTTTACAAAGACACAGAAATGCTGTTCCAAAGATAATTTCTTACAGCAGCCATCCAAAAAGGTAGAGAATAAAACGCTAGGCCTTAATTCTGTAAAAGCAATTATACGTGCAGCCAATGTAATTAACTCCAAGCAATTAGCTGCCTGATGTTACTGAGACAGGAGTGCAGACATGATGGAAATGTGGGCTTGGGAGAGCATATCTTTGTTTGAGTCTGTCTTGCCAGGTGACACCCAAAATCTTCCTGATGCAGTTCATGTGGAAAGCGCTGAGGTGCTGCTCCTGGTGGGCGTAAGTTGCCCATGTCTCACTACCAGAAAGCAGTGTGCTCAACACACAAGCCTGGTAGACCTTCATCTTGCTATTGGCCGTTAGCATTACATTCTCCCTTTTGGAGTGATGAGCCATCACTGTAGCTGCCTTGCCAAGAAGCCTGTCCAACTCAGTGCTGATGGAGGTTGCTGCTTATGGTGAAGTCCTGGTAGGTAAATAGGTAAGACAATCCTACAAATTGACCTCGGATTTGATAAAGTTTGGTGGGGCAAAAGAAGAATCCAGCTTAGCAGTTGAGAATAGACCTCTTACTTCCTCCAATTCAAAAGATTTGCTTACTTTCAGAGCCTCATAGAATCTAGCGCCTGACCTGTGACAGGAGAGGTTTTTTTTTTAAAAGGAAGGAGAGTAGAAACCCAACTGAATAGCTAATATGGGGCATTTTCAGTCTCTCTTCAGGGTTGCATGTTAAATTAACATGCACCGAGTGAAGTATTACTTCCTTTTGTCTGTCTTGATTCTCCCGCTATCAGCTTCATTAAATAGCCCTGAGTTCTTGAGTTATAAAAAAGAGGAAGAGAAGTTTCCCTCTATCAGTCTTCAAGACACACATTAACGCTTTAACAAATATGTATTTCTAATACTCTGGAAATACTTTTAAGCACTTCAGAATGAAAGAGCAGCAATAATCTTAAAGAATACGTAGTTTAAAAGCACTTGACAGCCAGTTCTGTGCAGGGAAGGTCAAGGCCACAAGAAACTGGAGTTTACAGCAATATGTTGCTGTGCTAAAAATAAAAATATGAGGGTGCACTAAGGGCTACATGGCTTTGTATTGTTTCAAAGTGGTCATTTTAACACCATGGTTAAAAACATGAGACCTCTCAGGCTAAGGCCAACTTGGGAATCAGCACTGAATTGAATCAATGCCCTATTGAGTTCTATGGCAAAATTCCTCATTAGCTGTAATCCATTCTTTTTGGCTTTCGTGTCCTGAAAATACATTTTAGTAACTGAAGCAGGCCAAATATAAATTAGTTTCAGATTCAGAAACAAAGAGATCCCACAAAATTATTTTTTCTAATTGATTTTAGAAAGTTACATAAAAACACAAACCACAAAAGGGGGAGGGAGAGATAAAAGAAAAAGAGAAGAAACAACGGGAGAAGGAAAGAAAAATAAATAACTTCTGATTAGTCTATCAACTATTTGTAAACATTATTCAACTCATCCATTCCAGTATTACACCTAACAAAACCACTTTCTATAAACCAACATTATCTTCAGTCTTCAAGCCCAAATTCCATTAATTCATTTTATCGTGCAAAAAATCTGTAAGAGGTTTTCAATCCAATGTGTTAGAAGTCTTTTTTCTCTGATTAAACATGTCAGTTTCGCCATCTTGGCTAAGTCCAGTAATGTTAACAACCATCCTTCCACTGTTCGTGAATATGAGTCTTTCCATCTTTGCACATATCAAAGTCTTGCTGCCACGATCATGTGTTGGAATAAAGTTCCATAGCTCTGGGGTAATTGACCCCAAGTCCCAGCAGGAAGAGATAATTAGAGAAAGGGATACTTTTGCAGATCCCGTTCCCATCCAGGCTCTTAACGTGGCTTTTGGGCAAGATGTTGATGTTGTTCACCCCCATCGGGGTTCCCAGGAGCCGACTTCTCCAGTGTGGTGTAGTGGTTAAGAGCAGTGGACTCGTAATCTGGTGAACCGGGTTCGATTCCCCGCTCCTCCACATGCAGCTGCTGGGTGACCTTGGGCCAGTCACACTTCTTTGAAGTCTCTCAGCCCCACTCACCTCACAGAGTGTTTGTTGTGGGGGAGGAAGGGAAAGGAGAATGTTAGCCGCTTTGAGACTACTTAAAGGGAGTGAAAGGCGGGATATCAAATCCAAACTCTTCTTCATCATCATCTCCATACGTAGAAAACAGCTTTTTCATAGCATCAGAGGTTAATCCCCTCTGTTCATTCTTATCTCTAGAGTAAATTCAATAACCAAGATTTATGCCCGGCTTCCATCAATCACCACACAATTATCTCCATCAGCAACCTATCAACAAAAGACATTCAGTCCCCTGTGTCCCTTCATTGAAAGTCCGATCCCTTATTAGAGATCAGTGTAACATTGCCTACTTCCCAGTCTTCTTGTAAAGAGCTTGGTTTCAGGGCTATGGCAGGCAGATGGCTCATCCTCCGACAGTGGCAGTGCTGTGGGCTCAGGCAAGAGACGAGTGTTGCAAAGCTGGTGATCTTTGGTAGGATGCTGCCACGGCCTCAACTGTTGTGCACACTCTGGGAGGTGGCAATGCAGTTACAGGCAATGGTGAAGTCTGAACATGGTGTTCAAAGCTTATGAATAGGGGTGTTGCTGCCACCTGTGGTAAGCTGGAGATCTTCTGTCAGTGTCTTCTGTATCTGCCAGGACATGGCTGTTGTGGGGACTCAGGAATTGCCCCTCACGTTTCTGATCAGATGCACAGTGTGTGTGTATAGAGGCTGGCTACAGTGGCTGCCTGAGTGGGATGGGGGAAGACAGCATTTGCTGTGGCAAAGAGGAGGCGGCGGCAGCACCTGCTGCCTATTCTCAGGGAAGATCCTATCACCAGCCCCCACCTGCCCGCAAGCCTGTTGTAAGGTACACATGTGCTTCCTGGCCTATTGTGGCTTCTGCTGTGCCTTTCG
Organism: Podarcis gaigeae; assembly: GCF_964106915.1. Lineage (NCBI taxonomy): Eukaryota > Metazoa > Chordata > Lepidosauria > Squamata > Lacertidae > Podarcis > Podarcis gaigeae. The sequence goes on along the minus strand of NC_139694.1, from coordinate 30,651,695 downwards.
CTGTGGGTACTTTTGGCTCTGGGGTACTTTTGGTAACTGCCCAGTCACATCTCCCTGCGTATGCATGTTTTTGGGTGGGTGGGGGCCTACAATAGCCTGCGTGGATTTTTGCCAGGAGTGCGTGCCATGAGGAGCAGGGTGTGATGGTGATCTCTATGACCTGGTCCTTCCCTGTCGGTGTTGTGTTGCTTGGTTGGTACCTGTAGCTGGGAAATTGGTGTAACTGAATACACGTCATGTGTTGACTGGCTGCTGCACTAGGCACTACTGGGAACACCATGTGCACTTTATCTCGTTTGTTTGCATTCCTGTGCTTGTGATTGCCAAGATGCTACCCATGGGCTATATGTGAGCAGCCTTACAATTCCTTTGCATCTGATTACGGGGCCCAAAAACACTCTCTGTGCATCAACAGAAGGCCACAGTTCCCATGGTGATGCTGGCTAAGCTGGCTCTCCTGTAGTTTTTTTCCCCATTTCACCAGAATGGGCCCAGCCTAGAAAGCATTTCTCTCCACCTAGGAATCCTGAACGAACTCTGGATCTGACATACTATATGTTGGCTTAATAGAAGCTGAGGTAATTTATACTAGTTCCTTGTGCTCAGGATCACTCCCTTAACTTTGTAAGCCCCCTCTACCTCCTGCCCCTTTTTGTGAAATCTTTATAATGTTTAGGGGTTACTTTGAAGTTTGACGCCATGTGCCCATGATTGTGAGAAATTTGGACACGCCTAAATCGGCCATCGCCTGTACAGGAAAGTATTTTGTCCAGTACAATCGCCTTTATTATTTATATACAGACTGGATAAAAGAACAAATAAAATCCTTTCAACAGAAAATGGGAGAAATAAGATCACAATTAAAAGTATTTATGAATCAGACTTTATTAGAAGTAACGTAATACGAAAACTAAGAGTCAATATGTTTTAAATGCATCTTTGTCATAATCCAAAGAAAGCACTTTTCAAATATCACTTGCTGTTGTATGTAAAAAAAACAAGTTGCCCAGCATATTTGAAAAAGTGGACAACAAAAGGCACAAGAGAAATTTCCAAGGGACAATGGAATTATTTATGGGGGAAATTAATAAATATAGAATAGATTCTACACTAGAGGAAAACTGATTTAAGATGTTATCACAATGAAAATAAATACAACAATTTATTTATTTCATAAAATTTATATACTGCTTGATTGTAAAACAAACAAACCTCAAAGCAATTTACAGATTAATATTTAAACAATCAATAAAACTCGATTTATTGCTGGAAGTGTGGAAACAAAAGTGTTTTGACCATTATTGGTGGTCCTGTGTTTATACTGAAACAGAGGAGTTGCTAGCTTTTGTCTCTCCAGATGGTGGATGCCAACTCCTATTAGCCTCAGTCAGCATCAAGGATTCTGGGTGCTGGATACCAACAACATTTAGAGAGCCACAGGTTACCTACCCCTATAACTAGATTTGTTTGGAATCAAATATTAAAAACTATTAATTTCAGCTTCAAAGTCTGTGTTTGGATCCCCAAAAATATTCCCATTAACAATATTTAAAAGGAACTGCACCCAAAGATAAACAATAAAATAATTTTATGATAGGTGCAGAAATACTGGAGGTTATGTGCTCTTAGGTAGGTAGGTAGCTGCTAAATAAATAAATATTTAGCATTCTTACATACAGCTTTTTGTAAAATCATGACCTCAAAGTGATTTATATCAAAACAAAACAATATCAAAGAATCACATAAACAATCAAGATGGTAAATTATAGTAACACTACTACTTTTTTTTTAAGAAAAAGTTAAATTCAATAAATTATTGCCTCCAGGCACTGGTTCAACACCAACACCAAATTTCATATGGATTGGATGGTATAGAGAGGTAGAACTTAGTGTCATCAGAATGCTGATGACACTGGCCTGTAAAACCCCAATAGCTGCCCCCAACAAATTCATATAGTTGTTAAACAGCATGGGAGGCAGGATAGAGCCTTACAATGTTTCAAAGGACCCAGCAATGGGGTCAATCAAATATTACCCACTGTTACTCTATGAAAATGACCAAGAAGGCAGAAGCAAAACCACTGTGTTATCAAGGCCCCAACCCACAACCTGCAGAGTCACTCCAGAAAAAGACCATAGTCAATGTTATCAAAAGCTGCTGAGAGAAAGAGCAGGATTAATAGGGTTGCACCTCCCTCATCTCTCCCTTGATACAAGTCATCAATTGGAGTAACCAAAGCTATATTGGTGCCAAAAGTGGGAATAAAGCTGGACTGAAATAGATCAAAATGCATCTTTGAGGGAGAGGGTCTGATAATCGTGCCTGTCACCATGAAAGAGATTGCGGTGTGTGTCCCCACCTTAAGAGGCCCTCCCCTGGATCCAGAAGATATTGTGCAGCTGCAAATACCCACTTCTTGAGCAAGGTGTTCAAGAAGGTTATGGCGCTACAGACAAGCTTGATGAAATATAGATTATTTATCACCCCATAGGCCCACCCAATCAACACACTTCAGCTAGTTCATATAAGCAGATATATGCAAGGGTTGAGAGCAAAAGTAGTTGGCAAATTATAGAATTCAGCTGTCTTGCATAAAATAACTCAGACTTTCTGGGTGGGTGTGATATTTTTGAAAATCAAGATATTTTTGAAAATGAGTTTTCTGCATGGTGCAGGAACACAATCAGAGTTGCTAGAGTAGGAAACCTGTTTCCATTGTTGTAACTTAGTGCTTTCACATGCAAATAGTACCTCTAGAAATTTGAACATATAGCTCTGCTTCCTGAGATAATTTAATGCAAGATGCCAGGGACTGAACCAGGAAACTCAATCACTAAGCTCTGGCCTCTGCCTTGAGAGTGTCACGTTTGGTTTGACAGATAGACTGTTTTGACTTAGACCAGGGAAACGTAAATTCAACTCTCTACTCATTCATAAAACTCACTTGAGTCAGACATACAAACTTGTTCTCTCAAACAAACCTTTGGCAGATTACTTTTACTGTATTTCACTGACAAAAAAATTAGTATGAGATTGTACAAGATGGCCAGATAACAACATGCAGGACCATCTATACTATACTGCTGCAAGAAGATTTGAGGTGGTGAGCTCTTTGCTATATTAACAGTAAAACTGAAATTGTCCTGTTTTGCTTGCATAGCAGACTTGAATTACTCCAAGGTGCATCAATTGTAATGCCTGCCCTCCTGCCACACCACAGCTGTGACCATTCCATGCCAGTTTTAGAAACAGAGATATGAAAGCTAGGAGCTAAATGGCACATTAAACCTAGGTTATGGGTGCAACAAAAAAATGTCTAGGTGCACTTTTTAATAATAAAAATACAAAGCTGAAAATGAATGAACTGCAGCTAAAATATTCTATCACTTTTCATATGGTCTAGCCCTTCTCCTGCCCACCCCACTAATATTCTTAAGAGGGTCCCTTCTCCAATCTTCAGAGAGTAGCTGGAAGTGGGGAGGCAGTTTTAATCTGAAATTTTAGGTGCAGCACTGTGCCCAAAGCTCAGAAACTGCTCTCACTAATCAAATTCCCTGTTGCAAAATGTGCCTAGAACAATGGGAGTTTTGAATGCAGTTCCATGCACAAACATCAAATTTCCCTGTAGGAGAGACAAGTACAGGAACAATCCCTGGCCACTACAGCCACAAATACATGTGTATTTAACATTTTCTAAAATTCAACACACATTTAAAAGATAGTAAAAACCGATGAGGCAGTAGAGATTATATGGAGAATACAATTATGCAAGACCATCTCCCAACTGTCTTCACTTCATTCCAGAGCTCCAGGTTCAATTCATTAGCCATGCATCCATTTTGTAATCTGGCAAGCCTGTCACACAAGATTCTTCTTCCTCTTCAGCTGTCCTTTATCCTCCCCTGTCTAAGCAACCTTGCCACAAGCACATTCTTCACTGCAGTGACTGACTGGAAATACCCCCAGGTGGTGACAATTTGCCATGCAACTGCAATGGCTGTAAAGGGGCAGCTGCTCAGCTCTAGCTTCACATAGCAAAGGCCTGTTTACTTTGTACAAAGAATCGTAGAGTTGGAAGGGACCCAAGGGTCATCTAGTCCAAACCCCCGTAATGCAGGAATCAAATGAACGCCTCTTATTTACAATTGTCCTACAATGGCACCATCTTTACAAAGCCACTCCCTAATTATGCCATTTCATCCACAAAACCATTTTTAGCAAATAAGCTCTGCTTGTATCTAAGTGGTTCTGTAATAAAAGCTTCTTTCCAATATTACTATTTCCAATATTACTATTTCCAATATTACTATTTTATTATTTTGTAGATGCCTACTCCCATTTTATTTTATTTATAATATATTTATTAGCAATTTTTTAATTTAGTTACAATTCCAATAAACAATACCATATAGCATATCTTTTAACATAATCTTCTTAACTTCTTTGGACTCCCTCACATCACCCGCTCCTGTGTTCCTAGCCAAAAAAATTTTTCCAGCAAATTTATCCCCTTATTTCGATTCTTATTTTCCAATATTGTATCTCTAATTTTTAATATCCTTTATTCAAATCTTTAAAAATTAAATATAACTTAAAAATTTTCCAAAAATTTGTCTTTTCTTAAATTTAACTTATCTTCATATATCACTTCCTCTATCTCAATGGTGCCCAATTGTTTACATTCTAGCATCCTCCTTAACATTCATATAATTTACAATATTTTTGTAGATAGATCTTAATTTTTTTTCCCATTTTAAAGCTGTGTGGAACAGTGGATGACAAAGTTGCTCACAGCAGTTGGTGCCCTAGGCACCTCTGGGGAGCATGATCTTCCTGATTTCTTCAGGAACATGGTGAAGGAAAAGGGGTACAGGAATGATCCTGATGTCCCTTCCAAGAGCTCAGGGTAACAGAAACAAGACACCACATCTCCAAAGTGCAGCAAGGAGGACATCATCATGTGAACCACAAACTGTGTTTGAATTACAAACCTACCTACCCACAAACAATTAAGCTTACTTCTTCCAACCCAAATTGCAGCAAGGACGGCATTTTCAGTGAGGTTTGCAGGGAGAGTTTAACACTTCCCTCATCAACTGCAACCCCCCTTCCTGATTAGCCCTATGGCAATTAGGCTGGCAAAAAACAACAAACAGAAGGGTTTTTGCAAGCCTAACTGTAGTAGAGGAGAGGTGAGACAAGTAATGATGCTTGTCAGGGAGGCCCCTGTGGCTGCCCAACCCTGCTGTGTTACGTATAAAGAAGTCAGAGTTGAAGTTCATATCCAAGCTGAAGGTCTGCATAGTAAAGTCCTCATCCTTTCTCATAAAACAATTGGGCTGGAGTAGAGCCATGCCCATGGACTTTGGAAATGTTGCCATAAGAATCACAGGAGTCAGAACAGAATTGGAAACCTAAGTTATTTGTACTGTGAAAGTCTCTGTAGACACTGGTGGCATGATCTAGTTTCAGCAATTTTTTATCTGCTACTAAGAATTCTGCAGGTGCAGCAGTGGAAAAAGGGACACAATCCACCCTGGTGTAGAGTCGCATGGAAGTCTATGTCTCAGCCTCAATTTTAAAATTAATGTGTAGCAATATCAGGGAGTACATGCAAAGCCTTTGCAGTGAGTGAAGCTTTAATCTCTGCAACTGCTTCCACCCAACACTCAGTACTCAGAGGGCCTCTAGAGCACTTGACAACCTGACTGTACACATGGTAGATTGGGGCAAATAATCTCTCTTAAATCCCCCAAAGCATTGGCAAAGGAGGCTGTGCTTAAGCCACTAATTTTTAAAGAGTTGACGCTCAGCCTTGAAACAGCACTCAGGCAGAAAAATACGACAACACAATTTGAAATGAAACAAACTTTTCTCAGTTTTGCTTGTTGGCATTTATAATTTAACACCTCACAGGCAAAGGCATTAGTGCCTGAAAGATCAGGCCAATGGCCCGTCTAGTACAGTGATACCTCGGGTTACATACACTTCAGGTTACATACGCTTCAGGTTACAGACTCCACTAACCCATAAATATTACATAGGGTTAAGAAATTTGCTTCAGGATGAGGACAGAAATCGTACTCTGGCGGCGCAGCAGCAGCAGAAGGACCCATTAGCTAACATGGTGCTTCAGGTTAAGAACAGTTTCAGGTTAAGAATGGACCTCCGGAACAAATTAAGTACTTAACCCGAGGTACCACTGTATCTTGTTCTCACAGTGGCCAACCAGATCCCCACGAGGTCTGAAAACAGGACCTGAGTGCCATCTCACTCTTCACAATTGTAATTATCAGCAGGTGGCAATCAGAGGCATACTTGCTTGATACACCATGTCCTCCCAACTGTCACCTTTCCATACAACCTTTATTCTTACCAAGGTTTCCTTGCTCAATGGTCAGGACCACTTCATCCATCACCAAAGCTCGGAAGTCCAGGTCCTCTTCACAACATTTGGCCTTGAGTGCTCTCAGGATTTGTTGTTGAGGGTAGTCTTCCCTAATACGACGATCCGTTAAAAACCAGAGCCTGGGAGCAACCGAACTACACATCTTGAACTAGTCCCACAGACGTCAGGTCTCCTTTGAAAGGAATGTCTAGAAAATTAAAGAAAGAAATTTAGCACACAAAAAGGTTTCTATCTTTCTCATTTACTACTATTTATTTGTATACAACGAGTAATGCATGTGATCAATTTAATCTCAATCCATTTCAATCTAGACTTCAATTTTGCACATGCCACACTGCTCAGAATGATTACATCCTGAGTGTTCTTAAAACTGTCACCTTGGCTTACAGCATCTATTTGAAATCCCAACTGTGTTACTGAGGAAGATGAAAGCTGAAACATTTAACTAAACTGTCTTTGATACAACTGTTTCATCAATCAGTTATTTTTCATATATAAATAATGTTTGACAGTATCCTTTTAGGATCCAGGGCCTACTTAGGCTGTTTGGTTGCTTTAAGATTGGCAAGCAACACATATTTACTTAGTTCTACAGCAAAATATGGCAACATCAGGAAGATTAGTAACACTACTAAAAATGCCTTCACTGATAATCTCACATACCATAGAGGGAAGGAGAAGAGAAGAGGGAGGATCCCTGTTCCTAAGGAGAATTTAATCATTTCCATGAACCATACATGCCAAACCTAGTATGAAATATCTCAAGGATTTAATACTAAGGTGGGGGTAGGTTGGTGAAAGGGCCCATATAATGAAAGGACGCCTGACTGGCAGTCAGACATTTTCATTTCAACACAGAAAGTGGGGCAACAAGAATGAGATGTACCCCTATCTGTACAGCCCCACCACAGGCACCCTTTCTTGGTCATGCTGGAGTGTGACAAAAGTCAGAAACCTGAAAGTGGGTTTTATTACAGAACTGCGGAAGTTGCCCTATAGTTTAAGATGTATTGGCTTTTCAACACTCTTAGGTTTTATAATAAAAATCTTAAAAATCAAATACAGTTTGTCATATTGGTATGAAATCTGACACGAAGACTCAACTTGATGAGAGGTATAATTTGGCAAAGAAAGTTCTAAAGAAAATGGCTGAGTTTCTGTACTGAGGTCCAAGGATCATACATATTCTCTTCCTGCCAACCAAATCCTCATTTGAAATGTTTAAATTATGTGTTGTATTTTTTAAATCAAATATAATGCAGGCCTGTCGCTTTCACTGGTTTGCAAATCCAGTGTGGATTCCTACAGTTACAAGTTTCGATGCTCATTTTAATCACTGTCAACTGATCTAAGGGCAAATTATGCAACATGTCTGAATGTCAGACTGAGACCAAGTGAAACCTGTTTCTCCAAGAGAAAATGACCCAGCAATGACTTGGGCAGACTATAGTACTGAATGTCAATAGTTAGAAAAAAAAAGTTCCCTGTTCCTGCTCTATCAAGGGTCACATGTTGATGGTGGGAGAAGCCAGAGCCAACATTGGGGCAAGGTTAGCTCACTTTCTCCCTGCTTACCCCACATTCTTCCTTCCTACCTGCCTAACAATATGCTAGAGAAAGTGACTGATTGTTCTTGCCAGAGGGCTTCCTGCTCCTCCTTCCATTTAGGCTTCCCCCTTGCCCTTTCCAGGCTCCTCCACCTGTATGAAATTAGGCCAAATGGGAGCAACATCCCATGTGTACAAGAGGATAACATATGTGCTCCTGCTGCATGCATTCATGCATAGTTACTGCTACTAAGTGTGTGTGTGTGTGTGTGTGTGTGCGCGCGCGCGCGCGCAAACACACACACGAGGAGTGTTTGCTGCATACATGCCAGCATGTAATAGTACACTCGTGTGTGTTTCCTGTAGCATAAAAAGGTAAAGGTACCCCTGCCCGTACGGGCCAGTCGTGTCCGACTCTAGGGTTGTGCGCCCATCTCACTTAAGAGGCCGGGGGCCAGTGCTGTCCAGAGACACTTCCGGGTCACGTGGCCAGCGTGACAAGCTGCATCTGACGAGCCAGCGGAGCACACGGAAACGCCGTTTACCTTCCCACTAGTAAGCGGTCCCTATTTATCTACTTGCATCCCGGGGTGCTTTCGAACTGCTAGGTTGGCAGGCGCTGGGACCGAGCGACGGGAGCGCACCCCGCCACGGGGATTTGAACCGCCGACCTGATGATCGGCAAGTCCTAGGTGCTGAGGCTTTACCCACAGCGCCACCCGCGTCCCCAGCTCCTGTAGCATAGGGGAGCAGCAAGTGTAACAATGGGTGTGAATCTGAACTTTTTCTGTGGATATAAAGAGAGAGCCCCATTATGAGCTACCTTTATCTTAAACATGACCTGGAAGGCATGAGTACATATCCTGATCTCCTAATTCTTAATGTAAAAATCAGTTCATTAATTCCATCTCACCCCCGAAGTTTAATGATTGTAGGGATCAGATGGGATTACCATGAGGAATTATAAAATATACATCAAGCCATCGTGTCCACGATGAAGACATTGTGTTGACTGGGTTTGATATATTGACGATAATTTCTGATTAAATCCCATAAGATTCTACATTCATGTCCTTTTGATGCCCTTTTGCCTCTACAGCCCTTTTCTCTCCCCTCACATGTCACATACACAGCAGCTGAGCAGTTGCTTCGCCAGGCAGGCATCCTGGGCCATAAAGATTGTGGGCAAGCTTATTTGAAGTAGCTCTCTAATGTATATTAATCTTAGGATGTTAATCTTAGGGCCAGGAAACAGATCTCACATGAAGGTGATACTGATTGCTATCCTCCTGGCCATCCTCTTTATCATATGTATTGATTGTTTATTACCTCCGGGGGTTGCCAGATGCTCTTCTTTGTAGTTCTCAACTTATTTACCACCCCTTTGTAGTTCTCAACTTATTTACCCCAGAAATATTTGTGCTTAATTAGTTTTAGTAGTTTAACTTTCTCCCCACGTGGGGTTTGATGAAATGCTCAGAGGAAATATGATTGGTTCTTACAAGCACTGTGTAAAAGATTCTTTTGCTAATAAAATGGCCTGGCGAGGGGTGTGGTGTATGCACTTTCTCAGAAAGCCTTGCTGGTCAAAGCCTTGTGTCTTGTTTTTAATCAGGGCCCAATCCTTCCTTTACTTTGCGAACGCAACAAATGATCATCTCCTGTAATGAACTATCAGGTTTTGCATGGACAATTGCATCTTCCTCCAAAAGGTCATGATTGAGGAAACATGCTATAAGGAAGCTATATAAGGTACAGTCATACCTCATGTTATGTTCTTTCATGTTATGTTTTGCGGAGACCTGGAAGTACTGGAAAGGGTTGCTTCCGGGTTTCGCCGCATGCGCATGCGCGCAAAATCTAATACTTGCTGGAGGTGTAAACAGGCAGAAGGGACACTGTTTCACATGTGATGGGGTTGCAAAAAAATTAAGAACTTCTGGGATATTATATATGAGGAGCTAAAAAAAAAGGTTTAGGCAAACCTTTATAAAGAAATCAGAAGCTTTCCTTTGGGGCATTTTAGATTCAAATATCCCAAATGAAAAAAAGAGAATATTCTTATATGCAACAACGGCAGAAAAAATATTAATAGCTAGAAATTGGAAAAGTGAAATCATACCAACAAAAAAGGAATGGAAGGATAAATTATTTGATTATCTCAAACTAGCAAAAATGACGGTTGCTATTAGGAGACAGCCTAATCAAAAATTCCAAAAGGAATGGGAAATTTACAGAGATTATCTAAAAAAAAACAGTGTCCCCAAGTCAAAACCTGGAGTTGCTTTGATTAATTTTCACAAATCACAACATGGATTACAAGTATGGTACATGGGAAACTGTGTAAATGAAGGAAGGATAAAAGGAGCAGTTTAACAAATAGACAAAATAGACCAGGGTTGAGGCAGACAAAAGTCTATTAGAGAACAAAAGGAATTGGGATTAAAGAATATGGTGACATAAATCCGTATGTAAGAACTTATGGATTTATGGTTGGTTGGTTGTGTGTGTGTGTGTGTGTGTGTGTGTGTGTGTGTATTCCATTTTGGTTGTTTTTGTCATTTTACTATTTTACTGTGTGTGTTTGTTCATCAAGTAAGAAAACTAATAAAAAGCAAACAGGAAAAAAATGGTTGAGGAAACATGCAAGATAACCAGTTGTTTTGCAGGAGGATCATGACCTTTAGATTTCAAAATGGGTAAGGTAAACAAAATGATAGACAGACAGGAACTTGTAGTAAGTAAACAATGGTACAAAGGAATACTCATCCAGAAAGACCCCTCCCCTCTCCATAAGAGTGCATTGGTAGAAAATTGTACTTAAAATTCCAGATTTGCAATTGCTGGGTAGCTCACAGGCTCTAATGGGACTGTGACTTTACTCTCAAGGACCAGCTTCATGCATCACCTGACCATGGACCAAGAAACAAGTGAGAGAGATGCTGTAGCCTTGCTGGTACAGTAAATCAAATGGAGAGAGCTCAACTCTCATGCAAAAGGGATAGATCTCTCATTCCTGAGTTGGGTTCCTCTTAGGGATACCTTCCCCTTTTTCTCTCTACTTTTAATGTGAGTTTGTGGCAAATTGCTGTGCCTATTCTTCAGGCTTTTGTGTGGTTAGGGATTTTTTTTTACTCTTTAAGATCAAGGTGGGTATGTACTGTATGATTTGCTACTCACTTATATGTCGCCTTGCTGCCCGAAGCAGCATCCATTATTATAATTATAACTATTAAATTTGTATGCCATCCTTTATTCGTAGCTCTCGAGGATGTTCTCAACATAAAAATATAAAAACACAAAATACCTGATAAAAAAATAACAAAAAACCCAATAACCCCCATCCCATAAACTCATTTTAAAAGGGTGTAAGATGTTCATCAGCCAGAGGCTTTTTTTATTTCATGTATGCTCCTTTTATTTCATGCAATAAACCAGTCTTTCTTTATTCCTCTGATGTGCGAACCTCTTGCTGGGCATGAAGTTACAGGTAGGAACACATATTCATAATGAACACACACACGGACTCCAGCAAAAAATCCTAAATCTCTTGTGAGTGTGTGCTGAGAACAGCTCATAACGGAAGAGTTTCTATTCCTTATTTGTCTGCCCACCTGTTCCTCCACTGCTTCATTCATGCCACTGAACAGTGCAGTGCCAGTACCTCCCCAAAGCTCATCAAACCATCTTCTGGGACAACAATGAACTACTCTGGCAGTGGGAAGCCTTTTCTCTCTGGTGTGCCAAGATCTTTATCTGCCCAAACCCTGCAGGCCAAGTTTGACAGGTGGATAATAATGTCAGATTATAGCTAATGACTAATTTAGGCATGTCTGAATAATGTGCACGTAGTGGTACCTCGGGTTATATACGCTTCAGGTTACAGACTCTGCTAACCCAGAAATAGTACCTCGGGTTAAGAACTTTGCTTCAGGATGAGAACAGAAATCATGCTCTGGTGGCGCAGCGGCAGCAGCAGGCCCCATTAGCTAAAGTGGTGCTTCAGGTTAAGAACAGTTTCAGGTTAAGAACAGACCTCTGGAACGAATTAAGTATTTAACCCGAGGTACCACTATACATTGAAACCCAGAAGTATCCCCCAAACATCATAAAGACAAAATGCCTCACAAAGAGGCAAAGAAGGCTTGCATGTGCTCCGCTGACATGCACGGGTTTTTTTTACACCTCTGAAGTGTGTTCCTAATAGAAGTCACTTGGAAACGAACTTCCAAGTGAGGGCCACACCTTCACCTGCCTCCCACCTGATATTGTATATGGTATTACGGCCAGGGGAGGATGGTTTGGGAGAAACAACTCCACACACCAGATTAGGACACCTGCTTGACCTTATTTAGCTCACAGACTACGGGTTTCCCCAATCATGGATCACACTGTATGCCTAACACACTTGCTGCACTATTGGACAAACCAGGAAGCAATAAACAGGAACTAAAAGGGGATAATAATAAAAAATAGCCTAACTTGCAAGTTTGGTATAAACATTATTATGATAAAATATATGATGGGGGACTGCCAGCCCTGGGACCTAATTAGATCTACCAAGCTTCACCATTTCAGCCAAGTCATGTCCAGTTGCCCTGCATCGGTTGTCATATGAGGCACCAGGCATGGGACAGATGAAAGCCCAGCTCAATATAAAAAGGGTGTCCAGGCACAAAGCCCTATTAAAAATGCAGGGCAAAAACAGCACTTTTAAATGGGCTTTTGAAGGCCCCTGCAGGTAATAAAAAGTTACCTGGCATCACCATGATGTCAAGTGTTTGCTGTGTGAATGGCTCTGTCCCCTTACTAAATTTTATCCGCATAGGGAGGGGAAATAATGACCTGGACCGCTGGCCAGATTCAGTCCCCACCCCCTGATATATATAATGAGTTTTCAACACAAAGTGGTTTCATTTCTAACTAAATAATACAGTGGTACCTCCGGTTACGAATTTAATCCATTCCAGAGGTCCGTTTGTAACCCGAAACCGCTCATAACATGAGGCACGCTTTCACTAATGGCACCTCCTGCTGCTGCCGACGCACGACTTCCGCTCGCATCTCGGGGCAAAGGCCGCAACCAGGAGCATCTACTTCCGGGTTAGCGGAGCTCGTAACCCGCAGCGTTCACAAGGGGGATAGTACGTAACACGAGGTTCCACTGTAGAAGCAAAGTGTAGTTAATTCTGCCATGCCTCCCACCCTACTACAAGCCTCAGCTACTTAAAATGAATAAAGTCACTCACAAAGCCTCTCTTTATCTGTCCTTCACTAGAAACTTGTGTCACCTTAAGGCTCTGTTTAAATACACTCATAGTTGCAGACACCATGCCTCACACTGACATTGCCACACTTTCCTGCAACTGTAGTTAAGATGACTCAGGAGGTTTTAAGGCTGGTCTGTTCTTGCTTGGTTGAGTTTAAGCTGGTTTAAACATTAAAAAGGTGGGAGAGATACCTTCTTGCATTTGCATACAACACTTCCCATATATAATCTTCATGCAAAAATGCTGCTCACTATACTGATGTGTTTAGCAGAAACATATGGGGACCAAACCCAAAGTTGTCCTCAGAGGTTAATACACACCTAGGTCGCACTATTGACACCTACTGAAGAATTAGTTATTAGTTATTCCACAATAATAATCCAACTAGCTAAATAGTGACTCCACTCCCACTTTTCAGACCTTTTTATAGGTACTGCACAAATTCAAAGTCACAATAGTTGTTGAAAGTTCAGGTCAGTGAGTGTTATGTATTCTCTGGATTAAAGAGTTTAAGGCTGTGATCTTGTGCTTGGAGTACAAAGCTGAATGGGAACATAAAAAGCAGTTCGCTATCAAAAGATCACAACACAAATGGTCACCTGGTCTCTAAAAAGCCTAGCTTATTGCTGTCACAAGCCACTAAGAGCACTATTGTGGAATTTTGACTGCACTGGATAAGGCAGTTATCTCTTGCAGTCTAGTCCTTATAAAGTGAGCATTAAATACATCAAAATGGCCATCTTAAGAGTAGCTAGAGACCTGCAAATCTGCTTTTTATATACAAGAAACATTTTCAAGCCTATACCCATATAACCAGTCTGCTTTAAGACAACAATGGTGCAAACATTGGAGAACCTAGTCTCCGTGGACCATCAAGCCATTTTTCTGTCTCCTTTTAACTGACAAGAACAGAAGGAACTGTTATTATTATTATTATTTATTGAATTTATATACCACCCTCTACGCGCAGGAACTATTGTTCTGACCTAACTTCTTCTGTCTGCAGTATGAGATTTTGCAGCAAGAATGCAACCAAACAGATTTTATATGGAGCTCTTGCAGCAATTTTTCAATCACATAGTATTGTTTCTCAACCTTAACATGCAGCAGCCATAAGCTGTAATTTTTTTACCAAATAAAACAAAATCAAGTATTCCTTTTCTATGCCAGGCAACAAAAATGAGTAAGATGTTTCCAGATGTTTTTCACCACTAGACCTGAAGGCAATTTATAAAATGTACACCACTTGGTATGAGATCTAAGGCATGTGATTTGTGATTGTGACCTATTCCTTAATTGTCTGTGGAAAAATAAGGGGGATGGGTGAGGAGAAAAATCAGCATTAGTTCTTTGCCTACTACTTGAGACAGACCCAGTTCCAGGATTCACAAGCATCTACTTAAACTGAATATAGTAATTTATTTATTTTTGTGAGTTTCCATGTATATTTTGTATCTTTCCTTTCCACTGAGGCGGAAGCAAAATGGCATGAATATCCTGTTAAGAAAACAATCTACAGTAGCCTTTACCTAACCTCATTGCATTGCACTATTTTATTCTTTAACAAAATTTGTAAACCACTTGATTGTAACGAAACCTCAAAGTGGTTTACAAAAAATATCAATAAAAGACAGATAAAAACAGGTGTTTTAGAAAAACCTAAAACAAACCTAACTAGAATCAACAAAAAACAGATTAAAACACATTTAACTTCTTACATGTCTAGATAGGCTTGCTTAAACAAACATGTTTTAATGCTGTCTTGTATACTGCAAGCGACTATTATCAAAGTAAGAAAGAGTGTTTTATCACTAGAATGCATCCTGAATTAGTCAATATAAACTACTGTACAACACTAGTGCACAACATCCATCACAATAGGCATAGTATACATTGCATAGTCATAAGAACACGAGATTCTGGTGATGGGGCAATGGATCTCTGCAGAGACTTTGTGTAACTACAATGGGGTATTGTGGATGAAATTCAGCCCAATTGTCTTGGTTTGTAGAGAGGTTTTGTCTGTGCTGCAATATTATCCTTGAGTGTCCATGGGAATGAATGACAGCCAGTCACCTATAAGCGTGAATTAAGCATAACCCCTGATTTCTTTGCCATCAATTTGATTTTGATTTGATTTTAATTAATTTTATAATGAATGTTTTTAGAATGTTGGATTATTTTGAGTGTTGTTAGCCGCCCTGAGCCCAGCTTCGGCTGGGGAGGGCGGGATATAAATAAAATTTATTATTATGATTACCAGAAGGGCTTTTTTTGCAACAGTATTCTTTTTTTGCTGCATATGGCAGCCATTTTGTGCTGGCGCCCACGGCACTTTTATCAATATATCAATACCAGCACCCCATTTTGTTATGAAAAATGCACTGCTACCAGCAATCCCTTTTTGTGGAGGGAACTATGAAACTTGGGTTCAAACAGTAATGAGATTGACAAAGGTATGAACACCAGAGCCCACCTAAATAGTGTGCAGTATCTCCAGCTCCCAGGCTTTCTGAAAGTAAGTAGGGAAACAACCAGTGCACAATTTAAGAGGATGGGAGCAGTAAGAACTGATATTTATTTAATAGGGAGAGGAATCAAGAGAAGCCATTTATGTAGGTATACAAATTAAAGTCTCTAAGCAGCAGAACTGGAGTATATGGATCCAATAATGGAGCATATACAAAAGTGAGCATTCAGAGACTGTAAGATCTGCCTATGTCTACCTAGTCCTCGAAAGCAGGGATGGGCCTCGAGCCGTTACACACACTTGGTTTGGAGCTGCTGCTGAAGAAGTGCTGAGGCCTTTGGCAGAGATCTTTTTGATCACCTGCATTTGTGGAGATGCAGATACTCTACTCTATGGTAGAGTAGCTCTACCATAGAACTATGGCCCATGTAAAGTGATGCACT
Source organism: Podarcis gaigeae (assembly GCF_964106915.1). Lineage (NCBI taxonomy): Eukaryota > Metazoa > Chordata > Lepidosauria > Squamata > Lacertidae > Podarcis > Podarcis gaigeae. Next base: position 30,635,555 of record NC_139694.1, on the reverse strand, counting down.
CAATGATACCACTGGAGTGGGGGGGAGGAACATGTTCTGTTGATTGCAGCGCATCGATTCAACTATGTCCCAAATTTTTTACTACATCCCATAGAATTCAATGGCAGGACTGAACAGCCCTTGTCTGGGTGGCCCTACCCCTTAATATCTCTGGCACTGGATTTTGTTTCTTGGGGTGAAACTAGAAAATTATTTTTTTAAATTACTTTAAAAAGCTAAATTGTTTATTCCATGATACATACTTTCTTCAGGAAAATCTTCAGCCACTATGATGATTAAAGCCAAACCAGACGTAATTTTCAAGTCTTGGGCACAAGACTTTTCCTTCACATATGCCAGTGTGGGCAGGGGGCAATCTGGACAAGGATCCTGCCATGAGTTCAGAAGAATTTAATCCATTGACCTCTACTGGGGCCCTGATCTGAAGATGGTGTGAGCTAATCTGTACCATGACCATAGCACAGGGTTAAAGCTCCTTAATGTCAAATTCTCAATCTGGAATGGGGATGAACACTAGCAATTTCTAGAAGAAAAGGCTTGCACTCAAGGACCAACTATATGACAAATGTGACATGTAGTTTGGCCCCTAGGCAGGAGCAACCCTTCCTATATGGCTGGGAATAGAAGTCAGCCTGATTGAATCCCACTAACCACCAGACAGTGGACAGGACCCAAAAGGTCAATTGCCACATAATGGAATTAAAATTCCTTACAACATATTCATTTAAATTACAGCCCAGTTGTGTAAATGTAAAAATAATTTAGCTAAAATACTACTTCAAAATGAGAAGATCCAGAGGAAGAAGGGACAAGTGCAGAATTTCAATACACTTAGGTAAAAACTTACATGTAAAGAGTTGGTTTAGACATAACACCAAAACACGGCTTGGCATTACGTGCATGAGTCTGGCTGGTCCCTCAGGCTCACAAACTCCACCTCCCATCTCCAGTGCCTTCTGCACAGCAATTTATAACCTTCTTTCCTAGTATGAGGTAACCCATAGTTTGCCACCTCATCCCAAACCAGCAAATTATTTATGCTTATCCAGCAGAATAAACCAAAGTCCACATGCCTGAGGGCCCAGCCAGGCTTGTTCATATAATGCCAAATCATGTTTGGTATTGCCTCTGAATCACCCCAATGAAACAAATACAATTCCAAACCACATCTCAGATACTGCAAACCCCATTGGTTGAAAACTCTGCTCCATCATCTGTATAAGCAAATTTTGGTTCTTAGAACATAAAAAATATTTGATTTTCCTTTCATTAATTACAGGCTCCTTTCACAAGGTATTAAAAGCATAAAATGAAGCACAATTTGAAATTGAGCAAGCGTTAACACAACCTGGGCTGCATATTCTGGCTGTTCATCCTCTCTCCATTATAGAAACAGCCACTGCAGCCAGGTGATAAACTACACACTTCTTTGAAAGCATCTGCACATCAATACCACCACTACTCTGCATTCCTTTTTTATTTGCAAAGGACACCAGTCTGGAGAGAAAGGACTGTTTCAGCTACTATGTTTGTCCAACTGCAGAACCATAAAACATTGCTTAATCTTCCAACTCATTTTGTGTGTCCTCCCATGCATTTGGTGTGTGTGTGTGTGTGTGTGTGTGTGTGTGATTTTTTTTCCACTCACTTGTACAACTCATCCTTATTTTTTGTACCATTATACTAAGAGTCATCCCCTTATGAGATGATACAAGTCTCTGCACACCCATTCCTTTTTGCAGGTGCCAGCTATTTCCACATAAACAGCACATAAACCCCAAACTTGTAATGCACAAGGCAAGAGATACAACCCCTCTTTTCAATGTTTTACACTAACACACACAATCATCCCTGCTTCCCCACCACCACCCCGCTCACCATATTGAGGCACGTCTCTTCACCACATAGTAGAGTGGAGGTGGAGTGAAACAGAACAGAGTGAATGAATAAGTGAATAATGGTAGTGTAACTTACCCAACGCTTGGGGGTGGGAAGAGCAGCAATATCCAGAGACTGTTGCTTCAATCTTCCTTCAATGCAAAGAGGCTTTTCTTGGGACCTTCTCTCTTTCTCCCCACCCCACCCCAGGGAGGTAATCAAGTCCTCTCCGTGCCTTTTAGCTCTTCAAGCTTGGTTTGGTCACAGAGCCTCCATAAGAAAGAAGCTGTCATGTGAACTGTATTATCCTGGTACCTCAATGAGTGATGCCTAACTACTGCTCTGAAGAGTAAAGAAATGTGGGGGGACAGGTTTTATATTCCTCCTCCCTCTAATGAAGGTTGATAAAAAAGAATCTTAGATTCTGAGGATTCAAAGTACAGTAAACTCCTCTTGTGTTTCTGCTCCCTCAGAACTGGGCCCCTTAAAAAGCTGCACCTGGCACCAGCAATATCTAGGAAAAAAAGAATGAAAAGATCCAGGTTAGTTTACTACACTTAAAGCTTAACACAGTGGTGTACAACAGAAGACAAACTACATGGTTAAATTCTCAAATTACTAAAGCCCTGTGTAACCTAAGGCAACTTTAAAGGGGGAAAGAAACTGGCCTAACAGAGCTTTACATTTTTGATACAGTTAAAAAGACAAAATCTGTGCCTTGGCTTTAGTAAAAACTTGCATTCAACACCCACGTCTTAAACGGAACTACTGTCATACAGAAACGAAGTGAAGCCAAATTAATGTGTAAAACTGTTAAGCCCCCAAGAAAAGCAAAGGTCATTGTTTCAGGCACAGAGTTTGCTTATACGGAATAAGCAGAATAATTACTACAAAACGGACATTAGCACACAAGTCTGCAGGGATATTGTATTTTCTATCCGAGCTACCGTTCGTTCGTTCTTTAAAAAACAGGTATGTTTTTTTAAAGGTCCAACAGAAAGGGCTTTAAGATGACACAAGCCAAAAATACACTATACTCCCCACACAGTAGCTTTTGCAGGTCGACACAAACGCCGGAGCATCCCGCGTTCAGACAAAGAATTATAAAATAAAATATGCACGTGCGTTCCCCATCTTGAACACAGAAAATGAGTCAGAAGCCAATATCACGTCGGCAGCACGGCTTTTACATGAATGACTAACCTGGTTGCTTCTTTCCGACTCCTGTTCCTCCTCCTGTGAACAGCACTTTAGATTTAGGGTTGGGGGGGTCGGGGGGAGAGAGAAAGAAAGAGATGCGTCGGTCTTCCGACCCCTCCCTGGATTATTAGGGAAAGAGGGTTAATAAAAATAAACTAGGGGGGGCCTCAAACGGGGGGATGGGGTGGGAGAGGGGGGAAGGGGAGAAGTTACAGCAAAACGAAGAGGGCTAAACCAGCGCTTTGCGAATCCGAAGAACAAAGATTGGGGGTGGGGATGTTTTCCCCCCTCCCCTCCCCGCCCTCCTTAGTACCCTGCCCGATTATTTCCGGTGATCATGATCAATAATTGGGAGAAATTGCGAAGTACGGCTGAAAACAAAGGGGGGGGGGCGTAGACGGGTGGACGGAATCTGCCCCGCCCTCCTCGCGCGCGCTTTGAGGTTGGGGGGGGGGAAGCTTTCCGCGAGTCCACAACCCAAACCGTGAAAGTTGGGGAGGGGGGAAGGAGGGAGGGGCGACTTGCCCTCGTTTAGAAGCGAGCAATTAATGCCTCCCTCCCCCCTCGACTTTAAAGGCAGGCAGGCAGGCAACCCACCCACCCAGCTCCCGCCCCTCGCTCGCCCCCAGAGGCTGTTCTGCAGAGCGAGCCTCCTCAGAAACCGCCTCACGGCCGAGCTCTGCCTTCCCGACTGACGAGCCGGATGAGGAAAGGATGGGGAAAAGAGCAGCGGGCGGTGGGCGGGGGGGGGGGAGCGGGCAGACCTAAAGAAAAGGAAGGGAAAGGGTTAAAAGGGAGGGGGACGGGAGAAAAAGCGGGGAGGGGGGAACCGAAAGACGCGGCCGTCAGCGCGCGCGCCCGCGGCGTGAGGGGAACGAGGGAAGGCGTCGAGTCTGTACGCGGTGAGAGGGTGGGTGGGGGGAGCGGGAAGGGGCGCCTCCGCCGCCGCCGCCCCTTTTCCCTCGCGCGCCCGTTGTCTCGAAGCCCCCTCCCCTTCCTCGCAGCCAATCAGGCTCGAGGAGCGGGAAAGGCGCGCGGAGAGAGCGCGAGCGCCCCGCCTCCCCTCGCCGCCGAGCGCGCGCTCCAACTGGGCTGCCGCCCTCTGAGGTGGCTCGGATCGTTAAAAACTTGGGGTGGGGGCGCTGCGTGTTGTGAGGGAGAGACAAGGGGAAGTGAGCTGGAAGCAGCCGGGGGAAGTGCCGCCGCCGTTCCTACTCTCCTGGCTCCGACGCGGCGTAATGGTTCCCGACGAAGCTGAGGAGATATTTAACCCCACGCACCCCAAGAATTCGTGGCCAGTTCTACATCCCAACCCCTCCTCCGCCAAAAATATATATTTTTTTTCCGTCGTATTCGCCCGCTTTGTAGGCCTCTGGAGTGAAAGGAAAACGCGCAAACGTAAGCCCGCGCTTGCCCTGAGGTGCGAACGCCTCACAGCGAGGGCTCTGAGGGAAAAAGGAGTGGAATAACGCTGAAAAGAAGGAGAGAAATGATCTGGATTTCAATAACTGTCACGTTTCTAAAAATACTGTCGGCATCTTTCCGTGGGGTGGGACACTCACCGCCCTCCACCATCAAACTGCAGGTGGCAAAGCTACACCCTCAGCCAGGAAAATTGCCACACCCGGTGCCGTGGCGCAAAACCAAGAATCAGTACGTGGTTTTTACATGGCAGGCCCCCCCCCCCCCGAAAAAACTGCTAAATTGCACTTTGCATCAACGTTCATCAGCTGAACTGTGAAAATTGCAGAGCCGTCCTGGTGCAAAAGCGAGAAGATCATGCACACATACATGAATTGGCATGGTTTTTTCCTGTATAGGCTTCCCCAAAAGGCATCATGAAATGGGGGGGGGGCGGTTACAGATCCAGGGCTTCACAGCACCACTATGAGGCAGAAATGTCAATCCACTCCACCTATCCACATGGATTCTACCTAAATTGTCATCAGATCACATCCCTGCCCACAGTATGCACCACAAAAATACGTGGGCTGTGTGTTCCCTGCACCACTACAGCACAAAAACATGGACTCAGGACACTGAACCTCATAAATTCTCTTGATTTTTTTAACTGAAGTGCCACAAAACGTCATCAAATCACTTACCAAGTATTTTAACGCATGCCAGAGTGCCTTGTATGGTTTATGCTACGCTAGTGGTGAATCCCTAGGAGACAGGCAAGATGAACTCTTCTAAATGAACACACTACACACAGCAACCTTATGAAGCAAGCCAGTGTTATTTCCATATTACAGATGAGTGTAGAAACCACCTATTGTTTAGGGCTGCTGCCTAATATTGCTGCTGCCCCCCAGCTTGCCGCACATTGCCTAACATGAGTTCTCTTAACCCTATGGAGCAACTTCCAGGAATTCATGCTCACACATCTTCAAAGCCACCTTCCCACTTAAACTCATTTTATGTAAGTAATTCTCACAACCTTTAATATTTATATGGAACTTTCTTCACCCACATGTACCCATATCATCCAAGATGTGGCTTGCTGGGCCATTTTGGGGGTGTTACATCCACCTGCCCTACACACAGTCTCTACACATGATGTCAGGTGTGGGGTGGATAAGGGCAGGGCTTCAAAAAGAACTTATCAGGAAACTATGTACTTATAAAAATTCTCTTGATTTTTTAACAAGTGCCACAAAACGTCATCAAATCACTTACCAAGTATTTGAACACAGTGTTTTTCAACCACTGTTCCGTGGCACACTAGTGTGCCGCGAGATGTAGCCTGGTGTGCCGTGGGAAAAATTGAAAAATTCAAAAGATTTAAAAATAAAGTATTTTATAATTTTTCATATTTCTGTTTACTTACTATTTCATAATAAAGTAATTATAAAATACTTTCTTTGTGTTTATTTGATTCCTATTCAAGAGAATTACTTTATATATAGTCAATATAGGCACAGAGTTAATTTTTTTAACATTTTCTAATGGTGGTGTGCCTCGTGATTTTTTTCATGAAACAAGTGTGCCTTTGCCCAAAAAAGGCTGAAAAACACTGTTTTAACGCATGCCAGAGTGCCTTGTATGGTTTATGCTACGCTAGTGGAGAATCCCTAGGAGACAGTTTAATAAATACATTTTTGAAAAGGAACTATCAGTAGTTTAAAGTGAGCTCCAGATCATTCCTTTGCTAGACTAAGGCCTGCTTCTACTCAACAGCTGATGGACACTGGAAGCTACTTCTCTCTCCCAGCATTGCTCTTTGAACCTCCAAAACCCCAAAGTTCAAAGAACAGCGCAGGTCTGTTTGAAAGCCCTTTAAAAAACTGCCCTGCATTGTACAGTACTTTGAAGTTGCGACAACAAGGGCCTCAAAATATAGCGCCACCTGACATCACTATGGCATCAGGTGACTGACAGGTAGGTGCTCTCGCCCTGCCCTGTCAGATTTGTCCCACCATGGGTGAGGAGATTAAGATCTGCCCCACTGGTCAGAAAAAGGTTGCCTACTCCTGACATATGCAATTCAATACTTTTACAACAATGTTAAACAGCAGAGATAAGTCTTGGATGGTGGAGGAATGCAGTTCTTACCTGATGAGAATTCAGGTCGGGGGCAGAGGACATTCCGGATTCAGTTAGGTCCTGCCTCTGGGACTGTGAAAACAGGGCTAAAAAGTCACTTCCTGTAAGGTGAGAAATGCTCACCATATACTGTACTCAATTACATAGCAAATTAAAGAAAAAGCATCTGCAATAGAAAGAGCTAGAAAGAAGAACTACCACCATAGAATGGGAAGAAATGAAACCAACAGTTCATATTAATTGGAACAGAGAGCAAGATAATTCCCACTCTCCAAAAAATCAAACAAAATCTGGAAAATATAAGATTCATAGTAACTGGCGTAAATGCAGAGATGGGCAGGATGTCCTACCCATGAGGATGAATGTTCATCAGGGTAAAAATAATACTTTCTCCCCACATGGGCAGGAAGACACTTCTGACTGGTATTTTTAAAAAGTAGTACAGTGATACCTTGGTTTTCGAATGTAATCTGTTCCAGAAGACCGTTCGAGTTCCAAAACATTCAAAAACTCAAAACGAAAGTCTCAATAAGGAATACACAATATCAAAGCCATGTGGCATGTTTGACTTCCAAGGCGTGTTCGAAAATCGAAGCATTTACTTCTGGGTTTATGGCGTTCGAGTTCCAAAACATTCGCCAACAGAAACGTTAAAAAACCGAGGTACCACTGTACATCCCTGGAAGGGAGAACTTGGTATCCAAATACCCCCACATATTCTGAGCCCTAGGATATACAGGTTGTTATGGATCCTGGTTTAGGAAACTGCCTTAAATAGTGGCATATGTTTCAGTCCTGTAGTGGCCTGTCTACAGAGACCCAAGAGGCTGTTTTGAACATTTCATCCAGGGGGGTTCTTCCAGGGGGGTTCTTTCCTGAAACGTGGCGCTTGTTCTTTGGGAGATAAGAGCTAAAGAATGGCAAGATCAACCCCCTGCTCCATGATAGGTCAAATTAATGTTAACTTGAAGGGTAATAACACAGGATAATTCTTGTCATTTTGGGAATACATAGTTCAAGTTCTACAGAAAAGGCCCAGATCTCAAAAACCCAGTGTGCTGAGGTTTACGGTCAGTAGCAAATTTGTTTTGAGGGTGAGTAAATTAAGGGAAGCAGCTTCAAGGGGTTTAAATAAGCTCCAAGGAGGAACTTTGAAAGCCACATTTAGACTCCAAGAAGGCATACAGCAAACTGGAGGTGGAGATATCAGATAGGAAGTTTGCAGGTATTAGAAGAAATGGGATGTCCTCCAGAACTTGCAGTTATGCTGGAAAGAGCAGAAATCCATCTTTTCAAGAAATTTATATGAAGGCCTGGAAGCTCCAAGGGCTGCTGTCACAGCCTTTTAAAAGGCCCTTCTATTCTGTTAAGTTTATTTTGAAATCATGTAGAAGGTGGTAGAAACCAAAGTATTATTGGTACAGAGGTGGGAGATTTGCATGAGACTAAAAGAGTGGAAATTACTCTGGAATGGCAGCTCGGGGCTACAAGAGTCTGCCTTTCAACCTCCAGGCAGTTGTAGGAGGAGGCATGTCATGCAGCAATCCAGAATTTCCAGAAGAGATCATGGACTGAGAGTCTGAAACCTATAGGAAATGGGGGGCAATAAAGATGATATGTGTCTTCTGATTCCCAATTCTCTTGATTGTTCTGGAAATAAGAACCAGACCTCCTGAAAAATCTTCCAGAAGCCCTCTCCTCAGATTCTGGTTACCAGGGAAGTAATAAGTTTCTGCTCAAGGAAGCGAACAGATCACCTCTTTGAGGAGTTGTGGAAAACGCATTCCTGCTTGTCTGTTGACATAAGACTTACTACATATGCTGTCCAGGTGAACAAGGATATCTCTGGAACTGTGTCATTTAGGAAAGGCTTTCAATGGAAGTTGACTCACCCAAAGTTCAAAGAGGCTTATGCTACAAGAGGTCTCCTTCTGCCACCATGTCCCTTAAACATTGCTCAGCTTGCATGGCTCAGCTAGACTGGTTGACACCAGTTATTACCACAGTTTCTAGCAGAGCCAGATTTAGGTTTGATGCAGCCCTAAGCTACTGAAGGTAATGGGGCCCTTTTTATGTCATATTTCAGGGAACAGGCTAGCAGGCAGAGCCCATTACTTACATCATAGAAACCTACACAACACAAAACACTGTATGTAAGTTTTATTTTATTTGTTTTTTGTCTTATATTTTGGAAATGTACATCCTTTAAATTTTTTTGGGGGGGCCTCCAAGAGAGTGGGGCCCTAAGCTAGAGCTTGTTTAACTTATATGTAAATCCGGCACTAGTCTCTAGGCTGATGGAACAGTGCAGGAACTCCTGTCTCGATGACTTGCTTGAAGTGCTAGCTCTTGTGAACCACTTAGGGAAGGATTTAAGAAAGATAGGGTCTCATCGTAGAAGGGTAACAGAAAGGTTTTTGAAGAGACTAACCATGATGCAAATAATCTTGCCTAGCAGTCTGGTGAGGGATTGAAGATGAACTGGGTAACTTATTCTGAAGGGGTCAAAATCCTCTCTTCTGAAAGAGAAACACTGTTCAGACATGTATTGAGGGGAACTCCTGGATGCTGGATCTATTGGACAGGTTTTGTTTACTAGGATGCTGAGACACCTCAGCTGAGGTAAGGTGGATGTTCCGATTCCTTGGCGGAAGGAAGGGACACTAATAAAAATAATCTATGTAAAATGGATGAGCAGTCAGGGTTCTCAGATGCTTCAGAGGCTGGAGAAGATACTGAAGGAAAGGGCTCCAAACTGGAACTGGTTTTTCCTTCAAGTGAATCCTAGAAAGTTCAATGACAAGGGTGAACGTGAATGTGGAGGCAATAGAATCATACAATTGTAGAGCTGGATCAGGGATGCAAGTGTCATCTAGCCCAATGCAGGAATCACAACTAAAGAATCCCCCACAGATGGATATCCAGCCTCTTTTTTAAAACCTCCAATGAAGGAAAGTCCATCACCTTCTGAAGTAGCCTGTTCCAATGTCAAATAGTTCTTACCATCAGAAAGTTCTTCCTAATGTTTAGTCGGAATCTCCTTTCTTGTAATGTGAAGCCATTGGCTCAGATCCTACCCTCTGGAGCAGCAGAAAACAAGCTTGCTCCATCTTTCCTGTGACAGCCCTTCAGATATTTGAAGATGGGTAACATATCACCTCTCAATCTTTTCTCCTCTGGGCTGAACATACCCAGTTCCCTCAACCGTTCCCTCATAAGGCTTTGTTTCCAGACCCTTCATCATCTTGGTTCCCCTCTGCTGCACACATTTCAACTTGTGTTCTTCCATGCTGCAGACAGGGGATGGAATGACCCAATCCAACAAAATATGAAAGTATCCAAGGAAAGAGCATTTATGAAGCATTTGTAACATCTTCCTTAATGAACTGATGGTCCTCCAGGTGTCTGTAAAGGCCTGAAGTTTGCCACTAAAAGGAAGGAGTTAAGGCTGGCATCCCTCTAGTCATGAGGAAGAGAGGGCCTGTTACCAAAGAGTTAAGAATATATGGAGCTGCCTTTTGACTTGGAAGAATGCCATTTGGGCCTGTTGTTGTCACATCTATTCTGGGAAGAAAAGAGGGATGAAAGGAATGTTTCAAAGTGGAGAGTTTCTGGTCCCTTTTTTTAGGAGGCACACATAGACAGCCTCTCTCTTGTTTGAGTGGGTTTCTGTTTGCAAAGCATCTAGGAAAGCATCTGTGAAAAGACTGCTGGTGAGGCTAATCTCATTTGCTGATATGAGGGCAGCCCTGGCAAGTATGAAGAAGCCAAGGAGGCTCAAAGGCTAGGGCTAAAGCCTCAACTCTCCTATGCAAGGTATACTCTGCAATCTGGGGCTTCACACAACCCCTCCATGTATTTAGAGGAGATGGGAAGGGGGCATGGGGCCACGTGGGAAAGCCATGCCCCCACACCACCCTCACATTCTTCTGGTGACCACACATTCAAAGTTACATCAAAACTTCTACTCATGTACCAGTGCACACAAGTAGAACTTCTGATGTAATTTGAACATGCAGATATTAGGAGAGCATGGCAACAGGAAGGGTCCCACAATCCCTTTAATACATTCTTTCAACATGTCAAGGGGTTCGTGTCAGCCCCACATTATCTCATCCAAATTAATGGAGCTTTAGGAGTTAAGGGAGCCACTAAACCATCTCTTCACACAACACTTGTTAAAACATCCTTGGGTAATATAATTTCTTGAACAAGAAAGGGATGGTTTACCCCACCCAAAGGGGTTCAGCCCATTCTTTATTTTCTGATGGCAAATTCACACACCAGGAAAGGAACCAAGGAACCTGAGACAAACAGAGTAGGAAAAGGTAGGTCTATTCCAACTGGTTTGGTGGGTGCTGGAAGAGTTTCTGAAACATTTAACTGAAAGGTGTCCAGAACATACCAGACCAAAAAGAATCTGATTTGCCCCTGTGCACTATTCTTCTTCAAAAGTATTATTAGAACCCTTACCATCAACGGAGGAAGCCCTAGCAAAAGAACCAATGGAAAGGAGAGCAGCTCCCTAGATTTGCAGGGCTGGGGCCTAGAGGTTAATGGAAGAACCATTCTCTCTTAAGGGGCAATCAACACAGAACACAGCAATAGGAAAAGCACTTTGCTCCCAGGATTGCCTTTGGAAAGATAGGGGAGGCAGAAAAATGTAACTTGACTTCTGGACATACCCCTAGAATGGATTCTGCTTCTAAAATAACAAGGGGAAGAACTTTCTCTAGCCTGAAACCTTTCTCTGAACTAGGAAGAGTAGTGGTGGCACCTGTAGCTATTGGACCTTCCCTTCAGCTACGGGAACTGGAGCAGGAAGAAAAATGTCTATATCTGATGCAATTTGCAGAACTCTGGTTGAAACAACTCCAGGCATTACCACTTTCAGTTTAGGCTGGCAGTCTACAGTGTCCATATGCCATTCAAAAGGAAGAAAAGGGCTTATTGTGACCCTCCATAATGGCAGGCATACCCTCCATGGCTGAGTGAGCCATGAGCATGTATGGGGATGAGGCAGACACCTTTTCCTGAAAAAAGCACCTATGAACCATGTCAGAAGGAGGACAAAATTTTTTACTGGTTCCCTTCTGAGAGAAAGCATGAGAAAGAAAAAAGAGTGCACTGTATATGGGCATTTCCACAGCAGGACTTAGGCTGCACTCTTTAAATCTTTTTCCCCAACCCAGAGCAAGGTGAGTTAGGTTCTGAGGAAAAAATAAAGTTCAGGATGGTTCATTTATTAAAACAATTTATACACAACTTTTAATCAAGAAGTCACCAAGGTGGCGAACAACAACATAATTGAAGACGATCCACTAAAGCACGTTAGAGTATTAAAAAAATAATCTGCTGTATCTAAAGAATAATTAAATCTGGTATACCATGTGGGGAAAAGTACCGGTACTTCCAAACTACAACATAGAAGATGCAGGCAGAGTTGGAATCCAACTTCCTCTAGACTAGGGTCATATCCCTGCATTAGCAGTTGTGAGGCACTTCTGCTTGTGTTTGACATGGTAATGTTCCTCCCCACCCTTTTCTTTGTTTAGTAATTTAATATGCTTCATTTTTTCTTTACATCTCAGGCATGAGGGTGATGAAGCATTTTCCCAAATATACAAATTGAGTCCTGGGGTGGTATTCCACAAAGTTTTATTCAGAGTGGAATGAACGGAAATGAATTAGCATGGCTAAGGTAAGTCTATTAATTTCAAAGGGTCTGTTCTAAGTAAAACTTAGTTGGATACAACTCTAGGTTTCTTGAATGGTGGCTTTACACAAAGATGGTACTATTTAGACTTTGAACTCACTCTTTGATTCAAATATAAGAAATTTGTACTTGTAAGTTCTGGTCATTTGATTTCTTGAGAAGTGTTTGTGTCAACTACTCAATTGGTTCTTTGAATCGTTCAGTACTATTTCATACTGAATTGTGATTCAAGGATTGACAAATAAATTTCAAAAGCATAATGCAAAGTCTCTTGTCTGAATAAATATCTTTAGTCATGTGAGAATATGGATGGGCCTACAGGCAGCTGACATTCTTGGCTGACTTTCAGGGGGTGGAGAAAAGCAATTTCATCACTGTTCCACATTATCAAAAAATGTTGGAATGCAGATACAGACATCATCCTAGGGTCACTAGGCATGGCGTGTATTGATTCTGAAGCCTTCTTTTAACTGTTAAAAAAGCGAACAGTTGTCTCTATTCATCTTTTAGGCAAATGCATGCTTTCTAAATGTATATTGCAGATGCTTGTATTCTATCCCTTTCCCTTTGAACTCAAGTAAGAACTTCCCTGTCAGACATATTTCCTACTGCTGTATTCATTAATGGTGTATTTAAATCAACAGATTTAAATAATGTGTCTTTTCTCCTGGTGTGAAGCATTTTATACTGCTCTCTGTTTTACAATTTAAGACAATTATGTTCATAGAATCATAGAGTTGGAAGAGACCACAAGGGCCATCGAGTCCCAACCCCCTGCCAAGCAGGAAACACCATTAGAGCACTCCTGACATATGGTTGTCAAGCCTCTGCTTAAAGACCTCCAAAGAAGGAGACTCCACCACACTTCTTGGCAGCAAATTCCACTGTCGAACAGCTCTTACTGTCAGGAAGTTCTTCCTAATGTTTAGGTGGAATCTTCTTTCTTGTAGTTTGGATCCATTGCTCCGTGTCCGCTTCTCTGGAGCAGCAGAAAGCAACCTTTCTCCCTCCTCTATGTGACATCCTTTTATATATTTGAACATGTCATTTTAATATATTTTATAATGACTATGTGCCATCTTGGGGAAGCTTTTTTTGAATAGAGGCATAGATCTTCAAAATCATCATCAAAAAATAAATAAATAACATAGTTGTGGCATCCCCCTTTAAAAACATGCCCTGACTTTCATCAACATTTGAAAGGCAGTCACTTTTCTTGAAAGTTCAAACCTTTATTTCACAGCTTGCAGAGCCCTGCTGGCTGGGGCTGATGGGAATTGTAGTCAAAAACATCTGGGGGGCACCAAGCTGGTCTAAGTAGCTGCATTTGATTGAGTCCAATTGCCAGTAATTATCTACCAATTTGTGGCAGATGCTATGAGTGAGAGATAGGGAGGATTGTTTGTGACTCCTGACGAAGTAGGGAAGGGATGAGTGCTAGAACTCATTATTATATGTTATCCTTATAGCTAGAATATTGTATGGTGTTTATCAGCAAGTCATTTTCCCCCATGATAGCTAGTGTGATGATGGTACATGTGGATGTATAAGGGATGCATGAACACTGGTGTGATTCTTCCAGCGGGAAGGTTGGTGAGCGTGTGAGTGATTGGGACTGACCAGGATATGTTTGGGTGACATTGCTAGAAGGGAGCATTATAGTGGCAGGCCTACTTCTGTGATTGCTGGGGGAAGTGTACCCGGCTGCCCGCCCCCCTTTGCACCGGCCTGGGGGTAGGTAACATTGGATAATTGTTCCACTGTCCCCTGACAGTTATATTGTAGGGTGCCATAGAATAGAGTCTTTTCCCCAAGGCTTTAACATCTAAATGAAGCTGTTGGGGACAATATAGTATTGACATATGGCAAGGCAGGAGAGACACGAGAAACAATTGCAGCAGCAAACTGGCATATAGGATTTGATGAGAGCCTGTTTCTTCCCCGTCTCGCCCATGTCTCATCTCCATTTTGACTGTTATACCAGAGCAACATACCCCAGCATATCTGTGCAGTCATATTAGTGGCTCTCACACGGTGGTGGCATATCTCACATGCTGCCAGTGTAGGGAGGCAATCACCATATCCAATAGCCCCCCAGCCCATGTAGCTGAAGTATAGGATTGGGCCCTTAATATTATGTTCCTTTGTCCAAAGAAAAGTATGCATGTAGTATTGCCAAGTGTGATTAATAGCTGTACAATTATAGTGTACAATTGATCAATGGTTTCTGAGATCAGAACATACCTTTAAAAAGTGCAAGGAGGCAATGCAGATCTGTGGAAATTAACTGGAATTTTGCTGGGGGACTACTGTATGATCACACAATCTGCCTAGATTATAAATAAAATAAAATGAGCTTTAGAGAGAAAATGGGAAAAAGTGAGGTGCAACTGTGGCAGAGATGCGATGGGAAAGAATACTGACATATTTGGGTCTGCAAACACCGTGTAGCATTCCTGCTATTCACAAACCCATTTGGAGCCACCCCTGCATTATCCAACCGAGTGCCTATCAGTTACATCCAAGACCTTGCAAGGGCAGCCCTGCCATGAAACATCCCTCTCAGATGGTAGACTTTAGGCACCATTAAGGCAGGAAGGCAAACTCTACTCCATGGAATAATTCCCACTCAGAGGTTCTCCTGTCCAATGCCGCTGAAGCGACTAAGAACCGCACCATTGTGCCAGCACTCTCGCATAGCTCCTGCTGATCCCAAGGAGGCAAAAACTGCAGCAGAGAGAAAACGGTACAGCACTCGGCTTCCTAAAGTGGGCTGTTTTAGTGTCACCGACGACGATCCTGGTATCCTGTCTGCCTTAGCAGCAAGCCGGACCCTGATCATTTATTCAAGGGCCTTTGGAGAGCTAGTCCTCCCAGTATCGATTTCCAGAGGACCTGGCGCAAGGGGGAAGTACGCACACTAGCCTTGAACGGATGCCAGATCAGAAAACCAGACGTGGGGAGCGCGCCGCAGCTCCGTTCTTTGCGGCGGCTTCATGCACGTGGCACACGGAGTCTGTTGCCTGCTTACTAAGGAGATGTTCTGCAGCAGCACATTCGCCTCTTACCAGGCTGCAGCTTCCCTCCCCATTTCCGTGTGTGTGTGTGTGTGTTTGTGGATGGCTCTGCCTGCATGCGTATTTCAGCCAAGCGCGTGAGAAGCGCGTCCGCTGCCTTTCTGGGGCTGGAAGACCAGCGGAGCGCCTTCTTCCAAGACTGCACCCAGGCCCAGCCTGGGAAACCTGGGCGTTGGCTGGCAAGATGCTTCCCTCGCGCCAGGCCGCCGAAGAGTCCAAGAACGCAGCAAGACCTCTTCCCTGGGGCGATCAGTGGGAAGAGGAGGGAGGAGGAGCACTCCGCGTCCCAGGGAGGTGGGTGGGGGACGTGGCGCGCGCGTTCGCGGGGCCTGCAGCCGCTTGCGCGCCGCCGCCTCCTCCCCTTTCCTGCCTTCCTCGCGCGCCAGCTGGAGGAGCACAGGCAGCGACTTTTGCAGCTTTGCGGCGCCGCCTTGCCATCTTCTGGTGCAAGCCGGCTAGAACCGGCCTCAGCAGAAGCAGAAAGCAGCAGCAGCAGCAAAGGGGCGGCGGCGGCGGCCGCGACTCCACCTCCTCAGAAGGACAGGAACGCGCCTAAACGCTTCTCCTTCCCCGGGGCCGTCCCTTCCTATCCAAAGGATGCTGCCGCCGTCGCTTCTGCTTGCGGGATTGAACTAAGGGGAAGTGGAGAAAGGGGTGCATCTGCTCCAAAAGCGATTACTTTTATTCCCTTCCTAACACCGCAGCCCTACACGTCTAAGTAAATCTCAGCGGAGCTTGCTCTCCCAGATTAAGCTGGCGCACATTAATTAATTAGAATTTTAACTGTCACATTTATAATCTAGCAAGGAGCTCAAGGTGGCAGGCAGGCTTCTCAATCTCCCCATTTTATCCCCACAAAAACCATGTGAGGTAGGCTAGGCTGGCTGAGACAGTGACTGAACCAAGCTCACCCATGGTTCAGCTGCCTGGGGAGGATTTGAATCCTGTTTTCTCCCAGGTCCTACTCTGACATTCACTCGTGTGAACCACCAAGATCCGGCATGCCGCAGAATCTCCATAAGGAGGCTGGGAGGACTGGAGCAGTGTTGCCACCCCATCTCTTTCACTGACCCTTCCATTATGCCTTCTGAGGCTGCCGCCTTTAAGTTGGTGTGCAAAGCTTTGCCTGAGGATGGAGGTGGAGCGATGGGAGGGAAGCACCACCTGCCATATTCATAGTAAAGGGACCCCTGGCCATTAGGTCCAGTCATGGCCAACTCTGGGGTTGTGGCGCTCATCTCACATTATTGGCCGAGGGAGCCGGCGTACAGCTTCTGGGTCATGTGGCCAGCATGGCTAAGCCACTTCTGGCGAACCAGAGCAGAGCACGAAAACGCCGTTTACCTTCCCGCCGGAGCGGTACATATTTATCTGCTTGCACTTTGACGTGCTTTCGAACTGCTAGGTTGGCAGGAGCAGGGACCGAGCAACGGGAGCTCACTGTGTCGCGGGGATTTGAACCACCAACCTTCTGATCGGCAAGTCCTAGGCTCTGTGGTTTAACCCACAGCGCCACCCATGTCCCGCCATATTCATAGAAACCTAGAATTGAAGAGCCATAGAACTGGAAGGGACCACATGGGTCATGTAGTCCTCACCTTTCACTTTAGGCAGTGTTAATAGTTCTCTGCTCCGTTATGTGGTGGTTACTGCCTGGCCACGATTGAAATGATTGTGTATGTTACTCTCACTGCAAAATGGGGCTATTGATGGCTTCCTTCATACAATTGTTAGATGAGTGAGATCCAGGCTGGAAAGCACTTTGTAGAACCAATGAATGCTAATAGAGCAAAAGATTCATTCATTCATTCATTCATTCATTCATTAAAAATGGGTGTATTTCAGCCTGTCGCCCCAAACAAAACATGGAGGTACACTTTTGTTCTGAAGTCATTTGATCAATATTTAATATTAGATAGTATCCACTAATGGAGAACAAATGGGAACAATCCAAAAATGGCATCTACAAATATCAGAAGGTGCTCCCCTGAAGTTTGTCCATAGCTTTTAAGGGCTGATTGGATTAGGAGAAGTGAAGTCTGACCAAAAGCCTCATTGGGACCAAGTCTGAAATATAAAACCTCATCTCACATCTTGAGGAGAAGACCCAGAGAAGAGAGAAAAATAGGGAAGGGCAGGAAAGCCATTGGTGGTGTTTCTGTTTATGCGTGCCATATCAAACAGGAGGCAGAATATCATGGGGAAATAAAGCTTAAGCCTTTTACCCTATACCAGTCTGAGGCCAAAGCTGCACTTCTTTGTTTGGAACTATGTGCGTCTTAGTTAATGCAAGAAAATGTATTTTCCAGGTGTAGTAGTAACAAGGTGGAAGGAATGCATTGGTAATTTTCCCATCTTCCTCTTCTTGGTCTTGACTGTTCTCCTTCCCACTTTTGTTCTCCTTTGTGGCGCTGGACTCCACGTGTCAGACATAACTGCTGCAGGTATTCCTTGCAGCAAAAACCAAGTGTGTGTAGTATACCTGCATTTTTAAACATCTATGCACACATGCCAATATCTTGAGATTGGAATGGGGCTCCCAAGCCAGGGGCAAAACTAAGCGTTATATCACCCACCTCAAAGACCCAGTTTGGCACACACACCCAGGCACATTTGCATACACACCCACACAGGTTGGGAGCCTCAGTGGTGCCCCTCTGGAGGTGTCACAGGGCAAAAAAAACTGGCTAGCCCCTCCCCTTGCGTAGCTACGGCTCAGCCCAAGCATTAGTGTCTTTTTAAAAATGCAGTTTTGTTATCTACTATAGTGTGAAATGTTAACTGTGCTGTGTATGCTGTCTGTGTAAAAGACCTGTGAAACTGTGTCTGCAGAAATTATGTTTGTTACATGAAGTGTAGAGCCATTGTGCTGTTCTTATTCTTTCTACCTCTGTCTATCCATGGCTAATCTACTCTTCCTGCATTCCATCCTTTCTTAAATCTCACTCCTGCCAGATTGCCAGACATCCTTCAGCAAATAGCAGGGCTGGCCAGATCTGAATTTTCATTTGAGTGTCCCGTGTTGGCATGAAAAATGTGTGCCTTTCAAGAATGTTTCACCATTTGCCCTGCAATCTGTATGCCTTTATTAACCAATTTTAAAAGCCTCTATTTATATCCTTGTTCTTACAATACCCTGTGTGTCTGTGTTTTGAAATAGTAAAAGTGGTGAAGTGATTGGTCTCATTGTGGGAAAGTTATCCTTTCCCTCAATTTTTTCTCCAGCTTCATCCTTTAACCATATAGTTCTGTACTGGCTGTAAATATAACCACATATGTTCAAAAGCAATGTGGGGGAAGGTCTCTCCTGATAACCCATTTCCTCTGTGGGGTAGCCTTACATAAAGGGTGAATGTTGTGCTTACTGAGGATATAATTGCTCTCTCCCCACCTTCTTTCTATTTCAGACACTGCAATTGCTGGAAGCAGAGGAGGAGGAGGAGGAGGAGATGCTTTGAAGGGAGAAGTAGGTCAGTGTGTAGATGGCAGCTGCCTCTGATACATTGTGATGCTAGGAGGAAGGATGCAGATGGGGAAAGAAGGGAATGGCGGGAAGGGAACCTAAGCCAAGCTTGCAAGGGAGGCTTCAGTAGCAGCAGGGGAGGAGGAGATAGTGAGGGTAGCAGTTGCAGGGTGGGGACTCTTCCTGAAAGCTGATTGCACAAACAGCAAACACTCCCTTTCCCCTCCTCCACTTTCTTTCCTCCCATCCGCATTGCTTGCTTCCTCCTTTTGGGAAGTACCCTATCTGAGAATGAGAAAAAAGGCTGCCACAGTCAGTTACAAGTCCTCGTTACTATTGCCTGCCTGAATCAGAACTGATCACAATGAAAGATTGCTTAGAATGCACTTGGTTTTCCTGCACTAAATGTGAGAATGGAGAAACTGCATAGGTGAAACCAATGAGGAACTGGAGGAGACAATGGGGGAGAGAGAGGATTCCAAATGATGATGGAATAGGAAGAAGCATGGAAGGAAAGGAAAGGAAGTGACAGCTTTTAAAAGAGGCAAAAAGGAATCAAGATGAGGGGGAAGCTGTGGGGGATGGTGAGAAGAATAAATGGAATTCAGAGCAGAAATAGAGGGAGAGAGGGAAGATAAAATGAAGCATGGGACACAGAATTGAAGAGAGTCCTTTGTGCAAACAATCTATTTTTTTCAAATAGATTTTTTCAAATTTCAAAATATTCCAAAATGCACCATAGAGTGCTCCCTGCTTTTTCACTTTGCTATGATGCACATGTTCTGAGGCACCTAATTCCAAAAGTTTCACTGCATGTCTTGGAGCTAGCCGGTCAGGGATGGTATCTTCTTGTTCTGGCTCACACAGTGTTCCCAGTACCGTTAGACCTTCCCACTGCACCATTCCTGGAGCATTTAAGCTGCACCCCACTCAGCCAGCATTGCCAGTTCTGACCTGAAGGTCATATTGTCACATTTCCTTATTGCGCACATCTCAACTCTTTGCACATTTTCGCATCACCAGCACAGGCTGTTTTGCATTAGCTGGTGCAAAGAAGCATGCAGTTGTGGAGCATGGGTCATACCACAAAGGAAACACAGTAGTTCTGCCTTCCAAGCCGTATCCTATGTTCTGAGATGTGCCTCTCTGGCAAAAGTGCTCTTGCTGCTGTTCTTTTCTTCCTGTGTGCTTCTGTTCGCTGCACCTTTGCTTTAGATACAGCAGTCAGTGGCAAGAGCCTGTCTTTTGGCTCTCTGTCTCAAAGCCCAGTTCCATCTACCCAGCCAAAGATAGAATGGCGCCGTCTGCACACATGCGCCCATGCACGCACGCACACACACACACACACACACATTCATCCCTCTCCTTCCCACCCTGATGCTGACAGTCTTTTCTTCTGCTCCTCCCCTCTCCAGCCTTTTCTTTCTGCAGTGCTCCCAGCCTTTACTGCAGTGTAATCCATCACTCACAAGGTCTGGAGGGGTGGGGTGGCTAGAGAGCATAACTATTCACTGACTACAGGGAGAAGAAAGACTTTCAGAATGCAGAGCCTTCAGAAGCAGAATTCGCCAGCCAACAGGCTTTTTGAGATATTTAATTTATTTAGTTTCTTTGTTTTCTGGCATGGGAGGGTGGGGTGGGCTGGGGGAGAGAAAGGTTGCTGCCAACATTCCAGTGAAGGTGACTGAAAAGAAACCAAGGAGACGGGGAAAGCAAGAGACAGCAGCAAGGAGCACAGAGGAGAGTTGTGAGAAAGATGAACAGAGGCAGACAAAAAGAAGAAGAGGGATGTTAAGAAGGGAAAGAGAGCAGCCATGGTGGAAGCGGGAAAAACCAAAACGGAGAGCAGCAGACACAGCCAGAAAAATGTGGGCAACACTTGGAAAGTGTGTTGAGCCTAAAGAAAGGAAAGACGCAGAAAACTTTTCAGCAGGGAGAACTGCTTAAAGATGAAGGGAAAGGGATCAGGGAAGGGAGATACGAGCACACAGTTTTAACTTTAAAACGTTTGAGTAAACATTTGCACACAAGCAGCACATTTTGAGCTGCAAATTGCCCCAATTTTGAGCCCAGTCCTGGGAGAGGTTGAGGACATTTCAAAGGCTGTTGCAATGATGAATAAGGATAGCTCAACATATTAGTTGTCGTTCCCAAGGAAAGTTTCCATGATTATTGTCACACAGTGCAAGCAGAGGGAGGCACCTCACCCCCCCCCACTCCCCAGAAACCTATAGTTTCTTCCATTGACTGAGCAATTGTGAGCCAAAGAAATTGTGTGTTCTGACTTGCAGAGCACAGTTTATTTCCTGATACCTGAATAAAATTGAAAGTATCTTACATTCATCAGTGTCCAATGTTGCTCTAATAATGCTAAATGGAGGTGTAATTCATGGTACTGTAGTGAATATGTGTTGTGCCCTCAAACTGTAAAGTAAAAAGCTGGGGGGGGGGGGGAAATAAAGACACAGCTGAGCCTTTGTCCAAGTTTCAATCATTTCTCCACCTACAGGTTACTAACCCATGTATCATCTTGCAAAAATGTGGGTGTTTATTTGTAGAAATTTACCCAATCAGATAACAGAAGATTGTTGATGCCTTAGCTCAGAAATACTAACTACGGCAGGAATAGCTAGCAGTGTATTGCATTTTGTGTTGTGAAAACAAGAGTTCAGGTGTGTGGGACATTTTGCTAAGAGGGTAAAACCCTGTACATTGCTGGAGTTGCTTCCTGGACATATAAACTTCCAATCTTTTCTGGTTGAACTGTGTTTTGACCTTTCATGCAAGTAAGGAACTAGGAACCAGGAATCATAAATATATACCATTTTTTTTGCAATGGGTCTGAATGTGGGAGGAGCTGAAGCCGACCTTTCAAAAGTTGAATCAAAAGTTGAAAGTAATACATGCTTGGGAAGATAGCTGTATCTGTTGTCAGAAAGAAGTGAGCAAGATTTGAAGGAAGACTTGTTTATGTCTCTGTTTCTCTGCAACAATCCAGTTAGTCACATGGAACAAAGAAGTTCTGTGCTCTCTTAAAGTATTAACACAGCACTTTTCTTGAATTCTTCTGGGCGGGTCCTGGTGTGCTGGTCCCGGGGGGAAGGTTACCATTGGCGTAGTCAAAGTCCGTTCCTGGGTCACTAGCCTGGAAACAGTTCACAAGGAGCGGGGTGAGGTCCGAAGCAGGAAGCCAGGCGGGGACAGGAACACTGGAGGGTCAGATCTGGGTCCGGGCAGGAGCAGGTACTCAACGACGTTGCTCCCACAACCTGGGACCGGGCTGACTGGCCTTTATCTTCTCTGAGGCCAGGGGTGGTCCCGGCCCCCAGGAGTCTCGCCTCTCCTGGCCTTAAGGCGAGCACTCCTCCTGGGAGAAACCAGTTCCCTCTGCCTCTCTGCCCTAAGCCTCTGAAGTTCAGGAGAGGCTGGGGAGTTACTGGACCCAGGGGGAGACGCACCTTCCTCTGGCAGGGCTGGGAGAGGCGCACCTGTAGGCACTGTGTCCTTAATCACCTCCGAAGCTAGAGTGGAATCACCTGGTGCCTGCACCACAGGTGCAGGCGCTTCAGATCCAAGGCCCCGCCCCAGCTCAGCTGGCCCTGGAGGCAGGGACTCTTGCGCAGGCTGGGGTTCCTCCGGTTCCGCCTCTGAATCGGATTCTCAGGCCATCACACCTGGTCACTTTCAAGACTTGCCAGTGCAAGTTGAGGGCTCAGGAACTAGCAAGAGAGTATTGTTGAGTGTCTGGAGATCATGTATTGTAATTGTTCCATTGCTTCCGGACATACATATAGTGGTACCTTGAGTTACATACGCTTCAGGTTACAGACTCCACTAACCCAGAAATATTACCTCAGCTTAAGAACTTTGCTTCAGAATGAGAACAGAAATCGTGCTCAGACGCGTGGCGGCAGCGGGAGGCCCAACCAGCTAAAGTGGTGCTTCAGGTTAAGAACAGTTTCAGGTTAAGAACGGACCTCCGGAATGAATTAAGTACTTAACTTGAGGTACCACTGTATTCTGGATGTTGTGTCTAAGAAACTCTTGTTCCTCCATAGGATTCCATGGGATTCTATTTATTTATTTTGTGAGATATATTATATTGCTTGATTGTAGAGAAAATCTCAAAGTGGTTTACCACAAAAAAGACAAAATAATCTCCCAGGCTTTTTAACATCTACATTGTACTACTGGGTGAAGTTGTTCAGAGATTTGGAGTCCAGTAGCATCAAAATGCTGATGACACTCAGCTCTATTTCTCCTTTTCATCATGTTGAGGTGGGGCATTTGTCACCCTTAATGAGTACTTGGTCAGTGGTGGTCCAGACGAGGATGAATAAATAGTTCAACCCAGACAAGAGTCAATACAGAGATGGTGGTGGTAGGCTCAGTAAACAGGTTGGTTGCGGAAATAATCTTCTCTTCATAGAATCATAGAATTGTAGATTTGGATGGGACCTTGAGGATCATCTAGTCCAACCCCCTGCAATGCAGGAATATGGGAATTGAACCTGCAACCTTGGCATTATCAGCACCATGCTGTAACCAACTGAGCTATTCAGGGTTCATGGCGTTGCATTTGTCCTTTAGGGATCATGTTCACAATTGGGAAGCACTTCTGGGCTCAGCATAGTTCCAAGATGCTCATGTAACCACTGTGGTCTGGAGTTCTTTCCATCACCACTGGATAATAGTCCCGTTGTTCCTGTTGCTAGGTTAGGCTCTAGCTCTGATACAGTCAATGCGATATAGCCCTCCAGATGTTGTTGGACCACAGCTCCATTGTCCCTAACCATTGTCTATACTGGGACTGATGTAGCCTGCAACCTGCGGAAGGCTTCCCCTGAGGCATCTATGGTCATTCTTGTATTGATGACTTCCATGGCTTAGAGATTCTGCTGTGACTGCTCTTGAAGACAGTTCAGAAGCTTCAGCTGGTTGAGAACCTGTCTGCTAAAGGGCTGAAGGCATTGTAAACACACAACCACCATTTTGAAACATCTTTATTGGCTGCCAGGCTCTTCCTGCGTTCAATTCAAGGTTTTGGCCTTCATCTTTGAAGCCCAGTCTTGCCTATTTCAGGAAGCATCTTATCTTGTATGAGCCTCAGCAGGCCTTAAGATCTGCCAACCAAGTCCTTTTTTCTGGGTACCATAAATTGTGGCTTTAGTCTTTTTCTGTTCCTTAAAGCTCTGTTCCACTGGAGATTCAGCAGACACACACTCTCCCCTCTTTTTCACCATTCCCTCAGCAATTAGATTTTCAAAGCTTTGTTACTTGGCTTATGCTGTTGTTCCGTTTGATTGGCTTAGGCTTTCTGCTGTTTGGTTAGACTTTTTGCATGTTGGAACTTAGATTTATTTTTTAAGACTTGAATTGTACATTGTTAGTGTAAACTTCTTTGCCTGGAAGGGCATCTACAAAGGCAGCAACTAAACAAATAATATCTAAATAGTGAGCTGGTGTAGAATTGTGTGTGGCGGTGGGGAGGGAGTGACTCAGTTATGGATCAATGAAGCCCCCCATTTGAGCCTCACCTTTGCCCTGAATTCACCAGGATGCCTTATGCAAGCCCCACTTAGCCACATCTTCCCTTGCGCAATGTGCTGACAATAACGCCCACCTTCCTTCCAAAACTGTTGTAAGGATTGCAGCAAGGGGACGGCTTTGATCCAGCAAACAGTGAACATAACTCCACTTGCGGAATGGGACTTTACCCAGCTCCCTCCTCCATGCTACAGCTAGCTCCCTGTGCTGCCCCAGGGGACTCAGGGGAATGTTGTGAGAGGTGATGCGAGGGAGCTGCAAATGGAAATAGCGGGTCACGTTACCCCTCCCCAGGCAGGCAGAAGCACCTTGACTCTTGCTAGGGCCTCTTTGGATCTAGCCCAGGGTACGTGAAGTGCCCTGAGCACTTGGAAGCACTCTGGAAAGCTAAGTATTAAATAAACCAAGGTGTGTGAGCGAAATGCAGCCAACAGGAGGAGAGCCAAGCGCTGCTGTTCTTCCTCTCCCTTCCTCCCGCATCTCTCTCCACACAGACATCTATATGAATTGGGGAGGTGGTGGGGGTGGCCCAGTCACCTCAGGCAGCCGAGTCTTTGTGTCGTTCTGAACAGGATATATACGCCTCACAACAACACCTCATTTCAATAAAGCTTGAGCAAGAGAATGTCCAGATGGGGTAAAATCTATCTTAATTAGTGGGAAAGATGTGGATTTTCGGCTACAAGCATCAAAATTGTATTTGGCTAGTCCAAGAGGGCAGAAGCCTGGGTCCGTCCCCCCTCCTAATATCCCTTTCAAAGGCTGTGGGGGTTACAGTTCAAAACAGACCCTCATATTTCAGAGCATCTTTCTGAGTCCTTAACAGCACACATTTTCAGTCTGATCTGGGGATCCACACAAAATAAAGCGTGGGACATGATGTTCATACTAAATTCTAATTCATGGGCATTGACTTTGGGTGCTTTCTTTGTCGGACGTCAATCTTCCGTCATCCCTGACCACTGACCATGCTTGTTGGAGTTGAACAACATCTGGAGGGCCACACAGGTGTCCCCATTCCTGGATTGGGGGTTGAGCTCCTAAACAGATAAGGGCTGCACTGTTATTGTTTAAACTCAAGGTGAGACTTGGTGTGGCTATCTTGACTGATGTTGTGGAGCTTCCTGTCAGCTGTGCTATTTCTGAAGCACAGTAAATACACTGGAGGAATGAGAACCATGCGTTCTACATCTCTATCATAGAATCGTAGAGTTGGAAGGTGCCCAAGGGTCATCTAGTCCAACCCCCTGCAATGCAGGAATCTCAACACATGGTCCCCCATCGGATTTGAAACCATATTAGACCCTGCTTAGCTTTGCAAGTGCTCTGGCACTTTTATTACCACAAGGAGGTTTCCTTGTTATTTATTTAACAACATTTATATGTGACTGTTCAGAAAACATCTAAGGGGCTTAGGTAAAGGTAAAGGTAAAGGACCCCTGACAGATAAGTCCAGTCGCGAACGACACTGGGGTTGGGGTGCTCATCTCTCTTTGTTGGCTGAGGGAGCCGGCGTTTGTCTGCAGACAGTTTTTCTAGGTCATGTGGCTGGCATGACTAAGCCGCTTCTGGTGAAACCAGAGCAGCGCACGGAAACACCGTTTACTTTCCCGTCAGAGCGGTACCTATTAATCTACTTGCACTTTGACGTACTTTCGAACTGCTAGGTTGGCAGGAGCAGGGACTGAACAACGGGAGTTCACCCCGTCGTGGGGATTCGAACCACAGACCTTCTGATCAGCAAGCCCTAGGCTCAGTGGTTTAGACCACAGCATAAAAATATAAAAACATAAAAACTATTGCTAAAAATGGTTAAAGACAAATATATAAAATAGTCAAAAGAAACAGTAGCCAAAAAGAAATAAAGCGCATGGGTGTAGTATTAGGAATGGGCCAAGCCCTCTGCTAAAGTGGGAGTAGACAAATTGGAGCAGGTGCTTATGACGAGCTTCCATCTGCCACAGAAATTGCAGGTCACCAATTGTTATTTGTTTCTTTTTAAAGTGTTTAATGACGGCATCGATGGGATCCACCACAGCCTGTTACTTTGAAAAACTGCTCTGCAAAAGTGGGTTACATGGACTGTGTTTCTCCCTGTGTGATCTTGATACAAGAGGAGGTTTGACGACATCGGCTGCCAGATCAAGCTGCAGCTGCAAAACGGACACAGGCAAGTGAGAGATACCTGAGCATTCTAGATTTTAGCAGTGCTCCCATTTTTAAAATGTGCTGAGCGTAATTCCGGTTAGGAGTGAATCGTGCTTGGGAAAGTAATGGCACTAAACAAACTTGAGGCGTATAAGGTTAATAATCTCCGCTGGTATCAGAGGCTCAACAAAGGAGGAGATGAAACTGCTGGAGGCCATGCCATTGTGTGGGATTCAGTTAAGTGAGCTTTGTGACCCAAGAACTGGTGACCTCGCCCACAGTGACTTAGCTGAACACACAGTTCTTACATTATTCACACCGGTGCGCTCAGACACTGCGCTGCAGCTCATTAATGCCTAATCACTGATATGTAACTTAATGCAGGTTTAGCTTATGAGCGCAGGACAATGAAGGAGGGAGAACAGAAGGAACATGCAGTTAGTACCTGTACAGTTTTTCTACTCTTAAAAGTTCCTCAAGCATGCAACAAAAAACCTCCCAATTTGGACGCAGAAAGCATCGCGAAACTTGGGACTGGCAGTAGCAAAACCACTAGACCCCCTTGGATCAACCAGGGTCCCAGTCAAAAGTATTGCCAGGGCCAGCCCACTCATGAGGCAAGGTGAGGTGACTGCCTCAGTCGGCAGGATCCACAGAGGCAGCAGATCTGGGCTCCAAGGAATGCATTGCCCACTGCTGCAGCTGGCATGGTTAACAGTGATGGCTGTGGCTTGCTCCTTGCAGGCCAGATCATCCTCTTCCAAACTGAAGACACTGCTGGTCTTGTCCTACCCTTGCTCTTGATGTAGATCTTTATTACACCATTGTTCCTGATATAGATCTTTATCAGAGGTGGACCTTGGTAATATGGCGCCCTGTCTGTGGACAAACGCTAGCTCCCTTGGCCTGTAAAGCAAGATGAGCGCCGCAACCCCAGAGTCGTCTGCGACTGGACTTAACTGTCAGGGGTCCTTTACCTTTTGGGACAAGGTTGGCGCTGTGGTCTAAACCACTGAGCCTCTTGGGCTTGCCGATCAGAAGGTTGGCGGTTCGAATCCCCGTGACGGGGTGAGCTCCCATTGCTTGGTCCCAGCTCCTGCCAACCTAGTAGTTCGAAAGCACGCCAAAAAGTGCAAGTAGATAAATAGGTACCGCTCCATCAGGAAGGTAAACGGCGTTTCCGTGTGCTGCTCTGGTTTCGGTGTTCCATTGTGCTAGAAGCAGCTTAGTCATGCTGGCCACACGACCCAGAAAAACTGTCTGCGGACAAACACTGGCTCCCTTGGCCTGTAAAGCGAGATAAGCGCCGCAACCCCAGAGACGTCTGCGACTGGACCTAACTGTCAGGGGTCCTTTACCTTTACCTTTTGTGCCAGGTGAAATATACTCAGAGTCGCAAAGTGATTTCATGCTCTTTATTCAGCTCATAGTGGTGAGGAGAAATGAATGAATGTCCCCTCAAAGTATCTGCTTTATATACATTATTTACACAATGGGCTGCACATGATTGGCTAATTCTGGAATTCTACTGTAAGCCAATCAGGTTGTGGATTCACTTCTATCTGGAGCATGATTGGGTGGTTCCTGCCAACCAATCATATTGCTGCATTGTTCTAGGACCAATCAGACTGCTGCATTCTGAATCCTATTGTTCTAGGACCAATCAGACTGCTGCAATTTGGATCCTATTGTTTTAGGACCAATCAGACTGCTGCAGTTTGGATCCTATTCAACTCAGTACATAACATCAGGCCAAAATTCGGCACCCACCACACTAGCCCTCATGCCACCACTCCAAAGCTGGGCAAGCGCTAACTAGGTTTTGGGAAGGAGGCAAAAGGATTCTAGGATCTGTCAGAGCCCTCACACCTCCCTCCCAAAGCCCGGCGCTTCCTAGGTTTTGGGAAGAAGGATGGAAGGCGCCCTGTGCGGGGGAACTGGTTGTGCTGCCCTAAAGCTGCCTCTGTCTTCACTCGCTCCATTTAACAGAGATTCAAAACCCCATCAAAATTCCAAAGGTACAGACCAGTTATTGCTATGGAACAGGGGAGCCATGCCCAGGGAAGGAACTGTGCATTAGATGTGCAGGAATGAACAGCTGGTGAGAGGAAAATTCTCTTGTCAGTAACATGAACCAAAACAGCTGAAAACAGAATGGAGTCTCCTACATTGATGGTCTGAATATGAATGCAGACATTTCTTGGAGTTCCTGGGGGTGGGGGAAGCGATTCTGGGAATTCCAGAAATTTGCAGCTTACGGAAGGAAAAACATCCAGGGTTTGGGCAACTGAAGATTTGTCTCCAGCATCTAGGCAAGGGACTGTGGTCTAGAAAGCAGGGTCCTGTCAGGATACTGCTGAGGGCAGCGGAACTCAGCTGACCTACGATCTCCTGCAACTAACACAGAGAACTGCATATTTTGAGGAACTGTGCAATGTAAATGGAGGCCGCTTGAAAATGTGGTTTCTTTGCTGCTATCTTGCAGCTCCCTCCAGTGTTTACAATGTGCAATGGCACCATTTGCCAGCTTTTTAGAGGGGGAAAGAGCCAGGATTTAAGAAAACAAAGACGTCAGTTTAACATTCAGATTTCTGATGCCAAAAAAGCAAGGAAATGGCTAGGCTATGGCTCCCTCTTAGACTTTCACCCTATCTTAGCGGTAACATGCATTCTGTATAGCCTCACAATATTGTTTTTGCCTACAACGCCACTCAAGTCCTCTTCTGCATTTCGCAGCAACACTGAAGCCAGGTTTATGCAGGTGCAGCCCAAGCCATTTTTATGCCTGAGGCGAAGGCCATTCTGTGCACAAAATCCGACTAGGTTGGTGATTGAATTTTACTTCAGCACTGGTGGCAGAGCAGGGTCCTCTACTGGGGCAGCAAGCTAGCTTAGGGGCTGCAGGACGCATCACACGGCACACATTTCTAGCCACTTTCTACTCCTCAAAATTTGCCACCTGAGGCAGCTGCCTCATTCTGCCTCATGGAAGGGCTGGCCCTGGGTTCATGGTATGTCAATATTTTATAAGTATCGTCACATTCTAAGCTTTCAGTTCTGACATAGTGGCTGCTTCAAAGCTTGCCACAAACTAGAGATAGCTCTACATTTCAACAGGAGATAAATACAGCAGATCTGGGTTGTTGTCCATTGTTGGTGACAATGGGCCCTGTTTCTTCCTTCCAAAGGATCTTTCAGGGAGACCATAGCTGGAGGAAGTGTTGGGGCAGCCTCAGTTCAGATCTATTTGCATGCCAAGCAACCAACACCACCTACGGAATGGGGCAAAAAGCTCTGAAATAAAGACACAGATTACAATAGTGTCTCTTGGTCTCATGAATGTACATCTCTCTGTGCTCTCTTTCCCCTGCTAACATGGCTGCAGGAATGGGTTAAAATAGAAAAGAACCAAAGCTGGTAGGGAGAAAGGGGCTGGAGATAGATGAAGAAACCGTGTGTTTTCATGCACATTCCCACCATTTGGTGGCCATTTCATTATCGACTTGCAAAGCTAGGATTGCCAACTTTTGAAATAAAGGCTGGGGGTGGAGTCCAACACCAAACCTGCCTCATATACAGAAAGAACAAAATCATACTGGATACCTTAGTTGGTTAGAGTGTGGAGCTGATAACCCCAAGGTTTCAGGTCTGATCCCCGTATGAGACAACTGCATATTCCTGCATTGCAGGGGGTTGGACTAGATGACCCTCAGGGTCCCTTCCAAGTATACAATTCTGTGATTTCTATGAAAATAAGATGTGTGTGTGTGTGTTTGATGGAGAGAACAACTTTGTCCATTGTTTGTCTTTCAACAGACCTCAACGCAACCCCCCACCCAAATCATTCCCCCTCTCTCAGCCATCCTACAAAGCACACTCATAAGCTTGGGTTCCCCAGGCCTGAGAGTCTTACTCCAAATAATGTCATATGATGATGCCTTCTTATCAGTGCTTATCACTTTAAACTTGAGAAACTTGTGTAAACATTGCAAATCCCATTTCTTTAGCCTCAGACTCAACAAGGTAGGTGGATTTGCTAGTAGGGTCATGCCATAAAATCTTCAGCTTTCCCTTCACCTTCCCTTCACCTAAAAGATCTTTCATTTTTAAATACATACGCAAACATGCACTTTCTGTTGTGTTGAGCTGCTAGAGACGCTAAATTAAATGCAGAAGTCTCCCCTCCCAATCTGCACATTCTGTCCTTTACTCTCTTCTCCACTTCCCCTGCTATACAGTCTGAAGTCCCTGGGGCAAGGTCCCTCCCATGTCTTAGGAGCCAGCTAAAGGGAGGATGTTTAGCTTTTTAAGCATCTGGCTTAGGGACCATCAGCTGATGTCATCACACTCCTTGCCAGCTGATTGACTGACTGCCAGGCCCTCCATCTGTCAGCCGTCTAAAGCAATCATGCATCTTTATCATAGGCTTTTCTTTCCCATGTGTTATTTTTCTGGCCTTGCTTTCTCTGACTCCATGGCATGCAGAATAATACAGGACCTTTCTACCACCAACTACCCTGTGGTAAGGACCCTAGTGACTTTTAAATACATTGTTTACTACTTGGAAGTGCTTGTATACTGAAAAGCAGGATATAAATAATTGTAAACTAACCAACAAAGGTCCGTACAGTTAAAGCTATGGTTTTCCCAGTAGTGATGTATGGAAGTGAGAGCTGGACCATAAAGAAGGCTGATCGCCAAAGAATTGATGCTTTTGAATTATGGTGCTGGAGGAGACTCTTGAGAGTCCCATGGACTGCAAGAAGATCAAACCTCTCCATTCTGAAGGAAATCAGCCCTGAGTGCTCACTGGAAGGACAGATCCTGAAGCTGAGACTCCAGTACTTTGGCCACCTCATGAGAAGAGAAGACTCCCTGGAAAAGACCCTGATGTTGGGAAAGATTGAGGGCGAAAGGAGAAGGGGACGACAGAGGATGAGATGGTTGGACAGTGTTCTCGAAGCTACCAGCATGAGTTTGACCAAGCTGCGGGAGGCAGTGGAAGACAGGAGTGCCTGGCGTGCTCTGGACCATGGGGTCATGAAGAGTCGGACACGACTAAACGACTATAAACAGCAACAACAACAAATACTACAATTGCTTACATGCACCCATACTTCCTCTTGGGTCTTTCACCCCCAATCTTCTTTAACCACCACCTGGGTATGGGGGGCACTGAATTGCAGGACATCTTGAGGGCAGTGCCCACCTAGTTGCACACTTGGCCTGCTTTTTGTAGGGTTCCAGCCTCATATAACTCTAGCATGTTTGAATCTAATTTGTGCATGAAATGGTCAAACAATAGGGTAAGCTGTTCTGCTAGGCTTAGCCTATGTCATCACTTCCCACCTTGTAAGGAAATGGGCCACTGAGCCTTCGTTATCTCTTTCTCTCCATGCAATTTCCAGCATGTAAAGAACTCTGAGCTGGACATTCCAGCACATGGCTTTAATCAGCCTTTTTTTGTTTCAGACCAGAATGGAATTAATGTTTTTCCTCTACCAGTAGTTCAGAAACTTCTACCTTCTATAACTAAGCAATGTTTTGACTGCCTATGCATCTTTTATGACTGCTGTGTGGAAAAGCACATGAACTTGGCCTTTGATGAGTTTTGTAAGTAAACTGTTTTATGACTTACCAAATATGTGGTCTATCTCTATGATAGGGAAGTGGGATAGCTTGGGAAGAGCTTTTAAAGGGGGACATTTTGGGGCAGAAGGGCATATTTAAAAGGTTTTAGAGCCTACATTTCCATGCTTTAACATTTAACATGTTTTGTGATGCTAAATCTCTGTTAGGGTTCTCTCACTAAAGAGTACTTGCCCCAAACTTAGGTCTTGGCTTCCAGGATTCCAACACTTTCCCTACATCCTTTCATTAGGCTTAGATCACCATGTGGTGACACATAGTTTGGCAGGAGAGAGGTGAGTATATACTGCATTTAGGAGCCATGCTTAGGATTGACCTTTGCAACAGACTGGCTCTTTTCAAAATGATTTTATTACATACTTGGAATTTACCAACAGAACAGAGCAAGGCTAATCTTCTAAAAATGCTTCAAGAGTTCCTTTCCTGCTTAAATATGCACAAGATTGTAGTCTGCAACTTTAAGCTTTGCAAGAGTTGATCATTAGATTTACAGTGCCAGTCTAGGCATGTCTACTCAAAAGTGAATCACATTGAGTTCAATGGGATTTACTTCCATATATGACAGGCGTAGGCAGCCTTCGGCCCTCAGATGTTTTGGCCTACAACTCCCATGATCCCTAGCTAACAGGACCAGTGGTCAGGGATGATGGCAACTGTAGTCCAAAACATCTGGAGGGCTGAAGGTTGCCTATGTCTGATATAAGAGAATATTCTGAGGATACATGTGTATTTGGCTATATTGCTTTGTATTTGGAATACTGTATATACATATATATTTAGCTACTACTGGTTTTGCCACAATTTTCTAGGATTGTGTTCTGCAGGGGAGCCTTAGCATTGCAAGATGTTGGTTATTATAATTTACGGTAATTGCACAGTGAAAATCTGCACTCCACTGTATCAGTATCACTATAGAGAATTGGGCATGAAAGACCAAGGGAAATTATGAATGTATGGCCTTGAAGGCTAATTCTAAGATAGCACAAACCATTTCTAAGAACATGATCTTTTGGAACTCCTTGCCTACTGAGATCAAACAGATGTCTTCACTGTACTCTTTCTGATGCCTGCTAAAAACATTCTGGTTTAGAGAAACCTACCTAGATGCTTAGAAAGTTGAAATAACTTTAATCTGTTTCAGTATCCTAACTTTTGCATGTTGCAAAGTAGGGTTGTGAATTTTTTCTTGATTTTTCTTGGGTTTTTGTGTGGGTGTTTTATCTTTTATCTTTATGCTGTGAACTGCCCTGAGATCTACAGAGAAGGACAGTATGCAAATTTAATAACTCATAATATATATATAAACCGCTTTAAAGTTTTTTGCAGTGAAGTGGTGTATACATTTTATGAAACAAAACAACAAAAAGACTGTATAATATGTTTTCAGCTTAAGTGCCATGGAAGTTCAGGTGGGAAACTTGCAGTTCCCATGCTTCTTGTTACATGAGTGGTTTTGTTAGCACATTTCTAAGCAAACAATTTTTTACCCTTATATTTTCCTCGTTTTATTTTTTTCCAGAAAATTGGTTAAGGGTGCAACCCTGTACAGTGTACACATTTATATCTGAGTAAGTCTCAGCAAACTCAATGATACTTTGTTCTGTGGAGACGAGAAGCTCTGCTGCAGCAAGGAGGGAGAAAAATTAACTACATTGTAGTTATAGAAAAGCATTTGCATCGACCCTGTAAGGTCGGCCATTTAAGTGTTGCTGGCATCTGTCTCAAAAGACAATGAAGTGCACCTCCGGGAGTGAAGTCAAACTGCTGTATTAGCAGTATCAAAGTGACCTCCCCAGGCTGCAAGCCTGGGCATGTTTGTAAGATGGCCCTGGGCATCTGCTCTCGGCCTCACTGATGTGGTCCAAAAGAAAGCAGAGCAATACGTTTCTGAGCACAATTCAAAGTGTTGGTGCTGACCTTTAAAGCCCTAAATGGCCTCGGTCCAGTATACCTGAAGGAGCGTCTCCACCTCCATCGTCCTGCCTGGACACTGAGGTCCAGCGTTGAGGGCCTTCTGGTGGTTCCCTCGCTGCAAGAAGCCAAGTTACAGGGAACCAGGCAGAGGGCCTTCTCGGTAGTGGCGCCCTCCCTGTGGAACGCCCTCCCACCAGATGTCAAAGAGAACAACAACTGCCAAACTTTTAGAAGACATCTAAAGGCAGCCCTGTTTAGGGAAGCTTTTAATGTTTAATAGGTTATTGTATTTTAGTGTTTTGTTGGAAGCTGCCCAGAGTGGCTGGGGGGACCCAGCCAGATGGGCAGGGTATAAATAAATTATTATTATTATTATTATTATTATTATTATTATTATTTGGCACCAGCTGGAAGGAGATGTCATCCAACTGTCTTAGGGACAAATCCACTCTGTATTTGTGTAAGGTTTACTTCTTAGCCTTTTCTTCTCCTGAAGATATCCCACAAGGCAGAGGTTTTAGGATCAGAATTTTCCTTCACTGCCCTTCACTTCCTTCTGCAGCATTCGCAGAAACTGCCTTTTTATCTATTGGACCCAGTCTGAGCCTTGTCAACTCAATCTGCTGGAGCCTGTCTTTGCATGTAGGAGAACCCACTCACTGTGGGTTTGAGAGCCATCGGCCACCATCACCATGCAAGGTTGCCACCTTACTGCACCTTATGGACAAGCAGGCACACAAGATATTTTGATGCCCAAGGCAGAACATCCCTAATGGCAACTCTTTTTGTGGCATTTAAAAACAACAATAATAAACTAGGCTATTGACAATTTGCTGCTCTGTGGTGGTACCTCCAATTCTTCTGCTTCAGCAGTTATGTTGCTTCACCCTACCTAACGGTCAGGCTGGCCTTGAGGCCAGGCTTGGGTTTACTGGAATGCTTCTTTCCAGGAAAAAGATACATTGTGTTGGGGAGAATTCGCACGGGAAAATAAGCGTTGCTTCATCCTCTTCAGGGCAAAATGAAGCAGATTATGCACTTGCATGACAGACGGTGGGACTCCATCTCTGGCTATTCCTCATCCGAAGGGAATAGGAGGTGCCGATTCCTCTCGAGCTACAATAAACTCAGTGAGGTCATGGGACAGTTTTTTTCCTCCCCCTCTCCTCATTCCAACTGCATGATGACACTAAATCCTACTACTACTTTGCTGAATTGAATTTTGAAGGCAAGCCAAAAGAGAACGTTTTCTGGGACTGGGAGCGGCTAGGCACTTTGGCCAAGCTAGGGGGACCAGCTGAAGGGAGGAGACTCTGTCCACAGTGCAAAGGAACCGAGTGCCTCAATGACAGTGAAGGGAAGGAGTTGTGTCTCAATTTTTTATTTTTTCGCAGAGGGGGATTTTGTAAAGACATCTTTCTAAGCGAGCAATCGACATAGTAAGTGGGTACAAGACAGCACATAGATGTCGGAAGGTTAGAAGAGAAGAAAGGAAAGACAGAGTTGTGTTCCGTTAGAATTATTTTGAATTGTGTGGTTATCAGGTAGAGCAAGCAAGCAAGCCTTCTGGTCATAGAAAGTGGGGAGGGAGATAAAGGAGCCTGCTGGACATCAGTTGGTGAAAAAACAAAAATGAGCACAAAATTTGCAAGTAGCTTTAACTGATTGTCTCTCTTTCTTCCTCACTTTCCAGGGATGATGGCCTGTGGAGCTCAGAAGCTGCTGTGTCTTGTAGCTCTCATTGCCCTGTCAGCTGGTGAGTCTATCCGGTGGAAGCTAAAACAGGATTTGCCATATTTTTCCTGATGCTTATATGCTAATATAGAAGCTATTGTTCTGTGATAAAAAGGATTTGATACAGAAGATGCACCAAGGGCAAGAGAGGACAGGAGGAGGAGGACCACCAGGCTACGGTGAAAGGGACATTTGCCCAGGGGCAAAATTGACATGGAGGCTATTTTATACTGACAAAATTTAAGTTCAGAGTCAGGTCAGTTTGTGCATGTGTGTGTGTGTACTTGAGGAACATGAGCTTTTATTGGGTGGCCAACTGTCATGGATGCTTTAGTTTCAATTCCAGCGTTGGACTAGATGATCCTCAATGTCCCTTCCAACTCTGCAATTCTGTGATTCTAACATTTTATCAGGTGCTGAAATGAAGCAAATGACAACAAACATTTTAGTAGGAAACCTCAGTGGAATCTTCATCTTAATAGCAATAGATCATAATTCCTTCTATCACATTAAAGAATCCAGTGATTTGTTCAGGCAACAAAATATTTGGATCTGTCCTTTTTCTGCAATCTCACTTTTCTTCTGTCTGCCTGAACCAACTTACCTGAGGTCCGTCACCTGCGGTCTTTAATTTAATTAAGAAAGGAATGCATATCACTTTAAGATTTCACCAAAGAGCTTGCCTTCCAAATTGAAAAAAACTTTCATACTTGCTGTTCATCCAATTTCAGTATCTGATAAAGTGAACTGTAGACTAAGGAAGTGTATGCTTTCAAAAATGAAACAAGCTGGTCTTTTATTTTTTTAAAAAGCATTTTCTTTTAAATTTTATTCACAATGTGAATGTTCTGCAATGTGATGTTCTGCAATGTTTTCTATGAGAGTCAGCCCCTGCCCCAACTCAGAGCTTTTTAAACATTAGCTCAAGCCCAGGGTAAGTTTTGCAAGTATAGATATATAAAAACTTTAAAAGCAGGATCTACATCATAACACTACAAATTGGCTGCAGGCTATGGCTTATTTCTACACTATTGACATGCAACCTCAGATATAAAACTCACTTAGTGTTGTGTGGGCCTATTCCTGTGTAACTGTGGCACAAGAGTTCAGTGTAGTTTTTAGAATAATTCCCCGTTTTGGGGGAATATTGAGACCTGTTCTGTGAGAGGGCTGGGAACCACGACAATTCTCAAAATTGTCACTAAACTACAGTTGCCATGATTCTTCAGGGGGAAATGCCATAATAGTTAAACTGGTCTAAAACCAATAGAAGTTTTTAATCTAACTGTATCTAAAGGGTTACCCCATCTCCTTGTTGCCTGTTGTTTTCATCTGCCATTTGCTGCTATGCATTGCCAGTTTTACAGCTAATGTAGCTGTTTCCTCCTGTCCAGTTCTACAAAGAACTTTCCCCATCTTTCAACTACCAAGGCAATCACTTCCCTTGTCCTTTTGTAGTTTCAAACAAGCAAAGCGTGGTTTTGCAACCTTCCCCTTGGAGCAGAGCAGGGCTGGCCCATCCATGAGGCAGACTGAGGCAGTCACCTCGGGCCACGGAATCCAAGGGACAATAACCCCATGGGCACCCTGCCACTGGAGAAGTGGCGGTGGCAGCTTCTAGATTCCAGAAGGTATCGCGAGATCTCACCAGAAGCCACTGGAGAAGCAACTGCGGTGGTGGCTTCCGATCAGGGGTGTACGAAGTGGGGGGCACAGGGGTCGGGCCGCCCTGGGTGCCACTCTGGAGTGTGTGTGTGTGACAAGATTACCCCTGCCTCCCCCAGCTGTAGAGTGGCCGAGGGCGCATGCAGTCAGTATGTGCACCGCATGTGGTGTCTGTACAGGCTTCCACTCTCACACGGCGTCCATACGGCCACGCATGCGCACTCCATATAGGATGCTGCACATGTGCAGTCTGTATGGACGTTGCACGCGAGCGGCAGCCCACACAGAGTGCACATGTGCGGCATCCTGTAGGGAGTGCATGGGCTGCTGCGCATGCGCAGTTGGAGGTTGGAGGATGGATGGCGGATAACAGATTGAGGTTGAATCCTGACAAGACAGAAGTACTGTTTCTGGGGGACAGGAGGCGGGCAGGTGTGGAGGATTCCCTGGTCCTGAATGGGGTAACTGTGCTCCTGAAGGACCAGGTGCGCAGCCTGGGAGTCAATTTGGACTCACAGCTGTCCATGGAGGCACAGGTCAAATCTGTGTCCAGGGCAGCTGTTTACCAGCTCCATCTGGTACGTAGGCTGAGACCCTATCTGCCTGCGGACTGTCTTGCCAGAGTGGTGCATGCTCTGGTTATCTCCCGCTTGGACTACTGCAATGCACTCTACGTGGGGCTACCTTTGAAGGTGACTCGGAAACTACAACTAATCCAGAATGCGGCAGCTAGACTGGTGACTGGGAGCGGCCCCTGAGACCATATAACACTGGTCTTGAAAGACCTACATTGGCTCCCAGTATGTTTCCAAGCACAATTCAAAGTGTTGGTGCTGACCTTTCAAGCCCTAAACGACCTCGGTCCAGTATACCTGAAGGAGCGTCTCCACCCCCATCATTCTGCCCGGACGCTGAGGTCCAGCGCCGAGGGCCTTCTGGCGGTTCCCTCATTGCGAGAAGCAAAGCTACAGGGAACCAGGCAGAGGGCCTTCTCGGTAGTGGCGCCCGCCCTGTGGAACGCCCTTCCAGCAGATGTCAAAGCAATAAACAACTACCTGACATTCAGAAGACATCTTAAGGGAAGTTTTTAACGTGTGATATTTTACTGTATTTTTGGTTTTTATGGAAGCCGCCCAGAGTGGCTGGGGAGGCCCAGCCAGATGGGCGGGGTATAAATAATAAATTATTATTATTATTATTATTATTATTATTATTATTATTATTATTATTATTATTGCGTGTGCACCGCTGAGCAGCTGGCCCCCGCCCCTTGGTGTCCCGCCCCGGGTGCCGGAGATGGTTCCTTCGCCACCACTTCCGGGTTCTAGCAAGATCTCAATGGAAGCCATTGCTTCTTCTCTGCTGTTGTGGACTGGTTGGACGCTGAGGAATGGTGGGAGAAACCAGCTAGGGAACCTCCAGGGCAAGACAGCTCAAAGCCCAGGAGTGATGGTGGGACGACAATGAGTGGTCAGAGGAAGAAGAGGGAGAAAACTGGGAGGGGGAGGTTTCAGAAGCTGACGAGGCAACGGCTTAGTGAGCTGGGAGAGTCTGCTGGGAAAGTGAAATCCAGAATCAGAGGCAAAAATTGAAGCAAGAGGGAGGAGGGAGGCCAAGAGGCAGAGATGAGTCAGGCCAGTGAAGAGTCATGGGTGTCTCACCTTCCTGCTGCAACAAGCTCCCCTCCCTCCCAGTCTCCCAGAACCAGAAGAGGCATGAAAAGAGCAGAGGAAAGTTAGCTTCATGAAGGCACAGTTTCAGGTTGCTTGGGAAAGGCCCTGGAGAGGAAGGGACCTTCAGTCTCAGCAACTGCTTCAAGGGGGCCAGACCTGCCAGAGACAAGCTGCTGTGCCCATTAGGCATGACACTCCTGTGCAGATCCTGTCTTTGCTAATAAAGAGTTAACTCCAACTTGGTCTGTCTGGTTTCCCGCTGGCTCATTCCTGTCAGGCAGCTTCTGCGTTCTCGTGAGATCTCGCGGACCTCTCACAAAATATTGCCAGAACTTGGAAGTCACAGCCACACAACCCCAGTAAGCGAAGACCGGCAGGTGGGCAGAGGCGGCAGTGGAGGGGCAAAGGCACCTTTCCGTTGCCTCAGGTGGTGAAATAGGATGGGCCACCCCAACAGCAGAGAGGTTCCAGGATAGCGCTGCAGGTCAGTTTTGTCTGGAGGAGGGAGGCCTAGTGGCAACTAGTGTTTAAATATCCATTAATTTACAAACATACATATCAAGCAGATAGCTTTCCAGCAAGCAGGCAGTCTAAAACAACTGAAGCACACCTGAAGTTGCTCATTCTATCACCTTATCCCACCTTCCAATGTTAACTTCAGCTAGTGCTTAAAAAAACCCAAACACGTTTAGGGATACTCTCATTTTCCTACTCATATTGAAATACTGCTCCTCAATGAGGCCAAACTTAGATTCACAAAATGTTTAGGGGTATGCATACCCCTACATCCCCCCAGAAAAAAAGCACCGATCAGCCAATAGCTGGGCAGGTAGCAGTGGGCTTTGCTGCATCACCCATATCTTTCCCTTTAACTTCAAAAATTCAAAGCAGCTGTAGGAGGTATTAATTTGAACACAGAAGCATCACCAAGGATGGGAGGGATTTTAACCCTTTCCTTTGCTCCCCTAACAGTTGTAATATTACTCGCAGGGACAGATTTTTACTGGGAAAACAGCACAGGGGAGAAGGTTAACTGCCTTCCAATATGAAATCAACAGGCACACACACAGCTGTTGTTTTATAAATGTTAGGAAATTCAATCACAGACGTCCTTTATCATATGCAGTTTGACCTTGATATATTCCAGATGTTTGGAATGTTTGTTGTTCATTAATTGGGAGACTCCACAGATTGCCAACATGTATAAAGCTATACAAAATCTAGAGGGGAGAGGGGCATTTTGCATAACAGAGTATTATGGCTGTAACAGTCTAAATTCAGTCAAAGAGTCTTTCAGCAGCTTAAAGATTAACACATTTATTATGGCATAAGGCTGGGTTTGAGTCTACAAGAGCGTATACAGTACCTCGGGTTAAGAACTTACCGTAATTCGTTCTGGAGGTCCGTTCTTAACCTGAAACTGTTCGTAACCTGAAGCACCACTTTAGCTAATGGGGCCTCCCGCTGCCGCCACCGCACGATTTCTGTTCTCATCCTGAGGTAAAGTTCTTAACCTGAGGTACAACTTCCGGATTAGCAAAGTCTGTAACCTGAAGTGTCTGTAACCTGAGGTACCACTGTACCGTATTACATTTGGTTAGTTTTTAAAGTCCCATTTATGTGGGTAAATGAATTAAAGTTGAATCCTGAAAATGAACAGGCCTTATATGTTTTGAGTTCTCAAGTCGGGTAGGTGGAGAGGTGACATGTTCCGCATTGCCCTGGAAGGGTCAATTCCATGCCTTTGGGAGGCAGGGCTTGTGGGTCCAACCCTGTCCTTGGAGGCTCATGCAGCCTCAGTGGCTGGGAGTGGCTGGTTCACCAAGTACACTCTATCTTGGACAGAAGGGGCTTGGTCACTGACAGGGCTGGCCTGTTCATGAGCAGACTGAGGCAGGAGAGGACTGTTGCTATGATGGCTATTTTTTAATTATTAGACTGTCTGGCAGTAGGCTTTTTATTATGTTTTTATCACTGATGTTCTGTAATGTGTTTTTCATATTGTACACCGCCCTGGGATCTTTTGATAAAGGGCAGTATATAAATTGAAACAACAACAACAACAAACAATATGCGGACATAAAGATATTTTGCTTTGCTGGACCCACCTCTTCTGCTGAATATATAGTGCTGTGTTCTGGCTGGACTTGTTTAATCTTTGTAACTGTACGTTTTATATGGTTTTATATTACTGCATTGTTCTAACCTGGTCTGAGATCTTGTGGTGAAGGGTGGAAAAAGTATAAACTCAGTTTTCATTATTTATTCGTTTTCCTCCAAAAAATAACAATAACAACAAAAACCTTTATGGCTCTCTCTCCTGCCTCCCTTTCTTTAACAATGTGGGAACTGCAGTTCCATCTTTGGTGGGGGAAAGAGTAAGGATATCGCTAATTTGTTGCTCTTGCTTTCTTTTAACACATGAGAATTACACAAGGGAAACAATCTTTTTCTTTGTCCTAGACTGGTTTCTGCCTGTGGTCATTGCTCAGGACGATCCTACAGGTACGTTTCCTTTAATTCTGCACCAATGTTTCAATCCTAAACAGATGTAAAAAGGTAAAGGGACCCCTGACCAGGAAGTAAATCTCACTAGACTCAGAACTAATCTATACAGTACTTGTGAGTTATAACATTATATATGTGTTATAAAAATGTGACACCAGGGGGCTCTGTACAGCAGCCAATGGAAAACTGCATGTAGTTATATAGTGGGTTTTTTTTTAGATCGGAGTAGATTCAGCCTCAGTCTGCATAATCATGTTTAGTGCAGTTATGCAACTCTGTAACGTGATGTTTGAATTTGTGTGTTCATATATGGGTAGGCACATATTAAGGGTCTATATGGGACCTATAATATGGCTGTGTGTGTGTGTGAACGCACACACATATATGCATAGGCATGTATCTGAGCATAAATCATGCATGCCCATATAAAATATGATATTCTGATAATGAAATAGGACAGCATGCATGCTACATCCTGTGAAGCAGCCAGATTCCCTTCATTTTTGAATGCTTGCTCTTTGTATAGTACAAAATATCACTGAAAGTGCAGAGTGCACATTCAAGCAATGCTTATTAAGAACCATAAAGCACAAACAGTACTATAGCTGGCACTGAAGAATGCTCAAAGCAGTTGACGACCGGCTTCCGGATAAGGTCCTGCTTCCAAGAACTTCCTCAGATAATAAGACTTCAAAAGTGTTTTAAGGCCCTGATTGCAGTTTTCATAACTGGGAGGACTTCAGGGATGTCTATTTCTCCAAAGAATTTACTTGACTCCAAAATGAATCAATACCACTGCAAAGGTCCAAAATGATGGGCAGAAATGTATACTTTACAAGTGTTAGGATATTTGTCAGCGGCTTAGAGCATTCTTCAACGATTTTTGTACTGCATGGTTCTTTGTAATGCTGGAAAGTATAATACATTGTGCTTGTACTGATATTTTGTCTACTTTATTGTAAACTTCCCTCATTATTATCTTGTTGTTCGCAGTCGTGTGTCCTTCAGCATTCTTTTGTGGTTTTGCCAGTTACAATGTGACAAGCAAATATTTTCTGGAGAATTTTAAAATGTGGAACTGAGAATTTGCCCAAAAGCAGCAGTGTGTGGATTGTGGGTGGGTGTGTAAGTAAAAACAGCCACATCATCACCCCCTCACCTCTGGGCCTGACCTGTCCTCAGATCCACTAGCAGAATAGCCTGATGGATTGGATTTGAAATTGTTTTTATATATCAACTTGTTTTAATTTTTTATTGTTTGTGTTTTACTGTAAAACTGCTTCAAGGTGTTTCATAGGAAATGATTCATAAAGAGAAACAAACAACTATGTGCATAGCTCTGCACCAAACAACTGATGGCTACAAACCAGTTGTCTCTTTTTTTTTTTCAGATGCACCTGATATACCAGGTGATGTGGGTGAGTTGAGTTCTTCTTTTTGCACATCCACCTCTAGTGTCAAGGCCAATTCGCACATGCTGCTTTCTATGATTATGCCTAAGATTTTGTTGATTTTTTAGTGTGCAGCTTAATGAAGAAGACAAACCTCTGTTTGCAAACACAGGTATCATACAAGTACAGTGGTACCTCGGGTTACATACGCTTCCGGTTACAGACTTCGCTAACCCAGAAATATTACCTCAGGTTAAGAACTTTGCTTCAGGATGAGAACAGAAATCGTGCTCCGGTGGCGCGGCAGCAGTGGGAGGCCCCATTAGCTAAAGTGGTGTTTCAGGTTAAGAACAGTTTCAGGTTAAGAACGGACCTCCGGAATGCATTAAGTAGGTAACCAGAGGTACCACTGTACAGTGGTACCTCAGAAGTCAAATGGAAGTTGTTCTGGAAGTCTGTTCAACTTCCAAAACGTTCAGAAACCAATTCACCGCTTCTGATTGGCTGCAGGAAGCTCCTGCAGCCAATCAGAAGCCACGGAAGCCCCATCGGACATTCGGGTTCCAAAGAACATCCGCAAACCAGAACACTTCCAGGTTTGCAGTGTTTGGGAGCCGAAACATCTGAGTACCAAGGCTTTCGGGATCCAAGGTATGACTGTACGTGCATCACCAGGTCTGCCAAGTGAACACTTGGTGGGAGTCCCAGGTTTGCTGCCGCATAATG
Organism: Podarcis gaigeae; assembly: GCF_964106915.1. Lineage (NCBI taxonomy): Eukaryota > Metazoa > Chordata > Lepidosauria > Squamata > Lacertidae > Podarcis > Podarcis gaigeae. The sequence continues at coordinate 30,591,720 of NC_139694.1, read as the reverse complement.
TGTGGAATGCTCCTTGGGTATATATATATGCACATCCACACTATAACATCCCTTCTCCTTTCAGCAGATGGAGCTGACCCTGCAGCAGGAGCGGCAGTTGTGCCAGGTCAGTCCCCATTTTGGTGCACACAATGCCTTGTCAGCCTTCAGTATTGGCTCTTTGCTGCTACGAGTTAGAAGATTGCTTTACAAGGCCTGGGGCTGGGGCTGCAGTTTGCAGCTGAGCACCCTACCTGCTTCTCTTTCCCCAATCTGCTCTGGTGAAGAAAGGGTTTGAGAGCACACTTAGGCGGGAAGGAGGGAGGGAGTGGGCAAGCGGGCGAGTGCCTGCCAACATTTTGTCCTGATGACTAGCAACAAAGTTTGCATCACGGGCTCCAGCAAATGCTATGCAGGCAGCAGTTCAGTAAGGATCTAACTGGAAATTAAAAACAATAATTATTTGGGGTTTATTTATAAGGCAAGCAACCTAGTTGCCCAGGCTTCCTGACTCTCAGTTTGGGAAATGCATCTCCACCCCCATCATTCAGCCCATACATGGAGGTCCAGTGCCAAGGGCCTTATGGCAGTTCCCTCCCTGCAAGAAATAAGGTTACAGGGAACCAGGCAGAGGGCCTTCTTGGTAGTGGCACCCACCATGTGGAACACCCTCCCATAAGATGATGAGGAAATAAACAACTATCTGACTTTTAGAAGACATCAACCCTGTTTAAGGAAGCTTTTTATATTTGATGTTTTATCGTGTTTTTAATATTATGTTGGGACACACATGGCGCTGTGGGTTAAACCACAGAGCCTAGGACTTGCTGATCAGAAGGTTGGCGGTTTGAATCCGTCTGATGGGGTGAGATCCCGTTGCTCAGTCCCTTCTCCTGCCAACCTAGCAGTTTGAAAGCACGTCAAAAGTGCAAGTAGATAAATAGGTACTGCTCCAGCGGGAAGGTAAACGGCATTTCTGTGCGCTGCTCTGGTTCACTTAGTCATGCTGGCCACAGGACCCGGAAGCTGTACGCCAGCTCTCTTGGCCACTAAAGCAACCCCAGAGTTGGCCATGACTGGACCTAATGGTCAGGGGTCCCTTTACCTTCACTTTACTAATATTCTGTTAGAAGCCGCCCAGAGTGGTTGGGGAGGCCCAGCCAGATGGGTGGGGTATGATATTATTATTATTATTATTATTATTATTATTATTATTATTATTATTATTTGCTTTTAAACACTTTCCCTTTTCATTCCAGGTGACACTGCCCCATCAACAGCACCTGGTAAATTCAATTTTGTTCTCTATCCCTTTCTTCTCCTGTTTGCTCTCCTCTGTTCAACCAATGGCCTGACTCACACCTGACATAAAACCATAATTTAAAACCAAACGGGGTTAATGCAGATGATTGGCTTGCTGGTGCACATTGCTCAAAAGGTTCTCATGACGCTTTTCTCTCCCCACACCCCTCCACTGTGCCTTGCATTATCCAAACCTGGGCTTGTAGTTTATTTCCTCCAGATAAACCAGAAATAAACCCATATTTGTTCTGGGCTTAGTGCTCATGGTGTGTTTGGAAGGAACAAACCATGTGCCTGAGTTCAGACCACACAACGAGCCAGATTCTTATTATTTGATCTGTGGTTTGGTGGCAGAGGAGGAGCATAGCAGAAACCTTTGAGCAGGTTCAAGCAAATGTTTTAATCACAGAGCTTCCAGAAGTTACAGCAAACAAGTCTTCATCCATTGGCAGTAAGGTGAAGATGAAAAAAAGGTTCCAAACGACTTAAAAAGAAAAGTATTCGGTTTCCTTATAAAAATGATGATGTTCGAGCACCAAGGTGTTTGAGAACCAAGGTTCCACTGTAGTTGTTTTTGAAATTTGTGGGTCAACATTGTTCCTGGGTGTATCAGTGCCGAGAAATGCACTCATCTGCTGTGAATTTCATGATGTGCTTTCTGGTTCCTGTACAGTATTAGCAGAAAGAATCCACACAGTTCCACATCTGCATATTAAATATTGGCTATTTCGATCCATAGCCATGTTCAGGCATTTGTCTGAACACACACAAGCTCAAAGTGTGGGCAGCTGCAGGGATATGTGTGCAAGCCCCACCTCCTACCCCATGTGTCTGGTCCGGTGTACGTTGGCCCCAGATTTCCTGTGCTAAGCAAGGAAGGGGCTTTTTGGTTTGTTCATTTTATTCACGTAGGCTGGGGATTGAGTGGGCAGGACTGAGTCATGTGCAGATACTGACCCCATCCACATTTTGGACTTTTACTTCAATTAGAGTCGCAGAGATTAATAATGTGCATGATTCAAACACTGTTTCCCTTATAAACTCATGAAAAAAAGTATAGCCCACTTAAAACACACATGTCAAAGTGGCTTGCAAAAGTACAGTATAAAAACAATAAACCTGAACCCACAAAATGTATTAGCCAAAGCTTAAGGGTTAAGGGCAGTGCTATTTATCAACTAGAGCCAGGGCTTTCTCAGCCGCGGCTCCAATCTGGTGGAACGCTCTGTCACAAGAGACTAGGGCCCTGCAGGACCTGACATCTTTCCGCAGGGCCTGCAAGACAGAGCTGTTCCACCAGGCCTTTGGTCAGGGCGCAGCCTGACCCCCTCCTCTGGCAATCTGCACAGAATTTTGCTTAATGGTTGCCATCAATTTGATTTTAATTTGATTTTAATTAATTTTATAATGAATGTTTTTAGAATGTTGGATTATTTTGATTGTTGTTAGCCGCCCTGAGCCCAGCTTCGGCTGGGGAGGGCAGGATATAAATAAATTTTATTATTATTATTATTATTATTATTATTATTATTATTATTATTCTAGAAAAAGAGGTGCTGGAACTCACCATGAACACCTCCCTTGTTCTCTTAGAATGGCAATGGCGCCCAACTGAGAACTGCCGGATCGGAGTTCCTATGAGTTCCCCCTGAAAAAGCCCTGGTTAAGGGTGCTAATGGAAACCTCTATTGTGAAGGAATGGGTTTTCAGCATCTCTTTGGGTGAAAGCAAGGAAGGAACAGTGTCCTCCCCAGTGTCTGCGGCACAAATTGGGCCAGTCATTCAGAGGCTCCATTTCCCAGTTCTGTGAGCCCCTTTTGATCTCATAGGGTAAATCTAGTGCAAGGGTAGCTACCAATACATCTGGAGATGTCTTGGTGGCGGCAGGAATTTTAAAGATGCTCAGATTGTCTGCTTGATGCGACATACCACTCCAGCATTGAATTGGTGCGAATTTGACTAGCCTTCACTATCTCCCAATAAACCCACAAGACAGAGAGACTGCAAGTTGTGTACATTTAAGTCCACGGCCACCACAGTATGCAGGGGCGAACGAAGGCAAACCAACACCCAGGGCAGGGGAAAACGCCAGCTGCGCATGCGTTGCACTGCTACATACAATCCATGTGTGGCATCACTACATATGACCCATGTGTGGCATCGCTACGTAGGATGCATGTGTGGCATTGCTACGTATAGCACATGCATTGTACGTAGCGGCATTGTACATAGCACCACCCAAGCGCCGTACGGATGGTGGTGGGATCCTTTGCTTGTGGCTGCAGCAGTGGCGGTGGGATACTCCGCTTTCGGCTGTAGCCACGATTGAGGGATCCCACCACCGTCCGTACGGCGCTTGGGCGGCGCCGGTGGCAAACTGCTATGTACAGCACATGTGCGGCGTCACTACATACAGCACATGCGTGCAACACTGCACATGCGTTGTACATAGCGGTTTGCCGCCGGCGCCGCTCGAACACCATACAGACAGTGGCGGGATCCTCTGCTCACAGCTGCGGCTGTGAACGGAGGATCCTTCACATGCAGCTGTGGCAGCGTGATGGCTGCTTGTGCTGCTGCGCCTGGGGGCAGTGGGACGAGCACCCCATGGGATGTCTTCTTGTCACACACACACCCAGGCATGACACCCGGGGTGCACCGCCCCCCCCCCTTGCGATGCCACTGACTGTATCTTTTGGGAATAAATTCCAGTTTTAACTATTCATTGTGTGCAGAGGTACTTCTTTGTGTCTGTCCCAAAATACTACAATTTGTGACATGTGGTGCCCAAAACTCTACTCAAGTATTCCAAATGTGTCTGCGCCATAAATTAATATAAATGTGTTGTGATCATGACAGTTTCATTTTTGATGCCTTTCAATCCGTAGCATGGAATTTGATTTCCTCACTTGATGTTTTCATGGACTTACCCAATACAACCTCAGGATCCTGTTCCTAGTCAGCCACTGCTAGTTAGTTCAGAAGGTCTTCCCACTTATTTTCCAGCTGGCTTTCATAGGTGTCTGTTCCAGATTGAATATCCCGCCAAAGTCTGCACGACACAGCTCTGCAATGATTTTATCCCCCGGCATGCTAAGTTGCTTGCGATATATTTTCACACAAAATTCAGCATGTGAATAGGATGGCATGGTGTGAGCAGGATGAAATTTTACTCTGCAAGGGGAAACGGCAGAAAAGTTACTGCAAGCCAGTGTCATTAAAGGAAATATCTCACTTGGTCTCTTGGCAGTCAGTTTCAATGAGCCACCATCCCGTTGATGTAGCCACACTGATGGCATTAACTTGAACATGTCCCTCTTTGTTTGCTCCCAGAATGCCGTGAAGAGCAATTTCCTTGTACACGGTTGTACTCTGTTCATAAGCCGGTGAAGCAATGCATCAGTTACTTGTGTATTACCAGGTAAGAGAGGAGAATCTCTGGTAGAAGCTAAGGAGGTTTAGGAATTCTCTGCTAAGATGCTCCATATTCTATGATTCTACAAGATAATACAGATAGTTTCGGCAGGCGTCTTTGGATACGATTTCTTACAATGATCTGTGAAAAGTAATTATTATTAATTTAATTTGTTAGTTGCCTAACACAGGGCAATCTCTAGGAGACTTGTAACCAATTTTTAAAACATTTGAAAATGGTTAAACACCACAACCGCCAACATTTAAACAACCAGGAGTCATTTAAAGGGGCAGCTGCTATACCATGGCAGAAAGACAAAAGGATGAATGCCACGAGTGGCACAGGAAGCTGTGAACTATCACTGGAATTTCCCGCCCCCACCAGATACTAACCCACCCCATTTTTAGCACAGTTTAAAGCAGGAACTGGCCATCTATTTTCATCCATTTTCTGCAGCCGCAACAGCTGGAGACTTGCTTTTTTGTCCAAATGAAAGTTTCACTTGATCATATTTCTCAGCAATTACCCAGGGCACAGGGCCATTATCTGTATTCCAGATATTGCTGGTTGAGGCCAATGGTAGTTTTGAGTAATCTAGAGAACACCGGACTCTCTAGAAGGCAGATTTGGAACAAGGAAGCAGAGCAGGGAATTCATACGCCTCCCCTCTCCCCCAGCAACTGCTTATCTTTTCCAAATCACAGTCCCCACATCTGCTTTTCCTGTAAAACAAATCAAATGAAATACTGTGAAAATCCCTGAAACGAGAAGTAATTGACTAGAAATATTATCTTGAAGAAATAAACTAAATAATAAGAAAAAGCAAAAAGCTTAAGGAAAAAATTAGAAAAACCTAAAATTGTACAAATCCTTTACAGGATGCCAGCTACAAATCTCGTTTCACTGAATTATTCAGTTTCCTCAAAAGGAAATAGAAAAATCATAAACTTTAAATGACCAAAATTTAAAAAAAGGGTAGAACCCCCCCCCCCCAAATTCTGAAGTATTATAATCCTAGCTCAACCTAGGTAAAGCGTAGTAAAACAGGCTTGTCTAGGTTCTGTAACGTACATTTGTGTGTAATGTGTAGTTAGGCCTTTTGCACCTCTGCTAGCAATGATTTAGCCACTGTTATTTGTTGGTATCAGTTTTTGGTGCACAAGGATTTATGTTCCTACTGTTTGCCTTCTCTCCCCCACCCCTTTCTGGTGACAGTGTCCGTCGGACATACATGATAAATAAGGAAATCTGCTCTCGCATTGTCTGCAAAGAGGATGAAGCCATGCAGGGTGAGTAAAGATGTCCATAGGGATGTGCCCCATAAACAAGGAAGAAATTAAGTTGTTCAATTTCTCTTAGAGGAAGAAGATGGCCAATATCATAGGTGTATGCCCTTGTGTGAATGGCCAACTTTCAGAGGCAGGCAACATAATCCAAGAAGGGTGCTGGCAAATGGGAAAAGGTATAAAAATGGTGAAGGGCTTAATGGCAAAAGCAATAGTGGAGAAAAGTGAAGACCCAGAGGTGTTCGGTCTTGAATATAAGACATTTGTGGTTGGAGAAATACATCGCAAAATTCAGCTAAGTTCAAGTTTCAAAGAACGGCTGTTTCAGTTCTCATACTGTTCCTGAAAGTGCAGATTCGATAGATTGGCCTTTATGTGCAAGCTGAATTGAATTTCTTTCCCACCCCTACTCCCAAGAAAGTGTCTTGAAATCAGCTCCAGCATCCCTCTGATCCTATACTTGGCATATATGGAAGCAAGTTGTCCTTTCTCAGTGGCCACAATTTGAAGAGTCTGAATGGGGGCCATTCTATTTCACAATGCTGCTGATGCCCCCCCTTTAAGTAAAACTGCTTCAGGAGGAGGAAATAGGGAGAGAGGGGTGTCAGACTCTTTCCCTGCAACCTTTCCCCCCCTCACAGATGTGCTGTTAACTACTAACTATAACGTACACCCACGTGTGCATACGGCCGGGTTGTAAATTATGTGGCATGGTTAACCCACTCTTGAGCTCCTCCTCTCTCTCGTCTGTCTCTAGAGGAGATCTGCCGCCAGATGGCTGGCCTGCCACCACGCCGCCTCCGCCGCTCGGGTCGCCCTCGAGGACCACCCTGCCGGCGGGCTCAGCGCCAACGACAGAATGCTGTTGATGCTCAGTGACCAACAAACTGTAGGCATGATAAAAAGGAGGAGGAGATGAAATCACAGCGAACCCAGACAGTCTACAACCCAGCATAAGTTTGCCTTCTTCCCCCAACTTCCTGCCTTGGGAGGTGCTCCAGGCCAGGGACTTTCCAAGCCTACATGTCATAGGTGGCAACTGATGACACCTTTGAAATGTGATACCAAGACCCTCGTATGCTCATGCTTTTGTGTTATTCTTGCCCCAAGCTGCTTATAAAAGCTCTGTTCACACCTGCCTTAATATATACAGATGTGTATACTCAGCCTGTGGGGCAGTAGGATAATGTGCATCCTGCCCCAGAGCTTGGTGTCCCCTGAGCTGTGTGTACCTAGGACTGAAGTTAGCTCTCCTTGGGAGGTTGGAGGCACAACATGCCAACATCCAGGAGTTGCTCGACTTGATTTCTGCATTGCTCTTGCAGTGAGAAGGAAGCTTCAGTCATTGGCACACACCACTTAAAGTTAAACCCCTGTAAAGAAAAATTGGTTATTAGCTCTCTCAGCCACCAGTGTTCCATAATGGAAATGAGACTAAGCCAATGTAGGGCTGAGAGATTTGATTGCACATGCACATGGCAGAGCTGCAGTGGAAGAGCAGGCGGAGAAATAAATTCTAGTCTCTCTGCATGGCACTGATGGGTGGGTTAGCTCTCCTTGGGAGGTTGGAGGCACAACATGCCAACATCCGGGAGTTACTCGACTTGATTTCTGCATTGCTCTTGCAGTGAGAAGGAAGCTTCAGTCATTGGCACACACCACTTAAAGTTAAACCCCTATAAAGAAAAATTGGTTATTAGCTCTCTCAGCCACCAGTGTTCCATAATGGAAATGAGACTAAGCCAATGTAGGGCTGAGAGATTTGATTGCACATGCACATGGCAGAGCTGCAGTGGAAGAGCAGGCGGAGAAATAAATTCTAGTCTCTCTGCATGGCACTGATGGGTGGGCCCCCAAACACCATGGCTGCATGCATCCTTAGCTTGGTTCTAAGTATGGTTACATCACTGCAGAACATCAACAGCACCACCTCAGTGTCTCCACTTCGCTGCCTCTTTTTTCCACTCGTAGTGTACAACTTGGGTCCTGGGTGGTGGTTGCTCCTCAAAACAATTGACTAATGATCACCACACAACTTTGGTGGAAGAGACAAGAGGAGGGGGAGGGAAGGAGACACGGTGGCTCAAATCTCGCCATAGTAGAGACACTGCAGGGACCACATTGCAAGGTCATGCACAAGCCGGTATTAGTGAAACCTTAAGCCAAGGTCTCAGAGAAGTATGAGCTTTTCAGTAGTAGTGGATGGTTGCAGTGCCTGCTTATATTAACCATGGGCTGTCATTGCTGACACAGTGTAGCTGGAAACAGAGAGTTGACTGCATGAGAGTTGAAGGTGGCATCATTGCCCATGGCAATGATGTGCTCGTTTTGTTTGCCCATTGTTGCCTTTGGCCAAAACAACAAGAGAGATAATTTGGGGGCAGCAACAGTGAGTCTACACACCATGAATAATGATGCCTTTACCAAAGAGATATTGAGACTCTCTTATCCTGAGTCCATCTACTCTGGTTGGCAGCAGTTACATGGGATCTTCTGCTGGTGACGGATGTGCTCTATCACTGAACTGTGTAGCCCCTCTCTCAGCTTTTGAGATATTTGAAAAAGCAATTCTCGTCTCCAGCTACCGTATGTCCCAAAGGGAAGCTGTTAATTTACTTCTGTGGTACCTTTGCTAGAGCCCTTCATCTCCTGCATATAGTAAACACCTCCACATGTTCTGGTTTCTATTTTTTTAAAAAAGAGACATTGCATAGCAACCTTTCAACATTATTTAACTTAACTCTTTTTACTTAGTAACTCAGGCACCTGCCCCATCCTTGACTTCTCCTCTTCACTGCCCTTTATAAGTCCTTATTGCAAGATGGATCAAAATGATCCAGGCTGCCATCTGGTGCTAGTCCATATGCTGAAGTGAATTCCTTTAGCAACACTGATGCCAACAGAACAATGGTATAAATATTTCTTGCTGGCTTTGTAATTACATAACACTTTTGTGATCCAGTGCTGTCCATCAAACTGAACGCAACAGGCAGGGCACTAGGTTGAAGTCTTAGGTAAAGGAATGTAAAAGTATGTCTAGATCAGCGAATAGTGGACAGGATATCTGATGTCCAAGTGGCTAGAGGCACAATAGCCCATGGTGTTTTCTACTGGCAAGCCCCAGTTAAACAGTGAATGGGAACTGTCAGGCCTGACTCCATATTTTGGGGGCGTCTTTGGCAGTTTGCTGGGCCTTCCTTACCCAGCTGCAATAATTCTGGAGTGTTGCTTTTTAAATTGTCCAGTTCAGAAATAGAGGGGTAGGGGGAAATACTGATCTGTTGAAAGAAAAGTAGGTGTGGCAGAGGGAAGCCAGCAACAACATTCTTGTCCCATGGAAATATGGCACAGATAAAACAGTGAGAGAAGTGTTTCCAACAGGTAATTCTGACATGGGGTAGCCACCTGGAATTGCCATTTTTGATGCAGTCACTGGTCTTGTCAGTGCTCTGACATGTGCCAGAGTTATGCATCTTACTCATCACCTAATTGCTCAGTCCATACCTTCACCATCTTCCACAAGGGAATGAGCTGCAAACTTGGCATGTGGCATGACAAAAAGTTAGTTATTCATGCCGGCTACCGTTTGTGTAGATTGTGTGAACTGAAGCTCCCATACATTTGCAGGGAAGAAATCCCCTGTTGAAAAGGGGTATTATTAAGGAGTTTGACAAGTTCCCATGTTACTTGATCTTTCTCAGCGCTTAATGGAATGTGTGATTGGTTTTTTCTGACATGTATTCTTTATGTTGTCATCAGGCGACAGGAAAGCTCTGTGTGTTGTTGTTCATTTTATGCATGCAAACCATCGCTAGAAGCTGTAGCCAGTGAATGATCAACATTTATATGTGAAACAGCCAAGGAGCAAGTAGTAGGGGAAGAGAGCTGAAAAGAATGCCAATATATTGTACATCTGGCAAAATATACATCAGGAGGCTTAGCTTGGTCAGAATCGAGTATACGCTTCCAGAGTTACATTACTTCTCGTAAATGAGCCACCATAGCCACTAGAGGGCTGTGAAAATTTGTGTCCTGGGCTTTTAAGACTCATCTACCCATGTACTATCTGAAACCAAAGGGGCACATTGCTTGCCAGATGTGAATCCCCCCCCCAGCTCTCTTACCCCCCCCTAAATGGTGGGTAACCTGCAGCCCTCGTGATGTTGTTGGATCAGCTCCTGTCAGGCAAAGCCAAAATGACCAATGATCAGGATTGGTGCTAGACTTTGGGGAATCCTTGGCATGGTGCTATTCAAGGGCCCTGCCAGTTAGGGCTGGGCTGGGCAGTTGCTGCTGCTGCTGCTGTTGCTTTCACAATGGCAGCACCATTCACTGTTCTCCACCAGATCCTTGGATATGCTTCACTGGTGCTTCTGAATGGGAGCTGAGCTCAACTTCCATCTGTGATGGCCAACCGCCATCTTAACTCACTCAAAATGCAACGCCCTAGTCCACAGATCTGTGAAACCAATTCACTTAATGGAGCTGTGGGTTGGGGCCTCCTAGTTCAGGTAACCTAAAATGGCAGGTGACCATGGCAGATGGGAGCGGAGCATGACTCCTACTCAAAACGCCACCATTGCCTGCTATTGCAAAGCCTCTGGGGTGCCATCAAGGAGGGTGGGGAGTGAGGGCAGGACTGAGCTGGGCATGTGAGGGGCCCATTCAAGCCCTTAAGGCATTCAGCCAGTGTTGGATCTGGCCAAGTGCTTGTGCCAGGCCTACTAATAGTCAGGGATATTGAGAGCTATAGTCCAAAAATCTCTGGAAGACCACAGGCTCCTCAGCCCTGCTGTAGATACTATATGGTACATAAATTCTTCAGTAGAGTTGGTGACTTTGTTTTTAACTGGCCCTTGTCTTAAGCCTCTAGCAGTGGCTGGATGGGCAGAAATTAAGTTGGTGAAATTTTTCCCATCACTTTATATCTGTGTCTGTAAAAAGGCACAGTAACAAGAAAGAAGTACGATTTGTCTTTATAGAGAATAACTGCCTGATTTTATTTTTTTTAAAAAGGGATGGCCTTACTGTGGGAAGTTGATATGCATCAGTTGTTAGAAGGCACATATATAATAGATCTAAATCTGTTCTGAATACCAAATGCAAATGTAAACATATATGAATGTATTCCATACTTATTGTACAACATATAAATATATAAAACACGTTCACAAATTTTGAAAGAATGCAAATTATTTCTTATGCTGCTTCACTGCTGTATTTTATGCGGGGTCAAGGAATGGAATTTCTAGGGAAAAAGCACTACATAAACAGAATTTATATTTTATGGAATGCATACGCAATTCAAACATATTAAAAGACAACTTGTTTTCCTATTGATCCTTGTACCTGTGCATGTTATGCTTCTGTCTTTAATGTGTGTGTGTGTGTGTGTGTGTGTGTGTGTATCAGCTGGATCTGTTAAACAACTCTACTTTCTTACCAGAAACAATGCAGTCGCACACGTCAGCCAATGTGGCAACCAGAATGTGGAGCCACAGCCTAGACACAAGTCTTCCTCCCCAATGGCTGTATGTCACCCTTTCTTCTTCCCAGTGACTTGTTCACACTTTGTATTAGTATATACTTTATCCACCTCAAGGGGCCTTTAAAGTATAAATGTGGGGTACACATTTTTTAGAATAAACAGAATAAATGAACCTTAAATAGGTATTTGTCATTATAAGATAAATTGATTTCCTGTAGCTCTGTTATTCCTGCCTACCTAGAAGTTCGAAAGCACATCAAAGTGCAAGTAGATAAATAGGTACCGCTCCGGCGGGAAGGTAAACAGTGTTTCCGTGCGCTGCTCTGGTTCGCCAGAAGTGGCTCAGTCATGCTGGCCACATGACCCGGAAGCTGTACTCCGGCTCCCTCGGCCAATAAAGTGAGATGAGTGCCGCAACCCCAGAGTCAGCCACGACTGGACCTAATGGTCAGGGGTCCCTTTACCTTTATTTTAGCTCTGTTATGGATTGCTGGGACCTATACCTGACAAATTACCCTGTTCCTCCCAGTTTTTGTCCTTTGGTTGGGACAAGCACTTGCAAAGTATTTAGCAGATTGGGGTGTTTTTTCTTGCCTCCAGAGTGTTCTAATCTGCTCTTAATGGCCGCCGCTAGAGGAGAGTGTTGCTAATTCCACCCAAAATCTCAGTGGCTTGGATCAAGACTGTGGACCAACACCACCCCTGCCACACTCTCTGTGTTCTGAAACCAGCATTTTTTGTCTTGCACAAGGTTTATGCAGCAAAGTAAGCCTACCATCTTAAGGGGTTTCTGCCCTGATTGTGTGCCACAAGACAGCAGATCTGATCCATCCTAGGGTACAATAATCCACTGAGTTGTTCTCCTGCACAAGCCTCACCTAAATAATTGAGAACTGTAGAAGAGTTCTATAGTGTTAAATTCCAAAGGAGGAGATGTATGAGATCCATACAGAACTGCTTTACACCAAGTCAGATTTGGGGCCAGTCTACACTAAAGAGTTATTCCTGCTGCTTGAGATCCTTCATTTGTAATTGTCAGTGATAGGACCTAGGACCAGGGACTTCTGTTATGCAACAATGTGTACCTGTGATCTATGGCCCCTACATGGGAATCTAAAAATCACGCTGCTCTGCTTGCAAGTGAATAATTCTTGATTGTTTCCCCTGCATTTCTCTTACACCAAATAGTGATGCAGCAATCTGCATCTGGGGGAGCACATGGTTTTAGCCATCTGCTGGTGATGATGAACAGGACGATTGCTGCTGCAGACAGCATCCTGCCCAAACCACATCCTCCTCACCACCTGTGCAGCAAGAACGTGTGACCTTCGGCTGCTCCTGCTCGGCCAGCCTCAGTGGGTGAACCTCATCAAAGGGCCCAACATGCTTATAGTGACTAATAAACACCACAATTTGACAACACAAATCTCTGTGCTTAGGAGGGCTGAGAGGAAAGGAAGTGACTAGGGAGGTGGGGCAGCCCCCCCACATTTTTTTCTGTCCCCCTAACTTTCCCCACAAACAAATCAACAAGAAAATATTTGTTTAAAGATCCTTTAGTCATGCATACATTTTCAGAGGCTGAGCAAGCCGTTATTTGCCTGCAGCCTCTTCCAAGAAGCAGGAGAGGGAGGGAGAAAGCAAAAGCTGCCGGGAGGCCGCTAAGTCTCACCAATGGCAACTTGAGCTCAGGGCTCAGGTTAACCCTTTCATGCATGCCAGTCAGTAATTTCATATTACAATAGAAGTATCCAAGAATGGGAATCTTGCCCCACTCTTAGCAACACAGTGCACCTACACACTCTCTTTCCCACCCTATTTCTCCCTACTGAGACTTCCTCAATGCACAGTGGTAATGATGGCGGTAAGCCTTGAGCAGCGCTGACCCTACTACTTGGCAAAGTGAGGGAGCTGCCTCAGGTGGCAAATGCTGAAGGGTTGCAGGAAATGTTGGCGGACAGAGCTGTGTGTATCAGATGCTCTGCCTTACAAAAGCTTGCATGCAGCCTTCTGGTGTGATGGAGGATGCTGCTGAATCACCAGTGTTGAAGGAGGATTCAGCAGTTTCTGGTACGCGAAACTGGGAGGGGTCTCATCTTGTCCTTTGCTTCAGGCAGCAAAATGTTTTGGGCCAGCTCTGGCCTTGGGTAATGGCCCTTGGTATGAAAAACGGTCCCCGTTTGCAAGTGTTGTAAACAGGCTAAACTGAGTGGTGGGAACAGACTGAGATGTACCATGACTGCAACAGGAGGATTCTGAAGCAGGTGATGAAAGGAAAGTGGGGATTGAACTATGTGTGGATTGAACTACCAAACACAAAATACATCTAGCATTCAAGTGGCTCATGCACAGAAATGTATGGATGTCGCTTTAAAGAACACAAAGGAAATGTGGAGGAAATAAGACCCCTGCTTTTGTAAAGAGCTATGCACCAAATTTTATACATAGTCATGCTAATGTATATTTCGTACCTCTGCCTGTTGCAGAGAGCACATTGCCCACCCCATCCTTTTGATTGCAAGTTGTTTTAACTGATTTTAATGTATTTTTTTCTAAATACTTTTGGACTGGCTGACTTGCTTGTTTTTATTCTGCTGGTGGTTTTGCCATGGCATTGTTTGAATTTGGGACATTATATATTTTCTCCTTCTTTTACTTGGCAATTGCAGGATTTGCTTTGGAGCCAAAACAGTGGGTCTATAGCTTTGAAAAAGAAAAAGGGGGAAAGTATAGATTTAGACCAGAGTACACAAAGTGATAATTAGCCCACAAAGCAGAGGTTGCTACTACAGTTTCAGCTTTACATTTAGCAAGCGGAGAAAGTTCAACAGTGAGGTTTTCACTTTAGGGGAAAAGGAAGTGGCTAAAGATTTTTTTTTATTTAAACCAACTGAAGCTGTCGGCGCGTAATTCAAATTGTGATTTCTGAGCAAGTAGGTGAGTGGAAAATAAACAGTTATTTATATCTTACAAGCCGATCACACCACTTCCTGTTGATTAAACAGACAATCTGCCCCTCCAAGTGCTTTGGCTGAAATGTATTTCTGTTCTGTGATTGATTTTTGGCCAGGTTACTGCTGACTGAATCTTCAGTGAGAATGGATGGGTCAAGGGATTTTTAAAGGCAATGCCCATCAAATGCAAGCTTTCCTAATGCAGCCCTGGTTCACACATGCATGTATATCACTTGATTTCTCTACACTTGATTAGCAACCATGTGTTTGTGTGAACAGGCTTAATTGTCAAGCCCTGCATCTGAAGAAACATAAAGAAGTTATACATGAGGTATTCATACATGTAAGTTGTCCCTTGATGTTGCAGTTATCACATCTAAATATATGTGAATCAGTGGCAAGGTCAATCAATGGGCTCAAGATCATTTTGCTTGCCATTTTTTGCATCTTCTCCAGTTCTCCAGTATCATTTTTGAGATGTGTATTAGGGATGAGGGGACGCAGGTGGCGCTGTGGGTTAAAGCCTCAGCGCCTAGGACTTGCCGATCGAAAGGTCGGCGGTTCGAATCCCTGCGGCGGGGTGCGCTCCCACTGCTCGGTCCCAGCGCCTGCCAACCTAGCAGTTCGAAAGCACCTCCGGGTGCAAGTAGATAAATAGGGACCGCTTACCAGCGGGAAGGTAAACGGCGTTTCCGTGTGCGGCTCTGGCTCGCCAGAGCAGCGATGTCACGCTGGCCACGTGACCCGGAAGTGTCTCCGGACAGCGCTGGCCCCTGGCCTCTTGAGTGAGATGGGCGCACAACCCCAGAGTCTGTCAAGACTGGCCCGTATGGGCAGGGGTACCTTTACCTTTTATTAGGGATGAGATCCTTGAGGAACATCATCGTAAAAGCTTCAGTATCTAGGACCAAACAGCCGTGGTGAAGGGGTTAGGAGAGCCGGTGTGCTTTGTTAGCAAGTATGACGTACAAACTAATCTGATGTCACATCGTGTGTGCTTTTGAAAAAACAAATAAATTGATGCAAAGGTCCTTATAGTTAAAGCTATGGTTTTCCCAGTAGTGATGTATGGAAGTAAGAGCTGGACCATAAAGAAGGCTGATTGCCGAAAAATTGATGCTTTTGAATTATGGTGCTGGAGGAGACTCTTGAGAGTCCCATGGACTGCAAGAAGATCAAACCTCTCTATTCTGAAGGAAATCAGCCCTGAGTGCTCACTGGAAGGACAGATCCTGAAGCTGAGGCTCCAGTACTTTGGCCACCTCATGAGAAGAGAAGACTCCCTGGAAAAGACCCTGATGTTGGGAAAGATGGAGGGCACAAGGAGAAGGGGACGACAGAGGACAAGATGGTTGGACCGTGTTCTCGAAGCTACCAGCATGAGTTTGACCAAACTGCGGGAGGCAGTGGAAGACAGAAGTGCCTGGCGTGCTCTGGTCCCTGGGGTCACGAAGAATCGGACACGACTAAATGACTAAACAACAACACCTCTTCTTCCCAAACTCAACTCATCAGTGGGGAGGGTACCTGGTGGTCAGGACAACTGTAGGATGAGGCAGCATCTGGGATGGTGGCAGGGGTAAGGGAGGGGGCTCAGATGGCACACTTCTGAACTGGAGATAGAAAGCAAGGCCATGATCCATGGAGACTATGCATACTGAGCAGAGGCTTGAGTAGTGCCCTGAGAATATACAAAACACAGTCAGGATAAGCACATTTCCCAGGCCTGCTGGAGATGATATTGGCCTGGCGTTGTGCACAAATGCAAACAGATTATGTGCACAGTCTCCACAAAGCCTGGCGAATGTGCACAACAGCCAGTTATTCTGCACATTAACTGTGCATTACTGTATAATCTTCACAACAAAAACATATGGTCTTGAGTGCTCAAAGAACTTCATACACATGAAATAAGTGCCCTCATAACAGTCCTATCATATAGGTAAGTGTAATGAAATGTCACATTGCAGAAGCGATAGCGGCTTGCTCAAAGTTGCCTGGCAGATTCCTGCAGAGGGACTTCTTGGTTGTCGGCTCAGCCTCCTAGCTACTGTGGCACCCTAACTCACATGCCTGCCATGGATGCTTTTGTTTAGATTCCGGCATTGCAGGGGGTTGGACTAGATGATCCTTGGGATCCCTTCCAACTCTAGTGTTCTATGATTCTATGTGACATCTAGCAACTCTGAGCCAACAGCCTCTTCTGGAACTGTAAAAGGTAAAGGTAAAGGTACCCCTGCCCGTATGGGCCAGTCTTGACAGACTCTGGGGTTGTGCGCCCATCTCACTCAAGAGGCCAGGGGCCAGCGCTGTCCGGAGACACTTCCGGGTCACGTGGCCAGCGTGACATCGCTGCTCTGGCGAGCCAGAGCCGCACACGGAAACGCCGTTTACCTTCCCGCTGGTAAGCGATCCCTATTTATCTACTTGCACCCGGAGGTGCTTTCGAACTGCTAGGTTGGAAGGCGCTGGGACCGAGCAGTGGGAGCGCACCCCGCTGCAGGGATTCGAACCGCCAATCTTTCGATCGGCAAGTCCTAGGCGCTGAGGCTTTAACCCACAGCGCCACCTGCGTCCCTTCTGGAACTGTGGAGAAACACACACACACAAAAAATGTTGTTGTTGTTTAGTCGTTTAGTTGTGTCTGAGAATGGAGAATGGTGGTACGTTGTTTCCTTTGCATGGTCTCCAGAAAACCAAAGGCCAGTTCCAAGGGGTGATACCAATTTGTGGATCACTTAATAAGAACATAGAATCATAGAATTGTAGACTTGGAAGGGACCCCAGGGGTCATCCAGTCCAACCCCCTACAACGCAGGAATCGCAACTAAAGCATCTATTACATGCTTTACAGATGTACAGTGGTACCTCAGGTTAAGTACTTAATTCGTTCCAGAGGTCCGTTCTTAACCTGAAACTGTTCTTAACCTGAAGCACCACTTAAGCTAATGGGGCCTCCCGCTGCTGCTGCGCTGCCGGAGCACGATTTCTGTTCTCATCCTGAAGCAAAGTTCTTAACCCGAAGCAATATTTCTGGGTTAGTGGAATCTGTAACCTGCAGCGTATGTCACCTGAAGCGTATGTAACCTGGGGTACCACTGTATAATGTTATTGGTTGCAGTGTATGTGTGGGAATGCAGGTTTTCACAATGTATTTTTTTTTGGGGGGGGGTCTCCAAGGAAATTTAAAGTACCAAAAAGGAAAAGAAAACCAGCTGAGCCATGGGACAACTGAAAGCAAAACCTAGGCACACAAACTTTATTTTTTTGCTGGAACCAGTAACTATTTTTCTTACCTACCTACTTTTTAATGTGATAATTGACAGATATATTTCTAAGGAGGGAGGAGGCTGAAGAAACTGGAGCCAATCAGAACCAAGCATTTTTTTTTAGAATGGGGGCCCACAACTCCAGCGAACTGTGTAACTCCACCCCAGACAAAATGACTCCTAAGGGGAGTCGAGGGGGTTGGGAACACCCACCCAACGACACTTCTCATTTCTGTACCTCAGTCATAAGGCTATTCAGATGCACGGCGTAGCAACTTGGTGACTCAAAGCAACTTCCCACATCAGCCCCAGCGCAGTCATGGACAGGTAAATGGGCAGCTTTTGCCCCAGTGCATAATTGCTACATCACTGAATTCACTGAGTATGAACTTGCTCTGTGTTTTATTCTCTTTTCCCCATCTGACTCAGCTCTCCAGATGACTTCTTCCCATATCTCTCAGTAACCAATATTCTGATGCTGCTGACTCTTTCTATCTCTCTCTTGCTCACACACGTTTTATCATTATTGTTTTCTACCCATGTCCCCAGTAATTTTTCGGTTCTTTCTCTCTCTCTTTTTGCACATGGTTTGCGAAGACAATTCCCCCCCTTTAATTCAGTTTGTTCCATACACTCTTGAAAATAAGGGATATCATTATTATTTCTTCTTCTGGACTTTCATGTCTGTAGTATATAATAACAGAATCAAAAGAAACAGTCACTGCCCCAAGAAGCTTACAATCAACAATGATGGGTGCAACAGAGGGGAGGGCAATGAGTTTAACAGAGAACAATTATATACAGTTTCACATACTTAGGCTTTGGTTACAATGCCTTTTTGGGCAATTAAAATAATTAGACAAGTGGGGTGAGGTTTCTGTGTAACTCAAAAGCTTATGTTTTCATGCATCAAAAAGTGTTGCTCCAATAAAGATTTCCAATACTTTGCATGTACGGGTGCTAACAGAACAGCTGTCTAGGCTATAGATGAATGGACCTAATTGCAAATTTTCTGAATCTGCATTCATTCACATTAGCAAAGAGAAAGCATCATAATTAACAAATGCATCTTTTATTTTGGGATTAGCAAGAAAGCAGCTTTCTATAGATGAATGTGTCTAATTGCAGTTTCCAGATGTGAATGACTCATATCTATTTGTCTATTTATCATAATATCTTTGTCTCAGTTTTTGTCTCACAATGAAGCTCCTTTTCAGCTGATAAAAATTAAAAACATAATACAGTATATCATTTAAAAAGAAAAATGATTTTTTTTAAACGAATTCAAAACTAAGACCTGATAGGTCTTAAATTATAGGTCTTCCAGTCCCTCTTGTGAGTGTGCAGTTGTCCTTAGATGCACAATTCAGAATTTCAGAATATGTAATATTTCTGTTATTCATGAAACACTCCTCCTTCGTCACGGAGGATCATAACGTGTATCAAGTTGTATTGTAGCATAACTTATATTAACTTGTACTGAGTACCTCCCCCTCCTCTGTTTCATTTCTTTAAATCAGATGCAAGTGTGTTAGCTACTTTAGGAGTATGTCCGCAGCAACCACAAAAAGTCTCTCATTTTGTGCCATCTGCTGCTGAAAATAGTGTGAGATACTATTTGAATTTTCACCTCACTCTGCGATCTGCCTCTAGTTTCTCAGCTCCCTCTCCCTCTTACCTCGGTATTACCCCAGCAAAGGGTTGAACATTTCCCTGGGTTAATCTGGGCAAATGGGAAAGCTAAAAGGTAAAGGTAAAGGTACCCCTGCCCGTACGGGCCAGTCTTGCCAGACTCTGGGGTTGTGCGCCCATCTCACTCAAGAGGCCAGGGGCCAGCGCTGTCCGGAGACACTTCCGGGTCACGTGGCCAGCGTGACATCGCTGCATCTGGCGAGCCAGAGCCGCACACGGAAACGCCGTTTACCTTCCCGCTGGTAAGCGGTCCCTATTTATCTACTTGCACCCGGAGGTGCTTTCGAACTGCTAGGTTGGCAGGCGCTGGGACCGAGCAGCGGGAGCGCACCCCGCCGCAGGGATTCGAACCGCCGACCTTTCGATCGGCAAGTCCTAGGCGCTGAGGCTTTAACCCACAGCGCCACCTGCGTCCCTCGAAATGGGGGAAAGCTTAATGGGAAAGCTAATAACTCATTAAAGAATTAGAAGACTTTATCAGATTCATCTGGAAAAAAATGTCTCATGACACGCCTTTCCCTACCCCTCTTTGGAGTAGTTTGTGAACTCCCATTTCCAGAAGAGTGGAAACTTTGGGGCACATGACAGCCAAATATAAGCCCTTTCAAGTCCCCATGTATTACAGTAAGTGACTAATACGTATGTGCTTAAGTCTCGCCCCTTGGATTCAGACGGGTGTGAAAGTGCTTATTAACCTTGGCTGCCACATTTCCCTGGTTTCTGCTCTAGAAATCAGAGCTTGCAATCTACTTCCATTGAGCCAGTGGGTTGCTGTGGCAAGAACATTGCTTGGGAATTAAAGCCCACGTTCAAATCTTTTCTTGGCAATGAGACTCAAGGGACCACTTGGGCAGTTTATTATTTCTTCATCCTAACCTACCGTATTTTTCGCTCCATAAGACGCACCTGACCATAAGACGCACCTAGATTTTAGAGGGGGAATGCAAGAAAAAAAAATTCTTTAAAGGGAGCGCTGTATGCATCCTGCTCAGCGCTCCCGTTCACGAGAGCCGTGTGGAGCAAGTGTGCAGTGCTTGCAGGCTTTTCCCCGGGGAGGGAGGGCGAAGGGCAGTCTGTCACTGACGGGTTGCCCTTCTCCCTCCTTGGGGAAAATCCCCTGAGAGCCGCACACATGCTCCATGCGGCTCTTTAAAGGGAGTGCGGCTCTTGGGGGCTTTTCCCCGAGGAGGGAGAAGGGACTGATGGGCTGCCCTTCTCCCTCCTCAGGGAAAAGCCCCCAAGAGATGCACACATGCTTCTTTAAAGGAAGCGCTGAGCAGAGCCTCACGCCTGCATTCGCTCCATAAGACGCACACACATTTCCCCTTACTTTTTAGGAGGGAAAAAGTGCATCTTATGGAGCGAAAAATACGGTACTTCACAGGGCTGCCATGATGCAAAATAGGCTGGTGCTGATAAGACAGGATTATAGTTGCAAGGAACTCTTGCCTCCCAAAGCCAGTCCCATTTTAACATGCAATCCGCTTTTGAACTGCTACACCAGGATTGGCTTTTCACATATAGCTATTTCTTGTTCTGGGACCAGATGTTTTTCAACGGGACACTAGGACTTGGAAGCAGTCCAAGTTCTTCTGCATACTACCAGACTGAGAGATCCAAATTGCTTTTAGGATGTGCACATACATAATGGGTCGACAAACGTAATGGGTGTGCACGTATTGAAAAAAGAAACTGCACTCAGCAATTTTTCTTATTCTTAAGTGGGCGTCTGCTTTTCCTCTCTGCTGTGCACAATGCGTTTGCCACATGTCCAGCTATCAGCTTTCCACCTCTCCCCCCACCCCCATGCTACAGGGGGACTCTCAGCCACTTTTATTTGTAAAGTACTTCACACACATTTATTCAATTAAAAGTACATTTGCCAGTACTTTAAAATGTTGGAAATCTGCCTAGGGAAAGGGAATGAAGGTTGGTTCATTTGATCATACAAACTGCAGCTTATCTGCGCTTTGCACAGCCAATCTCTGTGGCAAATACACAGAAATTCCATCTTGAAGAGAAAATTGTATGGTTTTTTTTGGGGGGGGAAGGTGTGTGCTTTGACAGTGGGGCCCACTATTCAAATGTTGCACATTATTATGCACCCTTAGAGTGTTTACAAATAAGAATCACTCAGAAGAGGAGTCCTTCAAAGGAATCCATCCCCCTGCGTTTCTGCATGGGCAAATGTTCTGCACATGCCTTCTGGTGCAAAGAAACAAGCCCAGAACAGTGACTCATACAGAAACACAACAGGAAGCCCCTTCTTAGGGTAGATATTTTCTTCTTTGCATCAGAAGTGATTAGATGATTCAATCACACTTGATGTAGCAAGCTTGATGTGCCTGAATCTTATGAAGGTTGTTTGGAAGAAGGCAAGGCCAGAATTAAATTACATAGAGGTCTCCTCTATGGGAAGCTGCTTTGGTTCCACAAGGATGTTTCATCAGTGAATGAGTTTCTCATGGCACACTAGTTGTTATGCCAGAGCACTCTAGCCTGCTTTAGCCTGGAGCAGAGGCTCGAGGGGGAAAGTGATGGCACCAATGGAAGTCTGGATGAGCCCTGGAAATGGACAGAGCTGAGATGGATAGCCTTCTGCAAATGAATGGTTCTAAGCTGTGTAAATGGATGGGGAGAAATGGGACAGGAGAAGCTGAAATGGACAAAGAGGAGGGAGGGAGGTATGCAATCCTGAAATATTTCAAAGTCTCTCCAACTTTTGATTTGAGCCCCATCCACTATGGGCCTGTGGCACCTGGCAGATTATTCCCAAGAAAATGTGGCCCATGACAGAAAATAAAGGTTACCCACTCCTGGCCTATAATCTACTGGAAATTACAACAGCAGCAAATAATGGATATAAATTAGCACAGGTGCTGTTTCCTATGGCCCAAACATGTCGCTCCATATATGCAGGACAGCATCTTCCCACTGTAGCCCTGGGAATATAAGGCCTGATTCAACTACCCAGTTCCATTGTGGACGGGGTGGTGCTGTGGTCTAAACCACTGAGCCTTACGGGCATGCCGATCGGAAGGTTGGTGGTTTGAATCCGCGCGACGGGGCGAGCTCCCGTTGTTCTGTCCCAACTTCTGCCAACTTAGCAGTTTGAAAACACACCAGTGCAAGTAGATAAATAGGTACCGCTGCGGCGGGAAGGTAAACGGCATTTCCGTGCACTCTGGCACCCGTTATGGTCTCCTGTTGCACCAGAAGCGGTTTAGTCATGCTGGCCACATGACCCAGAAAGCTGTCTGCGTTCAAGCACCGGCTCCCTCAGCCTGAAGCGAGATGAGTGCTGCACCCCACAGTCGCCTTTGACTGGATGTAACCATCTAGGGGTCCTTTAGCTTTTACCTTACCTTACCCAGTTCCAGTAGTGGAAGCCAACACTTCTGCTAGTGCAACAGGAATTCGCTCACAACTGCCCCCCCACCTCTGGAGTGTTGGGAAACCCCTCAGAACAATGCACAGGCCTGGGGACACAGGAAGAGGGAAAGTCTTCGGAACATTCTCCTTAGTATGACGTTGACTCTCACCCATAGAACTGAAACCATCTGAAAGCACCTATAATCTCCTGCTTCATGGGCTTATGAAGTTGCCAATATGGCCCAGGTTGCTTGCCATGCCACAGTAAAATCTAGTTTGCTTTGAAGGTGAGACAGGACCCAGCCTCTCTGTTGGCATCGGGTCATTATATTGTGCTTGTATGAGCGCTCAAACTTATAAAGCCTGTGTTTCAGTCCACCATCAGATCATCCATGCATGGAAACTAAAGTAGCTGGCTGAGCCCATACTGAGAGTGCAGAAAAAGGAGGTGATGGTGCGCTGGGATTATTTTTAACCCATTCGTTTCTGTTTTGCATTGCCTTTGGGGGAGTAAATGTTTCGCTTTGGTGAACAGAGTTCTTCACACTCCTGCTCTGTACTTTTCACACTTGCTCCCACCCTGCTTTAGAGACATTATACAGTATAAAAAGAAGCCTGTGGCAGACATCATGGTATTTTATGTATTCTTATTCTTAAGCTTAGTGGGGAATGGTGGTGATAATAGCCTTTCACCCTTAGTCTACCTGAGAAGCTTAACATGCAAAGAGGTTTCAGCATGGGTTTCACAAGCCGCTCTTGAGTTCCTATACTAATAATCTAGGATTTTTTACCACTTTGTAAAAAGTGCCTGTGCAACTTTTCCAAAGCACAAGAACCTGACCTTTGAAGAGTTTGCATGTAAACCACTGGTAACTTAACAAATGTGTGGTCTTTTTCCTATGCTGGGAGAACTTGGAAACCTTGGAAGGAACCTTTTAAAGGGTGCACATTAAAGTTTTACAGCCTATACAGTAGTACCTTGGGTTACATACGCTTCAGGTTACAGCTTCCGGGTCATGTGGCCAGCATGACTAAGCCGCTTCTGGCGAACCAGAGCAGCTCACGGAAACGCCGTTTACCTTCCCGCTGGAGCTGTACCTATTTATCTACTTGCACTTGGATGTGCTTTCGAACTGCTAGGTTGGCAGGAGCAGGGACTGAGCAACGGGAGCTCACCCCGTCACGGGGATTCAAACCACTGACCTTCTGATCGGCAAGTCCTAGGCTCTGTGGTTTAACCCACACTGCCACCCGCGTCCCTTACCACTGTATTACCACGCTTTACATTGCTACAAATTTTGTGACTTTAAATCTCTGCTGGGGTTCTCTCACCAGAGAGAACTTGCCCCAAACTTGAATCCTGGCATCCAGGAATTCTCATTTCTATATATTTTTCCTGAACCAATGGACTCAACTAAAGTTGCTCTCTGTTCAGATCACAGCTGTCCCCATTCATACTTGAATACATTCAAATTCAAAGTCTGTTTCCCTCCGCAGTGTCCTTCTGAAACAAAAGAAATTCCTCTACAACTTCAAGAACTTGCGCTGGGCCAAAGGCCGTCACGAAACATACCTTTGCTATGTGGTCAAACGGCGGAACAGTGCAACATCCTGCTCCCTGGACTTTGGATATCTGCGCAATAAGGTACAAAACACGAGTGAAACTCAGATCCATTAATACATCCTTCTGCACCAATGAGCAATGGAATGCTCAGCATCTTATCCATATTTTAGCAATCAATTTCACTCTCAGATTAGATCCTAGCGGTGCAATTGCCACTTCTGCACATTCCCACACTGGTTCAGTACTGCTGGATTTGGAGAGATCACATTGGATAGCCTGACAATATGATTGCTTCCTATGCCAAGGTTGCCCAGCCTTCAAGAGGAGTGATTGTGGGATTAGCGGTAACCCTGTTGTGGCATCTCAGTTCCAACATGACTAGAGTGACATAGGAACTGATGACGCGGAAACAGCAACGGCACCACTAATGGAATACAAGACCTATATCTAAGACCCTTAGAAATCCATACAGCATTCTATTTGAACCTCCACTACCCATTCTTCCATTTCCCCTCCAATCATCCCTATACCTTCTAAACATCTTAATCTGATGGCCAGATAATACAAATAGCAGAACCAAATGGCAAAACTTTACCTATGCACTTTGAGACAGATCTGGAGAGCGGCTTGATTGCATGCTCCCCACAACCACCCTCCCTTCACATTGTAATTTGGGTTCTTTAGAAATGCCTGCATGTAAAATAAAGACTTGAGGCTGGAGTACAAACAGGGTGGAGCTTGTGTACTGATCCCCACTGGCTCTCCATGTGTTCATTTTACACACATACAGAACGTCAGACAAGGCAGCCCTGTTTAGGGAAGTTTTAATGCTTGATATTTTATCGCTTTATGATGATGGATGATGATGTTGGGAGCCGCCCAGAGTGGCAGAAACCCAGCCAGATGGGTGGGGTATAAATAAATAAATAAAAAATAATAATAATTAAATAATAATAATAATACAGTTGTACCTTGGTTTTCGAACATCTGTTGATGAACATTTTGGTTTTCGAATGCTGTAAACCCAGAAGTAAATGCTTCGGTTTTCAAACACGCCTCGGAAGTCGAACATGCCACGTGGCTTCTGCATGCAATC
Source organism: Podarcis gaigeae (assembly GCF_964106915.1). Taxonomy (NCBI): domain Eukaryota; kingdom Metazoa; phylum Chordata; class Lepidosauria; order Squamata; family Lacertidae; genus Podarcis; species Podarcis gaigeae. Next base: position 30,566,303 of record NC_139694.1, on the reverse strand, counting down.
AATCTGTGTTCAGATAATCTCAGGAGCTGTCTTGCAACCAATTTGTTTTTGTGACTGACTGTGCCTCGGTTTTTGAATGTTTCAGAACTCAAACGGTCATCCGGAACGCATTACGCTTGAAAACCGAGGTACCACTATATGCATAAAGCTCATCTAATCTTCTCTTTGATGTGCTTTTTACTTGTGTACTTTTGAGTTTATGGGCAGGGTTCTGGAAGGTATCATTCAAATACACAGGCAAAATGGTATCCTTGAGGGAAAACATTTGATTCTGCTAATTGTACAAACTAGTCCAAGCACTTACTTGTAGACTAACCAACTCAGTCCTGGAAACAGGGAACCTTCAGTAATGTCTTATGTTCTCTCACACCTTCACTTCTTGTCTCTCAGCACAAATGCTTTGTTTGACCATTCATTGTTTATCGGTATTATCTTGATCCTGCCCCACCCTCAATCCTTCTGCCTTGCTACTTCAGTCGGGTTGCCACGTTGAAGTTCTCTTCCTGCGTTACATCGCCACCTGGGACCTGGACCCAAGGCACTGCTATCGGATCACTTGGTTCACCTCATGGAGTCCGTGCTATGACTGCGCCCGGCATGTGGCCGACTTCTTGTATGCCTACCCTAACCTAAGCCTGCGCATCTTTGCTGCCCGCCTGTACTTCTGTGAGGAACGGAATGCCGAACCTGAGGGGCTGCGTCGTCTCCACCGGGCAGGAGCTCAGATTGCCATCATGACCTTCAAAGGTGAAACAGGGCAGAGGGATGGGTTTAGGTAAAGGTAAAGGTACCCCTGACCGTTAGGTTCAGTCGCGGATGACTCTGGGGTTGTGGCGCTCATCTTGCTTTACTGGCCGAGGGAGCTGGCGTACAGCTTCTGGGTCATGTGGCCAGCATGAATAAGCCGCTTCTGGCAAACCAGAGCAGCGCACGGAAACTTTGTTTACCTTCCCGCCAGAGAGGTATCTATTTATCTACTTGCACTTTGACGTGCTTTCAAACTGCTAGGTTGACAGGAGAGGGACCGAGCAACGGGAACTCACCCCGTTGCAGGTATTCAAACCGCCAACCTTCTGATCGGCAAGCCCTAGGCTCTGTGGTTTAGACCACAGTGCCACCCGCATCCCATTAGGGATGGGTTTAGGAGATGGCATAAGATCTGGAGGGAAGTTGAGCAATGGAAAATGAACACTACGTCTCTCTTTTGTCAGATTACTTTTACTGCTGGAACACCTTTGTAGAGAACCGCAAGAAGACCTTCAAAGCTTGGGAAGGGCTTCATGAAAATTCTGTGCGTCTAACCAGAAGGCTCCGCCGTATCCTTTTGGTGAGAAGTATTTCCCTCTGAACGAGGTTTTATACCCCTTTTCTGGTACCTCTTCCCCTCCTTCCTTGCTGCCCTTGTTTTGCTCACCTGTCATTCTCTGCTTCCTTTAACTTGATTTTTCAGGATCACTAGCCTCCATCTTTTTCTGCCCTTATCTTTGTTCATTCCTCATCAGCTTTACCTCTAACCTTTTGTTCTCCTTCTTCCTGTGCCTCCTGCAAACCTGACCATTCTCTTCTTTCTTTCACAGCCACTTTATGAGGTTGATGACTTGCGAGATGCTTTCCGAATCCTTGGACTCTGAAATGCTAAGGTAGTGGGCAATGGGGAGGGGAAATGGCATTTCAGCAACACTCCAGGAAGAATAGTCTTGAAATATTCAACTCCATGTCCCAGTTTTCCCTTCTCCGCTGTCGTGAACACCTGCATCCTGAGAAAATGTCGGAATAAATGAGGAAGACATTCTGAGGCTACCTTCACTTGCACACTGGGGCTGTGCTCTGTTCTTTGTTGGGAGAAGCCAGAGATAGGCTTTCCAAGCCACAAGACCCTATTGATCGTTGCTTTTACTGGGGACAGCTAGACAAATGAACATCTTACAGAGATGGCACTTAGAGCTCGAGAGGCTTTAGCCAAACCACTTAGCAACTTCATCAATTTGGAGTTCAAAACCTTAGACCCAGCTTAAAATGTTCAGCATCTGCAGAAAGCACTAACGTTATTTGGAACAAAAGATAAAATATGAACCATAATGCCTCATACTCAGCAGCACACAGAACCTGTTAAGCATCTTGCCACACATGTTTTCAGCAGACACACACACTGGCACAGAATGGACTTGGAAACTATGATGCGGTCATTATACCCCACAAGCACTGTGTTGATATGCGATCAATTCATTATGAGGATAAATGATATGTTTATTTTTATTTAGTATTTAACAATATTTGATCAACTGCCTGCTATGGTATTACTATTTAATAATTGATTTTGCTTATCTGTAGTTTAAATAAGAGCAATTCTTCTTTCTTCCAAAGAGTTCTTCAGTATCTCATTACTGCAGATCCAGAGAAGGAAGTCCAGAATCTTGGCAACTGTGACATTTATTTGCTAAGCATTAATTCCTTTCAATGTAGCAGAGTAGCATGCTTATTCATGGATGTAAATAAAGACATTTTTATGTACACAGACCAGCCTTTTTTGCTATGGTAATTGTGTAAGAGAACAGGACAAGAGTTAAAATATTGGAACAAAATCTAGAGCTTAGGAGAGAGCAATCTTTAGCTCCTGGAAAGGGTGTTTCAGGAGCTGTTGGATTCTCTGTATCTCCCTCTCCATGCAGGTCCACCACCAGAGATGCTTCAGTGTGGCAGTGAAGCTATTTTGAGGACAGAAACATGCTCTGTGGTGGTGGTGGCCAAAAAGGGTGTTCCAAAAAGAGGTGGGGGAGAGGTTATTGATCAAGTGACAGCTGGTGACTTAGGGACCTGCTGGTGGCTGCTTTGGGCCAAAGAAGTCCTGCTTCTTCACCATCCTCTTCCCTTGAAGCAGTAGTCACCGAAGCACTGAAGTTGTATAAATGCTTTTTAAAAAAATTGTCAACAGCATGAATGAGAGGTAACTTAATCTGTTATACTATAAGCACCTACCTGTAAGCACCTACTTCTGAATAGACCCGTATGTAGGACTGCACTGTGAGATAGATGAAAACACACATATCAAAAGCAAACCACGAGAATAAAGTTTACGCCTCTCTGTCTCAACTTGAAATAGAGTCTCTCATTTCTATATATTGCAAAAAAGAATAAAAGTCACTTATGGAACCTTAAAGACTATTAATTTGCAGAATCTTAGATTAACATATAACTCCCGCATGCCTTTCCATAAGGATGAAGAAAGACCTTATAATACTGCAATCCTACAAAAGCCTCATTGAATCCAGTAGGGCGACAGCAGGCAGGAAAAATGTATTTAGTCATTGATTTTGTAGAATATATATTTGACACCCCCCCCCCTTGAAACAGATCCTATTGATCCATTGGCAAGTATCCAATTTCTTCCCTCCCACACATTCGTTGGGGTCAATACATCTGAATCCTAACCCATCTCTTCCCCTGTACTATTATTTGCCAAGTTTTTATATGCAACAACAAATGCCTCATAATATCCTTTTACAACTGCCTGCAAATGGTGATTAAAAAAAAAAGCAAATGTTGATATATGCCATCCTGCCCACAAGGCTACAGAAATATAAAATTGGTGGCTATATAAATTCTATTAATATTAAATTTAAAGCAATACAGCAGCAGCACTGAGCAGCTAAAAATGAACAGAAATGGGTACATAACAAGCAGAAATTTAGCATAACGTGAACCCTCCCACAACAAGAGTAAGACTACAATCCTATACACATTACCTGAGAGTAAGCCTCCTTGAACATAGGACTTCGCTGAGTAAGCATGCATTGGACTGGGCTATTGGGAAGTTTGACCTGATCAATTTTTCCTGAAGGCACAAGAGCTGTGATTCTGGGGGAGGGGGAGAAAAGAGGGAGGCAAAGGCGAAGCCAAATGAGTTAAGACTTCATTACTAGGAACTCTGCAGCATAAGCCAGAATTCATTCATTCCTGCCAAAAGTGGAGAGGGGACTCAAACCATAATCCTCCTGCATTTGATTTGACCTAAACAGAGGGCCAACCAAAACACAAAATAGGAAAGTATTTATTAGAGAAAGTGACTCGCACTATATCTCACCCATCAACTACAAAAAGATAAGTAGAAAATTAAGATCTAAACACCTGCGTAAATAACAATGTTTTTTACCTGGTGCCTAAAGCCAGATAGTGATTGCACCAGGCATGCCTACCCTGGGGATAGCATTCCATAAATGGGGAGCCAACACTGAAAAGGTCTCTTTCCGTGCCACTATCCTCTACACCTCCCCTGGAGGCAGTGTGTGGAGCAGGACCTCAGGTGAAAAATGCAGAGGCCCCATTTGTTGTGTTTGGTTTGATGCTGCATTTAAAAAAAAAAATGCCTCATTTTCTACAGATTATATTTATGTGCACCACCTAGAAATGCAAAGAATTAAGCAGCACAGAAATGCTGTAAATAGAAAGAAACAGTAAATAGGTGTGTGACTATGGACATAGCAAGCTCCTACAAAGTTTACAACAAACTATGGCAAGTTCTTAAGGAAATAGGAGTGCCTGATCACCTCATCTATCTCCTGAGAAATCTCTATGTGGGACAAGAAGCTAGTTAGAACTGGATATGGAACAACTGATTGGTTCAAAATTGGGAAAAGAGTACGGCAAGGCTGTATAGTGTCTTCCTGCTTATTTAACTTATATGCAGAATTCATCATGCGAAAGGCAGGGCTGGATGAATCCCAAGCCGGAATTAAGATTGCCAGAAGAAATATCAACAACCTCAGATATGCAGATGACACAACCTTGATGGCAGAAAGTGAGGAGGAATTAAAGAACCTTTTAATGAAGGTGAAAGAGGAGAGCGCAAAATATGGTCTGAAGATCAACATCAAAAAAAAAAAAAAAAAAAAAAAATATCATGGCCACTGGGCCCATCACCTCCTGGCAAATAGAAGGGGAAGAAATGGAGGCAGTGAGAGATTTTACTTTCTTGGGCTCCATGATCACTGCAGATGGTGACAGCAGTCACGAAATTAAAAGACGCCTGCTTCTTGGGAGAAAAGCAATGACCAACCTAGACAGCATCTTAAAAAGCAGAGACATCACCTTGCCAACAAAGTTCCGTATAGCTATGGTTTTCCCAGTAGTGATGTATGGAAGTGAGAGCTGGACCATAAAGAAGGCTGATTGTGAAGAATTTATGCTTTTGAATGATGGTGTTGGAGGAGACTCTTGAGAGTCCCATGGACTGCAAGAAGATCAAACACATCCATTCTGAAGGAAATCAGCCCTGAGTGCTCACTGGAAGGACAGATCCTGAAGCTGACACTCCAATATTTTGGCCACCTCATGAGAAGAGAAGACTCCCTGGAAAAGACCCAAGAGTCTCCTCCAGCACCATCAGTTCTTCGGCGATCAGCCTTCTTCATGGTCCAGCTCTCACTTCCATATATCACTACTGGGAAAACCATAGCTTTAACTATACGGACCTTTGCATCAATTTATTTGTGTTTTCAAAAGGACACACAATGTGACATCAGATTGTGTGTGTGGAAAAAACCCTGATGTTGGGAAAGATGGAGGGCACAAGGAAAAGGGAACGACAGAGGACGAGATGGTTGGATAGTGTTCTCGAAGCTACCAGCATGAGTTTGACCAAACTGCGGGAGGCAGTGGAAGACAGGAGTGCCTGGCGTGCTCTGGTCCATGGGGTCACGAAGAGACGGACACGACTAAACAACAAACAAATGAAGTTTACACACACACCGGTCCAGGTAAGGCTGCGCCAGTCTTATTATTATTATTTATTTAAATCACGGACTATTTCGAGCACCGCGCAACAGGCCAAAAGGTTCAACTTTCCCCCTCGAGCTTCACCGGCTGAATTCCTGCCTGCGTGCGCTTGGCGTCAACCCTGCAAGGGAATCGCGACCGACGCATCGGCCTCGAGTCCGCGGTGCTCCGCTAGATGCGACGGGATCTACCGCTCGCCGGGCCGAGCTAAGACGAGCCGCAGCTGCCCAGGTGGCAAAGTACTGTTACTACCAGAGGGCCGGCTCGGCCCCCTAAAGCAGGCGAGGGCGGGGCTCGCTAGGCCCCTCTAGGCCCTATTTCCCGTCCCCATGGCAACCGCAAAACCTGCGCGAGGCGGAGTCGGAGGCAGGGCGGTCACGTGGCCCGGAAAAGCGCCTCTCCGGCGCCCCCTCTGGCAGGAAGTGGCGAGGCTGAGGGGGAGAGAGAGAGAGAGAGAGGAGGGGGAGCCGAGCAGCCAAAGAAATTAAATTCCTCGGAGGCGGCGGCGTCTTCGCGTCTGGGAGGGCGCAGAGCGGCGCTAGTCCTCAGGGAGGCCGGCCCGCCCGCGGAGGGGGGCGCGGTTCCTCAGCCCGCCGGGCCCCTCCCCCCCGCTCCCCGCTGGGCCCCGGCTCCGCCCCTGCTCCGCGTCCCCGCCTCCCGTCAAGGCAGGGGGCCCACTTGGCCCTCCGCCGGCCCCTCATGAGGCGCAGCCGCCCTCGGGGCACGTACCGGGCCTAGGCGGAACCGAAGGTAAGCGAGCGCCGGCGGCCCCCGGCTGTTCCTGCTGCGGCGGCCAGCGCCGCCCGCCCCGCTCCACGCCCCCTTCGCCAGCAGCCGCTGCCCGTTATTAGCTCGTTATCGGGCCTCCCCGGAGCCGCCTTTCCGAGGCCGCTTCGCCCCGCTCCCCCCAAATCGCATCCCGTGCTCTTCCTTCCAAAACACCCCACAGGGCTGATTCACACGTTACGGCGACCTGTAGACCTGGGTTGTGCTGTCTGGGCTGTGCATGTTTTGCAGGCAAGCTACAGGTGACCCCGGTACCTGTGTCGGCAAACACGTGTTTGCCCTGGTCCTGCTCTAGGCTATGGAGCGTCTTCAGGGTTTTTTAGTCTTTTGCAAAAGAAAAAAGAGGCTTTTATCTCTAGAGTGCTTTCGTCTTGCTCTGGGGTCTCCCATCATTACTTTGTCTTTCACATGGTTTGCTGCTTCTGCTGTTTGGTTTATTATTACTTATTTATCGTTGCTTTTTAAATTTGTATAGCTCCCTTACCCGTAGATATCAGGATTGTTTGGAGCATAAAAAATACAATATAAAAAACAATGCTTCCACCGTGCTCCCTCTGCATGCAAGAGGCTTTGATAACAATACTTAATATTTTGGGTTTCCTTCATGCCCCACCCCCACCTTTTGTAGTAGGAGGACAATACTGTAATATGGACCTGCCATGCATTTTGTGAGATTATGTGTGTTAAACAGTTTGAGCACTTGAGAAATGCATTAAATAATGGGTTTCTAAACACCAAGTGTTTGGAAAGTTATTCAGAGTAAGGGCTGCAGTCCCTTCTGGGCATTTTTAAAATAAGACATGAACAAAACAATCTCAGCATGTCCTTTGTACACAGATATATACAGTAAAATGCATCAGCGTTATCTTAATAGTCTCTCCATAGGTCTCTATCTGCTGATGGCAGTCTCGTTTAGTAGACTGATAATGCATAATGAAGCAATGCCAGTCTGTATTGAAGTTCTCTTGTCTGATTATTTCCTATTTGTAAGTTTTTTGGCCAAGACTATTTGCTGTACATTTGTATACCATTTGGCTACAGTCTTCTAGGACCCGCATGCCATTGGTGGGTAGGGGCAGCGGCAAAAGTGGGTGGAGTAGTTAATGTATTTTTTCTACCCTTCTACACTAGGCTTGTTTCTACACACATTTGTGTATCTCTTTATCCTCAATTCAGGGGAATGAGACATAATCAGAGTTCAAAAACATCCAAGGAGGGTGTGTGCCTGGAGGAGAGTCCTGGGAGCCAGATAGGGATGCATTGACGGCTGCACTTGACCCCCAGGCTTTACTATATGCTTTTATATGGTAACTGTTTACAGTGGGTAAATGTAACTTAGAAATATTTGATGCTTATGCACAAACATGGAGTGGATTTGCACCAGGAGCTGCTGCTATTTGGGAAGAGTTGCACAGGACTGATTAATCCATTAATCTGGGCGCTATGATCACATCAGCTTTAAAGCAGCCCTTGCACAGCATATTTCACATGTGGAAAGGTCTTCAGTAACATTAACAACAGCTGTGAAAAGTGGACAACTAGTATTTATTATTATATGTTAAGGCTGGAACAACAGTGCCTTGTGGAAACCACTTAGTACATGCCTGGTTGAGGCAAGATACGAAACAGGGCTGATACTCCTTACACCAAATCTTATGTGAGTAAATTACATTGTTTGTTTCAACTGCTGGCCAAGAGGGAGCTGGTTATCATGGCAGCTTATATGGCCTTTTCCCACTCACATTTTCATTCCCATTTGGCTTGTAATCCTTTGAGTGGGGGGTCAGGTGAACCATGAGAGCTGGCCGCAAAGTTTGTAAGAAGTCTCCAAAGCAATCTGCTCACATGATTTAACTCAAGCCCAGGGATAAGCAGGGCTTTTACCTAGATTCAAGTGGAATATGTTTAATCCAGGACATCTGGGAATCAATCAATTAACAGTCCCTTCTGTAGAAGGGACAGAAGTAAACAATGAGCAACCTAAAACATCAGAAGCTTATGCTTGTGGTTATTTGTGACTAAATGCTGCTTTTTTCTATGCAGATGAAGGAATGTATATAGACAACATATAATAGTGTGCAAACTAAATGAGAAATGAGTTTTTTTGTGGCAATACATAGTGGGAAGCACTCTTCATTGAAATATGTATAATTAGGATAAAACAGATGATGTGTGGTTTCTTTGCTTGCAACAGTATAGCTGCTTTTTAAACAAAAATATTTGGAAGTTTTCTCTGGTGATGGAAAATGGTTGGGCAGAGCAGTCTTGATGTTTGAAGATTAGAAGAATTCTAGAAGGGCAGTCATTATTGTTTCTCTCTGGTGAGAAGTCAGTGATAGAAATACTTCCTATGTCAGATGGGATTGGCATGTGAGAGGACCAGCCGTGGCCATCTTAGTGTCTTCAGTTTGAGAGTTGATTTTCACATTTGAAACTTAGATCAGATTTTCATTTTACTCCAAAGTATGCTCCTTTTTTATATATTACTAGTGGGAAATGCCTGGCACTGCCCAGGAATTTGAATAAATCTCAAAATATTTTTAAGTGGATAGTGCATTTTTTTTAAGTTTTAGGACTGTGCATGTTGTTGTTGTTTAGTCATTTAGTCGTGTCCAACTCTTTGTGACCCCATGGACCAGAGCACGCCAGGCACCCCTGTCTTCCACTGCCTCCCGCAGTTTGGTCAAACTCATGCTGGTAGCTTCGAGAACACTATCCAACCATCTCGTCCTCTGTCATCCCCTTCTCCATGGGGACAAAGACAACAGGACTGTGCATACACACACACTAACCTAGGGGTCTGCATGACCCTGAATCAATTTCTCTCTGTGAACTAAAGTTTAATTAGGGTTAATTTGACCTACCATATTCAGTTTGTCCACCTCAGGCCCTTTCATGCCAGGTTAGGCACAGGTTATAACCATCGTGACAGATTTGACAAAGACCTGCCAAATAGTTTCAAAATTGCTGTAGTTTGGACCCTTCATGCCCTAAAATGTGCGATCACACAAAAATAATGCTTTGGCCCACAATGTTGATTCAGAATGGTGGCCAGCAGTCCAGCGTTGATGAAAACTAATACCCTCACCTTGGGAAACCTTGTGCCGAGTTTGACAGCAATATAACAAGAAGCATCCAAACCCACAAAGAACAGAAGGAAAAACAAGCCACTTTCCCCAAGATATGCTAGATCAAGGTAGAATTTAGCGCACAGATCTTTTGTGTCCCTGTAGCAAGATCTACTATCTAGTGTGCCCTTTTATATTTCCTTTCACTCTGAAAAATTCACCCTGTCCTAAGTTGTAAAAAATGCAGGCTTAGCAAATATCTTTCCAAAAATAAATAATGTAAGTAAATATGTTATAGTGCCTTTCAATCAATTGATTCAAGGCACAGGTGTGGCTAAAGTGTCTTAGTTTTCCTGCTGTATACCAGTATAAGACAAAATGTGTTGATTTTAACAGTATGAAAACTGGCATTGATAATCTACCTTGTGTATTGCAATACTCTGGCCAACTTTCAGAAATGGGCACTGAAAAGTGACTGTGTTACAGTAATTAATTATTTTTGCATTGAGGTAAGAGGGTTACACACTCAATGATGTTAGTGGCCTTCCAAACATATCTTCAGCCAAAATTTTGGGAATGTTGTTTTTGCTGCTTTGGTGAAAATGTATTTATTCCTAAGAATGATGTTTGGAAGTTCCTATTTTCAATCAATGGGACATTTACTTGATGCCAATTTTGCAGAGCTGCATTTGTTGAGCTTTCTTCCCGAGAGATAAAATATAGGTGGCAGCAGCAGCAAAAATCCATCCTGTAAGCCTCATAGGGTATGCCTGCTGCTGGTATGTGTTTATGTGTAGGGAATGTAATATACAGTACCAGAAAATCATCTGTCTTTACCTTCCTGTAAAATGTATTACCGTAAATTTCGCTCCATAACACGCAGAATTTTCCTCCTAGAAAGTAAGGGGAAATGTCTGTGCGTGTTATGGAGCGAATGCCTACAGATGGCGGGGGAATCTGCTGCAGTTGTGAGCAGTCCGTGGCTTGCTTTGAAACAGCAAAGCAGGTGTAAGCGGCTCCTGTCAGCGAGCCGAGCTGGGGAGGAGGGAGAGAAGCAGAGCGGGGTTGGCTGCTTTAAAAAAACCCCGTCCTCTATGTTCCTCTCTCCTCCCCACTGATCTGCTAAGTAGCAGCGAAGCTTTTCAGCCAGCCTAGCCGGGAGGAGGGAGAGAAGCAGAGCGGGGTTGGCTGCTTTAAAACAACCCCGTACTCTCTGTCCCTGCCTGCAGTTTTTTGCTGTCCGATTTTGGATTAGCCACTGTAGGGGCTGTGTGTGTGTGTGCTTGAGCTATCGTTTTCCTCCTCCTGCTTCCCCTTCGCTCTCCCTGCGCCCCTGCGCTCTCCCTCCGACTTTAGAATTGACACTCTGTGTGTGTGTGTGTGTGTGTGAGAGAGAGAGAGGGCTCCTTCTCCTCCTCCTGCTTCCCGTTCACTCTCCCTGCGCTGTCCCTCCGACTTTAGAATTGACACTCTGTGTGTCTCTCTGTGTGTGAGGGCTCCTTCTCCTTTTCTTGCTTCCCGTTCACTCCCCCAGCGCCCTGCGACTTTAGGGCCAGTTCCCTCTCTGCGTGTGTGTGTGTTTTGACCTCACTGCGCTTGTTGGGGGAGAGTGTTGGTCGCAATTTTTCTTGATTTGTCTCAGAGTGGTTACTATCATGGTTTCCTTGCCGGGGAGGAGGGAGAGACGCAGAGCCTGCTTGTTCTAAAGGAGCAAAGCCGGAGAGGAGCCTCTCCTGCATTATCAGCAGCATCCTTCTCCACACCCCCCACGTGTGTTCCTTGTCCCTTGAGTTCTTTTCCTTCCCTCCCCACTTAAAACGTGGTTACAAAGCACGGATCCACATGGATCCTCAGGATTTTTGCACTAGGTCACCCCAAATTCACCATCAGATCACATAGCATATCCATGGCTACAGCCTGCACCAAAAAACACACGCACCCACTGTTTCATGGGGCCGCAATGGTGCAAAAACGTGGTTACAAAGCATGGATCCACATGGATCCTCAGGATTTTTGCATTGGGCTACCCCAAACTCACCGTCAGATCACATGTCTGTGGCCACAGCATGAACCACAAAAATCATATATCCACTGTTTCGTTTAGAATATTTTTTTCTTGTTTTCCTCCTCTAAAAACTATGTGCGTGTTATGGTCAGGTGCGTGTTATAGAGCGAAAAATACGGTAAATGTTTTCCATATGCTTAACTCTCTGACTGTACTATCTGTATTATGACTTCAGTTGTAATCTTCCTTCCATGATCTATTCTGCATTTAGAGATTTCTCTAATGGGTTCCCTTGATCTCAGTTTGTGACAGTAGCTAATGTTCCAGGATTGTCATAAGATATCCTATACAATCATGGGAAAAAGGAAGTACATACTCCTTGAATTCTGTGGTTTTACATATGAGGTCTTAAAATTTGGTAAATACAACCTCAGATGAACAGCAGCACATGACATACTACACAGTGTCATGATTTATTTAGCAGAAATAAAGCCAAAGTGGAAAAGCTATGTGTGAAAAACTAAGTACACCTCATGAACCACCTTCAGCAGCAATAAGTCATCATTTTCTGTATGACTTCATCAGTTGAAATTTACTTTATTACGGTCACAGACCAGCATAAGCAGAGCATCTAAATAAATAGTATAACAGTAAGAGTCTAAGCTAATAATTATTAAATAATTGGGAGCAAGAACCAAACATAGCTTAAACCTTATACATAGAATACTTAATTAAGCATAAATAAAGGATGAAAAAAAAACTGATGAGAAAATTTTAAAAAGACCAGTTAAAACAACTATGTAGGGTGGGGCTTCAAAAGAGTGGATCTAACAATATGGGCCTTCAGTTTAGGACTGAGTTGTATCATAGACCATCCTTCGACGAATATCTATCATGGCAACGCAAAATCTGGTGACTGAATATGTAATTTCTGGGCTTTTGTCCTGTAGTAACAGGGAGATCTAGTGTTGTTTTGAATGCCCAGGGAACTTATATAAGATGGGTTGGACACACCTGGTTCGAATGTCTGTGTAATACTGGAAATGAAGAAGGGCATGCTCTGTTGTTTCATGCTGCCCAGACAACGTCAAGAGATCTAGAGCAGGGGTCAGCAAACTTACCAGGCCTCGGGCCAGTGTCTCCAGCGCCGATCGTGCGGCGGGCCAGAGGGCGGGGGAGCACGTGCCCATATGCGTGTGCACATGCTATTTCTGGCACACTTCTGGGTCGGAGGAGCACCGGAAATAGCTTGTGCACATGTGCACGGACCTCCTCTGACCCAGATGTGCACCGGATATAGTGCATGTGCACAAGCTATTTCTGGTGCTCTTCCGACCTGGAAGTGGGCAGCCGTGCAGCGCCGGTAAGAGCTGGGGGGGGGGGGGCGTGGGCCGGATAAACAAGTCCCTTATCCGGCCCATGGTTCTTAGCTTGTGGACCTCTGATCTAGAGTCTGGTAGACCAACTGAAACGGGAAAGCCCTAGGGGCAGATTTAATACCCGTAGAGGCTATAAAAATAATTTAGACTTCATCAGTCTCTTACATCCTTGTGGAAGAATTTTGGTCCACTCTTTTTTTACAAGTTTGCTTCAGTCCATTGAGGTTTGCTAGCATTTGTTTATGCACAGCTCTCTTAAGATCCCTCCATCAGAGGATGTAAAACAAGTACCATATTTTTTGCACCATAACACCCACTTTTTTCCTCCTAGAAAGTAAGGGGAAATGTCGGTGCGTGTTATGGAGCGAATGCCTATGGGTGGCGGGGGGGGGGGGGGGATCTGCTGCAGTCGTGAGCAGAGGATCCATGGTTCCCCTTCCTTCCCTCCTCCGTGGCTCGCTTTGAAACAGCAAAGCGTGAGAAGAGCCATGTAAGCGGCTCCTCTCCTCTCCCGCTTTGCTCCTTTGAAGCAAGCAGGCTCTCTGTCCCTCTCTCCTCCCCACTCACTAAATAGCAGCAAAGTTTTTCAGCTCACTAAGCCGGGGCTGAGCAGGGAGGAGGGAGAAAAGCAGAGCCTGCTTGCTTTAAAGGAGAAAAGTGGGAGAGGAGAGGAGCCTTCTCCCCTTATACTCCTCTTCTTCATTATTAGCAGCATCCTTCTCCACATACCCCACGCGTGCTCCTTGTCCCTTGAGTGCTTTTCCTTCCCTCCCCACTTAAAACGTGGTTACAAAGCACGGATCCACATGGATCCTCAGGATTTTTGCACTGGGTCACCCCAAATTCACCATCAGATCACATAGCATGTCCATGGCTACATCTTGCACCAAAAAAAAATCACGCACCCACTGTTGCCTGGGGCCGCAGTGGTCCAAAAACGTGGTTACAAAGCATGGATCCTCAGGATTTTTGCATTGGGCTACTCCAAACTCATTGTCAGATCACATGTCTGTGGCCACAGCATGAACCACAAAAATCATACATCCACTGTTTCGTTTAGAATTTTTTTCTCTCTTGTTTTCCTCCTCTAAAAACTACGTGCATGTTATAGAGCGAAAAATACGGTATGTACAGATCACCCTGCTGGTTCAGTGGAGGATCCTGGTGAAATACTGGATCCTTGAGCCACTGATGGCTTGCTGGCAGGGTGGATAAAAATAAATGATTTTTAAAAATAAATAAATCAGATTTTTAAAAATTTAAATGGGATTTTTTAAAAAAATTAATTGATTATTTTGATTTAAATTGGATTTTTAAAATAAAATGCTTTAGGAGGGAAAAATATTTCTAAAGATAGTTTTCTATTTAAGTTATATTATAGTCCAAAGGCTATAATCAGGAAATAAGGATTTGTTTTAAGTTCTTCATGTGTGCTGAAACTCAGTCTAAGTTGGTTGTTTTTTTAAAAAAAGTTTAACCACATCAGTTAACAAACATGGATACATATACTATAATGTTCAAATTGTTATTAAGGAAATGATTATTTTTCTTCTTCCAATAATGTACAGTGGAAAAGTTGTCCAAATATAAACAGTTAACTTATTAAGCCTCACAATAATTTCATAATTATCTGTCTATGTATTTCTAATAGTATAACCAAATCTGTAATTTTTGATATAACTGTAAAAACTACTCTGAAAATTTATTATTCCAAAAATCAAACCTTCATCTGGTTGTAAATATTAAGATTATACCAGCAGGATTTTTTTTAAAAAAAACCAATTATATCAAGTCTTACTGACTAGTACTTTAAATCGTTTTTTAAATCGATTTGATTTAAATCAAATCCACCCTGCTTCATGGCCCTGGGTCCAGCAGAAGACGTATAATAATAAATACAGTTCATGATTTATGGCAACATTTAGACCAATCATACCTTGGATTATAAACTTGTGATATACCCAAGCCTTTTGCCTGCATAGGCCGTCTCTGTGTTTTCCCCTTTGATTAAATCAAGAAACTTCTAATTAACCTTACTGGGCTAATATGCTGGCTTCAAACTTTGGTGTAATATCCTGGCTTGTTCCAAAGCTGATAACATTTTGTTAGTTTGGATGAAGTGGGAAAGTACGGTTAATTGGAAGCTTCCTGGTTTAATTGCAGCATATACAATAGAGCTTTGTGTGTGACAAAAGCACATGCATATTGTCTTAATAGTCTGAGATACGATTGTCTGAACAAGCTTATAGTGTGGCACATGTAATACTTAACCTCAAAAGTGAGATTTCCCTCCCTTTGTTTTTTCTGTTGAAACAGAAAAAAAAACTTTAATTCAGTGTGTCTGATATAATCATGATTCAGTTTCAAGTGGGGTAGATTTTAACATATCTGTTTGCATTAACTTAAGATTTCCTTTAAAACAAAAAAAGTAGTAATTACTGTCATTTCTATTAAAAATAATTGAATTAAAATTTGGTTTAATTTAAATTTATTCACTCTCTGCAGCAGCCAGTGTAGTCCTCAAATATTTGGCACCTTTATATCCCACCTTTCTCCCATGATGGATCTCATAGCACTCTTGACTATACAGTTTTGTATCTATTATTTCAGGCAACAAATAATTACATTAAATGTGTACCCCACAACTGGGGAGACAAAGTTCACAGCTTTGAAAATCAGAATATTAATGAACCTGTATTTGAAGCTGCAGGGACGATGCATGTGCTATCTTGGAAAATTATTTGGTTTTCTGATAAATACAGCATAGCTAGTTCTAGGAAATTGCAATATCCCTGCAATAGAATGTCTGTAAGAAACAAGTTGCAACTAAAATTTGATAATCTTGAAAGAGCCACTGCTGTGTGGATAGATAGCAGCTTAAATAATTCTCCATGCTTGGGCACATCTTCTGAATTTAGATAGGATGTGCATTGACACTTAATATTGAGCTATAAAAGCCACAGGTGCTGAGGTTTTCAGTCAGATCTGTACAGATAGACTTATTAACAAAAGCTAGTGGCTGTATGATTTGGTAAAATTATGGAGGGAATTTGAGAGTTTCACAGGCTGATATCTCATCAGTTACTCATACCCTGCTTTCTGCCACAATGTTCATAATTAAAAACAAGTTATAAAAACAAATATTCCACCCTCAGATAAGTATATAAATATGATCTGCAAATGTGTAAATCAGTTATATAATAAATGCAATACTTGGGAAGGTAACATTTGAATTCAGTTAGTGGAGTATGTTGCTTTTCTTCCAACATTCCATGCTTCATCACACAAATAATGAACCTTTCTTGTGATGCAGGTCTCTTTGTAATGCTATGTATTAAGGCTGTAATGCTGTTAATAAAATTTAATATAATTCCAAGCTGGAAAAATCATAGCTGTTAAAACATTTGATCCTTATACTTAAGGATGTGAAACACTTTGCAAGCCCAGTCGTAGTGACTGCATTAAATATCTGTATCTCCCCTTTGTTCTACATGCTCTTCTATTTTAAATTTTCTTTTTTAAAAAGCTAAGCACAGTTCAGAATGGTGTACAATTAGGAAAATGACGAATCTATGTATTACTTGGTTATACATATTGTATAAACGGTGACCATTTTGCACAGGGGTTCCATTCTTGGCCCCTCTGCACATGTTGGCGGAATGTGCATAAGGATTCCATGCTCCGTTCTGCCCTCTTCCAAGTCTAAAAGGACCCATGCATTGTGCATCAATTGGACACACCTAAAACGGTCGCCGCCTTTATGTGGTTTGAGACTTTATTCAGATCCTGGTAGTTTGAGCTGCTACAGAAAATGGACCGAAAATACTTTCGGTATGCTTTCCTTAAAATCCAACAATGCAAATAAAGTGTATGCTCTTGAGTATGCTCTGCTTAAAGTATTTTAAAGTATTGCAATAAACACATTTTCCATGTAAAGCTTTGAATTGTTTGGACATAGCCTTACAAGTAACTCACAACTTACGCACATTTAACTTGTGCACATTCAGCTTAACACACTTGGCAAATCTTTTTTTTTAAAAAAATGGAAAGGGGGTGGGTGTCCAGGAAAAAAAGACTTTGACAATCTCACCTGCCATTGAACCAAATGTATTCTGGCCATACTCAATTTTGGCTTTATGCGCCAGAACGAAACCCGCACGTAAGTTGAGAGTCACCTCTATACCAAGGGTGGAATCTTACAGTCCCAAGGACAGCATCCCAGGGCCATAGGATAACTCAGATCTATATTTCTCACCGGGCTCCAGTGTGGGACAGTCAGAGTCTCCCTCTCGGATTCCACCCTTGTCCAATCAACATCACATCTCCAAGGGATGTGTGTTGGGGGCATTCTAGGAAGTTGATACAAAACCATTCCAGTGCCCTGACACATCCCCAAAGAAGTTCAGGCATATTTCTGAGCGTGGTGCTAGAAGAAAACTTGTTGGTACTTAATCCATTAGGCGGTTCTTATGAAACTTCCTATTTGTTACATGCATAAGCCCGTATGTTGTATAAGCCCGTCAGATATTCCTTTGCCCACCTTATGCTTCCTGGTAAAAAAACAAAAACAAAACTATGATGAGCCCCAGTGATGAATGCTTGTTATGAATAATCTACATTGTTCTTGACTTCCATGTCTTTAAACCGTCACAGGTAACCTAACTTTGCGTTAGAGCTATAGAATCATGGCTATAAATCTGGAGGAATTTGC
This sequence comes from Podarcis gaigeae, assembly GCF_964106915.1. Classification (NCBI taxonomy): domain Eukaryota; kingdom Metazoa; phylum Chordata; class Lepidosauria; order Squamata; family Lacertidae; genus Podarcis; species Podarcis gaigeae. Next base: position 30,548,582 of record NC_139694.1, on the reverse strand, counting down.
ATATCAAAATGTGTGATTTTAAAGGTTATTTTAAATACAGCCTCAATTATTGGGGTCCCACAGATTCTTCTCTCAGTATTGTAGCCCAGGAAAGACATTTTAGAGGCTTTGGTTAAGCTGTGTGGTGATGAGCTTAGGAAGGAAAGGTTCCATAAATTTATAATGCAGGGGGAGATAAATGTTGTAGTTTCTGTGACATGAGCTAACCCCCAGTTTTCTTCATCTAGGGCTTGAGACAAAGCTTCAGGCAAGGATCTTGGGGACCTGACACTATGGAGACGGAAAGCGAGCAAAACTCAAACTCTGCTAGTGGCAGCTCAAGCTCTGGAGGAAGCACTCGCCCTCAGATCTCTCAGATGACTCTATATGAGCGGCAGGCAGTGCAGGTGGGGGACCATCTTTGTTCTTGGGGGAAAATTGCCCTGGAAGGTATCATCATCAGAGTAGCACATCAGCACATCACTTTAAACTGCTGCTTAGCCAGTAGGTGCCCTGTTTATGAGCACAGGGGAAATTGCTCCAGAGGCTTAGCCAGTGCAGTGAACCTGTAGGAGACTAGCACTGAATTGGTTATGTCCCTCACATAAGAGGAGAAGCAGACAGCCTTCTCTTCAGGAAAGAAGAGGCCAGTCTTGAGAAGTGAATACCTCTCCTTATCTCAAGGGTGGTGAACCTCCAAATTACAGGCCTTATTATTTATTCAATTTCTGTTTTGCTCTTCTTCCTGAAGATGCCCAGAGCAGGAAGCAGCAAAGCAGTTGTTAAGTTCAGCATGGCTCCCAGTTTAGTCTGCAGGGCGGTATCCCCCTAAGTACTCCCCACCATACCTGATGTCAGGTTTGGGGCAGGTAAGTAGGTAGCTCCAAAGGAGCTATTGGGAGTTTCATGTGAGGGTTTGCTTGATTGGTACTGATGGCAAGCCCTACTGGGATCAGCTGCACTAAGGAGTTCTCCATCAGGAATTCCCTAATGCCTTTGCGGGGTGGGTGGGTGTTGTGGTCAGCGCCTATCCGTGTGTCCCTTTGAAGGTGTGCTTTCAGCATTGGTGATGCGATTGGAACTGGCAGTGTGCCTTCAAGAGGGCTCGCTGCAAGCCCCACTTTGTCCATTTGCACCTGAAAATGGATATTTTCCCTCTCCAGATAGCTGCAGAGTTTGTATGTACAGTTTGAATCCAATCTGCCAGCAAATGTACTTCAGAGGAGCTCATTGTAACTGTCAATCAGCTGATCAGTCCCTTTGTGGTGTAGTGGTTAGGAGCGGTAGTCTTGTAATCTGGGGAACCAGGTTCGCGTCTCCGCTCCTCCACATGCAGCTGCTGGGTGACCTTGGGCCAGTCACACTTTGAAGTCTCTCAGCCCCACTCACCTCACAGAGTGTTTGTTGTGGGTGGGTGGGGGGAGGGAAAGGAGAATGTTAGCTGCTTTGAGACTCCTGAAGGGGAGTGAAAGGCGGGATATCAAATCCAAACTCCTTCTTCTTCTTCTTCTTCTTCTTCTTCTTCTTCTTCTTCTTCTTCTTCTTTGAAGTTGTCAAAGTTGGTCCCCAGGAGTGAGGTGGTAAGGATCAAATCCTTTGACCAATTCCAGTTCTTTACTCCTGCCTTATCTAGTGGCCTAGGAAAATCAGTGTGAGGCGTCAAAAATGCCCCATGCATTGCTAGGTCCTGCTTAATACCTAATAGATCTAAGGATTATTGTGTTCCTGGCCATTCTAATTAAGCTGGTGGAACCATTTTTAGCCTAATGTTCTGCTATTCCACTAATAAATATGTGGTGGTCCAGGTCTGCTGATAGGGGGCTGTGATTCTATATGTTTTCACTTACTTTGTCCTGTGAGACCTCGGGCATGTTAGGATGTGTTCTGTTTTGTATTCTGAATTTTTATTTTTTAAAATTTTTTTATTACAGGCGCTTCAAGCACTGCAGAGGCAGCCCAATGCAGCCCAGTATTTCCACCAGTTTATGCTCCAACAGCAGCTCAACAGTGCTCAGTTACACAGTCTGGCTGCAGTCCAGCAGGTGAGACAGCCTGTTCAAAAGACAGGAGTTACCTAAAACGGGGAAGAGTGAAACACCTAGTTTGGAATAAACAAATGAGGTTTTGGATGGATAGGGCCCAAAGAAGGGATCTCAAAGGAAGGGAAAAGAACGTAGTACTTTCACAGTAATGGACTTAGTGGACACTAATTGTTCTGCTCTGGAAAAAAAAAATGCTTATTAACTCTTGCTTCTTTAAGAGCTTATTGGTACAGGTTTTCCAGTACAGGCAACTCCCCATTTGCGTGGGGATTGCATTCTGGGTCATCCCATGTGTTGGCCGAGCGCATGTAAGCCTGCTCTGCCCACTTCTGGGGCCAAAAATGATGTGTGTGCGTGTAGTCATGTGTGCCTTGGTCATGCACAGAATGGTCATTGCCTGTATACGATTTTACATCCATTTTGAACTTTTCTATCTACCAGCTAGTTCACTACAAGCTGTAGCACTCCAGGTTGGTTCTGGGACACAGTTGCAGTTAAAGACAAAACTTTGCTTTCACCCCTTACATTTGGTGGCATGGCTCTTGCTGGCAGAGATCCTGCAGGAAGGTGCAGTGTGGAAAGGGATGTACTTTCCTGCAGACCTTCCTTATAATTTACAAACTACCTTTCCATTCATACTCTACACATGAGTCATGAAGCAGGGCATTTTGCTAACTTTTGTTATTTGTTTCTGTTTGCCCCCCTTTGCCATCCCCCGCTTAAAAACAAACAAACTTGAATTTAAAATAGTCCTCCTTTAGATTATCAGTTTCCTTTCCCTCCCTTTTATATTGTTAACTGTTCTGTTCCTGTTACAGATAGGTAGCCGTGTTGGTCTGCCATAGTAAAAAAAAAATAAAAAAAATTGCTTCCAGTAGCACCTTAAAGACCAACTAAGTTAGTTCTTGGTATGAGCTTTCGTGTGCATGCACACTTCTTCAGATAGCTCATACCAAGAACTAACTTAGTTGGTCTTTAAGGTGCTACTGGAAGCAATTTTTTTTGTTCTGTTCCTGACAGGTAAAAGTTGGGAAGGTGATAATAATTTAGATGACGTGTGTTGAAAATGATGTTAAGTCTGTTCCACATTTCCCTGAGAGGTTTTGAAACAACTTGACTTAGTGTTGTAGATGTGAGCCTGAGTAGGTGTTTCTTCTATGTCTGATAAATGCCTATTCTGACACAGCAGGTGTAGCTGTCAGTTGTAGCTTGTGATGAAAATACTTCCCTTCTGCCCATGTAAAAGGTCTTGCCCAGCACCTGCCATTGTCTTAGCAATGGCTACATTACTTTCAAAATGCTTTTATAGCAGAGTAAAGGTCTTGTCTTGCACATCACAAACCGTACTCCTAACTCCCTCACATCTAGAAATACCAACGATTTGCTCAAATCATCTAAATAAATGGTAGCTTCAGCCTACACTGATTCTTAAACAGAATTAAGATACCTGGTTATTTGTCTGATTGAAGAGAGAGTATGTATTGATGATAGGTTAATTCCTCACTTCTTTTGCTCTTTGTTGGGGAGCATTGTGGAGGGGCAAATTTAATTACATTGAAGGGTCGAGGTGGCTTACCATTGGCTCTGCAGCTGCAGTACAATTCCCATAAGCTCCAAGCAATATGAGCAATAACCAGAGATGATGGGAATTGTAGTCCAGCAACATATAGAGAGGAAAAGGTTAGCCACCCCTGGTATAGCGGCTGCATTTCAACTAAGCTAGAGAAATAAACACGAGGCAGGTGTTAATGACCATTTTGTTGTGTTTTACCTTTTGAGGACCAGAAAACATGGGAATAATGGGGCCCTTGGCTAAATCTTGGTTTTGGAAGAATATATAATGTTTCTTACAGGCTACAATTGCAGCGAGCCGACAAGCAAGCTCTCCAAACACAAGCACTTCTCAACAGACAGCTACTACACAGGCTTCGGTAAGCAGCTAACTTGCCCTCAAATGATTGGGCATCCGATGTCTGTTTTCTTGGAGAATTAGTTGGCTATGGATGGGTAACTTCAATGTTGAGAGAATGTTTGCTAGTATTGGTGGAGGAGAGTACAGTGGTACCTCTGGTTGCAAACGGGAGCCATTCCGGAGGCCCGTTCGCAACCTTAAAAGAACACAACCTGTGTCTGCGCACACATGGGTCGTGATTCGCCGCTTCTGTGCATGCGCGTGATGTCATTTTGCACGTCTGCACATACGCGAGTGGCGAAACCCGGAAGTAACCCTTTCCGGTACTTCTGGGTCGCCGCAGGACGCAACCTGAAAACGCGCAACCAGCAGCAAACGTAACATGAGGTATGACTGTAGATAGTATTGTCAGTCAGGGTGGAAAAAGAGAATGGGAGTTCCTTATTTGCAAGTGAGAAGACTGAGCAGCATCCCTAGAGAGGATATTCCTTCCTAATGATAACTGAATAAAAGGGGAACATTAGCATCTACAGAAGAGGGCTGTGTCAAGCACTTGTCGCCTGTTGATAATAAAACTGCATATGCTGCTTTTATTTAGTGCTTCTGGTGCAGAAATCATAATCGAATGGTCATTGTTTGCAAGTCCATTGTTATGTTCTTCCAGTTGCTGAAGTTCTGAGAATAATTTGAGCAAAAAGGTTTTGGAGAGCAGCTGCTGCACTCCCCTCCCCTCCCCTCCCCTGCTCCTTTTCACATAGCCTGGTAGGGCTGCTGAAAAGAGTGGGTTGTGTTCCCCACACACTTTTCTTTCAGATAATTTCTGGGCTCTTAACAAGGTGAGTTTGGGAGGGGAGCATGAAAGTGGCTGGTGGGCCTTGTTCCAGTCGTATTGCTGGAGTTAAGCCACACTTTCTTTGAAATTGTTTCTAGCTTAGATTCTGTTAATATTACTTTTCATCTACCCCCTCCCTCCACACCAACTTTTCACTTTACAGATTAATTTGGCTACCACATCAGCTGCACAGTTAATCAGCCGTTCGCAGAGTGTGAGTTCACCTAGTGCCACCACCTTGACACAATCGGTGCTCCTTGGTAACACCACATCACCACCTCTTAACCAGTCACAAGCTCAGATGTACCTTCGGGTAAGAGTTGTACACGTGTTGCTTTCACCCATCATAAATACCTCGCAGCCCCCTGATGAATCTCCAGCTTTCATACAGTCTGCTATTTTGTGCTCAGACAAAAGTTAGCAATCTCTGTTCCCTTGAACAGTTGGTTGATTCTCAATTCAGCATATGTACTACAGGGACAGAGGATATTTAGTGTCATTTGCAGTTTTATTTTCCATGAATCTTAAAGACCCCATGGCACTTGGTATGATTTTATGTAATGCATTACAAAACATCTCTCTTTTAAAGCAGCCTTGATAAAGTGCTCATCTGAAATACGACTCCATTTCATCCATTTTAAATACCCTGACTTTTAATGCTTTCTCTTCTGTTCTTTAAAGAGTTTCCGGAAAGCCATCTTCTTAATTAGGCTAAATGAGAAACACACTTCTTTGTACTCTCCCCTCCTCACATTTCCATCCTTGACTTTGGTTACATATCTGTGAAATAGCAAACTCCTTTTGATCTGTTTGGCCTCAGATTATATTTAGTTATCTTGGTTACAACTTTTCAGTATGGAAAAAAAAAAGTTTTGCAGTTGATCTAAGCTAGCAGGGGTCCCTCATTCCCTTCACTCCACGCTTAACATCTGCCACACAAACCTATAGGTGCTGGCCCAGTATGGAGAGGTGGAGGTGGTTTGGCTTTTGGAAATAATAAACCTGCTTTCCACCGCCTGCAAAGTGGCCATGATGGAGGAAAATGCTGAGACAGAATGGCTGTCTTATCGGAGACCCTAGGCCCCATGCACCGTGATAACCTATTTGCTTGTGGTTCGCTTTCTTTCCTCCTTTTTCTCCCTCCTGCTGTTCCCATCTCCACACCACCTAACCCTCCCTCAACAGCCGCAGCTGGGGAACCTGTTGCAGGTGAACCGGACCTTGGGCCGCAATGTACCTCTTACCTCCCAGCTCATCCTGATGCCTAACGGGGCCGTGGCTGCTGTTCAGCAGGAGGCACCACCCACTCATTCTCCTGGGGTCCACACAGACACAGACCAGGTCAGTGACACCCTCTTCTGGGGTTCCCATGACCAGCCTGGCCTGCCCCAGTCTCGGGTGTGTCCCTCTGGCTCAAACATCCCATGAGAAGAACATCCCCATTCCACTCAGTCGCCTGCACACTTCAGCCAGTGGCCTTCCGGTTCTCAAAACCTGGGTTCATGCTTGCAGATGACTGAAGCTAGCTAGTCAGCTGCACTTTTTGCATTGATTGGTTATCCCCCATTGATTGGTTATGCCCTTGTATTCTCGTCCTGATGCGAAGAACATGTGCTGTTTGCCGCTTGACAAGTACTCCAGATTTAACAGTCAGACTTGATGGGGCTCCAGAAACCTGAGGTGCCTGTTTCTGCATGATGAGGGTTTTTCCAGGTAAAGTGGGGGGAAGGGGAGGCCAACGACTAATTTGACAAGACAGGAGAAATGACCTCTGTGGACCTTCAGTGTTGCTTAGGCTTTGACTGTGGCTTGCCGCTTGTTACATATCTTGCCTTCTCCTCCTCCTCCTCCTTCCTCCCCAGCATTTCTTGGAGCCTTTAAAGACATTTCGCAGCTAGCTTCTCTGCATCTATTTTCTATCTCAATTAGTGGTTTTTAGGTAAAAGTAATATTTTATCCCAAAACTGCATTAGGAGAAAGGGTATCCAAACACAGGCAATAATATATGTTAGGCCCTAGTGTGCACCAAGCTGTGCACCAAGGGGTTGCAGAGAGAAAAGGTTCAGTTTCTTTTCTTTTAATTTTTATTTATTTATTTGAAAATGTGTATTTAAATCTAGATTTTCAAGATAGCCTACAAAAGAGAACCATAAAACAAATATACAAGGTTCAGTTTGAGGTAGCAGCCTTTCAACACAATGAGGGTGGCTGCACAGGGTTGAGTTAAATGGATTGTCTTTAAGCTCCTTACAGAAAGTGCCATGAGATCTTTAATTTTACTGAAAATGAGGAAGAAACGAGCTGCGATTTAAAAGGATTGATCCCTTCAAAATAATAAAAAGGTTGATTCCTCACTCCCTGTAGTACCTTGTGACACTTATTTTTGGGTACAAGACAAAGGGTGCAGCACCTAAATAAAAGTGAAAAGAGCTTCCTAACAGCTGTTCAGCATGGTCAGTTTTTACTGCTGGTTAAGCCAGAGTAGATACCAGGGGTCCCTGCCTCTTGTAACCTGAAGCTAATGAGTCATTTATTTCTCTCTCTCCCTCTTTTTCTTTTTCTATCTCTCTCTCTGCATTTTTTCCCAGGTGCAGAATTTGGCTGTCAGAAGTCAGCAGACCTCAGCAGCTAATGCACAGCTCCAGGCTTCTGCTCCAAAGGCTGTTTTATCCGGGAATTCCCAGTCGTCAGTACTACCCCAGGCCACCCATGCTGGCCAGACCTTGACAGTGACTCAAGCCGCTTCTGGCAATGTAGGCCAGTCACTTAATCTCAGTCAAGGGGCAGCGGGAAGCAATGGCATCTCTGGGGTTGTGGCGTCTTCAGTGGGGAGCCACACTACTTCCGGGCTAAGCCAAGCAGCCTCATCCGGCCCAGGGGGCAGCTGCCAGAGGAAGGGTACTGGTGTAGTTCAGCCTTTACCGGTGGCTTCTGCTGCCCAGGCAGTGACTGTGAGCCAGGGAAGTCAGACGGAAGGAGAAAATGCAGCAGCAAAGAAGGCTGAAGCAGATGGGAATGGTCAACAGACTGTAGGCATGAACTTGACCAGGACAGCGACACCAGCCCCAAGCCAGACCTTGATCAGTTCTGGTAGGTGACAGTTCATGCTTTCCTTACTGGTGACCCTTCCAGTGACTTGACTGATACCTTCATCCATGTACCCCGTAACCAGGCTCACCATCTTCACAATTGTACAGCCCCTTGCTGGATGGCTGAGGGCAGATTGGCTGCAATCTATTTTAGCCCATTGCTTGCTTCTTGTTGGGCAGTTGGCTTGGAGTCGATGTGCCCTGGAGAGTGTACTCTCACTCACTTCCTTCATTTTGCACTGATGGCTTATTATGGAGATGTGAAGCATATAAAGCTGCCTTCTGCTTGTCCTTCTAGTCTGTATTGGTGGGGACGCCAGCCCTTTTGGGCTTCTGGGCATATTTCCAGAGAAACTGTCATGGGCACCACACATGCCTCACAACGGTGTGCCTCCTCCCAAACCCCTAGGCACCAGTTGGCTTTGAAAAAAAGTTTTGTTTTGTTTTCTTCTTTCCCCATCAAATCCAGTTGCAGAGGGAGAGGACTAAGTGTCAATGAAGACCTGCAGGTGCCACTTTGGTGATGCATGCAGTAGCTCTGCAAGGTCTTGGACAGAGGTCCTGTTCAGCTCTACTACATTAGTCCCTTTTCTGGAAATGCCAGAGTTTGGGCCAGGGACTGCACTCTGCCACTAAGCAACCGTACCTCCCCACTCTTAAGTGTATTCAACTGCTTTTGCTCGCCTCCTACCCTTGTGGCCTGGCCTTGCCCAAGATTGCAGTTTTCTTGGGGTTGGTGTCTTTTGCCTAAATTGCTTTATAAAGCGGTGTTCACCCCGATGGTGTGTCATAATACTGTGGGGTTTTTTTAATACTTTACAGCCACATATACCCAAATCCAGCCTCACTCGCTGATCCAGCAGCAACAACAGATCCACCTCCAGAAGCAAGTGGTGATCCAGCAGCAAATTGCCATCCATCACCAGCAGCAGTTCCAGCACCGCCAGTCCCAGCTCTTGCACACTGCCACACACCTCCAGCTGGCGCAGCAGCAGCAGCAGCAAGCTCCGCCCCTGGTCCAGCAGCAGCAGGGGCCAGCGCAAACTCAGCAGCAGGCCCCGCCCCTCCAGGGCCAACAGCAAGCCCAGACCCTTGTCGTCCAGCCCATGCTGCAGTCACAACCTCAGCCGATGCAGCTCCAGCAGGAGAACCTCTGCCAGGCAGCTACTAAGACGCCTGTCCCCATTCAGTCGAAGCCGCCCATAGCCCCCCTCAAGTCTCCACAGCTCGGGGCTGCCAAAATGTCGGCGTCACAGCAGCCCCCGCCTCATATCCCAGTGCAGGTTGTTGGCAGCCGCCAGCAAGGTTCAGCCCAGGCTCAGGCTCTGGGTCTTCCGCAGATGAACACAGCAGTGCAGGCCCCCCGGGGCCTGCCAGCCGGTGTCCAGCCGGTGTCCCAGGCCCACACGGCATCCTCATTGTCCCAGACCTCTTCTGCCTCCTTTTCTACTTGTTCTCCTCCTCCTCTACAAGAAGCTCCTCCACTGCTCACTTCGGGGGTCAACGTGGCCCAGGTCCAGGGCACGACCCAGGTGAAGAATACGGTTTCCTCTCCCGTCATGGCTCAGGCACAAACATCTGCCTACTACGTGCAGCCTGTCCAGTTACCTGTAAGTTACCTCACAAGTACAGTAGGAATGTTGGAGGGGGGCAAAATCCGCACTTGCTCACACATGTGGCTTTGGGATATGACATAGCCTAGCTATCCAGTAACTGAGAGTCATTCCCTTTACCATGTACAGTCAGGCCTGCAAAGCATATGGTCCATCTGCCATGTTTGTCGGTGATCTGCTTGCTTGCTGTTTTACAGTCCTCTTGTATTTGGTGACCTAGGCAAGCAGCTAAACAGGATGGTTATTTAGCTTTTTGTGTGCTGTTTTATGTGACTGGTGGACTGCATTTGTATGTTGCCTGTTTCACAGATTCCCTAGTAGCCTTGGTTACCAGGAATGGACTGTAGACTGTGGTGTCCAGGTAGCATTTCCCAATCTTTTTTTACAAGACAGTGGGTGAGCTGTGAAATGCCGTCATCTGGATAGGGATCTTTCGAAGGTGGTAAAGCAATTGGGAAGGTTTTCTCATGGCACTTCTTGGGAGATCATAATTTGCAGCTCACCCAGTGGTTCCATCTATTATCAGGCCTTTCCCCCCAATCCACAAAGTTACTGCACTCGAACAACATTGCAGCTCTTGTTTAATTTAATGAAGGCACCGTAGGAAAATTTCCTGGTAGATCGTACCCACTGTGGTGCAGTTCCATTTCATATTTTCTGCCTTCAGTCACTTGAATTCTCAAAACTATTACCATGCTGTTCCAGCATGGACCTTCAGGAATGGCTTTTGGGGGTGGGGGTGCAAGGAAATGCAGCGTGAAGAAGAAGCAGATTCCTGTGGTGTGATGTCCACTTGCATCTCTTTGCATACAGCCTATGGAGGTTAGCAGCATTTCGCTGCCTATTTAGTGTCTGGGATAGAATTATTTCCTTCCTTCTCTTGGATCTGCATGTCCCTTCCCATCTTCCCACACAGAGCAAACCACAGACTTCGGCAGTCAAGCGCAAAGCAGAATCTGAAGAGGAGAGGGATGACTCCAGTGCACCACCTTCTCTCCTGCCTGCTAAGTCGTCTCCTGTGGCAGAGAGTCCCAAAGCCACAGAAGATAAGGGGGGCCTTGGAGGTGAAGGGAACAGGGGTAAGTTCTGCCTGCTCCCTGAAGAGTAGATAAGTGGTTAGGCCTGGTGGCAGATTGAGGGTGGAATGTATAAATGGACTAGAATGCCCCTGTGCACAGAGCGGAATCGTGGTGATGGAGTATAACTTGAAAACACACACATAAACCACAGGTAAAGCTTCTGAATCTTGGGGGAAATGATTTGGATCAGGACTTGTTTTATGGCTTAACTTTCTTCCTAACACGGCTCACAAATGCAGTCCTGTGAATGCCTTTGGTCAACATGTGATCATCTTGTGTGTTTGGCATCCATGACTTGAAGTTGACAATGAGCAGGAGCTGTCCTGCCATAGTGGACATCTGCAGCTTTCTCTGCCCAGCTCTGCTTGCCCTACGCAAGCCATACTGATACAGTAACGCTTGCAGTCCACAAATGTCACAAACCAAACCAATTCCGCCTATTTTTTTTATGTATGCAAATACATAATTTGCAAATACATTATTTGCATAGTTGCATACAAAATTCAGATGGGTCTAATTTGTTAATGCTGCTTCTGTTATTTCAGAGAAATCTGAGTCCCTTCCCAGTGCCTCCCCCAATGCACCTCCAAGTGACTCCAGCTCTGTCACTCCTACAGCTGCTCCTATGCCTACCTTAGCCATGTTGTCACGCCAGACGGGAGATTCCAAACCTCCGCAAGCCATTGTCAAGCCTCAGATTCTTACGCACATCATAGAGGGCTTTGTCATTCAGGAAGGGGCAGAGCCTTTTCCGGTAAGAGGGTTCAGCCTGGGGTATCTAGGGCAGGGACTGCTCTCTGCTTATTTCTCTCTTTGTACTGCCAGCATGATCTGTTTGCTAACTTGGCTTATGTTAGCTAAAGCCAGGAAAGAAATTCTAGTAGTCCTGTAGTTGAAGCATGTTTAGCATCAGACAACGAAACTCTTGCACAAAGTTGCTTTCTGACTCGGGTTTCCCCCTTCCACTGTCTTGAATGCAGGTGAGCTGCTCTCAGCTCCTAAAAGAATTTGAAAAGCCCCTTCAGGGAGGAGTTCCCTCTAGGCAAACCGAGAACCAGCCTAGCAACTCCCCAGGAGGGGAAAGCGTTGCTGCAGGTGAGTCCCCTCTAGGGACTGTAGTCGATGAGAAGGAGTAGGGTGGGGTAAGGGTCTTTCAAGTTCTACGTTCACGTTTTCCACCTTTGTCAAACACGTAGGTTACTGAGAGCCAAGCCAAATGCTTAGCTTTAATTACTCTTTCCTGAAAGGGTGGCCAGGGGAAAGGAGGAGTGGAGGTGCTGTATTGGATCACATGGTTTTATACTGAAGCGCTACCCATTTTATCTGTGGAATAAGGAAGAGCACCACTTCACACTCTCAAAATAAGCATAGGTGAATAAGGGATGTGCTTTTGTTACACACAGCTTTGCAGATCTAATGGCTAATGGGGTTTCCAGTTCTTTCTCTCTGGGGAGTCTCCCATACTTGGCTTTCAACAGAGAGTATAGCTTGCTATCAAACAGACAATCTTAAGCTTGCATTCTGATGTTGCTGGTTAATGAAGCTAGTTGTTTTACTAACTATTAAGTGTCTGCTTCTCCTGCTTCCTTAGAGCAAGACAAGAAAGGGAATCTGCTGAAATGCGAGTTCTGCGGAAAATACGGCCCAGCCAATCAATTTCGTGGTTCCAAAAGGTTCTGTTCTGTAACGTGTGCCAAGAGGTAATGGCGCTTGGAAACTCCTCCTTGATAAGGATGGAGACAGGTGTGTTTCCCTGGGGATACCATTCCACAGATGGGAGCCACCCCTGCAAAGTCATTTTATTGTTGTCAGTGGCCAGTATCAGGATAAAATCACTGAAAAGGCTTGTTGTCATGTGGTTACCCTCTGCACCTCCTTTGAGTGATCACTTGTAGAAGGGACCCCAGTGGACTGCAGAGCCTGGGCTGGTAGAGGCACTTGTTGAGCTACTCTGGTCTTGAAGCTTTATAGGTCAAAACTACCACTTTGAATAGAGACTGGAAACTAATCAGTAGCCACTGCAGTTGGGCTACTGCGTTTGCAAAGCATTGAAGTATCCTAAAGTACAGGCTACCATAGCATAAACCACTGAAGGTTATCCCTGTCCAGATAGGGTTACAGTTGAGCCACCAGCCAAAGTTAATGGAAGGCACTTTGTGCCACCAAGGCCACCATAAAAAGGTAAAGGTAAAGGTACCCCTGCCCGTACGGGCCAGTCGTGTCCAACTCTAGGGTTGTGTGCCCATCTCACTTAAGATGCCTGGGGCCAGCGCTGTCCGGAGACAATTCCGGGTCACATGGCCAGCGTGACGAAGCTGCTCTGGCGAGCCGGCACCAGCACAGCACACGGAAACGCCATTTACCTTCCCGCTATAAAGCGGTACCTATTTATCTACTTGCACTTGATGGTGCTTTCGAACTGCTAGGTGGGCAGGAGCTGGGACCGAAAGACGGGAGCTCACCCCGCCATGGGGATTCGAACCGCCGACCATGCAATCGGCAAGCCCTCGGCACATAGGTTTTACCCACAGCGCCACCCGCGTCCCTAAGACCACCATATATTGCTCTTAATTCTTCTCCTCTGTTAGAAGGAAGTCTTCATCTCCTAGGATCACCCCACTAATTGGACAGGAGAGGGACATTATACAAAAGTAGTCATGTGGTTCCTTGCCTCTCCCAGCCCCCTGGGGACTTATCCCATTAGTGGATGGATGCCTCCTTCTACCTGCTCAAGAGAAAGTACTTTTTCAATAAGAAAGGTAAAGGGACCCCTGACCATTAGGTCCAGTCGTGGCCGACTCTGGAGTTGCGGCGCTCATCTCGCTTTATTAGTGAGGGAGCCGGCGTACAGCTTCCGGGTCATGTGGCCAGCATGACTAAGCCGCTTCTGGTGAATTAGAGCAGCACACGGAAACACCGTTTACCTTCCCGCTGGAGCGGTATCTATTTATCTACTTGCACTTCATGCTTTCAAACTGCTAGGTTGGCAGGAGCAGCAACCGAGCAATGGGAGCTCACCCCATTGCGGGGATTCGAACCGCCGACCTTCTGATCAGCAAGTCCTAGGCTCTGTGGTTTAACCCAGATTTAGAGGGTAATAACTTAGAGGCTGTATGTTGCTTCTACCTCCTGATGGAAAGATCTCAATAAGCCTGGTTAGATGGCTGATGTAGAAACGACTCTTCATGTAGGGCTTGAGACACTCCCATACTCAAAACTGTTTTGCTGGAAAAGGACTAGCATGTTAGAATTTTCAGCTTGCAGAGGAATTCTCAAATGAGCCTTGCTTCATTTTTCTTCCTTCTCTCTTGTGCCAGGTACAATGTGGGCTGCAGTCACCAACTTAGGCTTCAAAGGAAAAAAATGAAGGAGCTCCAGGAAGCGAACTATGCCCGACGACGACGGGGGCCTCGGCGCAGCAGCTCAGAGATTGCCCGAGCCAAGATACAGGGCAAGCGTCACCGGGTAAGGGTATACTTCCATCCCTCATTCCTCCTTGCCTAGGACAGCAGAGTTTCACCTGCTCTGGTACTGTGAGGGTTTATCTGGCAGGGACTGGGGGTCTTTTAAGTCTGTTGCTTAAAATATTTATACCCTGCCGTTCTTATATAAATAACAGCATACAGCACTGTAAAAACAAGAATAAAAGAAACATCAATTAAAGCCATCAATAAAATAGTTCAAAAGGAGATGAGGGCAATATTTGCTAAGGCCGTTGAAGTACTGGAATTGTACTTAAGACCCCACAGAACCTGGCTAAAGCCTAGGGGAAATAGGGAAATATTTCCAAACGTTAGAGATTAGATTCTTGCCTTCTTTGACGCTTTTGAGGCTCCTTTGAGAGAACAGTCGCCTAATCTTCGAGCCTCCAGAACTGGAGTAAAAACACACCTTTAACTTGCTGAAGGAATGTATGGTCCTCTATAAGCTCCTACACTAGATGCCCAAGTGGCTGTGCTTGTCTCTGGTGTGGTTACGTTTGTTGAATGGGGATTAATTATTAGGGAATGCATGACAGAAAGGAGCTACTGACTCACAGATTACACAAGACGTGTCTCCAGTCGTGTTGACCACAGACTCCCAACTCAAATAAGGGCTAGAAAATATTGCCTTTGCAGCATATGCCATCCTGACTGTTACACAGTTGTCTGTCAGTGGCGTAAGTTCCAATATTAAAGCCAAGCGAAATCTTCTATTTAAAAACCCAAAACTGGAGACTTAAAACCCGGATTAAGTCTGGCCAGCTTTGCCTTATGGCACACTTGGGTTTATATGCACTCCACCATGAGAAAAATTCCCAGACAGGGGGAAACTCTAAGTTACTAGACTTTGGTGAAGAGAATCTTGTACTTCAGTGGAGAAGAGTGCACATTTGTTACTTAATTCATAATAAGTAAACTGCTGTTCTCTAATGCCACCACTAGAGGTCAGGTGGGATCTTCTGGATAAGCCCCTCTGATGCCCACGCTTTCTGCTTAGAGACTACCGATTTCTACCTTACACACATCCTTGGGTCAGAGATCAAAGCCAGGTGTTTTTGTTTCTATCCCTTAGTAAATGAGGAACACGAACATGTTTTTATGCTGGCCTATGGCCATAATAAAGATTTTTCTTCATGTTAGGAATCCTTTTTTTCCTTCTAAGGCATACCCTTTGAGGTGGATTGTACACTTATAATGAATCCTTATTCCAGTAAAAGATCCAGGGAAGTTGCATAGCAACAACTATCTCCTTGCAAAACAAATGGGATGGTCCCCTGCTTATATCTTCACACACCTTTCTCCTCTGTGCTTACTAGGAGGATGGCAATTTTCTGTGGACTCTTAAAATGGACTCTTACTGGACTTGGTCTCTGCTCCCTCAGTTCATACATGTTCTCAGCACTTATTCTAGATAACTACTGAATAAGCAAGAAGAATCTACCTATCGGCAGGTGCCTGTCCTGCTCCTTCTTGTAAACTAAGATTGTGCTGTTCGTTCATGGGAATATGGGTAGGGGCCGTATAAAAATAAGTAGGTTGAGCTGATTTTAGAACAGTAGTCCAACCTGGAGAGGCTGGCCTGAGTTAACCCAGATTTGTGCTCTTCTGTCCCTTGTGTTTTGTTTCTAATCAATCATCTCTGAGAGTATCCAAACAATATGTCAAATCTGATTAAAGGTGTGATCTGACGTAAGAAAAAATTAATATCCTATGTCTGGTGTATGCTTACGCTCAGACATAGGATATTGCATTTTCCGTACATCAGATGAGACCTTTAATCCCTGGTGATAATACTATCTGGATACTCTCAAAGATGTCTAATTAGAAACAAGGCACAATGGACATGCCATCCTTATGAAAAGGAGGGACAGAAGAGCACCAAGCCAGGTAAATGGTCAGTATTACCAAATCTTGTTCAGTGTACCAGAGTATGTACATCTTCAATCTGTGAGATGAAGCTAACAGTTAACAGGTATTGAGCTCTAGAATATTTAGTAGCTTGGGCCCAGTATGTACTTGATGGCTTCTCCCCATTTTCATTACCATGATCAATTAAGAGTGTCCAGTCATGCAGTCACTGTTTCTCTGACAGTCTAATTGCAGTGCAACTGCTCCCAAGATACTTGCTAGGCAACAACTAAAGCAGTAAAGGGACTGTGTAGGAACCCAGGTCTTGTGCATCATCTTACGTTTTTTCAATGACTACCCCCAACCTAAGGATTTCCCCCTCTTGTTTTATTTCTGGTGCTTGCATCTTTCAGGGCCAAGAAGACTCTAGTAGAGGATCTGATAACTCCAGTTATGATGAAGCATTGTCCCCAACATCTCCTGGACCCCTTTCAGTGAGGGCTAGTCATGGAGAGCGAGACCTTGCCAGCTCCAACATGTCTCAGCCTACCCCTGACCTCCATGGCATCAACCCGGTCTTCCTCTCCAGCAACCCCAGCCGCTGGAGTGTAGAGGAAGTGTATGAGTTCATTGCATCTCTGCAAGGTGAGTATGACACCACCAGAAGAGGAATGAGTTTAGACGACAAGTTGCTTGGGTATAACTGAGGTTTCAGTCTGTGGAACGGTAATATACAGTCATACCTTGGATCCCGAACACCTTAACTCCTGAATGATCGAAACTCCGAAGCGAGTGTTCGTTTTTGAACAATTTTCGGAAGCCAAATGTCCTGTGCGGCTTCCAATTGGCTGCAGGAGCTTCCTGCAGCCAATCAGAAGCTGCGTTTTGGTTTCTGAATGTTTTGGAAGTGAAATGCTCTTCCCCAACAGATTCCATTCGACTTCCAGGGTACCACTGTACTATGAACACCTTTCTGTGTTCTCCAGGAATTATGAAGGTCATGACGATAGATGACTTATCTGTATGTTAACAGCATAATCACTGAAAATGTGAGCTGTAGCCTAGGAAATTCCATTTCAGCCAGCTTTCCTTCAGCAAGCCTTTATTCTTTCGCTCACTCACCTCAGACCTGTTGCGAGAATTATTAAGATTGCTAAGGGATTTGAGACAAACATCCTGTTCTTCAAAATGACATCAACTGCTTGCCTCTTTGACACCTCACAAGGTGGGTTTTTTTTTTTTTTGCTGCTTGAATCCTATAGGCTGCCAGGAGATTGCGGAGGAGTTTCGGTCACAGGAGATTGACGGTCAGGCTTTGCTCCTACTGAAGGAAGAGCACCTCATGAGTGCCATGAATATCAAGCTGGGTCCTGCCCTCAAGATCTGTGCCAAGATCAACATCCTCAAAGAGACCTAGTAACGCAAGAAGCCAGAGTTCTCCGCCTCTTCGCGCTGGGACCATTTCAAGCTCTCAACACTGAATGGAGGGAAACTGACCTCTCTTAAAAGCCAGTCTTGGTGCTACATGGAGGAAGTATATCTCCCCAGGAAGCCTTGAAACACCTCTTCAGGAGGATCTCATGTTGCCTGAAAATTAGCCTCTGAATCGTTCTGGTGGCAATACAGCAAGGATGATGAGAGTTCTCTGGTGAGGCTTCTCAGAGGAAGGGCTGAGAAGGACCCTTCGTCTTCTCAGAATTAGAGTTGCTTTTGTTTTCTCATTTTCCTTCCCATGCGGTCTTTTCCCCTCCTACACAGATTCATTTTTCCAGGGAACCAGTTAGTGCTGAAGTTTGGGAATGGGTTCTTTTGATGAGGGAGGGGAGGTTGGAAGGTCCTTTAAATGGACGCCTTTCTCAGTTCATAGCGTCACGTGGAATTAAGTAGCAAACTGACCCCATACAGAACACTGGAAAGTGTTCTGGATCACTTAAGGATTGGAGCTTGTTTATGCCTAAATAGGACCCTTGCCAAGACAACACGAGCACTTCTATGATATCAAGGGATTTTTTTAAAAGAAAAAACTTTAATTCTACATGTCTTGTGGAGTTGGAAGATGCCATTCAATATCCAAAGGAGAATCCAATTGTACTGAAGCACCATTTGTTTCTATCTTGCTTTTGAATTTTTTCTTTTACTAGTTTTGTATCTTGCCCTCCCCCTGAGAGCATATGGGACAAAGCTTCTTCTAGCAGGTTTGTATCTCCTGTCAGAAGCCTGTTTATTTTTGTTTATTATACAAATATTCTCTTCAGTAAAAAGAATGCTTCAAAAATTAAGTTGCCGGTCCTCTCGTGGCCTGATTTCCCCCCCCCCCCCGACTTTCCTGATACACACCAGTGCAATAGTTTCACTTGGAGAGATGTATGGCAGGTTTAAATGAAGGCAAGCTTTGTTGCTGTTCATGTTAAATCATTCAAAAGTAGGGTACAGCTTTGCTTTTAGCTACAAAAGGGATTTGTTACAATTCATACAGAGCATGTTCAAAATCTTAGTTTTGATGTAACCTGTATGTCTGTCTCAAAGTCTGTACCTTTCAAATTTTATGTTGTGTCTGAGAGTTTATACTAGGGCAGGTGTTTCCACTGTTCTGTGCTTGCATATTTCAGGCTTGTTCCAACCAGTGGTGATATCTAGTACTAATCATTACCCCTTTTGAAGTATGACTCTTCCAGTAATAGGTTTAGGGCAGTTTACAGTATCTGCTGGATGATAGCCATGGCTTTTGGTCAAGGATGTGTTTTTCCATTCCTTTTTCCAACAACTGTTTTTAACAGTTTTTTAAAGCAGTGTAATTTGAGGAGGGGGACATGTACTGAGCAGGGGAGCTATGGAGAAAGCTTTACTTGTACTTATAAAGCTAGGTGTGATACTTGTCACTGTAGATTGCAGTTAAGGATACTGAAATTTGTTAACTGTGTTAACTTCAAATCTGAGATTGAAACTGTATGTCCTCTGCTACAGTTCTGGAACACTGAACAAGATTTAGCAATATTTCTTGGAGTATAGTAGTTTAAAACAATTAAACCTACCTTGCAATCATTTGTAGAGATTTCCATATATTTCTATAGGAGTTTACTCATTTCTGTTGCAAACCTAAGTGTGCTTAATATCTTAGCATAAAGCTCAGCTTAAGCATATTTACTTCTTGAATGTTAGAGTATGTAGTATTTTCACAACTCAAAAGGCCTTTTAAAGCCCACTAGAGGGAACCAGAGTTTTGGCAGTATTACTTCATGCCTACCAGCTGAGATTCATGCCTTAGCTTTTTGGGCTGTTGGCTCGATCAAATTTCCTTCCATAGCAGCAGACTATCTTCCCCACCTCGGGCCTCAAGTTTGACATAGATTGCCCACCTGTTATTTGATGTCAGTGACATCAAGCAAGCAGTTTTTGCCCACAAGGTTTGAAATCAACCTGAAAAGCACTGATGGGCAGCTGATTGTTGGGTCTTATAAAGTACCATGCTTGGGTTTTAAGACTCCGTGATGTCAGATCCAGGCTGGTGTGTGTGCCTTGGTGGTCTTAACTAGGGGTCCCAATACGGCCAAGTGCATGTTTTCTAAACTGACCCAAATCTGAACACAAAGTTTAATATCACTAACAAATGAGAGCTTTTAACCACAAGGAGTATAGAATCTCTCGAGTACTCTGGAGAGTCAAATGTGCTCGGATTTCCTCTGCCATTAGTTAAAAGTGATCACCATTTTAGTGTGAATTGAAGAGATTATAATAGCTATTATAGGAAGGGTGGGGGAAGCAGCAGCCATCTCATTGTGTGTGCTGGTTCATACTTCTTAACTACAAGAATAGCTTAAATAATGCTATAGCACTAAGCAAAAAGGTGTGGCTGAGGCCTTTGATAGCATGTTTATGTGAAGCACAGCATTGGCCTGCATATAAGCCGCACTCCCCCCCCCCCCAAAAAAAAACCAGACAGTGAAAAGCTAAAAGTGCGGCTTTTATTCATGACCGTATGCTGTCAGCAAAGTGGTGCCCTCCCCAACCAAGGAAGCAGCCTGGGTATTGTCATTTTTCCTCCTCCCCCCATCAATTTTAAAGGTGCAGCTTATATTCAGGCCAATACAGTAGTTGATATTCCCAGTCCTTGAATCTAAACAGGTACAGGTAACTGAAATTTAAGCACTCTCCAGCCAAGTTCTGTGTTTGATTACTGAGCTATGTTCCCTTTCCTTGTGTGGCTGGGAGAGCAGGAAGAACAGGAAAGTAGTATTTAACGAGGTTAATTTGCTGCAGCTTTCTTTGACTTAAGAGAGGGGAACCTCCAGCCCTTCCATGTTGTTAAATTCCAACTCCCATCAGCATGATCCTAGCTGCAGTCTATGATTAACTCACAAACACACAGTTCAGGGCTTCAAGCCATTTTAATTTTAAAGTTGTGTCTTTGTACAAAGTTATTTTAAACACCACCATGAAAAAGTGACCATTGCAGTGACCTTATCCCTGTTGGAGGGAACTTGAGACACTTGATGCAGCTTTGTTTATCTAATTTTATTCCAGCCGGACAGCTGATCATTGCTCTTGAGTCAGAAAATGAGAGAGTCTGCCCTGCTGTGTACCCCGCAGATCGCTGCCCAGTTTGAACCACCAGCTCTCCCTACAAAGTAAATATATTATTCCTCACAAGAGATAGCTGGTGTTACTAGTGAATTCAGGAGACTTTGAACTGTAAATGGCTTATCTTCAAAAGTAAGGAATATTTTTGAGCTGCAGCTCTGATCTCTTCAGTAGGTGATAGCATAGCATGCACCAAGTAGAGAAAGCAATCTCTTAAAGCAACAGACCTATCATGTCCCAATCCCTCCAGGAAGTAGATGAAGGTGCAACTTAGATTAACATCCCGACTGAGAACAGACCAGCAGTGATGTTTGCACTAGTCTGGAAGGATATAAGTTTATTCCATTGGTTTTTGTGGCTAAGATTTTGACTAACCACCCAGACAGACTTTCATTCCTTATTCCCCTGTTGAACTACTAAGAGGACTGGTCTTCCTTATATTTTTCAACCTCCGCCATAAGCACATAAACAACTAAAGCTAGATAATTCCTCTTTCTCGTAAAGCAGTTAAAGGGGTGATAATGCAGGGACTGCACTCAGGTGCACCTGCTGTTTTGAGAAACTTTCTTTCCTCTTTGCCTCTATTTCAATTCAGGCCATATAGCAAAATATACATATTATTGCCATCATCATGTACCAGCAACTGGAAAAAAGACCTCAAATCTACTTTTAATTCATACTTTAAGATGGAAGAGTCTCCAGACTGTCCGTCTACTGCATCTTAAAAGGGTGAATCTGAAAATGCAAGGAAAGCTCCCTCAGCTTTCAAGAAAAATGTACAAATGAATAATTGAAAATAGAAATCCAGTGTTTTGTAGAATAAAGCCCATACAAAATATGTAAAAGCACTCAATCCCAGCCACCCCCCATACCCAAGGCTACTAGTATTTCCCTGCACCTTCAGGTTCTTCCCTTTAACTTCACATACTGAAGTTCCCCTTGCTGCTCCATTCCAAACCTACAAACACTTCTTCATAAGCTGAGGAAAATCAGCCTCAGCAGGCAATCTAGAGAAGCATTTGCCCTTCAGGGCTCTGTCCAGTCCCCCTATTTCAAAGTTTTGTTACCACAGATTTACATTCAGAAAAGCCCGAAGCCCCAGTCCCAGTACTCATTCATAGCAGGAGAGGAAAAACGGGGCAGCCATGGTAAAAAGCAAGCAGCTTAAGGGGTGATCACAAGAAAGATGAGGGGGAAGCGACCAGGTGACACCCGCTTATGTGAACAAACAGGGAAGGAAAAGAAAGAAAAGATCACATTGGTAGCAAATGGTCATCTCGCTCTTCAGACTCTTCCCCTAGTTGGTCATCACCAACACCACGATACGCAGCTGGTACATTCCTTGGTTTCGACCGGCACACAAAATCACAGCCATCCTGTAAGCACACACAGGTTAATGTACAAATGCCAGGCCACAAATAGTGATTGCAGTATTAACCCCTGTCTCCATCCAGATTCCACCTCTTAGCATGATTTGAGGACTTCAATGCTGAAGGGACTATAGAAAGACGTGGCAGCCAAATAAGCACAACTGCCATACCTAAAGCACATCAAAGGCTTTGCATAGGCAACTAGTAAGTAAAAGCTTAGCACGAGAGTGTCAGCTCAGAAGTTCCCACAAGGAAACAAGCCAACTCTAAAGGGAAGCCCGTTGACAGGAATTTATTAGCTGCAATCTCCAACAAAAACAGTAGCTATATTTGGACAACGCAATAAATCTGTTTATTTAGCCAGAACAAACTTTCAATTCATGCACTCCCTCTCGTTCAGTGCAGCAGCAAGGAATTGAAAGGCTCTGCTTCCATCTGATTAAACAGTGTATCATTTTGTCCGAATGAAAACTGGGTCATCTCAAATTATTAGTTGACACAATGCAATTTCAAACCATTGCTCTGAGACTGGCTTTTATCAACAAATATTAGTAGAGATTAATCACAGTCTGGCATTAGACATCATACTAAATGGCACTTAAATTGTAACAAGCTGGGTCCCCAAGCTTCACTGCTGCTTCTTTACATGGGGGTGGAGGCACCTTTTCTATCTAGGGGCCATTTTTATCTCCCTCCCTTGGAGGGCTGAATACGACAGGTGGGCATCACTATGATGTCAGGTGATGCTGTGCTTTGAAGCCCAAATTGTCAGGACTTCAAAGAACAGCAGAGGGCTGTTTGAAAATCCTTTGTTTTAGCGAGATTCTGATGCAAACCAGCTCCTGAATCAGGATGGGGTTTGTCAGGATTCAATCCCATCCTCCCACATATCAGCTGATGTCATGAGGAAAATGGCTTTGCGGGCTATGATTGGTCCACAGGTTGGAGGTTACCCAGGCCTGCTTAAAACAAGATGTTAAAACAAGATTCATCAAAATGCCTGAATGCACATACAGTGGTACCTCGGGTTACATACGCTTCAGGTTACAGACTCTGCTACCCCAGAAATAGTACCTCGGGTTAAGAACTTTGCTTCAGGATGAGAACAGAAATCGTGCTCCGGCGACAGCGGGAGGCCCCATTAGCTAAAGTGGTGCTTCAGGTTAAGAACAGTTTCAGGTTAAGTACGGACCTCCAGAACGAATTAAGTACTTAATCCGAGGTACCACTGCATACCTTTCCTGTGGCACAGGTAGACGCAGCTTGTGTGCATGATATCAGATGCAAACTCTGGAAGAATCACAGGTTGCCCCTTGCTGCTGTACGGATTTGTCTGTTTTGCTACTTACTGCCACTAGGTTGCCCAGATCTTGCCAGAAGGCCAAGTGGGGGAACTGCTCCATGCCTTTTGCTCCCACCAACAGACGCTGGTAAAGAAATCCCCCAATGAGGTACACTGCAACCAATGGAGCAAGCCTGAAAGAGAATGTCAAAATACAAACAAACCAGGAAGGCAAAGCTATAATTTCTAATAAAACTCAGAACATGTTGATGTTCTCTTACAAACCGCTTAAGAACTTATAATGAGGCTGACTGGCATAGGAGATTCCAACCTTTATGGTGTAATATGTGTTACTCCTAAAGCAGCTAGTCAAATTCTAATTTTGAGCAACCAGAGGAGAGCCCAATGTGCGCAACTTTAGGCTTAATGGTTGTTAGGTATCACACGGAGTATACACAGCAGCATAAAATATGGGAAGGGAATGGGGAATAGGGATCAATATGGCAGGCAAATTATTTGCCCAGAAATGGGGAGGGAAATGGGTATACTTTACGGAAGCTAAATTGCGGGCTACACTTGAGGACATTTGTGCAAGTTTATTTCCCTGTACAGTGGTACCTCGGGTTACAAACTCGGCTAACCTGGAAGTAGTTGCTCCGGACTGTGAACTTTGCCCCAGGATGGGAATGGAAATCGTGCGCTGGCAGCGCGGCGGCAGCAGAAGGCCCCATTAGCGAAAGCGCGCCTCAGGTTAAGAACGGACCCCCGTAATGAATTAAGTTCGCAACCCGAGGTACCACTGTATCCCTTTGTAACATCCAAATCTTCCAAGATCTTGTGAGATTTGCTGAAGCCCAATCAGAAGTTGTGCTTATAATTCGTGTCTAAACAGTGAACAGTAATTTAGGCTCTCCTGTGCATCTATGAAATTGCAAGGCCCAGGGCATTTGTCATAAGTATAATATAAACCAGAGCTTTCTAGACTGTGTGTCCTGAGAAGTTAGTGTGTCGGTTGCAGTGTGTGGGTGTGTCCCACAAATGCTCCCCGCACTCCTCCCGGGGCTGGAAAGGGGTTAGTTTAACCTCTAGTTTGCTAGTAAAACTGAATTACTGTGTCGTGAAATGATGCATGTCTAAAAAGTGTGTCACCAACGTGAAAAGTTTGGAAAGCTCTGATATAAACACATGCCATACTGTCATGCCTGACTAAATATTTACAAGGAAGCCAGTGCCCCTAACTACATATGTATTCTTTTGTCTTAAAGCAACTGCCTTGGGATAAACCTTCCATTCCCCATGGCCAAAGACCTTTACTTCATTCACCCTATGCTCAGTACAAAACCTGATTCTGTGGAATCGCATTTACAGAAAAGTGTCTCGTGGATAAACTTTCAGCAGATTACTTTTCTAGACCCTTTCTAATAAGGCACTGAAAGTAGGGAACAGCACCATGGTACCCTTCTGTAATGGAGGACAATGTGTTCCACTGTTTCATTTCTACCCTGTATGCTCAAGTTGACAAGGGCTACACTGGGAATACTAATGTCCGATACCACTTGTACTCTTCAAAGCTTTGTCCCCAATTCTGTTTAAAATCTGTACTGAACTGCCAAGTGAGATACTCTGAAAATCTGGAATACTTTCTCGCCAAGTCCTGAGAAATTGAAGCTGCATGTTGGTAGGGCGTGTGCCTGTTTTGAGAGGTAGTTCCCAGCCTATTTTAGATGGGGTTGCACTTTGCAGCTTTGAATGCTTTTAAGATCTAGCCTTTAAGTGGCATCTATGGCGTCAAAGTACAAATAGATAAATAGGTACTGCTCCGGCAGGTAGGTAAACTGCGTTTCCGTGCGCTGCTCTGGTTCGCCAGAAGCGGCTTAGTCATGCTGGCCACATGACCCGGAAGCTGTACCTTTTTATGGCATGAAGTGCCGTCTATGTTCCAAGTCTGGTGCCCACGTTCCCACCCGAAAAGAAACAGCCACTATTCATGAACTGGTGGCATACAACTTACACTGCCGTGATGCACTCAATGTGGGGACACATTTGAAATTTCAACTAGTCCAAAGTACAGGCCTTAAGATTGTACACATATACACCAGGCTGTTGGTACCAAATCTCATGTCTTTCTGGCACCAAGTAAAGAACTTATTGTTGCGACCAGGCACTATTAAACTGTATTATCAGAATAGCTTTTATCTCTCAAGTTGCTCTGATGCTGCTCAGTTTTAACTGTTATTTTCATCTTTTAATCCCGTTTTATATGTTTAAAAAGAATATGCATGTAAGCTACCCTGGAAATTGCTAAACCGAAGATGGAGTATTAAAACTTTTAGACAAACTTACGTAATGAGCAATATAGAGCCAATACTTAAGTGAGAGTCTTCTGGAGGGCAGGCCAAGCTGCTCTCTAATTCAAAGAGGTAGAAGCATTCCTCCATCTTTTCTCGTTCTTCTGACACCATGGTGAAACCACTCTGTTTATGGGAAGATAGCACACTCATGGAAGCCAAATAAAAGACATCTATCACCTTAAATATATACAGGGACAAAGTTCCGTCCTTCCCCAGAGAACTATGCTCGCCAGTGTCCTTCATCTTCTTCAAGAACCATCTAACAGTGCCACCTCCCACTTCTGAGCGAGATACATGTTCAGAGAAATATATGCTGTAGGCCTCCTGGGCTGTACTTTAAAATGCTAGTAGGAGACTCTGTGTTTGACTTTTTCTTTACAACAGGAACTTCCCAGCCCTCCCAATAGTCCTGGACTACCCTTCTTCGGGTGGCGCTGTGGGTTAAACCACAGAGCCTAGGACGTGCTGATCAGAAGGTCGGCGGTTCGAATCCCCATGATGGGGTGAGCTCCTGTTGCTCGGTCCCTGCTCCTGCCCACCTAGCAGTTCAAAAGCACGTCAAAGTGCAAGTAGATAAATAGGTAGCTCTCCGGCGGGAAGGTAAATGGTGTTTTCGTGCGCTGCTGTGGTTCACCAGAAGTGGCTTAGTCATGCTGGCCACATGACCTGGAAGCTGTACGCTGGCTCCCCAGAGTCGGGCACGACTGGACCTAATGGTCAGGGGTCCCTTTACTTTTACCTTTTACCCTTCTTCAAAATGTGTTCATTTTCTAAGTGAGCAGCCTTTCCCCTCCAACCAACATAAGTTCAAGCATCGTGGTATTCCTGCCAAGCTGAAAAATCTCATTTTCCAAGCATGTAATTCAGCTCTTAAATTATTCAGCGTGATTAATACTGGAGGTAGTGTAATGAGGGGTGACTCCTAACCATTGGCCAATATACCCTGGAATTATTATTTTTTAATAACCCTTTCCAGTAGCTACTCACTGCTAGTGTCTTCTTGTTGCAGGTGATCATTACTATGGCTTTTCTCGGCTCCTTCCCACAGTGGCTACTATAGGGGTCTCCCCCCTTATAGGTCAGTAAAATCCATGAACCTGCCAAGACAGAAAACCAAGACACCCTGTGAGGCATAGGTGGTATTGGAAGAGCAATGAATAAGAGTTGTTGAAGGATAAATGTATCTTACTTCCACTGGCAAGATGGGTCTCGTTGATTCGTCCCAACACCGTTGTCTGTTGCTTATTGTTGATCTGCACCAAGCCAGAATTGGTCTTACTGCTAGCATTTCGACACACCCGGAACTTGTAGGTGTATTTCTCACCTTCACTCTCACCTTCAATTTCAAAACTGCAGAGAGAGATGCCACACAGAGAAGCCTTACAAACATTGCTGCTCACACATTTGCGGGGCTGGGAGGGATCCTAACAATAGTCCTTCCCACTCAAATTAAGGAGCATCTATACCAGCCAACCTTCTTTCATTCCAA
The DNA here is from genome assembly GCF_964106915.1 of Podarcis gaigeae. Taxonomy (NCBI): domain Eukaryota; kingdom Metazoa; phylum Chordata; class Lepidosauria; order Squamata; family Lacertidae; genus Podarcis; species Podarcis gaigeae. Next base: position 30,521,636 of record NC_139694.1, on the reverse strand, counting down.
ATTCCATTAGGAGAGGTTTTCACAAACTTGAAAATAAATAAATCACATTCTACAAATTCTGCTCTAAAGTGAATGAGAAACACCCCAAATCCTGAGGCATGAAAAAAAGGGAGATCAGCATGTATCTCCATTTTTTTTTTTTTAAATGTTACCTGCTCTTTACAAGGAGTCCCAGGGAGGGGAATACAAATTAAAATACAACTGTATTTAAAATCCAAAAGCTGAAAACACTGATCTAAGTAAAACAATACAGCTTCGGATACAGAAAACTCACATCCAGCCACCCCCCAAATGCCTGAGTGAAAATGTGTGCGTGTCACCAAAATGTAAATAACGTAGACACAAAGCATACACATCTGGGGGCAGCAAGTTCCAGGGTTTAGTAGCCATCACAAAGAAGGCTTTCCCCAATACGGTTGATCCAGAGCATGGATCACAGGTGCCAAGCCTTCTCTGCAAATCAGCCAGAGCTAGAAATAAGCACTCCTTGCTCTGAAGTCACCAGGGACTCAAGTGATGGAGCTGGATCAAAGAGCAACCCCTTTCCATGGCAGTGTGACATCCCACCCCCATTCCAAGAAACTGTCTTGATTCAGTTTCAATTCAAGAGTCTTCATTCAGCCTATTACCACTTGCAAGCACTGGTCAGGAACCTGAACGGCCTCTTCCAATTCTGACATAACAAGAGATAGAGCTGAGCATCATTGGCATACTGATGACACCTCATCATGTGTCCCTGGCAACTTCATATAGATGTTGAAAAACAAGGGTGTTAAGATGAAGCTCTGTGGGACACCACAAGTCAATTCCCCTGGATGGAACAAAGTCCTTGCACTTCCAATCACCTCCAGGATCCTGCCTTGCTGGCATGAACTGAACCACTGCAACACAGTGCCTTCCATACTCAGAGCCAGGCCAGAAAGATACCATGGTGAAAGGAATCAAGAGGTGTGGAAAGTTTGAGAGGAATCAACTCAACTCCTGCCTCTCTCCCAACAAACATTATCTAGCAGGGCAGCCAAGGAAGTTTAGGCTCTGTCTCTGGGACTGAAGCCAGTTTGAAAACCGTTCGGATTAATTTACTTCCTCCAATAATGCCTGCAGGTGGCTTGCCGCCAGCCTCTCGAGAATCTTGCCCAAGATTGTGAACAGGCAATTGTAATGTAACACTTCTGGTCCTCTGAAGGATCCTTCTGGTCCTTCAAGGCAGGCAGCACATCCCCCTTCTGCAGTATGGCACTGATCAATCTTTGAGCCCACTCCACCAATCCCCTCTGGATAGCTGTGTAAGACATGATGGGCAAGGGTCAGTCAGCCAAACTCCTATAACCAGCTTCTGTACTGAGCCAACAAATCTTGAGTTAGATGGTTATCTGGTACTGCTATAGTAACTGGTGCCCAGAACTTCAAAGATACCCTATGTTGGGCAGATGTAATCAGCTTATTCACCACTTGAAACAGCCCTGCTGGACTGAAGAGGCACTGGTGGCAGAGAGGCACACTTTATTTGCCGTCACCGCTGCCATGTGGTATACATGACCATGTATTCTTGCCTGTATCTGGTCAGTGTTGCATTGGGCTTTGCACTATTTACAATCTAGCCATTGCCGCTCCTGCTTAATCATGCAGTTCCCTGGCATGCTCACCAGTTGCAATGATGACCCCTGAAGCAACTGTGTTTATGGCCCAGTGCATCTTGCTGTTCTACAGCAAGAGTAGAGCCTCAACAGGAGTGCTAGCCATCTCAGCTGGAAAATCCCCCCAACGTATTCAGGAACCTTTATGAGTCTATTAGTCTACAGGGTGGACCATCTCAATGGGCCCTCCATCCCTATGGGTGATACCATCAGAGGGAATCCAAACCATATCAGGAAATGGTCCATCCAGGACAACAGCCTCATTACAAACCCCACAACCAACTGAACCAAGCTATCCCACTCTGTTGCAAAGTCCAGAGTATGTTTGTTTGGACACATGGGTTGCACCACTGATTGATCAGGACAAATCTATGGTTGTCCAGGTGGCCATGAGGTCCCAAGCTAGTTCACTGGAGGCTGAATTGGAGTGGGTGTTGAAGGTACGTGGCACCACTCTGGAAGGATTCTCCAACACCATGCTCAAGATAACCTTCTGGTTAGCAAAGGAAGTGCCATGCAATGGGGTGGACAAGAGACCAGCAGCATCCCCAGTCTGTTCCAATGACTCAACACCATGAAACCCCTCAAATCTAGTCAGTAGGGTTTGGCCTCCTTAGGGATTACAGCTGTGACTCTCCCCAACCCAGTTGGGATTGGTGCCACGCCAAGTAGTTGGAGACCAAAAGCTCAGTTAACGCCTAATCTTCCCAGCCTGCTCACCCAGGTGTCAATAATGAATATCTGCATATTTCCTTTTGCAGATTTTGGATTGCGGATTGGTGGGGTAAGTATTCAAGTAGCGCAAGAACAGAGGTGCTGTTTCAGGCATGGCCAAACTTGGCCCTCCAGATGTTTTGGGACTACAACTCCCATCATCCCTAGCTAACAGGACCAGTGGTCAGGGATGATGGGAGTTGTAGTCCCAAAACATCTGGAAATTATATCTGAGACTTACCCAGTAAGGGCATTAAGTATCTATACCAGATGTCCACATGGCCTCGTGAACAGCAGAATATTGCCAATGAGCTGTTAATTTTATTGGGGGCGGAATAAACTCCTTCAGCAGCCATCTTTTCACAACAGGAACGCAATCACTATGAGCAAGTAGAATTCTTATGAAAATTACTTGTTGACACTAGCCAGGCCTGACAAGCAGCTAAGGTGGTTGGATATTCCCCAAGGGCAGTGACTCAAAAATCCCTCTTGAGCAATTGCTCCTGACATCGGCTACACTGAAGCCACCCCAACAAGTCAATCAGCCACAGGCACTGTACCTTCTGCCGAAAATTGGCGTCAACCTCTCCAGCAGCTTCTTTTCTTTTGTGGATTCACTGCCTTCCTCCCCAAGTAGATCACATTCATTGTCCTTTGCCATCACAGTGGTCATGAGGGCTAGCAGCACAGCATGGCAGCAACAGTGAGCCAGGAACATTCTACAAGCAGTTGTCTAGAGTAAGGGCACGTGATGAAGAACAGATGTAGACAATGCATTAATATGGCAGCATGACATATGAAATCTGAGTTGCAGAGATCAACTGAACAATCAATGTCTACTTTTTCATTATGACTTTTACATGGAAAAGTGGACATTCTATAAGCAATCTCACAGTCCTAAATTAAGAGACAACTGGGATATTAGTCTCACATAAATGACAACCTGCAATAATTTGGCACTGAGAGAGAGGAAATTCACTACTTAAGGCAGGAGTGGCCAACTGGATCTACTCAGTAGGCTGAACCCTCATTTCCTCCAACAGATATGTTTCACATCCTCTTTGAAATGTATGAAGTACATCTTCTGTTCGGTGTTTCTTACTATCGTTATGTCTCATCTCAAACCACTCTCAGAAACTGTTGTTAATTCTGCATTGTCATATGCTATTTTTATGTTGTTAATCATTAAAACAAGAAGTGAGCATCTCATAAATGATGATTCACTCAGACCACACAAGTTTTTAGAAATCAGTCAGTAAGCGCCTTTTGCTTTTTTGTTTTGCATTTCAAGCCATCCAAATGTAGGTGGGCTGCATGATAATTTCTGCGAATGTATTTCCAAGGCTGGCCTAATGTCTTTGATGCATGAATAGTCACCTTCTTTTTAATTATGGGTACAGCACGGACACATTTAAGCAGCTCATAAAGTGCCATTGACTTTGTTGATAAATTTTAATAATTATTAGCATACTTGAAAGAGCCATTTTGGCGAAATTGCCAGTTGCAGCAAAGGAATATGACAGTGTCATCTTGCTCAGGTCTTGAGTGTGGCCTATCATGTTGGAAATGTTCACCTTGGAAGACTCTCGCTGCTCTAACTCTGGGTGTGGGCTCTGAAAGATTAGCCCAGGAAAAGTCAATATCCTCTCAGTAACTGAGAACCCACTCTCACCCTTGATAGCCCGAAATGGATGTTTCGGGGATGCACCATTTGAAACATTAAATCCTAAGGATTTGGGGTTAGGGGGGGAGGAGGCGGCCCTTGTGCTCAGAATTGCAAAGAATCTGTTCCACAGATGGGCGGAGAGAGCTTTGGAAGGAGCCGCATACAGGTGGTGGCGGGGGTGGGACGAAACTGCTGAGGCGGCCTCGTTCCCGTCACTCGAGTTGCGGGGGTAGAGCGCCACGCGGCACCGGGCACCCACCTGCCTGCGGCTCACGTGTCCGCCCCGCTTCGCGTGCAGACGTAACGAATAGCGCGCGTGTCCCTGCGACGGCTTCGCCCTTCGGCACGGCAGGCGTCGAGGCCGCCTGCTGCTCACCCTCTCTACCTCAGCCCTGCAAAGCCCTTCCCTGACCCCCACCCCCAAGTGCCTAAAAAGCCCCGCCATTTCCTCAACTCGACTGCCGCCAGGCTTCTTCAAGGCGGGGGGGGGGACGAGGCCGGAGCTTTCGGAGGAGGAGGGGGGTCCCACATGCCCTCCGCCCCCTCACCTCTCTCGCCCCCCGGAGCCTGCAGCAAGCGAGGTGCGGCTGAGGGGAAAGGGGACGGGGAGCAGGGTCGCGGAGCGGCGCCGTCACCTGGGGCTGCCCCGGCCCACTGCGGCGCTCGACGTCGCGTCTCGGCCTTCCTCCCCGCGCCTGTCGCCGGCCCCAGAAGCCGTTACCGGAGCCCGGAGGAGGAGGAAGAGGAGGGCGGCTCGTGACCAGTCATGCTACACAAGCGGAAGAGGAAGCAGGAGCCCGTGCCGTACAGCCGAAGGCTCATCCTCTTGTCGACCGGAAGGAGGAAGCGGGGTAAGGGGCGGTTTTCGTCCAATCGGGTGGAAGCGGCTCGCCGAGTCGTTTCGCCTTCACCTACCTCCGGCCCCGCCTTCCCGTGCTTGCATCCTGACCAATGAGAGGCGGAGGAGCGGGTTCGGGGAGGGGCTTCGGCGTGACAGGCGACTCAGGACCCAAGCCGCCTCTGTTCCAGTTCTTGGTCTTGTCGACGACGACAAGGAGGCGGGTGAAGGCGAGGGCGGCTCTCATTGGCTCTTCAGCGGCTGTCACGGGATTGTCACGAGGCCCCCCCTCCCTCCCCTTCAGACTTTGAATATCTGGCCGTTTATTAAATGAATGGGATAAATGAAATAAAATGCTGCGCAGTGTGTTATTGTCATGTTCGCTATTATGCTACGCGCTTTTGGTGTTGCAAGCCGCCTCGGCGACCCTTGGATGAAGGGCGGTGTATACAAATTTAATAAACCAGATTTAAATGAATAACGTATTCGCGTTTTTATATCGCACTTTTCTCACGCCAAGCAGCTCAAAAGTTTAGCATGAGGTTCTACTTCCTCTTCCTCTTCTCAATAATTGCTTTTCTCCTACATAATTCTAGAGTCTTTTTCTTCTTAAAACAGCATTTCCCCTAAAGAACGTGCACAGATTACGGTCATTAACTAGAAACTCACAATGGTTAGCTTATGTTTTATGAAGTTGTTGCCGTTCTCATGAAAGGAAGCACAGATGTTGCTTATTTGCACATACTAGTCCAGGAAATGATGCAAATTAAAAATGCTCTAACTGCAACTGAGCTTGGAGGGGTCTGCAGAGGAAGGACAAAATCTGTACCTGCCTTAGTGAGGGTGGCAAGGTGAGACTATAATGGAGAGAAGCTGTAACAAGTAGAAAAGAAATATGGGTGCTCCAGGAGGCCATAACACAAAATGCCCTGTCCTTTATATTATTACGGTGGCTCAGTGGTTCCATCAACTCATCCTGTCAGCAACAAGTCATGTTTCTATTTCTAAAGCAGAAATTCCTCATTTCCTCAGTCAGTTGCTGCCCTGCCTCTTTATGGAGGTCAACTGTTATCTGAGCAAATGGGGAAATGCTGCTTTTCGAAGGCAGCTGTGGCATTTCGTTCCTCCCATTGCAAGGATCTTCGGATTCGTGCTTACTTTCTGTTCCATGAGAAAGGAAGCCAGTCTGCATGACTTCTGTCTCTGGTACTATTGCGATGAGACAGGATGTCTGTACAAGGGCTGCTCCTCTCATACGTGTTTGTTATGTTCTTTATTCTGCAATTAGTAGAAATAAAGTAGGTATATCCAGATACCTCCTCAAGTCTGTCTGCACTGCTTTTACTCTGCTATACCGGGTGCTTACAAGAGAGCAGCTGTGAGTCCCAGAACACCAGGACCCCTTCCTGGGAATGTTGTGTAGCTGTTCCAGTGCCAGAGGAGGCCATGGGGCCTGCAGGAGTGTTCCATTAGTGTGGCTGGTGATGGCACCATGGCCTCTCAGAGAGCATGGCCTGAAGAGACGGTAGGCCAGACCCCAAAGCCTCAGCTGTCAGTCAAATGTTCTGGCTCCTTATCAGAATTTTCTCCATTCAAAACCAAGATGGAAGTTGGGTTTTATAGCAGCTCAGGGGTAGTGTGTCCCATTTCGCTGCTTGAGGTCAAACAGGAAGCACCGCCCTGCATCTGCCACCTTCAAGTAGTGGCGCCAGCATTGGGACTGATTTCAGGTGAGATCTCGCTGGTTTCTGATGAAATCTCATCTGAAATTGGAGACATCTTGGTCAAAATCAGTGCTGGCTCCTCTGCCCCTGGTGCTGGCCTCAACCCACATAATGGCTGGGCCAGCTGTGTGTCGGCTACAAAATTTTTTGCTCCAAGTGGTTCACACAAATTGTAAGATAGCCCACCATCAGGATTTCCATATTATGTTGGGGAAGTGCTTTTTTCTGAGGGTACTCATGAGGCATCTGATCAAGACTTGTATTTTTAAATGAGCTTAAAAAAATATAATTTGCAGATGCTTGTGTGTTTTTATGCCAGGCAGAAGACCAGCTGGCTAAAAGACTTTGGCAGATGTTCATCCTCCTGGACAAGGGCCCCCTTGATTTATAGCAGGAGCCAAAATTCTCAAAGTTGTAAAAAGGGAATTACAGGCTGGGAGCAAAGGTTACTAGGTTACTGGCCCTACAGAATACAATCAAGCTGCAAAAGCACTAATTAAGAGTTAGTAAATAGTAGGATTTATTGTTTAACAGAAAATAATACCATGTGCCTCCCATTAGAGACTTTAGCCACATTTTCCTAAGATTAAAGGGCAAGAGCTAATAGAAACAACAGCTGGCTTTAAAGGGGGTGTAAAATTTAAGGAGTTGCTTTTGGAAAGTGTTTTTACTAAGTTCCTTTTTACTTTGAAAAGGCCTTTGCTTCTAAAAATCTATATATGTTATGTATGAAATATATTGGCTTAAATGTAATTATGCAAAGGATTTAGAAAGTAAGAAATGTTAGATTCTTATTTCATTGATGGTGTGTGAGAATGTGAACCCAAGATCTCTGATCTCTGTTTAAGACAGAATGAGCATCTGTTTTAACCATCTGTTTTGGAGTGAATAGGGCAAGAAGGGCAAAAGGTGATCTGGTAATTAAGGTGCCTTGTTGAGGCAAATGTAAGATATATGGCTATTTGTTTGCCATTTATAGATAGAAGGAAATATAGCTCTTTGTCTCCCATAAAAGGTAATAGGAAATGGGTGTATCTTTTATGATTGGTTCTAGCAAACAGCCAATAGGAATTTCAACCAGGCTGATTGGACAGAGGCAGCCAAAGGAGGAGCAAGGGGGCTGGGCTGGGGAAAAATAAGTGCTGGCCATCAGGGCTGGAGGGGACAGAGCTTTGGTAACCATATACCACTGTGTCTCTCATTTATTTGTCTGACAAATAAATTATTATTTTAATTTCTCTATTGCTGCGTTGAATATTTCATTCCAGCTAAGCGTTAACCACAAGCAGGGTGCTACACTCAAGGGTACAAAGCACTGGTACCTTTTTTTTTTTTTAGAAGAAAAGCACTGGGCTGGGGTAAAGCTATCCAATGAATTTGTGGCTGAATTGAGGTTTGAACAGGGAAGTTATAGTCCAGAATGTCTGGACGGTACCAAATGTTAAGGAAGGTGGGTAGTAGGTAAAAAAGGTAAAGGTAAAGAGCCCCTGGATGGTTAAGTCCAGTCAAAGGCCACTATGAGGTGTGGTGCTCATCTCGCTTCAGGCTGAGGGATCTGGCGTTTGTTCACAGACAGCTTTCCGGGTCATGTGGCCAGCATGACTAAACCGCTACTTGCTACAATGGGACACTGTGACAGAAGCCAGAGCATACGGAAACGCCATTTACCTTCCTACCACAGCAGTACCTATTTATCTACTCGTACTGGGATGCTTTCAAACTATTAGGTTGGCAGAAGCTGGGACTGAGCAATGGGAGCTCACTCTGTCATGGGGATTTGAACTGCCGACCTTCCGATCGGCAAGCCGAAGAGGCTCCATGGTTTAGACTATCCAACTATCCTATACCAGGGTACTATCCTATACCAGGTCTTATATAATCCACCCAGTGTAAACAGAGTCTGGACCATCAGCATTTGAGATTAAGATGAGCAGGCAAGGCACTCTTAATAATCACAAGATTTTATTGCAAAGAACTGATGAAACAGCCTCTCATTGAAATGAGTGGCAAAACTCTCAGTTGAAAGGTGTATTTTCTAGTGATTTTCTTCCAAGACCTAATAGTTTAACAAATATAATTCTTGCTGAGCACCACCCTTAGGATGGTTGCAGACTTAATTGAGGAATATCTTTTCATGACGACATAATTTTGTCCTGTGGAAACAAACAAAATAAACCATTAATTAACTCAATTTAAAACAATGAATGGCTCAGCTTCCATAGGCTACTCTTTGATGCCTTAGTTTTAGATACTGAAATATGACACTTGGGAACAATGATCAGAGTAAAACTACAGAAATATCATTTTAGTTTTGAGAAGCAGACACTACAGCTAGGAGGAACTAGCCAAGTGGTGTATAAATTTAGAGTAAGCTAGTGGGGAACCTGACCCATGAACTACAGGGAGATCTCCCTGGCAAAGCACCAAGGCAAGTTAAGCAGATGTGTGTGAGAAGAGAGAAGAGGCCAGGTCGTGTCATTCTGTCCCTCACTTCATTGACTTACGGAAAACCCAAGTTCTAAATAAAGCAACTTAAACTACAAAAACAACTAGGCAATTAGAATTGCCAGCAGGGGCAAAAAGGCTTTCCAGTATTTTGCATTGTCTGTCACATGTACAACTTATCTCCCTGTTTGACAGAAGTCATGAGTGTGTACAGGGGTGCGATGAGCTCCTGGCTCTCCAGGAACAAATTTGTTACCTTAAGGCCAAGGTAGCAGACCTGGAAGAGCTAAGAGAGGCAGAGAGGTTGGTGGATGAGGCCTTGGGGGGACATTATAGCTGTGCCCCACTCCCACGATGATAGTACCCCTGCTATCAGGGAGAATGAGAGTCTCGGAGAAGGAGAACATTGCTTTCAAGAAGAGGGAAACTTCCCTTGCACCTGTCTTCACAACGGAAAATATAGGGCAGATCCCAGTACCTGAAATATAACAGGTACCATATAACACCAGTCTTGAAAGACCTACACTGGCTCCCAGTACATTTCCGAGCACAATTCAAAGTGTTGGTGCTGATCTTTAAAGCCCTAAACGGCCTCGGTCCAGTATACCTGAAGGAGCATCTCCACCCCCATCATTCTGCCCGGACGCTGAGATCCAGTGCCGAGGGCCTTCTGGCGGTTCCCTCATTGCGAGAAGCAAAGCTACAGGGAACCAGGCAGAGGGCCTTCTCGGTAGTGGCGCCCGCCCTGTGGAACGCCCTTCCAGCAGATGTCAAAGCGATAAACAACTACCTGACATTCAGAAGACATCTTAAGGTTCAGGGAAGTTTTTAACGTGTGATATTTTACTGTATTTTTGGTTTCTATGGAAGCCACCCAGAGTGGCTGGGGAGGCCCAGCCAGATGGGCAGGGTATAAATAATAAATTATTATTATGAAATAACTTTTCCAAGAAAGTTAGTCTGAGGAACTGAGGGAGGTTTTAGGCCTAATAAAGAAAATGAAAACTGACAAATTGCTGAGTCCAGATGGCATCCACCCAAGAGTTCTCAAATAACTCAAATGTGAAATTGCTGGTCTTCTAACAAAAAATATATTATTTGTCCCTCAGCGAGGCAAACAGGGGCACTCATTGCAACCACTATTCCCCCTCCCAGAGAAGGATGTTATGCTATTCTTGACTGAATGCTAAACATCCAGAATCAAACTTCCTAATACATTTTGGTTCAGAATGTCATGCAATTCTGAAATTCTTTTGCAAGGATGCCTTTATGAGTGAAAGATGTTTGGAGTGTGAAATCGTTCCCTCATCTTTTTTTTGCGTTGAAGCTATGATGTGAATGTCTTCTAGCACTTTTAATTTCTGAGGCCAGTGAGTGTCTACTCCTTCCATGACTGTAGATGAAAAAGTAAAGACTTTTCATGGCTTTTAGAGAAGACCAACTGTAATACACAGAAGACCATTGCTGGATCCTTTCTATGCAACCATCTTCTTCACCGCCTTTCTCCCCACCCCCAGTCGTTGGATAACGATCGTCCAAGTTTGATGCTCCTATCTTCCAACTTACTTTCTCCCAATTATCCAAAGGGTTCAAGGATCATCAGCATGGCAAGGAAACTTGTATTCAGCAATACCAATTTCATCTGTAGCAGAGAAAGTAAAAGAATTTGATTATTTGACCATCCCATATGCTTTATGGCAAATTAATTCTACCACACACAGACCTGATGCCTTCCAATGTTATTTTTTTCAATTTAAAAAATGAAAATAATAATAATAATGCTCTCATGATTTTATTATTTCTTAATATTATTTTCAGTTGCTTTATCTTGCCCAAGGCAACCCAAAATGACTTACAACCAAACATCAAAGAAGCAAAACTCCTACATCAATACATTAAAAACATCCCACCCACTTCTAAAAGGCCACAGATAGTTAAAGGTCCAAGGCCTAGGTATAGAATAAAGTTTTCTCTCGGTTTACAACTCCCGTCAGCCCCAGCCAGAATGGATGAAGGCAGTTGGCAGTCGAAAAAATCTAGATGGCATCAGATGAGGGAAGGCTGTTCTATAGCATATTATTTTTCTTTACCTGTTTCATAGTAGTCAAACACGACCACCATGGCTGGTTTGATATTTGAAACTGAAAGGTCTTGGGCAACTATGAAGCCGAAACTGATTCCCTTGGATGTGACCTGGGAATAAAAGCACAATGGGAATCGTTAGTCTTGTAGCCAGTTAATAGTCCACAAAACAAGAGGCAGATCTGAGCAGAACATACGTCGTCCAGGTACATGATGACATGGTTTTCTTTGCTTTCCACCTTCATCACAATTCTGTCATCACGAAGCTGTGAACAAGGAAGCACAGGAAAGATGAGAACCTTCACTGGCCATCTGAAGACACACTAGAAGGAGTATGGAATGACTTCTAACGCATCATCGTGGGGAGAATGCTTTGCAAGGCTCACGGGGCAGCACTTGATCACACCTAATTAACAAATGCACAGTTTGCACCAAAGGTATTTGTTTACTTCTTTGCCTTCATCTGCTTTCATTGGCGAGAGGTTTTCTTTATTTTTATTTAAGACAAAGGATTGCAATACGCACACAAAATGGAAACATGGGACGAATCAGATACAGATGTAAGAAATCAATAAACTTTGCTGGAATAATATTGATGCATGCATCCATCGTGAAACAATAAAATATATGTATTATAGATCATCTTTATGAAAAGGAAAGAGAACAAGTGGAGTCTGTTACATTTTAGAATGTTGAAAAGCCACATTGTATGTTTGGAAGAAGCCAGTTCTTTGCAGTCAATAACCAGGATGCAGTTAGTTGTAGGATTATTCCCCTTATCCTGTTTCCTTGGAATGTAACTGTCATCAATGATATTTATTGTGGTTACGGGCAACCTTCACCGCTTCCTTCCCAGAGCAGTTCTGGTGGTAAAATCTGTTGCAATGCCGTGTATGGAGGTGGGCACAGGACCCCCACAAAGGTAGATGGGGCATGGACGTACCCTCCAACATTTCTCTTATGAAAATAGGGACGTCCCGTTCTATAATGATAATTTTACTATTTATACCCCACACATCTTATTGGGTTGCCCTAGCACTCTGAGCAGCTTCCAACATATATAAAAACATAATAAAACATTAAACGTTTTTAAAACTTCCCTATACAGGATTGCCTTCAGACAGCTTGGGGGTTGGATAACTCCATACCCTCCAACATTTCTCCAATGAAAATAGAGACATCTTAAGGAAAAACAGGACATTCCGGGATCAAATCAGAAGCTGGAACAGCTTCTCTAAATGAGGGATGTTCCTGGAAAATAGGGACACTTGGAGGGTCTACATAGAAGAAAGTCAGCCATGCCCTTGTTTTACTTCAGTGGAAGCAACTCAAGGTCACACTGCTCCACACCCCAGTATTCAGCACTAACAAACTGACATTTTTTTGCAGGGATAGGGTACAGCTGTCCAGTATGGGCATGGACCTTTGGCTGTCACACAGGCCACATTGTTTGACTGGTAGTCACAGGACACACAGGACACATTGTCTGATTGGTAGTCATAGCCAGGTTGGTGGGAGCCAGTAGGCGAAGCCTCCCGTCTCTTGTGGCAGGTGATGCGTTTGCAAATTTAAATGCCCCACAATCCTATTCCCCAAAGCCATTCCACGTTTTACATTTACCTTTTGCAGGGATGCCTGGTTAGGTACAAAGCCTGTAAGCATCTTCACATCAATGATGGCCATGTTGGAGCTACTGCGCTTCCCGGTGTATCTGAAAGGAAAGGAAGACTGGGTCAATCTGAATCCCTAGACCAAAGCCATCTTGGGATACAGTGTGCAATATATATATATATTTAATTGTTTAGGTGGTAAAATGCATCTGTAGGATAAGAGGGAAAATGCTGTTGCTTACATATCTCTTTCTTCTTTTCCTATTTATGGATGCATAAACAAAAAAGGATATTACTGTATCCAGTCTAGGATCAACAAAAAAATCCCGTAGACTCTTGTTTTGTTCTCCACTCATGTATGCAATAAAACAGCATTGTTCCATGGGAAATTGCGTCTTTGCGCCATTTCCTTTTTGCTATTTTCAATTTAGCAGTGAGTTTTTCATTCAAAGCAATCTATCAAACTTTTTGATACCATGTCATCAATGGTATCCCTTCCAGGTCCCCCCCCCCCAGAATAGAGCACTCCCACTCCCAGCTGTTACACCACAGAGACTTTCATTTCCCTTACCCACCCTCTTGAATTGGTTGATTTTATTGCTGAGTATGTACAATGGGGGATGCGGGCGGCGTTGTGGGTTAAACCACAGAGCCTAGGACTTGCCAATCAGAAGGTCGGAGGTTTGAATCCCTGCGGCGGGGTGAGCTCCCATTGCTCAGTCGCTGCTCCTGCCCACCTAGCAGTACGAAAGCACGTCAAGGTGCAAGTAGATAAATAGGTACCGCTCTGGCGGGAAGGTAAACGGCATTTCCGTGCGCTACTCTGGTTCACCAGAAGCGGCTTAGTCCTGCTGGCCACATGACCCAGAAGCTGTACGCTGGCTCCCTCGGCCAATAAAGCGAGATGAGCGCCGCAACCCAAGAGTCGGCCATGATTGGACCTAATGGTCAGGGGTCCCTTTACCTTTACCTTATGTATGTGTGATGGGATGATGAGCTGCTTGTGCGTAAAAGCTTAGTCCCTCAGAGCTTGGGCATGGTTCTCAAAGCTCTGTCCTTCGCGGAGCCCCTTAAAGCATGACTCCCTTAATCGCTGGCAGGATCCGACAGTGGGTGTTTACGGAATCTACTCCAACATAAAAGTTCCTTAACGGAAACGCGTCTTCGGGATTCTCGGCGCGACAGTTTCCGGCGAGGAGTGGGTGTACCTATAGGAGGTCCTGAAACTTCCCCACTGTTTTCGCTGGAAATCTCCCTGAGCCATCCCTCCGACTCACTTTCTCTCTGAACTCCCTCTCTCCCCCTGCTGGTTCCTTCCTCCGCTGCCGAGTCTCTCCTAGCTTCCGTGAGCCCTTCCAGCACCTGCCTCTCCGATGGCAGTTCCCTGACAGTACGTTTTATCATATGTGGTGGACTTAGAAAGGTAAAAGAGTATTAGGAAATGATATATAATGAACTGAAAAAAATGTTTAGAAGTACTGTAAAAACAAGAACAACAGAGTCCTTTTTGTTGGGGATACTTCAGAGGGAAATTCCCAGGTGTCAAAAAAGACAATTTATGTATGCTACTATGGCGGCCCATGTTTGGTTAGCCCAAAAATGGAAAACAAGCAAGGTCCCAACCAGCAGCGTAGCTAGCTGCTCGGGCACCCACAGAGGCGATTGGCAAGGAGATCCCTGCCCAGGGGGGATTTGGTAAAAAAACAACAACCCCAGAGATGATACCTGAGGCAGACCGCACCCACCGCATCCCCCCTTCCTACGCCCCTGGTCCTAACCGAAGAAGAATGGCAACTTAAACTGATGGAATATGCACAGCTTGCAGATTTAACATATAGAATAAGAGAACAAGAAGAATGCACCTTTAAAGAAGACTGGAAAAATGTTTACTCAGTATATGGGTGAAAACTGTGTTCATTTAAAAATGCTGGTAGCATTAAGATAAATTCAACAGTGTAAATATGATTTGATGCATGTAATGTTGGATTACTGAATAGCTTAGTAAGTTCATGTAAAATATGTAGGGATGGATGGTATGCAAAATGAACCATGGAAAGAGGAGAAGGGAAGTCATTGATTTAAGATTGTCGAAATGAATATTTTGAAATGTAATTTATATTTAAGAAAAAGAATTGATGATTTTGAATTACGGTGCTGGAGGAGACTCTTGAGTCTCCTCAAGACTTCATGGACTGCAGTAAGATCAAACCTATCCATTCTGAAGGAAATCACCCCTGAGTGCTCACTGGAAGGACAGATCCTGAAGCTGAGGCTCCAATATTTTGGCCACCTCATGAGAAGAGAAGACTCCCTGGAAAAGACCCTGATGTTGGGAAAGATGGAGGGCACAAGGAGAAAGGGACGACAGAGGACGAGATGGTTGGACAGTGTTCTCGAAGCTACCAACATGAGTTTGACCAAGCTGCGGAAGGCAGTGGAAGACAGGAGTGCCTGGCATGCTCTGGTCCATGGGGTCATGAAGAGCTAAACAACAACAACAAATATATATAAATATTTCTTGTTGTCTTTGTCCATGGAGTTTTCTTGGCAGGGATACTGGAGTGGCTTGCCAGTTCCTGCTCCAGGTGGATCACATTTAGTCAAAACTCTCCACTATGACCTGTCCATCTTGGATGGCCCTGCATGGCATAGCTCATAACTCCTCTGAGTTATTCATATATATATATGAATGATTTTATTGCCAAGTATGCAGAGGCCTGGCTGAAGCCCATGCAATGGAGGACGGAGCACAGTTACTATACCTGGGTGCTGCTGAAGCCTCCATAAGGATTCTGCTGCTTGGTAAGCCAAAGGACAATCTGCGATGCTGTTGTCAGTTGTGCTGGAGTCGGTGTGGTTCCGGTGAGCAGTGCAAGGAGCACATAAGCAGTTATCTCGACCTCAAACGATGAGGCACGAGGGTAGAAGGAAGGAGTCTCTTCTGCAGGTGGCCTATCCTCACGCTCCCAATATAATGAGCCACCTAACAATTGAAAGAGAGGCTAAGGAAACAGTCCAGAGGCAGGTCAAACCAATATTTCCTTGCAGGAATCTGATACTCTTCCTCCAGATCCAGGGAGGAAATATCACAGAAGCAGAGATCTGCCTCATTAAGCCTCTGTACAGAGACCACCGGACTTTATTCAGCTTCGGTTTCTAGTCTCATCACTTCTTTCTCTCCCCCCCCCCCATATACAGTTACACAAGTTAATCTGAAACATATATTGTACAGCCCAAACATTTTGTTGCTGCTGTTTTTAACAGCGTGGAATGGAGAGAAATATTCACTATGTGCTTTGCAATTGAAGTAGTGTTGTTATATGATCTCTTGATGTGTTTTTTTCTTCCAACAGTGGAATGGGGGGCAGGTTAGTTAAATTCCCGCATTTTTCACTATAAGACGCACCAGACCACAAGACACACCTAGTTTTTGGAGGAGGAAAACAAGAAAAAAAAATATTCTGAATCCCAGAAGCCAGAACAGCAAGAGGGATCAGTGCACAGCAAAAGCAGTGATCCCTCTTGCTGTTCTGGCTTCTGGGATAGCTGCTGTTATGTACTGAATTGAATAGGATCCGAACTGCAGCAGTCTGATTGGTCCTAGAACAATAGGATTCAGAATGCAGCAGTCTGATTGGTCCTAGAACAATGCAGCAGTATGATTGGTTGGCAGGAACCACCCAATCATGCTCCAGATAGAAGTGAATCCACAACCTGATTGGCTTACAGTAGAATTCTGGAATTAGCCAATCATGTGCAGCCCATTGTGTAAATAATGTATATAAAGCGGATACTTTGAGGGGACACTCATTCATTCCTCCTCACCACTATGAGCTGAATAAAGAGCATGAAATCACTTTGAGACTCTGAATATATTTCAGCTGCACAGCCTGCATTCGCTCCGTAAGACGCACACACATTTCCCCTTACTTTTTAGGAGGAAAAAGTGAGTCTTATAGAGCAAAAAATATGTTAACTATAGCAGCAATATTCAGGGTGAATGCCCCCCCATAAACCCCCTCTCTGGTTATGGAGGTTCTTGGAATTGATGTATATATATCCTTCTTTAGCTATATGTTCGGCAAGTTAAAGCTTTTGAATATTTTAACAAGTATTTGGACGTTGTTTCAATTTCAAGAAAAGAGTCAGAATTGCACATGATGTTGCCTTCCTAGCTGCAATTTACTGATAGCAGTTCTTTCCCTTTCCATTTTACTTTCCAAAGAAACTCATGAGGCAAGTTAGCCAAAGAGACAGTGCCTGACTCATTGGCAGCAAGTGAGTTTCATGAGTGGGGATCTCAAATCCCTTTTGTTCAAAAATGAAGGGGGTGGAAGGGGGTGGAATGCTGTAGCTGTTATGAGGTATTAATAAATAACACCAGCAAATGAACACACTGTTTGCTTTTTAACTATTTAAATCTTGAATTTATCCAAACGTGAGCATCTGAGCAGAACTGCTATAAATCTTAAGTCACTTTTGACCTCCTCCATCTGAAATGCTACTTCTGGTCACTCAACAAATACAGTATTGTCTACCTAAAAACTCCATAAAATATTTTCAGTAGCATAGGCTCATTTACAAGTTACAACTCATTAAACCTGAGTTCTTTGCATGGTTTAGGGTTGGCAGAAGAGGTCAGCATAGCTCTCATGCCTTTATCAACTATGTGGCAGGCAGTTATTCAACTGAGTAAGCCTTTCATAGTATGGAACTACAATTCTGGGGATTGCTTCACCTACTGATATTCTGTTTGCTGGACAGCTTATTACTTGTGACTTCTGATTCGTTTGTGTGTGCTCTACCCCTGACTGAAAAAAAGGTACAAATTTGTATGTGACATAAAGTGTATGCAGATTTTATGCAAATTTGGGTCTTATTTGGTGAGTGTAATGGAGGGCCCAGCCTATGTGCAAAGAAAATCAAAATTAATAATAATAATAATAATAATAATAATAATAATAATAATTATTCATTACATATCCCCAGCCACTCTGGGCAGCTCCCAACAGAATATTAAAAACAGGGCTGCCTTCAGATGCTTTCTAAAAGTCAGGTAGTTGTTTATTTCCTTGACATCTGATGGGAGGGTGTTCCACAGGGCAGGCGCCACTACCGAGAAGGCCCTCTGCCTGGTTGGCACTCCTGAATGTCCACAACATTATATAATTTTGCTCATATGACTGCTCATTCTTCTTTCAACACGTCATTCATTCTGTCAATGTGTCCACATTTTTGGGAAATGCGACTCACCTACTTTCGTAGCCGATTTAATCAGCTCATCCAATAAGAGATCCGCTTTGGGCTTATTACCAGCTAGGCGAAAGGCATAAGCAAGAAGTGCTTGGTCATAGACAGTGAGA
The DNA here is from genome assembly GCF_964106915.1 of Podarcis gaigeae. NCBI lineage: Eukaryota > Metazoa > Chordata > Lepidosauria > Squamata > Lacertidae > Podarcis > Podarcis gaigeae. Next base: position 30,503,557 of record NC_139694.1, on the reverse strand, counting down.
TTTCCCTTTTCTAATCCGGCCTCCAAGCAATACAAGGCATTTCGGACCACTGGATGCTGGGTTGGAGGGAGAGAAAGGCTTGGTCAGAGTTTGCAGATGCCACAAAAAACTTCAAACAGGTTAAAAACATCAAGCAAACATCCAATGCTGTTCTTCCAGGCACACTGCATCCAATTTAGACATTCAAAACAGAAACATGGACAATAGTCCATGTATGGCCTCCTTTCTCCACCATTTCTATATGCCTAAATTATTTCTTCCCAGTCTACTATTACATGCACTTTCTTCAATCCTGAACTAAATCAACTGGACAACACTAGAAAATAAATACCGAGCTGAGGAATCCAGACTCAATGAAAGCTGCAGTGATGTAGGCCGACAGTGAAAGCTCATCTTCTACTCCTCCCTTGAAATGCACAACACAGAAAGAGAGAACAAGTTAAAAAAATGAAGAAGGAAGGAATGGAGGGAGGAAGGGAGGGAGGGAGTGAGGGGACAACATGGAGGCAAATAGCAGGCTTGGTGAGGTTCCCCAAAGCCTCTTGGAACATGAAGGCATTTACCTGCTGTTGAAAGGCCCATTATGTTTGTTATTAAAATCACATTGGTTCCCCGCTGTTAAGTTGTGGGTGAACATATCAGATGACACAGCGATTCTTCAAACAGCTGTTGTTTATTCACAGGCCAGAACAGAACTGAACTGAAGGGTTCAGCCAGCCTGCTTATATAGAGCTCCACTAGAACGCAACAGTGACCATTTTCTGTAACTATCCAATCACTGAACATCACTTTCAATCCCTTGTTTGCATATGTGGACCTGAACTATCTACAGTATCCCCCTGCTGGCCCAGGGTGAGAACTTCAGTACATAACACCCGCTTTTTATCCGAGCGTCTTGGCATACCTAGTAGTTATCCCATTCTATCCTTGTAATAGTCCTGTGATGTGCAGCAGGCTGAGAGGTTTAGGCTGTGATTCAGAGGTGAAGGCAGGAAACTTCATGGCTCACTTAAAGCTAGGTCATGTATAATACTAGCAAGAAGTCTCTTGCTTCCCCAGCTCTCTCTCTTTCTCCTTTTCCCAGCCTATTTCCAAATAATACAGGTACTTAAGATAGCTAAGGGTCAAAAATCTCAGGGAGAGGAAGCATTTGCCAGGAAGTAAAAAAGCATCACCGCCCCAGAAGGAGAGCTTTGCAACAAACCAACAAGCCCATAGCCATCACCTTCAATGCGTTGTTAAAGAGTTTCCCAACATTTTGGAAACATCCGTCTGATTTTTGCTTGCTGGACAGCCAGATGACGCTTTGAGTTTGGACATTTGGATCAATAAAAATGGTCTTTGAAGCTCTTGCAAAAGACTTGTACGTGAAGCCAGTGAGCCTGCAAAAGAATGCCATGGAATATTAGCAATCACAGCCAAACTCGGGTCAAGCTCTCTTGAGCCCAGTGGGAGAAGGTGGAGCTGTGGTCTAAACCACTGAGCCTCTTGGGCTTGCTGATCAGAAGGTCAGCGGTTTGAATCCCTGTGACGGGGTGAGCTTCCGTTGCTCTGTCCCAGCTCCTGCCAACCTAGCAGTTTGAAAGCACACCAGTGCAAGTAGATAAATAGGTACTGCTGTGGCAGGAAGGTGAACGTTTTTGTTAGTGAATTGTTAGTGACCAGAGGAAAAAAAGAAAGAGCCTTGTGGCACCTTGAAGAGTGACACTACAGGGCAACTTTTTTGTGGACTATAGTTCACTTCATGAAATGTTATCTCACGTAAACAGAGAAGAACTGGCTACCATCTTGCTTAAAGCATCCACTCACTGTGACCAATCACATTACTGCATTTTCCAAGCTCTCACCAGGTGTTGCCTTCCTTGTCCCTGCTCCCAAAGGCACTGTAGGACCCATCTGGGTGCTTATAGGACAGCTGTCTCTGATACCCTGAAAAAAAAGAATGCGAAAAGTCCATAGTTTTTTTAAAAACTGAGCACGCATTTGTAAAACAAAACATTAATTTAACATGAAGTGAAAAGCCCCCAATACTTGTGTTTGCAATTTAGCAGTTTAAAAGTACAGCACAATCCTATGTATGTTTCCAAAGCATGTTCATGTGTTGTTGACTAGGGCTTACTTCCAAGTAAATGTGTCCCGGGGAAGAATTCAATGTGACTTTATAGCAATTGTTTTGTCAGTTCAAACTTTTCAGTTTGGCAGATGTAATGGTCCCCCCCCCACTACTCCCCTTGTACACTGGTCTAGGGGTTCTCCTGAACCCCCAAGCCAATTCTGGGGTGTGTACAGGGGGATAAGATGTGAGGATCCCTGTTGCACTACTGGGAGACTTCGTACTGACTTCCACTAGTGGAACTTATTAGTTGACTCCTGCCCTGGGATTGCAGCCTTAACTGGGGTGATTAATTGCCTACTCTGGCACTGGTGACATTATTACGGAAAACAAATTCTGTGCATCTTCTGAGCAAAATGTTGAGCAATTCAAAGAAGGCTTCAGGTGTGTAGAGCCCCTACCCAAGATGTACCATCTTGCCTCTGGACATGTACCTAAGGCAAACCTACACTTATTGTTTTTAATGCTAAGGAAGAGTTAAAAATGCTTTTGATAATGTAGATGGACACATGACATCCTACTTTTTACATTCATAATGTGTTATTGCCTTGTCTTTTTATTGCTTAATTTTTAATCCTTGTATGCTGTTATACCGGTGAAAAACTGCTCACATATTCCTATGTAGCGTTTTACTTTTTTTACTGCATTCAAACTCCGACCCAATCCAATGTCTTCAAGGAGAGGTGTTCAGTTTTTCCTCCTAACCTTTGCTTCTTCCAAAGGACATGGAGGGAGAATTAAAATGTGGCCCCAGAAAGAGGAGCAGAGCAACCAGCCCTCAGCCGCAGGAAAGAAACAGCATTTTGGAAAATGGTGTGGTCGGGCATTACTTACATTTAACGGGGACAAAAACAAGGTAAAAAACGTTTTAGTTAACAAGCATGCCCTTTGATGTTTTAGAACAACATATATAATACTCTTCAAATAGAGGGGGGAAATGTTAAACAGGTCAGTGTAGATCCAACCCTTGTTTTCCCTAAAGTGCTCAAGATGATCTACATGGTTGTCACATAAAATTTGACTATATGATTAGAACACCTAGGGCTTGCCAACCACAAGGTTGGCAGTTCAATTCCTGCGACGGGGTGAGCTCCCGTTGCTCGGTCCCAGCTCCTGCCAACCTAGCAGTTCGAAAGCACATCAAAGTGCAAATAGATAAATAGGTACCACTCCAGCGGGAAGGTAAACAGCGTTTCCATGTGCTGCTCTGGTTCGCCAGAAGCAGCTTAGTCATGCTGGCCACATGACCCGGAAAAACTCTGTGGAGAAACGCCGGCTCCCTCGGCCAGTAAAGCGAGATGAGAGCCGAAACCCCAGAGTCGTTCGCGACTGGACTTAACAGTCAGGGGTCCCTTTACCTCTACCTTTACCTATTTATATGCTTTCAAACTGCTAGGTTGGCAGGAGCTGGGACCGAGCAACGGGAGCTCACCCCATCGCGGGGATTCGAACCACCGACCTTCTGATCGACAAGTCCTAGGCTCTGTGGTTAAACCCACAGCGCCACCCACCTCCCTTTACCTTTAAGTGTTCTTAATTAAATTAAAAGGCTGGATCCACAAATGCAGATCCACGTTGTGTTTCAAAAGTAAAATGGCGTTTCCAGTGAACATTTTCAGAGAAGATGACGGGCAGTATGTGTGTTTGTGTACATGCAGTTCAATCCAATGCCGCATTTAGTCCTGGGCAAAATGCCAAGGCAAGTGTTAGCCATAAGGATGTAAGGAAAGCACTAATGAATGAGAGGAAAGGTCCATCTAGTCTGGTGTTCTGTTCACACTGTGGCAAACACGACGGCCATGGAATGCCCACAAGCCTCCTACCACTGGTTAAGTATCCAATGGACTTGGAGTTGGTCTTCTCATCCAGTTGTCCTGTTGCAGTTAGATATTCCATGACGTAAATGATGGGTGCAAAGAGCGCCATGTTCTGCTCCCCACAGCCATAGGGCATCCGGAGAAGTTGATGAAGGTTCTGCATGGCAGTGCCCATGAGGTCTCCTGTCAAAAATATCAATCAATCTTTATTAGGGCCCAGAGACCCAACAAATCATTACAAAGCAATGCACAATTCATACAGCTTACCTCCAGGTTAAACAAGCATTTTGTTCAAAAGATAGGGATCATTGGTTCTTGCAACCACTGATAAAAACTTTGCCACTGCTAATGTTCTAGCGTTTGTCCGGTCTTCCAATAGGAACCTGACGTAGTGAGCCTTTGATTTTCTCGAGAAAGGTACCAGCAAGGGTAATATCAGTTCAGCCCTGGCTTGCTCATATTTTGCACAATGCAGCAAAGTATGTTTTATGGAATTGATTTCTTGAGCACAAAAGCAAAGTCTGTCCTGGTAGGGAACTCCTCTCAACCTGCCATCCAACACTGTAGAAGGAAAGGCGTTTAGTCTGGCTTTGGTGAAAAGCCTTCGTTAATTTGGTACTGTCAGGTTTTTAATGTAAGATATTAACTTAAAGGCATGCCCATATTGTACTCCTACTGCCAGCGGACTACAGACTACGTGTGATCGAGATCGCAAGTCAGTGTGCATTATCTTTGCTTTAATATCTTTTGGGCGCCTTCATAACCCAGGTAATATAGTTGGGGGGGGTGACAGACCAATAGAGGTGGCTTTTGTAGCCATGGTTTTCTGCCATTTGCTGACAAACTCCTCATTGGTCAGGTGTTGGCACAAACCCTTCCCTAGGTCAAACACTGAAATCCTGAGCCAATGTTTTAGGGCAGCCCACCATGCTTTAGTTGAAATTGGGCATTCACCAGCTTCTAACAGAGGTATGGAGAAATATGGTTTTGTCAGCATGACATATGTGCATATTTTTGCCAGCAGTTCCCCCCAGCACAATGTGTTTGTGTGTATTTTCACCAACCTATTTTTCTGCATGTTTCCCCCTTCATTTTTGCAAATGCATTTTTGTAAGCATTGTTCGCTTGGCAAACTGTGAACATTTCAAAAGACTGCTGTGTTTCCATTCACACATTGCTTCTGAAAGTGTGAATTTGATAGGTTCGGCTTCAAATAAGACCCAAATCAATTTTCTTCCCCAACCTACTTATCCTACACTGTGATATCAGGGATTTGGGAGGAAGAGCAAGCAATAGAGTGGTGAAAAGCCCCGCTGAGACAGCCAAATTCAGTTAGTAACCAGAGGGAATGATTCTACCTGGAAAAGCAAATCCCTTTTAGTTCTTCCCAATGCCAAAAGCAACTTGAAAGATGCTGAACACAAAAACCTATTTGTCTGCAGTTTGACAGGTTTCTTAAGCAGAGGCACCTCTCTTATGTCTATAATATTTTAGACCATTTGTCCAGAAAACACTGGGAGAGATTAAGTGATTCCGGCCCTAAAACTACAATGGCTGCCCCTGTGAGAAAACCACTGAAGCTATCCTTCTGAGATTTGCCAGGATTCATACGCTCATAAGGGGCAACCTTGCCTGCAAATTTCATCCAATTCTTCACCCAAAATAAAAAAGCTGCTTTTTAAAAAGATCACATTCTGTATTTTAGAGGCACTTGATACAAAAGGCTCTAATTGCCTCTAATTTCTTCATCATCATCATTTCATTTCTATACCGCTTTCTATTTTTAAGAAAAAAAAATATCCAAGAGGTTTACAACCTCCATCCAATAAAACAATCCGGAATAAGTGTCAAATACAAAATATACATTCAAGGCAGGAATTCATTAACAGGAAACTAAAATATTATCTTAAATACATTACCAAGGAGGTCAATGACACAATGCACATTTGACACAGTAAAATTAACAACAACAAAAATTATATTAAACATTTCAGAATAAAGCATTGTTAATTTGGCTGGCTTTATCCACTCTGGAGGGACTTTTTTTTCTTTAGCAGTAGGGGTGGGGTGGGGGGAAGAGACATATCATAAAGAGAGAGAGATGTAAAGGCAATTTTTAAAATTTCCCAATACAGTCATACCTCAGGTTACAGATGCTTCAGGTTGCATTTTTTTGGGTTATGGACCACCAAAACCCGGAAGTACCGGAACGGGTTACTTCCAGGTTTCGGCGGTCGCACATGCGCAGAAGCACTAAATTGCGCTTTGCGCATGAGCAGAAGCACCAAATCGCAGCCTGCGCAGACGCGCCGCTGCAGTTTGTGAACGCTGCGGGTTGCGAACGTGCATCCCCGCATGGATCACGTTCGCAACCTGAGCATCCACTGTAGTGAATGGAGAAGAAAGAACAAGGAAGACTTGGACCCTCGAGTTGGATCTGGTAGCTCCAAAGTGGTCTGAGCCAAATCAGACTGTTTAAAATGCAAAGGGCGGGGGCGGAGTTCTAAGCTGAATATTGTTGATGCCCAACCCTAGAATAGTCCCCTCATGAAAGCTGCCCAAAAATGCTTCTGGATGCTCATTACACATGCAGAAATTGCTACACTTGCATGCACACTAGCCTTATTTTATGGAGATAGCGGGTGGCACTGTGGGTTAAACCACAGAGCCTAGGACTTGCCGATCAGAAGGTTGGCGGTTTGAATCTCCGTGACGGGGTGCTCCTGCTCCTGCCAACCTAGCAGTTTGAAAGCACGTCAAAGTGCAAGTACAGTGGTACCTCAGGTTACATATGCTTCAGGTTACATATGCTTCAGGTTACATACTCCGCTAACCTAGAAATAGTGCTTCAGGTTAAGAACTTTGCTTCAGGTTGAGAACAGAAATCGTGCTCCGGCAGCGCAGCAGCAGCAGGAGGCCTCATTAGCTAAAGTGGTGCTTCAGGTTAAGAACAGTTTCAGGTTAAGTACGGACCTCCGGAACGAATTAAGTACTTAACCGAGGTACCACTGTAGATAAATAGGTACCATTCCAGCGGGAAGGTAAAGGTGTTTCCGTGCGCTGCTCTGGTTCGCCAGAAGCGGCTTAGTCATGCTGGCCGCATGACCCGGAAGCTGTACACCGGCTCCCTCAGCCAATAAAGCGAGATGAGCACCACAACCCCAGAGTCGGTCATGACTGAACCATAATGGTCAGGGGTCCCCTTACCTTTACCTATCAAACATCACTGGTTGCCAAGAACATATGCTTGTGTGGAAATTGTGCTCCTTGCAACTGGGCTGGTGTGCATAGCTAGACCTATGAACGTATGACTTTTATATGGAGTGTTACCACGTGGAACTCACTTCCTGATGCCTGAACATGGGAGCTCTTGCATTGGAACTAGGGAGGCTCAACGAGGGAGCAAAAATACCATCCTGTTCACAAAAGATCTTGCCCAGAGAAAATTGTCTGGCCATTGCACAAAGATTGGCCAGGCATATTTTTTTCTGGACAAGGAATTCCATAACTGGGACAAAAGAATTGAAGCCCTAGATCTCACGACAACCCACTCACAGTCAAGCAATCTTGATGTTATACATTCTCGAAAGTAGTTTACTTTTTGGCTCTAACAATTCAGTCTCTAGTTTCGATTTTTCTACCTGGAATCCAACTTTTTTATCTATTTTAAATACCTCTTGAATTTGCGCATAGTGCAGCCAGTCTCGTACCTTAGTTTTCAATTTCTCCAAGCTTAGCAACCTCCAATTGTCTCCAATTTTTTCAATTATTTCCCAATATTTAGGCCAATGGGCCTCCATGTTAAGTCTCTTACGTGCCTTGGCCTCCACCGGTGAGAGCCACCTCGGAGTCTTACTCTCCAATAAGTCTTTATATTTTATCCAGACCCTCCAAATTGCTCTTCTGACAATATGGTTTTTAAACAATTTGTGCACTTTAACCTTGTCATACCACAAATATGCATGCCACCCAAACGCATTGTCAAACCCTTCCAGATCTAGGACGTCAGTGTTCTCCAATAAAATCCAATCTTTCAACCAGCAGAAGGCTGCAGATTCATAATATAGCCTCAAGTCTGGCAGGGCAAATCCCCCTCTTTCTTTCGCATCAGTTAATATTTTAAACTTTATTCGGGGCTTTTTGCCCTGCCAAACAAACTTAGAAATATCCTTCTGCCACTTTCCAAAACATTCCACCTTGTCCACGATCTGTAGGGCCTGAAACAAAAATAACATTTTCGGCAATACATTCATCTTTACAGCAGCTATTCGGCCTAACAAGGAAAGTTTCAATCTTGACCATGTTTCCAAATCTCTTTTGATTTCTGACCAACATTTCTCATAGTTATCTTTAAACAAATTCAAATTTTTGGAGGTCAGGTACACCCCTAGGTATTTTACTTTTTTAACCACATTCAACTCCGTTTCTTTAGAGAACTCATCTGTTTCTGTAACTGTCAACGAGGGAGCAAAAATAGTCGCAGGATCACCAGTAATAATGCCATATATCTTTGCCAAGACAGGAATGGTTTACTGAGGAGGAGCTGCATGGCATGTGAAATATGTATCTCTGCCAATTGCAAAGTCAGAAGTGGAAATAAAGACTTTACACCTATGAAGAAGTAGTAAAAGGCTATAATAATAATAATAATAATTTATTTATACCCCAGCCACTCTGGGTGGCTCCCAATCGAGTGTTAAAAACAATGCAGCATTAAATATTAAAAACTTCCCTAAACAGGGCTGCCTTCAGGTGTCTTTTAAAGATAGGATAGCTGCCTATTTCCTTGACATCTGATGGGCGGGCGGGCACCACTACTGAGAAGGCCCTCTGTCTGGTTCCCTGTAACCTCACTTCTCGCAATGAGGGGACCGCCAGAAGGCCCTTGGTGCTGGATCTCAGAACAGACAAACCTTTTCTGACATGCAAGATGTCTCCTGACTCATAAGCAGCAAAATAAGATTCCAATTAAAACATCTCCAAGATTATTATCCAAATGAGTGAGAGTGAATGACAGCCTTGTCTTTGCAAGAAACCTATAAACTGACCTATGCAAGAGAAATAAGCTCTGGCTGATCCTTCCACCAGATTTTCAGGGAGTTTCAGAGACACTGGCTCAGAGACGACAGCACCTGCAATTAAAACATTAAACTTAAAATATATTTAAATGCATTTTTAAAATAACTATTAAATTTCCAAATATAAAAACAAAAAAATATTCAACAAATTTTTGAACCATAATTTTGATGGACTCCCCTCCCCCTCTTGGTTTCATTATTTAATACTCTTTCACGCACGTTCTTAAAAAACCTTATACTCTTTCTGTTTCAATTTTAAACCTTCTTCATCATGTTACAAGTGACATATAAAAGTTTTCCTAATGTAAAAATCTGTACACAAAGCTTAACAGATATGCATTAAACATTTCACAGTCCTCTTTCTTTCTTGGGTTTCAAATTAACTAATATGTCCTGCATAGTTCAATAGCTTATTTTACCAATCTTTCTTTCTTTCTTTCTTTCTTTCTTTCTTTCTTTCTTTCTTTCTCCTCTCCTTCCTAAACAGGTGTACAACAATCAACCTCAAGAGATTGATCTTGCTACCTATTTATAAACGCCTCTTCTGTTTGTTCACATATACATTTCAAAAGCTTGCTGTGAGTGTCACTGCTATGTACGGCAGGTTTTTTCTAAGTCTCCAGGTTTCGAAGCGACCCTTGGCAACACAGCCTCCAAGGGCTCTCCTGGCTTCCTTCCATGACTCTGACCCCTATCTCAGTTCTTCCACTGCGATACCAAGACGCCATTCCTGGTTCATCTCTGACAGCTGACAGCCGTTCAGCCCTGACTCCATCTGTGGCGATCACACAGGGTCCCTGGACGTTTAACGGTCTATTGATCCCTGTGCCACCACTGTGCTCGCTTCCCCACTGCCACCAACCCGTTACTCTCGGGTACACACTGAGTCTAGACAGTTGTTAAAATTGAACCAATTAAACAAGTTTATTTTATAAGTATTAATAAGCTTATGGTTTCTCAGATAATATTGTTGTCAGTTTCTTAAATTTAGTTTCTTTACCGGCCTATACCTTCCTAATACCTTCTGACTGATTATCTCAACTGTTTGACTGATTCCTCTTAACAGATTCTCTCTCTCTCCCACATCAGACTAGCCCAACCCACAGACTTATCCTCTCTCTGTCTCTTCTCTAACTCTAGACTGACTGACTTCTTAACAACTCTAACTCTAACTCTAACTCCTCTTTTTGGGTTCCTATTGGTTAGTCATTTTACACTTAGTTAACCCTTTCCTTATGAACCCAGTATGATGTCACACACCTAGGAGGGCAAACGCCACACCATCCTGTTCACAAAAGATCTTGCCCAGAGAAAATTGTCTGGCCATTGCACAAAGATTGGCCAGGCATATTTTTTTCTGGACAAGGAATTCCATAACTGGGACAAAAGAATTGAAGCCCTAGATCTCACGACAACCCACTCACAGTCAAGCAATCTTGATGTTACCATACAAGGCTTTTGGTATATTTTCTTACCGATGTTCCTGCACATTCGTGAAACACTATGCAAAAAGAATAGTTAACTAGCCATAAATACTGTAACAAAAGTGCTTTTTTGCACACTAGGTATGTAGAGGAATGGAAGACAAAATGAACTGAATAAAGAGCTGCAGCAAACTGCCTATGCTTGTGCTCTGTGCAACATTCAGATATATATATATGAAAACTAGAACAGAAGAGCCCAGTTCCACTTCAGAAACAATCCCAGGTAATTTGGAATGCCAAAAATCAACAGAAACTCAGCTGAGGAGTATGTTGGAAGCATTCCTCTTCTGACTTGGTACATCCTAATGATTTGACAGGGATCAAAAACAAACCCCTAAACCCTGGTTTAATCATTTCCCCCATATAAGCCGAGCATAGAAAATTTGCAGCAGAAGTGATGCAAGGCTCTTCTTTATTTTTATTTTATTTGCAGGTAGCAGGAAAAAGGCAGCATCCCCAGTACAGTACTATTAGCTGATCCCATGAACCTTTCATTACTTTTTGACAGGTTCCTCCAGTTCCCATGCTCATAGCAGCCCACCAGAAGAGAGCAACCCTCTTACCTTTTGCACAGATAAGGCTGCTCTGGGTTAATTCTCTTTCAATGCCTTCAGGCTATGAGAACAAAGAGGCAGAAAGAGGACATACAAATGAATGAATGAATGAATGAAACAAAGAAATAGCAAAACAGGGAAATCCTAGATCTTTATAAACGATAACTATCACCACTGACACTCACATTGAGAAGCAATATTATATTGAGGTGTAATGATGCTGACTTAAATCTGTCTAGGCTTACTATGGCTTTTGGAATCTACCGTATTTTTCGCTCTATAAGATGCACTTTCCCCCCTCCAAAAATTAAGGGGAAATGTGTGTGCATCTTATGGAGTGAATGCAGGCTCCATGGCTTCAGCGATAGCAACGCTAAGCCTCCGGAGCACGGCTGGAGCACTCCCACTGTGCTTCAGAGGCTTCGCATTGCTATCGCTGAAGCCTGGAGAGCGAGAGGGGTCGGTGCGCACTGATCCCTCTTGCTCTCCTGGCTTAGCTTCGCTGGAGAGGCGCTGCACAGCTTTCCCTCTCTGCGCAGCGCCCCTTCAGCGAAGCGGGAGGAGAAATGGAAGGGGCTCCGTTTCTCCTGCCACTTCGCTGAAGGGGTGCTGCGCAGAGAGGGAGATAATTTTTTTTCTTGTTCTCCCCCTCTAAAACAAGGTGCGTCCTATGGTCGGGTACGTCCTACAGAGCAAAAAATATGGTAACTCTGAATTCCCTTGCTTATCGTCAATCAGATTTTTGTTGTTTGTAGATGCTGGATATTACAATGTAATTCACGAAAACAAACAAGACAGTCTAAGAGCAAGTTAAAGATATACACCCCGACCCCCCCAGCAAGTTGTCAAAACTTAACTGTCCAGTTCCGCCATTCATTTAAACTGTTGCATATATAAAGAATTGTTGAGTTCTCATATCTCCCCACTCTTCTCTGCCTCCGTCTCCTCTTGAGAGCAGTAGTCACTGACCATTCTGCTAGTTATAAGACAGAAACTGCAGTTCTGCACATTGGCCGTCTATATTTATTATTAATTTGTTTAGATCTTTAAGACAAAACCTAGCAGGTAACTCTATGCTATGAGACCCGTGGAAATAAACAGGAGCAGCACAAGAGCACATTGATTTCTAGTGCCTTTTTGTACAATACTAGTACCATTTGCCATTTAATCTCCAAAATATACCTATTTTAGAATGCTATGCCAGTGAATTACTAAAAGTCAAATTTTATTCTTGCAACAAGTACATTTTGAAGTCCCACCCAAAGATTCAAGATACTACATTTTTGGATGACGTTCCAGTCCAAAGTAAATGAAGGTTTATCCACCATTACCAGCTCTGTTTTAATTCAAGTTCATGCAGTGATTCAAGCTAATAGATCCACTTGTGGTAGAACTGTTGGACCTCTGTCTATGAATGACACTTAGCTTTATGAGGGCCAATGAATTTAAAACTGGATCCTGACCAAAGAAAGAGATCCTCTTGGTTGGTGGTTTTTCTGTCTTGGATGGTGGTGTTCTGGAGGGTGGCTGTACTCCCTGCTAAAGGATTAGGCCCACGGTTTGAGGGGTGCTTTTTGACCCAGCTTTGCTACTGGAATTTCACAATGCAGAGTGCCTCATCATTCAGCCGGGACACTGAGGTCCAGCTCCGAGGGCCTTCTGGTGGTTCCCTCACTGTGAGAAGTGAGGTTACAGGGAACCAGGGAGAGGGCCTTCTCGGTAGGGGCGCCTGCCCTGTGGAATGCCTGTTAAGCTTTGTGTACAGAATGTTTTATTGCTTTGTTAGTAATAATAATAATAGTCTGTTGGGAGCCACCCAGAGTGGCTGGGGAAACCCAGCCAGATGGGTGGGGTATAAATAAATTATCCTCATCACCATCATTTAATGTTTTTCTTTCCTGCCTTTCAGCTCATAAAAGCTACTTACATTTTCAAAATGACAATAACACAAAGTGCTTCGGATGTTATACTGTATTTGCACAGTAGTGGAAGGAAAGGGAAAGTGGTGGAAGGAAATGAATGTCCAGTCCACTGGGTGTAAAACGCAGTGTGTAGCAAGTATGAGATACCCTTGCAGGGGAAAAAGGGAATTGCTCCACATTTGATCGTGACTGAATTAGCTAATTAGCCGCTGAGAAGGAAGCACATTTTTTGAAGCTCAGATCTTCCCACTGTACCTCTACTAGCAATTCTTTGATCAGGGTGTCCTTCCGTCCCACATCCAAGCCCCCAGATGTTCCATTTCCACAGTCCCCACTGTTTTTTGGAGCTTCAGCAGTAACAGACAAGGTCACAGCACCTGAAAGCAAACATTTTAACTTTTATTTTTGTTCTGGCACTTTCCCTGGGAAAACCTGCATTTTACTGTTGAATCGAAGCAAGCAGTAATTGTTTGTTTGTTTGTGTGTGTGTGGATTGCCATTTGCTCCAATTCAGTGATAAAACATGGATTTTCCTGCTAAAAGAGTTGGGACAAAAACCAGAAAACAACACAAAAGGAAGTCTGGATGAGCCCTTAGAAAGAAGATTACAAATAGAAAACCAATTAATTTAGGTTTTTTGCCTTCTCTCTGCACAAGGATCTTGCTCTCATTGTGCCAGTTTCTCTCTGGAACGTGCATGTAATTTACCCATGGCGGCTTGCCTTTTTGATATGCTTCCTGGAAAAGATGCAGCAAAAACCCAAAGTAAAACCTTTCATGGGCAAATTTTCAGCTTCTCAGATTTCTTCTACAGATACAACTCTGAAAGCAAGAAGGGTCAGGATACTGAAAAACTCCTAGTGGGAAACTGGACCTGAGCTTAATAGAATGCAGAGCTGGTGGTTCATGCAGAAGAACAAAAATAGAATTAAACTATTGAGTTCTACGGAGCTACAAAATTAGGGAGATGATCAACACTGGAAAACAGGCCAATTATAGACCTGCAAACTTGTGGTTACAGATGAGGGAGAAAATTGTTTCAGTTTGTATTTAAAGGTTTATATACCTAATTATAATTTCCTGAAATAATATGCAAACTGACACACAGCCATCCCTCAAAATTTGCACTTCTGCAAATTTTGCAATGCAGTTCTCCAGACAAGCAATGTGTACAAAAATGCAAGTACTAGGGTGAATGTAATGGTTCTAGGGGTTGCTCGTGTGTAAGCTGGTGCTTATCTCCCCGGCTGGGTGCAAACACCTGGCTGGGTTGCCAAAGTGAACCTTTTCTGTCCGGACAGCCACTCACCCGTGGCTGACTCAATCGCTGGCAGGATCCGTCAGTGAGCGTTTCTTAAACTTCTTCCAGCAAAGAAGCTCTTTGACGCCTAGTCTCCTCCTACTCTCTCTGCGCGAAAGCCTTCTGCACAAGGAGGGCGTGGGCAACGGAGGACCCCTACTCTCCCCGCTGGTCCCAGGCAAGGAGTCATGGGACCGCCTCACCGCTTCCCCCATCTGCCCCCCTTCTCCACTGGTGCTATGCTGATTCTCTTCCCCAGAAGATGGGCTGCTTCTCCCGATCCCGGGACACTCTCTGGAATCCCTCTGGCTTTTGCTCTCTCCCTCCGGCACTGATGGCAGTTCTCTGACAGTAAAGCATGCATATGGATGCATAAATTAGTGAAAATAACATTCAAAAATTCGTTTTATTAGAAAAAAGTTGCCATGTGAATATGTGTGTATTAGGCAAACAGTGGGGTATTCAAAGGGCAGTCAGGCCAACAATTTATAGGGACATGATATGAGTTGAAGCTCACAGAATTTTTCCTGGAGGTTTTCTAGAGAGAACTCTGTGAGACACTCCCAATGTGCAGGACTACACAAACCTGCATCTAAAAATGTGCACCCAGGGCTGGATTTAGGTTTGATGAGGCCCTAAGCTACTGAAGATAATGGGTCCCTTTATATTTCCAGCTGTTCTTTGTCAACAACAAATTGTCACTTTTTTGTGTGTGTTGAATATATGGTGATTTCTGGACCTAATAGGTATCTAAAGCCATTTGCACATGTTGCCACACAACCAGTCCATGCAGAATGTGGGCACGCTATATGTAGAAATGAGCAAATCAGTGATATTTTAGGGAGCAGGCAGGGCCCATTACTTATATCACAGGAGCCTACACAGTGTATGTAGGTTTTATTTTATTTGTTTTTTATCTTATATTTTGAAAATGTACATCCATTTTTTTTCCTTTAAATTTTTTTGGGGGCCCCAAGAGATTGGAGCCCTAAACTATAGCTTGTTTAGCTTATACATAAATCCGACACTGTGTGTACCACAGGAGAAAAATCACCCCAAATGCTGATGAATTTTCATGATGGCTTTTTAATTTATTTATTAGGGGGGAAATGAACAAACTGAAGTAGAGAACTAAATTTAAGAATGGAAAAATCAGAAAGTGAGAAAAAACAAAATGGACATAGTTACCCATCCCCAAACATCAAGCTGAATGTACCCCACCAGAAGCTTGATAAAATCTCTTGATTTTACTGTCTTGCAGGAGGGGCATAGTTATAGAAAAAATACTTGGTTGGTCAGATGTGCAGGCATTCTGCATTTACATTTGGTGAACTGCATTTCTTATGCAAGTTTAATGCAGACAAGACTACCAGTTTACAAAGCAGAGAGGAAAAAAGAAGCTCACTCACCAAGTTTTTTAACGCTAATATTCCAAATGTATGTTTTCCTCTCACCGCCACACACACACCCTTTATCATTCAAAGGTGAGAGAAGTTGGGCTTGAAAATCCCGGGACTCGGCCATTGATACATTGACCTGCCATAAGGGGAGAAACTAGTTAATTAACAGAGTTAGCTTGGCTTCCTAGGACTAAGGGAGGATGCTTTAACCTCAGACAGGGCAGAGAAAACCAAGACAAAAAGGTATTTCATTCAGTCTCCTCTACTATAGCAGGGATCTATAGTAACAGAAAACTTACCTAAAAACTAGAGACAAAATTTGGAGACAAACGTAAAATAAGGACAGTACTGGGATGGATTGGGAAAGGATAGAGGATGAACACAAGCTGAATAAATGCCACCCAACTCCACTAAACACTTTCTAAGGGACAGTACTTGGAAAGTGTTGGGTTGGGTGATAGCATTCTAGGCTACCTTGGCAACTCTCAAAATCTAGCTTCTCTCTCCAAACACCATCAGTGGTGAAGTTGGGTGAGATTATTCTAGCCCTCTTTCAGTTCCCTTCCTCCCCTTCTCCTTCCTTATATGGTGCTTGCTGTAATTAATAAATGGAACAGTTTGGAGACAGTCTGTCTGGCTTTCTGAGAAACTGTAGTGATCTACAGATTTGGGACAACTCAATCCATTCTTCAGTTATTTGTGGCTACTTCAACTTGAGCCAGACAGGGCACAAAGGTCCCTGAATTGGCCCAATTGGGTTCAGGATTTATCTGAATCTGGTGCACAGCACTAGTGCAAACAATCTCTGCCAGATCAAGGAACCAATGTAGAGTGGTACCTCGGGTTAAGTACTTAATTTGTTCTGGAGGTCCGTTCTTAACCTGAAACTGTTCTTAACCTGAAGCACCACTTTAGCTAATGGGGCCTCCTGCTGCTGCCGCGTCGCCAGAGCATGATTTCTGTTCTCATCCTGAAGCAAAGTTCTTAACCCGAGGTACTATTTCTGGGTTAGCGGAGTCTGTAACCTGAAGCGTCTGTAACCTGAGGTACCATTGTAGTTCAACATTTATTATGTAGGCCATCAGAAGGCACTGTAAATGTTCCAAGTATATCCTTTGCACATAACTGCATCTAATTGTTTAAATACAAATGCAAAAACAATAAATGGGAATGTGTTATAAATTAAGCTAGCTAATTAAAAAGACAAGTTGCTTATACAGGGCAATAAAGCCCTGACAGAGTGCAACTGGTTTAGCCATCAGACTCACTTCCCAAGGAATTGTAGTGAGAAGGGAGTTGGAGATCTCTGAAAGGAAACTCTCAGCACCTTAACTAACTACAATCCCCAGGATTCCTAAGAAAAGGCACAACATCTGAACTGGTACAAACTCAGTAGGAATCTATGTGTTTGCAAGTGTAATGTGCTTTAGTCTAACCTTTTCCTGTTTATCTCACTGATGTGGATGGTTTGCACCCCAACCCCCCAAAACAAAATGCAAGGGTCTTTTCTAGACATGAAAGAGAGCAAAGAAGGAATGAGAGGATGAACCTGAATGCATTCCTGCAGGTAGTTGAAGACAGTGACTCTACAGAGGAAATCTTCCCCTCTAACTATGGAGTAAGGCAGCGTCATATGAACAAAGAATGGCTGGAAGGCAATCAGGGTGGCAGGCCTTGAGATGCCAAACCCAGCCTGCTTCTCCAAGCAGAAGGCACTGGCTTTCCACTCTGTGATGGTATCAGGGACGGTGTAGGTGAGTTTTGCATGTCCATCTGAACTAATAAGGAGAGAAAAACAAAAAAGGTATATATCAAACCACAGGCTTGACTATTTATATCCACATTACCAAGATGGAAAGCCTCACCATGTTCTTATGGTGTTGGATTAAGTTGAAATCCACATCACTTTAAAAAAATTTTAAAAACCACTCTGCCTACTGCAGCAGGCTACACTTTATGTACAGTGGATGCTCGGGGTTGCGAACGTGATCCGTGCAGGAAGCACGTCCGCAACCCGCAGCGCCACTTCTGCGCATGTGCGGGTTGTGATCCGGTGCTCCTGCGCATACGCAAAGCATGGTTTAGCGCTTCTGCACATGCACCGAAACCCGGAAGTAACCTGTTCCGGTACGTCCGGGTTTGGCGCAGTGCGCAACTCCAAATCACACAACCTGAAGCATCTGTAACCTGAGGTATGACTGTACTGTTCTTGCTAACCCGCTTCTGATAGTTGGAGAAAGACAGGACCCTCAAAAACATATCCTGTTTTTGGATAGCAGAAGGGGTGGGGGAAGCAACATGACCTTGCAAGGACTATGGTAAGTCCAGAGTTACAGCAGATGCAAAAATCATTTGGTTTGCAGCATAGAAACTCTGCTAGCGGGGAGCATCAAAGAGAATTGAGGGAATTGCGTAGGTTTAGCCTGGTAAAGAAGAGACTGAGAGGAGATATGATAGCCATCTTCAAATAGCTAAGAGGCTGTCAACGTGGAGGGTGGAGCAAGCTTGTTGTCTCCTGCTCCAGAGGCTAGGACCCAAATCTATGGCTTCAAGTTCCAAGGAAGGAGAGTCAGACTAAATATCAGGGAGAACTTTATGACAATAAGAGCTGATTGGCAGTGGAATAGACTCCCACTCCTTCCTTGAAGGTTTTTAAGCAGGTGTTTAAGCAGGTAATCTGCCATGCATGATTTTCTTGAGATTCCTGCATTTCAGGGAGTTGGACTAGATGACCCTCAGGGTCTTTTCCACCTCTACAATTCTAGGATTCTATAAACAGAATAAAACCTGTGCAGAAATTGCCAGACAGGGCAGTGAAAGGCCTTCTGTGGTTTGCATAACACAATCTTATTTGCAAGACTCAGAATATGCACTGAACCCAGGGAATGTCATTCCCAGCTAGAGCTGTTCCCAAGATTTTGGTAGATCTCAGGCAATGTACCCTCAGAAGCACCCTTTTAACTTGAAAGAGGAATGACACGCAAGGAGGAGGGATCAGGAAGAGGGATTCTTTGGCCCACTAGATGTTGCTCGACTCCCAACTCCCATTAGCCTCGGTCAGCATAGCCACTGTAGTCCAAAAACATCTGGAGGGTCACAGGTTAACCACCCCTGGGGTAGAACCAGGGATGGTTGAATCTGCCAATTTTGCTTCTCTCAGCTTTCCGTTTTCCCAATCTTAAATTTAGTTCCCCACATGCCTACATCATTTTGTTGTTTTTTTTTAAAGTCTTTATGAAAATCCACCAGCATTTTGGTGCAAATTTCTCTTACACACAGCTTTGTATGCAATCTTGCCAAATATATCATATATTTTTTTGCAAAGCATATTTCCCCTAATCTTACACATTCTTCTAAGTTACATTTACTGATACATGCATTTTTATACATGGGTGGAGAACTTCACTGCAAAATTTGGAGACGTGCAAATTCTGAAGGATGACTTTGTTTTGATTTGCATATTGCTTCAGAAAGTGAGAATTAGCTATATTCACCTTTAAATGCAAAGTAAAACAGTATCCTCCCTCATTCCCAGGTAGAACAAACTGGGTGCTGGCCACCTCTGGATACTCATTGTTCTTTGCAAAATCTTTGGCCAATGCCAATAACAGCCAGTGTCAACTCACCCAATATCAAACAGTTCCCATATCCAAGTTTCAGGGAAGAACCTCCGAACAGTCTCAATAACTTTATCTCGAGATACGTCTCCTGAAGGAGGTGGTGGCGGTGGCGCAGATTCTAAAACAATAAGAAAGGATATCTGGACTCTTAGTTCTATGAATTTGCAGCAGTAAGTGGCAGGACGCAGGAGCAGCTACATTATCCCCTATGCAAAAAAATCTGTAGACATTAATCTTGCTTGGTCTGAGAAGGAGTTATGCCTGTTTTGGACCATGCTCTGGCTTACTTCAGTGACTATCCAGCTCCCCTGGGTCCCAGAAACCAACAACCTGGAGCCTAACCCTTCCTGTGGAATGACATCAGTTATATGGAGCAAGTGCTGGAAAATGCTCAGCAAAATGGCAGATATGACATGGGGAAGGTGTAAGTTCTGGAAATAGAAGAGTGTGCTGTGCCTGGGGGTAACCCAAGTAATGCGGTCCAGGTCTGGTCCCAAATCCAAGGGTTCTGTGAGGAGTCAATCTGACAGGGCCAAAGCAGGACACGAGGCAGGAAACCAGGCAAGGTCAGGCACAGGATCACAGGCAGGTTCTGGCAAACAGCAACATTGCTCCCGCAACCTGGGGTGGGGTCCAGCAGGCTTTTATCTCTGTCAGGGTAACGGCTGGCTCTGATCCCCCGGTGACTCACCTCCCTGTTATAGCTTTCAACCTTCCCTTTTTTTGGCGGGAAATTCCCCTATTCCAGCGCCATTTCCCCCTGCTTCCCACTGCTATCCTGGATTGTTAGATATCCCATAGACTGTCCCCGGGACAGGTGAGGCTGCTGATCCCTTATTTTCAAATCTGAAAGTTGACAGCTATGCTCCCTGTCTCGCCTGAAGGCAAGCACTCATCCTGCGAGTACTCAGGTCTCTCCTTCTCTCAGACTTCAGTCTCTGCAGCTCGGGAGACATTGGTCGCCAGAGACCCAGAGGCCACCTCAGCCTCCCCTGACCCAACCGGTAGTAGAGCAGCTGTAAGTGATTGCCCAGCTGAAGGCAAAGAGGTAATCCCTGCATTTGGAGCCAGGGCAGGCTCAGGCCCCTGACTTGGCCCAGCTGGTGCTTGTTGCAGGGGAACCTGTGCAGCCTGGGACTCTACTGAATCAGGCCCCAGACTGGGTTCACATGCCGCCTGGGGCAAAGGATCCGGTGCAGACTGAGACTCCTCTGGCTCCGAGTCTGAACCCGAGTCCCAGGCCATCACAAAGGGAGAATGACACAGAGCTAACATTTCCAGCAGTATCTCCATGTTTTTGATAGCATGCAGGTCTGTCTTCATGCAAACACAATGCATCATTTGATGCTGAAATTACTGAGCAATGGGAAGGCACTGCTGGCCACTACAATCACCTGGATATCCAGGTTCAGGTCTGGATCCAAGAAAGCATTCCCCAAACGATAAGCCTGCTGCTCCAGGAGGAATGCAGTACTATCCCGGATAGGCTAAACATATAATCCAGGACTACCAGAACGGGTGGCGCTATGGGTTAAACCACAGAGCCTAGGACTTGCTGATCAGAAGGTTGGCGGTTCGAATCCCCACCATGGGGTGAGCTCCCATTGCTCTGTCCCTGCTCCTGCCAACCTAGCAGTTCGAAAGCACGTCAAAGTGGAAGTAAATAAATAGGTACTACTCTGGCGGGAAGGTAAACAGCATTTCCGTGCACTGCTCTGGTTCACCAGAAGTGGCTTAGTCATGCTGGCCACATGACCCAGAAACTGTACACCGGCTCCCTCGGCGAGTAAAGCGAGATGAGCGCCGCAACCCCAGAGTCCGTCACGACTGGACCTAATGGTCAAGGGTCCCTTTACCTTTACCTACCAGAACACCAGGCAACTTTTCTGGAATAAACTTTGGCTGGTTCACTTTCATCCAGTCCAAAACTGCTGCCACATACAGATTCAGAACTTCCACCACCTCCATCTACATATGGTTGACACCAAACTCCAGGTGACACCTCCTAGCAACTTCATGTAGATGTGAAAAAGCCTGTGAGATGCAACAGCCTTCTGGCACAGGGCAGAACAGCAGTTCCCCATTGCTGCCTTCTGGAACCGACTCACTAGGTAAGCCCAGAATAGTAAGCCCCCCCTCCCATCCCAAAAAGGTACTCCAGAAGGAAACCATGCTGAATGGTAGCAAAAGCTGAGGAAAAGTTCAGGATATTCTGCAGTTCTACACTTCATTCTCCATCTAACATTACGAGTTTGCACCATCCCCACCCAAATTACCTGCAAGGATAGGGCCAGATGTGGTTCTGGCAAAAAATTCAGATGACTCCTCAAAAGGCCGAAAAGGACCACGGCCACTGTAGCATATAACCGGTTGCCGAAGCCGGGAGTTGGTTACAAACTTTACACCCGTAGCCTGAATTTGAAAATAATAATAAATAGCTCAAGATTTTGCACAAATTCCTCTTTTTCTTAATATTACTATCATCTCCATTATTTCTTTATTTAGATCCTTTCTTCCTAGGGATAGACGGATCTGTCAACTTCAGATTCTCTCTCTTTCTCATATTTCTAATCTTAAATTCTCCACATTTCTACACAATTGCAACTTTTGAAAAAAGATTTCTCATGAAAATTAATCAACATCTTAGTGCGAATCTCTCCTTATTTTATATGCCGTTTTTGCCTAATATAAACATATTTGCAAAACAGTTTACATTCGTTCTCCTCCTTGACCACATTCCAGCTCTACGCCACTTGATTCCTCTATATGTCAGCTGATTGAGTCATATGGGTCTCCTGCCGAGTCACCTGACACTTTGCCCACTTTGGAATGTATAGCCTTTAATATTCCAAGCTCCATTTCATTGACTGCTTTGTAATTCGAAAGCTACTGGTAGTTAGAAAGCTAGTAAAGTGGAATCTTGCTGAGAATCACAAAAAAAAAAAAAAAAAAAACCCTCCAAAACACTATTGAGAATGGAGATGGTTAGACATTTCTTTTCTCTTAACTGCTCACAAAAGAGCTATGTGCAAGTCTTACTCTTATTTCTGCATAGATATCTGGTCCATAGTTGAAGCTAGCAGGAACATAATACAAGCCATCATGAAATATGTTGTCGGGTGGAATGCAAGGCTCTTGGGGATCATCCTCTAGGTTGAGCCCATTGAAGTAGTAACCAAACATATCATAGCTAAGGAGACTGTGGACCTAAGAAGGAGAAACCAGTGCAGAAGTCTGTTATAAACAGGGCTAAAAATAAAATGAAATTCTGGACACAGACACTGAAATTTTGTGTCACAAATGACTGAAATGTTCAGCCTGCACAGGGTGAGACTCGTGCTTGCCTTGGAAGATTCCATATTGTACAACCTTGGTTTTTAGTAGGGCTACCATACGCCCAGGAATCGGGCTGCAAAAATGGCGGCTGAGTGGATTTTTGCTGAATCAGCAAAATATCCAGAAAACCTATCCGGAAAACCTGGCCATATTTTTTTGGGGGGAGGGGGGATTTTCACTTTTGGGAATATGGCAACCCTAACTTTTAGTGTATCCCTTACAGAAGTGGCGCATCACCAAAGCAGAAGTTTCTGATATAATCATCTCTGCTGCCCTTGCAACCTCTCAGCCAACCCTTTGTCATCCTGGTTACCACTTAGGGTGGCAGGATGGGAGCAAGCAAAGACTCATACTCAGAGCAGGACAAAACATGTCTCTTGACTAGGGCCCGAAAGCCCGAAAAATAGCAAAGTGGTGAGAAAGGTCTAGAAACGCCAGAGCTGGTGAATTTATCGTGACTGAGTTTGGTCTTTCAAATTTCAGTGGCACCCTGTACAAGCCCCAAATTTGGTGCCCTCACCTCTCATATTCTGCTCTGCGTGTGCACTGCATCATACTTGCAGTGCCCTACAGTGCCCCCTTCAACTCGGTGGCCAGCACAGGGGAACTGGTCATGCTGCCCTAAATCCACCTCTGGCCATGGACTGACTCTGGAAGTGAGGGATTGCAGCCACAGACAGAGCAGGAGTGGGTTAGTTCAGCCCCCCTTCATCAAGAGTTCCCAGACTTGGAAAGCTCACAGGCAGAGGGAGGGGAGGAGATAGATGACATTGAAGGGGTTGCCAGGCAACCGGGAGGTAGAACCAGAAGAGCTGAAAGGGTTAAAATGCAACGGAAGTACAAAAGAGGAAGGACTGGACTTTGGCGCCCTTCATGCTGTGACAGGGGCAGAGACTCAGAATGACCAACTCGTAGCTAAATGCGACAGGCTCAGAGCCATGCTCTGGACGTAAATTGTAAATAAATGTGGCATAAAACTGCCAGAGACTCATTAGTTCTTATTGGGGCTTGCTTGCCTGCCTGAGATCATTACACTCAGCATGCAAGATTCGGTGTGGGCAGAAACAGGCAGGTGGCTTTTGCTCTTACACTTTCAGCTGACAGTTCTGTCTCTGGCTTCAAGAGAAGAACGCTCTGGTCCACAGCTCGCAGAGCACAGTGGGAGTTGGGAGCAGCTTTGACATCAAGGCTGACATTTGAAGCTGGAAGAGCTTCCTTCACGGAGAACTGGAGGCTGACCTGAAATCAAGTATAAAACATTTGAAGGATTAATTTCATGGGAAGGCCAACTGATTTCTAGATGACCTTAATATAAAGCCTTCTTTCCATCTTAGACTCTTAGAAAGCCACCATACTTAGATTGAGAAACCTGTTGTGGCCTATTGTGTTACACTGGGTTTGTTTCACTTATCAGTAGGGGCTTCCTGTATAGCTGAATAGGAAAATGAATTATGGAGTGGGGCACATTTATTTTATCTTCTAGCTGAACATGTCTTATGCTTGTTGGAACTGATGGCTAGTCCCCAGGGTATGAAACATCATCAGGGAGGGAGGCAAGCTGATGCTGAGAGGGGTTGTTAGACAAGCACTAAACACTTGTCCTCACATTCTGCTGTAAGCCATACAACTTCCATACAATGAGCAAACTTCTGAAATTCCAGAAGACCAAAAAGAAACTAAAGCTTAACTCATCCAGCTTTTCAAGGAGCTTTCCTAAGAACAAATTGCCATGTTCCACATAACACCGGTCTTGAAAGACCTACATTGGCTCCCAGTACGTTTCCGAGCACAATTCAAAGTGTTGGTGTTGACCTTTAAAGCCCTAAACGGCCTCGGTTCAGTATACCTGAAGGAGCGTCTCCACCCCCATCGTTCTGCCCGGACGCTGAGGTCCAGCGCCGAGGGCCTTCTGGCGGTTCCCTCATTGCAAGAAGCAAAGCTACAGGGAACCAGGCAGAGGGCCTTCTCGGTAGTGGCGCCCGCCCTGTGGAACGCTCTCCCATCAGATGTCAAAGAGATAAACAACTACCTGACATTCAGAAGACATCTTAAGGCAGCCCTGTTCAGGAAAGTTTTTCATGTGTGACATCTTAGTGTATTTTTGGTCTTTGTGGAAGCCGCTCAGAGTGGCTGGGGAAACCCAGCCAGATGGGCGGGGTACAAATAATAAATTATTATTGTTGTTGTTGTTGTTGTTGTTATTGTCAGCACGCAACCCCAGAGTCGTCCACGACTGGATCTAACAGTCAGGGGTACCTTTACCTGCATATGAAGTGTTTTGCAGTTCTTACCTCATTGTGTTATCTTACCTTATTGTGGAAGCACTTTTCTATCTCGAATCTGGCAGTATCAGCAACCACCTCCCTCTCAGGATGTAGAGTATAGACCAGCAGCGTGGCAACGGGAGCCATGTTTGCATCGACAGAAAGTGAGATGTAAAAGTGGCCTTTGGAAGCTGCCAAATCATCTGCATGGAGAACAATGAGAGACAAGCTGGAATACTCAGCCTGAAACACAAGGCTCCTGGCAGAGGGCTTTGAGAGAAGACGATAAAGAGGCTTGCACACTAACAAAATTTACACTGGCTCAACAGACTTAATCACCGTTCAGGATCATGGTATACAAATATAATAAATAACCAACGGGGCTTTTAAAAAAAGAATGTACCGTAATTTTTGCTCTATAGGACTCACTTTTTCCCTCCTAAAAAGTAAGGGGAAATGTGTGTGCGTCTTATGGAGTGAATGCAGGCTGTGTAGCTATCCCAGAAGCCAGAACAGCAAGAGGGATTGCTGCTTTCACTGTGCAGCGATCCCTCTTGCTGTTCTGGCTTCTGAGATTCAGAATATTTTTTTCTTGTTTTCCTCCTTCAAAAAGTCTTGTGGTCTGGTGCGTCTTTTAGAGCGAAAAATACGGTATGTGGTGGGGCAAGAATTTGACACACGAGCACATTTTGCAAGCAAAATCAAGGCAGACATTTCACCTACATTCTTCCTATACCCAGAGCTACGGTGGCTCATCCAGTTTTTCCGCCTGAGGCAAAATGGGAACGTGCTGTCCTTGCTGTCTCCCCCCTGCCAACCTCTACCAATGCCTCACTTACCAGGGCCATGTGGCGGTGGATTCCAGTGAGGTCTCATGAGATCTCGCTAGAAGCCACTGCCATTTCTGTTAGGCACCTGTGGGTGCGGTGCCCTGGGGGACTCCATCACCAGAGGCAGCTAACTCAGTCCGCCCCATGGGTGGGCTGGCCCTGACCCAGAGCCTCTAACATATTGTACCTCCCTCCAAGAAATAAATCACCTTGGGGAAGAGAGATGGAGTAGCAGCCAGATAAGGTTTCAAAGGCTGGAGGGTCCCAGATTATTCCCAAGCAGGGGAAAACAAAGAAACTGCTGTTGTGGGGGCAATATGGTACCCCACTGAAGAGGAGTCTAATACCCTAAGGGTTTACTGTGGAACGAGACAGCGAGTTGGCACTCCAGGAACAGTTTTTCCAAGATCAGCCCTATAGTGTAGTCCAATTTGGAAACCAATGAAGAAAGGCTCTCAATGTTTTGGGCATATTGGACCTGAATTCTTGCCAACAATAGCTAAGAGCAGAATGAGGGGCAACAATAGCTGTGAACAGGTACAAGAAAACACACACAACAGTAGGAGGGGGTTTACAGACCCTTTCGTGCCCTTCAAAATGGCCGTTTTCATGAGGAAAACCAAACACCACAAAATTTTGGCACAGCACTACTTACCACGACTGAGGGTGACAACCTTTCTGCCTGAGTTTATAATTTTGTTCTTCACCAGTACCTGTGTACACCAAGAAGGAAATAAGCAACAGGCAGTGTAACTCAAGGGCATGGGAGAAGTATGGTTCAAAAAAATCGCCTCACAGCAGAATCTCAAATTATGAATACAAGTTTGGAAGCCCTTTGATATTTTGAAATGTATCAAAACTAATTTTTCTCTCTCCTGTTCGGTGAATCCTTATTCACCTTATACAAAACATATTAATGATCGTGCACACGCAAAATCCTGCAATGTTTACCGTGCAAAAATTGCCACGTGTCCTCATGTCACTCAGTAACTATGGCCCATAGTGGCAGTGGTGGAATTTCTGATAGTTCTTCTCCTTTTGAGCAAGGGAATCAGTTGTTCTGAGCTCAGCACACTCAGTGTTTTGTCAGTGCATTATCTGTAACCTGGCTGGGGGGTGGGGGATATATAAACTGATATATATTGAGATATGAGAAAAATTAGGAAAACTTCAAAATTCATTCCAGCTTTGGAGCATGGAGCATTAAACTTGCATTCTGAATGAATTTCACCATTTTCCTAGTTTTCAAAATGTCTTTTTATATAAAAAAGGAAATGTTAGCCATGCACGATCATCTCCTAGTTAAATCAGAATTCAGGAAGAGTGCAGAGAAAAACCAATGATACAGAATGGGGGAAATCTACTCATCTGGCTTTGCCACACCTGAACCCAGCTGGGAGTGACGCGGGGGCTTGGGTGCCCGCAAGCTCTGCGCTGCCCCCAAAGGTCCGCCCGCTGCCTTCCCCTCAGCTGTAGGGTGGCTGAGTGGGAGGAGGCAGGCAGATTCTTCGAAGGCCCAGTGGAGCGTCCTGCCCTGGCTAGCCCCGCCCCCTGCGTGACTGGCCCTGCCCCTGGGCGCAGCGCATGCGCACTGCCCCGGGCGCTCGATCGGCTTGCTCCGTCGCTGGCTCTGCATTGGCTCAAATGCTTTGGGAACATATTTTTGCCACAGAACGGATTACAATAATCATTCCAGAAAAAGATTTCATTGAAACAAGTCAGGTAGCTTAATAAAAATTCCTTCTCAACATCTGTTTATGGGTCACATACCTCCTTTTGCATTTTGGTGGGGCCCTCTGTTTGTTTCATCTTCTTTCTTTCTTTTTTTTGCAGGCATATGTCCCCCACCCCACCCCCAATAAATACCTCCATGTCAAATAAAGAAAACTGAGCAGCAATTTGATACTTACAAAGAAATAGAAGGTTGCAGTGTTCCTTCTTTTTATATTCAGGCTGTAGGAGACTTTGATTCTGCTGACCTGGTCGCACGGCAACTCTCCTGGCACTTGGTGTATCTTCACAAAACTATCTGTTCTGGAGTAGAAGCGCTGGACTGAATGATAGGCCTCTGGATAGTAGGGTAATAACCAGCCATCACTGTTGCAATTGTCATTGGGTTTATATATTAGCTGTAGGCAATGGGGAAGGGAGGGCAGAGAGGAGGAAGATGTAGAAATCAGGACATCACGTTATTTCTCTATGGGAATTGGACAAGTCATGGTCATTGGAAGCCTTCGGATTACAATAGGCATAGACAAATTCGGCCCTCCAGATGTTTTGGGACTACAACTCCCATCATCCCTAGCTAATAGGACCAGTGGTCAGGGATGATGGGAGTTGTAGTCTCAAAACATCTGGAGGGCCGAGTTTGCCTATGCCTGGATTACAAGCTGCAAATAGGGACATACAGCTTTAGTGACTGATTTGTTCTTTTTTTGTTTTTTAATTGAATTTATATACCGCCCTCTACCTGGGGGCCTCAGGGCGCTTCACAGAATAAAATCAAGATATAAAACCACAAAATAAATAATAATAATAAAAAAACAACCCAATAGCCCCCCCCCCCCAAACTCACATTTTAAAGGGCATGGGATGTAAATCAGATAAACCAAAGGCCTGGTTAAAAAGGAATGTTTTTGCCTGGTGCCTTGTTACAAACTTAATTTGTTTCGGAGGTCCGTTCTCAACCTGGAACCGTTCTTAACCTGAGGTATCACTTTAGCTAACGGGGCCTCCCGCCGCCACGCGATTTCTGTTCTCACCCTGAGATAAAGTTCTTAACCCGAGGTAGTACTTCCGGGTTAGCGGAGTCTGTAACCCAAAGTATTTGTAACCCGAGGTACCATTGTATAATGAAAGCGCCAGGCAAACCTCCCTGGGGAGAGTATTCCACAGATGGGGAGCCACTGCAGAGAAGCTCCGTTCTCGTGTTGCCACCCTCCGGACCTCTTGAAGAAGAGCCTCAGAAGATTATCTCAGGGTTCGGGTAGGTTCATATGGAAAGAGGTGGTCCTTGAGGTATTGTGGTCCTGAGCCATTTAAGGCTTTACAGGTCAAAAACCAGGAATTGGAATTGGACCTGGAAACTAACTGGTAGCCAGTGCAGTTGGACCAGGATCAGTGTAATATGCTCAAACTGTCTTGCTCCGGTGAGCAACCTGGCTGCTGAATTCTGCACTAGCTGAAGTTTCCAAATCGTCTTCAGAGACAGCCCTACGTATAACACATTGCAGTAATCTAACCTAGAGGTTGCCAAAGCATAGACAACAGTAGTTAGGCTATCCCTGTCCAGATAGGGGTGTAGCTGGGCCACCAGCCAAAGCTGATGGAAGGCACTCCGAGGCTACTGAGGCCACCTGAGCCTCAAGTGACAGCAAAGGATCCAGGAGTACCCCCAACTATTATTGGAGATACCGTATTTTTCTGTGTATAAGACAATGCTTTATGCTATATAAAAAAAAAACTAGGCAAAAATTGAGTGTCGTCTTATACATGGATAGTGCAGAGGGGGGACGTGCGATTAATGGCAGCAGCAAGCAGGAGATTGGCAGCGGCAGTTGGGCGGGTGATTGGGGGCTGCAGCAAGGCCGGCTGGCTATTGGCTGTGGCTGCGGCAACTGGGCAGGTGATTGGTGGCTGCGGCAAGTGGACGGGTGGCCTGTTGGTGGCGGCTAGCGGGCAGACAATTGGTGGCTGCAGCGAGGTGTGCGATCGGCAGTGGCTGTGGCAAGCGATCGGCAGTGGCGGACAGGCGGGTAAGCGATTGGCAGAAGTGACCTCCCCCACCCCCCCAAAAAGCTACACAACTTGGTTTCTTAATTTTGGGTTAAAAAAAAATAGGGGTCGTCTTATACATGGGGGCGTCTTATACACGGAAAAATATGGTAGTTACTTAAAGGGGACAGTTCCCTATTCCTTGACTTGGGTACTAGCTACCTATTACATGTAAACATGTGCAACACAGCACTGGCACCTTTAAGAAAAGAGAAAGGCGAAGAGTTGTTTGGAGAAGTGTGCAATAGCCCTGGCTTCTGTCGGTCACTTACTCTGAGTGAGATATCTGAACTAAAGAACATTGAGGTATCAATACAAAACTCAGCGGTGCCGTTTCCATCGGTGCTGTAGTTGCCCACATTTTTGTTGTTGACATGTAGTTGGATAATCTCATTTCCAAGGGGAGAGTCATCAACATCAACCAGTTTTATCTGAAGGAGAAGGAAAACCCCAAAAACATCAGTGGCTCATCTCTGACTCGGCAATGCTCTCCAAACCCAAGGCTTTATCTTGCAGAGTGATCCTGAATCCTAGCTAAGGAGCAGAGGTGTGAAGCAACCACAACTTCTGAAGGCCTGTCACCTTGCAGAAGTCAGGTGGCATTTAAAATTGGACCCCTTGAGAAATCAGAGGGACTTTTGATCTAGTGGATCCAAAGCCAATGGCAGCCTGCCTCCAAACACAATATTTTGGAAGGAGCAGCAGGGGTCTCTATAGAAGCGGACATTTCACTGCCTACCCACCCACCCATCAAGCAGCAAAGTGCCACTGAATTCTGCTCTGGTCAGACCTCACCTGGAGTACTGTGTCCATTTCTGGGCACCACAGTTCAAGAAGGACACTGACAAACTGGAACGTGTCCAGAGGAGGGCAACCTAAATGGTCAAAGGCCTGGAAACGATGCCTTATGAGGAACGGCTAAGGGAGCTGGGCATGTTTAGCCTGGAGAAGAGGAGGTTAAGGGGTGATATGATAGCCATGTTCAAATATATAAAAGGATGTCACATAGAGGAGGGAGAAAGGTTGTTTTCTGCTGCTCCAGAGAAGTGGACACGGAGCAATGGATCCAAACTACAAGAAAGAAGATTCCACCTGAACATTAGGAAGAACTTCCTGACAGTAAGAGCTGTTCGACAGTGGAATTTGCTGCCCAGGAGTGTGGTGGAGTCTCCTTCTTTGGAGGTCTTTAAGCAGAGGCTTGACAACCATATGTCAGGAATGCTCTGATGGTGTTTCCTGCTTGGCAGGGGGTTGGACTCGATGGCCCTTGTGGTCTCTTCCAACTCTATGATTCTATGATCAGGGAATTAGGACTGAACTGTTTATTTTGATTTCCCCGACATTTCTCATGGGTTTCACATGAGGAAGAACCTTCAGGTTAATGTTGATAACTACAGAGTAAATTTCAAATTTTCAGAGTGCTTGAACTGGAGATTTTCCAGCTTGCTCATACTTCTAGTATTCTACAAGAGCTCTCAGTTTCACGTTTTGATTAGGAAAAACAATAAATCCTTATTCCCTCTCTGTTGAAGGGGATGTGGGAATCTCGAAACTTATTTCCATGCTTGGTGGGAATGTAAAAATCATTCATATGTTCTGGACCAGGGTCTTTGATATTATTTTTATAATTGTTAAACAACCTCTCTCGCCAAATCCAGATTTAGCCCTGCTTTTGTTCTAGCCTCACTATTTGACATAATCATAGATTCTAGCCTCACTATTTGACATAAAGATTTGTGGGGGGGTTTCCCCTATTGTTAGCCACACATTTGGCGATAGCATGTTTTTGGAAATCTCAGGCTGAGCTACCCCTTGAGGTTCAACATCATTCGGGATGTGGCTATCACAGAGTGACTAACAAGGCTTAGAAGGGTAGTAAAACTACCTCAGTTGAATTCTGGTCTCCATTCTTTTCATATGTAAGGGAAGAAGATAACAATTGCCTCCCACCAACTTCTCAAATATGTCTTAAGAATATGCTTGAAATGACACTACATATTCAATTTAATTTTTTTTGTAGATATTGTATCCCATAACTAGACTTGTACCCAGTTGTTGTTTTCAAGAGTTTTATTATTTTGGAAAACAAAAAATTCGTAGTAAAAAGAAGCTCTCAGATTCACTTCAGATTTCATGAAATCTAGGGACACCCTGGGGATCTGTAGGACAGTCGTAATGTTTGTTACTAGACTTTATTAGATATTTCGCCTGCGCAAATCTGTTTATGTCCCACCCTGCATTTACTTAAAACTTCCCTTCAGCTGAAATTTCAGTGGCATATGTGGTTTTGTTTCTCAGTTAGAAAGGCATTCCTTCAGTTTTGCCACTCATCTCTAGATATAGGCATTTAGGCTGGGTCATACTCAGCTTCTCATTTTACCTGACCACAATAGGGGATCCCCCTTTTATAGTCCCGGTCCATATTCTGAAATGTCACAGTCCCCAGTATCCGAGAAACTGAAATGTAGGCTGAACGTTCACTCTGTATCCCTGTGCGAGAGTCCAAGAACAAACATAATTAGCTCACTAATATGAAATAAACTATCCTAAATAGTTTCATGGCTGCTGTTTATTTATCTTCCCAGCAGTCGCTTTTTGATTACGTGGATGGCTTTACCTGTTCCTTTCTCAGTGACAATGGCTTTCACATCTAGGTTCATCCAGTACCCTGAACGATTAAGCTCAAAAGTCTTGGAACTGAAGACATGGGCAAGGCAGCCATCTTTGCCCAGCTGAAAAAGAGGAGGGGTAAGGAATCCAACACAAGAATGAAAATTAATTGGTGTTGCTTAAATTTGGCCCAGTGCCATTGATTACAATAGAAACAGCTTCCAAGAAGACACTGTGTTTTAATGCATGCCAGATGTCTGAATATGATTCAGGGTGTCCCCCTACTTAGATTGATATTCGCTATTGATCTCCTGGAGCCATGCCCAGTCATTGCAGCATCCCTAAGAGAGCTGAGTTTGAAGGCAACATGTTGCCCCTCCATTTCCCGTGGACCAGCTCCAAGAATTGTTTCCCATGTGTGCTTTTGCTTAAATTATCCAATATCCATTTGGAAGATATTGGCAGGAGTGGCTATAGCCCTGTTCACACAGCTATAGCTCTGCTAGAACTGCTTCCACAACTTCAATGGAAGATCTGAAAGGTGCCCATGGACAGCTTCAAAGGCCTGCAGACATGATTCAATTCCCGCGCCTATGTTCAGTTGGCTCATTGAGAAAATTTGAATGCATGCTCTATCCTTTGCTCCTGAGTTCCTCAAGCCAAGGCAGTCCTAAAAAAAACCAACATCTTCCTCTTCATGCAGTATCCAATGTGTGCTGGAAATTGCTTCTGGAAGCCCACCATTAATAAATTAGAGAAGTATCAGAGGTCTTTAAATCAGTACAAGCCAACTTTCCTTATCTTTGCAGTTTTCTGTCCCAGATTTCTTTCCCTTCCCCTGGGCTGCTCTTTCCCACAACCCTCATGTCCATGTCTGGCCCTTTGGCCTCCTGCCATCTCAGACCTGTATTCTCATAGCTTCCTACTTCTTCTGCCACAGCATCTCTTGATCCTACTGTCTGCCCTTATCTCCTCTCCGGGATTCAGGGGAAGCTCAGCCAATGGCTCAGCTCTAATGGCTTTCAGGCCATTAGAGTGCTTTAACCAATTACTGCCACCGCCAAGTGACTAAGAAGCCTATACCCAATAAGCTTCAGACTGAACTTTATGACTTATGACACCATTACTCCAAAAGGAAGAATACAGTAGGAAAATGATCCCACTCTACAAATCCCCAGTCTACTGGTTTCCATGGCCCTCCCTGGCTTTGTGCTGTGACCCAGATACTTATTCAGACAGGAAGGAACTCAAAATTCCTGGGGCTCTGTAGACCAGTGAGGTGAGCTGTAGTCAATTCTAGGATGCAGCAATTAATGAAAAGCAAAAATGAGCACCAAGCAATGGCTCCTTATTCTTATGTTCCCACATGCCCCCAGTTTTATGAACCATTTTTGTTTTGTTCAGATTTGTAGAGGCAGTGTTAGAGCTCACATCCAACAGACTGGAAAAGGGAGGAGGCTAGCTCAGTTGATTAATGTGGTGCAGAGGCGTATGAAGTGGGGGGGCGCAGTCCGACACTTGGGGGGGAGTGCAAGATGGCCCCTGCCTCCCCCCAGCTGTAGAGCGGCCAAGGGCGCACACAGTCAGTATGGATGCCACATGTGTGCACTCCATACAGGATGTCGCACATATGCAGTCCGTACAGGATGCTGCTTGCACGGCAGCCCATTAGGATTCTCATATGGAAGGCGCATGCATGGCAGCCATACGGAGTGTGCATGTGTGGCAGCCCATACAGACACCCTGTAAGCGGCGCTCATATTGACTGTGCGCGCCCTCAGCTGCTCTACAGCTGGGGGGAGGCAGGGGCCATCTTGTCACCCCAGAGCTGTCAACTGTCCCTTATTTGGCGGGAAAGTCCCTTATCCCAGTGCCGTGTCCCACTGCTGTCCCTTATTGATGATGTCCCTTAAATTTCCTGGGTTTCAAAGGAAGCAGCTCCTCTCCCTCCTTCCCTGCTGGCCAGGGAGCAGGGAGCTCCAACTGTGTTGCTTGGCTGCGTTGCTCACCCAATAAGGAGACTAAGAACGACTGGGGGGGGTGGAGCTTGCATGCTTTGTGCCAATCAAATCGGCCGCGTTGCCTGGGGACTCACCTTTGCTCAGCGCTTCCCAGCAGAGAGGAGACGGTGGTTTTCCTTGCTGCATCCCCTTTGCCGGGTTGCTGCGCTGTGGGAACCACTGCTTGAGGCTTCATTTGGCTGCTGGTTGACTAAAGTCCCTTATTTTGGCTGCTGGTCCCTTATTTTCGAGGCTGCTGGTCCCTTATTTTCAAATCTGTAAGTTGACAGCTATGTACAGTCACCCCCCCAAGTGCCACTCCATACGGGATGCCGCACACGCACACTCCGTATGGACATCGTGCATGCGCCACCGGGCGGTTCACCCCGCCCCTTGGCATCCCACCCTGGGTGCCGGGGAGGGTTCCTCCGCCACTGGTATGGTGCTGATAATGCCAAGGTTGTGGGCTTGATCTCTGCATGGGACAGATGCATATTCCTGCACTGCAGGGAGTTGGACTAGATGACCCTTGTGGTCCCTTCCAACTCTACAATTCTGTGATTCTCTATGATCTGTCTCCTGGCAGCAAGTCTGTACACAGCTCCATCCCTATCCATTACATGAGGGCAGGATACGTACTGTGGCTATTACCCTGGGCTGAGGTCTGCGGAGTATAATTCAAAAGATTGGACGATACAGCACTTTTGACTTCATTGCAAACTGGACTGCATCATTATTTGTGGAATAAATTTTTCTGACTGTGCAAAAAGGCCTAATGGGAAAGGAAGACAATGGAGGGAGAAGGAGACAATGGAGGGAGAAGGAGGACAGAAAATGATAAGGAACTATGTATCTTACTTCTTTATTAACAGATTCACAGACAGGGTCCCTCTTGCAAGTTCCATAAAAATTGAGATTTCTGCACACACTGAGCTGAGCTTTCCCCTCAACTGGCTGCCCATACGTATACCTAGAAGGGAAAGAAGCATACAGTATTTGAGAATAGATGGCCTAGAGGTAAGAGCTACAAATACAGAAAGGACTACAGATTCACAGATGCATTTGAAATGTGTTTCCTCTGATAAATGCACCTCAGCAAATGTTAGCTGCCTTTGCATGCTGACATAAATTTTGCGTGGACAGGCGGAGTCCCCAGATCCCGAGTGGTCCCCCCCGTCATGTGGAATAACGACTCTAGACAACGTGCTATGGGATTAAATTGGCCACAACTTTATTAAATTTCAAATGTGGGTAGACCTTGGCTCAGGCATTGGGCGTTCTCCCTCCCCAGTCCCCAGCTGGGGACCTAGGGAGCATCAGGGTTATCCAGTGTGTGTGTGGGGGGGATGGGCTGGCTCTGGAGAACATATGTTCAAGCAGAGATAGCCGCCCCCGTTACGCCGCCGCTGCAGGGGAGAGCAATGACGACCTTTCGGCGTACGGTCAAAGCCTCCCCTCAGAAACCCTTTAACGGGGAACCCTGGTATCGCCGCCGCAAAGAGGAAGATGGACTAAAGGATTCCGCCCAAGGCCTGATACCGCCAAAGTTGTGACGTTTTGCTACGGGAAAGGCGAAACCTGCCAATGCAGGGAAATTCCTTTCCGGCCCTTTAACAGCGACCTTATCGTAGCAGCGCCCGCATACCTGTGAAGAAAAGTTAACCTGCAAAACCTGTGAAGAAAAGTTAACCTGCAAAAGAAGACATTAACTGAGGGTGGGTAGGGTGGGAGAAGCTCTGGAGCCAAGTGAGGATTCCCAGGTAAGATCCTCCCTCTATTGTGTGGGCAGGTAATCCCTCCCCCTACCTGGCCTGGTTTCCCTGGCAACGCTTCCCCCAGGTGGGATTGGACAACTCACTGGGGTAGGCGGGGACCTCCAGGTATCCCACCTGAGGGAAGGCAAAGCCAAGCCTATGCTGATGGGGCCACTCCAGATCCAGGGCTGCACGCGTCCACGCAAAGGGCGCCCCCCGTTTTAAGCGGGGAGCAGTCATTGTAGGCATCAGTTGATTCCTTACATAACCTTCCTTAAAGTGGTGGCTGGTAACATCTTGACTTGGTGGGAGCTGCAATTTTTAACCTTGCCGTTTTCATCGCAATATGACCTGTGCATCATTTATTTATGAAAGGGTGCCATTACTCATGTGCAGAGTACCATTGTCTCCTCCTTGCTGAAAAAGCATCAATTATTCTCTGCACATCCATGGACACAGGAAGACTTTCCATGTAAGGGGGGGGGGGCAAGTATGATTTTCAGACAAGATTGACTCCAAACTGCATATTTAGAACTTAAGCCATACCACGACATACGTTTTTGAATTCATGCACTGTTTATACCTACACATCAATCACTAAAAAAATAAAGCAAATACTTTTAGAATGTGAAGGAAAAGGGCTTCCTGTTGCACGTGTTTTCTCTCCACCACAAAATTTATTTAACTATTCAGTACCCAAAATATATTTTTCTCTAAATGGAGAAAACAATGGAGGCAGAAGGTGGGATACTGAGTTTGCACATACCCCTTCAAAATTTTATACATACATATATTTATACGCCCCCCACTCTGGGCAGCTTCCAACAGAATATTAAAAACACGATAAAACATCAAACATTAAAAACTTTTCTAAACAAAGCATTCCACCAACAGGCAAATAAATAAATGTTTCATTTGAGTACATCAGAGCACAGCAGAAGATATTTTCCATGCATATCTCTGTCTTAAAAATGTGAATAATCATTATAATTATCAGCTGCTGCTATGTCTGAGCTTTGGGAGAAGATCTCCCAGGTTTGGGGAATGATGTGGAGTCATATCCAGATAGGTACAGAAACCAAGCTTTTTGTTTTCAAAATTCACTGATAAATTCACAAAAAAGCAAGCTCTAAATAATACTAACAGCATTTTCTTTCACCCCTCTCCATTCAAGATATTCTGAACTCAAGCTAGGGAAGGGGTCTGTTGGAAGCAGAGCCATAGATACCTTCTGAAAAAATGCTCTGGATTTGCATGTGGCTCAGACTTACTTTACTTACCTGACTCCACCCCACAGTTGCTGCAGCTTTCCTGTGGGACAGGAAAGAGTACATGGCTTTGAGACTGCAAGTA
Source organism: Podarcis gaigeae (assembly GCF_964106915.1). Taxonomy (NCBI): domain Eukaryota; kingdom Metazoa; phylum Chordata; class Lepidosauria; order Squamata; family Lacertidae; genus Podarcis; species Podarcis gaigeae. The sequence goes on along the minus strand of NC_139694.1, from coordinate 30,466,348 downwards.
GGGAATTTTTAATACAGTGGTGCCTCGCAAGACGAAATTAATCCGTTCCGTGAGGCTCTTTGTATAGCGGTTTTTTCGTCTTGCAAAGCAAGCCCATTGACAGCGTAGCGGATTAGCGCTATTAGCGGTTTAGCGGCTTTTAGCGGATCAGCTGATAAGTGGCTTAGCGGCTTAGGAAAAGGGGGGGAAAGGGGGAAAAACCCGCAGGAACTCGCAAGACATTTCGTCTTGTGAAGCAAGCCCATAGGGAAATTTGTATTGCGAAGCGCCTCCAAAACGGAAAACCCTTTCGTCTAGCGGGTTTTCCGTCTTGCGAGGCGTTCGTCTTGCGGGGCACCACTGTAATTGCCTGGCATTTTCAAAGGTAGTGTTGTGCCTTAGCCCCAGTAAATCAGCCTCCACCACTAAAAACGTCTACTTCAGCCATTGGGTCCAATACTTACAAGCCGCACACCTTCACAACGAAATCTGGATTCTCCACAGAGACTGTTTTCGGTGCACTGATAGTGATGTCAATCAGTGGTAATACTGAAGAGTTAAAAAGACACTTTCAAACATATATTCCAGAGAAACAGTTTGCGATTTTGAACACTTTGGCACATTGGTGTAGCATGGTGTAGCGTGAGGGGGCCATGGGCCTGGGCACATTTTTTTTTGAGGGGGCACGACTAGGCACCCCCATGACAGGCTCTCTCATTGGAGCTTTGCTCTGGCACGAAAGGGAGCTGCAGAGACAATTTCCTCTCACGATGGCCCAACGCTGCAGCTCCACTCCTGGGTCAGATCAGACCTGAGGGCAGAGAGGAGGAGGAGAGTCGGCAGCTGCTTCCCCACCCCCCTCTTCGGCTGCACTGTTGCGCATGAATGTGCCACCCCTTGCAAGGTGAGCTGCGGCAGGCTCCCTCCATGTGCTGTTCCTCATGCGCTCACACACATATCCCAGGGCGCTGTTCGTACAGGTATATGCTCCACCAGTGATTTGGCATGTGTGTGAGGCAAAGTTTGAGGCTTGTCTGGTCAGCCTTTTCCTCAACTGACCCACCTTCTGAGACAGACCATCCTCACACTTCCCCGATGATTATCAGCACTGAGAATTATTATTTAAAATATATTTTATACTGCTTTAAAATGGGAAAACCTTCTAAAGGTAATTTATGTCATTTGCACTGAGAATTGTCTAAGAGAATGGTGATACTATTATAAGGAAACGGCATTGTAAACGAACGGTTGACTCTCACTGAACGATTTGTTTTACCATTTCATTTCGTAATTGCATTTTAGGTGGTTTACTAAAATGTCAGGTTTATTTAATAGGTTTGTTTACCAGCAAATACATACAACTCCACCTTTGATAAGTATGTGTTTGCCTTTGAACATTTTGTGTGTTGTATGTGACTTTTCTGAAAATCCAAGTTGCTACATTTTTATACCAGGCCAGAAAATTAAGCACCTTCATCTTCCAGCAAGTCCTAATTGTTTTCTGAACCTTAGAAAATAACAGGTACATATGTTTACCATATTCCTGGACAGAGTATATATGAGAGGTCTTAGCTCCCGATTGACTCTGCACGATGATTTCATAGTCTCCCAGAATTGGCTCCGAAATTATTGGGAATGAGAGCTGAACAATAGAGATCTCAGACGTTACGTTTCTCCACTGGAATATCTGGTTCCTCTGGGGATCCTAGAAGCGCAGAATAAAGGCACATTAAGGCAAGAAGCCAAAGATTCAACTCAGGTTGCTTAGTTTCAGCAGGACCTAGATTAGCAGTCAGCAGGTAGCAGTCAACACTAGCCCAAATCTGAAGGCTAGCAACATAGAGGCAAAAAAATGTTTGTGAGTTGACAGGACTGACTGTCCCTGCCCTCTACTTCCTCTAGGTCAGGGGTCAGCAAACTTTTTGTGGGGGGCTGGACTATATTTTTTGGGGGGAAATAATGAACAAATTCCTATGCCCCAAAAATAATCCAAAGATGCATTTTCAATAAAAGCACACATTCTACTCATGTAAAAACACGCTGATTCCCAGACTGTCCGCGGGCCAGATTTAGAAGGCGATTGGGCCAGATCCTCCGGGCCTTAGTTTGCCTACCCAGGCTCTAGGTCTCCTTCTCTGCCAGATGTTTCCCAAGCAGCCTCAAATTACATTGGGGCACCTGTCATCTCTGTTTCGCCCTACGCATTGCCATGTGTGTCCTTGGAGCTGCTCTCTGTCACGGGCTCTCCTTGCATACTAAAGCATGTTTCTTCTTCAGCATTCAACCATTTCTCCCTCTATTCTTCCTCTGACCCACCTCAGCGCCCCCCACCACCAATCCTAGGGCTCTGAGTGTTCCTCCTCTGCAGCTTCTCTTAGGGTTCCCCAGCTGGTACCCCCACCACTCCTCATCATCTAGCCAGTCCCTGACAGGGGCTGCTAGCCTGGGGCATTGCACAGGAGCCAGCCCTGGCACCAAGTACCTTCTCTTCTTCCCCTCCTAAACCCTCATCCTAGTCCTTTGCCTCTCACACAAAGATAGATGTGGATTGTGCCTTAAGCCCAACCAAACTGCACTTTTCCATTTCCTTACAGAAGTTTGCCAATTGCTTTATTCCCTGGTGCAGATGAATATTGCAAATAATCAGTTTCAAGCTCAATAGAGTCTGAGAAGTGGGGTTGAGACTCATCCATCTCCTGGATCCAGCAAGTGTTAAATATAAGCTACCCATCACCTGGGTGATGGGCCATTAAGAGAACAAAGAAAAGGAAGCTCTGTGCTAGACAACAAATGAGTGGCACCTTTCTCCACCTCTTAGATAGGAGAACAAAGCCTGAGTTTCTGAGCAGAGTTTGCTGTGATGATGCAAAGCAGTGAGCAGAGGTTCAAAGAGCAATGTCTGAGTTCTGTTTGAATCCAAGGCTGTGGCTAAGGGAGAAGCAAGACCCTTTGGGGGTGTTGAAGCTGTGAACCCTTTGTATACATGTGTAAATAAGCCATCTATCATAAAGACACCACAATCTCTACTGTGCCTCATTTCCAAAAGGAAACATGAATCCTGGGTAAGCATGCCTGGAACCCCTGGAATCTCACATTGCTCAGAGACTGGGGTGCAACAATTGGGCTTGCAACAATACAATACAATACAATACAATACAATACAATACAATACAATACAATACAATACAATACAGATAAGACTCTTACCTGAATGGTGACCAAAGGATACTGAAAGAGATGAATGTGAAGAAAATGTTAGTGTTTGAAAAATATTTTAAATGTCAGCAGCTTTTCAGAGTTGAGCATCAAAACTCCTAATCAACAAGTGTTTAAAGGGATGATTTGAACCCTGAATGAAAAATAGCACAGTTTTGCTCTGTTAAATATATGAGGCAGCATTGCTTATATCCCAGTGATGGTGGAACAAAATAAGGGAATATGTTTCAGGCAATGAGCAAGATTAGAAACAAGCCTTCTTTTAGTATTTGCAGCCAAAACGCTGCAATATTGTGCATTTTGTCCATATGGATGAACAAAAATATATCAGGTGAATATGCTTGCTAGCAGACGGCCATAGACAGTTCTCCTGTCCTTCAAGGCAGACTGCCTTTTCCCCAATGAATGGCCAAACCTGAGGACATCATTAATCAGAACAGAGGTAAAAGAAATTCTAGATTTTCACAAATCAGCCTGTCTGCATTGGTAACATGTACTAAACTATTGTTGTCTGCGTATGTTGCAGATTTGCTGCTTTGATAAATTTGCAAAGAATGCAGATAATTGCTGTTAAAACAGCTGCTAAGGCTTCTATACGTTTTAAATGGATAACTAAAACGTCATCGTATCCCTTTGTTCCATGGCTAAACTTTCCATTCCGTCTACCACAAATTTAATTTATTTACTGACTTTCTAACAATTAGAGTTGCTTCATTTCCTAGAAAGAGTATTCAGAATCATTCACAGACACAATAGGTATGTTCAGTCCATTTGCAGGAACCTTAGTGGAGAACATTAGCTTTTAACTTCAAAGCAAAAATGCTGCATGTGTGCTAAGCACTTATTAGTAGGCCAAATTGCATAGACAGCTTCTTTGAAACTGTTTACTTTGGTCTGATTCAATCTCATTTGGAGTTACGTGCATAGACTACTATTTAGGAGCAGACCAAGCAAACACCGGACCAAAAAGGTTTTGCCTCAGACTCTGCGTACTTATTTGAGTGTTAAGCTATGGTTATGGGTTGTGCATCTGCTTTTTTTAAAGCGGATGAGATGGTTCACAAAGACTTTAATATAAACCAGGAGCATTTTGGAAATTCTTCCTCCTGACCATATACTTACAGTTTGAGGATCAGGTTGAAAATGGGTATTTAGAGAAACAATTCGGAAGAGCACTGTGGAAGGGGAAAGGAAAAGACTGTGAGAGAAATTCACTTGCTTTCCCACTAGCTAACAGCAAGTTTTTATCATTCTGGGAAACTGCAATCCAGGGAAAAAAGAGATCAAGTGGATCCATTTGGACATGAAAAACCTGCATTCAAATTCCACCTCAGCCATACAGTAAAGGTTGACTCAGATTACCAGCTCTATTCACCATGGTTTGTGAAGTAGGTTGAGTTTGAAATGTGGGTTATTATACCTAATACCTAAGTAGTTTAGCCTTTCTAGGTTTCCTCCTTGCATTCCCAACCCAGTATACAGCCTGTACTAATCTGTTGCAGCAGTGGTGTACTTGTGGCTCTAAAATTTCTGCAGCACCCTGTATGATGCTAAAATTCAGTGCTCCTCCCTCTGCCTCTTCCCCTCCATTCTATAGGATTGTGGTGGTGCTGAGTTGTGCCACATGGGTCACACTAACCTAACACTGCCTCTGGTAGCAGATTTATGGACATGTCAGCAGTCAGGCCACATTTCAGTACATTTCCAAGCACAATTCAAAGTGTTGGTGCTGAGCTTGAAATCCCTAAACGGCCTCGGTCCAGTATACCTGAAGGAGCATCTCCATCCCCATCTTTCAGCCCGGACACTGAGATCCAGCTCCGAGGGCCTTCTGGCGATTCCCTCACTGCAAGAAGTGCGGTTACAGGGAACCAGGCAGAGGGCCTTCTTGGTAGTGGCGCCCGCCCTGTGGAGCGCCCTCCCATCAGATGTCAAGGAAATAAACAACTACCTGACTTTTAGAAAACATCTGAAGGCAGCCCTGTTTAGGGAAGTTTTTAATGTTTGATTTTTTATCATGTTTTTAATATGTTGGGAGCAGCCCAGAGTGGCTAGGGAGGCCCAGCCAGATGAGCAGGGTATAAGTAAATTATATGATGATGTGGTATCCATAATTCCCCCCTCCACAAATTTGTCCCAGAAAAAGTAGTGTCTTGGCTTTCCAGACCAGGGTCTGCTGCTGAACATGCAGTTCTTGCCACAACTCCCCATATTTACAGCATTTAGACTATTCCTGATGAGTCTGGGAAGGGCTGCAAAACACTTTTTTACACATTGCTGTAGAAGAGATAATGCCGTGACCATCACTTACCTTCCTGTCCAGGTTTGTAGATGGGTTTGTCAGTCTGAACAAAAACAACGCTGCCTTTGTTCTGAATGGCCACAACCCTCCTCTCTGTCACATTGACGGTGGCGCCTTTGAGAGAGATGGTGATGTAAGCCACAGGGTTGGAAGTGGCCTCAGGGACCTGTGAGGGAAGAAAGCAAGTGACTCCAGCACCTGTACTTGCCTTCCGTGCATCTCACAGCTACATGGCTTATCCGTCTGGTAATGTGATAGGAATTTTGAGGTAATGTTCATAAGTGTACCAACCAAGCACGTACATAGATCAGCACAGTAAGACCAACCTGGAACCATTTTGATTCCTAAACTGAGCAAATGTTTTCTCTGCAAGGTCAAAGTGGGAAACCTCCCATTGTCTCTTTCCTCACAAATCCTGTCTTAAGGACACATTTAAGATATGAATAGGGTGTGAGCCTGTGACCTGGCCCAGGAACTAAGTATTTATCATTACAAAAGACTGGCCAGGCTACCCAGGCAATCCAATCAAGTAACCTGCCAGACAGGAGATAAACAACCACAGGAGAAAAACAACATTCACATTTCTGTTTTAAGACCGCCTTTTCTCTGATGTATCTGAGGGGTGGTCTTGGGTTACACCCCTTCTGTGATGTATGTATGATGTTTCTGGGGGTGGTCTTGATCTACAGTGTGGCAATTTCAAAAGTCTTTATAAGGCCTTGCGCGCCATTTTTCTGGGTTCCTCTTCTCTCCTGCGGGTGAGGGGAGCACCCTGTTGCAACAGATCAATAAAGATCAAGCTTACTAGCTGCTTTGCTTCTCAATATTCTCTGGTTGGCCTCTGTTATTCTCTCCTACCAATAGGGAACCTATGTAAGGACTCTATATGGGCTCTTGGATACCCCATAAGAGAAAAGGGCAATTTTTGTTTACAACAGTAAACATATGTGATAGAACAGATAATAAACTTGATGTTAGCCAAAGTAAGTTCTTATCAGTTTAAGGCATCCTGATCAAATTTGCAGATGACACCAAACTGGGAGGGATGGCTAACACCCCAGAGGACAGGATCACACTTCAAAACAACCTTGACAGATTGGACTCGATGGCCCTTGTGGTCTCTTCCAACTCTATGATTCTATGATTCTAATATCGGATATGTTATCTATTTGGGGACTTAATTTCCCCCATGCTGCCTTGTGGAACAGATGGGGCTCATCAATCTGGAAGTTATCCCATTTAGGAAAAGGAAAACTGATCCTAAGCATTCCCTGCCTTGCAGGATATCTTTGGGAGCAGAAAAGGCTAAAGAGTAAACCCTTCACAAATCTGGAATGGAGGTGGGTGCTGCCTTGAACACTTTCCTCCGGCAACTTCTGCAGCCAGGCTGGTGCCAAACGTAACACTCTGATTTCCTTGGGACCTTATCAGCAAAGGTCAAGAGGGGGTCTGGTTGTCTGGGCAACCCAGGACCTCCCTACACACTGCCCAGGCTTGTGCCTCAGAGAGATCACTTCAGTGCTGCTAACGCAGCAAAAACAACACAGGAGGCAGCAGTTGTTACGAATTGCTGGTCTCTGCAACCACAGCAGGTGCTGTGATTCTCCAGCAGTTTGACTTCACCTCCAGAGACGCAGTCCATTGTCTCTCGAGTCAGACAAATGCCAACAAAAAACCTGAGTATGAGCATGTTAACAAGGCAAATTGTTGGCTTCTCTTTTCTCTGAACACATGTTGAAAGCCTAATGAAAAATGTCTACACGAATGCATGAGTTGTTCCAATTAAAAGCACAATTCTATTTGCACTGTATTTTGAGCTACAAGGGGACACGGGTGGCGCTATGGGTTAAACCACAGAGCCTAGGACTTGCCGATCAGAAGGTCGGTGGTTGCGCACCCCGCGACGGGGTGCACTCCTGTTGCTCGGTCCCTGCTCCTGCCAACCTAGCAGTTCAAAAGCACCTCAACTAATAGGTACCGCTCCGGAGGGAAGGTAAACGGAGTTTCCATGCGCTGCTCTGGTTCTCCAGAAGTGGCTTAGTCATGCTGGCCACATGACCTGGAAGCTGTACGCCGGCTCCCTCGGCCAGTAAAGCGAGATGAGCGCCGCAACCCCAGAGTCGGTCACAACTGGACCTAATGGTCAGGTGTCCCTTTACCTTTACCATGAGCTACAAGATAGATAATGCTCTGAAATTGGCAGACTGACCAACTTAACTGGCTGCCCTGTTTCTGATGGTAGGGTGATGTAGCACCATGGCGAAGTAGCAGGTGAGAGTTGGGAAGTTCTCAGTTGAGCAGTCCCTGATAGGGACCTTTATTTAGTAGTGTGAGGCCTCCCGCCTCTGCACTATGTCTGCCATAGGAAGATAAGAATATTTTGAATAACAAACTATTCCAAAGGGTTATTGCAAAGACAGCATTTAAAATGCTTCACGTGCATTCTCAGCTAATAATTATTTTATTGTTATAAGACTCCCCTTCTCATCCCAGAACCTCTCTTCTAATTCCTGTGTGTCAGATGCCAAACTTAGCAAAGTGCTTAAAACACAGGCCAAGCCATTCAGGAAATCACCTAGAGAGATGGGCCATTAAAAGAGGGGGAAAAGAGGTGGTGGACCAATTATTTTTGTATTCTATCTATATCTATCTATCATCTATCTATATCTATCTATCTATCTATCTATCTATCTATCTATCTATCTATCTATCATCTATCTATCATCTATCTATATCTATCTATCTATATCTATCTATCATCTATCTATATCTATCTATCTATCTATCTATCTATCTCTATCTATCTATCTATCTATCTATCTATCTATCTATCTATCTATCATCTATCTATCTATCTATCTATCTATCTATCTATCTATCTATCTATCATCTATCTATCTATCTATCTATCTATCATCTATCTATCTATCTATCTATCTATCTATCTATCTCTATCTATCTCTCTATATTTATCTATCTATCTATCATCTATCTATCTATCATCTATCTATCATCTATCTATCTATCTATCATCTATATCATCTATCTATCTATCTATCTATCTATCTATCTATCTAATCTATCTATCATCTATCTATCTATCTATCTATCTATCTATCTATCTATCTATCTATCTATCTATCTATTTATTATCTTTATATACCACCCCCCATCAAAAGATCTCAGGATTGTTCACAGAATAAAAATAAGGCAAGAAGGTAAAAGATATGCCAGCCCCACTCCAGGCTCTGGGTAGTTAGCAGTAGATAATGCCAGAGTTTTTAGGAGAGAGTTTCAGAAGGGAGAGAGTTTGCCCAATGTGAGTGGGGGAGGTAGGTGCCAGTGTAAAAACACTGCAAACTGAAGAGGGGGTGAGGATCAGAGCACGATGTGGGCTAGCAACTTGACTCCAAAGCGGCTGGAATGGGAGAAACAGAATTTGCTTGAAAGTCATTGCTTGGAACCCCTCCATCGTAGGCTGAGGTTGTATATATGTGTAAATAAACCATATATCATAATGACACCACAGCTTCTGCTGTGCCTCATTTCCAAAAGGGAATGCGAACCATGAGTAAGCATCTGGAATACCTGGAATCTCGCATTGCTTGGAGATTGGGGGGGGGGAGGTAACAATATTTTCTGCTTTTTCCCAGGCCTCCTATCCCTTCTTGCTCCTCTTCCCTATCCTATTTTGTAATTTCAACATCCTTACAGGGTTGGGCTAGATGACCCTTGGTGTCCCTTCCACCTCTACAAGTCTATGGTGGTCCCCTTTCCCGTTTATGTCTCTTTCTAATTGTCACGGAGGCAAGAAATACTTACCACAAAGTCGCTGCATTTGAAGAAGTTTTCCCCTTGCACAACTTCTTGGAAAACAGTTACATTACGCCTCTCATATTCCAGAAAGACACTCAGGTTTACAGTCTCATTGAGGTTGAAAAGTTGCACACAGGCTGTATTTGCAGAGTCACTATGCAGTACTGAAGGCACTACTAGGAGATACTGCCTGTGAAATCCCCAAAGAGCAGCTGTATTAGTTTGTACGAGCAAAAGCAACTCACGGCACATGAAAAGCTCATCCTTTAGCTATTTGGCAGAAAGCCTGCTTTCAGATGCATGAGGAAAGTTACTATGCCGTTAGGCAATACTGGCCGAGAAGAACTATGAGTTAATTAGAAAATTCAGTACTTTATTATTCACAGACAATTAGGAACAAATGTAATCTGGTTCATTCAGGCTACTGCACCTGTAATAGCTGTACAGGTAAGGGAATTTTGTCAAGTGAAACTTGTCACGCAGGAGACATTCTGTATAACTGCTGGCCACTTGACACCAACAAAAGCTTGACAACACTTTGACATAAAATCGTGCTGTTCTTATTGTAATCATTGGTATATTTTAAACAGATTTTATACATGTATAAAATGTATAATGTATATAGTTCTAGTTTTATCAGTGCTTCGTGGTATTTTTCTACCTTTTCAGCGGTTCTTGTTTTTATCTGTAAGCTGTCTTTCCATTGGGGGGAAAGGCGGGGCATAAATCAATAATACATATATTTTAAAACTCCCTACAGTTAGACTTTCACACCTTGCTCTTATTAACCTTGCCCTGTTAATAATACCTGGAGAAAAGTTACGACGACTCTCTGTTCATCTTAGCTGGAAATGTCAGCCTGACCAAAGGCATGGAAGTTCATAAACATCAGATAAAAGCAGCATTGTGCTAAATAAAGAAGCTAATCACAGTCAACTAATAAATATTAAAAGAAGATGCTGGTTATAACTTACGTTGCCTCCTGTGCAGCACCAAAATGGAATATGAGAATGCCCAGAACAAACTGCAGCCCCAACATGGCCCTGAATGATTTGAGAGCTGGAGCTCTGTTGAGGATGACCACAATGTTGCAATCTCCACAATGGAAAAGTGAGTTCTGCCTTTGTCTCCCTGGCTGCGTTTGGAGGCCAGAGCTTTATAAACCCAGCAAGGACATGTGAAAGAGCCACACGCCCACCCCCTGACACTCCTCAGAACCTATCAGAAAAAAGGTGAACTTTCTGCTACCCAGCTGTATCTGGTTGTGGCTATCTAAATATCTTCTGTGACCTAGTAGAGGGAAATTGGGCCATCCTCCTTAATCTGATGCAAGAAAGTAAAAAATAACAAAGCCAGAAAAAGCCTGTCGTGGTTATTTGAATTTGCATTGGCAATCCCTGGCCTCCAGTTCTGAAGGCATTCATGGAGTCTTAAAAGCTACTTGTCAGAGGTTGATCTGAAGTGGGAAGGAAAGAGTTTATCTTGTTTCGTGTTCATTTTTGTTGTATCAGAAATCTTGGCACAGTGACATTACATAACAGGGCCATTTTGTGACATCCAGCAGTGCCGGATTTACGTATAAGCGAAACAAGCTATAGCTTAGGGCCCCACTCTCTTGGGGCCCCCCAAAAAATGTAAAGGAAAAAAATCTGGATGTACATTTCCAAAATATAAGATAAAAAGCAAATAAAACAAAACCTATATACAGCAACAGTGTTTTGTGTTGTGTAGGCTCCTATGATGTAAGTAATGGGCCCCGCCTGCTCGTCTGCTCCCTAAAATATCACTGGTTTGCTCATTTCTATATATAGGGTGCCTACATTCTGCATGGACTGGTTGCATGGCAACGGGTGCAAATGGCCTTAAATACCTATGAGGTCCATAAATTACCATATAGCATATATCCAACACAAAAAACAGCGACACTTTGTTGTTGACAAAGGACAGCTGGACATATAATGAGCCCCATTACCTTCAGTAGCTTAGTAAAGGGTAAAGGGACTCCTGACCATTAGGTCCAGTTGTGGCTGACTCTGGGGTTGTGGCGCTCATCTCACTTTACTGGCCAAGGGAGCCGGCGTACCGCTTCCGGGTCATGTGGCCAGCATGACTAAGCCACTTCTGGCGAACCAGAGCAGCACACTGAAACGTTGTTTACCTTCCCGCTGGAGCGGTATCTATTTATCTACTTGCACTTTGACATGCTTTTGAACTGCTAGGTTGGCAGGAGCAGGGACCGAGCAACGGGAGCTCACCCCGTCGCGGGGATTTGAACCGCCAACCTTCTGATCAGCAAGTCCTAGGCTCTGTGGTTTAACCCATAGCGCCGCCCCGTCCCTAGCGCCACCCTTAAACCTAAATCCGGCCCTGGGTGTGAGGCAATGGGGAAAATTTGCTCCTCTCCCTTGATTCTGTGTTTTTGGGTTTTGACTGGCCACTGGCTGGTGCGGTTGGGAAGGAATTGGCTCAACTGGGAAGCCTCAACTAGCTTGAGGTGGCGAGCTTTTCACTTCCCCAAGGCTATGCGCTGCTTGTATTGCAGTTCCAATTTGACACAACTGTGGGCAGGATCTATAGCTTGTGAGGGGACTCCCATAAGGTGGAGTTTTAAGGCCTCAGCTCTAATTCAGTGAGCAGAGGACACCTGCCACACGCTCAGGCTGCAGCAGCCTGCGCCATGTTGGGCCCGAGTTTGTGGAGACCTTCCTCCGGTTGTCCGGCAGGCGGGCTGAGGGAGGTATTGCTCAGGGGACTTCCGGGTTAGCGCCATCGGCAATGGCGGAATTCCTCTGACTGAGAGGAACCCGCTCCGCGAAATTTGGGTTTTGCCGCCGCGGCGAAGGCGGAGACCCCTTAAAAATCCCAGGTGAAGGAGGCCTGGGAACGTGGGATTCGGCTGACACCAGGAGTGCCCCCCTACCCGCAGGGAAACCCCTTTTTTGGGGATCCGAAGCGACATGGGTGAGCGGCGCGGTGTTTTGAATCGACCGCTATTTTTACGGAGTGAAGCCGCACAGCCGTTGCCAGAGAGCGCTGACTTTTCCGTGTGGATAATTGGATCTTAAACAACAACCCGTGAGTAGAATGGGAAATTGGACTTTTAAAATAACTTAATTTGGCATTAAACAGGGAAGGTCTAAACAGGAAGTCCACCTTCCCTTTTTGTAAATAGACTGAAGCAAAGAATTTATTAACTAAGGTCTTGGAAAGTTCTACGTAAAGGATCAAAACTCCACTGATTGAAATATTACTAATACCTTTTTTGGAAGCAGGGGAACCCTGCAGGAAATGGTGAAAATTTAGGAATTGAAGCGCCACGTCTCTAAACCTGGGAGTGGTCCGCGAGGAGCCCATCGACGGTGAATAGATAAATTTGACAGCTAGCTGTCAAGATACAAAAGATAGACTTTGTTTCCATTGTCCGCTTCTGCGCTTAAGAAGAAGGAAAGGTAATTGGAATTGTTACTAACTTACTTTTGGGACTTTTGGGACTGTGCTGGAAGGATTGATAAATGGAGACTGTTTCACTCTAGAGGGAGTTTTGGGACTTTGTTACAAGAATGCAGCTGGGAAACTGGTTTCTAAAGTAAAGTTCTCTGAGAAACCAGCTTTGACCTTGAACACTTCAAGGATGTCTGTTGAGAAGGAAGTAGCCTCTGTATTGAATAGGACATTTTATCTGCTGGGAAAGCTGCACGAACAGATGGATGCCATGGCTACTAGTGTTGATATTTTGGGAACAAAAGTGGATATCAGTAAAGAAGTTGACAAGAATCCGGCACAGGAATCCTTTTCAATGGAATATATTGAAGAACCAGAGAAGGAGAGAGTTGTTGTGAAAGTGAAGCAAGGGGGAGCCTTAACCCTACAGAGGCAAATGGAGGATTACAAGTTGAGGCCTTATATGAATGTAATTAAGAGAAGCCAGGTTTTGGAGATAGGAGCCTGGCTTGATCTGGAAAATGAAAGGTCGAGAGATCACCTTATGTGGGGATCAAATGACTTTGGGGATATGAATTTGAACTAGGAGGAGATTGGAGTATTTGGGGCCTTTGGACTTGGAAGAAGTGTGAAGCAAGGCTTGGAATACTTTAGGGGCCCTACCTTTAATTATGGAAATCTGGCAGACCTGCTAAGAAGGAATTTGACCATCGTGGGGTTGGAGCCACCCAGAGAACTGTTTTTTAATACCAAATATTATCAAGAAGATCGGCAGACAGGACAGGAAGAAGAGTTAAGACCCTCGGATTTAAGATCTCCAGGTTGATGGACTGTTGGAGGTTGATGGAACTGTTGGTAGGGGCCGAGACCGGGGAGGGGGGACGGTGGAAGAAAATTGGGAATTCAAAATGTATATATTGAGATTTCTTTTTCTTTTCTTTAATGAAAAATGGAAAAATCGTGGAATGAAATTTTTATAACCCTAGGGGAAACGTCTTAAGAGAATAAGTACAAATATATCAGTTTTAATGAGAAATAAGATTAAATAAAGTAAAAATGGATGCATAATTGGTGAAAGAGAGAATGAAAAATTACAGTATATCAAGATTAATTAATAGGATGAAAACAAAGATGAAGGATTTGCTGAAATATATACCTGAACTGGAATGCAAAGAGGGGAGGTGTGGGGAAGTCAGGGAAATAAGCTAAAGAAACAAAAATATGTAAAGGCTCAATTTATTTTTTTCCCCTTTTGATTGTATCTATTGTTAACGTATTTTTAATTTCTTTGTTTTTTCTTTTTCTTTTTTTATCTGTTTTTGCTTTTCTATTTTTTCTTGGATGTGATCTGCTTTTATGTATCGGTTTGTTTGTTTTTTTGATTCTTTTTGTAACCTTTAAAATTTGAATAAATATTATTGGGGGGGGGGGGAAGAGAGAGGTATTGCTCAGGAGGCAGACTTCCTGAATAGATGGACCCTTGTTTCACACCACACCAAACTCTGATAACTAAAATAAATTGTGGCCACGTTTCATCCCACAAGTTCTCTCCTTGCAGTCATTGTACCTGAATGTCACACCTAGGTGCACGTGGGACACAAGCCATAGTTGCATATTTCTGTGCTTTTCTGCGGTTTTTGTTGATGACATCATGATACAAATATAGTAAATGATGATGATATGGGATTAAATGGCAGTATGGGCAAAGGTAGCTGAGGAACATGATTTTTATCTTTATGCGAAACATGTACCTTCACAACAGACACAAGATACGTATACAGTGGTACCTCGGGTTAAGTACTTAATTCGTTCCGGAGGTCCGTACTTAGCCTGAAACTGTTATTAACCTGAAGCACCACTTTAGCTAATGGGGCCTCCTGCTGCCGCCCCACCGCCAGAGCCCAATTTCTGTTCTTATCCTGAAGCAAAGTTCTTAACCTGAAGCACTATTTCTGGGTTAGCGGAGTCTGTAACCTGAAGCATATGTAACCTGAAGCGTATGTAACCCAAGGTACCACTGTATGTGTTATATGCAGTCAAATAATAGAGGTACCATAAGAACCACATTTCAGTGAAATACTGTGTGTATGATGTTGTCTCATTTGAATTTTTCAACACTCTTCAGTTCTTTGGAGATTGGTTCAGAACTTTCCTTATATGCAGCTCTGAAGCAGAATGGTGTGTCTAAGTTTTGCTCAGCGTAAACCCATTGAAATGAAAGAACATGACTAACTTAGGTCCATTTATTTCAATGGGTCTACATGCTGCATAAAACCTAGGGCTTGTCCATACTCCCTCTTGTCCTGCTGGCAAAAACTGCTATTTAGTGCTTAATCAGAGCAAACAGCAAGTTGAGTTTTCTGCAGCTTGCCATTAGTTCCAAATTAGAGCTAAAAAGTGGGTTTCTTCTGAGAAATGTGCAGAACAGGGGAAAAACTGCTTGGACCCTATCTTTTTAGGCACAGGACAAGCAGAAATGTGGATGAGCCCATAATCTATTGTTTATCTGCAGGGACAGTTTCCCAGGAAAAGAATTGTTCAACTGGTTCAGCTGAGCAAATATAAACCCACTTTATTGTCAGTTAAATGCGTGGGAGGGGATTTCACCCCTCCTTCCCTGACAAATATCTTAGCAAATAATCCTTTTTCACCCTCTCTGAGTTGCACTGCTTAGTTTTCTTCTTAGCAATATCCACCATTTAAGAATGAGAAAGTTATACCACTTTGTTACTCAACAAGAAGCTATTGGCGTGTACTTTTAGTGATGTTATTGGCCTGAATTTGGTAATTCAATATTTTTGCATTCCAGTAGGGATTAGCACCAAATTGTGTTACATACAGAGGGATCGTTTCTGAATCAACCACGACAACAAATTAAGAAAATTGGCTGCGCTATGAGCCAAATTTCCTCCACTTGTTGTTGGCAAGATGTGCTAGTCAGTGGGAGCTGAGGCTTGGGAAGGAGATTTAGAAAAGCAGCCCCCCTGCCGCATTTCTGAGCCGAAAAGGTGAGCTTTCATAATCAGGAACCTGTGGCATTTCAATTGAAATGAGGGAGGGGAGAGAACAAGTTCCTGCAACTCTTCTGCTACTTGACTATTTCAGAAGCAGGTGTTCTCACATTCAGGGCTGGTCCCCCCATGAGGCGAGGTGAGGGGATCCCCTGCGGTGGCAGGATCCAAAGGGTGGGCACACCCAGACACAAAGGAATGCATTGCCTGCCGCCGCCACTGCTGCCACCACAGTCAGCGGTGGAGCAAGCCAATCGGGTGCCTGGGGCGGTGTGCATGCCCTGTGCCTGGGGGCGGGGCCAGCCGCGTGGGGGGGGCGGGGCCAGCTGGGGCAGGACGCTCCGTGTGGCCTCCAAGGAGCCTGCCTCCTACCACTCAGCCACCCTACAGCTGAGGGGGAGGCGGTGGGTGTACCATTTGGGGAGAGACGTGTGGTTTGGGCATGCTGCAGATCCCGCGGTGAGTGCCGCCCAGCATTTTGTCACCCCCCCTCAGTGGTGACACCCGGGGCTGTCAAGAGTTCAGTCGAGTAGGACCCTGGCAGAGACACATGCTTGACTGGCATGTTCTCTCCCTCCTGGTCGATCGTTCTGGAGCTTCAAAAGCTTTCTTCAGACCGAACATCACAGCGACCGATGCCAACAGACACCGGCACATCTGCAGAGTTTGCACACCTTGCATGACAGACCTCAGCAACTCAGCATTTTGGCTAATCTACTTTATTTACATATACAGTGGTACCTCAGGTTACATACGCTTCAGTTTACATACGTTTCAGGTTACAGACTCCACTAACCCAGAAATAGTGCTTCAGGTTAAGAACTTTGCTTCAGGATGAGAACAGAAATCGTGCTCCGGCAGCGCAGCAGCAGCAGGAGGCCCCATTAGCTAAAGTGGTGCTTCAGGTTAAGAACAGTTTCAGGTTAAGAACGGACCTCCTGAACGAATTAAGTACTTAACCCGAGGTACCATTGTAAACACACACGGAGCACTGCAACATGGCTCCCTCTCTCTCTAGCATCAGACAGCAAAGAGAAAAAGAACAAAGGACAATAGTCCCACTTCACGGAACACAGTAACACAAACATCCTGTCTTCGTCACTTCCCACTCTGTGGAGTCAAAACATATCATGTCATGTGAAACACAACAATCCCATGACTGCAATCACAGAGCAGGAATTCTAACAGGGGCAACCTGCCCCCACCGCCCCCACCTTGCTCCATTACTGACCACAGTAACCACAACAACTATGGTACACTCACTGGAGGCCAGATCTGCCACCTCCTTAGCAGTCCCCGTGCCATCTCTACAGTGGCATCTCAGAGAATAGGAGGTGCTGCTGGTCTCCTCCTGCCCCTAGGAAGGAAATGGCAGGGGCTGCCTGGTGTCTTGCAGATCATGCCCCTTCCCCACCCACCTCCATGACAAATGTGCTATACTGTGTTAGACCTGCAGTACAGAACCTCTGTGGCTCCAGTTTCCCTGGCCTGCCACCATCGCTAAAACTCTCTCCATTCATTCAACTAAATGTGTAATGGGGGCAAGTGGGCCTTCTTGCAAGGAACCTCGGCCCTTGATGGTACCAGGAGGGAGTGAACATGCCAGGCACACAAGCCTCACAAATTCCTGCAGGCACTTTTATATGTTAGGAGGTCAATACTTGAGGGTATGACCATTATCTGACACTATATCAAAATGAACTTTGATGACTATTTTGAGCTTCTGTTCAAATTGTGATCAAATCAGAACCTTACAGGGATGTCAGAGGATTCTGACGAAAACAGAAACAGCAGTGGGAGTTGCTGGCCTTCCCTTATTTGCCCCATGTCTAGAATGGATATATTGCTTTTTTCTGTCTGCAAATGGTATGTGATAGACTGCTCCCCCCGTCTCGTTTAAATTGCATTTTCTTTGCATTGTCTGTTGAAAGGAGTCTTTGCATTGGCACAAATAGTGGGGGAAATAATTGCATTGTTATGTTAAGTCAGTAATCAGTTAAATAATTGTGTAAATCATGTTGTATAACTCATAGCTATGTAGTGCACAGTGAGATGAAAAATGTAACATTGGCAGAAGTTGAGCTCCACAACTATATAATTCTGTAGCTTCTATGAAAGGTCACCTCTTAAAAAACGAAAAACACAATGGGTTCAGCCTTTGTTCCCAGGGTTCTTTAGCCTTTCTTTCATTTTTCTTCAGAAAATGTTCTCTGTAGCAGTTACAGCCAGGTGGGGTCAATGAGTTTCCACCCTTTGTCTTTTCCCCCCTTGGCACATACATTTTGCAATCTCATCCTCCAGGGATTGTCCCCTTTCACTCAGGTACTGAAGTGTTTCCTGTGTTATACAGTCACTCCCTTCAAGAACTGCCTGAAGCAGCCAGTCAAAGAGGAGGTATCCTCAAAACTGCTCTAACCACATGAGAATTGCCATTCATCTAATCCAGAGCTCTTGTTTAAACAGAGCCGAGACCCTGAGAAGCTCTGTAAACAGAGCAGGGTGAAGACAGTTATCCCTTAAACCCTTTCAGACATTAAGGTAAAACAGGTAAAGGACCCCTGGACAGTTAAGTCCAGTCAAAGGCGCCAATGGGGTTGCAGCACTCATCTCGCTTTCAGGCCGAGGGAGCCGGCATTTGTCCACAGACAGCTTTCCAGTGTGGTGTAGTGGTTAAGAGAGGTAGACTCGTAATCTGGTGAACTGGGTTCACGTCTCCACTCCTCCACATGCAGCTGCTGGGTGACCTTGAGCTAGTCTCTCAGCCTTACTCACCTCACAGAGTGTTTGTTTTGGGGGAGGAAAGGGAAGGAGAATGTTAGCTGGTTTGATACTCCTTCGGGTAGTGATAAAGCAGGATATCAAATCCAAACTCTTCTTTCCGGGTCATGTGACCAGCATGACTAAACCACTTCTGGTGAAACGGAACACTATGATGGAAACCAGAGTGCAGAAAAACGCCGTTCGCCTTCCTGCCACAGCGGTACCTATTTATCTACTTGCACTGGTGTGCTTTCGAACTGCTAGGCTGGCAGGAGCTAGGACAGAGCAACGGGAACTCACCCTGTTGCAGGGATTCCAGTCAGCAACCTTCTGATTGGCAAGCCCAAGAGGCCCAGTAGTTTAGACCCAGCACCACCTGCATCTCTTTTCAGACATTACAGGGAGCCCGTAACTGATGTAGGGGGGTTGTTGGCATCTGTCTGTCTCAAGAGGCAATGGAGTGCACCTCCCAGGGGAAAGCCAAACCACTGCATTAGCAGGACCAAAGTGACTTCCTTGGGGTGCAAGCCTGGGCAGGTTGAGGAGCCCCATCTGCCCCTCACTTCCCACTGCAGCACGTTCAGAAACCCCTTGTTGACTGGTGGACCCACTATTATTAAACTTATTATATGAATAGCTCA